>NC_136918.1:58447462-59945033 GCF_949752795.1 Hyperoodon ampullatus
GAGATAGGATGTCTTGTTCTTTTTTTTTTCTCCAGCAAGTGAACCAATGAATGAAGGGCATTATTATGACTCCATAAACCAACTATGAGTCACCCATAACATCTTAATCTCCTGAATTTGATTTCATCACCAAGCTCGGCTGACTCTCCTTTCTTATTTCTTCTCAATTCCCTCTTCTGTTTTCTGTCTCTACCACCCCTCTCCAGGTCCAGGCAATGCATATCCTCTCATCCAAGTGCCTGCAGTGGATTTTCCCCTGGAGTTATCCCTGCAGCCCTGCATTCCCACCGTGCAGCCAGAGAGGTCATATGAAAATGTTTACTTGACTCTGTCTCTCTCCACCTAAAAGCCTTCAAATGGTTTCCCTTTTGATCAAAACCAAACTTAGTCTACAAGGCCCAGCATGATGTGACTACAGCTTCTTCTCCAAACTCAGTTTTCATTGCTTTAATTAATTAATTTTTGGCTGCATTGGGTCTTCGTTGCTGCGCGCAGGCTTTCTCTAGTTGCAGCTAGCAGGGACTACTCTTCCTTGCGGTGCGCGGGCTTCTCATTGCGGTGGCTTCTCTTGTTGTGGAGCATGGGCTCTAGGCACACGGGCTTCAGTAGTTGTGGCTCGTGGGCTCAGTAGCTGTGGCTCGCGGGCTCTAGAGCGCGGGCTCAGTAGTTGTGGCACACAGGCTTAGTTGCTCCGCGGCATGTGGGATCTTCTTGGACCACGGCTCGAACCCGTGTCCCCTGCATTGGCAGGCGGATTCTTAACCACTGCACCACCAGGGATGTCCCTCATTGCTCTCTTTTAATACAGCAAACCCAATTTGTTCCTGCCCATCTCAAGGCCTTTGCATATGCTGTTCCTTCTTCCTGGAATGCTCCTTCTCCTCTTATTAACTCCTTCATGTCACTTCCTCACAAAAACCTTTCCTTATCCTCCAGAAGATCCCAGTCCCTGTTTTCGGTTCTCATGCCCCACCCCCCCCAAATCCTTCAGGGCGCTACACTCAGATTACGTGGCATGTATAGTGGAATAATGCCTTTCTCCTTTATCTGACTGCAAGCTCTGTGAGGACAGGGACGTATCTACTTTGCTCATCATATTATTCCCAGTAACTAGCACAGTACCTCGTAAAGACTAGATGTTTAATCAATAAAAGAATAAGTAGAATGTAGTGCATAGATTATGTGCTTTGTATGTCCATGAATAAAGTGTGACACTTACATATTGGAGTCATCTGAAAAGATTTAATTATGGACCATATCTCTTACAGGGCAGAGGGTTATATGACATATTTTCAATGATTTTGCTTCATAAATGGTAAAAATCAATGTTTTGGGGCTTAAAAGAGTGGTTATTTATCTACAGTGGCTCGATTCTGCAGAGATTGTTAAGCTTTTAGAGGAATTAGTGATCAACCGTGTCAAGCGTGGGCTGACTGCAGTGCCTTTGTGCCTGCTGTCCCATCTGCCTGGAATCTTCTCCTCCAGATACCCCTGCTGCTTGCTCCTTCACTTCCTCCAGGTCTCTGCTCAAATTTTTATTAGGGGCCTTCCAGACCACCTCTTAGAAAGTAACACCTCACACTCTGGACCTCCTATCCGTTGTTCTCCTCACTGTGTTTAATTTTTTCTTCCATAGCAATCATCATTAATCTGCCATTCATTCATTCATTCATTTCAGTTTCTGTCGACTAAACTCTTCCTTGAGGATAAGGACTCTGTTTAATGAGTACTCTATCTCAGCATCTAGATCAATGCTAGATACCTAGAAGACATCGAAAACATATTTTTTGAATACGTGAATGATCATGGTAAAGAAAACCTCAAAATTTTATTCCTTTGTTTCTAAGGAATAAGGAAGGAAAAAAAGTCCACTTTCATTATTGATCTCTTTATGCCCTTCACGAAAAGCTGCGTCTTCTGGGTTTTCTCTTTGCTGATACAGGAAAAGCAACTCTGGGTTTTCAGGTGGGCGCAGAGGTCGAGTTCCCCCCCACCAGATTGTGTGCCCCATTTCATCTCCTGGCAGTCTGTTAGAAATCGCTAACTCTTAAAGACTTTTGTTTCTCAGATTTTTTCATGAGCCTCAGATACAACTATAAACACACACTTTTGCCTTGTGGCTAGAGTAAAAGAACTTAGGATATTTTCACCTAAAAAATAGCAGCTTGCTCTTCATTAAGCGGCAGCCTACTGCCTGCTTCTGTATTCAGTCCTTCTCCCGGCAAGAAATATAACAAAGGAGGAGGCTGGTGGTCACAAGCCAGGACATTGCAGGGTTCATTAATTACTTGGAAAATGGTGCCTGGGTTGCAGCCAGAATCCCAAACAAAGAAAGGAAATAGCTCCTGTTCTCCAGTTGACAAGTTGTTGAGTGAGGTAAGAATGAAAATCATTTGGGTAAGTTAAGAAGGGAAAAAATCAGATGGAAGCAGTATTTTTGTTCAAGAACAAGGATACAATTAAGACATATTCCCAACCCCAAGGGGTTGATTCATATCAGTCGAGACCATGGAAATCATTATCTGCTCCTGGTCATGAGACGAATTCATTATCTCTAATAAAGGGATTGGGAACTCCAATTTAGGAAAAGTGTTGATGGTGTCAGAGCTGGGGCCCGAGTACATGATATCTGTACAAATGAGTTATTCATCTCAGCAGCTTCTGTGTTGGTTGGATCCTTATGGCAACTATGTTGTAAATATACAGAGTTAAATATTCTTACATAAAATAGTATCTATAATTTTGGTAAGGCTAATAATCCTAAACCATCTTAGCAAATTTGTTGTTATAAAATGGGGATAGTTTCAAGTAGGAGTCAGTTAAGAAAAATGAGAATTTCTTAATGTTGACATGGAAAGAGATGATTAAGAAAAATATATTTAGTGGGTTAAGTAGTGGAATTTTGTTGTGATTATATTTGGGGGCAATGTTCACAAAACTCAGGCGTTGGCTTTTATAATTCTGAGCTGTGCAAAATACAAAGGAAGGTCTGATCATCTAGTACTTGCCTGAAATGAGGCCATCAGTAATTCCTTTCTTGGGTGTGATTTACACAGTTTTTAGTACTGATTGGCCATAATATAAAACCGTTGCATTAGAAAAAAAGGAAAATGAACACACACACACACACACACACACACACACACACACACACACACACACACACACCCCACCACCACCACTATCACCACAAAACCCCTACACCTTCTTGTGGCTGTTTCATAACCTACAAAGAATATAAAGAATACTTGTTTATTCAAAGAGGGAGCTACTTTTGGAGTTTGCAGGCAATCTCAAGGTCAAGCCCTTTGGGAGGAGTTTACGAAAACTGCCCACTGAAGGGTCATATGTTTAACTTCCCTGACATGTGAATGCAAAGTGAAAATTAAAATTGTGCTGTAGTCATGCAGAGAGAAATGCAAACAGTCAAGATTCAGGCATTAAAGGAGAATTGTTTGGTTTGGGGGATCTTTTTTTGCATTGGGGGCTTGGAGGAGTTGAGAAATGAAATAGTACTATTTCTAGGAAGAGGCAAAGACTGAGAACTGAATTGAGTAATGGGAGAGGAAGGAAGAAACACACTTAGTTTGAAATGTTGATTTCTGCTCAGACCAGGCATGTTGAAAGCTTGGTCTGAAAATTGGTTGGGCAGATTCATGTGACAAAGGGGCTGCCCTTTTCATTTTACTGAAACGAGTGAGGCATTTAAGCTCATTTGTGCCTTTTGAGTAAACTACCAAACAATTCTTAAATAGCTGACTTGGTTGTGATGAGATACTGGGTCTGAGATACAATCAGAATAATCATTGAAGAAAAAGACTAGATGAGCTTCCCTGGTGGCGCAGTGGTGGAGGGTCCGCCTGCTGATGCAGGGGACACGGGTTCGTGCCCCGGTCCGGGAAGATCCCACATGCCACTGAGCGGCTGGGCCTGTGAGCCATGGCCGCTGAGCCTGTGCGTCCAGAGCCTGTGCTCCGCAACGGGAGAGACCACAACAGTGAGAGGCCCGCGTACCGCAAAAAAAAAGAAAAGAAAAAGACTAGAAATCCCGATTATGATACATAACTCTAGGCGACCCTTGGAGAAGCAGGAGAAAATAGGTGCAGTATAAATGATCTCTAATGGAAACCATGTGGCATGCACAGTCACGGTGCCCATCAATCTACAGGTTGACTCCGAAGAATCTGCTGAACAAGGCTTAAGTGAAACAAGGCTTTGTTTCAAAAGGGTGGAAAGCAGGTGTGGTGATAGTCATTACTACTGTTCATCCCCCCATTCTGGGTATGCGGTGGTTCTCACATGTCCTCATCACCTTGTCGGTGGTTGGGGCTATGTGACTAGTTAATGACCAATGAGTTGTGGGCAAAAGTGATGGAGTGGAGCATTTAATTACTGGTCTCAGTGCCTTCAGACTTCTCTTTCCCTTGGTCAAGGTGACCAACAACCTTAGAGATGGTGGATGCTCAGTGAGCCTCAGTGTTTTGCTTTTTAATTAAATGAAGTTGGTATTTTATTCAGTTTTCATTAGTTTTCCCCTAATGTCCATTTTCTGTTCCAGGATCCCAGGCAGGATACCACATTACATTCAGATGTTATGTCTCCTTAGGCTCTTCTTGACTATGACAGTGTCTCAGAGTCTCCTTGTTTTTGATGCCCTTGACAGCTTTGAGGAGTGCTGGTTAAGCAGTTCATAAGATGCCCCTCAATGGTCTGATGTTTTTTCCATGATTAGATTGGGTTTGGGGTGGGAAGATCACAGAAGTAAAGTACTCATCACATCATCTGAAGGGCACACACAATCAAAATGACTTGTCCCTGTTGCTGTTCACTGTCATCACCTGGTTGAGCTTCCTCCACTGTACATTTACTCCCTTTGTTTCCATGTTGTCCTTTTTGGAAGGACATCACAATGCCCAGCCCGCACTTAAGAAATGGGGACTTATACTTATCCTTGAGCACAGAGTATCTGCATACATTATTTAGAGTTATTCTGCACAGGGGATTTGCCTTTCCCCCTGACAGTTATGTATTTGTTCATTTATTTAGCTCAGTATTGACACACGGATATTTTTATATTTTGAGTTATACGCAAATACAACCTTATCTATTTTGTTGCTCAAATTGTTCCAGCTTTGGCCATTGGAAGCTCTCAGTAGTCTGCTGTGTCTCTTTGGCACAAGACACCATTTTTTAGGAGGGGAGCACTTCCTTTCTTTTTGGCACCACAAGATACTTCAGAGCGACTGCAGTATGCAAAGCCTTTCTGTCAACCTGTAAAAAAAGCCATGTATTCTCATTAAGAAAACAAAACTCTATCAAGCTAATGAGATTCTAGAGTTGTTTGTTTCAAAGTGTAATGTAGATCAGTGGTTCTCAAACACTCAGGTGTTTCTGGGTCCAGCAGCATCAGTATCAGTTGCAAGCTTGTTAGATATGCATATTCTCTGGTTCACCCCTTGATATAATGAACAGAAACAGATGGGGACCCAACAGTCTGTGTTTCACAAACCCTCCAGTGTATTCTGATGCACTCTGAAGTTCAAGAACCTCTGATCCAGACTACATGAATTTTGTGACTGGCAACATAAAAGACACAAACTCAGTGAATCTTTTGGTTGTCTTAGATTATTGTATGTTGTTCCAAAGCAAACCTTAAAAAACTACTCTAAACCAAGGTGGTTGGTTTTCTTCATATGGAAGATGTAAGAAATCTTGAAAATATACTGATGTGAAGGAATATTTCTTAGAGATGGGGTACCAGAGCTTGCTGGGCACTGTGTCCATTTTATAGACCTCAGAAGCAGCTCTGTTAACTTCAGGAATTCCTCCATTAGGGTCAAATAAGATGGTGGATTCAACAGTGCTTGGTGAACCAGAATGAATATCTGGGATTATTTTTGTGTTGGGCCTCTCCTCCACTAGATTTTAAGCACCATAAGGATAAAGACTTTATTTGGGTTGTAGCAATCGCTAGTGCCTAGAACAATGCCTGGTCTATACATGGATGAACTCATTGAATGTTTGTGGAATAATCACATTATTTTTCAGTCTTTTGTTTCCACATTGTACCTTAGGACTCCTACCTCATCTGCACACCACCTGTACTGTTCTATTAAGTTTTTTAAGAATTGAGAGAGAATTTACATACAATGAAATATACAGTTCTTCAGTGTACACTTTAATGAGGTTTGACAGATTCATCTATAGTATACTAATTTTCTTGAAGTTGACAATTTTATTCAATTTACAACGATATCAATAGCCATGAACTTGTGGTTTTGTAATCTTTGTTATATATTTTCTAGTCAACATTAAAATCAGTGCATATTTATTAAAAGAGAAATATTCATCCTAATATTACCCAAAGTGCTCACTCACCTAAGCTATTTTGAGTAGCATTGCAGAGAAAGGATTGTCTACTGCAATGTGAAACTGCAAGCACCGGTTAGTGGGTGGGGAACGTTTGAGTGCAGTGTGGCGTCATGGCAGATTGGGCTCCTGCAATCCCCTTGGCATAGCCTGAATTATCAGAGAAATGTCTGAGTCTGTTGTCTCAGTGAAACAACATGTTTGATACACCGGACTGGAGATACCTCACGCACTTCCATCTGCCTCTTAAACAGCTTTCTTCATTCATCCATCTATCCTTCTTCGTCCAACTTTTGTTCTGCCTTAGAAGAGGAGGACAACTTTTGTTTCTGAATTTATAGTTGTTTTTTATTTTAAAAGACCACGGGTCTTTATGCCATTGTGATGAGAGGGACAGGGGAGGGACTTTTGGACCAAAGAAGGGATTGTTTCCATTGGACTGCCTGGTTATTTCTTCCATGATACCTTTGGAAGAAGTTGACTGCTTTGGAACAGTTTGGCACATTCTGAAAATTAGTTTTGCTCCATAGGCATCTTTGGTACACCAGTTACATGTAGGCTCTGTACAGGTACTCCAGGACTGTCCTTAGGCAGCTGATAGCCTTTTGGGAGAAAGGAGTAGGGTCTGCAAGTAAGTATAATTAACAGAGCATAACATCAGGCATTCCAGAAGACTTGAGCTGTGTGCCATGTGATCAGGCTGTACTCTGTTCACTAGCTTGAAATAAGATGGGAGTAAATTAAAATTCGAATAGTATTCATCTTGTTTTATTAAATTAGGCTTACTGGTAACCACAGGCTAGTAATTCAGACCCCAGTGGCTGAAAAACTTGAGACAAGTGCTGTCAAGATGCAGTTGTGTCTGCTTTAGTATGTGTTTGCAACAAGAAATTTACTGAGTTTTCATATTATAAAAGTAATATATGCTTGTTGGTGATATGTTAGAAATTTAGAAATATGCAGAAAAATGTTCATGAAAAACCTTAATCATTCATAATTCAACTGTTATTGCTGGTATTTTTTTTAAAAATGTGTTTTCCCATAGTTAGAATCATACTGTGTGTAAATCTTATAACTTTGTAAATATTATAAGCATTTTCTTATGCCGTCAGTATTCTTTATAGTATTTTGATGGCAGAATGCAAGCCCATTGTGTGTATCTGCCATACTTTATCTAACAGTTTTATTATTCATTCCAATTTCTTGCTGTCACATCTTTGAACATAAATCTCTATGAATTTTACATGACTTTTGTATATAATTATATAAAAATATTTCTAGATAAAACCAGGGAAAGACCAATTAATACTGCCAAGCAAGGCAAGCTGGGAGGGTCTGGAATTCATCCCATGAGCTGGTGTGTGCCAACAAACATACCTTGCAGGTGCTGCCAGGAAGCTTAAGTCTGGTGGTCAAGGCATACAATCTGAAAGTTACAACAGACCTGATTCTGGTTGTCACCTGGCATTAGGGGATCCAGAAAGCTTGCAGACTATCCCAAGTCCTCTTAGATGGTCTTAAGACTGGGCAAGAGGGAGTAAGTATCAGGAGGTCAAGTGGGAAGCAACGTGGCCATCAGTCAGCCTGGGATTCAGCTGAAGGACCTCAGTCTCATCAACCGACAAACATTATCCAGGGCCTGCTGTGGACCAGGCACTGTGCTGGGAGCTTGGGAAACCTCAGTGAACAGACAGACACCAATCTCTGCCTTCATGAAACTTACATTCTAGCGAGGAAAATCTTCCTTGGACAGGCACTGGCAAAAGCAAGGTGGAACTCTGGTTCTTGAGGAACTAGAATATTGAGTGTATTCCAAGGGAGTCTCAAGTACGGGGAAGGAACAGAGCTGATTATCAGAATGCACAAGGCCACAGCCAAACTCACAGCAAGGGTGACTTATCATTGAGTCACAGAAGAGGCACCTGAAAGTGCACCTTTCTGGTGTAAGGTCACATTGGACTAAACAATGAGCACCTGCCTCAGCCTGTGAATGGGGGTCCAGTGCTGGCATCTGGATGCCAAAAGCTGGTTATGGGAGATGGAAGTTAGTGCCAATGACTAAAGTGGAGAATTCAGAACTGTGTTACAGCATCTAGCTTCCTGCCTGGCGTGTATCATAGTAGGTTTTGAATGAAGTGTTGTTGTAGCAAATACGTGAATTTAGGAAAAAAGAAAGATTAGCATTATGGGCGAGGCATGGAAGAAAGAAAATAAGACTAAAAGATAGTCGTTAGGAGTCTGGGTTCCAGAGCCAGACAATCCTAGTTTCAATTCTTAACTCTTCCATTTTCAAGGTCTTTGAGATTTGAACTCATTACTTAATATCTCTGAGTCTCAGTTGCCTCATCTGTCAATTGGGCTAGTAATAGTAATACTAACCACACTTTAGGGTTGTGAGGCAGTTCTTACAAAGAGCCAAGCATATTTCTTGGCACACAGTAAGTGTTCAATAAATGTTAGCTACTAAAAACAACAGTAATAATTTTTTAAATGAATGTTTTTTGAGGGGATATTATGAATATATTACACATTCTGTGGTGAGGTCCAACTTTCTTTTTGATCAGTATCCTGACCTTAGAAGATGGAGAAACGTTATTGTTTCTGTAGAGAAGATGAACTATGATGGAATTTGATACACACACACCTCTGTACCTCACCTGTTATTCCTACTGAAATGAGGGCTTCTCCCAGCTTAGAGATGAGGCAAGGAAAAGTAGAAGGATTAGCATGTGTGATATTATTCAAAAATTAATTGTTGGTTGACTGAACATAAAAGACTTGGAGGGGGAAGCCACATGATACATGTATCTTCCTTCAATCACATTATGATAATAATTACAGAAAAATGGGTCCATATAGGAGAACCTGGTTGAAAAGGCAGATTAAGCTGCTAAATGGCTTTATTGTTCTCTTTTATGGGAACAACATCTCTCCCATCTGATCAGGCTAGGATGGTATAAAAGAAAAGAAGACCCAGAGCTAGGGTCACTATTTATTAATGTTGTATTTTGGTTTGGATTCCGCTCGTTGAAACAGTGTTGATCCTGAGGGCATTTTTAAGTTATCACATTGGGAAGAGTCTAGGAATCTTTGTTTGCACAGAATATCTTGAGAAAATATTTCTAGAAGTGAATTAAATAGCCAGGCATTTCCTTTGAGCAGGTGATCTTCTACCTTTGACTACTGAGGAACTTGGGCCTGGATAAGAATTCTGTTAGGAATGATGCTATCACAGAAGATGCATTAAGGCAGGGTGAGAGGTATATGTAATTGGCATCTGTTTTTATGGGTAGGGAACACTTAGGTGGGAATAGGGAGCTGAAGTTTCACTGAAAGTTTTGCCCACGCCAAACTCCTGATTGACATATGCGTTGTACCATTCACAGCAACATGGATGGACCTAGAGATTATCATACTAAGTGAAGTAAGCAAGACAGAGAAAGACAAATGTACGATATCAATTATATGTGGAATCTGAAAGAAAAAGATATGAACTTATCTTTAAGACAATGAACTTATTTACGAAATAAATTTATTTACGAATAACTTATTTACGAAAAACTTATTTACGAAATAAGACAATGAACTTATTTACGAAACAGAAATAGACTCATAGACATAGAAAACAAAGTTATGGTTACCAAAGGGGATAGTGGGGTGGGGAGAGATAAATTAGGAGTTTGGGATTAGCATGTACACACTACTATATATAAAATAGGTAACCAACAAGGACCCACTGTATAGCACGGGGAACTATACTCAATATTTTGTAATAAACCATAAGGGAAAAGAATCTGAAAAAGAATATATATACACACACATATATGTGTTTGTGTGTGTGTGTGTGTGTGTGTATTTATATAACTGAATCACTGTGCTATACGCCTGAAACTAACCTGACATTGTAAGCACCTATACTTCAATTAAAAAAAAAAAACAAGAAATATGGCATTGTAGCTGTCTCTGCATCAATAGGATGCCTAGATTTAAACTGTTTGTACATACATGTATGCCCCTGTGCCCGGTGTTGCTGTGTCTTCATTCATCCTTTGGACTCCGTGTCCCTTCCTCACACTTACGTATCGGCGGTCTCTTGCTGCCTCCCAGCTCAAAACCTGTTTCTATTTCTCCCCCTTCCTAGGACTTCCTCCATGTAGGCAGCATGGTGTGTCCCTCTGTTCTCACCATGAGGCTGTCATCCTTCTCTCCATCCAGTTGAAGGGGTATTTGTGTCTTTGTTGTTGTTTTTCTTCTTAGGAGCCTTCTGCCTTGGCATGAGATTATCGTGGATGGACTCCTGATAAGTCAGGCTCCCCCTGGAGCTGTAATAACACTGGTCTCCTGTAGTCATATTAACCTTTATGCAGTGCTGGCACATTCTCTTTCCTGTTTGACTGGCACAAAGTGCTCTGAGGTGGGCAGTACGTACTTTATTATTCCCATTTTATAGAACAGGAAACTGTCTTAGAGCAGTGAGGTCACGACTGCTGGAAGGGATGGAGCTGCTTTAGAACCGGAGGCTCTCCCAGGCAGGGAGGGAGGGGGCCCATGCTCCTCATCCCTGTGAGGGTTTCAGTGAGCATGAGGCCATTAGAAAGAATCAACAAAAAGGAATTCTGGGGACTTATTTTGATACACTGCCCTGGAGCACAATCTCTATTCTTGCCCCAATTTGCTGTCCTTAAACATGATAATATGTTCAGGCACACCTCATTTTATTGCACTTCTCAGATATTGTGTATTTTACAAATTGAAGGTTTGTGACAACCCTGCATTGAGCACCATCTTCCCAACAGCACTTGCTCACTTTGTGTCTCTGTGTCATATTTTGGAAATTGTCTCAATATTTCAAACTTTTTCGTTATTGTTATATTATGATGATCTGTGATCAGTGATCTTTGATGTTACTATTGCAAAAAGATTACGACTCACTGAAGGCCCAGTGAGTTGATGGTTAGCATTTTTAAGCAATGAAATATTTTTTAATTATGGTATGTACTTTTTTTAGACATAAAACTATTACATACTTAATCGACTAAAGTATAGTGTAAATATAACTTTTATATGCACTGAGAAACTAAAAAATTCATGTGACTCGCTCTATTTTGTTATTTGCTTTATTGCGGTTGTCTGGAACCAAACCCACAACATCTCTGAGGTATGCTTGTGTTTTGGTATTGTTTATGGCTGTAGAACTAGAAAAATTGACTCAGAGATGCATCAGAGTTGGTTGGTAAGTCCCCTCAAACTTTCTGTGTGTCTGGAAATCCCAGGGACATTTATTAACTGACTCTGCCTATCTCTAATGCAGAGCCCTGACCTGAAAATAAATCATAAAATGTATGTCATCAGGTCCCTTGGAGAAGCCTACAGGCTTGATTCTTGGAGAGTCTTTCAGGCCTGTACTCAGAGCCATATGCTTTTTTTTTTTTTTTTTTTTTGCGGTACGCAGGCCTCTCACTGCTGTGGCCTCTCCCGTTCCGGAGCACAGGCTCCGGATGCGCAGGCTCAGCGGCCATGGCTCACGGGCCCAGCCGCTCCACGGCATGTGGGATCTTCCCGGACCGGGGCACGAACCCGTGTTCCCTGCATGGGCAGGCGGACTCTCAACCACTGCGCCACCAGGGAAGCCCTTCCTTCCAGTTCTTAAAACCCTTCTCATTTTGGAAATCCAAGCCCTGCTGTGGGTCCTCCAGTTCAATCCCTGTCCCTCTTCCTCACCAGCACCTGCTGCATTAGTTATGCTAAACTACTTGTATCTTCTCAAAAGCACCTTGACACTGTCTCTTTGTTTGCATGGAGGGCCTTCTGTCTGAAATGCATCTCTTCTTTTTGTCTTCTAGATGAATTTCCAGTCGGCCTTGAGGTGAAACTTAAACCTCTCCTTTTCTTCCCTGACCTCTTGGGCCTCTTTCCTGAGGAGGTAGTCAGTCACCTTCCCTTCCCTGAGCTCCGCTGTGTATCTCTGATACAGGATTTATTAGACTCAGCGCTAATGGTGTGCTTATATGCTTTTGTCACTATTCTTTGATTTTCTTGAAGTTGTCATTTTGTTCAAGACATCACTGAATAAACAATGATAAAGGAAATGAACCCATCTGACATCAGAAGTTACAGGAAGGAGCTAATAATACCCTGTACCCAGGGACAGATAAGACAACTGATACTTTATTTTCCCAGGTGCAGCTGTCCAGACAGGACATGTTACCCTGGGTGCAGAGGAAGTAAAATCATACTATTAACTAACTTCACCTTCGCCTAACATTTACCAAGCTTGTGCTGCATGCCAGGACCCATGAAGGACATTTTCACATTCAAGATCTCATTACAACCTCCTGGTAAGCTTGTGAAAGATGTCTTGTTATCCCCATTTTACAGATAGGGAAACTAGGACTTAGAGGGCCTAGGTGACAAGGCCAAAGCCAAAAGAGAGGTAAAAGCTGAGTCTGGACCAGAGGTTGTGGATCTGTCAGGATCGACTTCTTTGGCAGAGTTTTTAATGCTATATATGCCTTCTTTTTTCTTGGCCCTGTGCTGGGCTAAGGCTTTTGGGTTTGGAGCTTCTGATGGACCTTGTGAAGTTCCTCTCCAGTTTGTGGAGGTGGGGTGGGATTCTTTGTGGAGGAGGCACTGATGCTTGAGTAGTCCAGGGAGTGATGATGGTTGTAATGGTGGAGATGGTGTGGGGGAAGAAACAAGACCATGGCACTGGAAGACTTGCTCTCAGGCTCCAGGAGGACTTCTGGGTTGTCCGGCTCAGTCAGCCAGGGAGGGAAAGGGGATGGCAATTAAAAGACAAACACACTACCCCAGGGTAAAAATTACCTTTGGCAGGAGAAGTTCCCTGTGTCATACCTCTCTTGTAACTGAGCATTGGTGCAAGGGGGAAGGGCACTACATGGGGCCTTTCTAGAATTTCCCATCTAGAGAATTGAGGAAACCTTTGAAAGACCTTGCAGTAGGATGGGGCTTGGATTAAAAAAAAAAAAGATGGGGCTTGCCAGGCAGGTAGTTCTTTTTCTTTTTTTTTTTTTTTGCGGTATGCGGGCCTCTCACTGTTGTGGCCTCTCCCGTTGCGGAGCACAGGCTCCGGATGCGCAGGCCCAGCGGCCATGGCTCACGGGCCCAGCCGCTCCGCGGCATATGGGATCCTCCCGGACCGGGGCACGAACCCATATCCCCTGCATCGGCAGGCGGACTCTCAACCACTGCGCCACCAGGGAGGCCCCAGGCAGGTAATTCTAATAAGTAAAACCCGTCAGTCCTCTCAGTCAAAGGGGGCTTGGCTACTCATCTTCCACTAGTTATTGCTGTGGGAATTTCGGCACAGCGTTGTCAGATCTTACGATTTTTTTGAGAGAAGCCAGATTTCATGTTAAATTTCCAAATGATTAAATTTGAATTTAAAATTAAAAAGCACAGGGAACTCTACTCAATATTCTGTAATAACCTATATGGGAAAAGAATCTGAAAAAGAATGGATATATGTATAACTGAATCACTTTGTTGTACACCTGAAGCTAACACAACATTGTAGATCGACTATACTCCAATATAAAGTAAAAATAAATTAAAAGTTAAATTACATTAAAAAGAGACTCCATCCTCCTCCCTACCCTCCCTCTTGTCAAACAAAATGTCTTCAAGAATGTCACTGCTGAACGATTCTTATTTCTATGGAACTCACCTGCATATCACAGATTACCAGCACTACATCCCCCCCATCCAATATTGCTTTCCTGTCATTCTGCCCAATAAAATGCCCTCAACTTTGCAAATGACTCCTAGGGAAACAAAAACCCCAGCTGAGGTTTTTCCAGTATCATCATAGACAATATCCAGGTATCTCTGTGTGTGTTTCTTTTGCTGGGAACAGTCTTGGGCCAAACTCTTGGTAAACTCTTTCTTCGTCTCAGCCATCTCGCCCCTATTACTCCAATTTCAGTGGGTTTTGTTTGAATACATGCACCTGGCTTTTGGTTTAGCTGAATCAGGAGGTGGTTTGGCGGGCAGAAGGATTACCCGGAGACATTTGGGCATCTCACACCTTTCTTTGGCTCTAGCAGCCCTGATTCACAGTAGATATTCAGTCCTGAGGCGCTTTCCAGGAAGAGCCATAGCATGTGAAACTGGCAGGGTTCCAGCCACTGTGGAAGGTTGTCATATGTGGCGGCAGCGCTTGGAGCTGAGGTTGGGTGATGCTTGCTCTTCAAGAGTAAGTTAATTTTTTGGAAAGCAGTTTGGCCGTGTCTAAAAATGTGCATCCATCTCTGAAGAAATGATCAGAAATATGCACAATTATATTGCTTGTAAAACTAATTCCGGTAGCTAAAAATAGTAAACAAATTAAATGATTCACAGTAGGAAAATGATTTTAAAAATTTGGGCTTAGCCATATGATAAGTAGCCCTTTAAAACAGTGTTTATGAGGAATTTTTTTTTTTTTCCGGTACGCGGGCCTCTCACTGTTGTGGCCTCTCCCGTTGCGGAGCACAGGCTCTGGACGCGTAGGCTCAGCGGCCATGGCTCACGGGCCCAGCCGCTCCGCGGCACGTGGGATCTTCCTGGACCGGGGCACGAACCCGTGTCCACTGCATCGGCAGGCGGACTCTCAACCACTGCGCCACCAGGGAAGCCCTATGAGGAATTTTTAATGACATGGGAAAATGCCATATTAATCCAAAGAAAACAGGATATGAAACTACATATACACACAAATTTAGATATAGGTATATGTATACCTATTTTCATAGCTGTTTTTCTTTTCTATAATTTTTTGTATTTTCCCTAATATTCCACAGTTTTAAAAAACTTTTAAAGTATTACTTTTTTAAAAATAAACTTTTTATTTTAGAATAGCTTTTCTTTTTCAAAGAAAAGATAGTATAGAGTTCCAGTATACCTTACCCATTTTCCCCTATACTCTTTATAAAATTAGAATAAAAGTTATTTTTTAAATGATAAAAAAGAGCTTTCTGTGGCTTATATTATCACAAGCCACATAATTATTTACTTTAAAGGAGGTTTTTAAGGGAAAAAAATTAATGTTCTTCATTAAAAGGCATGTGGGACCACCACTTATTTATAATGCTACATTTAACTGAGATCTCAAGCATTTCATAGGTACTAGATGGAATGTTAGAACATTCAGAGACCCTCTTTGACTTTGCTATCTGTCCTGAAGTGATTTAAAAGAATCTGTTGCTTATCATTGACTTACTTTTGGATTTGATTCCAAAATAGACTTGTATTTAAGACAAAAGAAGTTATTCATCCTGCCTCTTTGAGTTAAGTATTTATTATTTCTTCTCAAACTTCCTTAGTCCTATAACAGTCAGTTTTGTATGGGTCTGTAATGGATATGAGTTTAAGATCCAGTCATCTGAAATTGAATTTACCAAGTGGGTGCTATTTTCATACTTTGTTTTGACTGATCAACTCACCAAAGCTGAAAGCTAAAAATAATAAACCCTGTCATTTTAGCAAGTCATCAGAGGAAACATTAAGAAATGACAGCAGTTGGTATTGAGTAGGTTTTCTTTGCTATGTTGTTCCTGAATGGAAGCTCTTTAGGAAAGGGCTGGGAGAGGCCCTAGATCTGGGGCAGCCCCTTTCTTCACTCAGAAAGGGGAGGATCTGGTTCACTCAAGGGTTTGGGAACTAGTTAATGATCCCTAGTGCTTTGCTCTCAGTCAGGCCCTAGAACATGTACTGCAGTTTCAGAAGATCACAAAATCTTGTTTTCATGTCGCAGTTTCAAAGGCTTATATTATTCAATTCAAGAATTTTGTCACAACTGGTACCTGCATAGCTTGAATTTTTCTGTTATTTTGTGGGACGATTGTTTATGTCTTTTGTCCCTATATTTTGAAGTGAGGCCAGACAGACCCATCCCACCTACTCACCTGCATTTACTCTTCTTTGGGTAGGAGACTTGTGGGTGTTTTATCGCAGGGGTCTGTTCAGGTAGGAAGAGGGTGTTGTGATGAATCATTCGTTGTCATCATAATTGGGATGGTAGGTCTGAAGGACAGAGCAGTGAAGGTTCTCCTTTGGGTTAGGTTTGGAGAATATAATGGCAATATCATTTATCAGATTCTCCCAAGAAGATTTTGTCCCCCACGTTCTCCACCTGCAGGTTAAAAATACCCTAATTATGAAATGTCCCCATCGCTCCTCCAGTTTATAAGGCAGAATCCCTGGCATGTCAAAAACAAAACCAAAAACCCACTCTTTGTTTTTAGAATACTGGTGCCTTCTCCGTTAACATTCTTAACTAATGGAAAATCTATACATTCTATCTCTAGAAGGCCAGCTGGAGAGGGAGAAGAATAGAAAATTAAGAAACAATTTGGTTGGTTATCATTAATCCTCGTTTAGCTCTGTGGGAAAATAAGCTTTTCTTCTTCCATCTTTGTTAGTGGGTAGATTAAATTGGTTAAGAATACTGCAGCCTGTGAAAGAAAAAACAGTGGCACTTTACAAAGATACTCCAAAGCAGCTGAAAATATTTTTTCCTTCAGCTGCTGTCTAAGATTAAATGGCCCTTAAGTGATTTGGGGTCAGTATCTAATAAGCATATTTTGGTCCCAAATGAAAAACCAGCACAACTAGGCCTTCTCCACAGAGCATAAACCTAGGTGTATCTACTGGTACTTCTTAGGAAAAGAAGATCATTCAGTGTTTTATTTTTGCAAACCTTCAGTTGCTAAGATCTGAATCATCTATTTGGGGCACTCAGAGCTGCCTAATGGAAGCTGCATACTTGAGGGGAATTAAAAACCACTTTCCTTCCAGCCTCCGCATCCCTCCCCCGTCTGCAACAACCTTTGACACTGCATAGATTTTGAAAGTAACACTGTAAGATTAGTGTCAGGGGTCTTTCAAAGGATGCTTGTAACTGAAAATCTGTTTTCTTATCCCTCAAAGCTGAAAGCCATAAAGAAAAGGAAAGAAAATGCTTTTAATGAACAGTCTTTGCAGAATCAGCTCCTTGTAACTTCCATGGTTCACGTGAATCAAAAATAGCTGAAAGTAGGTCATATTGTAAAAATGAATTAGGCTTCGCTTCACATTTTATTGACTTTACTAGACTTTTTTTCATTCACAGTGGCTGATTGTTAGCTAATGACTGACCCAAATAAAAAGGGATTGATTCTCTTATTTTCTTTATTTTGCCATCTCCTCCTTCAGAGTATCAGTGGAACCCACTATGTGCTAGGGGTTTTTCCTTTTTTTGTTTCTCATGCTCACGACAACCCTGAAAGTTGGAATTTTTATCCTCATTTTATCTATGAGGGAACCGAAACTCATAGAGTTCAAGGTAAATGGCCCAAGGACACAGCTCATTAGTAAAAGATCTGAAAACTGGACACATTTCTTTGTCCAGAAGCCCTGATGTTTTCAACTACATTCTCTTTATTTAAAAAATTTTTATATTAGATATTTATTAGTGAGAAATAAACTGAAATAAAATTGCCAATCTTAACGCCTCATAAAACAATGAAAAATGTTTACCGTAATATTAAATAATTTTTGAAAATGACAATAACACAACATTTATTTGAATTGAGCCTTAGTTTGGTCCAGGCACTGTTTAACTTTCACAGTGACCCAGAGATTGGGTTCCATGTTCTTGCCATTTTACTGATGAGTCTCAAAAAAGTTAAGATGCTTGTCCAAGGTCACAAAGTCAGTAAATGGCAGAGCCGAGACTCACACCCTGCTGTTGTTGCCAAAGTCTTGGCTCTCTGTGCACCAATGCCAAACAGAAATACGGAGGCAGAGTTATGGAGGAGAAAGAAAGAGTGGCTTTATTTCTTTGCCAGGCAAAGGGGAAACACAGTAGGCTAGCGCCTCAAGAACTGTGCCCCCCTCCCTGGGGAATAGGGAGAGGTTTATATAGTCAGGACTCATGGTCAGCGGTATGTGATAAGGATCAAGGCAGTAACAGTCTTGCATTCTTCTTTCTTCTGCAAGGTTTCAAAAGGGTGGGGTTGCTGACAAGATTAGGGTGTGTGCAGGGTCTCAGGTGGTCTCCTAATCTTGATGAGCTTCCCTGATCCTTTTAATCTTGCCTCAGGTGGTTTCCTGGCTGCTCCTCCCTTGAAAGCAACTGTTCATATATACACTAATATGTATAAAATAGATAACTAGTAAGAACCTGATATATATCAAAATAAATAAATAAAATTCAGAAAAAAAAGAAAGCAACGGTTTGAATCTGCCCTTTGGAACTCAGGGGCAGTCATGGAGGCTGGAGTCTTGCCTACGAGAAATGGGGGACAAAAAGCCTCCATGCCCGGGACACCCACAGGGCCCTGCTCAGCATCACTGTCTTCATAGTCCAAGGGCTTTATCTCACTACAGCAACTTGAGTTTAACATAAAAAGTGGTCAGGATAAATGGAAATGAAATGAAATATTAGTCTTGTGAGTTCATGTCCTTATAATATTTTATCATAGAAAAATAATATTTGGGGACTTAAGTATCAATAATTTTCATGGGCAAATCATTACAGAATGTGTTTTTCTTCTAACCCTCTTATTGTGAACAAATTTTAAAGTGGTCTTGAAGGGTTACCCTTTCTCCCTCTGAAAGACTGGTTGAGGATGAAGTTGGGCTCTTGCAGAGTGGGGACTAAGTTCCCTCCCTGCAGGGGTTGAGACTGTGGCCTCAGAAGAGATTAGAAAGATCCTGGTAAAACACTGAAGGCAAACCTAGACTTTCTCTGCTTACAGCCAGTCCTGCACTGAGCTAATAGGAGAAGGGTGACCCTCTCAACCTTCTCCTCCTGCTTAGGACATGCTTTCCCATGTCATGTGCTCGTGATTTGGTGGTGGGGAGGGGTTGCTTCTGTAGGCACCCCACCAGAGTGAACTGGCCACCATACCACTTTATAACATCCCTTTGAGGGGAAGCAGGCCCTGAGTTACATGTTTTTAGAACACAGCTCCTATGCAAGCTCCAGGCTTCCTATATATATGGTATTTTAATCTATAAATTTGCAAATAAAAGACAAAGTATTCAGTTCAAGTATATTTTTCTGAACATGAGAAATTAAACATTTTCAGGGCAACTCTTTTACTGCATCTTTACTTTGGTGGCAGATTCACCCAGAATGAAGCAAAACACCAAGCAGTATGAAATAAAAACTGTCCAATCCGAAGAAAACCCTCTCTTATTTGTGTAACCAAGATATCAGGGCCCAGTCCATACCCACCTTTTATGTAAGGCCCCCCAAATACTCAGGTTATTTAAATTCACTAATCTTTGAGAAGATGGGATTGGTCATTTATTCATTTAAAATATTTATTTAGCACCCACTTATGTGTCAGGTTCTAAACCCTAGGGATACATGGATTTCATATGAGTGAGATAAATAGACAATATACAAATAGACAAGTAATTTTTAACAAGTCAGATGGTGAAGCTGCTATAGAGAAAAATTAAATAGGGCATAAGGAGTGTTGTGTGTGTGTGTGTGTGTATGTGTGTGTGTAGTAAGGGGTTCTTGCTTCACTGAAGGCCTCAAGAATAGTGTAACATTTGAGCATATACATAAGGGACTTGAAGGAGCAAGACTTCAGGCTATCTTGAGAAAGGCTGTGGTAGAAATAGCAAGTGCAAAGGCCCTCAGGTAGAGTGGTGGTATTGTATTGAGAATCAACAGGGAAGTGGCAGTCTCAGACAACTCAGATGGGGCTCTTCTGCTCTGACTGAGAGAGGATCCTCAGGCTGGGCTTCCTCAGTGACTTCCTGTGACAGCCCAAGTCCACCCTATGACTGCCTCTATCCTCAAGGGGCAAAATAACTCCTTTAAAGGGGTTGGGGAAAGGTCAACAGAAGCTATACCCAAGCTGGAGAGGGTGGGAAGCCAATCCATTTACATATTTAAATACTCCCTTCACAACCCATAAAATGCATATCATTTTAATTGAGCATTTAAATCTTTCTCACTGGTAGGTATTTCAAGCATTTCAGGCTTTATGCCAATTATTGCATCATCTTAAAAGAGAAGCTTTTAAATTAATTAAACCCATTACACTTGAATATCTGATTCTTGCCAATACATAATTTAAAATCCTCACTTCAAAGTAATTTGGTAAAGTTTACTAACCCTATCAAAATGTCCTAAACTATGCACCTGGAGTAACATTACCCAGTTTCTGGATAGGAGCCAAATGGCCCTGTGAAAGGACTTTTCATTGTAGCCCCAGGAAGGCAAGTCTGAGGTGTGGTCTGGCCTCGGTCTTAGAGATTCTGATTCAGTGAGTCTGGAAAGGGCACAGGATTCTTTTTCCAAACAAGTGATTTTCTTAATGAGCCAAGTTTGAGAGCCACTGATCTGGGGTAAAGAGCATATGGATTCTATGTTGTACAGAAGAACACTGTGGGCCATCAATCTGGTCTGGCTCAGATGAGGAAGGGGCTATCATTGCAACTTCTTTTATGTAGCTGTATTAGTTAGGGAAGGCTCAGCTATGCCGCAGTAACAAATAACCCGCAAATCTCAGTGGCTTAATGCTCTAAAGTCTATTTCTTGATCTTGCAAAGTCCAGGGTCATTGTTTTGATGGGTGACTCTCTTCCAAGCAGTGCACACTGGTGACTTTGATCCAGTCACACTGTCCCCTAGGGCCTCCTCAGAGACTCCTGCAGAGACAGCTGAGGAAGGAGAGTGTCCATCCTGTGGGTCATTTTAGGGACCAGGCCTGGAACTGTCTAGCCCTTCTGTTCATATTCTATTAAGCAGAACTTGAGCCCTCCTAGATGAAAGGGGCCAGGAAAGGTAGCTTATGTGCTCAGTAGTCAAGAGAAATAGTTGATGTTGGCCATGGCAACACACATAGCATTGGGTCTGCAGCCACAATCTATAGTCCTCTCCCTGATGCAGTTTGCTACATGTTCCCAGTGTTTTTCCACCCAGGTCTGCTGGATACTCCAATCCATTATCTGGATTATTGACCTCTCCGCCCTCAACCCTAGTTTGATGTAGCATGAAGAAGAACCCACCCTGGTTCAAACAAATCCCACTGAGATATAATTGCATAACAGGACTTCCCTCTCCCAACCCCAACCATTCCAGACATCATTTCTGCCTTGAAGTAGGAGTCTCATCCCAGGGATAGCACAGGTTCTTTCCTTTCTTTACCAAAGATTCTCTAAAAATTCATCATTTTTACAATGCTTCTTGTGTTTTTGGTGGCAGGGATGTTTACGGTCCAGAGCAGACATACTGTAGGAGTGGATGAGTCTAAGTATGGTGTTTGTGAGTTGAGGACTTTCTAGACAGTCTAAAAATATAAGCAGATGAGATATGAATCCTAGTAAGGGCTCATTCAAGGGCAGAGATGGTTTGCCTCTATGGTATGACAAAGCATAAGTACTCAATATGAACTAATGAATTAAACGATATCATTACCTATAGTTCCACAGATTTGGGTTTCTCAAAGGATGGTTAGAACTGGAAGCATCAGCATCACCTGGGAACTTTTAAGAAATGCACATTCTTAGGCCCTATCCCAGACCCACAGAATTAGACATTCTGGGCACAGAGGGCAGCAACCTGTGTTTTGACAGCCCTCCAGGTGATGTTGATGCACATCAGTGTTTGCAAATCACTGGCATAGATTTTACCTGTTGATTGCAGTTTTATCTAAATCTAAGTAGTAATTAAGTAGTCTGAATGGGATTTCTTTTCCTGTGGGAGAAAGAGATGGACATAAGCCTTTTAAGACTCTTGTTAGAGAAACTGCTACTCTTTTAGATTAGGTGCCTGCTTCTTTTGTATGTCTGCCTACAATACTCTGTAGTGAGAATCAATATCTAGAAAGGTAGCTTGAGGCAGTTCAAGTGCCTAAGATTATCCATTATTTTTTATGTGTACTACATAATCAAGCAGAAGAAACAGGATAACAAATTTAAAAAACATTTAAAAAGCAAACTGATTCAAAACGCCTTTGTATTGGGTTGGCCAAAAAGTTCATTTGGTTTTTTCCGTAGGATGGCTCCAGTAGCTCTTAGTTGTCTTTAACTTCATCTGAAACAATTTTGTTAGATTGTATTGTGACAGCTGTCATATCAGCGTGCATTTTTTAAGAAAAACTTATCAATTGGTGAATTTTTGTGTAGCCATTTTAATATTGAAGATGGAAGAAAAAAAGCAACATTTTCGGCATATTATGTTTTATTATTTTAAGAAAGGTAAAAACACACAAAAAAGATTTGTGCAGCGTGTGGAGGAGGTGCTGTGACTGATCGAACGTGTCAAAAGTGGTTTGCGAAGTTTCGTGCTGGAGATTTCTCGCTGGATGATGCTCCACGGTCGGGTAGACCAGTTGAAGTTTATAGCGATCAAATCGAGACATTAACTGAGAACAATCAACGTTATAGCACGTGGGAGATAGCTGACATACTCAAAATATTCAAATCAAGTATTGAAAATCATTTGCACCACCTCGGTCATGTTAATCGCTTTGGGTTTGAGTTCCCCATAAGTTAAGTGGAAAAAAAACCCTTCTGGACCGTATTTCCATATGCTATTCTCTACGTAAATGTAATGAAAATGTAAACAAATTGTGATGGGTGATGAAAAGTGGACACTGTACAATAAAGTGGAACGGAAGAGATCGTGGGGCAAGCGAAATGAACCACCACCAACCACACCAAAGGCCAGTCTTCATCCAAAGAAGGGGATGTTGTGTATATGGTGGGATTGGAAAGGAGTCCTCTATTATGAGCTCCTTCCGGAAAACCAAACAATTAATTCCAACAAGTACTGCTCCCAATTAGACCAACTGAAAGCAGCACTGGATGAAAAGCGTCCGGAATTAGTCAACAGAAATCACATAATCTTCCATCAGGATAACGCAAGACTGCATGTTTCTTTGATGACCAGGCAAAAACAGTTACAGTTTGTCTGGGAAGTTCTGATTCATCCGCCATATTCACCAGATATTGCGCCTTCAGGTTTCCACTTATTTTGGTCTTTACAAAATTCTCTTAATAGAAAAAATTTCAGTTCCCAGGAAAGACTGTAAAAGGCACCTGGAAAAGTTCTTTGCTCAAAAAGATAAAACATTTTGGGAAGATGGAATTATTGCCTGAAAAATGACAGAAGTAGTGGAACAAAACGGTGAATGCATTGTTCAGTAAGGTTCTTGGTGTAAGTGAAAGATGTGTCTTTTTACTTTAAAAGCTGAAAGAACTTTTTGGCCAACCTTAGTTTTCCTCTTGCTTTTTACTGATTACTTTTGGCCACTCTTCTCTTTGTCGATCCCAAACTCTGGTCATGATGACTTTTTAGGGCCCTGAAATGTGTAATCCTATTTATTGGAAGCATTTCCAACTCTCCTCCTCTCCTGCCCCATAATATGCCATCCTAGATGAACAGTACCAGGGGGACCCTAGGACGCGATTATGGACCTCAGTCATTGTGATGTCTGGAGGATGGAGGGGATGAGGCTTGGGAACAGAGTGGACCCAACCCTGCAGGGCTCTGGGAATTGCTCTGGGAATTGCTTTCTGGCACAAGTCCCTGATGTCAGCAAGGTTTGCTTCTTTTTCATACAAGTGGTGGAAGCAGATTTAAAATAAAAATGCCTGACCTCCTGGCCCTTCTGCAAACATCAACTAATGAATGAATCAAACCTCAAAATAAGCCCCTTCCAAAGTGGTCTTCTGGCATGTTAGAGAACTGTTGTCTGCTTCCCTGAATCTTTAAAATGCCACTAACCTTGGCTGTTTTTGTGGGCCACAACTAAAGCTGCCAAATAAAATACAGGACACTCAGTTAAATTTAAATTTCAGAAAAACAAAAATAACATTTTAGTGTAAGTATGTCTCATAGCCAGTAAGTATGAAATATTTGAATGTGGACTACTTGAATATAGAATGTGTGAACATTTGAATTTTAGGTAAACAACTAGTTTTTTTCTAGTCTTAAGTATATTCCACATTGCATACTTAGTTATGGGACATACTTATACTAAGGAATTAATTTATCTGAAATTTAAATCTACCCAGGCATCCAGAAGTATTACTTGTTAAATATTTTTTATTAGCCACAACCCATGGCAAAGAAGTACTTGGAGGCCACTAAGATGTCCAGGGCTTCTTACCAATCCCTAGACATAGCCCCAAGTCAGCAAAGGCATTTGGCCTTTGGACTCTTTGTTTATGAAGCCATTGTTACTTTATCACTGCCCCTGTGGTTTTGGGCAACCTCTCCTTTCTCCTCTCTTAGTGTTCAACTTCCTGGTCTCTGCCTTGTTTGCAGAGAAAGGCTGACCTATTAGAAACAGCACCAGCCAATCTGAGTTCTTCCCTTTAACCAACTAGTCTTGCCCTGAAAACTAGGTTAATCTTTCCATTTTGGAGCTAGGTACTATCTGGATAGTTGTGGGTCAAAAAATCTGGTGTTTCTGAAAGCTTAGCTAACTCCAGTTCATTTTTATGATTTTTATCTTTGGTAAATCACAGAACCTCTCTTAACTCTCAAACCGGGTCTTTGTGTAGGTGAAGGTGGCCATCTAATTACCATCAATTAGATGAATGGAACACCTGGCCCCCACCAGCTCAGGTCCTAATGAGAGAACCCGTGTAGATAGTGTCAGATACAAATTGCTGAATGGGACTGTCAGCCTTCTAAGTGAAAACAGAGACCTAGCAGCAGCCATGTAAAGTCATTTTGTTCTTTCTGTCCTAGATTTCAGTTGCTGCTTCTCTCCAGAGACTTTTTAGGCTTGCTTAGTTCTCTATCAAGTCAACAGGAACATAGGACACTGAGGAAGCCTGGAAGAGTGAGAGACTCTGACCCAATTTGAATGTCCCCATAGTTCAGTTACTCAAAAGAATTCAAGCCTTAAAGGCACAGAACCTTGAAGTCACTAGAGCTTCACCCAAAGTCCTCCCAACACAGGGACTGCAGAATACTGCTGAAATCATCATTTTCCTGTTCCTCTCCTTCCCTTTCACTTTGTGTGTATGGGAATTTCAAGCGTATAAAAACCATAATGTGGATTTATTTTATTTGGACACGGAGTCTTTGCTATCTGGGTGGAGTTCTGCTGACCAGCTGTCACTGCCAATGGCTGCTAGGATTGCCTTGTGGAATTATGCAGGGTGGTGTTTTGCTTTTAGTTTTAAATGCCATTGTATGGTTACTAGATGGGTAGTAGTCTCGTTTCTGTTTTCCATGGAGGGGTCCTAGTTTTGGTTACACTAAAACCAAATTAGATTAGATACACTAAAAAAAGAGAAATTTGCACTCACAATCTGTTGATGGTGCCCAGCACTCACACTTTGACATTAGTCATAAACTGGATCGAGATCTCATCAGAGGCTCAAATGCTCCCTTTGCTCTAAATCACAGCTTATAAAGAACAGAGTGTGAGAACACAGAGATAGTGAGGTGGTGGCAGTTTTTCTCATTGCTGCTTGATTTTGGGGGTGGACAGCAACTACACACTGTTTTAAGAGTTTTCAACATGATGATACTGAAATTATTTCAAATCTTTTCTAATCCCACCCTACCCCTCAGACCGTGTTTAGTCCTCCAATCTATACTTTTGTAATTTCTTACAGTGGTAACGAATATATTGGACTGGGAATCCCTGAGGGCAGAGTTGATGTCCACCTGTTGACTTTGGAATCATCATTGCCCAGCACTGACCGGGAACACAGATGCTCAATAGAAAGATGAATGAATTAGACTTTAGAGCAATGTAATCCATGGCACCCTGACTTCAATAGCAGATTGTAATACGCAGTGTTTTAGGACTAATCAAGTTTTAGAATGTCACAAAAGAGAAGCTGGAACTTGGTCCACATGGAAATTACCTATTTCCTGGTTAAGAGACCATTTTCTACTCCTGCCTCCCTTCCAACTTCTGGTCATCTTTACCCCCTGAAAGAGGGTCCACATGACATATAAAAAAATCTTTCATAAGTAAGATATTGGGAATATAAATCTCACATACTAAAAGAGAGGTTGGCAAGCTTTTTTTGTAAATAGCCAAATAGTCAATATTTCAGGCTTTGTGGAAATGGGGTTTTTGTCAAACCTACTCAATTACTGCCCTTGTAACATGAGAGCAGCTATAGACAATAGGCAGAGGAATGAGCATGGCTGCGTTGCAGTCAGACTGCATCTATGGACACTGAGATGTGAATTTTGTATAACTTTCACATGTCATGAAATGTTACTCTTTAAGAAAAATTTCCCCCAAACATTTAACAATGTGAGATCATTTTGAACTCACTGGCTATTACAAAAAACAGGTGGTAGATTGGATATGGCCTGCTGGCCAGAGTTCGGCGACCCCTGCACTAAAAACAAACAGTACCAAAGTCGAAGCTTTGCTGGGAAAAAGGGACATTTTTGCTCTACCTGCCATATAGCTTTCCTACATAGCTAATCGCTGAAATGAGACACAAAGGAGCTTTTTCCTACTGTCTTATTTTTGTATCACTTTTTGTTTAAGTATGCACGCATGCATGCTTGCCTCTGTGCCCATGTATGTGTGTGGTAGAAAGACCAAGTTTTCATATTGCATTCGATATATTTCCTGAGCCATTTGGGATGGTGAAAGGGAATTGTGGAAAATACAGTACGATCCCAGTTTTTTTTTAAAAGCACATTATGCAAAAAATGATGTATTTTATATATGCTTGTAAAAAGTTCTGGAAGGTATTTACTAAATGATAACAGTGGTTACCTGTGAGAATTGAGAGCAGGACTGGTGAAGGGGCGGTACTTGACCTTTTTCTGAATTGTTTACATAAAAATGATCCTTGCATTGTTTGTGGAATTAAAATTAGGTGTTTAATTTAAAATATGTATTCATGGAAAAGTAAATGCTGCCTGCTTCTGTGACACTGTAGTCTTTTCATATTGATCCTTCTTGAAATATAACTTTTCGGAAGTCCCTTCATCTAGGAGAGATTTGATAAATAGAACTGTTTAGATTTCGTAGGAGCAAGACTATCTTCTCAAGGGATGCTAATAATTAAAATAACATGAAAGTACAATAAAATCCCACAATCTACTATACTGTGGATCCAGTGCGTATACTCAGAGTTTCAGAATGCATTTCTTACTAACACACAAAAGGCCTTTAAAGCAGGTGGTGTCTTTGTCCCCTGATACCAATGTGTTTTAATAAGCTTCCTCTAGATTTTCAAAGTCTTTGGTCAAATTGGAACTGACATTTATGCTAATTAGCTGGGTTTGGGAGCCGAAAACAGGTAAAATTGAATTACAGCGGGCTCCAAATTATGTTTATTTTCAAAATGATGGCTCTGAAGAATATTTGGTTCCATTTGTCAGTTATTTCCTATCTTGCTACTTCTACCATCCTTTCCCTGCCTCGTGTGTTAATCTGGGAATCTGAAATCTTTTTGTCTGCCTGTAATGTGATAGGCTGTTTTCCTGTGGTCCATCTGTCTCCTACAGGAGGTGAAAGTACTTTTCAGAAACGTCTTGGGTTGATGTTATTAATCTTTATAAGCAGAGAGATTCCCTGAATAATTTAATAGCCAAATGGCATGAGGGGGACTTGGTATGAAAATGAATTTTTCTGTCAGCTTTAAAAATCACAGCATGGCCAGCCTTTCATCCATGCAACTCAAATATCAAAACACTGGATGTTTATTCTCTTTTATGCAGGTTTTTCTATTTTGCAACACCTAAGCTGAGGAGGAAACATTTAGCAAATTTGAGTTTACTTTTTTTCTGTTAAAAAAAAGAATCACAACAAACTAACCAGCAAGAAGAAAGGCTTTCTTGTTCTCTGAAGCAACAGATGCTGCCTTTGACCTTGGGATTTAAGGGCAAATCTATTCTGTTTACATGTCTTGAATTTCTTGGATTTGCCAGTATGAAGGCAGCAGTTGGGAATGAGTGCTTTTGAAAGTATATGAATGATTAAAAAAAAAATTAGTCTGCACAGCTGTTGTTAAAGGAATGGTTGTTCTCCCCTCTCCTTCTAGTTCACTAAGATACAATTTTAAAAATTATTGTTATTATTTTGTCTTCTTTTCTACTTTTAATTGGAATGATCCTACTTATAGGTGTCACAGCCTCTGGGTATCTGGTCTTGCATCTGACACCCTGCTTCCTAATGAAGGTGTCTATGGAGTCAGACACATGTGATTTACAGCGTCCCCTTGGTCCTCCATGTTGGATAAGGACATACAGCCAGTCCTGTTTAGGCAAGCCAGCAGGAGTGGGAGTATTAATAACCAAATATGTTTTTTTCTCCCTGACACAGCCTCTTTAGAATGCCATTTGTTTGCCTTCTCTTTTGGAAAGTCATTTACAAAGGTGGCAAAAGCTTTAGAAAAAAATATGAGGACCAGGTAAAATTACTCTGCATGAGGTATGCCCACTTGGGATTAATATTATTTCATTAGAAGACCATTAGCAAGTTTGTTGTTGTAGTTGTTGTTTGAATCAAAACCAATAGATATGCATTAAATATTTTTGCTTCATTTTTCATGAATCATATATTTGAGAAGGAAATCTTGATGATGAGAAACTCTTACTTTTGAGCCACAAAGAATTAGTGTCTTTATGCTTTCAGATAGTACTGAGACCAGAAATACTTTTTCCCTCTAAGTGTCATAAAACTCAATCACATCTCTTTCCACATTACCTTTTCAACCTAAGGAAACTGACAGTGACATAGATAAATCAATTTCTTTGTTTCCCTTCATAGATAATTTTACTGAGTTTTTTTAAAAAATAATCTTCTAGATTTAACCTTTTATTTGTGGACCATTACAGTGAAGTCCCTAATAGCAGTTTATATAATTTTATTAGTCACTCTATAGACAGAGGACAAGACATATTAGAATGTCATCATAGATATTTAGCTAGCAAATTTAAATCAAAACATCTTTGTTCTATTAACTCTGCCTGCTAATTAAAGAACAGGTAAGCTGCTTAGGTATAACAGGTCAATGTGGAAGAAGCCAGGGGGCTCATGGAAGGCCCCCTTTTCTCTGGCTTGATCAGTAGTAAGAGAGCAAATATACCAGGGAGGTCAACTTCCTCTGGGAATGAGGTTCTTTTGCAGGCACTGGGTGTCAAATACTTAGTGAGTAGCCACAGGGTTGACTGTCCTTTCCGATGCTTTCAGAGTCATTTTATTCTTAAACTTCTCAGAATCCCTACAAATTTTGGTAAGAATAGATGTTTGAAATTTCAGTGTTTAGAATACTGATTGTCCTTATAAGGAGATACTTGTCACCTTGCCTTCTCAAATTGATGCTTCTGGAAGGCAGCATCAGAATATCTATTAGGGTAGTTGGCATATATGTACAGCAAGGTGGTTATAACCTTCTGGAGAATTTCTTTTCTTTCTTTTTTAAAAGGTTTATTATTTATTTATTTATTTATTTAATTTACTTTTGGTTGCGTCGGGTCTTAGTTGTGGCATGCGGGATCTTCGTTGTGGTGCACGGGCTTCTCTCTAGTTGTGGGGTGTGGGTTTTCTCTCTCTAGTTGAGGTGCAAGCTCAGTAGTTGTGGCATGCGAGCTGAGTTGCCCTGCGGCATGTGGGATCTTAGTTCCCTGACCAGGGATTGAACCCGTGTCCCCTGCATTGTAAGGCGGATTCTTTACCACTGGACCACCAGGGAAGTCCCTGGAGGATTTCTTAATGATCTTTTTAGGGCATTTTCCTTGTTAACTTCTGGTACCTTAAGAAGGTCCCAGTGCATTTCACTTAATGCCTTGAGAAACTGAAGCTATAAAGGAGCTTTAAGAAACTTGATTCTCTAATCAACTGTTCAGAATTCCATTTTATTGGTTCAGGAATCCAAGATGGGTGCTTAAAATTTGTTTATCCAACCAACCAATTACCTAGTCAACCAGCCAACCAGCCAACCAACCAAGCTTACTGAATATCTTGCCTTGGAATTCTTTCCTAAAACCTTCCCAAATCTTTTCAACAGTTCCAAGGAAAGATGATAAATGTGTGTTTTACAAACTGTAACATTTAGACTTGTTAATTTATCAATAATGGGAAAAACAACCCTAACTGTCATTTTAACATGTCTTCATGCTTAATTTTTTCCAGACTATGGTTAGAGATCAGCTGGGGAGAATTCTTGCCCAATAGTGAGATAACATTTTCTTAAAAATTATAGAATGTTGCCCATTCTGTAAAACTCTAAAGTAAAAAGTATAAAGCATTCCTCAAGACAGAATTTATTTCCTGATGTTTTTTACATGTAATTTTTAACATTATGGGTCTAGTATAAATTTTCTTTTACACTCGTATTATTGGGATATTTGTAGGTACAATGTTAATTTTTGGAGCCCACGAGAATGAAATATATTGCATAAGTTCCTAAACTAAGATGTCTTAATTTGAGAGTTTATAAAAGAAGTCTAGTGCATTTTAGAAGTTGCTTTTTTCAGTTAAAAATTATTTTGGTCTTTTGGCAAAAGGATAAAGTTCATAGGCCATGGGAGAAACTGCAGTTTAAAAATAATTAGCTTTGAAGATTTATTCTAATCTGTCTTTGTTTGAGTAAGAACATGGCTGGGAGTTTTAGGAGAATGGGTTAAAAGAGGAAATTTATAATATTTCCTAATAAGAACTAGATTATACATAAAATAGGAATTGACTTTAAACATTTTTTGCTTTGGGGCTTCCCTGGTGGTGCAGTGGTTAAGAATCTGTCTGCCAGTGCAGGGGACACGGGTTCGAGCTCTGGTCTGGGAAGATCCCACATGCTGTGGAACAGCTAAGCCTGTGGGCCACAACTACTGAGCCTGCACTCTAGAGCCCACAAGCCACAACTACTGAGCCCGCATGACACAACTACTGAAGCCCACGCGCCTAGAGCCCGTGCTCTGCAGCAAGAGGAGCCACTGCAATGAGAAGCCCGCACACCGCAACGAAGAGTAGCCCCCGCTCGCCACAACGATAGAAAGCCCGCGCAGAGCAACGAAGACCCAACGCAGCCAAAAACATAAATAACTAACTAAATAAAAATTTTTTTTTTTGCTTTGAATTTCTCTAAAACTTTCTATGTCCACCTAAACTTATGTGGTTTTTTTTTTTTTTTTTGGCCACTCCGTGTGGCTTGCAAGATCTTAGTTCCCCGACCAGGGATTGAATCTGCACCCCCTTCAGTGGAAGCACAGAGTCCTAACCACTGGACCGCCAGGGAGTTCCCTAAACTTATCCTTCTTAAACAGAAATTTAGGAGCATTAGTACCTAAAAATCTATATTTTGGAAAATGATTTCTTGGACTCTGTTTGGGATGTATTTGTTTTTGCATATGTTTAAATTGTGCTATGCTTGTATTTTGACTAGACATTAAATAATTGAAATACTCATAGTAGATAATTATACAGATTGTCTTACCAGGTTGGAGTACAATGGCTAACCTGTTTCCAAAGATATCTTTTTTTTTTTTTTTTTTTTTGCGGTACGCGGGCCTCTCACTGTTGTGGCCTCTCCCGTTGCGGAGCACAGGCTCTGGACGCGCAGACTCAGCGGCCATGGCTCACGGGCCCAGCCGCTCCGCGGCATGTGGGATCTTCCCGGACCGGGGCATGAACCCGTATCCCCTGCATCAGCAGGCGGACTCTCAACCACTGCGCCACCAGGGAAGCCCTCCAAAAATGTCTTAATCCTTTCGTGTGGCCAGGTTTAGGCCAAACAATGTAGTAGGAAAAAACATAGGTTTTAGGTGGAGACAGACCTAGCTCAAACCTAAGCCTCTTGTTAATTAGCTATTTAACTTCGTGTAAGTTATCTAAGCCCACTGAAGCTCAAGAATTATATACTTTCTAAATGTCAGACACTGTACTAGGAATAAGCAAGCACTTTTTCTTTTCTTTGGGAGGTTACTGTCCAGTGGGAGAGGTAGAATCATAGGCATAATTTTAATATATGTACTGGGTATGCGCAAGGTCAGAGAAATGTGCTCAGAGTACCATGGAGTTGGGACCCTCCTGCCTGACAGCTCACATTTATTGAACATCTAACTATGTGCTAGCATAGTGCTAAGACTTAAATACCAGCATGAGACAGATAAACACAGTCCTGACCCTGTCTTGGAGCCTAAATAACAAAGAGATGACTGTAAATTAGAAATTCTGGGGCGTACCTTGTAGGGTTTGAGGATGAAATGAGTTGTCTTTCTCCTTCGTGCCATCTCCATCCTGCTCACGAGACCCCCTGCACGCACCCGGTGCCCCATTTGCTTAAGCAGAACTTGCTGGCTGGGGCAGATTCTCTGTGGGTAGCTGTTTCTCTTGGTTAACAGTTCCATATCATGAATTCCTTTATAGGTGAATGGTTGAATACTTCTATCTAAGAATGTTTGCATTATTACCAAAGACCTTTAGAGGCAGCAAGACCATAAATAAATATCTCTTCATTTGGCAGAGTTTCAGCCGCTGAACAGATCTCCATGGGTAACTGGGGTGTCTCCTTCAGGTCCCACTGTAATGGTGCCTGGCTGCTCTCCAGATGTCACTGGTAAGATGTGGGGTCCCTGGTGCTTCGTGGAGAGAACAACAGATGGTAACCCCACTCCGTCTCAAATGTGAATGTTATTGGTCTGTGGGCTTGCCAAGCTCAAATGCAAACCAAAGGAAAAAAATCAGTCTTGATTCAGAAGTTGGAAAGCTTTGCTACAGGCGAAAGGTCTTCTTACTGCTTTGATAGAAAAATCCATCTTCACCTGGGCTTTCAATTCCAGGTTACTGTCCTGAGAAGAGGTTTAGGATCTGTGACATCACCCTATTTAAGTACTTCTCAGATATGATCTTTTGATTATAAAAGATATATAATTGTATAGTTTATATAATAAAATAATATAAATGATATAAGTAATTAATAACTATAAAATGTAATCACTTATGTATAACTCTTAGTTCTTTAGGCAAATAAATATGTAGTAGATTCACAGTTAAATATAAAATACTCCTTGTAGTAATATAAGAACTATCACTTAGGCAGGAGGATAAAGAAAGAATATAAGCATGAATCATATCTATATATTTTTTCCTTTTGAAGCACAGGTAGGATTGCATCATTTCCTTTTTAACAAAGACCAGTGGCACCTTATTGCACTCAGAACAGCCTGTGCTCAGAGGCCTCTATGAGCTGCCTTTCATCTGCTTTTCATCCCAAGTACTTTCACATCCTTTAGGTACCCTTTGCTTCAGCTTATCTGGTCTATCAGCTGTTCCCCTGAAGACCATGCTTTATATCTCGAGGCCTTTGCTCATACTGTTTGGTCGTAGAGAATAAATTTTACTCCTTATCCATTTATGAGATTCTACTAATCCCACAAGACTGAGTTTAAATGCCTTCTCTTTCATGAAACCTTCTGCAGTCCTACTAATCAGAATCAATGATTTCTTCCTTTCTGTTCCTCATTGTGGGCCTATTGTGTGTCTCACTGTTACCTGTATAGGCTTCTGTCATTCCTGCTTGTATTTAATTAATTCATTCACCCATCCATCCGTTCATTCAACAATTATTTCCTGAATGCTTACTGGAACTGTGCAAGGAGATGGGAATGTAATGGAGAGCAGAAAATAGACGTGGTGCCTGTGCTCTGGGAGCTTACAGTGTTAAGGCAGAGATGGGCAGTAAGGACACAGTGAAACTCACAGAGCTAAAACTGCACCTGTGATAAGAGCAAGGGAGATAGAGAGATTTGTATATCTCGGTCTCTCTAGACTGTAATCTCCTTAACCTCAGTGACAGCCTCTTGCTTGGTAGAGAAGGCAATAAGATAAGCCAGCTATGACCCTGTAGTGGGGTACACGCTCTCTGTTGTGGTTGAATTGTGTCTCCCCAAAAGATGCGTGGACGTTCTACCCCCCAGTACCTATGAATATGACTTTATTAGGAAATAGGGTCTTTGCAGATGTAATCAAGCTAAGTTGCGGTCATACCTGATAAGGTTGGGCCATAATCCAGTATGATTGGTGTCCAATAAGAAGAGGAGAAAAGACACAGATGCAGAGGAGAATACCATATGAAGACAGAGGCAGAGATTGGAGTGATGAGTTTACAAGCCAAAGAATGCCAAGGAGTGGTGGCAGCCACCTGAAGCTGCAAGAGAGGCAGGGAACAGATTCTCCTTCAGAAGCTCCAGCAGGAACCAGTTCTGGTGACACCTAGATTTTGGACTTCTAGCCTCTAGAACTGTGAGAGGATAAATTTCTGTTGTTTTAGGCCACCCAGTTTGTGTTAAGTTGTTATGGCAGCCCAAGAAAATGAATGTGCTCTCATAGAGGGAAGTTCATATGAACTAGGGCCCAATGCAGTCATGTTGGGTAAACGAATGAATTTGGATGAATGATTGAATGAATGAATAGAGTATTGTGTTTGCTCTGTTCAATGCTGAAAGACCAGGGTGAGTTCAGGATATTTTTTCTGTTCCACCTCTCTTTTAGGAGTAAAAAATGTGAATTCACAGTTAACAACATCATCATCAGTTGAGGAGGCTGAACTGAATTACTTAATTGCCCACAGGGCTCTGTCTTTAGAAATAAAGTTGTGTGTTTTGTCACTGTGGCTAGTGAGGGAATTTATTTATTTTATTTTATTTTTTAATAAACTCTATTATTCAGAACAGTTTTATTTATTTATTTATTTATTTATAATATTTATTTTATTTACTTATTTTATTTATTTGGTTGTTCTGGGTCTTGGTTGTGGCAGGCATGCTCCTTAGTTGTGGCACGTGTGCTCCTTAGTTGCAGCAGGCAGGCTCCTTAGTTGCAGCTTATGGGCTCCTTAGTTGTGGCATGCAAACTCTTAGTTGCGGCATGCATGTGGGATCTAGTTCCCTGACCAGGGATCGAACCTGGGCCCCCTGCGTTGGGAGTGTGGAATCTTAACCACTGCACCACGAGAGAAGTCCCTGGTGAGGGAATAAAAAAAGCTAAAATCATTATATGTTGAAATAGTAACTCTACCCCTTCTCCCTCTAAAGTAGAATCTTAGTCCTTATGTCTCCATCCCCTGCTTCCTCAGGCAATTTGTGTTTGTCCCTCCAGTTGAATGGCTCACTTTAGGATAAAGCAGCAATTATACTTTTTTTTTTTGGTTGTTATTAATGAGTTGTTCGAATTTGTGTTTCATTTTATATTTTCAGAGCATTTTACAGTTGTTGTTTAAATTCCGTAGTCCTCAGGAATTCATGATATTTTAATTTTGTTTTATTTGTGAAGGAAGAACAATGAAAGGAACAAGATGTTCAGTGACAATTGAAAGCTATACTAATCAGATGTTCATTAATCTGAAGTACTATCCCACCTTCTTCTGCCTGGAGGCCCTTCAACTCCTTCTGCCTCCTGAATCCTTCTAACTCTTGATTCATCACAACGCCAAGTCTGTAAAGCTTCCATGACCTTCTCAAGTCTCACACATCTCCATTTTACTTACTTACTTATTTATTTATTTTTAATTTTGGCTGCATTGGGTCTTCATTGCTGCGCACGGGCTTTCTCTAGTTGCGGCGAGTGGGGGCTACTCTTCATTACGGAGCACGGGCTTCTCATTGCAGTGGCTTCTCTTGTTGTGAAGCATGGGCTCTAGGAGCGTGGGCTTCAGTAGTTGTGGCACGCAGGCTCAGTAGTTGTGGCTCATGGGCTCTAGAGCGCAGGCTCAGTAGTTGTGGTGCACAGGCTTAGTTGCTCCGCAACATGTGGGATCTTCCCCGACCAGGGATCGAACCCGTGTCCCCTGCGTTGGCAGGCAGATTCTAACCACTGCGCCACCAGGGAAGTCCCTCCATTTCACTTTATTATATGAAATTTTGTCTGTGTATGTTTTCCCAAGTAGATTTTGAGTCCTGGGAGGACAGGTAACCAAACTCTCCCAGTAGGCATGCAGGAACCATCTCTTTCATGAGTGATCAAATAAATGAGTCAATGAATGAGTGAAATTCCTAGAAATTCCTGAGTTAGGCCAGGAATCCCCTGACTTTTAGCAGCCACTTCCCTTTTTATATATCTAGGACCATAACCATGGAACTCTGCGGTGAGTCCCCATGCAAGTCACACAGGGGCAGGAACAGGATGTCAGTGCCAGCCTGGAGAACTTCCAGGTCAGCCTTTAGCTCTACATGGATCTCCTAGTCTTGTTGTCCATGAAGAATTGAGTCAGATATTTTCATAGGCTCTTCTCTTGAGACCATTGCTCAGAGGTGCCAGCCGAAGGTCGCAGGGTCGTATCCAGATGGGGCAAGACTGGTCACCGTTGTGGTTCTTCGAACAGGGGGATAAGGCTGAAGTCGAGTCTCCTAATCTGGAAATCCCTGATGCCCGGAGCTTACAGGCTGCATCAAGGGGTAGGGTTGTCAGGTGACTCCAGCAACAGAGAACGCAGTGGTCCCTTACTCTGGAGAGTGTGGCTCATTTTCCTTATGTTCTTTACTTCTCATCTCCACATCTGCAAGATGATGAAAATACTGTGATATGACACGAAGTGTTCAGCATTTATTGAGCGCCTGAAACATTCAGGATAGGATGTTTAAGTTAACTTGCAGCCAGGTTCTCCCTCCACGTACCCCACTCCCACCCCAGCACCTCCTATGCAGCCTCCCACATGTCAGATGATAGTACACATATCAAATGAAGACCAGTTCTCGGGACCACGGTACAGCACCAACAGAAAGGAATGGTCCTTGAGCAGTTAATTTCGTACAATAAATGATTTATCGGAGGGAATACATTTTCAAGAGAGAATTTCTATCACGTTTATTCTCAAGATTCGGGTGGTGGGATTGCAGCTCTCAAGGGGATGGATCTGCTCTTCGTGTATTTCCTCATTGTTTAAATGTTGGTACCCTTTCTCTCCCACTTCTCCCTGAAGCCAGAGCCCTGCTTTGAGGAAGCATGGCTACATCTTTATTATTTCACAATACACTAATTTTTTTTTTTTTTTCGGTACGTGGGCCTCTCACTGTTGTGGCCTCTCCCGTTGCGGAGCACAGGCTCCGGACGCACAGGCCCAGCAGCCATGGCTCACGGGCCCAGCCGCTCCGCGGCATGTGGGATCTTCCCGGACTGGGGCACGAACCCGTGTCCCCTGCATCGGCAGGCGGACTCTCAACCACTGCGCCACCAGGGAAGCCCCACAATACACTAATCTTTTATTATTATTAGTGAACATCATGCTGTTGGGATTATTTTTACGTGGAAGAATACTCTCTTATGGCATATCCCTCCAATGACAAAAGGAGCAATTATAGATTTTACTTTCTAGGATTGGTAGATAAGGAAAACAGCAGTAAGCTGTTTCTGGGACCCTCTCTGCCACTCAGTCTGTGTGTCCTTCATCAAGTCACCTAATCTCTCCACATTTTTTAATCCACAATTTTCCTAATCTTTAAAACGAGCCGGTTGAATTTGAGGGTCTCTGAATTCCCTTCCAGCTCTACTGTTCTGTGATTTTTTAGCTATGTGTAATTCTAGCCTTTTTCTTTTCTTTTTTTTTGGTGGGGGGGGGGAAGCTAAAAGTTGGTAAACAGCACCACAAATAATGACAAAGATAAATTTCAAAATTGAACAAGCTGAAATCTTTAGAGGCAATATTCCTGGTTTTGAATTTATAAACTACCTGCTGGTAAAAATCTCTTGAGTAGTTTCTAAACATTTGTATTCTTACTTCCTTCATTTTCAAAACAGTCTCCGTGATTGCAAAGTGAGTTTCCTGGAATGTAATCTCTTATTCTGTGTAGCATGCTGGGAGCATTCAGGATAGACTCGGAGAAGTTAAGCACACAAGATCTTGAAGGTCAGAAGTACATTTAATGACACACTGTGGTCCAATACCCTCGTCTTTAAGCATTAGTAATTGCCATGGATACTCAAGGAAGTGTCCCACATGGGAGCTGCTGGACTTGGGCCACAAACCAGAATTCAGGAATATGCATCTTGTGAAAGCCAAAGTAGTTTGTATTGTCAGAGACACATCGGTGATGCTGCAGAATGAATGAACTGGGCATTGCACCATTCCTGCTGGAAAAAAGTGGGGCAGTTTATTAAGTTTCAATACCATAGAGGAAGGAAACTGGTAAGTTTACTGGATATATTTTAGAAATGTGAAAATTGACAGTGAAACAGAAAGGAGACCTCCAGTAAAGGAAGAGTCCTGGGACAAAAGGTTGGAAGCATTCAGTTAAGAAGATCTTCTGACCTATTGGATACCCACCAAGAAAAGTGCAGTTTGGGCAAACACATCCTAGGTGGTTTGTGTCTGTAGCAGTTAAATCCTCTGATTAACTTCAGTTTTCTGGGACCCATCACAGAGCAGCTGTTCTGGATAGTCAAGCTACCACCTTCTAGTTCCAGTGTTTTTTAAAATTTGAAAATAGAAATATTTAAAATGCTATACCACATATAGTTACATAGATTTTCCTTGTTATAAAAAATAACATTTTCTGATAATTTTGGAAGAAGAAGAAAAATACAGAAGGAACTCACCATTGGTAATCCCAATATCCTGGTATAACCTTTTGATGTATTTCCTTCTAGTCTTTTTTTTTTAACCCATACTTTAAACATAGCAGATATACAATTGTGCACACAATTTAAAAATCATATATGCCAAGCATTATCTGGCGTTTTTTGATCAGGAGTGGCCTCTAGGGACAGCTGAGGGCATGCAGATCAGTGCCACAAAATGCCTCCCCTCCCTCTTCCTTTCCCCTCAGCCCAGCAGGTGGTGTGTGGGCGGGTAGCTTCCTGAGGAAGGGCTGCACTCTCGGAGACACCCTGCCCACGGTGTGCGGGCACCTTCCCTCTCCATCCTCTGGGGGAAATCACATGTACTCTTGGGGGCTTTGGCACTTTCTGGACTTGCATGTAGGTTAGTTCCTGAAATTTTTCCTGCCCCTTCCAACCCAGCTATAAAAATTGAGGTGGCTAAGCTTTTGCTTATCTAAATTGCAGCAGAGATGATGAGGAAAGAGCACAATATAAATGATGGGTTTTGTTCTCTAAATTCCTTTGTAAAGAAAAGGTATTATTTGATGTGTTGTTCCACTTAACAGAACTTGTTAAAATCACAGGGAAAGCCAGGGGGAAAAATGCTTGGAGAACCTTTACAATCACTATTTCTGGGTCAACTGGTGTCAAGTGACACATGTTTGGTTGTTGGTGTCGACTGAAAAAAAAAACCGCCCAACGTGATTGTTATGAATTAAGTTTTATTTGGGGCAAAATGAGGACTATAGCCTGGGAGACAGCCTCTCAGATAGCTCTGAGGAACTGCTACAAAGAGATAATGTGGGAGGTCAGTATATATGTGATTTTAGTGAAGGGGATATATGTGCAGTCAGGCACATATTTTGGCAGAAGCTTGCTCTAGTCTCGAGGAGCAGGTGTCTCCGTTAATGATTTTAGTGCTTTTCTAGATATGAGAAGATACAAGAAATTGGGCTCATAAAATCTTCTCCTGAAAATATCTATCTATCTGAAGTCCTCTTCTGCAAGTTTTTCCTAGAGCACAAAGTGCCTCATTCCTGATCTCCACCCTGAACTCCTTTCAGGGTGTGTTGAAGGTCAGAGACTACAGTGGCTAGTGACTTTATTCTTGTAGAACCAGATGGCCAGTGACAATTTTTAGTTGGGACTGGGAAGGTTCTTGATGTTAAGAGGTAGCTCTCAGGAAGCAGCGTAGTATGGAGGAGCCAGCACGAGTCTTGGAATCAGATAGACCTGGAATTGAATGCTGGTTTCCCTTTGCTTCTCTGTATGATCTTGAGTGTGTTATCTAACTATTATGACCATCATTTTCTTCATCTATGGACCACAGATGGTGAGGCATACTTCCCAGATGGTTAGGGAGCGGAAATGACAATATGTGTGGAGTTCCTAGCACATAGTAGTTACTTACTTCGGGAACTTGTTTCTTCTGTTTTCCCTGGAGGTTTCTGGGAAGTGTGCAGAAGGAATACATTTCATCTTCAAGGCAGTGAATGATGATAATAAAATGCCACATAAACACCTTGCACAAAATATTAATCAGCAGAAAGGTTCTCATCATATATTATGATATGAGTTTTCTTTTTCTCATATTACAAAGATTTGGGTGAGAAATTCACTGAATTGAAAAATATTTTTCTCTGCTGTCAGAACGTGCTTTTATATTTGTGAATAAAGCTTGCAGTGTACCTTTCTATTACATTCTCACCACTACCGTCCTTCCAAAATTTTCATGAGTGGGAGTGGTGAGTGGATATTGGGATTTGGGGGGTCACTTTGAGTAGAAAGATATACACATTTGGGGAAACATCATGATAGTTGGATGATATGGGTAGAACACGTGTTTCATAAGAGCTTGATATATTCCTGGAAGGAAATAAAAAGGTAAATATTTTTGCTTCGTGCTTGTAGCAACCATTCCAAAGAGCAGCATCAGCCTTTTTTCCCTCTGCTTATCAACATATAAGATGAGGGACTACCATATGACCCAGCAATCCCACTACTGGTCATATACCCTGAGAAAACCATAATTCCAGAAGAGTCATGTACCACAATGTTCATTGCAGCTCTATTTACAATAGCCAGGACATGGAAGCAACCTAAGTGTCCATCGACAGATGAATGGATAAAGAAGATGTGGTACATATATACAATGGAATATTACTCAGCCATAAAAAGAAACGAAATTGAGTTATTTGCAATGAGGTGGATGGACCTAGAGTCAGTCATACAGAGTGAAGTAAGTCAGAAAGAGAAAAACAGATACCGTATGCTAACACATATATATGGAATCTAAAAAATAAAAAAAAAAGGTCATGAAGAACCTAGGGGCAAGACGGGAATAAAGACACAGACCTACTAGAGAATGGACTTGAGGATACAGGGAGGGGGAAGGGTAAGCTGGGACAAAGTGAGAGAGTAGCATGGACATATATACACTACCAAATGTAAAATAGATAGCTAGTGGGAAGCAGCCGCATAGCACAGGGAGATCAGCTCGGTGCTTTGTGACCACCTAGAGGGGTGGGATAGGGAGGGTGGGAGGGAGACGCAAGAGGGAGGAGAAATGTATATGTATAGCTGATTCACTTTGTTATACAGCAGAAACTAACACACCATTGTAAAGCAATTATACTCCAATAAAGATGTTAAAAAAAAGTGGGTACTTAACAATTACAATAAAATGGCAAGTCATGCTCATAAACAACAACAGAAGAGATGAGGGACTAGTAGATTTTTATCATAATCTTGAAAAGACAAGCTTTATTTAAGTAATAAATATTAATGTTACCTGAGATTGCTTAATAATAGTGTATAACAGGAAAAGGAATTGAGAAAATTTCTCAGAAAAAAAGTTAAAGAAATTAAGCAAAATTCCTTATTTTCCATCCTAGCTATTTATCTCACTTTTCTAAGCTCCATGCATTTCCTCTCAATAAACTTAAGTATGTCTTATTTCCCTTGGTGAAGTAACTTTATTTTTATCATTAAACTCATCCTGAAGGGAAAGACAGAAGTTGTAATACGGAAAGTCCAAAGTTCAATTCCGTCTTTAGAAATGGGTGACAGAGGTTCCTTCAGAAGTCCCACCTGCCCTGCGGAGCATCTTTAGTGATACTCAATGTATCATTGAACAGAAAATTCAAATTTTGTCCCTTGAGAAGAGGCATCAGTTTACGAGGAGTGATTATTAAACGCTATTCTACTAGATGGGGTAGTGGAACAGATAAAGTCAAATCCTTATTTTCTTTTCTCTCTTAGCCTTCAGGAAGGTCAGAACCAGATTTAATGCCGTATAAGTAGTAATTGTAGCTTTATTATTTTGCTCATTTGCTTCCCCTTTTCTCTCTCTCAGATTTTTAATTTCTAAATTTACAGTCCTATATTCATTAACTGATTCAGTCATCAAACATATTTTCTGTGCTAATTATAAGGGAAAGAAAAAGACCTATAAATCTCAAAATCATGGTGGGTTGAAACCCTGTATGTAAACAAAAACTAAGTTCAACAGAGTCTGTATTCCATCAAGCCCTGACCCACCATCTGTCGAGGGAGAAGAAGCATACCAGACCTAACACAGGGCTGCACAGGGGAACCTTTTAGTTTGCCAGGCAGAGAGCTATGGGAAAGACATTATAGGAGAAGCAGTAATGTGTATCTTTTGTGATAGATCACTTAACATTTTAAAAAGAGCAGATAAATTGTAAATAATCGTGAAAAATGAGTAAAGAAGTAAAGGTGATCATTACAATGGGGACAAGTTAAGTAATAGGCAAGGAGGTATGTGACTACGAGCTTCAGTGAATGACCATGTAGATAGCATTTCAGAAAAGAATTTATTTGTAAGAACAGAATGGAGGAACAGTGGACGGTGAATTAGATGAATGCCTTCTCCCCAAGAGGAGAAAAAGCAGTTCCAGGCAAGGAAAAAGCCAAATAGTGGTAAGAGCTAGAGATCGCTGGAATTCTACCACTTAAAGGAAAAAAGTTCAAGGATGTTTACGTTTTTTTTTTTTTTTTTTTTTTTTTTTTTTTGCGGTACGCGGGCTTCTCACTGCTGTGGCCTCTCCCGTTGCGGAGCACAGGCTCCGGACGCGCAGGCTCAGCGGCCATGGCTCACGGGCCCAGCCGCTCCGCGGCATGTGGGATCTTCCCAGACCGGGGCACGAACCCACGTCCCCTACATCGGCAGGCGGACTCGCAACCACTGCGCCACCAGGGAAGCCCTACGTTTTTTATTTTTAAACACCCAGCTGCTTGTGTGACACCATGTTACAAAGTTATTAGATTCTGAATGAAAGGGCTCTCTTAATAAGACTTTTACCCCTTATAAAATTTGGTTTCAGAATCCCTTTACATTCTTAAAAATTATTGAGGACTCCGAAAAGCTTTTGTTTATGTGGGTTATACCTGTCAATGTTTATTGTATTATCAAAAAATGGGAATTTATATCTGTCTTTTTTTTTTTTTTTTTTGCGGTACGCGGGCCTCTCACTGTTGTGGCCTCTCCCGTTGCGGAGCCGCGCAGGCTCAGCGGCCATGGCTCACCGGCCCAGCCGCTCCGCGGCATGTGGGATCCTCCCGGACCAGGGCACGAACCCGTGTCCCCTGCATCAGCAGGCGGACTCTCAACCACTGCGCCACCAGGGAAGCCAAAAAATGGGAATTTATAAAATACAATGAGGAGTTTTAAAGTACAAGAATATGCAGGCAGCCATTTCAAACAAGGTCCTGTATAGCACAGGGAACTATATTCAATATCCTGTGATAAACCGTAATGGAAAAGAATATAAAAAAAAAGAATGTCTATATGTGTATAACTGAGTCTCTTTGCTGCACAGCAGAGATTGGCACATCATTGTAAACCAATTCTACTTCAAAAAATTTTTTTAAATAATAAATCATTACTTGTTATGAATTATTTATTATAGAGTGATGGTATCATCTGGAGGGATGTAGCCTCTGAAAAACTCCATTGTACAATCATGGAAGATGAGAGCGAAAAAGGCAAGTTACACCATAGATAGTTTGACTTCATGGACCCTCCTTCCCCGCTGCCGCTCCACCCCAGAAAGGAAAGGTTCTCAGAGACCCTCACAGGTCCCCAAACCACTTTGAGAACCGCTCTACACCATCGACATAATAGCCATTTATACTCAATTTGAGGTGACTGTACTAATTCAGTAAACTATCATTCACTTGTTTTTCCAAAATGAATAACTTTGTATGAAGGGTTAAAAATAAAGAAGGTTGAATTTCACAGATTGCTTTGTGGTCCGGCATTGGAACTGCTGGTAGTAAAAAAGGAAGAAAACTACAATAACAACAACAACAACAACAAAATTACATGGTTTCTAACTTTTCAATTGTTTTTAAACATGTTAAATTAGATTTATAAGCCAACTGAGTGGAGAGAATGTATTTTCGTCATATACCATAAGCAACTTCTTGACCCTGGGAGTAAGTGAACATGGAATGTGTGTGTGGTCCCCAGACTGGGGAGTATTTAAGAAGAGGCCTTCCCTCCAAGTCCTGGTTTATGTGGATGAGCCTGGAGGCAGGGTTTGGATTGATCACCGTGGCCTGCCAAGCTCTTCCAGCTTTCCAGGTTCTCCCCAGAGAGGTAGCGCGGAATAGTAAGTCTGTCCCCACTGCACCCTCGCCCCAGCACCACGCATAGACTTCTGTGTCTGAAGAGTTCAAAGGCCAAAAGAATGAATTAGGAAACAGGGTTTGGAGGCTTATGCAAAGGAAGGTTTGGCATTAGGGCAGATTTTGTTTTAAGTATTTTAACATCTTTATTGCAGTATAATTGCTTTACAATGGTGTGTTAGTTTCTGCTTTATAACAAAGTGAATCAGCTAGCTATACATATATCCCCATATCTCCTCCCTCTTGCGTCTCCCTCCCACCCTCCCTATCCCGCCCCAAGGCAGATGTTTTTGACACTAGCTGCCCTTTTTCTAGTCGACCTCTGACTGTGACCGTGAATCCCACTGTCAGTCTTTCTTCTGAAGATGCACAGATGAATCTCCCTAAAACATGAAGCACACTGTTGACTTTGTTCTTAGGGCCTGTGTCTGCTAAATCTGCCCAGTCAGTTCCCATTGCTGCTGGCCGAGATTTCCCCATCACCACGACAGCAGAGCACACATGCCTTCCCTCTTTAAAGAGTTTGTTATTTCAAGAAAAGCTGAGTATGGAATTGCTGGGAATCACTGCTGCTGGGTCTAACCACCGAGAGCAAATTTTCCCTACTGGTTGTTTTTCTTTCTAGTTTCCTGGGCTTTGGTGATATTTACATTTAGGCCCTGTCATTTCACTGTTTCATGAAAATCCACTTGAGCGAGACACTTGGCATCCAAAAATAATTTTTTTTTTTTTTGGTTCAAGTTGAGTCCAAATGTCTAACAGTCTCACCATTGATCACTGAAATGGAAAGATTTTAAAATTTTCATCTGCTTATTTTTTCTGCTTTAAATCCGATAACAAGTCATTTAGCATGCCCTGAGGGGCATGGCTGGCATCTATAACCTATCTTCTTAATTTAACGTTGCTTTCTACTCCACACTATCAGATCTGTGATGCAAAGCTATTGAAAGAGTTCCAGATGAATTTCCAAATTTCCACTCAGTGTGGCCTTTTTCTTCGTGGTCTGGTTGAACAGAAAGAAGGAAAACAAGAAAACCATATGTGCTGTATAATGGCCTCACTAAAGCAAGGTCACGTTTAGCTCTCTAAGACCGCCGTTAACCTAAGTTGTCTTAACCTAAGTTAAGACGCTGTTAAGTGTTTGTTAATGTTGTTCCAAGCCCCTTTCTTACTTAAGCTTGCCCATGGCCCCATCCTTCTTAGCCCCACTGTCGTGCATACTCCTTTGCTTTCCCAGTAGGGCTATCATATGGAGCAAGGATTTTTCTCCCACTCCTGCATGCTCATCCAACTGGGCTTGCCTCCTCCCTGTGGACATCCACGCTGTGTTCTTTCTGTCTCACCTTTTACATAATTCCTCTCACCTCGATTCCCCTCTGGATTTCCCTCCTGCAATGTCCAGCTTAGGCTCCACTTCCTCCTGGGGCTTCCTCAACTAAAATGTGAGTCCATATTGCTTGACTCTTCCAGGTCCTCTGCATAAATCCAGTCTACCTTCTACATTATCCTGCAAGTCCTGGTGCCTTCCTCCTGGGGACAAGACCACAGGCTAGCAATGACATTCTGCTTTACCAGACTCAGGTGGAGCCAGGAAACCACGCATAGAGTGTTTACTCACACATGCTAGCTTTTGAAGAGTTGGTCTTAGCAGAATAGTTCCATACACATGTTTGACAGACAGGAGACAGCAAAGGAAAAATGTGTGAGTTGGACCTTGGGGTGCCTAGTTCTAAGCTTTTTGTATGAAGTTTGTGCCATATAAAGCCCCAAATTTTTGATGGAAAGACAAGCATTTAGTCCTATAATCTGAATGTTTTGAAATGTTATATATTCTATATTTCTATATAGAAACATATTCTATTTACATATATATATAATGTATTTATGTATTTAGAAAAGTAAGGATATGTGTTGGGCTGTTGAAAAAATATTTTTCCTTATGTTGATTGAAAGGATACATTCTAGTCCTACAGTGATATCAGATACTTTGATACCTGAAATGTGTTTCATAATGTTGAGTAAAACATCACAGATTATTCATTTAAAAAATGCTAAAGCCATACATTAGGCCAAATAGAGTCTGGAATTTTGGTGTGGGAAAATGAAGGAGGAGGGCTGACTGTCTCCAGTTTCACATTTTTTCCCAGTAGGAACTACCTTTTTCTTTTTATTATTGGACAATAAAAGATGAGGGAAGGGTCATTTTGATTCTGCTCAATTTTAATAGGAATATTCCTTTTGAGCTGTGTGATAAACAGAAACTTTGACTTTATGAATTTGGTGTTGATTGGTGTTAGCTCCACTACCTTTGTTATAAAGGCATTTTTTATAATGTTAGTACTAGACAATCTGTAAAGAAAAACAATCACTTCATAAGCTGAATCTGATTTTGCATTATGTAGCTGCAACTGGAAAGACTGGTTGATAATGAGAAGGAAACCAGATGACCTGAGCAAGAGAGGTTTGGGCCTGATGTGGAGCAGATGGTGGAGGAGATCGAGACCGTAGGGTAGAAATATCTCGGTGTCTTCTGCAGGTGTAAAGGGCTTTATGAAAGGGCAGAGAAAGGGTGGAAGGTGGGATCCTGAGTTGTCATTCCTTTATGTACACATCACACAAAATCTTTCGATTTTTCTCTTTAGGTACCGAAAGATTATTTACAAAGAATTCATGACTTTCCTTTGAAACATGTAATGTATTCATTCCTATGTGGACTTCTGCCAGCATTTCTTATTGACTATTCAGCAGAGAATTCATAATTGAAAAGAAATTTTTTTTTTTTTTTTTGCGGTACGCGGGCCTCTCACTGTTGTGGCTCCTCCCGCTGCGGAGCACAGGCTCCGGACGCGCAGGCTCAGTGGCCATGGCTCACGGGCCCAGCCGCTCCGCGGCACGTGGGATCTTCCCGGACTGGGGCACAAACCCGTGTCCCCTGCTTCGGCAGGCAGACTCTCAACCACTGTGCCACCAGGGAAGCCCTTGAAAAGAAAATTTTAAAGTCTAATGTTTAGGTTCCTACCTCAGCCAGGGCTTGGTTGGGAGCATGTTTGAGGGCATAGGCACACTCACCCACATTGTCCCAAAGCTCAACCAACACTGTCCTCGAAGTGAGTTACTGAGCATTTCACACTATTTGGTTGGGGAATTTGTGCAACTTTTCATTGGCCTAGATAAGTGAGAAGTTGTCCATTTTCTGAAGCATACTTGTTTTAAGTCTGTAGGTATAGTAAAACAGATGACTCTCTTCAGGTATGGCACTTGAAGCATCTTTCAAAGTAGGAATGCACCTGGGGACTGTCCCATCGTTCAGGTGAGGCCCACGTGTCACAGAGGAGCTTGTGAGGCCAAGAGCACAGGCTTCATCCAATTGGCCCCTTAGCCTTTCTGATTTCTGTGACCCACAACTGTAACCCAAGCTCAGCAAGCTGCTGTTTTTTACATTTTTCTCCTACTTTATTTATTTATTTTAAAATACATATTTATTTATTTATTTTTATTTTTAGCTGCATTGGGTCTTTGTTGCTGTGCGCGCGCTTCTCATTGTGGTGGCTTCTCTTGCTGTGGAGCACGGGCTCTAGGTGCGCCGGCTTCAGTAGTTGTGGCATGCAGGCTCAGTAGTTGTGGCTCATGGGCTCTAGAGAGCAGGCTCAATAGTTGTAGCGCTCAGGCTTAGTTGCTCTGCGGCACATGGGATCTTCCCGAACCAGGGCTCAAACCCATATCCCCTGCATTGGCAGGCAGATTCTTAACCACTGTGCCACCAGGGAAGCCCCCTACTTTATTTTTAATGGAAACTTTCAAATTAAGCAGAAGAACTGTGAACATAGTACAATGCACACCCACATAATTTTCATTTTAATTTATCAATTTTGCTTTGTGTCTCTTCTCACATATAATTATGTATATTCACACTTTTTTTTTCCCTGAACCATTTGAAAGTAAGTTGTAGACACCATGCTCCTTTAACCCCCTTAGTGCTTCAGCATTATCATCGAAGAACAAGGACCTATCCCTGTGTAATCACGAAATCATCAAGTGCCAAGGAATTTGACACCAATATATATCGCCATTTAATACACAGTCCTTATTTAGATTTCCCAAGTGGTTCAAATAATTATCTGTACAACTGTTTGGTTTGCTCAAGGATCGTGCATTGCCTGTAGTTGTTCTCTTGCTTTAGTCTTCTTTAATCTGGAATAGTTCTCCACTTTTTTTGTCTTTTATATCACTGCAGTGCAGTGTTGAAAAAGTTTTCACCAGTTGTTTGGTGCAATGTCCCACAATCTGGATTTATCTGCTTTCTTCCTTATGATTAGATTCAAGTTAATTAATTTTGTGAGAGTAACATGTAGACAATATTTTGTCCTTCCTGTTGCATCATATCAGGAGCCACATAATGCTTGTCCCATTACTGGTGGTGCTGAGTTTGATCCCTTGGCTAAACTGGTACCCACTAGATTTCCCCATTGCAGAGATTTTTCCTTTTCCTTTTTGTAATTAATAAGTAACCTGTGGGGTAATACTTTGAGAACCGTGCGACTCACTTGTTCCCTTCCAAACTTTGACCCAATGGTTTTGACATCCATTAAGAATCCTTGCCTGAATCAATTATTATTTCAATGGCTGCTGAAGTCCAGAACCTTTTAACTAAGCACTACTGGTTACTGTAAGAATCAAGGAAGCTCCAAGGAAATAGAGCTTTAAGGCATTAAAAGCGCCAAGGCACTGATTGACCAAACATATACCTATTCGTCCTCATACGCTTTCTGCCTAGCATCATGCATGGCACAGAGAGAGACCTAGCTGAACCTTCGTGGTTGAGAGAATAATAAGAAGGATGGCACTTTACTATTTCTTTATTTTTTTTTTTTTTGCGGTACGCGGGCCTCTCACTGTTGTGGCCTCTCCCGTTGTGGAGCACAGGCTCCGGACGCGCAGGCTCAGCGGCCACGGTTCATGGGCCCAGCCGCTCCGCGGCATGTGGGATCTTCCCGGACCGGGGCATGAACCCATGTCCCCTGCATTGGCAGGCGGACTCTCAACCACTGCACCACCAGGGAAGCCCCTACTATTTCTTTTTAATTAAATATAACATTTTCTGCTTAGAACACTAGTTATTTCTTTCAGAAAAACATGGATATTTGAGTGCTTTGTCAATGTGCTCTGTGGTTTTTACCAGCCTGCAGCATTTCTTCCACCACCATCATTTTCACTAAAAGTACAGATTTCTCCTCACCATTCTTCTCCCAGGATCATCTTTAAAACAACATATTTCCAAGTCCCATAAGGAAATAATGTGTCTCTTCCAGAAATAATGTGAGATATTTCCCCCCTTTCTCTTCCTGAGAAAATCTCTCCCTTACAACCATCAAAATATGTCATGTTGAGTTTTACTCCCAATAGGATATTTGTAAACTTGAGAGGAGCAGAACTATACTACCATTTTCTGTGGTACCACAGGGCATGGCTATACTGTGTAATTGCCAACAGAGAATGCTGTGCATGGTTGCACCATTTTAATAAGTACAATAGGTTTACCAGTCACAAAGTTACTATAAATCTCCTCGTATCCAAGGGCTCAAGCCAGGGTGTGTTTCTGGATCTCACTGCCAAGTCAGAAATATTGCCTGTCTTGTAGACCTTTTGGTTTACATCTAAAGATGGAATCCTGTTTCTCTTTGTAGACCCTCTTTCTCACGCAGTTCCTGTTGCTTAGTAGTTAATAAAAGAATTTGTGTTCTATTCAGGTTATTAATATTCAGGAAATTTAGTGTTATCTGATTGTTTAATTTGAAAGAAATGATTCATCCTTGTGATATATGTTTCTGGCTCATCAGAATGGTAAAAATATGAAATGCCACAAATTGTCCCTTTGCTCATGAGGTAGTGTACTGACTTTCTTTTATGGACTTTTCACCGAAGTCTGTGGCCACCACTCAGCACACTTCAGACTCTGTCACCTTGTGTTGCCACCAAACATCTGAAGCTGGACCTGGGTTGTTGGAGCTTTCTAACTTTTGTAAATCTTATGCTAACTTTATTAAAATGTTGAAGAGGCTAAAGTGATGGGAAATCAACCTGGCTCATTTGTTCTCTAACTTCAAGTTGGAAAGCTATTTTATAGTTCTGCGTGAAGCCCCATTTCATTCTTTCAAACAGGAGAGAGATGTCCCCCAGCACACAACTGTCTGAAGCTGAGCAGCAACTAGTTTTCATAAAAGCTACCTTTAAATGTGTTAAGTGGTCAAGCAGTCCCCAAGCAGCAGTGTCGCGGCTAGTAGGGCAGTTACTGCACTGGATCACCACACTTCCATAGATTTGGCTCCTAAGGACACAAGGAGCTCAAATGGCTTCAGACATGTATCCCTTAGACAGTGAAAGTGAGATCAGCGTGGTGTCAGCGCCCTGCCTCCCTGGTCCCATACACAGGATGACACTGAACTGGAGGGACCAGATGACAGGTGGCACGGGCAGTGGGTCGTTCTGTCCTAGAGGAGCCATCTCTAAATTACAGCCAAGTAGTGTTACAGACACGGAAGCCTGCAGCTGTGCCCTCCCTGCAGGGTAGGGGCATGAGGTGGAAAGTCCTGTATTCAATTGAAATGAGGGAGAGGGTTGGGAGACGGCCTTGTGGCAGGCTTCCACCCGACTGGGAGGTGGATGAGGACCTGCCGTGTGACAGCCCCCCACAAGGCTGCTTATCTCCCTTCATTTCAGCAGGAATTGCAGGGCATCCTACCAAGGCTTGGGTCAGACAGCAGATAAGCTTTGCCCCCCGTGGCCGGTTGGAGACGTGCTCGGTTGCCAGGGTGCCGTGATGGAGCCATTCCCTACACATTGCCCTCCTTCTCATCTCTCATTGTGGGAGGAAGTTGCAGAAGTAAAGCATCTGGAGTTCTGTGAAGCTGGTTAGGTGAACATTTTAAGGTTTTTGGACTTGGAACATTATTTTATTCAGGATAGGAGAGATGGGCTGCAGGAACAAATAATCCCGTCTTCCCGTGGCTTAACACACAAAGATTTGGTTTTTGTTCACTTTACACATCCAGCAAGAGTTGTCGGTGGTGTCGTACCCCATACAGTCATTCAGGGGTCGCTGCTGGTGGCAGCAGCTTTACCACCTTGTACCTCTAGTGTCTCAAACCTTCAGTCCCCACAACAAGAAGAAGGCACAGTCAGAAAATCTCGTACCAGCTCTTCTACACTTTGGCCTAAAAGTGACACAAGTCACTTCTGCCCACAGCTTATAGGTCAGAAGTATCACATGGCCCAACCTAACCGCAAAGAGGCTGGGAAGCATGGGGACAGACAGATGGAGAATTTGGTGAGCACACTGTCTTTACCACAGGCACCCATCTCCCCAGAGGCAACCCACCAGCCTGGCTTAGAGCTTTAACAGGTAGATATTGACCCATAGAAGTTCCGTGAGTGTATGCTTTACATTTTACAAAGTGTTTTCACAATAAATGCCCAAAGAAAGAGGCAAAGAATGAGAGATTCAGAGAAAGGGGCTTGCCCAAGACCCAGACAGTGAAAGATGGTGTTCCTGCCCTCAGAAAATACCCTTGGTCCATGCGTACTGCTTGGATGGAAACCAACACACACTTTAGCCTGTACTGATTTTGGTAGAGGCTAGGAAGTTAATTCTGTACTTGTTCATATTGAATGGAAATTAAGAGGTAGATGAACACCATCCTGAATCATCAGAGACACTGCTACTGTTGAAACAGTTTGCATTCACCAGGCTGACCCTGGTCTAAAGTATAAGGAGGTAAACCTCTCTCTGTAGGTGAAGGAAATGAAACGGTATCTGTATGGCAGGTGCAGAACACTTTCTTCTCCACATAAGTCTAAGTAGAGAATTAACTGCTGCTCTTCAGAAGTGCAAAACAAGAGAATGTAATCATTAGAACTGTCATTATATACTTTCTCTTCTTCTGATGCTGATATTAGCTGGTTTAAATGTATTTTTAACCTTTACTTCAGTGATCATTATTAAATTTTTAACATAAAATTCAAACTGATTTCATTTTTTTTTTTTTTTTTTTTGCGGTACGCGGGCCTCTCACTGTTGTGGCCTCTCCCATTGTGGACCACAGACCCCGGACGCGCAGGCTCAGCGGCCATGGCTCACGGGCCCAGCTGCTCCGCGGCATGGGGGATCTTCCCAGACCGGGACACGAACCCACGTCCCCTGCATCGGCAGGTGGACTCTCAACCACTGCGCCACCAGGGAAGCCCCTGATTTCATTTTTTTACACTTAAAATAATTTTTTAAAAAAATATATTTATTTATTTTGGCTGTGTTGGGTCTTCGTTTCTGTGCGAGGGCTTTCTCTATTTGCGGCGAGCGGGGGCCCCTCTTCATCGCGGTGCGCGGGCCTTTCACTATCATGGCCTCTCTTGTTGCGGAGCACAGGCTCCAGACGCGCAGGCTCAGTAGCTGTGGCTCACGGGCCCAGTTGCTCCGTGGCATGTGGGATCTTCCCAGACCAGGGCTCGAACCCATGTCCCCTGCATTGGCAGGCAGATTTTCAACCACTGCACCATCAGGGAAGCCCTACACTTAAAATAATTTAAAAGAACAAATCCAGGTTAATTTAGCTGATGAAGACATATGAAACAAGTAATAAAATTATATTCAGAGTTCATTTTTTCTCGAAGACATGATGGAAAACAGTCTGAATTTTATATGATCTGTCAGTAATAAAAGAGATGTCCAGATTTTGTTGGGATACAAGTAAAAATGATAATTTGGGGAAAGTGTTTCAAATAGCCTTTCCCTGATATACACAATTTTGACATTATCATATTCAGCCCTGACAGAGATCACCCGTGAGTCAGTTATATTAATATAACTCAGGGGGAACCAGCAGTTTATGTTGGCACTCTTGGAGCTCCAGTGGGAAACCATCTTTTTTTCTCAGTGCATTACTTACATGTGAAAGGTGAGGTGAGGATGAAAAAGAAAAGTATATGCTGAACCAACACATCACCTTCCTAGTCTCCTCTCTTTGTGGGCGTGGCATCTGTGTTTTGATCACTCCAGATGTTGAAGAGTCAATGGGAGAAAAACACAGCTGTGTGTTGGTGCTTGAAATGGAATGCGGTACATCCCTTCCCTTGTCCTCTCCTCCTCTAGCCTCCAATCGCTCCCCTTTTGGAAAGAGGAGGTATCGAGGGGCTGGCATCTCAGAGCAAACACTGAGAATGACACCAAATTATAGCTATGTCCAGACACCTAGGACCTCGACTGGCCTGTAAGAGGCAAGGACTGCAGTGAAATACACGTCAGGGAATTTGATTTCTTCCTAGGTCTGAACAGCTGAATGGTAGAAGGGAAAAAAAGGTAAAGTCCTTCTTGTTATATTACTAACATCTGAGAACAGGGAAGCTGAAAAGAAATTGTGCTGCAAAATAAGGACAGAATTCCCAATGTGTCCTCTACCATTTATCTCTGGAATAGAAGAGAAAATTGTTCTGTAAAAGGACTTGGCAAATTATTTATGCTCTAGATAATAAACAGTGTCCTTTGAAAATTAGTTTTAAAAATTTCAAACAGGGCTTCCCCGGTGGCGCAGTGGTTGGGAGTCCGCCTGCCGATGCAGGGGACGCGGGTTCGTGCCCTGGTCCGGGAGGATCCCACATGCCGCGGAGCGGCTGGGCCCGTGAGCCATGGCCCCTGGGCCTGCGTGTCTGGAGCATGTGCTCTGCAACGGGAGAGGCCACAGCAGTGAGAGGCCCGGGTTCAGCCAAAAAAAAAAAAAAAAAAAATCAGACAAATATGAAAGTAGATAGAATGAATTACTTATATCTTAACCATCTTCAATAAATCATCAATATTTTGGCCATCCTGTTTCACCTACTCTGTCACCACCCCTGCTTCCCTTTTATTCTTTGGGTAGAGAATTTTAAAGCAAATTCTAAATATTATGTAAAGTGACTTACTCCAAATCTCATAGCTAGAAAGTGGTGAATCCAGGACTCAAACCTCTGGCTCCAGCACCTCGATCGTGCTCTGCAGGAATAGACAAGGCAGCTGAGAAGACCACTTAGATGGTGTTGTTCTTAAAATCAATGTAACAAACAAACAAAGCGTTGTGGGGAACCTCCAAACTGTCTGAATCTAGGTGCTCCACATATTTTCTTAAAAGGGTGTGAGTGTGTGGAGCGTGGATTTAAGATTCAGTATCAGAAGGCCACTGGATAGCATTTTATTGATACACTCATGAAAGACTTGTTTATTGCAGGGGCTGCTTCTCTTCTGAAGCATATTTATAGAAATTAATGCCTGCTGATGCACTCTGCCAACAGTTCGCGAGTTTAAGATAGCGGGTGTCAAGCATCGGTCACGTGCGAGTGAAGGCCAGCGCCCATGGGTGCCTTCCACTGTGCTCTGAGAAGTGTGAGGAGTTGACTGTTTAATTACAGCATTTTGGGAATGAACAAAGTTTTGACACTTATTATTCTTGATTGTTTAAAAATATACTGTTTTTAAGGAAGATGTAGGACACAATTTAAATCACTGCTAATGTCTCAGTGGTGATGAATCAGTCATTTGAATTTGATTCAGTTACATTTACTGAGCCCAAACAGACAAGTCAGACCCTGAATTTAGTCCTCTGTGATCTGTAGATGTCAAAGAAAAATCCTGGAGAGGGGTATGTCCTGCTTTTAAAAAGCTGGCACCCTTTCTTGCATGAGGGAGTAGCCAAATCAGAACAGGCCAGATACCCAAGAAGAGGGGTTGGTGTAGCGACAGCCATCCCATCAGGAAGGTCCCACCCTCCCTGTTGGTCTCCCTCCCTCCCTGGTCGGAGGTGGTCCAGGCAGGAGCCACAGTTGTAGCATCTTACTAGGCCACAATGGAAACAACATCGTGAGCTCCAGGAAGCCACTGTGTAAAATGTTCTTAATTTCCCTGGAGGGAAGGGAGGAAGAGCTTTCAATTACCTTGAACACTGGTTACTTTCTCAGGTTAGCTAATTGGACTCTTCAATAGCAAAGACTTTGTGGAGAGGGTGAGAGGCAAGATTGGTAAATGGTGATTACCAAACTGCTAGGAAGGAAATGGGGGGACGTGAGCCTTGAGCACTGTGGAGCTGGAGTGAGCACCCCAGGTTCCTGTGTGGGGAGAAGTCTGCTGAAGTGGAGAGAACAGTTCTCAGGATGGCCTGTCTGTCTCTGCATTTCTTGGGTGGAAGCCTAATACTGGGGGCTAGAAGGTGAACAGGAAGCAGAGACACTAATATCCAGAGTCATCCTTACAAAAGGGAGGTTTCTGAGACAGAATGGCTCCTTCCTCCCCTCTGCTTTGAAGGGACATAACCTAGTACAGAGCTTCCCAGATTTTAGTGCAGTTTCCCGAACTTTATGCTCACCAAAACCCCAGACTCTCTTTCTCCTGGGCATAGAATTAGACCCATTTCCTGGCTTCTGAGAGTTAAGTGTGGTCATAGTCTGAGTTCTAGCCAGTGTAATGTGGGCAGATGGATCTACATTTTTTCTAAGCCTGGCCAATAAAAACCTGCCATACTCTATGACATGTGTGTTCTCTCTCTTCCCTGACTGCTGGCCAGACATGCTCAAAGTGATCTTAGAATTCATGTGTTGAACTTGGTAGAGACTTTGTCATTCCTAGTCTCTGAACGAACATGTGGACAACTATGATAGATCAGAACATCCAGTTGGAATTTTCATGAGCAAGAATTAAGTTCTGTTGTGTTGAGCTACAGAGATTTGGGAAATGGGGGATATCTCTTATAGCAACTAGAATTATCCAGTCTACTACAAATCTTTTTCCTATTCTTATCTGTATATGACCAATACTGTCATTTATTATTTTATAATCAATTCACTTTTTGTGAATTTGACTTTTAAATTAAACTTCATATGATTATCACAAATGGAAAACAGTTATCACTACAAATAGAAGGTAACTCTAAAAATACACCAAGTGTAAACAAAATAATGTTATTCATTTCTAGCTAGATGCTATTGCCTGGAGAAGGTTCTTCACATGAGACCTGCTGTCTGTATGTTTGAAAAGGGGGAAATTAGCCACTATTAGAGGTGTTAAAGGCATATTAGCACCAAACTGAGATTTATTCCTTGACAGAATCAGAAGAGTTGTGATTCAGTGTTATTTAATGTTGTGTCTCAGCCACCTGATGTCATCTGGTTTACCAGCAATGCACACCCTGCTCTTAGGAAACAAAGACCTACTAAGCAGAGATCGGATATAAATGAAGGCTTGAGGGTGAGCTGAAATGCACAATAGAAAATGCTCATTGGCCATCATAAGTAGACCCAACACGATGTGACTCTTGTAAAGGGTTGGGTAAAATGAGATTAAAGTGGGTAAAGAAAGACTTGGCAGCCTGTGGTTCACCATTTAAAGTTTGATTATATACGTATATTGTTTTTTGAGATTTTTTAAAAATTGAGATATTTGTGGTTTCCACTCCTTGTATGATAGAATGAGCTTTGAACTAACCTTCCACAGATAACAACTATGACTCAGGACAAAATATTACAAAGTAGCTCCCTGAAAGTTCTTGAGAGTGAAAAAAGGCAAGCAGGTTTTGTAGAGCAGTGGGGCATCTGAAAGAAGGGCATATTAGTTGTCTGTTTTTGTAGCTTTGACTTCAAAGCATTCTTCGGTTGTTGCCTGGCCCAGAACAGCTGAAGCTCTGATGAAACGTGCTATCTTTCTTGCCTGGGTTACAAAAGGACGGAGGCTGGAGTGACCATAGCTACCTGAAAGTAAGGGGGGTGGGTACCAGAAAGAAGAGAGTCAGACAAGGAAAGCCCCAGTTGTATGTGACTTTGCCCAGGTCTCTGGTTGACAAGCATTGGACAGACACAAAGCAGCACAGTGAAAGTAAAAGAACTTAACTGAGATTTGATCTGTTACCTACAGCAGGCAAGACAAAGTTTGCAGTTTAACAAAGTTAATTACCATTAACATAAACATCAATACTGTTCACAGGAATATAACAAAATGAAGAGTCTTCACAAAGTAGTATTCACAGTGTTCAGTATACAATCCAGAATTACTTGGCCTACAAAGAAGCAGGAAACTATGACCCATTCTCAAGAGAAAATGGTCAGAAGCCAACCCTGAGATGATCTGGTTGTTGGAATTATCAGACAGTGATTTTAAAGCAACTATTTTAATTGAGATAAAGGAAAATATTCTTGTAACAAATGAATGGAAGTATAGGGAATGTCAGCAAGAAAGTAGGAAACATAGAAAAGCACAAATGGGAAATTTCAGAACAAAAAAATACAATATCTGAAACAAAAATATCCTCCATATGGACTTAATAACAGAATGGAAGTAAGAGGGGAACGATTCAGTAAACTTAAAGATAAATCAGTAGAAACTATCCCTGAAGAAAAAAAGAAAAAAGGGATTAAAGAGTGAACAGAACCCTAAGGGACAATATTAAAGTCTAAAATATGTTTAATATCCCAGAAGGAAAGGAGAAAGAGAATGGGGCCAAAAAAAGGTTGAAGAGATAATAGCCAAATTTTTTTCAAATTTCATGGAAGACATAAATTTATAGATTCAAAAAGCTCAGTGAAACCCAAACAAGATAAATACAAAAAAAAAAAAAAATACACCAAAGCACACTATAGTCAAGTTGCTGAAAACTAAATATAAGAAGAAAATCTTGAGGGCAGTCAGAGGAAAATGGCACACTACATACAGGATAACTGATTCAAATGACTGTGGACTTCCCGTCCAAAGCTGTGAAGGCTGAACGAGAGTGGAACAGTGTATCTTTAAAGTTCTAGGGAGGGGGGACTTCCCTGGTGGCGCAGTGGTTAAGAATCTGCCTGCCAATGCAGGGGACCCGGGTTCGAGCCCTGGTCCAGGAAGATCCCACATGCCACGGAGCAACTAAGCCCGTGTGCCACAACTACTGAGCCTGCGCTCTAGAGCCCACGAGCCACAACTACTGAAGCCCGCACGCCTAGAGCCCGTGCTCTGCAACAAGAGAAGCCTCCGCAACAAGAGAAGCCGCGCGCACTGAAACGAAGAGTAGCCTCCACTTGCCGCAACTAGAGAAAGCCATGCACAGCAACGAAGACCCAATGAGGCCAAAAATAAATAATAAAATAAATTTATTAAAAAAAATAAAAAAGTTCTAGGGAGGGGAAAAAAACCCTGTCAAACCAGAAATCTACGTCTAGTGAAAATATTCTTTGAGAATAGAGGCAAAGATATTTTTAAATAAACAGAAACATAAGAGACTTCATTGCCAGCAGATCTGTATTATAAGAAATGCTGAAGAAAGTTCTTTAATCGGTAGAGAAATATTATGAGAAGGAAACTTGAATTTTACAGGAAGTAATGTAAAACATCAGAAATGGTAGATACCTGTATAAATAAAAAAGACTATGTTTCTTCTCAATTTGATTAAAATACATAAGACTATTTACAGCAAAAATTGTATCATTATCTGGTGGGCCTTTTAATATATGTAGATGTAATACATTTGACAACCATAGCATGAAGTACAGTGCATTGGGGGAGGGGACTTTAAATGGAATATATGGTTGCAGGGTTTCTGTATTTTCTGTGAAATTGGTACTGTATTAACCCTAAATAGATGGTGAAAGTTTAAGGATTATATTCTCTAGAGCAACACTGAAAAAAAATAGTGCAGAGAGCATAGCTAAAACCCCTCCAATGGGTATATTAAAAAGGAATTCAAAAAATTAATTGAAGTGTTTGTTTTATGGATAGACTAACATGGTTAGAGAGCAGGTCTTTTTTGATTCTGTGGGCTTGTCATAGAATCATCATATTTGATTTACCATTCCTTCCTTCTGCTTCTGTGGCTGCTTTCATTGAATTAACTCTTCCCATAGAGGTACTGCACTTTGTCACCGTGTTTCCCCATTCCCTATTAATGTGTGAGCTTCAGAGTTACAGTGCTGTTCCTTCAACACTTAAGGTGATGAGGATTAGGAAGTTTCAGATGAAGAAAAATATTTAACACATGTCTTCTGTAGCATACAGATTGTCCTCTCTTAAAGATAACCTGCTGGCAAGTTACAAGCCAAAGATTACTATGGGGGGCTGAGAGGTAGCTCATAATATTATTAGTAGTGGATAACTGAGATCTGATATCCAGAATATTTGAGTTTTCTTAATTAAGTCGATTTTGTTACATAATAATCACTGCCATTTATCACGTACCGGTTATGTGCCAGGTACTATACGGGACTTTTTACCTGTCATATATCATTTAAGGTTCAAAATAATGCCAATGAGAAAAAATTATAATTGCACTATTTTACAGATGGGGGAATAGATGTAGGGAGGTCAGGTAACTTGTCTTAGACCATGTAGTTAATGATGATTGGCTGGGATTTAAACTTACCCTTCACACACATCGCATTTCCTCCCATTTGAAGTTTTCAGATTTAAATGTTGACATCTGCTTTGTCATCATCATTCATCCACAGATATTTTTGAGGACTTGAGAATAACAAGTTGCAACAAGTTACATGATCCAGTGGTGATGGTAGATGGTACATGCCTTCCCAAGAGCCCAAGATGCTAGAAGCTCTTTTTCCCATATTCCTCTACTTCTATCTTAAAATATTAGCCTACTTAAATCTCATAGCATTTGTAAAATTACTTGTTATTTTCTACTATACAGAGGAATAAACTGAGGCCCAAATGAATGGTAATGTAAGAGCTAGGTGTGAAATCATATATCTGGGCTCAAATCTAAACTGAAGCCTTCTCTTATACTTTAATTTTGAATCCCTATTCTAGAACTTCAGTGGTAAGGACATGTTTTTTGAAGTGTTCCAGGATTGAGCTGGCTCCTGGCAAAGTCAGGGTAGTGAGAGGATGGGAATAGCATTTATATAAGCCTGTCACATTTTCTCCTGTCTCATGTCTGGACTGCCATGGCAGGATATCAGACCGGTAGTGACATTTATAGGAGATGGCACATTTTTAATTGGAAAGACGAAGAGTTTTTAAGACCTTACTAAAACCAAATTCCAAGTTTACTTAGAAGTCTAGTCTTTTAAAGGTGTGAAGTAATCTTAGAGAAAGCCATTCTCATACTCTCTTTGTACAGGTGCTTTCAAGACCAAGAGAGGTTTAATGTCCACTTCAGAGGGAGGGACAATTAGTCATCCTAGAACCAGAGCTACCATTCAGATGTCCTAACTCCCAATTTAGGGCAATCCTAACCACATTTTATTTCCACTTCCCCTTAACCATTCTTGAAGTAATGAGCTCTTCGAGAGGTTTCCCTTTATTCTTCTTGAACTACCTCTGAAAGGGCACTTATAATGAAAATGTACATGTTACAACTTAAATTTTTTAACCCACCTTGGAACAAGTTATCATTTGAAGGAGATTCATAAGTTTAAAGAGGGGAAGAACTGTAAAGGAGGAAGTTCACTGACTTTGGTAATCTTGAATGTTTTTATCAGTACTGGCAACACTAACCTTGAATGAAACACTCAACAACATTTAAGACCTTATTTGACCTGCTGTTGCCTTAGATTTGATTAGAATCAAAACTTGTAATCTTTTAAAGCCATATCACTGTGAAATATAGTAAAATTTCTAGTAAGTTTCCAAAATACATCATTTTCACTTAAGTGGAAATTTTTAGAAGAGATGGTTGTCACCAAGCCAATCGTTAAAGCCAATAGGCACATAATCCTGTTAGATTCAGGTTCTGTACAACTGGGGTGACCTTCTTAGAGTTTGCGTTAAAAACAAAGGAAAATTCATAAAGTGAATTGATTAGATATACTAAGGCTATTTTTTAGATATAATGAATTTAAAGTTTAGCTATATTGAATTTGAAAAACGTCAATGATAAAAATAGGATTTGACATTATATACTAAGGTAATAGAGTTGAAAACTTTCTCAACAATTAAAGTGAGAATTTTAATCTAGTTTTTGCTAGGAAAAAAGAAAGATTTGCAACAGCATATAATATCCGGGATTATCCTGATTTGGCTTGAGGACCGTAGAGGATGCCCCTACATCTGCCTTAGCATATTCCTGGAAACAATAGCACTGAGTGATTTATCCTAAAGCAGATATGTTTTTCTGTGAGAACAATATTATGAAGAGGAGCAGCTTTTCTGAATAAAGACTTGGCATCGTATAAACCATCTTACCAACAATAAGCTATAAAAACAGATATGAAATATAGAGTACAACTCTAGTGTCATAAAGCTTCTACAGTAATTGATTATTACAAGAGATCTCCCTGTACTAGAAAATGGTACACAGCCCTACAAATGACAGCATTGTGTCATAAGTGAGACTGTGTAAATGGAAGTACTTTGCATGGCTGTGGCTTGTATTTGGTATCAGGTAATGTTCCTTGAGTCAGAACACATATTAAAACATCTGTTTGCTTTCCAAGGTGATGTTTCTGCCTTTAAAATTTTATGTCTCAATTTACAATGTATACTTTGTTGTTGTTGTTGTTGTTGTTGTTTTGCGGTATGCGGGCCTCTCACTGTTGCGGCCTCTCCCGTTGCGGGGCACAGGCTCCGGACACGCAGGCTCAGCGGCCATGGCTCATGGGCCCAGCTGCTCCGCGGCATGTGGTATCTTCCCAGACCGGGACACGAACCAGTGTCCCCTGCATCGGCAGGCGGACTCTCAACCACTGCGCCACCAGGGAAGCCCATACAATGTATACTTTTGATATGAAAGATTATAAAAGAATTACATATGATTATGAAAGAATGACATAGACTTTCTGGAAGACGTAGGCTTCTTCCAGAGATGTCGGAATAGGTTCCCCACCTCTCTTTAATTTCCAGGTAATGAGTCAAGGCACTCGTGAGTTACCTCTTACTCTCAGTTTGTGTTCTAAGTACTTACTACAGGAGGGCCTCCTTAGGTATCGGTTATGGTGCTGATGATGGTGATGATGGAGAAGGAAGAACATTTCTGAGAATAACAGATAACTCGGATCTCCGACTTTCCCTTTACCATCTTAGTTAATCCAGATGCGCTATTTCAATGGCTCACCGTCAGCATATTCCCCTCTCCTCCCACCAAAGGGTAACCAGGAAATATTGAATTAAGTGTTTTTTTCTCCTTCCTAACCATAGGGTATATTTGAGATCTCCCAGGAAACCTAAGGCGAATAAGACTATGTCCTATTCCTGATTCTTTGGGAATGGAGTGGACCAGTCCACTCAATGACCAAGTCCCCAAATAGCCAATTTGTCTCAAACTGATTTTCATAAAGAATTCTCCTAGAGCAGTGTTTGTCAAGCCTCATGAAGCACCAGAGCCACCAATACCCAGGCCTCATCCCCAGACATTGTGGTCCAGTTGTTCTGTGGTGGGGATGGCAGGGTTTTTTTTAAAGCTCTCCAGGAGAGTCTAATGTACAGCCAGGGCTGAGAACTGCTGCGATACGCCTTCTTGTCTGCCAAATGGAAGAATAAGGATTAATTTTATTAACATCTGACAAATAGATTGAAAATGAAAATGGGTGCTTCTTAATAATTATTATTATTTATTCATCACCTACTCTATTACATTATCTCTACACTCTTGCTTTCTCATCAACTTTTTTCTTTGAGTAAATGCAGTTAAAATTAGGCAGCTAGGACTTCCCTGGTGGTGCAGTGGTTAAGAATCCGCCTGCCAATGCAGGGCATATGGGTTCGAGCCCTGGTCCGGGAAGATCCCACATGCCGCGGAGCAACTAAGCCCGTGCACCACAACTACTGAGCCTGCACTCTACAGCCTGCATGCCACAGCTACTGAACCCACGTGCCTAGAGCCCGTGCTCCGCAACAAGAGAAGCCACCACAGTGAGAAGCCCGGGCACTGCGACGACGGGTAGCCCCCGCTCGCCACAACTAGAGAAAGCCCGCGTGCAGCAACGAAGACCCAACGCAGCCAAAATAAATAAATTTATTAAAAAAAAAATCAGGCAGGCTAGTATATTAGCTACTGCTAACAAATCCAGCAGCCTGAATATTGCTGAGGAATTTCAATGGCTGATGTGTTTGTCCCAGCCTTGGGTATAAATGATACATTATTAACAGCTTATAAAGATAACAGTTTTATCAAAAATTTATCTGCTTGAATTTTATCATTGAAGACAGGTAATTCCTGTCTATAGAAGATAAATAGTCTATATCCTTTAAATAATTTAAGGCATATTTCATGCTAATATTCTGTGTTTGCCGAACGTTTTTTCAATGAAAAAGTGTTTACCTAATATCTTAAAGCAGGGCTATTATTAACTTAGTTCTCAAGGAAAGAAGGTTTTAAAAATACTTTTCCCTACTCTACATTTTTCTTACTGTAAGCGTGTGACAAAACCTTGGCATCTATTCAGAATAACTTTTCTGCTTCCTTTCTGCCTCTTAGTCAATGCGTATTTTATCTGAATTCGCCCCCTTCCACCTCCTCACCCTTTGGTAATCTATAGGAAACCAGACCTTACTAATTTGAGTGTTTGCTCCCCAAATTACTTATTATTTTATTAGTTCATATTAGCTAGAGCTTGTGGAGGATTTGTATGACTCTATGGGTTATAAAAAATGTGTAAAAGACAGGCCTCTTAAATAATGTGCAATTTTGAGAGAAACTGCAAAGATAGGGGAATTTTTTAAAGACTGGCTATTGGCAATAGATTGCTCATTATAAAAGGCTGCATGTGAGGGGACATTTTTGGCAAAGGGGAACAATTAAGTAAAATAATTCGGGAATGGAAACCAACTGTGGACAGAGAGGGTTTCTTCTATTCATGTACCTATCTATTGCCCAACATCCATCCAGATGTTGTTTTCAAAGCTAAGTTTTGTGATGCTCTAGGATGCTCAGGGGCTCTGAAACTTCAGTGTGCGTCGGAATCTCTTGGAGAACTTGTTAGTACAGAAATTGCTGGGCCCCTTCCAGAAAGTCTCAGTCATAGGTCCGGTATGGGGCCAAGACTTTGCATTCATGAACGAGTTCCCAGGTGATGCTGATATTTCTGATTGAATAATGAGCAAATATTAGTGAAACCCCGAAAGTTTGGGTCTGAGAGATGAGATATTGATACCATTCCATTGAATGAAGTTGTGCCACAACTCTGTCCTGCAAGTAACCCAAATTATGTCCACCTGAAGGAACCTTTGGGGGTTGTGGGAGACCCGAAGATGGCGGAGAGGCAGTTCCCATGTTAATTCTGGGGAGATGGGTCTCCTTGCGTCCCCATGCAGCGCCATATCTGCCTGGCTTCCTCTAGTCCCTGTCATTTGAGGAACTTCTGGGAACCAATTACTGGTGTTGCAGTGCCTGGCAGTTTACCAAGCCTTCCAGAACCCTATTTGGGTGGTGGGAATTCCTGTTCCTCAGCTGCCGTCCCCATGGCCCTGTATCTATAACGTTTCTTCCCAGCTACACAGAATTCTACTTCCTCCTCTCCTTGGTTTACAGAGGACAAGAGTTATGGTTTCTCCTGAATGTCCAGCTTTGTCTGGCTGCCAAAAGCCTCTCTTTTTCAGAGTCTTTAATTGGTAGTCAGCAAGACTGAACTCCTCAGCAACTTGGTGAGAGAGAGCATTCAGTGATGGTGATGGTTATTATTTTGAAGCATTAGCACCAAAGTTTGAAATTCTCCTAAGTGAATAATTTTGGGGGATCTACTTCCTGTAGTTATACAATTGGCTTTCTCATATGTGCATTGAGGTTGCCAAATCTCATATATAATCCTCATCTCCCATCAAAAAAGAAAAAAGGGTAGTTCTATTTTTGTGGAAAAAGAGGAAAGAATCCAGGAAACATTTCAGAAGACTGTTTTCTTAGCTCCTTTTCCTGGTACATATGAAATTCAAGGAGAATTTGGTCAGTTGCTAACATTACATGAGATTTTTAAAAAGTATAAAATTTAGCTTCCCTCCACTCCTCCACATGACACTAAAAAACTTCCAGTTTACACAGTTTAGATAAAATTATTCTTCTATAAAGTCCTCTATTTTCTTATTCATAAGAGTTTCCATAAGAAGGTAGTGTGGAAGGGGACCTGTGTGTGCTAGGGTCCCACTCTCGTTGTCAGTTGACATAAGCTGGGTCCCAGTGTCTGAGGAGCCCACCTACACCATTCCCCTGGAATAATTAAGAACAGCATTTGTCCAAGTCTGTTAGAAGATGAGGGTTCTATTCACCTCCAGGTGCTGTCTCTCCTCTTCCCTCTCTTTCATGGAGTTTGACATTCTAAGTTTCTGCTTTGAATCTTACAGAAAGAAAGTAGTTTGTCTTTTTCCTGAGATTTTTACATCATTTGTCATGAGCTTCAGAGAATAGTTTGGTATAGCTGTTTTGATATCTCTATTTTTCTTTTCAGTTTCATTTGTTATTTTAAAAAGCTTCAAGATACCATTAGGAGAATCCACAGATAGTTCCTTTGGCAGAGATGGTGGTTAAAAAAATACTTTTGGCCCTGCCTCAAGTCAGTGACCTATAAATACTCCTGCTGGCTCTTCTTTCTCTTCTTTGTGACTCACTGGGATGGAGATCTTGGCCTGATGCTGTGAGCAAAATGTTATTTTGATGATAACCAAAGATTGTAATATGTACCAGAATTGAAGACACTGATTGTGGCCTGGATGATTTCTTGTAGCCCAGACACTCATTGTCTAGATCACATCTCAAGCCTGTGCTATGAGTGGGGCACAGCATGCCAGTTCACATAATCACAGTTTTTTAATTGTACTGTACAATGGCAGTGAACATTGCCCTTACTGACCTTCAGGTATGGAAGATCCAGAGGGCTGTCTGAGATGTATATAAATGTGTATATGTATGTGTGAGAGAGCGAAGTAATGTATAGTTTGTACAGTTTTAGAGTTAACTGTTGAGATATCAGAAATATTAATGATATTTAAAGTGAATTGTTTGCTCATTTGGACTAGGCACTGTGTTAAGCACTTTATGTGTATTAACTTATTTAATCCTCACAACAGGCCTATGAGGTAGATTCTGTTACTATCCCCATTTGCAGATTAAGAAACTGAGACTGAAAGAAGATAAAGAACTTTTTCATTATTTCACACAGGGTAAATAGCAACATCAGAATGTGAACCCGTATCTATCTGGCTTGAAAGCAAAGTTCTTCTGCACTTTGCTACCCTGAGGAAATTTCTGTTTGTGGTCTAACATGATCAAAGCTTGTTGACTGTGTAATGCCATTCCTCTTCCTCGCCAACTTTGGATTTTTCATATGAGAAAGGGCATGGGAGGCTGCTTCCTGCCTTTTTTCCCTCTGTTCTAGTGTTTCACCTTCAGAGTACTTTTATTTTTTTAAGGCACAAGAGAAATAGAAAGTAGCTCCCATCCAAGCAAAATTGGGGGACTAGATCTCATCCTTCTCAGTTTAACCAGAATATTATATTTCCCAATAATAGATAGGAACTATTTGTATTTAATGCTATGCATTCTATGAGGGTATTATTAATCCCTTGCTTCTTCATAGGGATACTTCCTGGAAGTGTGGCTGAGACTGTTTATTCAGTAGGTTCCCAGCACCATCTGTTTTACTGACTGTTCTAGATGTCATCAGGTATTTCTGTAGAGCTGTAGTCAGCATTATAGTAACATGAAATATCTATCTCTCTATTGTTATTACAGTAATTATTGTATGTGATTACATTAATATTAATTATTATAATTAGTTGACTGCATTAATATTAATACATAGTATATTAATGTTGATACTTCATATTTATTGGGTAACAAGTATTAAAATATTAGCCCTAATTTATAGTAACAGCATTTAAGCTGAAGTTTATAGATACCTGATATTAAGAAAATTTTATATAATATTATGCATTAATATTGATTTCTTTTAAGGTGAAGAATGCTTTTATTTCATCTTTTGATACATCTCTGAAGAATTGTTCTTTTGGAGGCAGTTTTAATTTAGAGACAGTTTGGACTATATAGCATCATGATAATTCTCAAGGTGGGATCAAAAGGAATAACAAAAAGGAGCTAACATTTGAAATGTCTGGAAATAACAATAATTGCTATTTATCAAGAATTTACTGTGTGTCAGGCATAGTGCTAAACATTTTATAAACCTCTTTTCGTATAAACTCTATGAGCTATAATTATTTTTATCCTTACTTACAGAAAATTGACATTCAGAGATTAAGCATCTGGTCCAAGGGCACAAGGGCACACAGCTTCTAAGTGGTGGACCCTGGAAGCTGGGACCTTGCACATGATGCTCAATTGCTTCTTAAAACCCAAGAGTCTGTTACCCTGTACAAAAGTCTCATCTACAGTGATCAGATAGAACCACAGCAGTTGTAAGAGCTCTTGAGGCTCAGTTGATGCTTCATGTGATTATCTGGATATTGGGCAGGGGCAAGACCGTCCAAGAGGTGCAAGGCTGAGGGATGTGACCCACTGGTGCGAATGATATGGAGAGTTAGTGCCTTTCTATTCGTGAGTGTCCTGTATCCAGGCAGGAACAGGCAGGCCATAGGTTCTGATTTAAAAGGGAAGAGAATCCAGATGGGAAGGTACTTGGCTAGTTGTATTTAAGTAAGCTCACATCTGTAAAACTGTAGAAACTGTAACTGTTTTCCCAAAGGTAGGAATGGATGGTGATCTCTCTAGTTTCGTGAATCTTTTTCCATGTGGTGGATGGGTTATAAGCAGGTATATATTAATACCTGGAAAGGCAAGGTTGATTCTCAAGGACTCTAGCACCAGACTGCATGGGCATGAATCCAAATTCTACCTCTTATTAGCTTTGTGGGCTTGGGCAATTTATATCATCTCTCTATGCCTTAGTTTCCTCATCTGTAAAATGGAGAGGATAATAATAGTATCCCATCATAAAGTTGTTTGTTGTATCAATTAAATTAGATAACATGTGAAATGCTTAGAACAAAGCTATTGTTCTAAATGTTAGTGGCTCTTACCACCACCACCACCATCATCATTGTTGCTGATGAGAAAGATGTTAAGTGCTTGGATAAAGCAGCTCAGACAAAGCCCTGACCAAATTATGAACCATTTTGAGAGTCATGAAAACAGCAGTTATGGAAATGAATGCCAGTAGCTAGAATTGCCAAAAGGGTGACTGTCTGGCACAGTCGTATACTGGTAGTGGGAGGGCAAATTGATATAATTCTTGGGAAGTCAGGAAATCTGTTATCAAAGGTTCTAAAAAGGCGCAAGCCCTTCAACCTAGTTTTGCTTTTAGAAATAATTTGACATGTGTCTAAACTGAGTACAAGGATATTAATTGAAGATATTAAAGATAGAGATTTATGTTTATGGACATGGAAAGATGTAATAATAATAAAGTGAAGAAAAGCAAGGTACAAATACTATATATAGGAGTCTCCTATTAAAAACATATGTCTTAGTAGATACCTTCAAATGAGTTTGTTTTTTAGTTTATTTAAAGCCAGAGGTAATAAGTTAACATCCTATTCTCAGAATTGGCTTACCCTTTTTTTTTTTTTGCTAGTTATACACAGTTTTGTCCATAAATGTCTACATATAAACTTTTCATCCAAATACTAAGAATGATGAGATCCTGCTTTTTTTTATGAGTCTTTTTTTCTCCTGTGGAGGAGAATTATGTAGTACTATCTTTTTCATCGACATTCCTGAGGGATGCTGCCAATTCTAATCAATACAGTAATATTTCTCACCAACTTGGGGAAGTGCAATTTTAAAAGACTCCTCCTACCCTGAAATTTTGATGCAATTCTAAGGGAATGAATCCTACATATTCTATCATCGCACATCCATTGAGAATCGCTGATATGGAATAAAGATTTTTGTCACAAATGTAAGTTCTTTTGAAGGTCAAATGAGTTCTATGCAGAAAGACCTCCTATAATACTGAAGAGGTATGACTGTTTGATGTTCACTTTAAATACACAATTTAGGTAAAGTCAGCCCTTGTCATTTAGAAGGAATACTGCTATTTTTTAAATGTTTTTATTAGCAGACCATTACTTTATTTCCTATTTTCTCTTCTGATAATTTGGATTTATGTCCATGCAATATGGCAACTTAAAGGACTGTGATGAAAAATTCCAAGGACATGGCATTCAGACCACTGTATCTTTAAAAAAAAAATCTATAGTATGTATTTTGATGCCCAGCTGCTGCGTCTTTGATCTAGAATGCTGACTGCTTGTGTTAGTTGATGTTGATAGGCTTCATTCTAATACCTACTTTGAGATACAGGCAGAAATTCATTTTTATGTGTGCATGTAAAGGTTGCTGTTTTTTTGACAGGTAATGTCCAGCATGTAGCAATAAAAATGCAAGAGCCAGGTTCTTACTGTTATCTGAAAGGTCAGGAGAATTACAATGTGATGACAGACTCTTCCCATTGCTGTATAATGGAGACAGGGATCTTTAACATGCCCCAAATGAGAAAACATTGGTCATCAAGTCTTGGGACATGATTTCTATTAGGTGAGCTATGCTCATAAGAGAGGCAGCCCCCAACTTAGAAACTGACTCTTCTCTAAAAATCGAGTTGACTGTAGATAGCATTTTCCCAGAAAATCAGTGTTACAAGTCAGGGATCAGTGAAAGTTTTCTGTAAAGGGCCAGATTGTAAATAGTTTAGGTTTTGTGGGCTATGCAGTCTCTGTTGCAACTACTTACCTCTGCTGTGGTAGCAGAAAGCAGCTCTAGACAATGTGTAAATAAATGGGTGTGTGATTGTGTTCCAATAAAACTTTATTTATAAACACAGGCAATGAACCAGATTTAGTTTGTCAACACTTGTTATAAATGACCATTCATTTCCCAGACCAGATCACAGAAATTTATTTATCTTGTAAGTTGTCAATACATTGTACATATACAACAATACTATTTTTTTAAATTAATTTTTTAGTTATAATAATGCTAGTACACTCACAACAAACAAAAGTTCAGGACCAGATGGCTTCACTGGTGAATTCTACGAAACATTTAAAGAAGAATTGATACTAATCCTTCTCAAACTCTTCCCAAAAATTAAAGAGGAGGGAATACTTCCAAACTCATTTTACGAGGCCAATATTACCCTGCAACCAAAACCAGACAAGGACAGCACAAGAAAGGAAAATTACAAGCCAGCATTTGTGATGAACAGAGTTGCAAAAATCCTCAACAAAATATTAGCCAACCGAATTCAGCACTATCATACACAATGATCAAGAGTCATTTATTCCAGGGATGCAAGGATGGTTCAACATCTGCAAATCAATTAATGTGATACTTACATTAAAAAAATGAAGGATTAAAATCATATGATCATCTCAATAGATGCAGAACACACTTTTGACAAAATTCAACATCCATTTGAGATTAAAAATCTCAACAAAGTGGGTATAGAGGGAACATAGCGTAACATAATAAAGGCAATATATGACAAGCCCACAGTTGACATCATTCATACTCAATGGTGAAAAGCTAAAAGCTAACCCTCTAAGATCAGGAACAAAACAGGATTCCTTATCCTGCCACTTGTTTTCATCATAGTATTGGAAGTCCTAACCAGAAAAATAAATAAAAGGCATCCAAGTTGGAAAGGAAGGGAAACAGTCACTATTTGTGGATGACATTGATTTTATATATAGAAAACCCTAAAGACTTCACTAAAAAACTATTAGAACTAATAAATGAATTCAGTAAAGTTGTAGGGCACAAAATCAGTATGTGGAAATCTGTCGTGTTTCTATACACTAATACTGAACTATCAGAAACAGAAATTAAGAAAATAATCCCATTTACAATTGCATGAAAAAGAATGAAATACCAAGGAATAAATTTAACCAAGGAGATGAAAGACTTGTACACTGAAAACTATAAGACACTGATGAAAGAAATTGAAGAAGACATAAATAAATGAAAAGATATTCTGTGCTTATGGATTGGAAGAATTAATATTATTAAAATATCCATATGACACAGAACAATCTACAGATTCAATGCAATCCCTATGAAAATTCCAATGGAACTTTTCACAGACATAGAACAAGTAATTTTAAAATTTGCGTGGAACCACAAAAGACCTTGAGTAGCCAAAGCAATCTTGAATAAAAAGAACAAAGCTGGAGGCATTATGCTCTCTGATGTCAAAATATATTACAAACCTATAGTAATCAAGACAGCATAGTATTGACATAAAACCAGACACATAGATCAGAGGAACAGAACTGAGAGCCCAGAAATAAATCCATACATATAGTCAATTAATTTATGACAAAGGAGCCAAGAATATACAATGGGGAAAGACAATCTCTTCAATAAATGGTGATGGAGAAACTGGACTTTAACATAATAAAGGCCTTATATGACAAGCCCACTCAATGGTGAAAAGCTGAAAGCTTTTCCTCTAAGATCTGGAACAAGACAAGGATGGCCACTCTCACCACTTTTATATGCCCAGTCTTGCCACATGCAAAAGAATGAAACCAGACCACTATCTTACACCATACACAACAATTAACTTAAAATGGATTAAAGGCTTGACTATAAGACCTGAAAGTATAAAACTTCTAGAAGAAAGCATAGGCAGTAAGCTCCTTGACATCATTCTTGGTTTTGATTTTTTGGATTTGACCCCAAAAGGAAAGGCAAGGAAAGCAAAAGTAAGCAACTGGAACTACATCAGGCTAAAAAGATTCTGCACAGTAAAGGAAACCATCAACAAAATGAAAAGACAACTTGCTGAATGGGAGAAAATATTTGTAAATCATATATCTGGTAAGGGGTTAATATCCAAAATATATAAATATCTCATATAACTCAACAACAACAACAAAAAAACTACCCCATTTAAAAATGGGCAGAGGACCTGAATTGACATTTTTCCTAAGAAGATGTTCAGATGGCCAATAGGTACATGAAAAGATGCTCAAAATGACCAATCATCAGGTAAGTGAAAATCAAAACCACAATGACATATCACCTCACAACTGTTAAAATAGCTAATATCAAAAATACAAGAAATAGGGCCTCCCTGGTGGCGCAGTGGTTGAGAGTCCGCCTGCCGATGCAGGGGATACGGGTTTGTGCCCCGGTCTGGGAGGATCCCATATGCCGCGGAGCGGCTGGGCCCGTGAGCCATGGCTGCTGAGCCTGTGCATCCGGAGCCTGTGCTCCGCAACGGGAGAGGCCACAACAGTGAGAGGCCCGCGTACCACAAAAAAAAAAAAAAAAAAAAAAAAAAATACAAGAAATAACCAGTGTTGCTGAGGATGTGGCAAAAAGGGAACCCTGTGCACTGTTGAGAGCAATGTATTGATAAATTGGTGCAGTCACCATAGAAAACAGTATGGAAGCTCTTTAAAAAATGAAAAATAGAACTACCATATGATCCAGTATTTCCACTTCTGAATATTAATCCGAAGAAAAGGAAACCACTAACTCAAAAAGATAGATGCACTTCCATGTACATTGTACCATTATTTACAACTGCCAAGATATGGAAACAACCTAAGTGGCCATCAATGGATGAATGGATAAAGATGTTGTACACGTATACAATGGAAAACTATTCAGTCACAAAAAAAAAAAAAAAGAAAACTGCCATCCATCAATATGGATGGACCTAGAGGGCATTATACTAAGTGAAATAAGTCAGACAGAGAAAGATAAATACCATATGATCTCACTTATATGTGGAATCTGAAAAAAAAAGAAAAAAGGAAAAAGAAAAAAACCAAGATCATAGATACAGAGAAAGACCGGTGGTTGCCAAGGATAGGGGGCTTGGGTAGACAAAATGGGTGAAAGGGGTCTAAAGGTACAAACTTTAGTTATAAAATAAATATGTCATGGGGATGTAATGTACAACATGGCAACTATAGTTAATAATACGGTATGGGATATTTGAAAGTTGCTAAGAAAGTAGATCTTAAAATTCTCATCACAAGAAAAAAATTCTGTAATTATGTATGGTGATGAATGTTAACTAGACTTATTGCGGTGATCATTTCACAATATATACAAACGTCAAATCATTATGTTGTATACCTGAAACTAATATAATGTTTTATGTCATTTATACCTGAAAAAATGCCAGTATGCATCTAAAAGCAACGAACTTCTACTTACTACTTCCTAGACTTGTACCCTAATATAACTGCTTATTTCTCCTTTAGATATTTTTTCTGCATATTGCCTTCAAATCTCAACGTCACAGCTTTTATTGTTGTTTCCTAATTTATTAGTTTTAGACATCCATTGCCTTTCTGCTAAGATAGGTGAGAATTTAGTTCAGTGATATTCTCATGTGCCCATTCTTCCATACACACAATGTAATTGTTATTTTTTGTTTCTCTACTTGTTACTGAAATAAATATTCATACCAAGAAGTTCACTTCTTAAGTACACAGCTTGATGACTTTTTACTAACAGACTCTTTTAGATTCCCTATTTTGTAAAATTAGGACCTTAACTCACCTGCATTCCCCACCTCTTTTTATTTTTGTGTAACAAGGCTCATAGAATTTCATTTCTGTAGCTTTCTATTTTCATGGAATTTCCAAATGCTATTTTTTCTCCTGCCCTTTCGCCCTTTAATCACAACTTCTGTTTTGTGATTCCCACAACAGGGTTTACTTCTGTGTAAAGTAAACTGTGCCCTTTTTCCCCAGGTCCTCCTCCCCAGGGTCCTTCATCCCTCTGCTCTTTAGGCTTGCTGCTCACCTGTCCTTTGGGTGTTTCCTGCTTCATATCTACTGGTTCAACAAAATCATCCTGTCTTCATTCAATGGCCACTCCGTCGTTCTGGTTGTACATATCTTCACTTACCTTTCTATAAAAAGGTGTCAAGGGCCTAACTTCGTGTTCGAAGATGTTTTTATTCTATTCTTATATTGGATTGATTATCAGGATGAATATAGAATTCTAAGATGAATGTCATTTTCCTTTGGCTCCGTTCTTAGGGATTGGGAGGGTGACTGGTAAGAATGGGGTAGAGGGAAAGAGTGACTTTTCAGTGGGAATGTGATTTTTCTTCAGTCTTCCAGCCTCCCGAAAAGTCTAATTCTTACTCCTCTGTGATTTCTGTTCCCCTTAGAGGACCAGTTTTCCTCTTTTCTTCTTTTTATATGAAGGCACATTTTGTGATGACTTCAAATTCTGAAATTACATCATGATTTTATGAGAAATGAGAATATTTTCTGATTCATCCTCTAATTTTTAATTTAAAAGTAATTTTTAATTAACAGGATTTTTTTCTTGCTTGCTCATTCTCTTTCTGTAGCATTCTTTTCTTATTTTATGGATATATTTTCTTGACTCTCATTGGGATATTTGAGGTTCTTTTCTATTGCCTGTTTTATTTGTATTTTCTTTAAGACCATTTTTCTCCCATTTATTTATCTTGTTTGTGTTCTTCTGTGTTGGAGGTTTGCCTCATTTATCATGTTTATCCATTCATATTGAAGAGTGACGCCATTATCCAGTGGCTTTGTGATTCTCTATGTGAGCTTTATGTGGAGTCTTTTTCTCTGAGGCATTCCAATTTCTTCACTGAAGATTGCTATGAATTTCTTTTTTGGGCGGGGATGGGGTGGGGAGCAGGGGCAAGGTCTGGCATGAGGGAAAGAGAATGTTAGCTGGCAGGATGGAGGGGCCACATGGTTGGGGTAAGTGATTGGTTGTTGCATATACAGGCTTTCAAATAATTTCTTTTTCCTGCCCCTCATCTCACTCTCATCCTTTGTCCTACAAGGAATCTCAGGTGTTGCCAAGTTCTGCAAGGTCAGTTGGGTCCTTTCCATGGATTTCCTCATTGTGGACTATTCTGCCATATTTCATTATCACTCTTCCATCTTTTTTCTGACTTCTAGGCTTGTTTGGATCTCTTACCTTCGCAGGGCCCTTTGCATTTAAAAAAATGTTGTGGATTTATGTGATTTTTAATCTTTTAACTCTCATTCTAGTGGGGTTGATTGAGAGAGAGACAACCAACTTGTGTGGTCAATCAGAAGTCACAATATTGTTTTCTACACCTGTAGTTTGAATTGCTTTTAGACAATATTTTATTCTATTGTCCATTTAATATCTGTATATGGATTGGCCTGCCAACTTGGCCTTCATCCGTGTGAGAATTAATTGGAACTCAGGATTCTAGGACCATATTTCTAGACTACATTATAACGTTCCCCCTTCTACTTCCCTCTTCTTAATCCCTCCTCTTATCTCGTGTGATGCTTGGCAGAAACTCAGGGGGGTGGAGGAGGTCGCTCCTTATTCATTAGTCAGCCAAAAGCTGTCGGTCGCTTCTGAGATGATTTCTACTCCTTCCTTGGCCCCTATCCCTACACTCAAGCTGAGAGAGAGAATGGGTTTATCCATAGCTTTGATAATAAATTGTATTTTGATACATTAGAGTGGCCTACACATGATTGTGTCTTGCTTTTTGGTCCTGAAAATTCCAAACACCCCAAATTAACTGGAGAAGTACAGAAAATTAGAATGAGGATGTTCATGTGTCTTCTGTGCTTTTCCCTCTGCTAAGGCTTTTCCCTGCATGCTAAAGAATGTTCGCTGGCTGGTCTCCCTGTGGGATATAGGACTTTGGGCTGCTTATTTCACCTTAAACACAGAGTGCGGCATTGCTGATACAGAGCCTGCTAACTCACTCCCTTTCTCCCATTTTCTATCGGGCCGTTATGAATATACATGTCTATGTTTTGCAAGAGGATGGAGAGAAATCGGGGGTCTGGGGTGTCAGTGCTCAGCTCCTTAGGAAGACTTATGTCTTATTGATGTTCCAGGCTTCTTCATGAAAGTTTAAAGTAAATCAAGCTGTTAATTCACAGATTTTCTTACTCCAGTTTCCCTCCTGAGAAAACTAAACATTACAAATAGTTTCTGTGGTTCATTGTCAGTTGTCAGAAAGTCTCTATCATTCCCATGCCAATTTCTTTAGGTTCTAGTCACATTTTTTATTACATCAAATCACATTAAATAACAAGTTTTTGGTTTGTTTGTTTTTTTAAGTAACACATACCCAAGTGGTAAATTTTGAGCTTCTAGGGTAAAAAAGTTATTAAAAAGCTGTAGACTTTTGCTTTTTTAACTGAAGGTAATTTTCTAAGGCTTTTTACAAACTCAGAAATTGTCAGACCCAAGGTTCCCATGAGGCTTCTCAGATGTAGTCCTGGTGGTGGCCTGTCACATGGAATTTGAGGCTCCATCTAATTCCACTTGAACCCTTTACTCCCTGTGTGGGTGTGGGCTGGTCTTCATACTTCACTACATCCACATCCCTTATTTGGATAAGTGTCCATGTGAGCACTGCACATCATCCCCTTCTAAGTGCTTGTGGATTTTCCAGGAAGCTTGTCCAGACTCATCTTCAGAAACCTGCAACATATTTGCTGTTATGGGAAAGCATCTAAGTGGTGACCCATGTCCAGACTGTGATGGTCTTTCCAGTCCATCCCTCTGGACAGAACACTTCTGTCTGAAATGAGAGAATCTCTTTGAGCACAAAGTAGGCTACTGTGTATATTAAACCAAAATGTAATGAGAACTGCATGGTTGAACTACATGGTTTTAACCTTGGGGAATGGTTAAAAGGGAGGCAGAGGCTATCAAGTCGAAATACGCATAATTCTGTTGACTACATGCTACTCTTGTCCCATGATCTAGCACTCAAATTTGACCTCCGTAAATAGATGCTGGGGACTCCTCTTGGAGATGGCTTCCTATGGCAGCCCTGGCCTTAGCAGGTCCCAATTGTGTGCATTCAGGACCACTTGTGTGGATTTAAAAAGGAAGAGGGACTCATCAGACATTTAAAAAGGGATTACTGCTAATGAAAATCCAAACGAGTCCCTGGAAAATTACTTTTCCTGTGTATTTACTCATGCATCCCACACTGTTGTGCCCACCATAGAATGGCACTGTGTGAGATGCAGTAGGTAGCTTAGATATGGGTCACAATCCCTGCCCATCAGGGCACTGACGAGCTAGGGCTGACAGCAAGGCAGGTTTTGAAAATAACTAAATAGATTTAAAGTGCAAATATAATATATTCGAATATAATATGGTATAATATTATAGTATTTATTATATTATGATTTTATATTAAGGTTAAGTTGTCAGACCAACCCCTATGCAAATATAATAAAATATTTAATATACTCTAAATATATAATAACTTTAATTTAGTGCAAAAGGGGACACATTTAAATTGAGTGAGTAGACTCATGTGTTACCACTGCTTTCTCATAATTATGTAAACAAATACAAACTGATTTTTGGATAAGGTTTGGCAGCATTCAAAATACAACTTTTAAAAATCTTTAATAGGCTTCCCTGGTGGTGCAGTGGTTGGGAGTCCGCCTGCTGATGCAGGGGACACGGGTTCGTGCCCCGGTCTGGGAGGATCCCACATGCCGCGGAGCGGCTGGGCCCGTGGGCCATGGCCACTGGGCCTGTGCGTCCGGAGTCTGTGCTCTGCAATGGAAGAGGCCACGGCAGTGAGAGGCCCACGTACCGGGGGGAAAAAAATCTTTAATAGACATTTCCAGCTTGTGAAAATGACATAGGCATAGTTTAAAATATGTTGTTGTTTTATTCACTTTTAACTATCACTTTTTATCTGAGCATATGTGCATGTGTTTAAATGCAAACAAATTGTAGAGAAGGTACAGTGTAATCAGCGAGGCATGGAACATTGCTCTGATTCACTTGACCTTCTCAAAATCTTTTCTGATTTCTTCTTCCTATCCTCATGTAGAGTAGTTAGTGTGAAAGTCAATCTTTAAAAGAAACAAACAAAATACCAACAATAAAAATCTCTCAGCAAGGGCTCAAATTGTAGCCAAGTCAAAATGAACAGAGTGCATTTTGTGAATCAAGAGCCTTGGACTCTTTTAAATTCTTCTTTAGCTGTGCCTGGAAATTTTTTTCCCAGAGTATTCATGATCCCCAGTAGGGACACAGGATCATGGCAGGTATTGCCACATGTACTGGTTAACATTAGCTGCTAAGCAAACAAACCCTTAGATGGCTCATATATAATAGAAGCTTATTTCTTGCTTAAGAAAGGTCAAAAACAGGTGCTCCTTGGAAGAAGAGCAGCTATTTTTCCAAAGGTGATTCAGGGACCCGGACTCCTTCCATTTTGTGATTCTGCCACTTAAAAAATATATCTTGCAGTGTCTGTCTGCTTCAAGCCAGTGGAAGAGAAAATACTTGGGTGGGGAGAAAGAGACTATATTGGTAGGATATTACAGCCAAACCTGGAAAGATTGTACATCACTTTTGTTCACATTTGATTGATTAGAAATATGTGTCTAGGCTTAACAGCAAGGACACAGGGTATTGTAGCCAGCTATGCTTCCGAGTTTGGAACACCTAACCAATCTCTGTCTCACCAAGTTTTGTGTGTTTTCAGGCTGTGTACACAAAAGTGGATGGCTCTGAAGCCTTTGGTATTAATTCACAGCTGGCTCTTACCTCAAATTTCCTCTTCCCTTGGAATGTGAGTATGTGTGGTAAAGGTATACTGCCCTCCATAATAAAAATAGAGCTTAGTACCAGCAAAGTTTGTGCTGAAGGAGAATCTTTTGCTGATATAGGTCCTTCACTGACTTTGATACTGCTGCGGGGAAGAGGTGAAGAGTGTTCTAGCCAGGTGGTACTGCCTGGAGCTGATGGTGTGTGTCTCCTCCGGAGCTGATGGTGTGTGTCTCCTCCCAACTCTGAGTTTATTGACAGCACATTGGTTGCTTGAAATTGGCCATGGCAATAGCATTTACACCACAGAAATTGGCAAGCACTAGGGGTGTTTCCCCTAGAGAGCTGGTTGTAAACGTTTACCATCACACCACTGTTCATGCTTTAAGACGGCTGGAATGGCTAAAGGACACTTTACTGAAGACTGGAAGGGAGCATCAATCAACACAAGATTAAACAAATTAGGTAAACTTAAGGTAAAAGCAAGAGAATAGTCTGGCTTCTCCCTCCTCAGCCTGAGAGCAGCCTCTTCAAGAACTGTTTCTTCTTGGCTCCCCAGCTGTCTCCATGTGTAGGGTGCCATCTTAGGAGAGGCCCCTTAGCGACTCGTAGCTAAGGAACTCTGACCCATGATTGAGATGTGGAAATCCTTTTCCCATTTGCTAAAGGCCTGGCTTCTGGGTCCTGGACTTCCTCAGAGGTTGACACTACAATTACCTTCTCTGTCAGTGAAGCCCTTGGTGCTCACATCTTGCCTACAGACCCTCAACAGGAGGACTTTGGCAATCCCAACACTAGCCATGGCTCCAGTAGGGTGGAATGAGGGAAAGTAATGGGCAGTTCTTTAAGTCATGCATGTGCTTGCATGGCAACCAGGGACCAGCAAAGGGAGCTAGTTTGTCTTTTCTTTCCTCTTGATGTCATCACGCAGCACCCTTACCATAACTAGATGGCGGCTGTAATCTTGTGGACTCCTTCTTTTGACACATTTGCCTGAATTTTCCAGGGAGAAACAATTCAACAATTAAATTCAACACATGTTTTGAGTGCCAGTTTTGTACAAGCTGCTTCAGAGCATACAAAGGAGACTTTGAGTCTTATAATTGAATAGTGGGGTTCAGGCAAGTATCTAACACTCAAGGGTAATTCTGAGAACGAAACTTAATTGGAACTTAATTAAAAAATTTAAATTTGCTTGTAAGCAGATGTGAGTATTAGCATCCCAGGCATCAATTACATTTTTTCCTTTTTAATTCAATTTAAAAACTATATACAGTAGGTTGTGGAACACTGTTCTAGGCACATTCCTGGATACAAACATGATTAAGACATGGTCTCTGTTTTCTAAGAACTTAATATATACATAAATAACTAAAGTCAAAACAGTCACAAGCACTTTAATAAAAACAGCCTTCCTGTAAAGAGTGCTTTGAAACTATATGGGAAGTAGAGATTAATTTTGGAAAGAATTTTTATGGAGGAATTGTTATTTGGTTTTGATCATGGAGAATAATATTTTAACAGATGGACATGAGTGTTTCCAGAATGAAGGTCGAGTTTGAGCTCAGGCTTGGAGACAGGAAATGGAAGGTGAGTTAGGGGGTGTATATAGGGCAGGTCGTGGGAAATGACCTTGAAAAGCTAAGTCAGGGTCTTATTGTAAAGGAGTCTTAGTGCCAGGCAAGGGAACTTAAACTTGATGTTCATGATCTGAATGAAGCCAGTAACCATTTTCTTTTTTAAAATAATAACCAGATTGGCTTTTACAAAGATTAGTCAGATGACAGGATAAGAGGATGAAGAAGGCAAATGATAAGAATAATGCAAACATGCAAGTGATGTGTAAATGCCAAAACTATTAGAGTAGGCAACACAGTGGGAAGGGAACACATTTAGAAGCAGAGTCATTACAGGACTTGAAGACAGGCTTTGAAACCAGACACGGTGAGGATAAGATTGTCCTTAGGGGAAGCTAGAACCCAACCCGTCCCTGCTACATGTAGTGTGTCTTGATCTTGTCTCAGGAGCCATGCTCAGAGGATGCAGGGGAAGTGACAAATAGTCTCTGAATTCATCTTAGTAGAGGAGGCAGAAAGGTGAACGAATGAGTGTTGTATTAAGAACATTTACAGGGTCCAGCTGTGGAATGAAATAACAGAAAAATGAGGACCATCACTCCAAATCCACCTATGAATGTGCCATTGTCTATTGAAATCATTTTATACCTGTTAACTCAATTAACCTTCCTGATAGCCCTATGAAGCAGGATCTTTTATCACCTCTATTACATAGATGAAGAAACTGAGGCACTGAGCATGAAAAAACTTCCCCGGGATCACCCAACGAGGTGATGGTAGAGACAGGGTTCAAATCCAACTCCATGCTCTTGGGTTCAAACCCAAGAAGCAGGATTCAAACCCAGGTGTAACCACTGCACCCTGTCAGGAGTTTGTGTGGTGGGCAGCTGTAAGAGGAGCCAGCAAAGTTGGGGAAGGGTATTTCAGGAAGTGAAATTAACATGTGAAAAGGCAGAGAGAGAGTTCAAGGATGAGGTTGAAGATTAGAGATGAGTTTTATTTGGGGCATCTTTTGACTGCCATTGTGATATTTAGATGGGATGCTCTCACTAAGGAGATGGGTGGTTTTGGAGAAGTTACCAGGCGTCTTCCCTTTGGCCTCTCTCCTGTCCGTGTTGGCAGACGTTCTCTAGTGCATTCCATATATGTTTCATCTCTATGTGGGCAGGGAAGTAGATCTCAAGGAGGAAGATGTAGTACACCTGCTAGCTCTTTCCTAAGGGGTTCAATTGTTCAGTGAGAATCCACTCCAATTTAATAATTGCACAGTATTTTCAATAACAGTGGATGCTGTGGGAGTGCTGCCATGACCCACTTGCCCCCAACCCTTGAGGAACTCACAATTTGGTGGGTGTCCAGCCCAACTGTGGCAGTACCTGAGTAGCTCCTTCCAAACTTGGAGAGGTAGGGTTAACTAAGAAAAAAAACCTTATCTTCTCAGTTTCCAGGACAGAATTGAACTCCTTAAAATGAGTGTGAATGTGAGTGTGTGCCTGTGTGTGTGGTTGTGAGTGTATTTTCTATTGAGGTATAGGAATCAGCATAGATGATAGATCTCATAGGTGAAGAAGTGAAGATCCTTCTAGATGTTCATTATTTTCGAAGTTCTCTGAAACATACAAAACACATGGAACTCTTTGTGGCCCCTGTCTTAGAACAGTTGCTTTATCTGCGCCTCCTTTAAAATGTTTTCACTCTGATCTTAATACAGGAGTGAGAAAAAACCATTTCAGCGGTGATTGTCATACACACCACCTTCTTGCTGAAGATGAAAGAAAGTGGAACTCCAGTCTCTCCAGCATAGGTCATTCAGTGGTCTTCTTGTAGGAAGTAATAAAAGAACACCAGCCATGGCTGTGGTTTGTGGAGTGACTATCCCCTAATAAGAGAGAAATCATATTTTGAGACAACCAAAAAAAAAAAAATTGCCATTGTACCCATGGTTTTGTTCAAAGTGCTACCACTGAATTAAAGCTCTCCAAGAAAATTAAGTATTGAGGCGGAGAGGGGGCATTGTGTGATGTATGTTAGCTAAAATACTAAACACTCCAATATAACATCAATATATAATTTGTATGGTTACAAATATTACTGGCATAAATAATTCATGCTGTTGCTTGTTATTCACTTGATTCACAGCGTCTTTGTCATTTTTATCAGTCATGATCCATTGCAATCTTGCACATTGTGTTTAAAGAATACTTGGGGAAATGTTTCAACTGTGTGTCTGGATGGTGCAATGTATTTATTCATTTAGTCAGATGAAATGAAATAGTGTTTAATATGCATGTCTGCATTATACTAGATACTCTAAATAAATTACAGACAGTATTACTTTCATTGTAAGAAAAATTATAGTTTGATTTTTTTCAAGAAGCCAAATGCAGCCATTTTGTACTTTTAATTACAATTTTTTGAAGCTTTTCAAATAAGCATTGAGTAATCCTGAAAAGTTTTGTATTGAGTTGTCAATACGAAAACTTTGGTACCTTGAGTGGGCTATATCAAATGAGTTGAATTAGTCTGAAAAAATAGAAAAGTTTTTTATGCATGGGGTTAATATGCTGGAAAGTGGAAATTGCTGTGACATAGGCGTGCCTTTGTATTTGCGGTGCTCCTTGTAGCAGCTGTTATTCTGGCCACAGAAGCATTCCTGAGAGCTGCCAGCTCTCGTCACTGGCACAGTGCATTTGGTCCCCTTCCTGCTTTCCTCTTCCAGTCCTCTCTGCAGCTCTCTGGAGCTCTGATCTTCAGCCTGTCCAGTTCCTCCTCTTGTGACACGCCACCCAGGTCTTCTCACTACAATTACCTTCCCCCTCACCTTCTCCCAAAAGAAAACTCCAGTTCTTTCCCACAGCTGGTCTCTGCCTAAGCTTATATCTCAGGGGGTGATTGAAGTAATTTATGTTCGGGTTTGGGTGACTGGTGTCAGAGAAAACCAGAACTGGACAGTAGTGAAAGCAGTAAAAACAGATTATATTCAGGACTATGGCAGTAAGGGAAAAGAGCCCTCAGTATAGAACTGGGCTCCCCTCCAAGTACCACAAAAATAAGTGGCGATTTATAGTCGAGGAGCAAAGTAGTGAGTCTTTGGATGGAAAATTACTCAAAGGGTAGGGTGATTCTCGCTAACTGACCTAACAGGATTCTTGCAGACTGCAGTTCAGGGTCATCAGTTATTAGCTGGGGGACGGTGGTGGGTGAGGAAGGTGATCATATATCAAGGGTAGGGGATTCTGGCTAAATCACTGATAGAATTCTTGCTAAAACTGGGCAAAGATGGACATGAAAGTCCGAAAGTTGAGATCTAGTTGGAAAAAGGATATAGAAGAGCTGGACTAAACTTTAGTCAAGGAGATACTCATTGTCACTGGTAAGCATATTATTCTTAAAAGAGGGGTTGTATATTAAATGAGGAGCATATCAACTCGACATCAGGCTCAAGTTTGAGACAGTCTTCTGAGAGGACTCTTCCGAGTGCAGTCCTGACTAATGCCGTGCAGTGGGAGAGTTATGTTAGGCTTCTTCTGATGAAGAGGGAAAGGGGAGATGAGGGTTCAGGGCCATTGTCAAGGTTTGCAATTGGCAGAGACTGGCTGTGCAGTCTATGTCTATCTTGCATATTGTGGAATCCTCAGCCCCCAGGGACAAATAGGGAGAGCTCAGTAAATTTGTTAAATGAATTAATTTCACAGGGCAGGAAACTGGCACATAGAGAGGTTGGAAAACCTTGCTCTGTTCTCTTACACATTTCAGTTCTATGAAAAATTACCTTTATTTTTCCTGCCCTCTCCAAAGGTTATGGTCACTAGATAATTGTCAGTACCTTTCTCATGGGTGGCACTGTATGTAATTCCTCCGTACGAGGAGATAGGTTGATTGTCATGTATTTAGTCTCTGGAATCAGAAGGATGAAGACAAAGCATTTTACTGTCATATTAATTTATTGTAGCCCAGAGAGCTGCCTTGAGAGGAAGATTTTTTGAACTCATGACCATCTCCCATGACTGGAACATTCAGGCTGTAAACATTTAGCCAGCGGAGGAGGGATAAATTAGACCTGGGATTATCTGACTCTGATTTCAGGCTCCTGTCTGCCCTGCCACACTTCTTTTCTAAATTAAGTGTACTCCCTTTACCGGATCTTATTTCACTTCGGAAGAGCTTGGCCCCTCATCTTCTGTTGGAATCTGCTGAGCCAGGAATCCTTTGGTACTGTATCGAACCAAGCCAGGTGAAGAGAGTGCCCCGCCCCGGCAGCCTTGGCTGCCTTTCTGAGAACCTTCTGGCTCCTCTAAGCAAGATGTCAATTCTGTATTTACCGACTCTCACATGGTGACTCATCCCTGCTGCAGAGAGTGAATACCACTGTAACACCAAGATGGATTGATCCCAAACTCTCCTTTAATATACACCCTGAATAATATTTTTCCCTATTAACCCTTAAAAATGAAAAAAATAAAATTAAGTTGCATCCCAAGAAATATAACATGGATTATCTGTGCCAGCTTCTTATCACTAGAAAAAGTCTAGTAAAGCTGAAAATGCCGTTTGCCGTGTCTAGGCTTGCCATTCTAAGAGAGGCATTTTAAACAGCAATCTGAGAGTGAAATGTTTTTGGATTTTGCACTGGCCAGGCTGTTCTGAACAGATTCTGGGTGAGAATAGTCAAATATGACAATCATCTGCTTTGGAGAACAGAACGAAGCCCGTTTCACTTAAGCTGCAACTGAGTTTTCAGCTTGGAAGCCAGTGGCTTCTGGTTTCTCAAAGGCCAGGGGAAGGAAGTGTTTTCAAGGCATTCTCTAAATTTTTTCAGGTTTTTTCCAAATTTCTATTCAGTTCCCTTTGTGTAAAATGTACCCTTTTCCAGCTAAGATCCAGATTTTCCCATGTAACCATCCAGATTTCACAACTCGGTTGGATTAGACTCTTGGCAAATCTCAAAGTGTGGTAGAGCAGGGCTGCATTCTCAATTAGCAGGAGGACAGAATAATGAGCGCTGAGAACCCCAGACAGGGATTTCAGATAAAGAGGAGTCCAGCCCTTGTTCCGTGTGCTTAGGTGACGGCTTTGGGGGTGACCTTAGCAAAACCCATTCCTCCTTTCTGTGGGAGAAGATGGAAGGACACGAGAGGGGGAGATGCTCCCAGAAGCTTGGTAGTGGTGGTTGTTCTTTAATGCTCCCAAGTATTAGACCCTAATGTAGGCTTTAATAGCATTTCAAAATATTTATGAATCCTCTACGTCCTGAGCAGGTACGCCCTGAGAAGGGTGGTGAAATGACAATTCCTAGAAACGTGAGCAGCTTACATTATTTTTGTGTCCACTTGGTAAAATTCATGTCCATGGTCCTTTGTCAACAATGGTCAGATGTGTGGAATAGGAAGCCCCTTCTTTGCCTCCTTCCTTCCTTCCCCTTTCCTTTTCTCCATTCTCTTATCCTCTCTCCATCCTTTCTTCCTCCTTCCTGCTCTCTTTCCCCTTCTTGCCTTCCTCGCTTTCTTTTTCTCTCTCAACTCTGATAGCTCTCCGGGATCCTGTCCCATTTGCACCTCTTGATTCTAGACTGCATTTGGAGGTATGCTAAACCAGGAAGTATGTTAAATTCAAGCTGCCAGGACAAGCTGGCTGCCTCTGGAGGCCCCCGGGAGTTGCAGGGTTACTGAACAGGCAACTGTAGCTCCTTATCTGATAGTTCTTGCCCTTTTCGAGACTTTACAAAGGAAAAATGCTTCTTTACAACAAACACCTAGTGATTCAGGCCAGTCTTTCATAAGACTCAACCACTGCCCAGTCTCTTTTTTAAAGTCTCCCTTTCCTCCTGTTTTCTAATTAACCTTGATTAAATTAACATTGGCTTGCTGAGTCAGTGGTAGCATATTCACAAATGAATCACCTTATGAGGATGATTTTAATTACCATTTTCCTGCAACCTTTAGCCATTCTTGCATATGTGTTGGTTGGGAGCATGTGCTGGAATTGAAAATGCAAAGAAATTAAACACTTGAAGAGTGGCACTCTTCCAATTTTTTTTTTTTTTTTCACAAGACAGTTTTGAAATCTGTGTTTCTACCAGGATGAATGCAGATCTGAGACTGCACAGTTCTCGGAAATACCTGTTGTGTCATTAAAAACAAAAGCATCAAGTTCGACTAAGGAAGCTCTTCTAGCCTGTGGCTTTTCTGAAAAGAAGTCAATATAGGTTTTGAAAATGAGCATCCACACATCTGAGCATTCACTGCTTAAAAATCCTATCCAAATTGGTCCTAAGTCACAATTCCTCCAGATTTTCTTTTATTATTTGAAATATTTTCAGTATTTGATTCTTCAAATGGCAAGCAGCTGTCCAATTTCCTTGGATTCTGTCATTTGCCAGCTTTCCCTTTCAAAAATACACTTCGTGCACCATATTCTGCTTCTTGGTGCCCGCATTTTGGGAGAACCGGGGTTCACTTGCACGTTCTCACGTTACGTGAGGAACAGCAGCAGGGGCCTCCCTTCCTCTAGTAAATGTTTAACGGGCACATATTTTGTGTGCCCTGCCATAGTAGGCACTGACAAGGTTCCTGGCCTCACAGAGCTTGTGGCCCAGGTGTTTAGGAAGGTAAGAGCGGCTGTTCTCAGTAGTTGGCAGCCCCTAGGGCCTCAGTCCACAGCCTCTGAAGGGAACCCCACCACCACCCCCCAAAAGCGTCTCCGCTGTCTCATGGCAGAGCTCTGAATGCTGTGGGTGAGCCTGGGGACCATTCCACAGCATTTCTGCCCCTGTTTCCTCACCTGTAAATTGAGTTGACCTAAACTTACCTCTAAGATAGATCTCTGTAATCTCTAAAATGTAGCTTCATTCCTCTGTGTATGCAATTGTACTTTAAGCTGCACTCATTCATTTATCCCACAGTGTAAGCTAGTTTTTAGGGTCTCCTTCCAATTTGAGAGCCTCCTGAGGTGAGATTTGCATAAGGAATGGGGGTTGGGGGGCTTGGGCATAGGGGAGGGAGAACACTATTGCAGACAAACTGCCTTTTGTTTCACAGTCTTCCCGAGTGCTAATAAGAGCTCCCATACTCCTTAACATGTCTCATGTGATCTGGCCCTAGCTTTCGCCTCCACCTTCACAGCTCTCTGCCTCACACCCAACATCCAGCCTCACTTAAACACTGTGTTCCCACATGCACCAGGCCTCCTCTCACCCCTCACATCAGGCCCTTCTACTTCAAGTCTCAGCTTCAGGGTTGCTTCCATCAGGAAGCCCTCCCTGTACCACTTGCTCCAGGCCAGGGTAACAGCCCCATATCTGCCCTCTCTTAATCCTTCGGGCTTTCTCCTAATAATGGCTCGTCAGAAATGTTGTAATATCTTTTTACTTCTCTGTGACCTTCACTGTACTGTTTGCTCCCTGAGGAAAAGAATTGTGCTTTACTACATCATTGCATATAGACAATGCCTGCCAGACACTAGGTACTCCATACATGTTTATTGAACAGGTAAATGAGTAAGTGGAGGTTTTAAAAAAATGAACATTTTTGAAATTATTTGTTTCTGAAATTATTTTTAAGTCATTGAAATATGAAAGCCATACTCTTTATTTTCTCCTCAAAAGTGTTTTGCTCTATTAACAGAAATGCAATCTGGCACAGTCAGTACTTGTATTTGTCCTAACTAAGGCCCTTTCTCTTAAACCCCTCTAGTTTTTGATTCATTCCAAAAATTAGATTTTGAAAGCTTTCAGGCATACAAATCTCAATTTGCATCCCCCAACAAACAAAAACCTCTCTGGTCACCTGGCAGAGTTTTTGCAGGGAGCGTCACATACATCATGGCTCTACTACCTAAAACAGTGCTTCATGTGCCTTCCTGAGAATCCCACACTTCTTTGAGCTAGAAAGGACTTTAAGACTTACATGACACAACTCACTTGTTTTTGAGTCTGGGAGTAGCATGGTGACTTTTCAAGGTGACAGAGCTTATGAATTGGAAGGCTTTCAGCTTGTCTGTAGGCTGGTTTACTTGGAGGCTCAGCATGGCTGTTCAAGTTCAGTGTGTCACATGTAGTTGCGATGACGTCCACAACCTAAGAGGGGCTGTTTCTTTCTATGGGTGTTTCATCAGCAAGGCATCTTTTCCCAGAAAGCCTTCAGCAGATTTTGCCTCCTTTCTCATTGGCCAGAAGCGGTCACACCCACTCCTAAGCCAGTCAGTTGCAAGAGGGCTAGGATTATCAAGATAGGTCAGGATTCATACCTTTACTTGGAATAGTGCCGTTTCACTGAGGGGTAGATACTAGAACAAAATTGGGGTTCCCTTATCCAGAAAGTAAGGGAGAATAATTTGGTTTTGGTAGACAAGCAACTGCTTAGCAGCAGACCTGGAGCTTGAATTCGTTTGTAATTCTCCATAGATGTATTCGTATAACTGCTTTCCACAGTGCTTCAACCACAGGGCTTGGCAAATGCTACTCCCCTTGGAATGCCGGGTAGAATAACTTCAAGGTTAGGATTGGGTGACTTCCATTCTCACTTGTCAATTCTGCCTGGAGCTCGAGAGAAGCTGCCTCCAGACATTGATCTTTCATCTTCCGGAGTATTTTTAAGAGTTGGGTTAGAATTTTTTGTTTTACTTATGGGCTCTGGGGGGCAAGCAGATAAATTGAGATGTGGGATGCCAGCTTTTGTTCTTTCTGTCAGTGTCCAGATGCATGTGATGAAGAATGGCATTCAGGCTCATCTCAGGAGGTGGAGTGAGGTGGGGTGGGGTGTGATCGGGGGGTACATGAGGAAGACAGGCAGAAGCTGAACCTGCTTGTTTTATTAAAAGGTCAGGGAAGTCGAACAGAGCAGACAGTTTTTACAAGCAGAACTAAGGAAATGGAAACCTCTGGGTCAGTCTGCTCTTGCTCTAGGATGGTTAATCAGCAGCGTGGTGACACATCCCTCCGAGAGGCCTATGGTGAGCAGAGTTAGGCCATGCTCCCGCTGTCTCCAGGATGGTCTACCACAGACCCCACTGCTGCATTAGGATCGAAAAGGTTACAAACAGGAATACTCATGTTTTATCCCAGTTATTCATACTGTGTTACCCAGGAATCAGCTCAAATGTTACCTCTTCAGAGAGACGTTTTTGTACCCAAACCAATCTAAAGTTGTGTGTCCCCTCCCTCCAAACCATCTTGCCTCTGTGTTTTGACTCCAATTTTATTTTCTGAATACCACGTATGTTGATCTGGAACGATCTTCATTTATGTATTTACTTGTGTAACTTCATTAGAACGAGGACCTTGTCTGTCTCACCTGCTGCTCCTGGAACAATGACCCGTAGGATAAGTGCTCAGTTGTTCAATAGATGAGTCATGCTTTATACAAGGAGGTCATACTTTATCCAATGAAGGCAGGAAATTAAAATAGATTTCTTTACCTTTGGTATTATAACATGGCCATTTTCCTTGATTTTTGCAAAAATGATATTTGTTTACCCATCCACCTAACAAACGTTTCTTGACTACTAACCGGGAACTATCATTGGTGCTGGGGCCCTTGTTCGAAAGTAGACTGACATTTAGTAGGGAAGACAGACATTTACATGTAAATATGAAGATATCATGATTAAAATTATATACAAGGAAAGGAGGAAACAACTGATTGTCCCTGGGAGGAAGTGTGAGGAAGACACCAAAAATAATACTTGGGCTGGGTCATGAAATATATATGACTGTTTACCAAACAAAAGTAGGGAGAGCAATCCTGGCAGGGAAATCAGCACGAGCTAAGGTGGCATGGCCTGGAAGGATGGGAGAAATGCTATAGCCCTAAATGGCCAGAGAGGAGCCTTGCAAGTGTGAAGGTTGGGGGGAGGGGACATGGTACCAAAGCTGAGATTTGAGAGCCTGGCAAAGGCCCTATGGGGATAGCTTTGTATATTACACTAAGGATTTTGACTCTAATCTGTAAAATGCATAAGAATAGAATATGAAGAGCTATCAAGAAATTTTAAACTATGCAATGTACTTATCAGTGTTGTGTCTTGAGACATCATTTATGAAAATATACTGGTTAGATAAGAGTAGAGCTGGCTTGATTTATGACTTCTCACACAGGCCTGTGCTGATTTGTGGGCCATCATCTATCTGGTAGGAGGTTTCTAATGGCAGCCATCCTCTCCTCTCCTCTTCTCCCCTCCCCTCCCTTCCCCTCCTCTCTTTGCTCCTTTGCTTTCCTTTTTAAAATCAGTGCCTTTAATAAAGACATTGGAAGCCTAAATATGGAATTTATAGATAAGACAAAGGTGGTGAGGATCACTAATCTAGGGGTTGATAAAACCAAAATGATCTAATTGGGCGGAGGTACTGTGAAGCAAGGTGACATTGTATAGGGCCAAATGCAACACCCTGAAATAAACCTGAGCAAGTCAGGAGGAGGAGAAGGGGCAGCCTTACAACTAAATCTTCTTAGAACTGCCTGGGTGCCCTTCATCTCAGGAGAATGACGAGCCCTGCTTGTCTCTGCCCAGCACTAAGATTGTGTTTGGGTCTCCAAATCTTAGCAGGGATATTGACCATTTGGGGGTACTTCCAGTGAAGGAAAACAGCCAAAATGGTGAAGAGTCTGGGATTCATATGATATATAATAATAGTTACAGAAACTAGGGATCATTATTTGGGGAAAATATCATCTGAAACATGAGATCAATCTCTGAAATGTTTGAAAGACTGTCATGTGTGAGAGGGCTTGGAAAAGCGTTAGGAGGACTTAGCAAGTCAGTAAAAAGGCACCAAGTGTCTGCTATGTGTCAGGTGTTCTGCTATGGAGACTGGTAAGAATCATTCCCTGGTGTTAAGGTACCCCACATCTCTTGGTGTTTGTTGGGTGTTTGTAAGTGTGTTTCGGTGTGCCTGTTGAATGAAGGAAGTAAGAGAAGAGGAGAGTGGACAAATTTGGGGGCTATGTTGTAAAAGATCGCTCATGCCATGGTTGGGACCTAATCCCAAATGCCTCAGCTCTGCTGGGTTTAATGAACTAAGTTTCCTTTGTATGTTTACTTTGGAATATAGGGAACATAGTCCTAATTCTGAGTCTCTATATAACGTTGGAAATGGTGATGAAGGAAATATTATTTATGGTGTAAGATCTTATTAGCATTTGCTACAGAGATAAGATTGTATGTTGGATATATATCAAGTCCTATATTGTATGTATGCAAGAGATTATATGAAAATCTTTGTTAGTTTTGAGTATTGCCATGAGAAGAGCTGCATTTATGCAGTACAGAAATGCTGAATACCTCCAATATGGGTATGATTATTTGCATGTGATGACTTAGAAAAAAAGAAGAATTCATTTACTTTAAAGTAATTGGGCCATGTAAATAATATATTTTCATGTTTGCTTGGAATAACTATGCTCCCCTCATCACACCTAAAACTTTAAAATGAAAATACCACAATAAAAACACATATATGACCATTGGTGGAATTGGTACACAAGAATAAGTAAGTTAACTTCTTTAACATCTCCTTAAAATGTACCTGTCACTATTCTGGGTCCTTTATATGTGCTACTCATTTCATGAACATAGAAGCCCTAAGAAATAAGTACAGGTGAGGGTCTGATGCTCATGGAAGTGGAGTATCTTCCCAGAGTCACATGGCTTAGTGCCTAGCAGACCAGGAACTTCAGAGCCTTTGTATTTTCCATTGCAATCAGGAAAGCTTTAGGGATGCAACTGGGATGACCAAGGCTGCACCTGGACCTACTGGAAGCTCTTGAGGTATACAATGTTAGTGAAAACAGTCAGCAGAATTATAGTCCAGAATTTTTTCCGTTATGTGTCTAGCTATCCTTTGCATTAGCACCGTTTCAAAGAGATAAAAAGATTAATAGATAGACAGATAGATGACAGGCAAATGGATGGGTTTATGTGTGGCTGGACAGATTGGCAGAAAGTTGTAAGTATCAGTAGTCGTGGGATGTTAGGTTAAAGTTAAAATTATATATGCTAACTTCCCAAGCTTATTGCCACCTTTGCTTCTCTTCAGCATTGTGTAGAAGGCAATTTGTGAAACGGACATGTAATCTTTCTTGTATATCGTATATTCTTCTGTGAAACTGTATTATAAAGATGTTTTGATTTAAATCCATCAGTCCCCTCCCTATCCCTTTATGAAATATAGTAGGTTAAAGGGCAAGCTGGTCTATTCCTTTATGAAATATGTTAAGTTAAAAGGCAGGCTGGTCTATTCCTTTATGAAATATGGGAAGTTAAAAGGCAGGCCGGTCATCTCCAAGCATTTTCATTCAAAATAGCAGTGTTGAGGAAAATAGTGGTAAATACTACTGATATTCTTTTTTAAAAAAGAATTAATTAATTTATTTATTTTTGGCTGCGTTGGGTCTTCGTTGCTGCACACGGGCTTTCTCTAGTTGCGGTGAGCGGGGGCTACTCTTTCTTGCGGTGCGCAGGCTTCTCATTGCAGTGGCTTCTCTTGTTGCAGAGCACGGGCTCTAGGCGCATGGGCTTCAGTAGTTGTGGCACGCGGGCTCAGTAGTTGTGACACCCGGGCTTAGTTGCTCCGCGGCATGTGGGTTCTTCCTGGACTGGGGCCCAAAGCCATGTCCCCTGCGTTGGCAGGTGGATTCTTAACCACTGCGCCACCAGGGAAGTCCCACTACTGTTATTCTTACTCCTACCATTACCTGTCCCACCCACACTAGAGAAAGGGCTTCTGCATCAATCCTTATTTAAATCTCACAAAACCCAAAAGTGGCCAGGTTTACCTTTGGTTTGCAAAAATTAAGCAGGCTGCTCAAGGACATGCACTGGGGGCAGAGCAGACCTTAGACAGAGGCTCTGAGGTCCAGGGCTCTGCTTGCCTCTCCACTCCACAACACTAAAGTGGACTGACCGTGTCTTTCTATCTGGTGAGTCTCCATCACTTAACATTGTGTCTTGTGCACAGTAGGCCTTTGATGGTGGAAGAAAGGAAAGCAGACAAAATCTCTATAAAATATGATTCATATGCTTTAAAATAATCTAGTATTAGTGGTCCTAGATTTTTATTAAACACTTAATGTAAAATAAACCCTTAGTCTAGGAAAAGATTTAAAAGTAAGAATCTGCAATATTTCAGTAGTAACCCTAGTTATACTTAAAGCAGTTGGTTTTGGAAAAACACCTCAATTGACCCAAAGGGATTTTGTAAAGCATTTTAGCCATTAAAGGAAAGGAAAGTTCTACTGAGTTTTTTAAATGCTGTGTGAGCCCATTTGTTTAAACTAAACCCTGAAGTGTCTTAGATTTTAATGAAACTAGCTGAACATTTAGCTAAAAACAACTCATTGGGAACCAGATGGTGCAGCTGCCATTGTGAGCCAAGCTCAACTCTCTTGTTTTCTGAAGTGCATGTCAATTTAGCTGCACAGAACTCACAGGACAAAGACACTATTAATTCTGGGAGCCTCTGTACCCTAGTCACCCTCTCTACCCCATCCCTTCCAAATCAACACATCCTTCCCCTCTTGGAAAGAGCATTGGGTGAAGGACGAGGGGAATGAAACAGGCAATGACAGAGTTCAGAACGATGACTCCATGACATGATAAAGAGCGCCTGGCTAAACAGTGCAAGGAGTGAGTGCTATTCAGTTGTGGCTGCCACTTTTCAGTGTTTGACTCAATTTCTGCAAACTCTTGACCTTTAGCCATTTGGTTAGACAGGTGGTTTGTTTTCTTTCCACTCTTTCTATACAGTAATCTACTGGGTTCTTCCTTTATATTTATGGGTACTTGGGTCTTCCCAGCACTTGAGGGGAGCAAACTGCAAAGCACAAGAATTATTTCAACCCTCTTTGTTCAGGGGCTTAGTGTTAGAGACTCATCACATCTTCGATGGTCATGGCTAGACTCCTGTGAGGGTCAGCTTCTAGGCCACCGGGCAGAGCTTTCAGAGGTGGTTATCAACTGCCATATGACAACTACCAATTCTTCCTTCATCCTAAAACCTAAGGCTTCTTCCATCATCCATGAGATAAGTCCCTAATGGTGGCCCGTAAAAGCACAACATGACCGAGTCCTGCTTAAAGGTGTCAGCACTGTGCCTGAATGTTAGGCCTTGTCTAAACTTTATTCCCTAAATATTTCTTAAGCACCCACACTATGTGCCAGGTACACACATACACACTTAAAGCACATAGTCATTTGCAAGACATAAGCTGTGCTCGTGGAAATCACAAACACAGGTCATTACAAGGCTGACAGACTCATGGACATTTGTAGGGAGAAATCAAACTTCAGTGGTGTGTGTGTGTGAGAGAGAGAGAGAGAGAGAGAGAGAGAGAGAGAAAGTGAACTGAGCAGTCCAAGGAGTAGGCAAGGATCATTGGTTACTGCATTTGTAAGGAGACCACCATCAAAGAAATTGTCTCTGCTTATACTTCACAGGGAAGATAAACACCACTCCCACAGTTTCTGAGAGGACCAGGTGAACAGAAAGTAAAAATCCTGGGAACTAGGCTGAAAGGGCAGAGAAGGGGCAGGACAAGGCATGGTGTCCCTGGAAGAAATGGAGAGAAGCCCTAAATGGGGTTGGTGTGAAAGAACTTCCCTTTCATCTGTTGTAAGTTGGAACTTGGCTGACCTTCACCAAGAGGAGCCTGAGCGGTGCTTTCCTTTCCCAGCTCCACGGGCAGCTGGTGCCGTGGCTGCAGGCAGTTGTTTTGAGCCCTGGCTCCCCATTGGCTCTCCTTTCTTTGACTGACAGGGGGCCCTGGAAATAGGTGAGGGGAATTAGAAAACAGCTAGAGGGAGAAATAAATGAGTCATCTTCGCCTCTCCTAGGCCTTTATTATTTGCATTTTCTCCCTGAAAATTGATTTGGGTCAGCTGGGAAATCACGAGCGGCATAGTGTGGCTCTTCAAGGGTTCCATATTTATCGATGCCAAGGGCTCTTTGGAATGTGCCTTTCCTTTGTTCTGTTCCTCCATAGTGGTGGGAGTTCTAGATAAAATATTAACCTTAAAGGTTTTTTTTTTAAAATCATTTCCAGTTACACAGAAATATTAAGAGTTATGTCCACGAAGCCTTGGTACAGCTATATTTTACTGCCCACGTGTCTTCCCTGAGGTGACACATATGCTTTTCACTTTGCTGCCATTATTCCTCATGAGATCTTGGGGGCATCAGTCATCTCTGTGGTGGAAAAATGAAGACTAGGGAAAAAAGCACCGGTCCGTAAGCACGGATGATGTGTTTGTCTGCATTGGTAAGGGACAATCTCCGAATGCAAAAACCAAAAAAGGCTCTGACCTGTACCTCTGGAATGAGATTCATCAGCAGTGAAACCAGAACCCTGACCAGCAGTTGGTACTGCAGAGGTGTTTGGAGAAGCTGTGCTGCTGTCAGCATACGCAGAATTCAATCCCCAGGGGCAGTGTAGTGCGATCACAGAGTCTGGGCTGCGATGAAAGAGTAGGGATGCCTGCCCTCCAGAGCATCACATGAAGTGCGGCTTAGTTTATGGCAAAGGTGAATGGGGTGCTAATGTTCCCAGAGAAGACGCTCTGGGCAAATGGCCTCCCTGGCTCTCTTGGGTACCTGTGAGAACCCAGGCTGGGCTTTACAGGCGGCATGGGTTCTCAAGTACCTGAGATGCCCAGCTTGCTTTTATTGTCATCAAAGTGTTATTTTCCATTCTGAGAAGCCAGATCACAAGGACAGGGTGCTGTGATGAGCATACATACAATTAAATTAGGTCTATGGTAATAACAATTGTCATCATATCTTGAGGAGCTGCTTTGTATTTTACATGGACCATCTCCAAGCGCCTATCTGAGATGGGAGATGCTATTATTCTGAGAAGAGGAGACTGAGGGTCACATAACTGGTAGAGGTAGAACTGGGATTTGCATGCCTGCAATGCTGAATAAATTCACTTGCTGCCATAATGTGGACAGGTATATGTAATGGCTTAAATTCCTTTGTTGTTGAGCATGTGGAAGGTGAACTGCCAGTCCTACAGCAGCATGTGCCCTGGTCCTCCCCACACACAATTCCCTGATTCTTCAAACACTCCAGACCTCCACAGAGTGCCACACAGCGGTGAGCAGCATCTTCATTTGAGACGGAACAGGTCTAGAGCTGCCTCTTTCATGGCTTCATTCTCCTCCTGACCATTTCAAGGCAGCCGTTCATTATGTCCTCCCCACTTTAGAGATAGAATAAATAGTTTCTTGTGGGTGCTGTTCAAGTTTAAAGAAAGATGGAAAGGATGTTCAGACCTGGGGAAGTGGAAGTATCTCTTAGCGGTAGAGTTATTATTTTTTTTTTTTTAATTTTTTTTTTTTGTGGTACTTGGACCTCTCACTGTTGTGGCCTCTCCCGTTGCGGAGCACAGGCTCCGGATGCGCAGGCTCAGCGGCCGTGGCTCACGGGCCCAGCCGCTCCGCGGCATGTGGGATCCTCCCGGACCAGGGCACGAACCCGTGTACCCTGCATCGGCAGGCGGACTCTCAACCACTGCGCCACGAGGGAAGCCCGGTAGAGTTATTTTTTTCCTGATTTTTCACACCAAACTGGAAACATGCACCGTCACACACCCATTCCTTGGTGAAGTGCAGCAGACTCTCTCTGCACGAAGGAGGCCAAAGGTATTGTACTGTCCTGCATAAGCATTTAGTTTGTTTTGATCCTTGGCCTCAAACTCCAGTCTTCATCCCAGGTAGCCTTCTTCCATATGCCCTTCTGGTGTCATATAGAAGCCCAGGCATCAGAATGGGATGGGTTCCGAATCCATCCATCCCCACTAGTAGAAATAAATGGCTTCTCTTTTGTATCAGTAGGAAGTAAATCAGATGGCCCTTCAGCTCTCCACCCTCTTTAAAGTGGTATCTGACCTTGAAGCTTAGAGGAAATCAGCTAGAGGTGAATATAGTATTTCCTGAGGTTTCATGGACTAGCTCCCCAAGAGCCCTTTGTCCTTCCCGTCTGTGGCTTTGGTTTCTGAGTGTTTGTGAAGTATCGCAGAGAGGAGCTCCCCAAACATCTCACTTAGTTAAGAAACTAGAGTCTCCCCAGGGGGACGCCCTGGCTGTTTCCCAGCAAAATGCTCCGCCTCCCTGGACTGTAGTACATAAGCTAATCAACCTCTTGATAGATTTTTTTCCTTCTCCTTATTTTAATTCTCAGCTGGTATTTCTCTAGGCCCTGGGCCTTGGGAATTGTAGAGTCATTTGTTGAATTTCTGGCAGTGTGAGAATTTCTAATAGTCGGCTTTTGGTTCTCATGCATGGTGAAGTAGAGAAAATAACTGAGGAAGGAAACAAGACTTGGAAACATCCTGAAACAACAACCATGCTTCAAACAGGCAAGGCGGTGAGGCTGTGGACACTTTTCCTTTTTGCCTTGTGGGGTTTATGTTTTCCTTCTCTTTTCCCTGCATGGCAATGTAGTGAATACCTGTCTTACGGGCTGCTCAGAATACTTTGTTGTCTACTCCTTACTGTGGTTCTACAGAACCACCTTCCTGCTTGTTCCACCTGGGGAACTAGATAACCCTGTATCCACTCTAAATATGAACCCAAGGAGATGTGACAGATTTCAAACCATCGAGGGCTCAGAAAAGGCAGAGCAAACTCTTCTGGTGTTTATGACTTTTCAGTGTCCTTTTAACAGAAGGACATTTCTGAAGCACTAAGCCACAGCCCCACCTGTGGTGTCTAAAGGTACCCGGGGATGTGAGCCACGACACCTAAGGATATACAACAAAATCAGCTTTGTTCCTTTGGGCCTGTGACACAAACTATTCCTTTGCCCATATTCAGGCTCCTCAGCTTGAATTCATCTCATCGTCTGACTTATCAGACAACTTTGTATTTCCTCTCTGCTGCTTTTGAAGAGTCAGTAGAGTGGATAAGTGGTTAGGCTACCTGTGAACACCTTCTTTGGAAATTTGCCACTGCAAGGTATCTTACAGTCTGTTGATGAGCAGGTGATGTCTAGGTAGTGAATAGAAAAATAGCTAAAGCTTGTATCTGGAGCTTGCAAAACAGGGAACTTTCAAAATGATTTGTAGTTTGTTTCTGAAACTGCCTTGGCTCTACCTAAGCTGGGGGGAGCATTGCTTATCACCAGACAGCATTTGTCACCCAGATTGCTTTAGAAAAATCTACTGTTTCTTCATGGAGAGTTAGGGGATAGAAGTTGAGGGATCTTTTAGGTTTATTTGAACCTGGGATTTTCCATAAGCCAAAGGAGTGATTAATAGCATCTCCATCAGTATCACAGGTGTTGTTGGCCAGATGTTTCTTTCAAGAACTTCACTCCTTTATTTTCTAAATTGAATTGGCAATAAATAAAACACATTGCAACTTCAAAATCAGCTCCAGCCCGGCAGAATAAGATGTAGTTACAAACCAAAATTAGGGGATGAGGCTGAGGTGGGACGGGTGTTGCAAATTCAAAGTGATCTTTAGATACATTAAAATGGCTTTCTCATTTGGAATCTTTGGAAAAGCCATATCATTAATCTACATACTAAATCCCTTTTCATTTTGCTTCTTAGAACACAATTGTTAAAGCCATTACCATACTTCAAATGAGAAAGTACTTATCTTGCTTATTTGAAAACAGTGAAGAATCATAAATATTTTCCATAAATAACATTTCTGTGCTTATATTTTGCATATCACATTCTGATTCTGAAATAGAATTAAAACAATGGGTCTCTTTGGTGTGTTATCTGCCCACAAACTTTATCACAAAATGATGGATTAATGTTATAAAACTAAGATTTTCATTTAGCCCTTAAATCTTAGTTGGAAAAGGATGGATAGATTATGTGTCTCTATTGGTTAGCAGTTGAAAGTCTTCATCCAGTAGTAGAAATTTGATTCGTAATAATATTGTTTGTTTTCCACCAAAAAGAGAGGCTTGTGGGTTTATTAATATCAACACAGTGTGAAACTTCTGGGTGATGCTTGTATCTAACTTAATTTATTTTGGTGCTGTATATCCAGAAACTGAATTTACAGTTGCAGGGAGTCTGGGTTTATAAGAGGAAGTTGTGAGCAAATGTTAAAACCCTAAGAATTGAGTTCTCCGGTAGTCTGGGTAAAGCCTGAAATTCTGTAAATTGATTAATCACCCCTTCATCTTGTGGCAGCCTGATAGGGGAAGAGTGTGGGTAGTTTTTGGGGTCAGAAGAATTGGAGAATGGACTTTAAGAAAGTCAATTCATCTTTCAAAGACTATTTGGGGATTTTATTCTATAAAATGCCTTTAATAATGGATAGCCTACATTAAGAAGATCAGTGTTAATGAGCTACAGAATGTCTTTGTTGTGTTGTTATACAAGTGCTAGAAGTTACTATCATTTCTTGCTAAAATGAACGTATCCTTATGAAAGAGGATACTTAACGTAGTTACTAGTCATTTGTATTTTGGTGTGAATTGAGGATTTAAGAGCAGATTTTTTTTTTAAAGTGAAATATGAAGAGAGATTGAGATGGCTGGCTGGCTGAGCCATGTCCAGATCCTGAAAGTTATGAAGCATTTCATAAGTTTGCCAGTTGTGTGTTTTTATTTTTTTTTAATTTTTAAAATTATTATTATATTTTGGCTGTGTTGGGTCTTCATTGCTGTGCACGGGCTTTCTGTAGTTGCGGCGAGCAGGGGCTACTCTTCGTTGCGATGTGCAGGCTTCTCATTGCGGTGGCTTGTCTTGTTGCGGAGCACGGGCTCTAGGTGTGCGGGCTTCAGTAGTTGCAGCATGCGGGCTCAGTAGTTGCAGCACACGGGCCCTAGAGCACGCGGGCTTCAGTAGTTGCAGCGTGTGGGCTCAGTAGTTGCAGCGTACAGGCACTAGGGTGCGCGGGCTTCAGTAGTTGTGACACACAGGCTCAGTTGTTGTGGCTCGCGGGCTCTAGAGCACGGGCTCAGTAGTTGTGGTGCACGGGCTTAGTTGCTCCCCGGCATGTAGGATCTTCCCAGACCAGGGATCAAACCTGTGTCCCCTGCGTTGGCAGATGGATTCTTAACCACTGCACCACCAGGGAAGTCCCCAGTTGTGTTTTTTTATAAAGAGGTTATTTAAACAATGGAAGGCCAGCTGGTTACATCTTTTGTTCTGTTGAATTCTCCGGAAGTACTTATTAGTAGAATAAAGACATTTCCTGCCATTTTCCAATCTTCGGTAACTAGTTTTAAACTTAATTTTGTGGATTTTGTTCTTTAACGGAGAAGGTGGCTGGATTCATTGCTCAGATTTCCCTGTGGGGAGGATGGTGGAGAAGGTTTGTCACTCGCCTTTACTCTAGGGTTTTGGTGGCCCTGCCAGCCTACATTTCTTCCTAGTTGTGACATTTGACAGAATTTTAAAAAATAACTGCCCTTTGGTATCTTATATTCTTGAAATCAGATCTAAAAGAAGGAGGGTTAAAACACCCATATGGTCCCAAGCTCGAGCTCAAGGTTGGGGTAACAGAGAAGCATGCCGAGGCTTCGTGGCAGATTTTGCTTTTAGCTTGATTTACCAGACAAACCAAATCCGAAGGTGGAAGAATGGAGCCTGAGTGAGGGACCTGGAATGAGAGGCCTTCGCAGCCTCCTACAGGCTGCCAGAAGGGCTGCTCTAAAGTCCTGGCTTAATATTCCCAGATACTTTTGCTAATTCAAAAAGTGAAGGAGAGTGGCTTACTTCTGCCCTGGTAAAACCATGCATTCTAAAGTATGAAATGCTTCACTACCCCCTCCTTCCATTTAAATTTTCTTTAAATGCCCATTTTCTCTCTCTGACTTGGTGAAATCCCGGCTGTTGATTTTCACGTTCTAAGGGAACTGGATGGTGTCACTTGGACCTAGTGTTCCTCCCAACCCACCACCCTTATCCCTTTTTCACTTTCTTACAAAACCCAGATTTGTTTTCTCTCTCCTAAAGAGATAAACTAACCAAACTGCTTTCTTACATCAAAGTTACATTATGAATGCCAAAGAACCAATTCTACGCAATGATAGACAATATTGCTCTGATTGAATTCACACTGGCAGGCCACATGCTGGCTTTAGTACTTTCCCTTCTAAGTGGGGAGAGCAGTGCAGTGCTACCACCATTATATTTTAATATGCAGGCTACCTACCTTGAATTATCAGAAGACAAATGGAAATTTATGACACTTTCAGGGACAATATAGTACAAGATGCTGGTTCTTTTCATGAGTTTGTTTCCATCTTCTCCTCTTACCCCACCCCCATTGTTTAATATCATCTGTTCATATAAATGAATGCGTAAATTTTCTACCAGCTGCGCAAATCCCTTTGGTTTTCTAGTTCTTATGTTCAGAGTATTTATGTAGAGTTAAAATTTGAAGCCTATTCAGTCATTTCTTCAATACCTACCGTATGCCCGGCACTAGGCTGGAGCCAGGTGGCGAGCATAGGAAAGGTATAGAGGCATTCTCTCTCCATATACTGCTTACAGTGAAGAAATTTATGTAAACAAACACACACGCAAACTAGAGAGTAACACAAGAGGTTTTACAGGTGACCAATTAAGTAAAGAGAAGACATGCAGACCCCAAAATTTAACTGTGCAAATCAATGTCCTCCCTTCAGAGTAGAGGACTATACCTTTTTCTTTCAAAAATAATGCAATTGCCTTATGTAGTTGAGGGCTACCTTCTTTTGGAGATGAGGTGCACAAACTACCAAGTAGCTTTTTGGTCACTTATCATTTTAGCTTTACAGTGCGTTTTTTTTTTTTTTTTTGGCGGTACGCGGGCTTCTCACTGTTGCGGCCTCTCCCGTTGCGGAGCACAGGCTCCGGACGTGCAGGCTCAGCGGCCATGGCTCACGGGCCCAACTGCTCCGCGGCATGTGGGACCCTCCCTGACCGGGGCATGAACCCGCGTCCCCTGCATCGGCAGGCAGACACCCAACCACTGCGCCACCAGGGAAACCCTACAGTGCCTTTATTCAACATGATCCTTCTCCTTCTTTACCTGTTTGGAAAGATATCAGACTCTTTTAAAAAATCAAATATGCTCTCTAACAAATATAGATGGGTCATAATTCTTTTTCAATATTCAGAGGAATGTGGTGAAAGCAGTTTTAAAATGATTTAAACATCAATGGTATTAATGCCTAGGGACAAAATCCATTTTCAGTGCAAGTCCCAGTAGTTTTGTTAAATAAAATTGGACACAATATTTGTATTAAATATCAAGTAGTCTAATAGGAAATTAGAGTTCTTGGTAATTTAGGCCCCAACTAAGCACATATATTCTGTGGGTCTGAGTTAGATGAAAAATCTCATAATGAGTATCATGCAATGCCCTTGCACCTTGCTTCCACCCCAGCCCTAGGTTGCTAACCTGCCTAGGCCAGAGGAAATTACCCCAAAACAGTGGAAGGAAGGTTGATAACTATTATGGCATTTCCTACTTTTCACTTCTGGGCCCGGCTATCAGTACAGATCATCAAAATCATGCCCCAAACACGTTCAGACATCATCTCAGACCTCCAGCAGCAAGAGTGACAAGCCTCATGCTGGAACAGACCAAAGCAGTCGACACTCTTGAAATCATCATCTTTTAAAAGTGTCAAGAAATTATCACTTCTCCCTCCTACAGTAAGCCCTTACATCTGTGTCCTGGCCTCTACTATTTGTCCAGGTCTGCCCAGGAAAACCATGAAGGTTACAACATGTGCTCTGGTTTATCTTCAATACCCCATTGCCCACCTTTAAGTTGTCTGGCAGTCGATATATATAGGTGATACCTTTTGTTGGGTTTACTGGTTTTCCCGCTGCAGTTTAGATGAGCTTCAGCTATTCCATGGTCAGACAGACATTTTCAGATGCATCATAACACATTATGCTTGTGGTCTTTTGCTAGTTGGTGCCTTTGAATAAGATACACTGTATTTGACAGTGGTCTTGAACACCATCAGTGGATGATTGCTGCAACAGAGAATTGTAAGGAAAAGAAAAAGTTTCCAACACAAGCGTCTGATATCCCAAATGTAAAGTAATAATGGAAAATTGTAGCATTTTCAGAGCATCGTACATTTTACAAACTTTCTTCTGCCAGCTCATTTAGTTCTTACAGCAGCCTTAGGTATCATTACTCTTGTTTCACTGGTGGAAACTGAGGCCCAGAGAGATCGTAGTGATTTGCTGGTGGTCACGCAGCTGGTGGGTGACAGTGCCTGGTGCAGAACTAAGATTCTCCGAACACCAGGGCAGTGTTCTTCCTTCCTCCCACAGCTGAAGGAGTTGGAGTCCTTGCTGTTCTCTAAGTTGCCTGCGTGGCCTTGGAGGAGTAGGCTGGAAGGGGTTAATATCATTGCGCACAAATGTCTCTAACAGCTCTAACATTCATTTTTGCTAGTCTTTCAAGTCTACCGGGTTTGAGCGCATGAGATTAAAGAAAAGACATAATTCAGATTTGCAGGAATCCCTATCCCTGAACACTTTGAGGAACCAGGGCTTGGATTACATCTTAGAATTTTTAAAGTGCTGATGCTATTTAACCCAGCCTCATTTCTGTGAAGACACTGTCTCATCTGTCAACACCAGTTTCCCAGCAAACAGGGCCAGCTGGTCTCCCCAAGGTCCTCCCCATGAACGTTAGAGGGTGCTGATGCTGGCACAAAGCAAGGCTTCTATCCGGGCATGAAGAAGCTTCCTCTGAGAAGGGAGTGATCAGTGTGGACCCAAGTAAGTGGGGAGTTTTCCCGAACATGTGACCTCTGAGATGTAGAGCAGAAGTTGGGTGAAATCTGGATGGGGAGGTAGTAAAGGCTGAGGCATGGAGAGGGTATGTGGGAGTGGCTAAGAGCCAGGCCTTACCACCTGTGTGATCTTGTGACGGTGCCCCACTCTCCTCATCTGTAGAATGGGGATGGGGGATGGTAACAGTACCTACTTCACGTGGGTGATGTGTGGATTAAATAGCAGTCCAGGTAAAGTCCTAACCTGGCAAATAATTACTCAGGAAAAGCAAGCTAGTAGCTACTAATAGTGAGACTAGGAATCCCAGGAACAGTTGGAGAATCTTGATAAGCTGGGTTGGATGGGCCTTGGCTGACAGAGGAAAACCCTGCTGCTTCAAGAGTGGGTGAAATAAATAGCTATGGTATAACCGTATGTGAGAATGGGTGAAGAATATGTTTTCCTGCAGGCTCCTCCCTTTAATATATAGTAAAGGGCAGTAATAGCTAATGTCATAGGTAGCAAATTTGACATTTTTTCATTTGCCTTTTGTAATGAATTATTCCAGATTGAATTATGTTTACCACTATCGTTCCATTTGAATATGCCTGTTAATGTATAATATCCTAAGGGCTGCCCAGGATGGGGTTAGCAGTAACTAACTGCAGTAGGGCTCTAATTTGCCCTTTATGTCCACCGCCAGCTTCCTTAGCTTCCTTGGATTTTCTGGGCTCGAGTGATTCTTCTTAAAGAAAATGGCAGCCCCATTTACATTTGAACAAATCAGGTGTTCACTTTTGGGTATATACCTAAATATACCTGGATTGGAAATATGTGATGTTATATCTCCTTATATTCCTAAATCATCCTAAAGCAGCCTGGTACTTGATAGCTAGTGGGGTATAGTGTACTGAAATAATGGCCGACCTGCCACTTCAGGCTGGATTTATGTTTCATAAGCTAAAATGGTTCTTAACTATTTTTGTTGCCATGTTAGATAGCTATTTATATTTAATGCTTTTATAATAAGAAAACACTGTGTAAAAAGGTACATTTTAACAGAATTTCATAAGCTTCTACACTAGAGGTAATAACCAGAATACTGAAAATAATACTGTCACTTTCACTTGCATTTTAAGTCAGATTTATAGCTTTCTTTTATTTATAACTTGGTTCTAGACTGAAAGAAAAATCATCATCTTATTATTTCTTATTCAAAGGTTGGAAGAAAAGAGTACCAAGTGAAATGATTTTGTATGAAAAGATCACAGGATTTGGCAGCAAAGGTCTGGATTAAAACCTTGGCCTTGCCGTTAATTAGCTGTGACTTTGAATAAGTCACCTAATCTTTGGCTCACTAGTGAAATGGGATAATATTGATACTATAATTGTATTACTATGACCTGTAACAATGCCCCGCTCTTGTGACTCACAGCCTGGACTTATCATGACCCAGGTCTGTTCTGCTTTTAAAATCTTAAATATGCAGCATCCCAATCTGAGAACACAGTCTTTGACGCTCCCGTTTATACTCCCTCACACCCTGCACACCTGCTCTTTATGAATAAACCCTCTGGTCCCTTCTGTCAGTCTTGAAACTTTAATAACTTGTCTATCCAGCCTTGGGCCCCATGATTCCTTATTTTAATCATTGTAAGCCAACATGTGCTATCTCCTGTGCCCTTTGTCTTCCCGAATATCCACCTTGCAGACACCTTACCTTAGATCAGTCCAACCATTTGCTTCCTTTTTCTGCATTTGGGCTGCACGACACAACTCAGGGAAAAGCGCAAAACCCAACCCCAGTGGCACTCGGTACTACTTAATCATCTTTGGTACTTACCTACTCAGTTCCTTCTCCTGTTCCTGGAAGAATTACTCCAAAACTTTTCCTCTCCTCCCTTCTACTGCCCCTGGCTTCAGTACTCTCTGCAGGTGTCCTTCCTTCCTGCCTCTTGGAGAAAGAAGAGCCAGTGGACAGGTATCCCACAATGCTTCTCTCTCCCTCCACCAGCTCATCTTTGCCCACCCACATTCTTACCTTCTTCTATCCTGTCTTGGTGCAAGACCTTTCCCTTCTTCTGTTCAAGACTGGTCCTCCTGCATGGGTGTAGGCTCCCTTCTCCTGTTTCTGGGGCCTCGCTCCTCTCTCCCTGTGTTGCCTCTTTCCTCTCAGCACAGACTTCTTCAGTGAGACCTCAGTATCAGTGTCTATCTCTTTCCAAACTGAGCCAACGTTTTTCTACCTTCTTTGTCTCCCCTCGGTCACCTCCCATTTTTTCCCTTCCCTATGTTTAATCTGGCTTCTGTCTCTGCCTTATAATTCCTGCTTTTACCCCAGAGACCTCATCATTGCCAGGTTAAATGAGCCCTTTTCAGTCCTTATTTCACTCGGTCTCCTGTAGCATCCAGTTCTGACTATACCCTCCTTTTTGAAACTCACCACACCCTCCTTTCTGAAATTTTCTCGTTCCTTAACTTCCTTTGACATTGCAACTTTCTCTTTTCTCAGCCTCTGGTTATTTTTTCTTTGTGTCCTTTGTGAGTTCTTCTGTCTCAGTAAGATCAGCTCAACCCCCTGAAGCTTAGCCTCCTCTCTGGCTGCCTAGTGGGCACACGAGTTTGGTGTTCATCAAGCCCCTGAAACCTTGTAGGTTTCAGACTGAAGTCACCACCTCCCCCTTCATGTTTTCCTGTGAGTCTTCTGTCTCAGGGAGTGGTACCCTGACCCACCCAGATTCACACGCCAGAAATGTCAGCTCCTTCCTGTATAAAAGTCCTGTTGATTCTACTTCTTATTTATCCCTTGGATCCATTCTCTTCTCTCTGCCACAGACTTTGTTTCAGATCCTGACTGGTTTAATAGTCTCCAAATCATGGTAGAGGATGGATGAACTGAGTCCTGGAGCTGATGGTGGTGCGTGAGGAGGTGAGGATGGGGTATGGAAAACAGTGACAGTGTGTCCTTTCTGGAATCCAATCTGATCCTGTGACTCCCAGCATAAACCCTTTAATGTCATACTCTTTAGTATGGCATGGGAAGTTCTTCTTGATTGGGACCCTGTCTATTTCTCTAACCGTATTTCCTGCTGTTTTCCATACACAAATGTTGTCACAGCCATACACAGATTCTGGCTCTTCCTAATACTTTGACTAATACCTGTGTTCAGTGCCTTAAATGTCCTTCCCTGTCTTTCTCCTGATCTAGTCCCTTTGATCATTTAGGACTGAATTAAAGTCTTAACTTTGCTACCATTCCTGTCCAGCCCAGTCTGTGTTGGCTGCTCTGGCTCCGATTCTGTGAAATATATGCGCATCTGTCTATCATAATATCAGTTTCTCAAGCTGAGAGTTTCTGAAAACTCCATTTTGAGAAATCATAGCTGAAAACCCCAAATCTTGAGAGAGTAACTAGTGCTAGAAAGACTAAGTTTGCAAGCAAACTCCTGAAAGCCCTGTGAAATATTTTTTGGTTATTAAATGAAGCAATAAAGAAAATGTAGTAAGTGAAATGACCATCAATGAGAAGCTATATATCTTAAATAATAGATATCTCGGACAAGGTGTGTAACTGCTTTGTATCTTAGTTTCCTCGTCTGTAAAATGAGGATAATACTAATACCTACCTCATAGTTGGTCATGTTGAGTTAAGATATGTAAAAGGCTTAAAACAGTGCCTGACATAGTAAGCACTAAGTAGGTATTAGCTATGAATGATACTTTTCACTTACCATCTATGATGACCACATACTGTTTATTATTTCCAGCCCCCGTATTTTTACTGATGTAATTAGAATCTGTCTTGTTTTGAAGTGTGCATATGAAGACACATTTTCTTTTTTGTTGTTTTGTTTTTTTAAATTTAATTTAATTTATTTTTTATACAGCAGGTTCTTATTAGTTATCTATTTTATTATACATATTAGTGTATATATGTCAATCCCAATCTCCCAATTCATCCCACCACCACCACCCACGCCCCCCTGCGCTTTCCCCCTTGGTGTCCATACGTTTGTTCTCTACATCTGTGTCTCTATTTCCACCTTGCAAACTGGTTCATCTGTACCATTTTTCTTGATTCCACATATATGTGTTAATATACGCTATTTGTTTTTCTCTTTCTGACTTACTTCACTCTGTATGACAGTCTCTAGGTCCATCCATGTCTCTACAAATGACCCAATTTCGTTCCTTTTTAATGGCTGAGTAATATTCCATTGTATATATTTACCACATCTTCTTTATCCATTCACCTGTCGATGGGCATTTAGGTTGCTTCCATGACCTGGCTTTTGTAAATAGTGCTGCAATGAATATTGGGGTGCATATGTCTTTTTGAATTATGGCTTTTTTCTGGATATATGCCCAGTAGTGGGATTGCTGGATCATATGGTAATTCTATTTCTAGTTTTTTAAGGAACCTCCATACTGTCCTCCATAGTGGCTGTATCAGTTTACATTCCCACCAACAGTGCAAGAGGGTTCCCTTTTCTCCACACCCTCGCCAGCATTTGTTGTTTGTAGATTTGCTGATGATTCCCATTCTAACTGGTGTGAGGTGATACCTCATTGTAGTTTTGATTTGCATTTCTCTAATAATTAGTGATGTTGAGCAGCTTTTCATGTGCTTCTTGGCCATCTGTATGTCTTCTTTGGAGAAATGTCTATTTAGGTCTTCTGCCCATTTTTGGATTGGGTTGTTTGTTTTTTTTAATATTGAGCTGCATGAGCTGTTTATATATTTTGGAGATTAATCCTTTGTCTGTTGATTGGTTTGCAATATTTTCTCCCCTTCTGAGGGTTGTCTTTTCGTCTTGTTTATAGTTTCCTTTGCTGTGCAAAAGCTTTTAAGTTTCATTAGGTCCCATTTGTTTGTTTTTGCTTTTATTTCCATTACTCTAGGAGGTGGGTCAAAAAAGATCTTTCTGTGATTTATGTCAAAGAGTGTTCTTATGTTTTCCTCTAAGAGTTTTATAGTGTCTGGTCTTAATTTAGGGAAGATACATTTTCTTTGACTGCTTCTCCAATCCAAGTGTTCAGTGGCATCTAATTTATTACTCACAGTTGTGGAGTCATCTTAGTTTCCACTGTTGTCTCAAACAAGTACCTTTTTATTTGACTTGGGAAGAGTTTGGATCATGTTTATCTAAGCAAGTCCAGCTCAGAGTATCGTAGTACGCATTTCTCATCTCCCTCAGGGCTCAGGATTTGCTCTGTCCCGTGACATCCAGAATGTGGCAGAATAGGCTGATCTGGGTTCATTACCCTCTTCTGCAACATTCTCTCTCTTTCCCTGCCTCCCTCCCGCCCTCTCCCTTTCCCTCGCCTTCTCTCTCTCATTCACACTCTTTGCCATCTGCCTGAAGTTCCACTCTCCCGTTTTCCTTGCCTTTACTTCCTTCATGGTTTCAAGACAGCCCTATAGAAACACCTACTTCTGCTTCTTTTCTACTTCCCACCTCCAATTCTCTTTTTCTTACCATTTCCCACAGGACTTGATGTTCGTTTCCTTAAATTAAAATATTCACAATATTAAAAACATATAATGTAGGAAAGCTGTGACTTAAGTTCCATGAGGGCAAGAAATAGCGTTTTATTCATATTTGTATTAGTAGGTATTCAGAGGAAAGTTATCAATAGCAAATGAGATGATCTATGGGAAAGAAATGTATAAATTGTAAAAAAACAAATCACTGTACAGATTTTTAACACCTAATCTGGGTTTCCCCTTTTCCATTATGGAGTACTATAACACCCTCATCATACTAAAATCCTGAGTATCTAATTCTGTTTTTGTAAAAATATCTTAAAAAGATGTCCCAACCTCCCTAGGTAACTCTGACCCTTTCATCAAGTCTACTTTATAAGAAAATTTAAAATTTTAAATTATGAGTTAAATTTATTGTTTCTTTTATTTTTCATATAAAAGGTGATCCACTGTTCTAGTGACATTCATATAGTTGATGCCTGTTACTATATATTTTTCTCATCCTGTTTCTTAGCCTGTGATATCATGAATGTGTTGACACCTTCCTCCAAATCATTCAGATCACTCTCACAGGAACTTCTAACTTCTCTAACTTCAATTTAGGTTGTGGAGTTAGTATTGTGGTTTTTTTTTGCCATATGCGGGCCTCTCACTGTCGTGGCCTCTCCCGTTGCGGAGCACAGGCTCCGGACGCGCAGGCTCAGTGGCCATAGCTCACGGGCCCAGTCGCTCCGCGGCATGTGGGATCTTCCCAGACCGGAGCACGAACCCGAGTCCCCTGCATCGGCAGGCGGACTCTCAACCACTGCGCCACCAGGGAAGCCCCTAAGGTCTTTTTTTTATAGAACCCAAATCCCTACACAGCTGGCTCCTTTGTACACAATGGAGGTTGACGTTTCAACAGATCTGAATTCCTGTTTCCTCTTATTCCAACTTCTTTTTTCCAAATCGTTTGCTTTAATACTGTATTTCCTAAGAGTATCTGAGAATATTGGTAATCCAGAAAGAAATTGTTCATAAATAATTAATGGTGCAGTTAAATGCAAAATAGTTAACAAACTTATACAAATCTTTCTAGGTAGCTTCCTTGCTCCTTTTTCATAATCTCATAGTACTTTCAGGTCTCTTGTTGAAGTCTAGTCAAGTTCCTATGATATATATAGAGAGAACCAGTAAGTTGTTGTTATCTTACTGCCATTGAATTAATTTTTCAAGTAATTAATCAAATTTCAATTTGATTGAAATATATCAAATAGAGGTGTATCGATTAATAACATACAATCATAAAGTTCATTTCCATCTGACCTTTGTAACACAGGCCAGTAGATTAAATTTCAAATTGAAAAACATGATATTTTCTTAATAGCATCTTCCTCTAAAACTGTGGCAGAAATAATATGTGACCAGACTGGAGAGTGATTCTGTACTGGCAAATATAAACTGAAATGCAGGAAGTTCCTTGCTGTCATTTATCAAACTGTTTGAGAAAAGTTTTGTTTTTTCAGGAAAAGTGAATATATTTGAGAATGTATTATAATGTTGATTATTTGAGTAAAAAAAATCTTTGATGAGAATAGTAAGCACTAAGCACAAAGTTAAAATTGTATTATGGCCTTTAAAAGACAGCCTCTCTTGTGCTTCCCTGGTGGCACAGTGGTTAATAGTCTGCCTGCCAATGCAGAGGACACGGGTTTGAGCCCTGGTCGGGGAAGATCCCACATGCCGCAGAGCAAGTGGGCCCGTGTGTCACAAGTACTGAGCCCCTAGAGCCTGTGCTTCCCAACAAGAGAAGTCATCTCAGTGAGAAGCCCACACGCAGCAACAAAGACCCAACTCAGCCAAAAAAAAAAAAAAAAAACCCTCTCTAAAATCTCAATCCTCTTCAATTTTTTTCTGCAGTAGGGTTGTCCTTGGAGGACCTTGCAAAATAAATTAGAAAAGAATATTCTGGATCTAATAAAAACAGTTCTCTCTCAATGAGATAAGGTGGATTTCTTTCTTGCTATTTTTCTTTAAGGTAATTATTGTGTCTTGTAAGGACCACATATATTAGAGATTTTCTTTTTAATGGTGTCTTCACCAAAATAAGATGGCATGACTTGAGGAAGCCTCTGAAAGTGAAACAAACAGGAAGCAAAACCGTATTTTTATAAATCTTCTTTTAGGAGTAAACTCTATTAAAATGAACTTAAATTAGCACAAGAAATTTTAATAATTTTAATAGTTATGATTATTATGACTCAGACACTCAGAGACTGACACAGCACTTTATATATATAACAGGTGCTCAGTAAGTAGTCTGTGAATTTAAATTTTAATTACAGGCTGCCATGTTGTTCAAGTCCAGGAAATTTCCATTTATATAGAAAAAAATGGGATTGGTGTTTCTTGGAGTTGTGTAACAATGTGGCTTGTGACTAGGGTAAGAAGGGTTTTTTAAAACTTATTATAATTATTATGCCCATTTTATGTGAAATTAGATTTCCTTTATAAGACCTTTCTTTGTAAAAACTTGACCACATTCCAACGTGTCTGAAATCCATTTCCATTTATAGAAATGAGGTCTTTTTGGAAAGTTTTTTATGGTCTTATTTTGCTTAATAAGGGAATCTTGTACTGATTGTATTTGTGATATATCGTGAACCCCTGAACAGAAATTGTCAAGGTTAGACAACTCTATTGGACGTTATCATGAACAACACAATGAAATGTTGACTCAGTCAGTTGAGTCATAAGAACTCACTCTATCTGGTTGCTCTTGTTTGCATTTTTGTCCTATAAAACAGGCATAGCAAGTATTTATCTTTCCCTTCTTTATAAAATGCATGAAAAGGTAAAAGAGATTTGCCTAGAGCCTTACTGAAAAATTGGAAACTGATCAAATTCTGAATAGAATGTATGTACTGTTACCCTTCAGCTCCACTGCATTTACTATCTTCCGAGGATTTTTCGTTGATTTTGAGTTTGTTTTCTAAAAGGTATTTTTCTCAAAGAGAAAAAGTAAATATTAAAACATGTAGAAACAGAAATACAATGTTTTAAAAAGTGTAATTCAAGCCTTTTAAGCATAGTATGTACAGCTCTTATGTAGTTTTCAATGGTCGCATCTGTAAATTGTTGAATGTCCATCAGTGATTAATAAATTAATACATTGTATTATTACTGGCATTAAAATACTATCATTTAATGGTTTGCTAAATCTAAGACAGATTTTTCTGGTTAGGAGATCTTGAGATGTCATACGTCACACTTTAATAATAAAAACTATCAGTTCAGTTATTTGCTTAAATGAGCACCATTTTGATTTTCTGACCATCCTTACTAAAGACAGAAGCCGTGGATGAGATAAATCATTAATGTTGCAAATGCAAGACTGCTGGGCTAAATACCAAAGAAATGCAGATGGATACTGATATTTTGGCTAGTAGGCAAGTACCTAAGGCCCAAGGTGACAGAAATCAGGTCCTGGCGACTAGGTTTACGTTAGATTTGATATTTGAATCTTTGGCCATATGCCTACACCTATTCCACAACTGGAAATGAGAAAGAGGAGGAAGGAAAGGCAATTCTTCATTCTTTTGTGCAGGTGACCTTAGCTGATTGAGGTCTTACAGGTTTAGGTGAATGTACTAGCTCCATCTTTCCACATTTGTGTCAAGGAAAGTTTATCCAGTGTTCTCTTTGGTTCAAAAAGCACAAACAACCTCATCCTTAATTTCTACCTGTAAGGTTGATCTGTTGGCTGCTGCTAGCAAGAATATAATTTGAAGATGCAGTCACCTCCACTTATATACTTTGTAATGTTTCCATACTCTTATATTATATAACTTTTCAATCCATGTTGCTAATATTTAAATAGAACAATTATATATGTTTACACAAATATATCTTCCTAGACAAAATATACTCTGATTGTCAGGCATTTTATTTTATAGCTCTATTCTTTACCCTTTAGCGTTAGGGAGAATTTTAAATAGAATTAAAAAGGAGTAATGCATTTTTGCTTGGTTTACTTTTATGCAAGGCCAATCTGAATGGAAAATATGACCTGCAAAAAATTTGCTTCTCTGAGCCTCAGTTTTCTCATTTGATGACAGTACTTGATCTATCAGTTGTATGCCTCCGAATAAGAGATGATGAGATTTTTTTATGAGAACAGAGGGACCTGAACAAGTGTTGCCACCAAGGTTGGGGATTCATTCTTACAGCCTGTATTGATTGAGTGCAGGCACTGATCTGCCACTGAAGACAGAGAGTGAACAAGACAAAGAGAAGTGTCTGCCCTCCATTCTAGAGTGAGAGCTGCCCAATGTACAAAATAAATAAAACTTATCATTTGTTCGATGACAATAAAGCAGGGGAGGAGGATAGTAAGAGCTAGGGTGGAGCTGAATTTTCAGATAGGATGGCCAGGGAAGGACTCCCGAGGAAAGGTGACTTTTGAATCGAAATCTGAAGCAAGTAGAGCAAGAAGGAAATGTAAAGTTCCAGGGCTGGGTCAGGGGTCGGGGGGAGGCGGACAGCAGGAGGGCAAAACAGAACCTTTTAAGTAACACTGAAAACACTGAAATATCATCATCATTTACCCAGGCACTATACCATGACTGTATGTATGTATGTATATATATATATATATATATATATATATATATATATATATATATATATATATATATATATTATTGAATCCTCACAACAAGCTAGCAAGCAAATAATTTTATACCCAATTCACAGATAAGGAAACTATCCACCAAAAGTAATTCTAGACCCAGGAAGTCGTACAAGGGCTCCCCACACCTCCTCCAAAGCTTTTCCTCTTAATTTCCATACTCATCTCTCAGGTGCTCCAAAGCTTCTGCTCAGTTTGGTGATTTTCTCTGAGACTAGGTGAAATCCCTGCTTGAGATGAGAAGATTGGTCGAAAAGTCAGCCAGATGCTCTCCTTGTCCTTCACACAATCCCTGATCAGTCAGTCTAGGCTGGAAGCATGAAACTGTGGTGAAAGAGAAGAATTTCACTGGAGTGCGGGGAACCTCACCCTGCTTGAGAGGAAGCTACCTGACAGGTCACAGTTAGATCGCAGCTAAATTTAGCTGCAAATCAATGCACTTATTAACTAGTCAGCAACCTGCCCAGACCCTAGGGCACATCACATTTACTTAAGAGCCCTCTTTCTTTCTCAGGTGTCAACACCTTTCGCCCAGCATTATTGCTCTGGAGGGAGGGTGGAGGCTTCTGAGAGGCACATGAGCAGTTCCTCCCAGCAGCTTGCGTCACAGGGATGGATGTGTTTGCTGACAAATTGCTGTAGTCCGTGTTGACCACCACTTTGAAAGATTATAAGTATGTAAGAGCCTTCCTGCATTTATAAAATGCTTTCAGTTTTCAAATGTCATTTTTGTCCTCTTGCCCTCCTACCTAAAAAATGATTTGCCTTCGCTTGGAAAGCATAGCTGCTAATGCAATCTGTGTTGCTGACACAGAAGACCTCCGTTGGCAGGAGAGAGGTTTTAGCCTTTGCAGAGATCTGGGTCCTCTGCTGTTGCATGTGGAACCATGACAATGACATAATCATTTCATACACTGTGCTGGATCCATATTTGGGATGTTTTTCTTTGGCCACTTTCAAGAAACTTGAGCTCTTTAATCCTCAGTTGCCTAAAATGGGTGAATGGTGTCATTAATAGAGAATAATGTTGGTCATCTTATTCTTTCTTTTAAAAAAAAGAAATCCACTTTCCTTATTTCTTGGAAACAGATCACTTACAACAGCTGCAAGATTCCTACATCCCTTCATTTGAAGAACCTATGTTGGATAAAGGCAGATATCTTTATTCTTATATAGTTGACCTTTATATTTAAGCATAAAGTTTCATCATGAATTCTATTTTAATCAAACAAAATAACGTGTTCCTGGATTGAGCTGCCAATAGCTAAAAACTGTAACTAAACATTGGAGAAGGGGGAAAGAACACACACACACTATGGAGAGTTGAGAAGATCTTACAGTTGTTGAGAAATGAAAATAGGATATTCTTCCCAAAATTAATGTAATTAGCAAAAATTATACTTCTGTGCCCAAATTTTAAATATAAACCAAATTTTATTTAGCCCCAATATTACTTTGTCAGTTGTTTTTTGAAATTTAGAAAATGCTGCTTCATTGGGAGACAGTGAAGATTTTAGAATTGGCCTCCTAACACACACAAAAGCCAGACGGAGAGTGGCTTCACAGGCTATTGGGTATTACCTGTGTTCTAAAAGGCCATGGATGTTGGAATTTGAGAAATATGCCCCTCATTTGTAAGTACTGCTAACTAAGCAAAGAAAGAACAGTGACACCTCCACTCCTCCCCACCTCCACTGGAGATCCCAGAGGGCAGGGCCTTATCTTTTGATCTTTTTAACCTTAGTGCCTCTGGGGACTATGACATTTACCAGAATTCAGCATTCATTGAGCACCTATTAAATGTCAAATTCTTTTAAATCGGGGTTTGTCAGTCTTGGCCCGGTTGACAATGGGAGCCCAATAATTCTTTGTTGGGGGTGGGAAATGTCCTGTACATTGTAGAAGGTTACCATCTCTGGCCTCTACCCACTAGATATAGGTAGCAGCACTGAACACTGGTGACCATCAAAAAATGTCTCCAGGCATCCACACATGTCACCTGGGGTGGAGCTAAAATTGGCCCTTAAAAGGTGTGAGGTAAGGGAGGGGATATGGGAACATATGTATATGTATAACTGATTAAATTTGTTATAAAGCAAAAAATAAAAAATAAAAATTAAAAAAAAAAAGGTGTGAGGTAAAGAGGGTTTTTTTTTCTTTTAGGCTAAAGCATAGATAACTATTCAAAATCCCCACCCTCGCCCCCCATCTATATCTACATACACACACGCGGGCACACACACACATATTCTTGCAGAGTTCTTACAGAGGAGGCACTTGGTTGAGAGCACTCATTGCAGCCTTTCTTTCGTGGAAATCATTTTGACTCCAGTAAATTGCTCGCTAAATTTCATCTGTCGCCTGCGTTCCTGCTCAGATACAACTAAAGCCTATTGAAATTGATTTTTGTGTCAGCAACAGAGCAGGGATTCAGTAAGAACATGAAAGCTTCCCTCTCATTACTAGTCTTTTTTTCCCCGTATTACTTTAGATTTGGTGGGCCCTAATTATATTCCAGTGCTTCTTCTGCTGACACTTCTTTTGTTTTAATTAAAACTTCTGGAGGTTTGAGGACACTGCGGGAGAGGGTTTATGCATCAATAGCCCTGATGAAGAGTCAAATGGGCCCCTATTTGTGCTCCTGCCGCCCCAAGAATGACGTCTGGGAACGCTGTGGTCCTTTGCCTTTGTTTTTCTCTCCACCTCGGTGCGGTCCTTTCTCTTCCCGCACAGCTCTGAGCTTCCAGACCCACTCTTGCTGCTGCACAGACGTTCTAAATGACCCAGATGGCGCTGTGGGTGGACTGGTAAAGCCATAAATTAGGTGAAATGAAATGCAGTACTGTCTTTTTATTATTATTATTTATCTCTGCCCCCGTGCCTGTTGGTGCCTCGTGGTGCAACGCCAACCCTGCCCACTCCCGACCAGTGGTTGTAAATCTGACCACAGGGGCGGGTACTGTAATTGACAAACCTATGCAAGGCCTGGAAGGAAGACATCATATATCTTCTTAATCTGCAGCTGGGAGGTGGGATCTACCAGAGGTCCTCAGGGAAAGACAGAGTTGCCTCGTAAAATAGTCCGTAGAGAGGGAGCTATTGATTGGAAATCTAAAAAAAATGAGCTACCCTTCCCCAAGACGTTGGATCTGTCCTGCCTAGGGTTAGTACTCTTTCAGGAAAAGTGGGGGCAGAGATGGAGGAACTGTAGCAGGGCAGCATCTGGGCCTTGCTACTCTCCTGTCATACCTTTCTCTTCCTCAGGTAAACTGTGAGATTCTGAAATGCAGAATGCTAAGGTCTCCTCAGGTCTCCAGGATTACTCCACGGCCCGGTGTGGGTGTTCACACTTGGGAAAGAACAAAAGCGAAACCTTCTTGAGCAAAATACTCACATCGGACCAAGTGGCTTCTTCCTCCAGTCCCCGTACCGCGAGCCATTCATACAGTCTCTCTTCCTGCCCCTCTTAAGTAGGCATTTCCCCCAGTTCTATCAAGCTTCTCCCAGATTAAGCCATGATGGGTCACTGGAGTCTCTCTTCTCTGTGGTTAGAGGCAGCTTACAGGGTCCACTAGTCCTAGAAACTTCACGTTTCCCAGCGTGATTTAGCACCTACTCTTTGTGAGATGCTGTCCTTGACGATGTCAGAGGATTAAACAGACACAAGGCAGAGTGCTCTGAGGAGCTTTCACTTTCGGTTCTAGCGTGTAGAAGCCATGCCTGATGGACTTAAGGTCCAATGGCCTTAGAGACTAAGGAGGAAAGAGAAATTGGTTCCCATAGCATTCACATGGGTTATTTATTGTACGCTGTTGAGCACTGTATACATTGTTACATTTAACCTTTTAGGGACAGCATCAAGAACAGCCCATCTTTGTATCTTAAGTGGATGCCTAGTGTTTCTACCATACTGTCCCCATGTGTTCTAAAACACCTGTGCCTGACTCTCAGATTTCATAGGGCACTAAAATCTCACCCTGGCACCCCAATGAAAAACAAAAGTAACTATTGGGAACCAACGTAGGGTTGTTTACTTTTACTTTTAAAAAATTGAGAACATGTAATTAATGGACATTTTAATGCCCAAAATCCTAAGAAGGCTGCTTAAGTTGAATACTTGTGGCTTTCTGGAAAACTGTCATGAAGTTCTTATTTTTCTCCTTTTACTGAAATTGGGTAAAGACTTCATCCTAGACTGGTGTCCAGGAACCAAGGCTTTTAAACGCCATGCATATCCCCGCGTGTCACCTGGACTTGGGGGACAGGGAAGGCTGTCATGCTGGGTGGGGAGAGGTAGAATATTGGGGAGGCCAGGGAGCTGGCCGCATGCAAATATTCTATCCCCAGCCTTTGAACCCTCATATCTAGGGGGCTTTATCCTCCCAGAAGTTAATGTACAAAAGCCACAAATGATTGTGGTAATTCTGTGGCATAAATTAGATGAGAGCCAGTAAGATCTTCTGTTCTGTGCTCATTTAGGGGGTTGAGAGAGGAGATTATTGGGCAATGTGTTCTTGGCTTATGGCCATAACCAAGAGACTGGTTCTGCTACTTTTTTGAGCTCTCATCACCCCACAGCCTGTCTGCTCGTCACTGCTGTCACTTCAGCTGTGTACGCCTTTCCTCGGTACAGGCATCAGGCTCCCTGCCACGGAATCTGCATACATTAACTATTGTCTGCTAAAAATTGTGACTGTTTGATTTTTTTCTTTTAATCATCCATTTTGATTTTTATAAACTGGGCCAAACTGGCAGCCATGAAGACAGAGGAATGCTAGTTTCTAACAAAGAAAAATGAGACACAGTCTTTTCTTCCCAGCCCTGTGTCTGTGAGCAAGCCTCAATTCTCAGTTGGCCCAGCCCCGAACAATCTTGAAAACAATCCATTTTCTGCTTCTCAGAGGTGCCAAGCAGAGGAATTCACAGTGAGTGGTGTTGAGATGGAGAGCTGTTGCTTGGGAACTGTCCTGTATCGCTACCTTGCTTCATCTTTGCCACAGTCTGGGAGCAGTGAGGGCTGGATCACAGCTCTGTCTGTGTGGGCAGGAGGATTTTTTAAGCCTCAGATGAATGGCACATGCAGGCCAAGGAAAAGTAGAGGCCCCATTAACCTGGGGAAACTCTAGAAGCAGACACCATGCCAAGCATATTCTTGAACATTCTTGTTCCTTGATCATAAGGATTTACAAAGTCTTTTCATAAAGTTGCCTTGTCTACCTCTTTGCCTCAAGACATGTTGTACCAAAGAATGGTAGCATTCCTGAAGATGTTCAGATAGATATCTTAACTATGCTTTAATCTTAACTGTGAGTGGAAAATCAGAGTTCATCTTCACTCTCAGAGGGAAAGCTAAGACCAATTTCTAGTTTCTCTGTGATCTCTGCAGAGGGGAAGTACATTGGCCTCTCTATAGAGTTTAAGGGAACTTCATCCACTAAAGTCATCTTCTAATTTATTTAAGGGTGAACTGATTGTAATCCCTGCTTACAACCCCACCTCATCTGCTCCTGTACACTTTGTGGCTGGATAAAAATGTGTGTGTGTGTGTGTGTGTGTGTGTGTGTGTGTGTGTGTGTTTTGGCAGGGGGAGGGGAGGGGAACGGAAGAAACTGATGTGGACATATGGATGGTATTGACCAAGAACCTGAATACGACCCTCAAAGGTCACTACTTCATGCAGTCCATGATTTCTCAAATGTTTATTGAATCCCTGCTGTGTCAAGCACTCTGGAAAACATGGGGGTAAATATATATCCCATCCATCCCCAAGTCTTGTTGATTTGACCTCCTGAATATCTCTGGACTCTCTCTACCTCTCACCTTCTCCATTATTTCCATCCTAGTTCAAGTTGCCATTAGCTCTCAAATGAATTACCAAGCAGTACTGTGTTATTCTTCCATTATCTTTTCTAGTTTCCTCTATTCCCTGTCCTGCATCCAAAGTGATTTTTTCAAAATGAAAACTTGATGACCCTACATTCTTTCTTCAAACCCTTCAGTGGCTGCCCATTGGTCTTAAGGTAAAGACAGAACTCCTCAGAGTGGCCTGTGAGGCCCTGCATGGACTCACTAGACATGTACTGTCTACTCCAGCCATACTGACCTGCTTTCAGTTACTCAAATGCTCAAGCAACTACACCACAGGACTTTTGAACATGCTGTTCCCTTTATCTGGAATATATTTCCCAATGCTTGACCTAGTTTTTTCTATTCATCCTTTAGGTCAGAGCTTTTCTAAAAACTTCCACCCCATAGTAAGAAATATTATTTTACATTAACACTGAGAATACAGATAGGTAGGTAGGTAGGTAGGAAGATATAAGGATGATAGGTAAATAGATGGATGAGTCTTTGATTGAGTTCCCTAGGAAACAGATTCTCAGGGCAGAGATGTGTTTGTAGGAAGTGTTTTGGGAGGTACTCTCAGGATCAACACCAATAAGAGAGTGAAGACAGATTTGGGCAGAGGAAGGTGTTGATGGCAGTTTCAAAGCCCCAGGCAACCCCCCAAAAAAGGAGCTCTGGAGCTGGGATGGCCCTTCAAAGTTTTCCACTTTGATGTAAATGATGTAGGCTTTTGTATTCCTACATCAACCAATCATTGAATGTTTGCTGCCTCCGGGTCAGGGGTATTACCTTAGGCAAGGAGCATGACCTTGGGTCCAACTGCTCTCTTTGACTAAGGGTATTTCCTGAAGAAAGACTCAGAGTAGCCCAGTCCTGAAGGAGGGAGCTGGGGAGCACACCACAGCATCCACTACAGTCAATTCCTTATGATGCTTGGATCCATCTGCTTTGCATAATAAGTTCTGGAAACACTTCCTCTGGAATTCTGGCTGGTCTCTTTTCCCAGGCAAAGTTGTGGGAAGAAAGCCCCCGCCATTACATATTGTCTAATGGTTGTACCTGTTGCTCATCATATCCCTCCTCTGCTACCCATTTTAATCTCCCCCACCTTGTTTAGCATCTTTGCTGGTCTATATGGCAATCTTGTTGGGGTGACACACATATTTATTCCTGAGAAGTCCAAGCTCCTGCTCAACACGCCTGTCTCAGGCTTGACTGCTGCTGTTGTCCATTTACCAAAAAAAAAAAAAAAAATGTGTAGAATATAAAAAGACTCTTATCTTCTTCAGCCTGAGGGTAGAAAAAGATGAGGACCAGATCCAGGAATTAATTATTAGGGTAAAGCAAAAGTTGAATCCTCAATTCAAGCCTGATTGGGAAGGAATGATTTCTGAAACTTGGAATGGAGACGTCCAGGTTGATGCACTTAAAAGCTTGAAACCTCTCATCCCTGGCATCCTCTGCATCTACAGAAGTGATGTTCCCATCCTTTTTTTTTCTTTTGGCCATGCCGTGAGGCATGCAGGATCTTAGTTCCCTGACCAGGGATTGAACCTGTGCCCCCTGCATTGGGAGCACAGAGTCTTAACCAGTGGACCACCAGGGAAGTCCCGATGTTCCCATCTTGACTGAAGATACTGCACAGACCTTGGAATTTAACCTGATTTCCCTTATGATTTTCACACATTGCCTTCAGCTGATCAATAACTGTAGCTTTCCACTGTCTTTCGCTAGTAGTCTCAGCAAAAACCATCTGATTCTACTTTTTTAAACTACTGTTTCCTCAGGACATCGCAAAAGTCTGAAATATTGGACTCACCAGTGTGTTCCCTGGCACCTGTATCCTACTTCAGTTCCCCACTAGTGACCATGTTGACAGTGACACTGCTACAGCATGCCAGGGGCTATCAGTGAGCCACCTGCCACCAGTGATGGGAGTCTTATTGACAGCTACTCTGAGAGCCTGTCTCCTCAGGCCATTCCTGGTACCAATTGTCTTAGATGGAGTTTCCCCAGGAACAGATCCTGAGATGATTTATATGTAGGAATTTTACTGGGGAGTGTAGGATCTACACCTGTGAAGAAAGTAGCATTGTGTAGAGGAAGAAGTTTAACTGTAATACAGTCTCAACAAAGACCTCACCCATCCCAAGGAGAGGTCAGGAGCTAAGCGGACTCTTCAGAATTGCCCAACTCTAAGACTAAAGGCCTGAGCCTTTATACTTCTGTATCAACCAGAAACTGGATTTGGCTGTCTCCGGGATGGACCATGACCTTGGGCTGAGGGCAATTCCCAGAGAGGGCCTTGGTTGAGACCTCTCAGAAACTTCAGTCTTGAAAGGAGAATCGGGTGGTAGTCTACAGTATCAGTGATAGATAGGTGATCGATGTAACCGTAACAGTTAATCCGTGAAACAACAGCTGCCATTATTACATGTTCTACACTGTGATTTTTTTTTCTATTTAATTTGATTTATTTTCATGGTTCTTATGGTGCACATTTTGAAAATCACAGTATTGGATTACGATCAGTAGGTTAGTGTAGGATGCTGTGAAAACACACAGGTAAGGGCATTTCCTTGCAATCAGGAAATTGAAGAACTCTTACTCAATAAAGGTGAGATCAAATCTAAGCTAAGCACGAAGAGCTAGAAACACTCTACCTGTGTGAGTCCTTGGATAAGGAGGAATGGAGATGGTGGGTGGAGTGTCTGCGTTTTCCACAACCCTGGTTTGCTCATGTGCTCCGCTGGAAACAAATTATTTTGGTGACCTAGAAATGAAAGGATTCTCTCTTCCAGACTTGCCTCAAGCTAGCAGTTCTAAAGCCATCTTGCTGTTCCTTAGAAAATAACAGCAATAGCAGAGCCCAGGCTTGCATGGCTATTTCAGACAAAACCATTATTTTTCTCTTGTACTTATTTTAGGGAGTAGGTAAAGGGGCAACATAGTCCCTTGGTATCTGTGGTGAAGTGGAGGTCAGGGCTGGGTATGGTTCCAGGACCCCACTTGGATACCAAAATCTGTGGATGCTCAAGTCCTTTATATAAAATAGCATAGTATTTGCATATAACCTATACACATTCTCTCGTATAGTTTAAATCATCTCTAGATTACTTATAATACCTAATACAATGTAAATGCTATGTAAATAGTTGCTGGCATGCAAAAGTTTTGCTTTTTGGAACTTTCCAGAATTTTTTTCCCTGAGTATTTTCTGTCTGAGTTGGGTTGAATGTATGAATGTGGAACCTGTGGATACAGAGGGCTAAAGGTACTATAATCCTTGAAGGTACTATAATCCTCAAACGTGAGGTAGAAGAAAAAAAAGAAGGGGAGCAGAGTGTGTGTGTAAATCTGTCTAAGCACTGGAATGGAGTGCCCCCGCCTGTTGTCCAACCCCAGTTCATGTGCCTGATGCACAGTGAGACCAAACAGATCAAAATGTCAAGAGTTTGGAGCAGAGAAGGGTTTATTGCAGGGGCCAACAAGGAGAATGGGTGGTTTGTGTTCAAAAGACCCAAACTCCCCGATGACTTTCAGGCAAGTGTTTTTAAAGACAGTGTTGGGGCTTCCCTGGTGGCGCAGTGGTTGAGAGTCCGCCTGCCGATGCAGGGGACACGGGTTCGTGCCCCGGTCTGGGAAGATCCCACATGCCGCGGAGCGGCTAGGCCCGTGAGCCATGGCTGCTGGGCCTGTGCGTCCAGAGCCTGTGCTCCGCAACGGGAGAGGCCACAGCAGTGAGAAGCCCACGTAATGCAAAAAAAAAAAAAAAAAAAAAAAAAAGACAGTGTTAAAGGAGAGGGTCATAGGATACGTGGCCAGCTTGTGGACCTTCTTCTGATGAGTTCCTGGTGAGGTTACAGGGTGGTGTTTCTGAAACTTAACCTTCTGGTTCCAACCAGTCTGGGGTCTGCATGCTTGTGGTCAGCATGTAGTCACCATCCTCCACTTGGGTGGGGGTCTTAGTTTCCAGAGAACAACTCAAAGGTACGCATGAGATTGTTATCTATCCTCCTCTGGGAGGAACTAGGTGTGCCATGACACTATTGTCCTAATCATTAACTTCTTGACCCTGCTCTTTGGAACTCAGGGAAGGCCTGGGAGGAAAAAGCCTTTTTCTACAAACAAGAAACGGGAGACACTAAGGGGCTTTTGTACCCAGGAGGGCCCCACAGGGTTCTTCTTAGTTTCAATTCCCTCTTTTCTTTGATACTCTTCAGTCTTGAGGGGAACAGGTGTAAAACTAGAAAGGGAATAAAGTTTTGGATAGAGAGCTTAATCATAAACTCGGCAGAGGAACTCTGGTTTAGCGACACTCAACTTCACGCCAGCCGAGTGACCCCACAGCCTCTGCTTTCCCTGATTTGATTTGACGGGTTTTTTTCTTCCTTTCTTTCAGAGGGCCTTTTTATGCTTGAAGTCTTGATTGAGGCTTTGGGTCCCACTGGAATACCAATTTTGTTTTTCTAGATTTAGTCTGTTATTTTTGTTATTGTTGGTTATTTCAGTAGAAAAAAAAATCTTACTTCATTCTTTTATTAAGAAATGACTCAGCAATTGCAATGTGATGGGATATTTTTCCATAATTTTCGTGGATAAAAAATTTTAACTCTTTGTCTCCTTTAAAGTTTCTTTTCCCCCAGAATTTCATTTTTACTCCTTGGTTGACTATGTAGTTTAGATCCAAACTAGGGTCTATGATTATATTTTTAATTTCTCTTTAAGTGGAAATAAGTTAAAATTAGGAGTAGTATTGAATTTTCACCTCAAAATTCTCTTGTAATAATAACATCCTCCCCATTGCCCTCAAATAAAAAAAAAATTAAATCCTACATGAAACAGAGATGAATGGTTCATGTTTAATTCAATTTAAGTGAAGTTTGAAAAGGTTTGTTTAAAAAAATTGTTTAAATTTTAGTGATAAGAATTTCTAATTCATGGGCGATTGGGATTGACATGTATACACTGATGTGTATAAAATTGATGACAAATAAGAACCTGCTATATAAAAATATAAATAAAATAAAATAAGAATTTCTAATTCAGGAGCTGGAAGGTAGAACTGGAACAGGTGAGAAAGTGTCCTGGGTTTAGGTCCCCATTAGTTGTGAGATATTAGCCTCATCTCTAAAAGAAGGATTAGATTAGGCACCTTAGGGGCTACTCCTACTCAATTTATTTGTGACTTTATGGAGTTGTCACTTTAAACACTGTCTAAACAGTGATGTGCCTCAGGTTTCTAGTGATCTTTAGGTCAGCTGATTCCTAGCCATTCCCTCAAAGTCTGCCTTCATCTGGATCCTAATTTGGTTTGGCATTCTCTAGTGATGGAAAAGGCAACTCACGCTGGGCAGCCTCCTTTGTGGCTCCCCCACCAAAGGTTGACAGCTCAGCAGCCTTCCTGTTCCAGAGCACAGGACGCCTTTGCTTGGGACTGAGCTGAGGCTGCTAATTGTTCCACCTCCAGGATCTCATTTAAGCCCAAACTGCCATCCCAAAGGTGTATTATTCAGTCATCTGTCAGACCCATTGAGAATGGTTATTTCAGCTTGGAAGGGAAATTTTTAAATGGAGGAGAAGTAGGTGGTTTTCTTTTCTAGTGTTATGTTATAAGCAGTTGCTAAAACAAAAGCAAAAACAACCCTGTGTCTTAAGTTCAAAAACGTCACAGCTATTTAATTTATTTATTTCAAACCAAGAGCTGCTCAATGCCCAATGCCATTTATATTTGAAATGTAAAGTGGATTGTATCCTGTCCATTCCCTCCCTGGCTGCTGATGGAAAGAACTAGGTGTTGACATGTCCTTGTAACAAATTATTCGCTCGAAGAAGATTCCCTGTCACTTAAGGAGTTAAAAATAGAGTGTAACATTTCTCAAACTGTGTTGGCTGAGGTGACTTCAGGAGCTCCCCTGGGCAGTTAGGAGGCTGCTCAAACCCCTGCTTGAACAAGGAGGTTGGATGCCTTTCAAGATTTTTGGTGAGAAAAGGTTCTGCTGCAAATGGAACCAGAGGTGAAGCACAGGAGAGAGGGAAGGAGACCAGCTGGGAGGGGGTGCAGATTAATGGTCCTTTGGGCTCAGTGCTGTAGTAGAAACATGGAATGTTCATTACTAGCACAGAGGCCAGGGGTGAATCTACAAAGTGAGTAAGCTTACTGGGGAGTTGGGAGTGAAGGGCATTCCAGGCCAAGAAAACACACCATCGGGGAGACAAGAAACAATGCAATACCTTTAGAGAGCGCAGTTTAGTGTCGGGGACCACAGCGTCAGAGCAGGTGGGAGCCCACCAAGGTGGCGTGGCAGACAGGGGGTCAGTTCTTAGAGGTCCCCGCAAGACATACCCAGGTGTTCCCCTTTCCTGGCTGCATGGCACCATTAAAAGAATTTCAGGGTGAATCAGCTGTGTGACATCAGCCAGACCCTCTGTATTTGTCTGCAGTCCCTTACACTCCTTTAGTACTTTAGTAGAGAAATAACCATTGTTTAAGGTATGATTTGTGGCCCTTACTTTAAAGACTTTCTATTCTCGAAGAGAAGCTAATGACTCCTTTGTTAAGGTCACCATTACAACATAACAGACTTAACTGGGACCTGGACAACCCTGGAGGTCATTCAGTGTCTTATCAACAGAGGGCACTGTTGCTACTTCACCTTTGTGGGAGATTGACCCAGGCTCTGCAGGAAGTTAGTATTGCTGGCCCCCGGGTACTAAGTGGCAGTAATACTACTCTCCCCACTCAGTCATTATGAAAACTAAATTCCCAACTAATTTTCCTAAATTTCCTTGGGGTGGAAAGGGGGGATGTTAACAGTGACACCTACTCCCCCCCATCTCTGACCACTGAGCCCAGGCTCCCCACATTTTGCAGATGAGGAAACCAGGGTCCAGATGGGTTACATAACTTGCTCCCAGTGAACCAGCTGGTCATGGGCAGAACCAGGCGTCTGGAATTCCGGTCCAGGGCTCTTGGTGTGGTAATGCTTCAGCCCCCTTCCTCAATTTCTTGAAAGTTGAAGTACGCCTGTGACCCTATTAGGTTACTGATTTAATGTCTTCTTCTTTGTGCTCTTTTCTGAGTGAGGAGGAAAGGGAGGGAGCAGAATGGAGGTTGAAAGGTGAAGGAAACACTATCAGAATCAGGTAGATCCATACACAAAGCTGAGATATATGAGAAGGAAAGGGGCAGGCAGCACCAAAGCTACCTCCTCCAGCTTCAAGTGGACATGACTCCACTACCTGCTGTTGTTGTTCATCCATAAACAGGCCACCCCATCTACGGGCTAGGCACCCACTATTCCAGGCACTGGAAATACAATGATGAGACACGGTCCCTTCCTTCATGAAACATAGAACTTAAGAGGGAAGACAACACTTAAAATTAATCACAAGACAGGACTATAAATAATTATAGCCAGCATCTGCTGACAGCTATTCTGTGCCAGGTACTGTCAAGCGCTTTATATACATTATCTCATTCAATCCTCCTTGCAATACTATGAGTTAGGTACTCTCATTATTTCCATTTTTCAGACGTGGAAACTGAGGCCTAGAAGGTTAAGGGATTTGCCTAAGGTCATGCGGCTGGGATTTGAATCCAGCTGATCTTGGAAGGTATATTATACTGCATAATAGCAATGGTAGGTAAAATGTATTGTAGAAGCCACATAGAAAATGCATTTAGAAGTAATGGATATTGACCCTCTTTGCCACTGTCTGAGAGTCAGATGTAGACTTTATGTTTCTCGAGGAGCAAGTGCAGAGAAAGCTCCTCTTTGGGATTGCCCCCTCACCACACCCTGTTCTCTTCCAGTTCCTTGTGGTTGATGCTTCCCTGTGGTTGCAAAGACCAGGGATACCTACTCTGGGGAAGCAGTTCCTTATGCTCAGTACTGTCTCTTTGATCACAAATTCGGATTGATTGCTATCTGTTTTGTTTTAGGCCCCCTTTTAAGATGAAGAGAAATTAATAGTCTGAGGTGAAGAGTAGCAGAATCATATCCATTTGAGACTGTTACACGATATTTTAATAATCAAGGAAACTAAAGTTTCTGCACATACCAAGTGTTTTCCAACCGAGGAGATGCTTATGTCTCCTCCACCCAGATCTAGCTCCCCTTCCATGTAAATCCTCCTCTCACCCAACCCCTTATCTAACACCTTGAAGAGGAGGTAAAACCAAATTATTCGAGATTGTCTCTTTTATTTAACTTGACAACCACTGTGAAAACAAACCCAACAGACAAAGTGATGGAGATGTTTTACAAAATAAACATTAAATAGAGATTGATCTTCAAAGCATTTAAGATTTCTCTGTGTGTGTGTGTGTGTGTGTGTCTGTCTGTCTTCCCCATTGACACTCTGTAACATTGATCTACGTAATTGTTCTTTACAGTTGAAATCTAATGCTAATATTGCTCATCAGAACTGAAATATTTAAAAAAAATTTTTTACAGGGTCGTCATGTCAAAACGGGCCAACTTGCAGCCATCAAGGTTATGGATGTCACAGGGGTAATGTATCATTATCTTGCCGTCTCAAAGTTATATATTTGTAACAGAGAAGTTGGTGATAGAGAAAAATCATTTTTTTGGAAATAGAATTTTTTTAGACATCCAAGACCTTTCCCCACTTGTGCTTAACATAAAAATTAAGAGTATTTAGCAGCTGACAGAGATGACCATGGGTAAATCACTCTAATTAAATTAGATACCTACACACTGCCTTATGTAGTCAGAATGAAGAACATGTGTGCCAATAATTTACATAAACACAGCCAAGGACATTTGCAGATGAAGACAGAACAAGGATTTGAAGGTATTAAGAGAATAATACTGAGATTACACAAAAGAGGTGCGTCTTAACAGTTTTCCCCAAAGTCCACCTAACACTGGAGTAGACAAGAGTTTGGATAACTCTAAAATCCTAGTAGGATGTGTAACATGAATATTTTCCTCCCCAAAATGTTATAGACCAAATAATCACAATAACTACAAATACTTATTATAGAGCAACACTGAAACAAAATTTCTGCCTGGATTATCAAAAGCAATCTAATGAATAGACTTTATTTTAAATACAATCTTACGCTTTCAATCCTTTTTGCTAGGTCTATTTAAAATATTTTAATGCCTTTTCTAGAGTACAGAGCAAAAATCAGACTTGAAAGGACTTATTGGAAATCAAAAGCATGTTAATGATTTTCTATTGTCCCCAGGGATTTTTCTAAGATGTCTGTCAGCTGTACACAAAAGCTAAAAGACCAAAGTCTTCCGTTTGGCCCAGAAGTGGATTATTTAATGTAAAGAGATGTAGAATGAATGGGTCACACAAAGGTATCAAGAACCAGTATACAAATAAGAAAAACACACAGTATGTCCGTAGGCCAGACTTCGGTCCATACCTTCTCTGGTCCAGTTTGCTACCTTTGATAAGTATACATTATATGCTACACTATTAACCATGATACTAATTTCACTAATTTTCATTTATACCACACATTGTACTGTCTTCCTTTCCTTACTTATTATTTATCTGAATTCCTTGTTAAGTTCTATGCATTTTAAAAATTATATGCATTTTTAACAAGAAAAAATTTTGTTCCCATATGTTTAGAAGAACTTAGATAAAGTAATCCTTCCTTTTATTTGTCCTAAATGCATTATTCAAATTTCAGAGCTTGCAAACCAGTTCAAATATTTCATCCCAATTAGTTTATGAATTCACCTGGCCTTTACTGAGTAAGAAAATACATGTAGATTATATTAATACGGTTTAGGTTCTGCCACTTGCAAGAGAAAACTCAAAATAACAGGCTTAAGTATGATGGAAGTGTCATGCTCTCTCATGTTAAAGGAGTCTAGGGGCGACAGTCCAGGGATGTGTAACAGCAATGTGATAGAGTAGTCGGGTGTTTTTATCTTTCTGCTCCATCATTCTGACACATGGCTTCCACACTTAAGGTTAGTTCTGTGATTTAAGGTAACTGTTGGATTTCCATTGATCACATTCTTTGGCAGGCAAAAAAAAGGCAGTGCGGGGAAGGGGGGGGAGTGGGTGAGAGCAGAGGGTACAGAAGACAGCCCCTTCCAGTGAAATTTTTTCTACTCGCATACAACGTTTCTATTTACTTCTGCAGTCATTGGCTACCTAGCTGCAAGGAAGCTGGGAAATGTGGTCTTTCATTCTACCAACCTGTCCAGTTAATTTGGGTTCTATTATTAGTCAGGAATGAAGAGAGAATGGATACTTGTATTGTTAATTAGCAGGGTCTGACACAAAAATCAAGATCAGATACTATCGGTCTCTACATAGAAACCTATTAGAAATGTGCAAATCTTTTACAAAGCTCCCAGCACAAAACAAATCAGAATTTTTTTGCAATTCTGCTAAAGTCATACTACTGTATTTTCCTTGAATTGAATAGGATCTCCACATAATGTGATGCACTTGGCAGTTGAACAACTAATGGATGTGGATGGAGCCCAAGACATTAATTCTGTAAAGTTCTGTTGTGTGGGTCTGCAGACTACAGTTGAGTTCCACTGACGTCATTAATCTCAGTGTACAAAGCTGTATATTGATGCACAAAGTATGACCTGAGAGCATTGAATATCACTTTCTCTGGTTCTGTTTGTGAGATTTTAAATTGTTCAAAGAATCATTTACTATTTCTAGACCACCTTGCTTGGAATCAAAAAAGTTACACAGCAATTTATCCCAGAGTATGTATTTTCAGTTTAAGCAGTGTCAGTTAGCCTCTCTAAACTGGGTTTCACAAGGCAACTGAGACCTACAGAAAATGATTTAGAGTCTGTTTTCTCAATTCTCCCCATCATGGTACAGAGCTAGCACCATTTTCAATGCATAGGAGAGTCAGTCTATTGCTTACAATGGATGCTTTATAGTATTTAGGCTTAATTCTCTCGGGGGAACCTCTGTTGAAAGGGCTGGATAGTTCCTTGATTTAGGCACATCATTGACCATTATGTAACCACTGACCCCTAACAAAGGCAAACATGGATACACATCAGGAAATGGTTTTCTTATTTCCCATGGTGTATGATCCAGCATCAAATGACTTTTGTATCACCCCCTTACACATCACAGTCAACATAAAATTTCCTTTGTGAAACTCATGTGGTGTCCTCAGAAAACAATCTATTTCATTTTGTCATGTTGTCTTTTGTGTATTATGGAACGCTGTAAAAGCTTCTTACCAATTATTATAATTGTGCTCATTATAGCTGCTCTGAGATGAATTCTCAAAGGTCATCTTTGTTAATTGTTTGCAGTGATCTACTGCGAAGTTACTATAGTTTATCGTAATGAATTTGATAAAACTATAAGCTTGAAATCAATTTTTAAATTATTGTTTTCTTTCTATACCATTTCCATTTTTAAAAGAAAATAACCATAAAGAAAACTGGATATAATGCTTATGTTCTTCTGTTTTACTGCTGAGACACTTCCAAATTTGCTAATATTTGCTTCAGAATTAGGGCTTAAACTCAGACTCAGTCTTTGAAGTTCTTTTAGTTTCTGAAATAATTATGAGAATTTCTGCATTTTGTCGCTTTCTGGGGATTTCTTCCCAGCTGGACTTGTGTACTTTAATCATCTAAACAAAATTGGGCCCTCTCGGGTAGTGTTCCTCAAGGTGGACAACCAGCATTTACGGACCGTCAGCACCCCTGGGGTGTTCATCAGAAAGGCAGATTCGTGGGCTTGCTGCAGAATTTCTGGGTGGAAGAACCTGCCTTTTCTACAAGCTCCTCAAGGAGCTTCATGCACACCAAAGTCAGAGGAACACTTTTCTAGGGACTTGTATTTACTGCTTTCTGGCTACCAAGTATGAAGAGACCATGATTCTTTGATAATCCTGCAAATAATACCCATCTTCATTTGAACCAAAATTCCTGATGTAAACTAGTCCCTTTACAATGATACCTTGAAGCCCATGTAGGAATTAATAAGATAATAACTTACTGTCATAGGCTTTCATCTTTACAATGACTGGTTGTGATCATTACTCAGGACACTTTGGGTTGTAGTACCAAAGCCCCACTCAGACTAGATGAAGCTGAAAACAGAATTTATTGTCTTGTGTATATTTTATTTTATTTTATTTTATTTATTTATTTATTTTGCCGTACGCGGGCCTCTCACTGTTGTGGCCTCTCCCGTTGTGGAGCACAGGCTCCGGACGCGCAGGCTCACCTGCCACGGCTCACGGGCCTAGCTGCTCTGCAGCATGTGGGATCTTCCCGGACCGGGGCACGAACCCGTGTCCCCTGCATCGGCAGGCAGACTCTCAACCACTGCGCCACCAGGGAAGCCCTGTCTTGTGTATATTTTTTAAAAAAAGAAAAAAAAAAGAAAAGGCTCAGCAAGATCTGGGAAGTCACATGACTGATTAGGAATTTTGTATCTCTCCATCTCTGGGCTCTCCTTTCTTTCTACCAGCAGCTCCAGGCTCATGTTCTAATTACTTCATTACCCTTAGTCCCAGCAAGAGTGCCAGTGTGAACATCAGTGGCCCAGCTTGGGTCACCTCACTATCCGACAACCAAACCCTGTTTCTCTCCAGCCACATCTGGGTTGGGTGCCTGGCCCTGGAACCTACCACAGGGACTGAGAGTTGGAAAGGATTCCTCAAACAAAAACCTAAGAACTGTTAAAGCAAAGGGTAGGATAGATGCTGGGCAGGGAAAAACAAGAGAATTCACTGTATTACTGTAAGATCAAATCATTTTAGTAGATGTATTTAAAACTGACTTAGTCCTTAAGTAAAGTGCCTCTGTAGTTACGTTTTTTATATTTCAGCCTGAAATAATAATAATGGTAGCTAACACTGATGGAGTGATTATTATGTGCCAGAACTCTTTACAATATTTTCTATATTGATTCACTGAATGCCCTTAACAACCACCAGACTCCATTATTAGTTCCAGTATAGAGATGAGAAAACCAGGCATATTAAGTATCTTGCTCAATGTAACATGTAAATGGTGGAGTGAATATTTCAACCTGAGTATTTTAACTCTACTTTTTAAGTCCACCCTGTTTCTCACACTGCCATAGGTCTTCATTTAACATAGAAGGATATTTAGTGTTTAATTAAATTAATTTATTTAATAAACATTTACTAAACACCTACTTTATGACAGACACTTGAAATTCAAAAATGACAAAGTGGTTCTTTGCCTGAAGGGGAGCTGACAATAATACAACCTTGCTCTAAATCTTTGTAAGTAAAGCTAATCCATTTTATAATAAAGTCGTACAAGTCATAAATAAAGTTACATATAAAGTTTGATGTGACAGTGAGGGGCAGTAATTAAGCCCAGGAGGACAATCAGACGAGAACGTTCCTGGCCAAGAAAATGATCTGTGCCAAGGCATGGAGGCTGAGAGAGGTGGAACATGTTCTGGAAACTATCACATAGTTTAGTTTTAGTATAAAAAATGTGCTGAGGAGAGAGTGATACAAGGGGAATCTGGACAAGTTAGGGTCAGGTCATGAGGGAATTGAATGCTGTGGCAAGGACATTACAAGGTTTTCAAACTTTTTAATTTTCCCAATAGAACCCTGAGAGCAAAGAGTCTTAAGCAAAAACCCATTAGATAGAAGAGATACAAGGGTTGTTTTTTACAAGGGGCGGGAGGCTGTCAGTCCTGGCCCCGTCCCCACACCACTGCTAGAGCCAGTGTGGAAGCCAGAAGTTAAATAGCAAAGTAACAGGATGGGATTTGCCTACTAGAAGGATCCATCTTAAGCCCTGCTTGATTGAGTTTCTATTTCTGTCTCACTTACTGAATTCCTGTAGGTGAAGCTTTCAGCCAGTCTCCATCCCTCTTTGAAGAGTAAGGAAGCAGCCTTCTCCCAGTAGTTTCTGGTAGAGTGCTTTGCCCAGAGTTAACGGGCTCATTGAATGTTTGCTGAAATTGGACCAAAGAAAAAAAAAGAAAAATCTTTTCATCTTCGGTTACTGGGAGAAATCAGGGGACATGCTGCTCTAGGCATATTTGATTCCTCCTTCCCAAAGGGAGGGCAATTCAGTGGAATGATTGGTAGCATAGAAGGTAATATTAGTAACAGTAATAACAACAACAACAGCCAGAGTCAAAAATAAAGATGGCTATCATTGATTGCTTATATGTGCCAAGCATTGTTCTTAGTACTTAATACAATATACACTAACTCATTTAATTCTTGAAACAATTCCCATTAGAGGAGCAGTGCTAATAATATCCATTTTACAAATGAGGTATTAATTGAAAACAAAAAATCCTGAATAACTTGCCCAAGCGCCACAGACAGTAAATGGCAGAGTTGGAATTCGAATCCAGCCAGTCAGGGTGTGCCCACCTTCCCCACGGCCCTGTTATAAGAATGAGGAATGGGAGTTGGGAGTTGGGGGCATCACCAGAGCATGGCCTTCAGATTCAGATAGAGCTGGGTTCACACCCACTCCTCTCCTTACTGCCCTTGGGCAAATTTTTTAACTTTTCTGAATCTCATTTTTCTTATCTGTTAGATGGGAATACAAACATTGCAAACTTGTTTTGAGACTAAAATTATATAATGTCTAGTGCTTGGTACATAACAGTTCCTCACTACATATTAGTCCTGGTAAGAGACAGTGAATGGGGCAGGCAGTAGGAGTGAGGAGAGGATGTTATAATGTGCATTGGACTTCTGTAGCTGGGGATGGTAGCCTGTGCTATGAACCACATGCCATACATGCCATATGTGGGTTAGTTCATTGTCAATATATGTAAATAGTTTGACTCAGCCCTGTCTTCACTACCTCAGTTACAAAGTTATTAGTCTTACCCTGAACAACAGGTAACTGTCAAAATGACTTAGTATAGAGCAGGATCCAGGGCAGAAAGTGGGGCTGGATTCCAGAAGCTGAAGACTGAAATCACAATAATTCATTTATTCATTCACTTAAGAATGAGTGAATGTGCTATGCTCTGGGGTGATAGCGGTGAGTAAGACAGACACAGGCGCTATCTTCTGGAATCTTACATTCCAGTGTGAGTGAAAGACGTTTAACAAACAGTTGAACAGTTATTTGACAGTTCTGATGAACTTCCAAGGACTGTACAGAGAGTATTAAGGGAGAATTTAAGAAGGAAACTGACCTATCTAGGTGGCAGTACGTTCGTTCCCTGATTAAGTAACAACTACATGAGATCAGAGGATGGGTAGATATTGGTGAGGTTGGTAGGGCCCGAGAGGGGCGTTCCCAGCTGTGGAAGCTTGACTCTCAGCAAAGCCTGGGAATCCCCACCCCAGGATCTTCTGCTGCAGAGACCCTTCTAGACACCTCTTTGGGACTTTTCAAGTAAATAAAGTTAGCAGAAAGACCAGTCAGATAAAGCACATGATGAGAATTTTTTTTTTTTTTGCGATACGCGGGCCTCTCACTGTTGTGGCCTCTCCCGCTGCGGAGCACAGGCTCCGGGCGCGCAGGCTCAGCGGCCATGGCTCACGGGCCCAGCTGCTCCGCAGCATGTGGGATCTTCCCAGACCGGGGCACGAACCCGCGTCCCCTGCATCGGCAGGCGGACTCTCAACCACTGCGCCACCAGGAAAGCCCTGAGAACTTTTAACAGAGAAAAGATAAACAGATTTTTTTTTTTTTTGTCTCCATAATACCCTCCACCTTTGGGGCTGTTTCCAGGGTCTCAATTCTGTGTGTTGTACAGCACATAGAACTTGGAAAGCTTCTAAGTTCTAAAAATGGACAAGCTGAGCTGCTTACTCCATGCACACTTCAGCATTTCTCCTTACATACTGATTACACCCCTTTTGGTGGCTTATGCGTGTCTGGGTCTCTGCACATGTGCATGCGTGCTGAGTGGGTGGCCTTGTAGTATATGTATGCATGCATGCTCCAGAGATTGCTTAAGAGCAAAAAATGGGCCTGGGGACTCCTGTCTATACCCCACACTAATGAAGGTGAACACTTAGGTGCACTAGTTGTTAGAAGTGTTTTTCCATTGTGACGGTTTGTTTTTAGTAGTGCCTTTCATTTGTGTACCTCAAAGTATTTGATCAAAACTACAATTTGTTCTTTTATCCCCCTAGTGGAATCGAGATGCATGAAGGTAAGGAGATTGACCCACAGAGGTTGGGGTGCCTGGAATCATTAAGCAGGCCATTCAAATCCAGATTTGTTACCAAGTTCCTCAATCGTGGACAGTGGGGGTCTCCTTTTCGTAGATCCGTGCTCTCCTTTGCATGCCAGCACATCTTTCCCATCTCACATTTAGGTCCCTCTTTTGACTTTACTTGGTTCCCTCTTGTTGAGCTCTTTTGAGGCTTGACCTCCTCATCAATACATTGGCTTTCTGAATGACGTGAAGCTCACCTTTAGTTTTCCTTTTATGAAGAGTCCTCTCTTTCTCGTTTAAAGCCTGCTGACTTTAATGAGCCCAGAACAGGAACTGTGCATTATCCATCTTGGTACCTCCTGCAGAGCCTGCTGACCTAGGACCTGTCACGTAGTAGATGCTATACAAAATGATATTATGTTTGTAAAAACAAGAGACCAGAGAAAATATAAAGACTAGAAAGCCAGATGAAGAAAAAACAGATCCAAATTACAAGGCACAGGGAATTTGATAGTTATTTTTTCCGGTAACCAAAGACAAAAGGGAAGACATTCTCATTTACACTGTTAATACCATCAGAAAAGAAGACCCATTCTGATTCCTGTGGGCTGTTACCTGAATTGTAGGTGGAGGATTCTTGAAGATATAAGCCATCTCATTTATTTATTTATTTTAATTTTATTGAAGTACAGTTGATTTACAATATTGTGTTAATTTCTGCTGTTCTGGAAAGTGATTCAGTTATATATATATATATATATATATATATATATATATATACACACACACATATTATATATTTTTTCATGTTCTTTTCCATTTTGGTTTATCACAGGATATTGAATACAGTTCCTTGTGCAAGTAGGACAAGTAGGACCTTGTTGTTTATCCATCCTATATATAATAGTTTGCAGCTGCTAATTCCAGACTCCCCAAACTCCCAACCCTCCCCCACCCCCCCGACCCTAGCAACCACAGGTCTGTTCTCTGTGTCTGTGATTGTTTCTGTTTCTTAGATAGGTTCATTTGTATCATATTTTAGATTCCACGTATAAGCAATATTTGTCTTTCTCTTTCTGACTTCACTTAGTACGATAATCTCTAGGTCCATCCATGTTGCTGCAAAAGCTATCTCATTTATCATAGATTTTAAATGAATGACAACATTCCTAGGGTTAAAACCTGTTTTTAAAATTCATAGTCCTCTTGGGAGTCATACATCAATGCAGGCTTGGGTGTGAGAAGGATGCATGTCACCCTCGTGTTGTCTGCTTCTCTAAGGGATACTACTTCCTACTAAAGAGAGAGCAGGTTAGCCTAGTGGTAAAAAAGAGCACTGCAAACTGTCACTCATCTGGGTTTACCCTAGTTTTGACACTTCCTGTCTCTCTTACCCCAGGCATGTTGCTTAACCTCCCCTTATTCCACATGTATAAATATGGATAATATTACTTCTCTCATACATTTAGTGTGAGAAGGAAATATAGTTATTTATAAAGCATTTGAGGGACTTCCCTGGTCGCGCAGTGGTTAAGAATTCTCCTGCCAATGCAGGGGACTTGGGTTCCATCCCTGGTCCGGGAAGATCCCACATGCTGAGGAGCAACTAAGCCTGTACTCCACAGTTACTGAGCCTACGCCTCTACAGCCCTCAAGGCACAGCTACTAAGCCTGCACACCACAGCTACTGAAGCCTGTGCGCCTAGAGCCCGAGCTTTGCAACAAGAGAAGCCACCGCAATGAGAAGCCCGTGCACCGCAACAAAGAGTAGCCCCCGCTCGCTGCAACTAGAGAAAAGCCCGCCGGCAGCAATGAAGACCCAACACAGCCATAAATAAATAAATAAATAAATAAATAAATAAATAAATAAAGCATTTGAGAGCAATATGTAGAACACAGTGTTTAGTGCACATTGTTACTACTACGACATCTCTTGTAGACATTTTTCATTTTCTCTCCATAGCACCAACGATTCCCATAGGAGACAATATGCCCTACCCTGTCCAGCTACAGGGCCTTGGTAATCGCTGTTTCTCTGCCAGGAAACCAATCCCTCCTCAGTCACATCATATTATACTTTTTCTTTCCCCTAACTGGGTAACCTCCCGCATGGCTTTTAAAATTCAGCTCACACTTGGATTTTTCGGCTCTCTCCCCTCATGCCCCTAATTACATCAGCTACCCATACCTCTCAAGTTAGTAATTTTGCATGTATCTGTATCATTCTTTGATTTCCATTTGTGTTCCCCACGAGACTATAGTAAGTTTCATTGTGGAAGGGCTTGAATGTTTTATGTCCATTGTTGTATTACACTCGGCCCTCTGTATTCGCAGTGTTAGTTGAATCTGAGGATGTGTAACCCACGGATATGGCAGGCCGACTGTGCTATGCTACTTTACATAAGGGACTTAAACATCTGTGGATTTTGGTATCCATGGAGGATCCTGGAACCAATCCCTTATGGATACTGAGGGACGACTGTATTATATTATTATTATTATTATTATTATTATTATTTAGCATTGTGCCTGGGATAGAGTAGCAGATAAATATTTATTGAATGAATCCATTTAGTTTAGGGTTAACATATACAACAAATCCAAGTGCTGCTTGCAGTATGCTGTGGCAAAGACCCAAGTTCTATCAGTGCTGCAATGAAGAAATATGGGCTTGAGCAACTCGTTGAATCATGCTAGACCAGTTTCCTTAGATCTGTAAATATATAGTTTGCAGGTGCTTACCCACCTTGAGATAATTTTAGAGGATCCATACATGCTTAAGTCTCATTTAATGTTTCATATATTTTAATATTTAATAAACTGATTTTTTTTAAAACCCTCAAACTCAATGTTATATACCAACTTTGAACACACTAGAAAATTGCAACTTCTCAAGGGGGAGGGAGGGTGGGGGAGGGATGGATTGGGAGTTTGGGATTAGCAGATGCAAACTATTATATATAGGAAGGATAAACAACAAGGTCCTACTGTATAGCACAGGGAACTCTATTCAATATCCAGTGATAAACCATAATGGAAAAGAATATGAAAAAGAATATGTGCATGTATGTATAATTGAATCACTTTGCTGTACAGCAGAAATTAACACATTAAAGTCAACCGTATTTCAATAAAATAAATTAAAAAATAAAAGAAAACAGCAACTTTTCAATTTGTAATCTGGGTTACTCCATTCGTGTGCAGAATGTCATTCAGTATGAATTTTCCCCTGAAATTTTAAGGCATGCTTTTTAAGAGTAATTGTTACCACTTACAATTACCTATCTGAGGAAATGTAGATTTTCTCTATCCTTTGGAACCAAAACAAAACTGAAAATTAATAAGATATTGAAGCTGATATGTGACTTTTTCTTTCAAAAATTCTAAATTTGTCTTCACTAAAATAGCCCCTTTGTTGTCATTGATTAACTTTATATCTAGATATTACATAGTTTAATTTTTTTAAGAGTTTAGTCATCCTTTGTTTCTTTTCTTTTTTTTTTTTTTTTTGCGGTACGTGGGCCTCTCATTGTTGTGGCCTCTCCCATTGCGGAGCACAGGCTCCGAACGCGCAGGCTCAGCGGCCATGGCTCACGGGCCCAGACGCTCCGCGGCATGTGGGATCTTCCCGGACCAGGGCACGAACCCGCGTCCCCTGCATCGACAGGCGGACTCTCAACCACTGCGCCACCAGGGAAGCCCTGTTTCTTTTTTTTTAACTATTTATTTTATATTGTAGTATAGTTGATTAACAATGTTGTGTTAGTTTTGAGTGTACAGCAAAGTGATACAGTTATAAATATACACGTATCTATTCATTTTCAAATTCTTTTCCCATTTAGGTTGTTACATAATATTGAGTAGAGTTCCCTGTGCCCTACAGTAGGTCCTTGTTGGTTATCCATTTTAAATATAGCTGTGTGTACTACATATAATAGTTTAATTTATAAAAATAAATGTTTACTGATTTTAAAAGTCTAGTTTTTGTTGAGGCTGTATATTGGCATCCTGAATAAAATTTCTGTTGGAGAAAGGGATTTTAGTGCTACAAATTATTAAATTTTTTTAAAATCACATTTTAGAAGATGTTAGTAATCCCTACAAATTCTAATAGTCTATGATTCTTTAACAATAACTTGTCTTCAATTTTTTGTCGCATTCAGTCAGCGACGAAGGTGAAAATGGTAGACATGTTAGCACAAAAACCTGCCTAATGCCAGCAACCACTGTGGAGAGCAGGACAGGTGAGCAGGAACAGAAGTGGTTCTAGCCAGTGTCCGAACATCAGGGTGTAGTCGCATTTATGAGTCTGTACACCTCATACTTCCTTGAGAGCTCGAACTGACCAGTGCCTTGGATTGTTGTAAGAATTACACAGGTTTATTTCTCTTCCATGGGTTGAGAGCTGAACGTTGGGCAAAACCCTTTGTTATAGAGCACACTAATATGAAGTGTCTCGTTAATTCCATTTTTAAATCCTACTATATTATAGGTGCTTAAAGTATATTCCCCTGTGTAATAAATATGCAACTTAAAGTCCCTCCATTATCCCCTGGAATCATTCATAAGCAAATATTAGTGTGTGCTAACAAGCTCCTTTAATTGGAGGACCAAAGGCAGGTTTCTCTTCAGCCCTGGCTTAAGGTGCTCCTAAACTCTTCTTTCATGATTTAGCAGCTTTGGTTTTATCACCGTAGGTAATTGCCCTTCTTCTGTCTAGGAGTTTTCAGTTTAGAATTAAGACCACTGACTTTGAAGTCAGACGAATCTTGGCTTTGGATCTTAGCTCTAACATTTAAAATAGGAATAAACTCTCTGAAACTCATTTTCCTTATTTGTTCAATGGGATCATTAAAAACATGTATTTCCTAGAGCTGTTTTGAATATTAAATGAGATAATACACATACAACCTCTGGGACAAAACATTACGTAAGGTTGGCTTTGGCTATATTTTATGACCACAGTTGTGGTCATCATATAGTCATCAGAGGTGGTCGGTGGCTTGAAAACATTGTCTGGGATCACCCGTTTCCTTGCATTTGAAAACCACTGTCTCTTCACCTGTTTTATCATCTTGCAGGAGGCTGGTTCTCGTTTTTCACATAGAAGTGTTCTCTGCAAGCAGTAAGAGAAGTCCACCCCTACACACAAATACTTTTCAAGTCTCTGCTGCGTCGCATTTCCTAATGTCCCATTGGCCAAAGCAAATCACATGGCCAAGCCCAGAGACAAGCAGAGGAAATGGACTCCACCTCTTCAGGTGGGAGGCTGCCACATATCGGGCCATTTTTCCTTTTAGTCTACCACAAATAGTAAGCAATAAATAGATTCTTGTCATCTTGAGAAAAAACAATCTTCTTTATGTTGATAATAAAGCTGTGCTTACATAAGCACTTAATCATTTCTAAGCCTTAGGAGGTGACTTTGATAGGTATTCTTTTTCCCATTTGCAGGGGAAAATATCTGGCATTCGGAGAGTTTAAATGGCCGTGCCTGACTTTACATAATAAGTCAGCTTGGACAAGATTTTTTTTTTTTTTTTTTTTTTTTTTTGCGGTACGCGGGCCTCTCCCGCCGCGGAGCACAGGCTCCGGACGCGCAGGCTCAGCGGCCACAGCTCACAGGCCCAGCCGCTCCGCGGCACACGGGATCCTCCCGGACTGGGGCACGAACCCGCGTCCCCTGCATCGGCAGGCGGACCCTCAGCCACTGCGCCACCAGGGAAGCCCTGGACAAGATTTTGAAGTCTTCTGATTGAAATAATGGTTCTTCCTAGAGTATTGGACTTAGCTTATTAAAATTACTCCCTTTTAACATTTGTGACAATTTGGTACCATTACTTTGTTTTTCACTATGACCCAGTGGTCATTAGTTTCCCAGTGAGCTTGATCCCTGTGCTCAATTCTCAGGACATAAGAATAATCCATTTACAAAATAGAAGATAAGCTTCTTATAACTTTGTAATCTAATCCTAACCCCAGTTGTTGTTTTGTCCTTTTGAAAGCATCGTAACCCATCTCCTTCAATGAGCCAAGAGGTTGGACTGCTTATGAAGGGGTTAAATGTGTTCTTATGGTCATAATAAGTGCCTCCCTTTCAGTTTCACTGAGTAACTTACGGCCATCATTGCACTAGTCTTGAAATCTGGATAAACAGTAGCCCTGAAGGCCTGATGAATTTCACGCTCACTTACAAGGCCATATAAGATCAGGATCAAGGTTATATATTAGAGCTACGTAACCATGATCCACAGTGGTTCCATAACTGTGTTTGGAATTTAAACAATTTAAACCTAAAACTCAAGTTACTTATATTCCTGCCCTCTCCTACCTTTGTTATTTATTTATTGGTTGAGAAGATTAATAATAATGTTTAGTTTGTATTATATTTTATAACTTTCACATACTTCATTTAATTTTCACAGAAGATTGGGACATATAATAATATTGATACTATTATAAAATCTGTATCTCCTTATAGATGAGAAAAATTAGGCTCCAAAAGGTAGGCTGCCTTCCTGAGATCATGCGGCCAGAAAGGAGTGGAGCTCAAGCTGAACGTGCACCCCACCTGCCACCCCTCATTTTCCTGACTTAATGCATATGCTTTCTTCATTACCATGTTGCCTCAGTTTACCTTTGCAAAGCCATGGAGAACATGCTGACTTCATTCTGGTCTCCAGTACTATTTATTTTGGATTTAATTATATACTAAATCACACTGTTATTTAACTGTTTCATAAGTTCTTGTTTCCTTAATGATATGGTGAGCTTCTTTAGGCACTTTTTCCTCCTCTCTTTCTCCCGCATCAGCCACCATCCCGTTGAGAACCTGAGGCAGGCAGCAAATACTTGTAGAACCAGCCCCGCTTCTCACTAAGAATGACCCAAGCTGAGTCTGTCCGGCGGCCGCTGGAAAATGACGGGTGTTTTACTGTCTCATGTGCTTGCCTCTTTAATCGAAAGCAGATGCCAGACTGCCCCAGAAACCCTCAGGTTTGTTTTCTCCGCTTTTATCTAGGCTTCCCTAACGTACATCTGCTCACATCCTATATTCATCCATGATTATCAGGCCCCGCGTGGTGGGTTTAAAATAGCTAACATGCACACTTGTCAGACATTTGGAGGCCTGCTGCAGGACCCTGCAACAAGTTGAAGGACTGTGAAGGTCATTCTCTCCTAAGGATTGCAGTGAAGGTGTAGGCAGTTTCTGACAGCCGCAGGGAAGATTCCTTTGGTCGGCATGTGCCATCCCCTGCCCCCATCCCAGCCCCTCACTCCTCTACTTTGTTAAGGCCACGTGCTTCTTCTTAGCTCAGCGTCCCAAGCATACATTCTATTTTGAGACTACCTAGTCTTTGACTTAGTTAAGCCACGTCATATGTAACATACTGCGTTCTTCTAGGTTTGCAAACCTCCATTGCTTTTTACTAAACCTTATTTTTGTGTGGTCAGCAAATGTCAGCGTTTCACCACTCTCCTCCTCTTGTTTTTACCAGTTCCTTTCAAGCTGTAAGGAATGCTGCTGTAAGTGGTTGGAACTTTTGTAGGTATTCATTCTTTTATTCATATTTATTCACAGGCAGTTTGCTTGATGCTAGGATGTTATTTATAAAGATCAAAAGCAGGCAGGATCTCTGTGTTGATAGTTTTTATGGATTGACAAGGAAGAGAGGCTTCAATCAAATGTTTAGATAGATAAATGTGGATTGCCATTCTGGTAGGTGCTGCAAAGGAAGAGACACGTGACGATCCTTGGGGCTAGAACCACAGGCAGGCAGATCAGAGAACTTTGCTGGGGAAGGGATCCTGGAACTGAGATCTGAAGGCAGAAGAGAGCTTACAAGCCATGGAGAAGGGAATCAAGTAAAAGGGCAATTATGACACAGTATGACCCATACCTCTGTTCTAGTACCAACAAATGTGTGTGCAGGTTTGGGGGTGGACAGGATATAGTGGGGAGACTTGACATTACCCGAGAGAATTAGGGAAAACATCCCTCAAGAGTGTCCATTAAACTCAGTCAGGAAGAATGAGTCGAAATTATGTGAAGAAGAGGAAGGGGAAAGAAGACACTCATGGGAGACCACAGAAGGACCCAGCAATGTAGAGACCAAGTAGCTGGAGGAGGTGAGGGTACGGACAGGGACACGCCATGAATGGTCTTTCAGGTAATGGCCATGTAACATCTTACACGCAGAGATTCTTACTGCTGCATCTAAAACAGTTTTCCTGGGCTAGAAATTTTTTCCACCAACCTCAAGAATAAAATACTATGTAAAAGTCCAATTGATGTGTACACTTCAAAGTAAAATTATGAAGGACTTCCCTGGTGGTCCAGTGGTTAAGACTCCACACTCCCAGTGCAGGGGACCTGGGTTCGATCCCTAATCAGGGAACTAGATCCCGCGTGCTGCAACTAAGGCCTGGCACAGCCAAATAAATAAATAAATATTTTTAAAAAAAATTATGGGAGGACACACACACTCTTCACCAGTGATGTCAGGTTCTCTTAAAAAGGCCCAAGTTAGTGGACTCCAAATTGAAACTGGGAATGAGTGAAATCTGAATTAGGAAACTTACTCTGTAGGAGGGTTCTTTCTTTTCACATTCGTGGCACTACCACATGTCCCCTTTCTTTTCATGTGTACTTTCCTGAAGGTGAGATGGGTACTCCTGCTTTGTGAACATCCTCAGATGGAGGGAACTTACCCTTGCTCCCTTTCCCATCTGACTTTCATCATCTTCCATCAGGGACTTCAATAAAAGGAGACTTCAAAGAAAATGAACCTAACAAATTTTAAATCGAAGAGCCTGTATTTTTTTTCTTTTCACTTTTCTTAACCTTCCCTATACCAGGTATGATCAGTGATAGGTACTTGATGGACATAGTACCCAGAGGCCTAGAGTGAGTTTTATCTTAATAGCTTGTCTACCTTAATCTCTTCCAGGTGAAAGGATGAGGAATTTTTTTTTTTCCTAGCAGGTTGCCTGCTATATTGGTTTGCTGTACAAACAGAAGACCCCCTTGGACTGCCAATGTGTTATCTTGTAAATTTTTTCTTTGTAGTCAAGGAAGAAAGTCAAGTTATTTGGTAATTATGCTTGTTTGTTACCACAGAAGAAAAAACTTAAGAAAGAAATTATTGCATAGTTGATATAGATGGTGATGAAAAACAGAATCCTACTAAAGACACTGGATTTTCATGACAATATTTATTGTTCTAATATAGGATGAAGAGGAAGAAATCAAACAAGAAATTAACATGTTGAAGAAATATTCTCATCACCGGAATATTGCTACATACTATGGTGCTTTTATCAAAAAGAACCCACCAGGCATGGATGACCAACTTTGGGTATGTAGTGCTGCCCAAATTTGCTTTTCTTACATAGAAAACACCCAGGACTGAATAGTGCATTTCTCTATCCTCATTACTAAGTTCAGTTGTTCTTTGAAATCCTTTACTCCATGATATCCATAAATTGTGTTTTCGACGTTTTCTTCCATTTCCTTGAATAACTGTCTATCTTCTGTCCCTTAATGTGGACCATCCCTAAAGCTAGTTGTTAGGTTCTCTGTTTTTTTTCCCACTAATGACTACCTTTATTGAGTTTTTATCATACTTTAGGTACCATACTGTTTGCTTTTTATGAATTTTATCATTTATTCCAGCTCTTTGAGGTAGACATTATTATTATCTTCATTCTTTTGGATGACAAAACTAAGGTTTACAGAGAAGTAAACTCATGTCCTGTATTTTGGCTTAAACATCTTTGCTGCAGGCAGTTTCACCACAAGCAGTTTCGCCACACAACTAATTGGCCATAGACAATTTTGCTGTAAAAGATAAAATAATGAATATAAAATAAAGGACAAAAGGAAACGAAAAACTAATAACAATTTTTAAAAGATTTTACTGTGAAAAATGAAAATTCAAAAAATATTTGAATACATTTAAAATGTGTATAGATCTATGGTTATAGTTGTATTCAGGTATATTTTAGAGAAAGCTGGTATTGAATTCAGGTATGTTTTAAAGACTTTTGATGTCCGTCATTAAAGATTCAGGATCTAATATTGAATGTAAGTTCTTTACAATATAAAAAATACAAAAAATGCAATAATCAAAGTAAAAAATGCAAATAGCTAATTTAAGAAATATATGATGAGAAGGAATTTGGTAGCCTTTAGAGATGAAGAGTTTTTATAAATCAATAAGAAAATATGTGAAATGATTAATAGAAAGATTGAGTTAAGACAAGGCAGCAATTAACAAAGTAATAAATATCAATTACCAATAAAGATGTTTTTAAAGTGTAATCTTACTGGCAATATAAATGCAAAAGAAAACAAGAATTAGATACCACTTCTTACCCAGGAGATTGGCAAAGATTATTTTTAATGATATACTCAGAGTGGACATTCACGCCCCCTGCTTGTAGAAATGAATGTTGGTACAACTTTACACAAGGACAGTTGGAACACACACACACACACACACACACACACACAGAGAGAGAGAGAGAGATATCTATATCTATATTTAATCTCCCAAAGAAAATGCCTTACTTTTGACCCAGTATTTTCACACACAGGAATGTATCCTAAATGAATATTTGGGTAACTACATAAAAATATATGTAGATGCTAACTAATAGGGAATCACTTAAGTAAATCCATTAAGGGACAATATTCAGCCAGTTAAAATGATGTAGATCTATGTTTACAAATGGATGAACATGAGCAATTATAGTAAGGGTTTTTAAAAGCTTTTTTAGAGGCTATGATTAGATATAGTACATTTTCTTTTTTTGTCAAAAAAAGAAAGAAAAAGGAAAAAATATATATACATATATTAACATGACGGGGATGTCTAGAATAATGTACGCCAATAATGTTGAAGATATTTGTTTCTGGGTAGTAATTTCAGTAATTTAATTTTGGAAACTTTTTTCATGTCTTTCTTAATTGCTTCTCATTGGGCTATCTTTGCTCCTCATATAGACAGGCTCTGAGGACAAGGAATGTGTCTTCTGCATCTCAGTGTCTTCCTCAACACTAGGAAGGGGCTGGGCATTTGATGCTGACAAAATAGTTGTTTTGTTTATGAAAGTGATATTATTGGTACAAACTTAGTGGCTATTATTATGATGATGATTATTATTATTACTACTACTATTGCTACAGGTACTTGTGAGAGTTCAGTTTCCCTGTGGCCTGCATGTTCAGCAGGATATGATGAGATGGCACAAGTTTAAATATCTCTGTGTTCCCAAAGGACTTTTATACTGCCAGGAATCTAACATTTTAGCAATGACCCCTGCCTTGCTTCAAGCTGCAGCAGATGACAAGAGGAGAATGATAGCTATTTTGATACTGTCTGCAGAAGCATTTTTTGGTTTGGTCAGAGCTATGGCTCCAGATTAAAAGAAAGCATTAATACAGCTTTGGAATCACCTCTGGCTTATCACCTGAGGTAGTACAACTATTTCCAGATGAGTCACACATAACTATTAATATCATTCCTTTTGTGAGATGGGCCAGACAGGATAGTTTTCTTATTAGGCTGAACTATTAAAATTTGGGTATATATATTACAAATCATTGGTTGAGGAAGGAGAGGAGTGGTCAAGCAGGGCTTGACTTGTTTTCGCCTTTTTCCTAATGCTGAGATTTTTTTAAGCTGGAAAGAAAACTAGTTGTCATTTATTTTACTGGATCCCAGTGAAGCTAATTGTCTTTCTCAGAGCCTCCGAGCTCATTAATGGATGGACACAGGACAAGAATGCAGATGTCTTGAAATGTGACAGTTTAGCTTGGCCTGAAGTTCTGCGAAAGACACTGGAAGTTTTGGGGTTTTTAAATTTTTTTTTTTTTTTAAATGAGCAAAATCTGCAGTCCATTTTCAGACTGGCACTGGAAGAAAGAAGCAAGCCTGTTTGCATCTGCATGGCACAAACAGGAGGTTTTATGCTCTGGAAACAAGTCACTGCCCACCATTTCGCACCCTGGCCAGTTGCTCTTCCCATGGAGATGGCTGTGGTTGCTGGGAGCTAGGAGTCTGCATGAGTATGTGTTCATTTATTCATCCATTCATTCATTCATCCAACAAATACATATCAAGCACTTGCTAGACGCAAGGCATTCTTACGGACACTTACGATATATCAATGAACAAAAGTGATAAAAGCCCCTACTTGCATGCAGCTTACATTCTTGCTACAGACCACAAACAATAAACATAATAAGTCAGAAAGCTACTCAGCATGCTGGAAGAGGATAAATGCCTGGAAGAGCAGGGAAAGACGAATGAGGATTGCAGGTAGGTGCTGCAGTGGCCAGGGGAAGCCCCATTGTAGATAACTCGAGGAAGGGCATTCCAGGCCCGGTGTTTTCCAGGAATAACAATGAGGCCAGTGTGACTGGAAGATGTGGGAATGAGACCTGGGCCAGATCAGGCAGGGCCTTACAGGACATTGGTAGGATGTCAGCTTTTACTCTGAGTGAGCTGGGGGCCACTGGAGGGTTTTGAAGATGAAGGGATGGAATCTGACCCATAGAGTGAAGGGGTCCCTCTGGTTGCTGGGTTGAGACTAGACCAGATGGGGGCCAGAGGAGGAGCAGGAAGGCCAATGAGGAGACTGTTTGAGCAAGCTGATCCGCTTCCTGAATTTCACAAAGGGGCGTCTACAAGTAGTGATCACTTCCAAACCTGCGCCGTGGCGGGAGGAACTCTGCCTTCACATTCCATTTTCCCCACCTGCAATCAAATGCTGGTGGCAAAATGCAGCAATTATATGCCCCACATTCTGCTTGGTAGACAGAGAGCCTCCCTTTTGTCAGATTTGTGCCCATGCAGAGGACTCTTCTGACTGTCCCCACTAGAAATGGTCCATTAGCTTCTATGTCACTGGGGATAAAAATACAAAGCTATGAAATGCCTCATGGGTACAGGAGCATCATTTCTTTTTCTAGTTGTTCTTCTTCTATTTGATGGCAAACTAAGGAGGAACTTAGAAAATTAAAGGCAGAACGGAAACATAATAGTTGGTAAATTAACACCAGATCACAATATTGATGGGAACTTGGCTATAGAATATAATAGTGTGTACTTGTTCCAAGGCCTCTGACTCACTAAATTTGGGCCATTCTGTGTTAATAACAATGGCAAGTAATATTTATCACCTACTTACGATGTGCCAAGTACTGTATTTGTTTGCATTCTCATATTATTTCATTAGATCTTCACAATCCCTCTACAAATTAGATATTCTCATTATCCCCACTTTACAGATGAGGAAATTAGCCTCAGAGCAGTTAAGAAGTTTGCTTAAGGATTCACAACTAGTGAGTGATGAAGCCAGTGTATTAGCTAACCCCAAGCTGCCTCATGCTAGAATCAAGCCCCTGAACCCTACATTCTTCTCCTTTTTGTTGTGAAAAATAGTTCCAATAGTTGGGAAAATAGCTTCAGAGGTTGGTGTTCCAAATAGGACTAAAGCTTTGCGTTTACACAAATTTATTTTGAGTTCACCGTTCATCTTCATTTGTCAGTTTCCCCAGCTTCCAAAGAGGACAGCAAGACCTGCTAGCTGCTACGAAGACAGTATTTCTTAAGTCTAAGAAATATACTTTGAAAAGTACATTAAACCTTTTGGGAGTGTTTTAGCAAATAATTGCAAAGGTCACAGATAGTTGACTCTTTGGGCTAATGGCATTCTGTTAGGATTACATTTATATAAAAATATTATTATGGATTGTATAGAGACAGAGCCTGTAGCAACCAAGAGCAGCACTCTAACATTTATTCCCAGTTTTCAGGTGACAGGAACTATTCCCCAGGTATTTCTTTTGCAGTGGCTGGAGGACAGAGGTTTGCACATAGGCCACCAACCAATATATGTGCTGTTTCAGGTGTCTGATTGAATTATAATCTGTGTGAATTCTATCAGTCTTGTCGTAGAGATAAACTGTTGTTTAGTACCAGCTCTTTGTGGAAATACAACTACTTCTGATAACGGCCAAGTAATTCTCCCTTATCAACTGCTCAGGGCCTGACCCGGAAATCAAAAAAGGGAGCTCTTTCAATAAAGATTCCGATCTCTCAGAAACAAGGCGAACCCTGACACACAGCATGGCCATCTCATTCTGCTGCATCTCAGCAAAGAGAGGCTCTCCACTTTGCTGCGTGCCATTCAGACACCAGGAGTGAGAAGGCCTGTGTATTAAATGGGTTAATTTCCTAAAGTTAGAAAGCGAAATCACACATATTTTGCTACCTTTTTTTGATACCACCTCAACAATCACAGGGCTAGACTATCTTATAAAAGGAAAAACATTTCTGATTAGCTTCCAAAATGTAGGTTGGTCAAGTGGCATAGCAGATTATTATACTGAGATGACTCAATAAGCCATTTATTAGACTGTATCCCTGAAGACTTGCAGAGCTAAGCATTAAGAAATTATATTGTGGGGCTTCCCTGGTGGCCCAGTGGTTGAGAGTCCGCCTGCTGAGGCAGGGGACACAGGTTTGTGCCCTGGTCCGGGAAGATCCCACATGCCGCGGAGCGGCTGGGCCCGTGAGCCATGGCCGCGGAGCCTGCGCGTCCGGAGCCTGTGCTCCGCAATGGGAGAGGCCACAAGAGTGAGAGGCCCGCGTACCGCAGAAAAAAAAAAAAAAAAGAAATTATATTGTGTGCATTTAGGGGAAACATTCTAGCAGCTGCCTGAGACCTGGCCTGGAGTCCTGAGACCTGGCCTGGAGTTCTGAGACCTGGCCTGGAGCTCAGAGACCTGGAGTCTCACCTTGAGCAGAGGCAGCATCACTGTCATTGGTTTCTTTCTTATAAAAACGATAAATTTGGACGAGATCTGAGTTTTCAGATTGGCGACCCGGAGACTAATTGCTGCCCAGGTAAATGGGTTTAGTTTGGCCCACATAAGGTGGTGGTGCTTTAATGATGCCAACGTTAGAAAAAAATACAGCAGTTCCACACAAAAGTCTGGATTCCTTGAAAGGTTTTGAAAAATCAGATGATCTGGAACTCTTGGGCCTGAATATCAGCAGCATGTTAGAGCAGTAGCTTGGCTGTCTAGAGGGCACGCGCCCACTCCAATTGCACAAGAGGCCTGTCACTGCCTGCTGTCTTCCATGCACGCTCCACTTCATGCACTGACATTGCTTGTCCGCACCCCATGTAAGATCATCTGGGAATGAGATACTGGGATGAACCAAGATGTCTTTCAATCACCAATGGGGGATCCTTTCTAGAATCTGCAGTGATGTTAGCCACAGCCCCCGAAATCCAAGTTTCTTATAGTTTGGATTTACATTGCTGTAGCATCTTGGTTTGGCAAAAAGCATACCTACTAACATTTTTGGTTGTCTTAAGATTGAAATGTAAAGTGCTGCAGATAGCACCATTAAAAATCCAACCACCTGTAGCTGAGTCTCCTGAACAGTTCATTGAAATTTACTCTTTTCTTAGTTCTATGCATCAGAAATGAGGCTTTCATAGGGCAGAGGGGGTTAATTAGTGTTTGATAATTTTATTACTAAAGAATTCTCTTCCTTCATATATACAGCCTAGGTCACTTGTCTGGAGAGGTGATTGAATCTTACTATCTGTGAGTAGAAATTTGTAAAGGCTGAATTTGGTAAATATAGAAGCATGCCTGAAATAGTAGGAGGAGGGATTGTAAACAGGCTCCCAGTCCTGGAGCTGCCCCATTGCATGACCCGTAGAGACAATGTAAGTTGCTTACATACAAACACAGAGCTAAAGCTACACCTGATTTAATAGTTTGCAACTGGGCTTGAGTTCAGCTTTAATGGAGTCATTTTTATGAATGAATGGGTGATTAATTCTTGTCACAGGACAAGAATGTGAAAATGATTTCTTCTTTTATCCCAATAAATTTCATTTGAACTGTGCTTAAACTGCTTTTCACCTTAGCAAAAGGAAGACTTTATATATGCTTACAGTTACTCTGCTAATGGTCTATACAACCCTCTGGTTCCTATTCTAGATTAATTTTGAGCCAAAGCCAATATGCCTGTTTGTGTTGCACTTCTCAAACTTCTCAACTACCAAGTCTCTTAGTCCTAAGTCCTCTAAAGCCAGTGTTGCTTTTACTTTTCCTATTTTTAACTTTCCTGAAAACTTGCTCCCCTATCCCCACCCCAAATTCTTCTAAAACTAGCCTTTAAGGTTAGTTTCTATGATTGAGTCCATGACTCAAGTGGACATGTGGTGATTTATCCCTAACAGGAAATACCCTCCAGAAGATCTTGCATGCATACTGAGAAACTGGAGCACCAGGTACCAAATCCAAGAGGCAGCTAACTTCTCTTTCTTTGAATGCTGTCATGCTGACTCTAAGATGGCTCTCTCCTTAGACATGGGCGACTACTGAGTATTTCTAGTTGTCCTTTGAGCAGGCTTCTTGTTGCTAAAAATACCAGCTGGCTTAGTAGATTCAAACTGTGATTGTCATTCTCAACATATAAAGTTGTTCATATCCAGAAACTTTATTGACAAAACCTGAGACTTCACATCCTTGGGGCTCATCTTTTTATGTTTGGAAGACTTAGAATTTGTGGGACTTAGAATTTGTGGTTATAAGCATTCTGTTTTCAAGTCCAAGAATATAATTCAGAAGCCAAAGGAGTTTTTGTTTCCCCAAATACATGCTAGTTTAAAAATGAATGCAAGGGACTTCCCTGGTGGTGCAGTGGTTAAGAATCTGCCTGCCAATGCAGGGGACACAGGTTCGATCCCTGGTCTAGGAAGATCCCACATGCCGTGGAGCAACTAAGCCCGTGTGCAACAAATACTGAGCCTGCACTTTAGAGCCCGCGAGCCACAACTACTGAGCCCGCGTGCCACAACTACTGAAACCCGTTCACCGAGAGCCCGTGCTCCGCAACAAGAGAAGCCACTGCAATGAGAAGCCCACACACGGCAAGGAAGAGTAACCCCTGCTCACCGCAACTAGAGAAAGCCCGCATGCAGCAACAAAGACCTAACTCAGCCAAAAATAAATAAATAAAAATAAACAAATAAATAAAAATTTTTAAAATTAATAAAAATGAATGCAAAAGCCAGTATAGGTTGCTTTTCCAAATTTGAAATTCCCCACAGTTTTGCTTTACCTTTGCATCAGTTAACTGAAATGATAAATGTATAACCACCAATTTTTGTACTTCCATACACACATTTTATATTGTGCAACTTAAACTACCTTTGGCAAATGAAGCAGCATTCTGTAACAAAGTACTGAGTTTGGGTTTTGTTAACACCTTCATAAATCATGCAGATGGGATCTTTGGCTATTCCCAGCTACACATGATAAAAATATCCTGTGCCTTGCTGATGTTTCTGGACCTTCAAGGTCAATAGGCTGATCCTTTGCAGACTTGTGAATTCTTGGAAGTTTATCTTTCCTCTCCTTTTCTTAGATTGCATCTGCAATTGCTTGGTGCAGACTTCTTTCATCTTAGGTCGACTTTCATCCTCCCTCTCCCTCCTCTTCCTCACCCCTGTCTCCCACCCCTCCTTTTACTATAAAAGAGAAGGAATCTGTTAGTAGTCATTTTTCCTGTGGGTGACTGACTAGTGACATTTGGGGGGAATATGTTCTTGTCAAGATATTCTAGGCTAGTCCTGCAGTTTTAAAATACCTTAAAGCTTTGTTTCTTGTTATAGGAACTTAAAACCAATTAACTAGCAAGTGAGTGAATACTATAGGGACCCCAGAAATCATCCTAAGCCTCTTAGGCTGGCTCTGCGAATAAACCTTTTAAAATTCGTTCAGAGGTGACTCGCGTTGGAAAAAGCAAGTTAGAAGTGACCACATCTGCTGATTCCAAACCCATGCCCCTCCCGGTTAGGGGGTAACCTCAGGGAAGACTCACCTAGTGCTTCTGGGACTCCTTCTGGGATCAGCTGAGGCCAGAGACTCTTTTCTTTTCTTTTTTTTATTGGAGTATAGTTGCTTTACAATGTTGTGTTGGTTTCTATTGTGCAGCAAAGTGAATCACGTATACATAAACATAGATCCTCTCTTTTTTTGGATTTCCTTCCCATTTAGGTCACCACAGAGCACTGAGTAGCGTTCCCTGTGCTATACAGGAGGTCCTCATTAGTTAGCTCTTTTATACATAGTAGTGTATATATGTCAATCCCAATTTCCCAATCAAAGACCCTTTTCTTAAATACCGTCCTGAAGGAGGGGGAAAGCACAGGAGGGCATAATAAGTACCCCCTTACCCCACAACCTCTAAGAGAAAACATCCTGCTCATCAGACAAAAGTATGTGATAAACAACCATGCAAATTGTGAAATATGTTAGAAGCCTTTGTTTTTAAAAATTAACCATTTTAATTTAGGTAGAAATAACTACCCACATTCAACAATCCAGGCGACCTTTTCCCTAACAGTTGGGTTGCACTACACACTGTGCTGCTTTTTAAATATTTCCACCTTGACAAGGTTCCAGGTCCAGCCCAGGCCCAGCCCCCATCGTGCTTGAGCGCAGTTCTGTCCTCACTTTAACTTAACCTTCCTCCTTTCTTCCCAAGGGACATGCATGTGTATTTTCATTTTCTGACCCAGTTATGTAGGTGATATGGAATGAGAATTTCAAATATAAGATTCTCTTTAAACCTCTTACACGCTCTTCCAACCCTCCAAATAAAAAGATCCAGTGTTTGAGGATGCACTGCTGTGTCTTCTTGCTGTGTGATACAAGCTTGAGAAAAAGACATGTGTCCTTGGTACTCTTTCATTAACAGAAGTTTTAGAAACACATGTGCACCGTGCCGTTTATAGGTGCTCTTTCAGCCATCTCCTCACCATCCAAGTGAAGTGGACCTTGGGGACCTATTAATGCTATCTTCCAAGTTGGAAACTTTTTTTTTAATAAATACAAACGGGCCAAAGAATGGATAAGTAATAGAGTTTGAAATTTCTGGCTACCAGAAGCATTCCATTCTGTAGAACACAGTGTTCACATCACACATATAAGGCTGATGCTTTTATTTTGTTTTAATAGTGATGGTGGTGGGGTGCTGAGCCCAGCGGGGTTAGGGAGCGTGCCCAAGTTCATACAGCTAGTACTTGAGAAAGAATGATGCTTTCAACCCTACCCTAGTTACTTAACGAGTATATATACCATGGATAAGGCTGCAGACCATAAATAACCTTCATTTCCAAATAAATAAAGAAAAGGGAATTGAGGAGAAGGAGAATTAATGAAACAATAAGTGCAAATCACTCAGCCCAGTGCCTGGCACACGGTAACTTAGTAAATGTTAGCAAGCATTGTTGCCCCAGTGTCAACTCTTTGAGGACTTTCTTTCAGGAAGAATATTAATGATGCATTATTTCTTGCTTGTGAGATGTGAAGTTATTGACTTATCACTGCTGGGCTTGGCATGTTGAGCCCTGTTTCTGTTTATTAATGTGATGAGGTAACTTGTGGTGAGGGAGTGTCCCCGCTGTGTGGTGGCAGTAATTATCAGTGTTGCTGTGAGGCTGCAGGAACCGATTGCTAGCAAAGGCTGGTTTCTTTCTTTCTTTTTCTTTAAAAAAAAATCCCATTACATAATTTAACAATCATTTTGTTCCGTAGTGAGATGAAAAGAACTTAGCAGCCTTCAGCTGGAGCTGAATGGAGAAGCAAATTATAGAAACTACTGACATTAGTGCCTGGCTAGAGCAGGATTGTTTCCTACTGAATATTTGAAAGTATTTTGTCCAATCTAATTTTGAAAGACTGGAGTCACTGGGCTTCCACTGCTTTCCTTGGGAACTATGATTATGTGGCTAATAGAGCTCAATGGTGGGACATTTTCTTCAGCTGATACAGGAGCAATGGATGCACTTGCAGGAGGTCTGGTCGCTGTGTTTTTCAAGATAGGATTTGGAGAAGGGGCACAAACATGTTTTGCTCACTTGAGAAAATGTTCTTTTCTTTCTACCCAAAGTTGTTTCTTTGGTCCATCCTGCTGCTGTTAAACCACAATTTACATAACTGAGATTTTCTTTAACTTTGTATTTATATATCGAGAATCCCCAAAATACACAAAAGTAGACAGAACAGTATAATGTGCCCAAAACTAGCCCCAACAGTCATCAAACCAGTAGTCAATCCTGCCCCATCTACACAGCCATCTACTTCCTCCCTTCTATTATTTTGAAACAAATCTCATCATCTTTAAAAAAAAAAATTCTGGTAAAATACACATAGCTTAAAATTTACCATTTTAATAATTTTAAAGTGTATAATTCAGTGGGATTAAGTATACAATGTTGTGCAAACATCACCTCTGTCTAGTTCTAGAACTTTTTCATCACCCCAAAAGGAAACTCTGTACCCATTAAGCTGGAACTCCCATTCTTCCGTCCACCTAGTGCCTGGAAACCACTAATCTGCTTTCTGTCTCTGTGTATTTGCCTATTCTGGATATTTCATATAAATGGATTCATACAATATTTAGCATTTTTCCTCTGGCTTATTTCAGTTAGCATAATGTTTTCAAGATTCATCCAATGTTGTATCATGCATCAGTACTTCGTTCCTTTTCACAGCTGATAATACTCTATTGTATGGCTATACCACATTTTATTTATTCATCTGATAATAGACAGTTTGGTTAATTCCACCTTTTGTCTATTGTGAACAGTGCTGCTTTGAACATTCATATGCAAGTTTTTGTCTGGACACCTGTTTTCAATTTTGGGGGGTATATACCTAGAAGTGGAATTGCTAGGTCATGTGGTATTTCTATGTTTTAACTTATTGAGGAACCATCAAACAGTTTGTCTCCGTTTACATTCCCTCCAGCAATATAGGAGGGTTCCAATTTCTCCACATTTTGCCAGCATATTATTTTCTGCTTTTCTTTTTTCTTTTAATTATAGTCATCCTAGAAGGTGTGGAGTGATATCTCATTCTGCTTTTGACTCACGTTTTCCTAACGACTATTGATGTGGAACATTGTTAGCTATTTGTATATATTCTTCGGAGAAATGTCTATTCAAGTGTTTTGCCTGTTTTTAAATTGTGTTGTTTATATTTTTGTTGTTGAGTTGTAAGTGTTCTTTATACAATCTGGATACTAGACCCTTATTAGACATGTGATTTGCACATACTTTTCCCATTCTATGGGTTGTCATTTCACTCTCTTGATAGTATCCTTCAATGCACAAAATTTTTAATGTTGATGAAATCCAATTTATCTCTTTCTTTTGTTGTTTGTGCTTTTGCTGTCTTAGTTAAGAAACCATTGCCAAGTCCAAGGTCATGAAAATTTACCCCATGTTCTCTCCTAAGAGTTTTACAGTTGTAGCTCTTATAGTTAGGTCTTTGATCCATTTTGAGATATTTTTTGTATGTGGCATGAGGTAAGGGTTCAACACCATTCTTTCACATGTGGATATCCAGTTGACCCAGCACTATTTGTAGAAGAAACTATCATCATATCGTTTTATCCATAGTACTCCAGTATGTTTGTCTAAAATATAGGACTATTTTTTCACATATCCACAGTACTATTATCACACTTAAAAAATGTCAACCACATTTCCTTAGTGTCAGCAAATATCTAGACTGTAGACTGTCTCAAAAATTTTAGCAGCATTTAAAAAAAAATCAGTATCCAGATAAGTTGCATCCATTGCAATTTGTTGATATATCTTTTTAAATGTTTTAAAATCTAAAGATTTCCCCTCCATCTCTCTTTATCTTTCTTGATATATATTTGTTGAAGCAAATGGGCCATTTACCCTGTGGAGTTTTTTATTCTAGGTTTTGTTGATTATATCCCCATGATGTAACATGTTCCTCAGTCCTCTGAATTTCCTGTAAATTGGTAACTGGAAGTAGAGGCTTGATCAGATTTAGTTTTGGGTTTTTGTTTTGTTTAGTTTTTTTGTTTTTGGCAAGACTACTCCTGAGGTGATGTTGTGTTATTCTAATCAAGAAGCAAATCATAACTGGTTATTTCTTTTTTTTTTTAATGTTAGCAGCCACTGATCATCAGTGCCTAAATCCACTAGTTTATTAGAGGTTGTGAAATAATGATATTCTAATTCTATTATGTCTTCTTCACTTTTTAAATGGAATATTTGTTTTTTGTGAAGAGAAGTTTTACCTCTTTTATTATTTAATCACTGTGGTAAAACTTGTATAAGAAAGGCAGTGTAAATTCTTCATTCTTTCCCTTTATCTACCAGTCTCAATATAAGAAGTTGGTTCTTCGTTTTCTTCAAACAGTGCCAATTATATTCTTTTTAAGAGGTGTCTTTATTAATGCATTTAGTTCAGCATATTTAATGTGTTTCAAGATATTGCAGTTTTTATTCTTACTGATGCTCAAATTATCCCATCTTTGGCCAGTGAGACCTCTTAAAGTTGATTCCTCAGTCCTCTCTAACATGATATTGTAGTCTTTGATAGCTTCCTGGCTCTCATATATGGTAATTTTACAACTCTTACTGGGTTGGAACGAGGTCTATTGTGACATTTTCAAATTTCCTTACAAAAGCTCCTGATCAGTCTCCAGCGGTACTCTGGAGAAGATTGGAGGGTTTCATTACCCTTTGTAAAATCATAAGAAGATAAATCAGAACAGACATTAGAAACTCATTCAGGAAACTCATTTCATGAGTTTTTATTGTTTCAGTCAGACATGCAGGAAAAAAAGGGAACATTATTTCTGCCCAAAGATTTTACAGCCTGATGGGGTATCTTTTAGGACCTGGTGACATGGTGCTGAGGTTAGGAATGTACGTTTGGACAAAGCCAAAACCATCAATGTGATTTCATTATGGCCCCATTTTAGTTCTGTTTCTAGTGTCAAATCAGAGATTGATTGCTAGTCATTCTAAATTATTGTCACAAAAAGATGACTTTTGTGGCAGACTTTTTGAAGAAGAGGGAGAATGTATGGAAATGGATGTGTTTCTCTAAACCTAGAAAATGAATGTAAAAGCAAATGGATAGCTTTTCCTCTTCTAGTCTCTACTCCTCCATTAACTAAGGGAGATGTTCATTTTCTGCCTATTTTATAAAGTTGCTGAGTACTGTAATGAGTTTATATTTATAGAGAACTTGGAGCTTTTGAGATGAAAAGTGCTAAATTAGGGCTTATTGTTTATTGAATTTATTTGATATGTCCAGCCTCCTGGGAACATTTGCTGAAGTTAATTAAAAGCAGATAGTCCTCACTCTGACAGCTTACAGTGCCACTTACAAGCCAATAACATAAACAGTATGCACTTGAATTGTTCTGACTTGGGATTGCCTAGACAACCACAACTCTTTCAGACAGGGGAATGATGCTACTTTTATAGGAAAGATGAGTTTGACCATTGGATAAAAACACAGGGATATTCTCAACTACATCTGTACCACCTAATTGCCCTCATTTAAAACAAATACTTAGAATATGAAGATTTTCCTAGTTTTCCAGCTATAATTTTCAGGTTGGAAAATTAAAAATAATCTTTCCTTTCTTTCATTTTGGGAAAAAATTAAGATAAAAATTTATGTTTTATATATCATTTTATGGTCACTTTTTCTTTGCAGGAAAGGCATTCCAAAGCATCCAGGTGGGACACCTTATGCTTTCTTAACTCATTGGAAGCCGTGAAGTGTAATGATAACAATGGCATGTTTGCTTCCTTTGCCAGTTGGTGATGGAGTTTTGTGGTGCTGGCTCTGTCACTGACCTGATCAAGAACACGAAAGGTAACACGTTGAAGGAAGAGTGGATTGCATACATCTGCAGGGAGATCTTACGAGTAAGTGACAACACGGGATACCTTGGGAGGTGTTGAACTTTGCACTGACCTTCCACTAATTTGTAAACGTGTTGGAAACCTCCTTAGAGCTTTATTCTGACAGTGTTGGTGGCAGTGGTAGTGTGTTGTGGTCTGCTGTAATGGAAGTGAGAGCCATTCTGAATAGGCGTGTGCACTCTCATTTGGAGGGTTAATTGGGTGATCTCTCTTAACCTGGGATTCATTTCCTATGGGGTTTCCAATTGGAGATCTGATTTTAGATCACAGAGATAGTGTCCCCCTTAGGAAATGGATTATTTAGGGATATTTTGATCACTCATTTGAGTTTTCCATTTGTGAAAGTTTATAACTAATTTAAGGCTCGTGTGACTTTAGCCATTTTAGTACATACAACCTAGTTTGATTGATTTTACCTTAAAAAAAAATTCTTTGAGACAATATCTAAAACCAGTCAAGACAGTGGACAAGAATGTGCCCATTTGCCCAGTTTTGCCCACAAATCCCACAATCAGACAATCTAGACAATAGTGTCACATATTTTCTGAGTTCACTTCAGGGAGAAAGGAGGTAATTGGTCATATTTTAGTTTGTTCAGATTAGTTTAATTATCTCTTGCTACTAATAAGGAGGCTATTATATGTCCACTGAGCATTCTTACTAGATCTGCTTGGCAGCTATTTATTTATTTATTTATTTACTCTGCCTTCTTAGTATAAGGGAACAAAAGGTAAAACAGTTTGCATGATGTGTCCAAGATATGCCTTTGAGAGACAGATTATGTGCTGGGGAAGAAAGGGAAGGAGGGAGGGAGGGAGGAAGGCATTAAAAAATTATGTTTATCCCTTTAATTCAACCCACATTAGGAAAAAAACCAAATAGAAAATGAAATTTTAAAATGATAACACTTGTGTTAGCATAAAAATTCAAATACTTAAAAATAAATGTACAGAAACATGTGAGTGATTTCTACACTGGAAACTACAAAATATTACAGACAAATTAAAGAAGACATTAACAAATAGAGGTGTATATACTATTTCATGAATTAGAACGCTCAATATTATAATGATGTTATTGCTCCCTAATCTGATCCTTGGTATCATTAAACTGCCTATCAAAATCCTTCTAGGTACATTTGTCGATCTTGACAAGCTGATTTTTAAAACATTGTATGGAAATACAAAAGGCCAAGAATAGCCAAGGCAATTTTGAGGAACAAAGCTGAAGTATTTATGCTGCCAGTTACCAGGACTTATTATAAAGCTGCTAAGTAATTTAAACAGAGTGGTATTGTCACAAGAATAGACAATGGCCAATGAAACAGAATGGAGAGTCCATGAACAGACCCACTCATACGGACACCTGATTTGTGACAAAAGCAAGAGCTGCAACACGTAGGGAAAGGGCCTTTTAATCAGTAAATAGTGCTTGATCAATTGAATATCCATATAAAAACATGAAGCTTATACCTGCTTTGTATCATATTTAAAAATTAATTCCAGGTGGATTATGGTTATAAGTACAAAAGATATAAAAAATAAAGCTCTTAAGAGAAAATATAGGATAATACCTCCGTGGTTTGGAGTAGGCAAAAAATATTTCTCAGAGCACAAAACAAAATTTGAGGGAAAAACAATGAGGTATGCTTGCTGAACTCCTTCAAGTCTGACATGTATCTCCAAGTATTGATGTGCCATTGTGTAAAGTTAATTTGGATTTCTGTTGTAGAGTTTTACTCATTCAGGAAAGCATGACAGATTATTTAGTCATCCAGACCACCCCATGGGTGCCAGGAATCTACTGAGTCTCCAGGGCTGGTTCTGCCCACTCTGGCTTTCTGCACTCCTGGGTAACCCTACTGGGGATCAGTCATGTGATCTCCAGGGTTCTAAAAGCAGCAAGGATGTTTCACCCCATGAGTATCTCTCAATAGCTGGTTTTAAAACGTGTGAAAACATGGTTTTCTTCCTTCTTCCAATATGTTCTCCCAAATGATAATACTGGTATTTGAGATATAGTGACTCATTGGAAGGGACATTTGATCACCCAAAGGTCCCTAGCTGCAAGAAGTTTCAGAGAAGACCCTCCATGCATTTTATGATCTCATTAAATACAACCTTTGGCTCACTTCCGTGCTGTGGTATCTGCTTCCAACCACTTTGATGGTAAAAGAAGGAAATGGATCTTCAGTCCCTCTTTTAAGGATTCATGGAGTGGTAATATACTGTGAAAACTATACATTTTAATCTATTTGATGCCTACCTCAAGCCAAATCGACTAGATAAAAAAGGTGATTTTATAAGACCCAAACTAGTGCCTCAAACTGTCCTGTCTTATGGTTTATGTTTACTGATATTCCTAAACACAAACATGGATCTTTTGGGGCATTCATATTCTCATGCTGAATTTTCTCAACAAAAGGGGATTCAGATATCTAGTTTTTTTTTTTTCTTTTTGTTTCAACTTCATCTTTCATACCATGGTTTTGTTATTGTGGAGAAAAAATTAAAACTACAGAAAATCATAAAGAAAAAACAACAACACTTGGGTATCCAATACCTTGAATTAACAAGTGTTAGCATAACATGATTTACTTCAGTACTCCATTTTTAGATTCTTTTAGGTTACAGTTTATCTGAGAAACATGAGACCACCTTAGAACAAGTCTGTAGGTTTTCGAACCCACACCACAAAAAACCCCCCAAAATCAGAGTAATTCATGGAGAAATGGAACACAATCAGGTTGAGATGTCACTGAATAATTATTTCACATAATGAGCACAAAGTCACAAATATAAAGCACTAAAAATGGCAGTGATGAACATTAACAAAGGAAATAGAAGTTGGCTGTTTTCCTTTTTTAATGTAAGACATTGGCTAAAGCCAATGGGAAATTTCTTGGCTGGTCTGAGTAATATTTTATTGTGCTTAATTCGAATTGTATAATAACTTTTAAATTCAAAAATTGCACAAAAAAGTGGAGGGTAACTTTTAACTTTTAAATTCAAAAACTGCACAAAAAAGTGGAGGCTTCAGTTAAATCAGATTTCTGTACAGACTCTGTAGATATTACTGTTACCAACTGGCAAATACACGTGGTCCTTCACGGTACTGTTAGCTGAAACATGTGCATGTTGAAACCGTGTCATGGCCTGTGTGGTCTCTTGTTACCCGAGATAAAAGCTGATGTGCAAGCGTTTCATTTAACACCATACCTGGCATTGCAATGACCACCTGTATATTTCAGTTTATATTGATCATTGCCTGAAGTTTAGAATAAACATTGTGCTCCATTTAGAATTATGACCACATGAAAGATATAAATAAAATAATGAAAGTATCTCTGGGTGAGTTTAAATTTTTTTGATCATTAACATCCAAAATAATTTTTTACATCTGGATTTATATTCCTATTAACGCTTCTCAACTCTCCTTCATTCCAGGGGCTGAGTCACCTGCACCAGCATAAAGTGATTCATCGAGATATTAAAGGGCAAAATGTCTTGCTGACTGAAAATGCAGAAGTTAAACTAGGTAAGAACAGAATCCAGTGAGCCTAGGAATTGCAGAAAATGATAGGATTGTTTCAGCTGTTTTTTTTTTTTTAAATAATGAATGTAAAGTTGTCGCTGTGGATTGGGAGGTCATTGTACCTAGAACAGAAAGGAAAATGTTTCTTTGGCTATTTAAAAAAAAAACATTTTCTAGGGCTTCCCTGGTGGCGCAGTGGTTGAGGGTCCGCCTGCCGATGCAGGGGACACGGGTTTGTGCCCCGGTCCGGGAAGATCCCACATGCCATGGAGCGGCTGGGCCCGTGAGCCATGGCCGCTGAGCCTGCGCGTCCGGAGCCTGTGCTCCACGGCAGGAGAGGCCGTGACAGTGAGAGGCCCGCGTACCGCAAAAAAAAAAAAAAACAAACACGTTTTCTAAAAGCACTTTGAGGAGTGAATTGGTATACAATATGGTAAGCAGATCCATGTGCTTAATCGGTGTGTAGAAACAACTGAGTTTGTTTTTTTAAGCAAAGACCCTTTAGATTAGAAGTGACTGACCTTGGAATGGTTTCCCCTATCTTACAGTTTGTTTATATTGTTGCTGCTATAACAGACAAAGATGAAATTTTTTTAATTAAAAATATCCACAGTTAGACATTCATTATTTAGAAAAATGAATTCCTGCTATATTCCCATATGTTTTAAGTTATATTTACATCGATTTCATTATTATCTAGGGCATCTGTAGAAAATGGATGCTCAATATTCTACTTCACGTGCATACTAATTATCCCACTTCCATCTGCAGAGTTATCAGTGAGGGAACCCTTTTCTCTGGTCTATTAGAGCCCTTCCCACAATAAGTCTGGGATTATCCAGATAAGGTAGAGAATCCCCACATGCATTTGACTACTTGATGTATATGAGTAAGAGCATAGATTGACAAATACTCTATAGAATATACAATTTGTTTCCTACAAAAGAATCACTGTCCATATGATAGTTCATTTTCAAAGAGATTTAAATGTCTCCTATGGTTATATCGCAAACACTTGCTCTTGCCTTTTTTGTTAAAATATACAATTTCTGTTTTTTTCTTAGTTAGAATTTGGGGCCAAAATTTCATCTCATGAATATTCCCTTTTAAAACAAAAGCATACATTAGGTAGGGAAAGCAGTTATATATGTACTGACTACATAAGCTATCCTCAGAATATTCACTCATCACTAATTAACAGTTACTTGTTGAGAGAATATTATATGCCATGTCCTGTACAAAATGCTTTTAGGTAGATTATTTCACTTAAACATCAGAATAACACCATGTGAATCTCATCATCCTCATTTCATGGATTCGGAAAATGAAGCTCAAAGAGGCCGATCTAGTAGCCCTAGGTTGCATCACTAATAAGTGTCAGAAATGAGATGCAAATTTAGGCAGTCTGACTCCAGAAACTTAGCTGTTAACTACTTTCTTTGCATCCTCTAAATACTATCCTTTATGGCCCAAGCTTGACTTTTATTTAACACCTCTTTTTGGCCCCCAGTGTAGCCCTGATGTAACCATATATAACCCCCTGTGCTTTTCTCATTGGTACGCTTTATCCATTTATACATGAAGTTTAAAAGTATACATTCACTAGAGATTATCATACTAACTGAAGTAAGTCAGACAGAGAAGGACAAATATCATATGATATCCCTTATATGTGGAATCTAAAAACATGATACAAATGAACTTATTTGCAAAACAGAAACAGACTCACAGACATAGAAAAAAACTTATGGTTATCAAAGGGGAAAGGTTGGGGGGAGGGATAAATTAGGAGGTTGGGATTAACATATACACACTACTACATATAAAATAGATAATCAGCAAGGACCTAGTGTATAGCACAAGGAACTCTAGTCAGTACTCTGTAATAACCTATATGGGAAAAGAATCTGAAAAAGAATAAATATATGTATATGTATAACTGAATCACTTTGCTGTACACCTGAAACTAACACAACACTGTAAATCAACTATACTCCAATATAAAATAAAAAATTTTTTTAAATATAAACATTCACAATAGTGAAAAGGAAGAAGCAACCTGAGTGTCCAACAGATGAATGGATAAACAAATTGTGGCACCTACATACAATAGACTATTATTCGGTCTTCAAAAATTCAGAAGGAAATCCTGATGCGTGCTGCAACATGCATTAACCTTGAGGATATTATGTTAGGTGAAATAATCTAGTCTTCAAAAGACTAATACTGTATGATTCCACTTATATGATGTATCTGTAGTAGTCAGATCCATAGAGACATGAAGTAGAATGGTGCTTTCCTGGGCCTGGAGGCCCGGTGGGGTGGGGAGGGGAGGAGAAAGAGAAGTTAATGTTTAATGGCTACAGAGTTTCAGTTGAGGAAGATGAAAAAGTTCTGGAGTTGGATGGTGGTTATAGTTGCACAACAATGTGAATGTACTTAATACCACAAAACTGTCCACTAGAAAGTTCTTAAAATAATAAATTTTATGTTATGTATGTTTTACCACAGTAAAAAAAATACACTTTCATTTTATCACTGTGTAAGACCTTAGATGATAGACTTTATTCATTTGTCTTCCCTTAACTAGTGGACTTTGGAGTCAGTGCCCAGCTCGATCGAACAGTGGGCAGGAGGAATACCTTCATCGGGACGCCCTACTGGATGGCTCCAGAAGTTATTGCCTGTGACGAAAACCCAGATGCCACATATGATTTCAAGGTATGACTTCTTACTTCTTCATTACGTTTCAAAGCGTGCCTAACATCTCACCCTAAGACTGGTAGAGAATTCTCTCACGGCTTTGGGCTTGTGATTTATATAATCCAACGGGAAAACTAAAAAACATTACTTGAGTTTAAAATTAGAAGACATCCAAGTGAGAATCTTTGTAATGAACTCATCCATCATATCTGATTGCCTATTGGTAAAAAATGTTTAAACCATTTTCTATATTCTTTTGAACTTCTCTTGCTTCTTATTAGAAAACAGATTTCTATTTTGGTTGTAGTTTAGATTTTTGGCAAAGTATTTATATTCTGAGAGCTTTTCATGTTAAAAGAAACCAAGATATGAGTTTGTTTTGGGGGCTCATCTTTTTCTGATTAAAAATAATCATATTTACTCATTTCTACATTGCTCAAAGTTTAATTATTAGAGTTTCTTTTCAATGAGAGAGAACCAAATGGGATGTTGGTAGCTACTTTATGGTGTTTCTGTAGCCTGTTGCAGTGTTTCATAGAAATCTGGTTTGTGGCTTGATACTTTGTACCATAAACTAGAAATTTGCTAATAAATTCAAAGCAGTGTTTAAGTAGAGAGGTGGAAGTTGTCCCCTTCTCCAAGAAGCCCTCCTCTTTTCCATTCTGTTAGGCAATAATCAAACATAATTTGTGTTTACTATCCCATCGATAGCTGCAATGTCAGGTGACATTGTTGTTGTGAATTACAGCTGAAAGTTGGAGGTAAATGGGATGTAGGAACTGTGGGTGTTCAGATTATCCAGTAGACAGAGAGACACCCTGTGGTCTCTGTGTAGATCACAGGACAACCTTGGGGAAAACCTGATAGTCATTTCATAGGTGAATGGACCTTTTTTTCAATTATTTGAGGTAACATTGGTTTATAACATAAGTTTCATGTATACAACATTATAATTCAACTTCTGTATACCCTACAGCGTGTTCACCACCAGAAGTCTTGTTTCCCTCCATCACCACACAACTGATCCCTTTTCCCCATTTTGTGCCCCCTTTCCGCTATGGTAACCACCAATCTGTTCTCTGTAACTATGTGTTCGTTTTTTTTTTGTTTGTTCATTTCTTTTTTTCTTAAATTTTTTTTATTGAAATATAGTTGATTTACAATGCTGTGCCCATCTCTACTGTACAGCAAAGAGACTCAGTTATACATACATACATATTCTTTTTTATATTCTTTTCCATTATGGTTTATCACAGGTTATGGCATATAGTTCCCTGTGCTATACAGTAGGACCTTGTTGTTTATCCATTCTAAATGTAATAGTTTGCATCTACCACCCCCAAACTCCCAGTCCATCCCTCTCCCTCCCCTCTCCCCCCACCTTGGCAACCACAAGTCTGTTCTCTATATCTAGGAGTCTGTTTCTGTTTTGTAGATAGGTGCATTTGTGCCTTATTTTAGGTTCCACATATAAGTGATATCATATGATATTTGTCTTTCTCTTTCTGACTTCACTTAGTATGATAATCTCATGTTGCATCCATGTTGCTGCAAATGGCCTTATTTTGTTCTTTTTTATGACTGAGTAGTATTCCATTGCATATATGTACCATGTCTTTATCCGTTCATCTGTTGATGGACATTTAGGTTGTTTCCGTGTCTTGGCTATTGTGAACAGTGCTGCTGTCAACATAGGGGTACATGTATCTTTTTGGTTTTTAACATCTTTATTGGAGTATAATTGTTTTACAATGGTGTGTTAGTTTCTGCTGTATAACAAAGTGAACCAGAAGCTGGGATGAAGTGAGAGAGTGGCATGGACATATATACACTACCAAATATAAAATAGATGGCTAGTGGGAAGCAGCCACATAGCACAGAGAGATCAGCTTGGTGCTTTGTGTCCACCTAGAGGGGTGGGAGGGAGACGCAAGAGGGAGGAGATATGGGGATATAAGTTTATGTCCATTTATTTCTTATATTCCACATATGGGTGAAATCATACAGTATTTGTCTTTCTCCATTTGACTTATTTCACTTACCATAATAGCCTCAAGGTCCATCCATGTTGTCACAAATGGCAAGAGTTCATCTTTTTATGGCTGAGTAGTATTGCATTGTGTGTGTGTGTGTGTGTGTGTGTGTGTGTGTATATATATATCACATCTTCTTTATCCATTTATCCATTGATGGGCACTTAGGTTATTTCCATACCTTGGCTATTGTAAATATTACTGCAGTGCATATATCTTTTCAAATTAGTGTTTTCATATTCTTTGGATAGATACCCAGAAGTGGAATAGCTGGATCATGTGGTAGTTCTAGCCTTAATTTTTTAAGGATCTCCCTACTGTTTTCCATAGTTACTGCACCAGTTTACATTCTCACCAACAGTGTACAAGGGTTCCCTTTTCTCCTCATACTCTCCAACTCTTTGTTATTTCTTGTTTTTGTTTTTTATAATAGCTGTTCTAACAAGTGTGAGGTGATATCTCATTGTGGTTTTGATTTGCAATTCCCTAATAATTAGTGATGTTGAACATCTTTTCATGTGTCCGTTGGTCATCTGTATGTCTTCCTTGGAAAAAATATCTATCGTCTCCTCTGCCCATTTGTTCAATTAGATTGTTTGGGGTTTTTTTGTTGTTGAGTTGTATGAGTTTTTAATATTTTGGATATTAACCTTTCGTAGGATATATGACTTACAAATATCTTCTTCTATTCAGTAGGTTGCCTTTTTGATTTGTTGATGGTTTCCTTTGCTGTGCAGAAGCTTTTTAGTGTGATGTGGTCCCACTTGTTTATTTTTGCTTTTGTTGCCCTTGCCTGAGGAGACATATTCAAAAAGATATTGCTAAGGCTGATGTCAAAGAGTGTACCACCTATGTTTTCTTCTAGGAGTTTTATGGTTTCAGGTCTTATATTCAAATCTTTAATCCATTTTAAGTTAATTTTTCCGTACCATGTAAGATGGCAGTCTAGTTTCATTCTTTTGCATGTGGCTGTCCAGTTTTCCCACTACATTCATTGATAAAACTTTCCTTTATCCACTGTATGTTCTTGGCTCCTTTGTCTTAATTAGTTGTCTGTATGTGTGGAGGGCTCTCCATTCTGTTCCATTGATCTGTGTGTCTGTTTTTATGCCAGTACTCTGCAGTTTTGATCACTATAGCTTTGTAGTATAATTTAAGATCAGGGAATATGATAACCCCAGCTTTGTTATTTTTTCCTCAGGATTGCTTTGGCTTTTCAGGATCTTTTGTGGTTCCATACAAATTTTAGAATTTTTTATTCTGTTTCTGTAAAAAATGTCATTGGGATTTTGACAAGGATTATATTGAATCTGTAGATTACTTTAGGTATATGGACATTTTAACAATGTTAATACCTCCAATCCATGAGCACAGAATAGTTTTCTATTTCTTTGTGTCTTCTTCAATTTCTTCAAACAATGTCTTATGGTTTTCAGTAACAGTTTCACCTCCTTGGTTAAATTTATTCCTAGATATTTTATTCTTTTTGTTGCAATTGTAAATGAGATTTTCTTAATTTCTCTTTCTGCTAGTTTGTTAGTGTATAAAAACGCAATAGATTTTTGTATATTTATTTTGCAACTTCACTGTATTTGTTTATTATTTCTAACAGTTCCTTTAGTAGTGTCTTTAGGATTTTCTATGTGTAAAATCAATAGAAAACCAATGTCATCGGCACATAGTGACAGTTTTACTTCTTCCTTTCCAATTTGGATGCATTTTATTTCTTTTTCTTGCCTATCTGCTCTGGCTAGGACTTCCAATACTACGCTGACTAAGAGTGTAAGAGTGGTGAGTGGGCATCCTTGTCTTGTTCCTGATTTTAGAGGGCTAGCTTTCAGGTCTTGACCACTGAGTATATTAGCTGTGGGTTTGTCATAGATGGCCTTTGTTATGTTGAGGTACGTTCCTTCTATATCCATTTTATTGAGAGTTTTTTTTTTTTTAACCCAAATGGATGTTGAATCTTGTCAAATGTTTTTCCTGCATCTATTGAGATGATCATATGATTTTTATCCTTCAGTTTGTTAATATGGTGTATCACATTGATTCCAGATGTTGAACCTTCCTTGCATCCCTGGAATAAATCCCACTTGATCCTTTTAATGTGTTGTTGTTTTGGTTTGTTAATACTTTGTTGAGGATTCTTGCATCTATGTTCATCAGAGATATTAGCCTGTAGTTTTCTTTTTTTGTCTGGTTTTGGTATCAGGGTAATGTTGCCCTCGTCAAATGAATTAGGAAGTGTTCTAGCCTCTTCAGTTTTTTGGAAGAGTTTGAGAAGTTTAGGTATGACATCTTCTTTGAATGCTTCATCAGTGAAGCCTCTTGGTCCTGAACTTTTGTTTAGGGAGATGTTTTTGATTACTGTTTCAGTCTCCTTACTAGTGATTGGTCTACTCAGATTTTTTATTTCTTCATGATTCAGTCTTGGAAGGGTGTATGCTTCTAAGAATTTATCTATTTCTTCTAGACTATCCAATTTGTTGGCGTATAGCTGTACATAGTAGTCTCATGATTCTTTGTATTTCTATGGTATCTGTTGTAAGAGAAATGAACTTCTCTTTCATTTCTGATTTTATTTATTTGAGCCTTCTCTCTTATTTTCTTCGTGAATCTAGCTAAAGGTTTGTCAATTTTATCTTTTCAAGAACATAGGCGCATGGACTTTTCTTTCTTTCCTTTTTTTTTAACGTTTTTATTGGAGTATAATTGCTTTACAATCGTGTGTTAGTTTTTGCTTTATAACGAAGTGCATCGGTTATACATATACATATATCCCCATATCTCCTCCCTCTTGCGTCTCCCTCCCACCCTCCCTATCCCACCCCTCTAGGTGGTCACAGAGCACCAAGCTGATCTCCCTGTGCTATGCGGCTGCTTCCCACTAGCTATCTATTTTACATTTGGTAGTATATATAAGTCCATGCCGCTTTCTCACTTCATCCCAGCTTACCCTCCCCCCTCCCTGTGTCCTCAGGTCCATTCTCTAGTAGGTCTGCGTCTTTATTTCCATCTTGCCCCTAGGTTCTTCAGGACCTTTTTTTTTTCCTTAAGTTTCCATATATATGTGTTAGCATACGGTATTTGTTTTCTTCTTTCTGACTTACTTCTCTCTGTAGGTGCATGGACTTTTCACCAAAGTACTTTAATGATCACCTTGAAACACCCTCATCTTACAGCTGTGGAAACTGAGGTCCGAGACCTTCGCTAGTGCACACCCCGTTAGTGATCTTGTCAGAGACTTGATCCCACATCTCCCACTCTCTGTTTAGAGCTCTTTCCAATATATTACCCTGCCTCGCTCGGATGCAATCCTATATAAGTATCCAGTTTACCAACAAAACAGCCTCTGAAGAGTATATTTAAAGAATTCCTCTATTAAAGAACATTTTTAGTTCTCCACATGTGGGGTTATTATGGAAATCAGGTCACAAAGATGCAGACATTGCAATGTCTTTGGGACCCAGTGTCTCAGGGCATTGACAAAATTATTTGCTTCTTTGGAGAAATGCAAGCTTGAAGGTCTGAAAACAAAATAATCTCCTGTAAATTTCCTCCTTCTTTCAGAGTTAGTCACTGTAATAACCTGACACCAATCTGTCTGGAAACAGCTGCCAAGTTAAAAATTAATCTCCTGCCAAAATAAATGTCATTTATTTAAACTGCTAATGATAAGCACATTTAAATAATTTGATTTGAAAATCCCTTCAGAGGAGCCACTACAAAATATATGTCACAGACCAGATACGTGTATCATAATTGGCTATAAGCAATTCTTCAAACTATAGTTATACCTAACAAGTGCTAACTAGTCTACATCTGGGCCACAGATATTTTAGACTGCTTTATAACATACCATGGAGAATCAGAGTGTTTCAAACTTTCAACCTTAGCTTAGCCTTTTAAGTATTTTGGCTGGCTGTAGTATATATGGGACTTTTGTTCTATGGCATAACATTGATCCCTGTGGGACATCCCTGGCAGTCCAGTGGTTAAGACTCTGCACTTCAAATGCAGGGGGCATGGATTCAATCCCTGGTTGGGGAACTAAGATCACACATGCCACGTGGCACGGCCAAAAAATATATATATATATATATATATATATATATATATATATATATATATATATATATATCCCTGTGATGTAGTTGTTTTCAGTAGAGTAACTAGAAGAAGACTTCCTCTGGTGAAGCCAAAACTTGGAATTAAACTGGTGTCTTAAACCTCTTTGTTCAGATTAGGACTAAGAAATACAGTTTGGGGTCAGTGAAAAAATTTTTGAGCTTAATGCATAACCCTAGGTGTGGACAAAGCCTGATGTATGAATAACCACAGGGGACATCATGCTGCACAGGGTGATTTCAGAGGTGCTGGAAGTCCTTGTGACTATGAAAGTATCCTGAGACATTAATAAGTTGAAGATTAATTTCTGTGCCTTTTATTAAAAAATAAAGAATCCTGATGAGACAACAGATTCAACTCTATCAGCCATTTTCAACCTTAGTACAAATTAGTTTTTTAGGATTGTCATAAATGTAGGTTGTACAAGAGGAAGAAGAAATCGTGGCAAAAATATGAGCTTCACTGATCACTTGTCCTGGGAGCATGACAAAAGGGTAGTTTAGGAAGACCAAGCAGAAGGGAAGATTTGGGGGTTCTTTGAAGGTTCATTTTAACTACTTTGTAGTTTTACTGTGGATCAGAGAAGAAGCTATACTTTAATCTTTCTACTTCTTCTTTGGCATCAGATCCTATACTTTTTTCTGTTCACTATTCTTAGGAATGTAGCCTGTCACCAGGAGACAGCTTGACAATATACTGACTTTCAAAACCCTTTATTCATTCACTCAGCGTGTATTTATTGAATAACCACTATGCAAAAGGAATTAGCCAAGCTCTATCTGTATGTGCAGTTTTCATCTAGAAAGTCCATTTGCGACCCCCGTCAAAGTTAAATGGTTTGTTACTGTGTGTTTGGTTGTCCATTTGAGCCAGAGTGTATCCCAGCCTCAAACTGATGTCAGCATTTTGGGCTCTCATGTGCTGTAGATACTTTCAGCCTAGAGGGCATGTTTAGAATAAAAGATGACTTGAAGGCCACTGGGCTTTGTTAGGTTTTCTATCACAAAAGCCCTTTCTTTAAAATAAAGACAAAATGCAAAAGAGTATAGTTTGGTTTTATTACAAATATTTGATTATTTCTTAATTATTTATTACTTTATTTGTCTACAATGTCTTTAGAAACTGCTATAATTTTTTTTTTAAACTGGAGAAATTCAATAAAATAAGAGCCTCTGTGGAAAGTAGTCTGAAGAGTTCATGCTTTTTTTTGCAATCTGGTTTTGTCTGATAATCTACTGGGCACAGTAAGTAACTGACTGAAAATAACCCCTATCCTAAGGAGGAGTGCCAGAATCTCATTTGCCTGGTGTGTTCACTTTCCCCTAGAGGCCCTTCCTTTCTTGTTTTCAGAAAATCTGTCAAAACACTTCAAGCAAAAGGAAAGGTTTCATTCTCCTGATAAGTATGTGGGGCAATAATGAAAGCTTTCTCATTTAATAATAAGCATTCAAAAGACTTGAAATTAATAAAACTGTTCAAAATTCCTAGGCTGTTTAAATTGTTATTTTTTTTAACTTGAATTTCATTTCAGTTGGATGGGATTTGCCAAGTATTTTATAGTCCTATGTATTTATTGCTTTAACAGAACCACTCACTAAAGAAAGTTCTCTGTGGCCAAAAGCCCATTCATAGGGAATTGGCTGAATAAAGACTGGCACATCTGTCCACTGGAATATTACGCAGCCATTTGAACAATGAGGTAGTGTATATGTTGAAGTTGGGCAGATCCCAAGATACAGTGTTAGGTACACAAAGCAACTTACAGTATAGTACACATAATAGACTCTTATTCTCCCCTACCCCATGGATAAATGACATGTGGATGGAGAACTTAAACTTTTTATTTTATGTATCTTTCTGTCCTGTTCTAATTTTTTACACCATAAATGGTCATGCTTTCATAGTGGTTTAGTCAAGTAAAGGAAGTACAGTGAAATGGCATATCCCCTCAACCCCACCACCCATCCTCTGGCCTGATCTGTGCTAATGTCATTTGTTATTCACCTAAACTCTGTTTATGAGACTGTGCACACGGGTGCTGTGGACCATTTAAAGTCATAGGTGTCTCCTGCAGGGTTTGGGTCAGTATTGTGCTCTGGCTGTAGAGGAAGTACTCATTCTCCTGTGTTATGGGTAATTGGCTTTATTCAGGCAGAATGAAAAGAACCCCTGTAGGTAAGAGGCTCGACTGGAGATAAAGGGAGCAACCTGACTAGTCAGGGGAGCACCACCAAGATGTATGCAGGGTGTCACGTAAGAGGATGATATTCACATCGCAGAATGGGGTTTACCTCTCAAATGAGACCTGGCCTCTGTCTACTGAAATTTCAACAAAGGTCTCATGCCCATGCGGTAAGAAGGAAGGATGATACACACACCGTTATTATTACGAGCGGAAACAAACTTCTATTAAACGTATTTCTCATGCTCCATGTTCACACCCACCTACACAGCATTCCTTAGTCAGACATATCACCACCCCCTCTGGGCTCCAGGCTGATCCCCAGGTGAAGAGAATAAGCTATTCTTCCAGCATTTTCCCTCTGGTCAGATAACAAATGTAGTTGAACAAGGGACTCTATGGGAAATGGGATTATGAATAACTAACTGTGCTTGATTATCCTCAGTCACCCTGAACTCACCACCCTGGTTCTGTTTATGTATAATGTAGTATATAAGTATATGGCATAGGGAATATGTCAGCGTTCTGAAGTTGGACGGAACTGGTTTAAAATGTAGACTTCATCTCCTTGCACTCTATTCCTTCAGGGAAGTTATTTAACCTTTCTGAGTCTCTGTGGGAATAATGATTGTATATTACAACGTTATATTAGAGTAAAGTGAGCTAACATATGTAAAGGAATTAATTCAATGCCTATTTGGTAAGTACTCAATATACGATAGTTAATATTTGTGTTTATGTGTCATGTGAAGGTACTGCCATTTGGAGCCATTTTGACCTAAAAGAAACCCCAGCAATATCATAGGATTTGAACTGCCTGTTTGCATTATACACCTCTAATTGTCTGCTTACATTGAGCCAGAATCTGTTTCTCTATAAATTCTATCTCTAGATTAAGGTGCTGCCCTTAGGGACCCATACAATCAATTCAATTTCCTTTTTCCAGCTGGAACATTTCCAAAAACTGAATAAAGAATAAATTACATGACAAAAGGCTAATTTCTGGTCTTGGTAAAATGGCTGATTTCTTGGTCTTGGTAAGTTAAAACTTGGTAGAATCCACTGCACCAGTTATGCCTGGTATGAAGCTATTGTCTGTCAACTCTAGACCACCTTGCTACCCTCTGCTGTGGGATGATGGGGCCAGGATTCAGCTAACCCCATTTCTGCCTGTCCCTCTGAGTAGACTGCAAGGCTGGAGAAGGAAGGACACGCCCTTTCCTGTTTGCTTCCCCTAAGCTTCCTGTTTGCTCCTGCATCATCCCAGCAACTTCTTTGAGTACCAGGGCTCCTTGTCAGCTTACCTGACTCAAGTTTGCTGGTTGAACTGCCAGTCAGTGATAACTGGACCTCAGACTTTGTTAAATACCCACTATAGACACTGCGTTATGTTACGAACTTTGCAGATATTATCTTACTGAATTCTCGATCAACCCTGCAAGATGGGTGTTCTCTTTGGGCTACAGGTGAGGAGATGGGTTCAGAGGAGTCGAGGGGCTCGCCCCAGCTCTGCTGGCTGCACAGCATGTGTTCTTTCTGCCTCTTGGCGCACGCTGGGGCTCTGCTCCTCGGCCCCCTTGCCTCTCCTTCCTTGTGTGGCTGAGCACAAGGAAGTGTTCTTTTCTTCAAAAAGTGAAGTGTTCTTTTCTTCACTTGTTGAGCAGCCTAGCCCCAAGAGGAATGCTCTATCATTACGTTCAAGCTGCCTTCGTGCCAGCTGGCCCCTCACCAGCCAGAAGTTGTGTGCTTGCCTCTGCCTTCTCGGAGGCACTAGAATTTGTCTCTGTTCTGTTTGTAATGCACACAGGACTGGGCTATTAATCATGCCACAGGCCAGGCTGCACAGCACCTCTAGAATAATGAATTACCCAGCTCCTGCCAAAATGAGTCCCACCACGGCCACGAAGGAAACTTATCTCTCCCCGACTCTCTCCTCATCTTGTTCCTCCCACTTCCCTCTCTCGTCTCCTGTGATCTGTCTTGACAGTTGTAATTGGAACATTTTCTCCCATATTTAAGTTCTGAAGTGTCTCTGGGACTTTCTAATGTATCCAAAGGCTTAAACAAGGCCCGTCAAGGACGTTTATTGCTTTCTAGCATGGGCAGTTAAGCGTAGCTTACAAGCAGCTCTGGGTATATAGGGCCAGGAATATAAATGTTCCTTTTGGAAAACAAGAGAATCCCAGGGGGAAAAAATGATCTTAATGATGATATCAAATGAAGGCTTAAAGAAGAAGTAATTTCTGGCTTGGTCACGTGACAAAGGATGCACAGGAGTTGGGATGCTGTGACCTTTGGTTTGAAGGGGTTGTTTGGGAGGTTTGGGGAAAGCAGCCTAAGAGAGGATCTGACATGCTGTGTACTGAATAAAGGAAACATCTCTCTTCACTAACCCTTCCCTCTTCCTATGGGATAAATCCAGGATCACCTAACAACTGGGACCTCTCTTTTTCCTTACTGTCGAAATACACTTTCTCAAATTACTGCTCTATGCATATTATCACTAAGAAATGCTTTTAGCCATACTTATGTTTCTTATGTCACTGGAATTCTGGAGGCAGGCAGTCCAGGGTTGGTGTGGTGGCTCACTGATGTCTTCAAAACCCAGGCTCCTACCTTTCTGCCCTGTCATCATTAATTTGTTGACTTATTGCCTCATGGTTACAAGATGGTTGCTGTAGCTCCAGGTAGCATGTTTTTATTCAAGGCAATAAGAAGTAGGGAAGAGTTGTCAAGACACCAGCTATATTTGTCACTTATTTCAGGAAAAGCAAAAGCTCTTACAGAAACTCCCAGAAGATGTTTGCCTGAGTCTCATGAGGTCACATCCTTAACTGCCATCCTTAGCTGCAGGGAAATCTGGATAAACAAGTTTAGCTTTCCTATACTCTGAAATGGAGGCAGCAAGGGCAGTGGGGGCTGAAATGCCTGTTGGGTTAGCCAACAAACAGTACTGGCCACAACCAAGTAGAGGGAAATCAAAGAAGACTACACTGGGCAGGCAAAGGCAGTCTCACCTCACAGTAGAGGAGAAGAAAATGATTAATATTCTTGAGCCCACTGTATGCCAGGTTTTGTGCTAGGCAGCATACCTACATGCATACATGCCACAGTTGAAAGCTAAGCTCTGAGCAGTCTTCTGGATGCGGTTCAATTGGGAACCTGGACTTGAATCCGGGTCTGTCTGACTTGAAAGCCTATTCATGCTGCCTCTAGAAAAAGCTGAGCACTGGTTTGGGGTGTGCCTCATGGAATCTCAGCACGTTCATTTGAGTTGCCACACCTTCAATTACCTGTAGACAAAGTAGGAATCTGAAGCAATTATTTTATGGGCCCCAAAAGGTTTTTTTAAGTGAATTCTCAGGTCCTTACAGTGTGATGATAGTTAAAAAAAGAACTAGCCTGGGAGGCAGGAGACCAAGCTCTGATTAAAACTTGGTGCTGAGTTGCTCTGTGATCTTGGGTAAGTCATTTTTTTCTCATCTGGGAAATGAAAGGTTGGACTAGATGATCTACAAAAGGTCTAACAGCCCTAAGACACTTAGGTTTTGCTCCTTTCTCTCATGCATCTTTCATGTGTTCATTATTTCAACAAGTATTTATTAAGTGCCTACTATGTGCCAGGCACTGTTCTGGTACTGTGGACCAGTCAACAAAGCAAAGATCCCTGCCCTTGTGGACTTCATGTTCTAGTGTGTATGTGTGTTGGGGACAGGGACACAAACAATGAACAAAAAACGTAATAAATTTGTGACAAGTCAGTTACACAGTTGTCAGAAGATGACCAGTTGTCTGGGGAACAAAAGTGGGAAAGGGGAAGGGATCTGGCAGTGCTGGGAGAGACGTTCGGTGGTCCTCACTGAGAACACAGCATCTGAGCAAAGACTTTATGGAGGGGAGGGAGTCAGCCGGCTCATAATTGGGCTCGGTCCCTCAGGCAGAGTGAGTACCAGGAGTTTGCCTGAGTTTCCTGAGCATTTTCTTCCCCTTTCTGAGGACTGGCCTGGAGCCTTTCTCATCCCAGTTCCATCATTTCCTTTCAGCTGTGTTGACTTTCAAACCAGCTCAAGCTTCCTAGACTTAAAGGCCATTTAAATTTGACTTTGCCATGGCAAGTAGGTCCATAGAGCCTGGCCACCACCTTCATAATTTGCACCTCGGTTCACACTGCAGAAACACTCGGTTCCTCGAGATGTTGGGAAGGTGGTGGGAGAACTACCAAGGCCTGGAGTCTTATCAAAACAGCCCAACCCACCAGTTCCAGACTGTTCTTGCTGCATTTCCTGTTGAATGCTTCCTGCACACTAGTGACTCAGGGTTTTCATCATGTTCCCCAATGATCGTCTGTGTCAGTCAACCATAACGTTCCAGGTACAAGAGAGCTGTGTGGTCATCTTTACCAGTTACTGCTCCTGAGCCAGCCTGTGATGGGTGGCCTGGGCTTTCCCCATTAGCTGCAGAAGGAACCGCAGTGAGCAAGGCCAGCAGCCTGCGGGAAGACTCAGCCATTTGCTGGGCTGTGCCGACTGTGTGTGTGTGTGTGTGTGTGTGTGTGTGTGTGTGTGTTCAGTGACAACTTTGAATACACTTGAAATGGAAGAAAGAGAAAGGACAACAGTTGACTCCTTGAGTTGCGTTCTATTCAGAGAAGTTACTTAGAATCTGTGGGCAGTGGTTTTGTACAGGTGCATTGTTATCCCCATTTGGACTGAGAACCTTTATGAACTGTAATATTTATGTGGACAGGTTGATGGCTTGTGAATTAAAGAATCCCCCCTTGGTCCTAGTGTGGGGTTAGCGTGTGCCCCAGCTGCCTGCTCTAAGGTAGATCGCACTTTAGGCAAGAGTCTAGACCCCATAGAAAGCCCCCTCTAGGTTGTATGGGCCTCGGTCCAAATACTGAACAAGGCTGGGTATCGCCCACTGGATATTGAGAAGTTTGGTCCTAGGGAATGGCTCAGGGTGGACTTCATAGTACTCTTCCAGTTACATATCCTTTCTGTGTGGGCTTGACATTTGTTTGATGGGAATAGCAAGGGAACTGAACTTTGATCTCTGAAATCTGAGTGAGGTTATCGGTGAGAGTTTGAAATTAGGTACGAAATGCAGGATACATTTAAAATGAAAGGAGGGTGAAAGTCTTCCTCAGGACTGTGGGCCATTGAACTGAATTTTACATGTGTTTTCTTATGGTTTTCCCATCTTTTGATTTGTTTCCCTCCTATGCACTATTTAGAAACTACTGAGCCATGGACACAGAGTAGGGGAGAAGCATAGTGCTAGAGATGGAGATTGCACAGGTTGAGGTGGAGACATTAGCCTAGAAAATTCTGATAAGAGCATAAAAGTCAGTCTGAGAATAAGAAAGATGATAAGGGTATAGGATTTCTATTTTACATATTTGTCTACTTACAAGATAAAAGATATTGTTTATTCATTCAACAAATATATCAAACACCTACTACTACTGTGGCCGGCTCTATTCGAAGCACTGAGATACAGCAGTAAACACCACCATCCAAAAGCTTCCCTGTCCGCATCTTGCTTGGTTAAATGATATGAAATTGCTGTTTCTGTAGGTTAAAAACAATTGATTATAAATACAATATGATCTAGCATTTACTCTATGATCCAGCCATTCCACTCCTAGGTTTTTACTCAAAAGAAATAAGAGCATACATCCAAACAAAGACTTGTACATGAGTATTTGTAGCAGATTTATTTTTAATAGCCTTGACTGGAAGCAGCCCAAATGTCCATCAACAAGTGAATGGATAAACAAATTGTAGTATATCCATACAATGGAACACTACTGGCAGTAAAAGGACTGAAGTACTGATACACGCGGCAACATGGATGGACCTTAAATACATTGTGCTAAGTGAAAGAAACCAGAGGATTTCATTTTATACAAAACTTCAGAAGATGCAAACTAATCCATAGTAACAGAAAGCAGATCAATGGTTGCCTTGGAACAGGAACTGGGGTTGGGGACAGGAAGGGCAGGAGGGAGAGACTGCAAAGGGGCAGGTGGGACCTTTTGGGGTGATGGATGTGTTTGCTGTCTTGATTGTGGTGATGGTTTCACAGGTGTATACACACATCAAACCCTTTCAAATAGTACACTTTGAATATGCACAGTTAATTACATGACAATTATACCTCAATGAAGGTGTTAAAAACAGTTGAACAGCAGCAATTTCATATGTTTCAATCAATAGACAAATGTTAGAGATAAGTTAATGTTTGAAACCTTATATTTATTTTTCATACCTGGATTGAAAACTCACCATGTGTCAGGCACCGTGAAAGTTATTGTCAATGGAAAGCGAATGAGCTGTTCCTGCTTTTAAGCTTAGCGGGCAAAATCAGTTTGTAAAGAGACAGCTGGACAGCTTTCCCACAGGCAGTTCTGAAGCAATTACCAGATTTAACCAAGTTATCCTCTGTTGACTGCATTTACGCATGTGTCTGTGCCTTCCTTCTTTTTCAGAGTGACTTGTGGTCTTTGGGAATCACCGCCATCGAGATGGCAGAAGGTGCTCCCCGTAAGTACCTTCCTCTGGGTGAAATCTGTTACTGGTCTGCCCTGCAGGTACTGACGCTTCCTTGCCAGGAGCTGCAGTAGCTTTATTTCTGCTACACCAAGCCCTGCATGGACTCAAGCTGGCATATTGAGAAAGCAGAGTCATCTTAAATCAACCAGGAATCCATTCATTTCAGAGGGGTGTGAGGATCTTGTGTTTATGAGGGGAAACAAGAAAGCAAAGGGAAGCAAACTTTGAGAGTCTAATCTATTTACAGATCTGGTGTGTGGTTTATTCTTGAACTACTCTTCGCCTGTAGTAAAACTGCGACCAAGCCACAGAGGCTGTAAACGCCAACATAACAAAAATTCACAGCCGATTTTCAGTGCATGGGTTATATGAACACTGGCACTCCATTTCTCTCACTCCTATTAAAATACCGCTGTTTAGAGTTTTAGATTTCCCTGCTTATTGGAGGCAGAGTGGCCAGGGTTCTGCCTATCTGGAGAACCTCTCCAGTTCCTGGAGATCTTGAGCACAGACCCCACAGAGAATCTCCCCAGCCCCATGGTCACCACGAGCATGCACCTCAGAGACTCCACGCAGGAAGTGCAACTGACCAGGGGCAGCTGCTGCCATGACACCGAGGCTGCACCTCCTGAGGGCCACTCCGCACCAGTGACCGAGCGTGGCAGGGATATAAGGCAGACCCTTTCCTGGAAGACAGGGATTCCTTAGAAGGCAGCTTTCACTCCTTAGTTTCCCTCCTTGGTTTTCTTAGAGTGTGGGACAGCCTAGCACACCCCACCTACTTTTTCTCCCTCCCAGCACACTTCATAACAATCTGACAACTCTCCCAGCCTTCCCTCGCTCCCTCTCTGTTCAGACAAAAATTTCCCCCAGTAATATTCTCTCATGTTTAATACCACCTTGGTGTCTGCTTTCCAGAGGACCCGGACCAAAGCAGGCCCCCTGTTTGTATGACGGGTCATTGTGCTCATATGACTTTTTACCCTCAAGTTATCATAGTTTTCTTATTTCTCATTCCAGAGTTGGTAGAATTCATCTGTAGCATGACTGGAGTGTTTATTGACAAAATCCCCTCATCCACAATGCTAATAGGCATTTATGAATCAGAAAAATAATATTGGCAGTCTTGAAACCATATCATCATTCTTAATGAGTAGCAGAGAGGGCTAAAAATAAATTTCCACCCACCGAATCCTTTAGCTTTGGGGGAGAATATGTTCTTATTCTAGGCACAAAGGAAAAGATACTCCCAGATGAAAAGTAAACTAGTGAAATATTCTGATTAAGATAAGAATGTATGAGTGTTTTCACTAAATGTCATCTTCACAATTTGAGCTATTTTTATCTCTTCTGCCAGACTTCCTTTGCCTTAATCCTCTGGTCTTCCTGGGGCCATTGAACAATACAAAACCCCAAAAAAACCCATCATGAAAAGCCATTCAGAGTGTTTGGAAATACAGATAGAAAGGTGTTCTGGTCTAGTGCTTTATACTCCAAAAATCCATGAAGGTAACATTGCATTTCCAGCATCTAAGAAATAGACAGTGGATTATCAAATATCTTTTATTTTATTATTTGGGATTTTACTAATTAAAAATAACTTACTATCTCCATTGTAGCTGTTATCTTGATGTTGTTTACTTGGAGTCTTAGATGGTTATTTATAGTAAAGCAAAGGTTGTTGAGCCTTTAACTTGTTGTCCTTAAAAATGAAGTGAAAAGTAGACATGTTAACAATCTCTAATTGAAATGTGTTGGATTATATGAGACTCCTATAATCAGCTCATTTAACTGCTCACCAGACGGAAGCTTTATGATCTTCTGACGCCACTCACTGGTCATGCCTGGACTCAGGGAGCCATTTGGCAGCATTAGCAGCACAGCTAGGACGGGCTTGGCCTGGGTTTGGCCTCCTAACCCGAGCTGGCCCTTGTTTTGGTCTCTTGCAGCTCTGTGTGACATGCACCCCATGAGAGCCCTCTTTCTCATCCCTCGGAACCCAGCGCCTCGGCTGAAGTCTAAGAAGTGGTGAGTTTGGTCTTCAGTGTTTTACAGGTCTAAGAGCAGGGTTTTCTGTGATTCTCTTTTGGATGAGCTCAAGTCCTTAGGTCCTGCTGACAAGATTAGACTAATATGTACTAAGACTTGGTGAGTGATTATAATGTTATTCATCTTAAAGGACATATTGAGGACCTACTATTTGCACAGTAAGTCCTCATCTTCACACCTTCAAGGTAAGGAGGTATTAGCTAAAATGGGTAGCAGAACCCAAGTAATAACATGGAAGCACTTTGATTTATTACTCCGAGTAATATCTTTCCTGGTAGCGCAGAACATCTCATCAGAAAGGGTGATAGTTTGGAGTCAGCCCATTAGATTGGATGACGTTCTTCTGTTCCTTAAGACATTAACTCCCTAAATGTGTATACACGCTCGGTAGTATGTGAGATGATTTTACTGCTCTGTGCATGAGCATTTATAATTTTTATCTTTGCTATTGCTTTCTCTTTATGGCAGGTGATACTGGCTTCTTATTTGGGGCAGTGATATAACTTTTCCATCTAATAAACTAATTCACATAAAAAGTGACTTAATTTAAAGAAAAATGCTAAGTTAATACTTGTATGGGTGGTGAAGTGTAGGGTAAAAATTGTGTTGGTAGTGTATGATTGACTAGAGTTTGGGAACAGAGTTCTACAGGTTAGGCCAGGAGCTGGACTTTTGACTATTTTGTGCACTTACATCAGGGTCTTTGTATCTTGTCATTCTGTGACAAAAATTCATTGCTCCTCCCCTTCCCCCTGTGGATATGGTATATCCTCCTTGGTACATTCTCAATTCTGATTCCCTTTGCCCTCGGCCCAATTCCTGGACCATTTATGACCTCCTACCCTTTTCTAGAGACATATTCTAGGCAGCTTGAGCCTGAAGGGACAAGACTCTTCTGCCCCTTTTCTTTTTCTTTTTTTTAAATAAATTTATTTATGTTTATTTTTGGCTGCGTTGGATCTTCATTGCTGTGTGTGGGCTTCCTCTAGTTGTGGCAAGTGGGGGCTACTCTTCGTTGCAGTGTGTGGGCTTCTCATTGCGGTGGCTTCTCTTGTTGTGGAGCACGGGCTCTAGGCACGCGGGCTTCAGTAGTTGTAGCATGCGGGCTCAGTAGTTGTGGTTCTCGGGCACTAGAGCACAGGCTCACTAGTTGTGGCACACAGGCTTAGTTGCTCCGCCGCATGTGGGATCCTCCCGGACCAGGGCTCGAACCTGTGTCCCCTGCATTGGCAGGTGGATTCCTAACCACTGCACCACCAGGGAAGCCCCTCTTCTGCCCCTTTTCATACCACTTCGTGATCAGGTCCTTGACCGAGGCCCTCATGTTTCTCATGCACCCACCCACAGTTTCACCCTCCACTATACGAGAGCAATCTTAATTAATACCATCATCCAGGAATGACATAGCGACCCTGGTCGAACAAGAGAAAGGCGTACTGCACAGAGGGAGGGAAAGGAAACAGCCAGAAGAGACGACAGCCTCGGAGTTAGTTGCCGAGGGCTGCACAGGAAGAGAGTGAGAGTTGCTATTGGTAACGAGGAGGCAGAGCATCCCTCCTCCCCTCTCCGGAGGGTCACTGTGGTGTGAGACAATCACTCTCTCCCCAGCAACAGCCTTCCATTGGGCACCACACAGCACGTGATCCACAGGCGCCCAGAGGCACTGCTTCCTCCCTTCTCTCTGGAACAGACTCCTGGGGAGGAGTTGGCTCGGTTCTGTTCCTTGGAAGTGTCAGTGGCACTGTGAAGCCCTCCGCTAGCTTTCTGCTTGTGTTTCATGCCAAGCCTCCCGGGAAGGGGGGTGGGAGGGCTGCTGAGTCCAGTGGGCTTCACCTGCCCTGTCCCCTCCCTTCCTCCTCTGCCTTCACTGCTGCTGGACAAAATGACCATCCACACGTCTGCTGTTTGCCTGGCACGGTGTGGCCACACACCTCGTTTCAGAAATATTTGTGTTGATTGCCAACTTTAAAAAATCTGGCGGTGGAGCAGTCCATGGAGATTTCTGACCTTTTTTGACGAAGGTGCAGCAATACTGTCCTGCCCAGTGGTTCCTGCTCCCTTTGAAGGTGAGAGCTTGTGCTTCTGCCCGTCACTGCCTCTCCCAACCCAGAAGCTGGTATCTGTTGGTCACCCCACTTGTCCTGTTTCCTTTTTACCCCTGGTCTGCACCGCCCTTTGTGTGACCCGTCTGGCCCCCAGAGAAGTGAGTGACTGGCCCGGGCACTACAGTTTCTGTTGACCTTGCTCCAAAAAGGGCAAACCCTGCACTGACCTTGTCTGAGAAATACAGACCTGGGGAGAAACACAGGCTAACTTCTCTGCTGTAAACCCTTGGCAATGAGAGCTCATTGTGATAATGCTGTAGGGAGCTGCATCCGTCCAGGAACAGTGAGGAAGGAGAGCAGGTCACCTTCATCTCACCAGCCTCCTTGCATGCCCTTGCCTGGCTTGGAAGGAAAGCCAGTTACAAGCAGGAGTCCCACACTGCCAGGCAGGGGATGGGAAAATGACTTGACTCTTGGAGAGCAAGTGGGAAAAACAAAAGCCCTGGTGATAATAGACTTTTTCACTCAGAACCCAGCCTTTATAAAGATGGCTGTGCAGCCTCGGGCCACAGGACACTTGGTGTGGCTCGAATTTCTCTGCCATAGAATTCCAGTGTTTAAGTGAAAATACTTAGGCACTTCAGAGTACTTGTCTTGAATGACCAGGTCCAAAGTGATTTCAAATAGAATCGGGTTTGAGAGGAAGTGAAATATTTCTGCCTGTTTTCCTTTTCCTTCTTTCTCTCCTCCCCCATCAAAAGAAACAAAACTCTAAAATGTTCTTTTATATCCAGCTCTTCTCTACTTCAATGAGTTATCAGATGAAGTACACTGTTCCTAGTGTGTATTCCAGCATATGACCAAAGGGGGCGCCATTGTGGCAGAGACGGCAGTGAACTCTTCATTATAAGCTGAGGGTCATTTCCAAGGAATGTGACTGAGTCTACAACATACAAGGCATATGTATGTTGTAGACTCAGCAACTTATATGTATGTATGTGTATTTAAGATATATATATAAATTTAAACTATATATGTAAAGTATATATTTAATCTTTTTTATATATTTTTTATTGAATGAAGGAGTCTTTAAATTCTGTAGTGCTTTACGATTTTCAAAAGTTTCACACACATGATTTCGTATAGTCCCATAATAACCCTTTTTATTCTTAACCACAGCCATGCCAGACAGATGCTCTGAGTCCTCATTTTATGAGTAAGAGTCTGAGGCTTAGGTAGGTTACGCTCCTTGCACTAGGCTGTACAGTCTTCGTTTGCCAAGTTTGTAACCCATAGTCTTTCTACTGTACCATTTGACCTCTTAAAAGTTCAAGGTTAAAGTGGTAGAGAAGGAGCTGTACTCGTCCCTAAGTGTGAGCACTTGTTCCTTGAGCCTTAACATTAGGGAAACAAAGACAGTCACACTGCTATTTTCCCCTTTTGTTATGGGAGGAAAGGAGCGCATCCCTGCAGCAGGAGCCGGGCCCTTCCTCCCCCATCAGTGTAGTGAGGAGAGGCCTCGGGCTAAGGAAGTCCTGTGGTCAGGGCTCCAGTCAATGTTCATGTGGCTCAGACCTTTGATTAGGCCTCCAGGGGGGTTACAACCTGAGTTGAATCAGAGGAGAAGGATACTCTCACCATCTGTCTCCATGTCAACAAATGACCAGTGCGGTGAGATTCCCATGTTCCCCTCCTGTCTCTACTCCTGCTCTGTGTGTAGTTGGATTCAACCCACATGGGTAACCATCCCCTTCAAAAGATTTCCTCTCCCTTCTCTTCCCACAGTGCTCACCCCGGCTCCCCTGCCCTCACACATATACTCCATGCCGTAGCTTCCCTCCAGGGGTCTCTGGAGAAGGATGGAAATGACTCTGTTCCTGAGAGAGATGGTCAGTCTTGTCCTTTTCACATGCCCTTTAAATGTGAAGATTCCACACAGGCAAAGCAGCACTCGGTTGAGCTCATCAGAAAAGTCCTAACTGCCTATCACTGGAAAGAGGTATAAGATTCCTGGTCCAAGCCACTCATGCTCCAGATGGAGACTGGAGGCCTGGTATGGTTAACTGGCTTATCCTGAGTCCCAGGTTCATGGCAGCCTGGAACCTCAGCCTTCTGCTTTTACTCCAGAGCTTACAACCATTTCTGTTATTTTATGAAACACCAGTTCTGATTCTTGCTGGGTTATCAAGCACTTCTGTTTTTGAAATGACAATGCTCTTGGGTGAGGAGGGGACTGTAAATAAAATAATGATAATAGAAAGGAAATACCAGAAAATACTTCAAATAGACTGAATTTACTACTAGTAGTGTGACTTTGGACTTTATTGAAATCAAAACAAAAGTTATTACACAAACTTTTAAAAAATTAACCGTTTTTTGCAGTCTCCTTAGAGATAATGATCCTGGTGACTTTTCCTGCTAATGCATCTAATCCTAGTATATGTAAAATAATTCCCTTAAGGAACTCTATACTATTTGCTTCAACCCAAGTGGGGAAAATCACCTTCAAATTTCTTCTCGTAGCCCTCAAGGCAGATCCTCCTGTTCTTGAAGCCTGGTAGTGGTCAGAGACGCTGGGACATTGTCATCATAGTAATAGTAATAATAATAACAATCATAGCAAACACACATACAGCATTTATGATGTAACAGGCCCGGTTTTAACTCATTTAATCATCACAACAGTCTTTTGAGATAAGTACTAACAGTATCCCCATTTGCAACCAGGGAAACTGAGGCACAGAAAAGTTAGGGGATCTGCCTAGAATCGCACAGTTAGTAAATGATGGAAACTGAAAGAGAGAAAAAGAGTAGTTCTGGGCAAGTGCAAATTTTAAAGATCAAATTGCATGTAGGGAGTCTGAAGATTACCAAAAACTTTTAGCCCAGCTCATGAAAACATTACAGTGATTAATGTCATAATCGTTCAGGCATTTTTAATTCCTCTAACACAGTTTAATACATAAACAGGAAAAATCTGGGAAGATAAAGTGTTCAGTGACACTGGTATTAGAAGAACTAGTATCTCAGACTGTAAGTACCAGCCACTAACATTTATATCTCGGTGCCAACCCTTGGGAAATTAGTACTACTAATCTTGAGCTTTTTTTTTTAAAGTGACAGAACTAAATTACCAGCAGCCAAGACTGAAACAATAAAGTTATAGAAATGTACTTTAAACCCATTCGGCCTCTCGGCAAAGCATCAGGTGATGCTTAATGTAGGTGAAGTTTTTTTTTTTTTTTTTGCGGTACGCGGGCCTCTCACTGTTGTGGCCTCTCTGGTTGCGGAGCATAGGCTCCGGGCGCGCAGGCTCAGTGGCCATGGCTCACGGGCCCAGCCGCTCCGCGTCATGTGGGATCTTCCCCGACCGGGGCACGAACCTGTGTCCCCTGCATCGGCAGGCGGACTCTCGACCACTGCGCCACCAGGGAAGCCCTAGGTGAAGTATTTTTACTTTTAATTAAACATGCAATTAAGCATATTGATTCTTTGGTCACACTAACTTAAATGGAGACAATGAATCTTTCTTTGAAGATTTGTTTTAAGTAGCATTATTTTCTCTTCACTGAGAACCATTTGCAGATGACATGGGATAGACTGCCAGCTTTGTAGTTCTACACGTCTTGGCCCATCCTTTGGGCCCCAAAATATTCTCTTGAATATCTCTTGAGGTTCCTTCTCACCAGGAGAGAGAATGGAAAAAAGACTCTGCTATAGCTGTTCCCATTAAACTCCCTGAACACTCTCTCATCCCGGAGATGTCTCTGACTTTTGTGAGGTGTCAGTAACGGGGAAGGGAATGTTCAGTCTATTGAGTCTGGATCTCTTTTTAAATTGGTTATGATTTCTTTTACTTATCATCCCCTAATGAATAGTTGCCCTCTATAAAGAACAAACTTTTTCTTCCAAGTTGCAAGCAGAAAAAAAAGAACTGCCATTTGCATTCCTCGTGAATATTTAATAGCTTTCTGTCTTCATTTGTTTTTGTTTTCACCTTGTTAATGCTGATTTTCTACCTAGAAGAGTACTGTGTGGAGTTTGTCTATTTCTTTATGCAGGTTAACCTTATTCTTTTCATTTTATTCCTTAGGACAGTCCATTATTTCATTATGGTTTTTTGTGTTTATTTGTTTATTTTTTTTGCAGAGTCCCTCCTTAGATGATATCACATTAGTGCCTCCACAGATTAATCCAATGGATAGAAAGAAAGTGTATGAAGTGATATCTTCTCTCTAAGCCTTCATCTCTGTCCCTCAAAGGACGCATTTGAAGCCACATTACAGCTCTCGTCCAGAATTCTCACCCGATAACCATCCACGCATTCATCTGTTTGTCAGACACGTAGTGTGCTCGTGATAGGAAGGTGACTCAGGCAGCTCCCAACTCTGGGGAGAATTTCCAGTGTCAGGGAGGCAGGGCTATGAGCTGAAGGACTTAAAGGGAGGTGCTTAGAATGTCCGTCCTACTGTTCTTATGTCTAGTCCTCAGTGTTTCCAATCCTGATTCATCCTGAGCTGACCTTCAGGTGACCTTTACTTCTATGTAAAATAATTTAAAAGCTTGAACATAGCCTGGAAATTTAAGGAGGAAAAAATACCAGTAGTTCAGTACTACTTTAAAAACATGGAGTAAGGTGAAAAACTGCTTTGACTGGGGCAGAAATGGAGAGTGGTACGTATAGCAGTGCCCTCTCCCATTTGAATCTTGAAGAACACACTCACCATTGTGTTCTGTGTGGTGAAGACACCTTTCAGGCCTGAAGGATATATATACAGGGCCCGCTGGGAAGTTTGGGGAAGCTTGCGCAAGCTTGCGTCGGGGATCTGCTCCTGTAACTCCCCAGTGCTCCACAGGAGGGCAACAGAGAGCGCAAAATGGATTCATTCCTGAGCAGGGTTGGGCCACGGGGAGGGTGAGCAGGGTTCCCCCAAGGTCTCCAAGGGTGATGTGCCCTGCTGACAGCGGGGCACCTCGGAAAGGCATGCTGTAGAGTCATGAGCTTAATTATTTATGATGCTGGACAATTTCTTGGAACTTTCAGACAGAACATGCATGCCCAACTCATGAATCATAGCTGAAGTCATCATTAGTTTCTACCACGCTATGGACTTGTGCCCTATTCGCGGGTATCTCTCACAGCTTTCCCCTGCCCCTGTGCGTCTCTGGCACAGGGTTTATCTCTGAGGAAATGGTGCCTTTCTAGAAAGAGATAAATTTGCTTCTGGGTATGAACTTAGTCCCTATAAGTTAAGTTTCCAAGTCTGTGGATTGATAGCAAACATACACATACACCCTGTTCTTATTCATTGGAAAACAAAGTTCAAAAGTGATTCAAAACTGCCAGTTAAAAAATTTACCTAATGTTCATTTTACCATTTAAGAATCTTGCTCATTCCTACATAATGTACTCCCCCTTACCTGTCCAACCCTGGTTTTACTTTTCCCAGCTTGTATTTTCTGCCACATTTAGAGAACTCACCTCAATGTCCCCTGACATATAGTATGCTCAATCCCAGCCTTAGTTTTTCACTGATTTTCTACTTCCCTGAACTATCCTTTCCCAAGAGTGATTTTTCTCCTAATTCTTTTTTTTTTTTTTTTCGCGGTACGCGGGCGTCTCACTGTTGTGGCCTCTCCCATTGCGGAGCACAGGCTCCGGATGCGCAGGCTTAGCAGCCATGGCTCACGGGCCCAGCCGCTCCACAGCATGTGGGATCTTCCTGGACCGGGGCACGAACCCATGTCCCCTGCATCGGCAGGCGGACTCTCAACCACTGCACCACCAGGGAAGCCTCCCAAGAGTGATTTTTCTCCTAATTCTTTAAGGCCCAGCTCTGGTTCCCTCATTCCAATAGACCTTCCAGGTGTGATTCTTATCGGGGTCTTTCTCTTCTCTGGTGCCTGTTGGTCTTCTGTGTGATATTATGGATAAACTGTGCAAAAATGCTTTCGTGCTATAACTACCATACACTGCCTGAGTTGTGTGTTGATGGCAATGATGCCTTTGAACCCCACTGTGCCAAAAAAGAGCTAGACCGACTTTGTGATTGGTTGATCCCTAAAGTTTGCTTTTCTTTTGATTGTCTTTTAATCTATGGGTTCATCTCTTCTGTTTGGCAGGTCAAAAAAATTCCAGTCCTTTATTGAGAGCTGTTTGGTAAAGAATCACAGCCAGCGACCAGCAACAGAACAACTGATGAAGCATCCATTTATACGAGACCAACCTAATGAACGACAGGTCCGCATTCAGCTCAAGGACCATATTGATAGAACAAAGAAGAAGCGAGGAGAGAAAGGTGAGACACACGTTTGTATTTCAGCAAGGGAAACAAAAGACCAAGTGAGTCATGGGCTCTTGAGGTATTGGAGGTACGGTGGGGATTTCAAATAGGACTGCATTGTTCTTTAGTGTGAAGGGCTGCCTCTGAGATCACAGCCTGTGGGCATCACTAGGAGGGAGGCTGCTGAAATGGAATCTTTCATGAAAGAATAGGACCTCGGGAAATATTACCTTTTCCAGGCACTGAACAAAAAGTCATGTTGAGTGATACTATAAAGTGGTTTAATACGACAAGTGATTTTCTTAATTCAAATGAATATTCATGTTTCAAAGACTCAACATCTACAGAAGACAGGCAACCTTAAAAAAAAAACCATCTAGTTGACATTTTTCAGTACTGGCACTCTTCACCATTTAAGTTTTCGTGCTCTGAGACTCATTTCTAATTTAGTTATTTGGAAGTCAGAATGACTTTTATTATAGTCAAAGCGATATAAAGAAGTTGCCAAGCTGCTGTATGGAACATCACATTTTCTTCTTTATAGATTCAAAAACTCTTTTCTCTTATGGCTCTAGCTGTTAGACCATACTACCTTTTCACTGCATCACTGGAAAAGACATGAGTGCAAACTTGGGGCCCTGGGACTGTGCCCAAGTTGTTTGAATAGAGACTCAAAATTCCTTAACTAGCATCCTGACCAAGGTGAAAACTCACGTGGTCTGGGGCAGGTTTTATGACTTAGTTGGGTAGGGAGGTAGGGAAGGTTGAGGATGGGAAGGAAAGGTGGGGATGCAGAGAACAGACAAGGTGAGAGCTCCCTGGTGGGAGGAGGAGGGGGCAGCTGGCCCCGCTGACAGTGAGGGGGCGATAGAGGGCTGGCCAGGTGAGCACTGAGCATGCGGGTGGGGGGTGGGCAGGTAGAGAGCAGAGGGGGAGGCCAGGGACTGAGGGTGGAAGGTACATGGTGATGTGCTTGGCTCCACTTCTGTACTCTCCATCTTTCTCCTCTGTTCTTCATGATCCAGATGGAGCGGGGAGGGTGGTGGGCAGCACAGAAGAGAGGGTGCTCTCCTTTTGTTTGAACTTCCCCTCTTCTTTGCCTCTGCAGTTAATATCTTCAGGTGGCAAGGTATGAGCAGGGTCCTAGGAGTGGGGTGGTGAGCCGTGTAGGGGTCAGGACTGGGCAGAGGTAAGCTCAGCAGAAGCTAAGGGAGGAGAAATCCTTGGTGAAGCTTCAAGGGAAGAGTTCCTTCTTTGCAGCCCGCCTCGGGGATGCAGGAAAATGTGTGATCAGGTTAGACTCAGGAACGGGAGGTTATGAAGCTAATCCAAAAAGGAGGCTCATCTTCAGTCGTTAGTGGATGGAGAGGGATGAGGTATCAATCAGGGCCCAAGGAGTTGGGAGGGTAGCCCAAGCTGGAGGAACTAAGCTGGAGAGAAATAGATGAGTCAGGTCAAAAAGTGCCAGGATTGATTTTTCAACTGCTACTTATTAATAGTGGTCTTGGGCCACTCCATGAAGTCAGGCTTTTAACGGGAAGAGTTTAGTGTTAATCAACTATACTCCAATATGAAATAAAAAGTTAAAAAAATAAAAAATTTAAAAATAAAGATAAAGGGAATAGTTTAGGGCAGTGTGTCAGACATGCAGCCCATTAAAGGTCAACTTTTCTAAAAAGAAAATTTATTTTCCTATAGGTATATAGAATAGGTTAAGTACTCGGACTCTTCTTTTCAGACTCAAATTCTGAGTTCAAATTCTACTTTTACCCCTTAATGGTTATGTGAACTTCACCCCAGTTTTCTCATCTTTAAAATAGGAATGGGGGTATAATAATAATTAGTATTGTCTGGCATTTTTGCAAAGATTAAATGAGATGATGCATGTAAAATGCTTAATACAATGTCTGGCACATAGATGTACTGAATAAATGTAAGCTATCCTTATTTAGACAATTCTTATTGACCTACAATTTTTCAGCACTGTTCAGGGGTTACTTTCTGAGATCATGTGACCTCTGCCTCTGCCCTGTAAGAGTGGGTAAAGCTTGTGCCTTGGATTGTTTTCACATTTTGGGGGCACAAACTCTAAAATGTGACTTAGAACTCACCACCCCATGAAAACAGACTATTTTTAATGTGTTCCCTCTCTGCAGGGTAAAGAGTAAGATCCTTGGGAGTAGGCAGGCTTACTCGAGAGTTGCATGATGATTTAAGGAACCTCATTCTGTTTAGGCTTCGAGCCACCAGCAGCCTTCTTTTTTGTCTGCTCCCCAAGAAGGAGTGTTGCTCAAAATGAGACTTCATTCCAGTTGCTCGGTTTGGTTAAATGACTTAACTTGCTCCTACTAATATTTTTTCATTCTCTTAAGTAGTTCTAAGACCAGCTTCTGGTAGAATCAAAAATTTTTAATGTGCATTGCTTTGTGATTTTTTTAACCTGATATTATTTTTTCCTTCAGATATGTTGATACATGCTCATTTAAGCCACTAATATAAAAGCAATCACGCTGGATTCTGGTGAAGTATTATAGTTGAGGAGATTGACAAATGAAATTTTTACCCTAGAGAGGAGAAATAATTAGATTAATTGTGTGCTTCTTTTCCTTGCTATAATTTACTTTACTAGATAAAATTCTGCATTTTACTTTGAACTCTCTGTTGATTCATTTAAGGAAAGTTTGCAATATTAAACTTTCAATGTGGAACACTGAAACACTTTATGAAGGTTCTTTACATTTTCATAAAATAATACTTTTTAAAAAGTAGCCTGAAAACTTCATACTTATTTAAACATGTGAAGCTAATTTTTATATGATTTTAAAAAATACTCTTGAAGTCATTGTGCTATGGCTCCCTTTCATCATCCCTTTAATGGCTAAATAGTATGGAAAGCAAAATGTGTTTATGATCAAATTCCATAGTTCTCATCATGTGACTGCTGTCTCCTGGTGGTAACATAACCAAATTGCAATTTCAGTTTCTTTTCAGGGGTGTACAAATGTCTTCAAAGTTGTATTTACTAACACATAGCTATCAAGGGATGATAGCCCTGTGACAACCTCCCTGCTTAAAATGAAAATCTCTTCCAAAGTCTCCCCATTGCCTACGGAAAAGTCCTCAGCATGGTATATATAAAGATCATTAAGCTACATCAGACCTGCTGGGCTTTCTCACTCCATCTGCTTTCTCACACCAGCCATTCACAACTCAGTATTTCCTGAACATTCATGCACTATAATACTGTTAGCCTTACTCAGGTGGTTATGTTGCTTAGAATGCCCCTTTCCCAGCACTTTCAGCTGCCATCTGCCTAAAAAAGGGCTACTGATCTTCCAAGGTCCAGCTCATTTCTTCTTCAAAGACTTCACTGTTCCCTTCCCCCATTATGACCCATGGACTTAGCCGCTTTTTTCTTTGATATCTCATTGCTCTTTTTATGTAATTCTATTTAGTATATAATGTGTTGGAAAGAATGCTAATTATAAAGTTGGAGAAATTCTGGATTGAATTCTGAATCCAAATCTCAGATTTATTGGTAATATTACTAAACTGCTTATAATCTCAGTATCTTTGCTTGCAAAATGGGTATTATGTTAAAGGATTGTTATGAGAAGTACATGAGAGAACATAAGTATCTAGCATAGTGACCAGCATGGGCGAAACCCAATAAAGATTAGTTCTCTTTCTTCGTAATCATGGAGACTCTGATTATTTACTTATCTATCTTGACCATTAGATTCTAATCTCCTCCGAAGCAAAGACTCGATCTTGTTCATTATGGCATGTTAACTTGCTTAATATATTAGGGAATTAAATGAATGTCCCCAGTGGGTCAATCAAAACACATTTAACTCTATATTTTTAATAGCACACGTTGTCAAAAGTTTCTGTCTGGTATTAAGATATCTAAAGGCAATTTGTGAGTCTATGTAAGTCATAATAAAATTCCTACATAAAAAAATGATTACTCCTGTCAGTAAGTTAACAGTGGCCCAATAAAAGATTGGGTTAGGTGGTCCTATAATGGGAGTTAACACAAACTGAAAAGTTACGTTTCAGCTCCTTGTCTTCACTTTCATGTGAATGCCACGCATTAGGGAGAGAATCTAGAGTCGACTGGGGCAGTCTTGGATGTTAATTCCATGTGCTTGAATCTAGCTGGTGGGCACTGTTGGATCACAAGTCAGGAGGCCTGGGGCCTGTCCCAGGTCAGCATTAAGGGCAACTCTTTGGGCCTCTGTTTACTTATACATAAAATGAGGGCATGAGCTTTACTGAGCTGTAGCATCTTTTTGCACACTAATATTCTGTGGATCTCTCTTTAGATGAGACGGAGTATGAGTACAGCGGGAGTGAGGAAGAAGAGGAGGAGAATGACTCAGGAGAGCCCAGGTAGGCGAGCAAGAGCTATCTTCTCAGTTTCACATTTTGCACTGTGGTTGTGTGAAATTCACATCCTTTTGATTTATAGGTTCATTTTTAAGAGTCCAGCAGGGTGGTCTTATTTAATTTATTGCCCACAAATGTACTCATTAATTTGGGAAAATTTCCCTAGGCAGACTCTTACAAGAACATGGAAATCAGGATATAATTTATCTTGTCTTTCAAGATTTATTTCCTTGTTTCCTCACATGTGTAACATGTAGAATGGGTAGGAGGCAATTATCTGGGTAATACAGGTCTAAAAGTGCCTAAAACTGCAACTTTCTGGAGACCAAAGTGGTATTTTTGGACTTGAGTTATCTAGTCCATTACTTCATACCTTTGAGACATGTAGGTGGCCACTGTCGTCGTCACATGGCGTGTGTTTTCAACACAGCCTAATCCAAGAGGAAACAGTTTCCAGGAAATCAAATTACACTCTAGAGGTGAACCCTAAATAGAAACTTTCACTCCCATTCCTGTTGTCATACGTTGGCCCCCAGAATCAAGTGCTTCTTTATTATCATCATCCCTACGTTTTGAATTTCACTTGACTTTGTTTCTGACTTTCTTCTCGTCTGTGTTCATAAGTAATTAATGCCAATGTGCTCACACTGCCAGGATTTCTCTTTTGTAAGAGAATTCAGCTGATGGCAGTTTGGTGAATCAAGGGGCATGGGCATGCACACCAGGGCGGATGCACTGTACATGTGAAGTGAGATTACTGGGGGAAGTGCACAAAGCAGAAGGGTCACTGGGGTATATGGGTCCCCATCCTCTAGCCATCCAAGGGAGGGACCCAGTACTCAGTAAGGAGCAGTTCTTGTATGACTGAGGCAGAGCTTCTGAACCAGGGAAGGGGCCAGTTCAGCCACTGCTGCTAGAATAAGCTAGTGCACTCCTTTTTCTGAGCTAATTCAGACCTACCAAGCTGGATTATTGCTAAAACTACTGGAAGAGGATGGGATTGAGGTTACAGGGCCATCAGTTTTTCTCTCTTCACCTGTTACGGGAATTTTCAAGGTCAAAGACTGAAAGAGAAGTCTTTCCTTCCATCTGGACACTTAATATGTTTTCTGCCCCTAGTTTAGCTGCATAAATATGGTGACTGCCAAGTAGTGACATGGAAAATGAACATTCTTGTAAAGCAAAGGGCCAAATGCCTTGCTTTCAGAGTCGTACGCTATTTTTCCAAAGCTCACCCAGACAGACCTGTCAGCCCTTCTGATCACTCTCCATGGAGCTGAGAACCTCACCTTAACTAACACTTGCTAAACCGCATGTTTGGAGTCACTTAGTGGATGACCTAGCCATCTCTTAACGTTTCTATAATTGTCACATGTCTTTATATCACATCGAAGATTATGTTCCAAGTCCTATTTTCTGGACGCATCTAATTAATTTTCATGAAATCCTGTAAAATAGAAAGGGATAGTGGTTATCTCATTATAGAAATGAGGTAACAGCCCAACGGTAGCAATCAGCTCACACACGGAGTTAATGATTCAGTCAGTAATACATCTCGGGTCGCCTGACATTGATTCAACATCGGTTAATATTAATGGTTCGTCCTCATGTGCATGGGAGGCTGGGTTCCCTAATCCCCACCACCTTTGCACAGACCATGTGGCCTGAGTAGATAAGCCCCTCCTTTGGGGGGTTGTTTAAAGTTCTACACAAAGGCTGTTGGTTTTAAAGGAGGCTTATTAGTAGAATCCAAGCACTGTCTGTGAACCACGCCTTTGATGTCATTTTACGGCAGTATCTCACATAGCACGCTACCCACTCTCCAAGACAGAATGATCCCCTTGTCAACCACCAAACCTGCTCCTCCCCTTCCATTCCCCATCCCAGTTTGCATCACCACCACAGCCCAGACGCCAAGAAAAAACCTGCAAGTCATCCCTCACTCCACACATTAGATCCATCAACAGGTTTCATTAACTCTCTCCCCAGATGCCTCCTCCATCCCCACCTCCCCTACCTGGTTAGTCTCTACCCCAGAGCCACTGTAGCAGCAGCCCAACTGGTGACCCTGCTTGCCCTTGTACCCACTGCAGAACATCATCTATTCAGCAGCCAAACAAATCTGATCATGTTACGCTCCTGTTAACAAGCTTTCCACGTGTGGCTTCCACAGCCTCATGCTTTACCCTCTCTGCTCTGTCTCTGACTTCCTCTTGTACCGCTCCCCCTCTCATTTGCTCTGCTCTGGGAAGACTGCCTGGGCTTCAGACCCTCAAAAAGGCCACCCCTGTTGCCACGACAAGCCTCTAAACTTGCTTTTCCTTCTGCCTGAAAGGTTCTTCCCCTACCTCCTCGTGTGACTGACTCTTCATCATTTGGGGCCTATCTCCACTATCAGCATCTGGGAGAGGTCTTCCCTGATCACCCCATCTCAAGCAGAACCCTCATCCTAGCCCCAGTGCCTTGGCACTGTCCGTTTTAAACTCTTACACTTTTTTTTGTCTTCTATAGAGCCTATTAATATCTGAAATTATGTTATTTGTAATAATTTGTCTGCCTGTCTAATTATTTGCCTGTCCCTCTTCCCCACAAGAAAATAACTAGAGGGAGAATTTGTTTAGCTACTGTATCCACTAGAGCCTATTATAGTGCCTGCCGCATAGTAGGTACTCAATAATTATTTAACGGATTTATTTCAAGGGGAAGCTGCCAGAAAGATTAAAAAGGCCAGGTCTGTATGAGTAAGTAGGAACCATTTCCCTCCTCCTTGCTGGGCTGCAAGCAGAACCAAGGAGTCTGTAGCTTTGTGCTGTTCAAGGCGGTGATGTGGGTGAAGACGATGTACCCATCCAAGTAGAGCAAGCTCCCTCACCGCTCCAGATTATTCATTTTTATTTGCTGGCTTAGCTCTTGCCTTTCTTAAAAGTGAAAATAAGCTGGCCTGGGGCTCAGGGCTTGCGTACTCACTACAGCTTTTAGAGATAGAGGGCGAGGGAGTGGTGTGGACGGTCCGGGAGAGAGGTGATGACTTCAGGCATGTGACATCTCTGCGGCGATGGAGCGGCATAGGCATGCAGTAGTCACACTGAAGGAGAGGCTGGACTCGGCGTCTGTTACGTGGACTCTGTTTCTTTTGAGGGGTGAGCAGTGGAATTAACGGAGGGTCTGAGAGCCCATGCTTGAGCATGTGGCCTCTTTCCCCGCAGGTGGGTGAGGTACCCGCCTGCCTCGCCTCCGCCGGGACCCCCGGTAGCGATGGCCACGCCCTGAGCGGGAGCCTGATCTGTCTCTCCTGCCACGCAGCTCCATTCTGAACCTGCCTGGCGAGTCGACGCTGCGGCGGGACTTTCTGAGGCTCCAGCTGGCCAACAAGGAGCGGTCTGAGGCCCTGCGGAGGCAGCAGCTGGAGCAGCAGCAGCGGGAGAACGAGGAGCACAAACGGCAGCTGCTGGCCGAGCGCCAGAAGCGCATCGAGGAGCAGAAAGAGCAGCGCCGGCGGCTGGAGGAGGTGAGGACGCGCTCGGCCGCCTTTGCGACCCGCCCCTTGTGGCTGCGGTCCCTTTCTGGGTGTCCGCCCGGGGTCCCGCCCGTGAGGTCAAGGCCATAGCCTGCTTGGAGCGCACACAGCTGAACTGCAAAGGAGGCTGCAGCCAGACGCTCTTACAGGCGGGGGACTTCCCTGCTGGGGGTGGTGTAACCTTGGTGTGGTCACATCAGGAAAGCAGGTGAAGGCTGCAGCCCCTTCAAGTCTTGCTCAGGTATCACCTTCTTAGTGAGGCTTCCTTGACCCCCTCACTTAAAATCGCAGCCCCTCTCTACATCATGTCCTGTTGCTCTTCCCTGCTTAATTTTTTTTATATAGCTCTTATCACCTTCACACGTGTGTACTTTTTTCTTTTTTTTTTGCGGTACACGGGCCTCTCACTGCTGTGGCCTCTCCCGTTGCGGAGCACAGGCTCCGGACGCGCAGGCTCAGCGGCCATGGCTCACGGGCCCAGCCGCTCCGCGGCATGTGGGATCCTCCCGGACCGGGGCACGAACCCGCGTCCCCTGCATCGGCAGGCGGACTCTCAACCACTGTGCCAACAAGGAAGCCCCACACGTGTGTACTTTATGTACTTTCGTATATCTGTCTCTCCGCACTAGAATGTAAGCTCCCTGAGGACGGAAGATTCTCTCTTTTATCCCTATGTATCTCTACATCGTGTATCTAGACAGTAGTGTCTAAAACAGTGCCCATCACACAGTAGACACCTCCTAAATATTTGTGGAATGAATGAACTAATATACAAGTGAATGAGTCAATGACCAAGAGGTGAAGTACAGGTGTTGACTAGACCACAGTGACCACAGTGAATAGGCAGAAAAGCGAGACGTCAAATATGGAAAAGCAGGGCCTGCCTATTGTTACTCCTTTGTTACTCCTCTGAACACTGAAGAAAGCATTTCCTGAGTCCTTCCACGCACGCCTTGGTACCCAGGGCCTGTCCTGTAGCTAGTGGGCAAGACTTGCCTTCACCAATAGGTGTGCTGTCATCTGTGTGGGAACCCGTAGTGCCAGCCACACTTTCCTGCATGGCTTACCCTGGGCCAGGCTCTCACCTGTGTGGTCTTACAGACGTTTATTAAAGCCTCTTTCCCAGAACTTTGGTCCAGGGCCTCCTTCCTCTGCCAGATAAATCAAAACCTCTAGACAGTTAGGAAACTGAGAGACCATAGCTGTTGGGGAAGTTGGATGGCAGACTAAAGCTTCACTAACGGCATGGTAATGGGGGAGTAATTTTACAGTTCTCCCAAACACCGTCTTGCCCCTCATTAACGGTTTACAGCAATTCATTTGCTCTGTCAGGTGGCCACTGCAGTTAGAGGGTGGTGAATTGCAGACTCCAGGAGCGGCTTGCTTTTTAAATCGTACATCCAGGTCCAGCCTTCCCGGATCAGTGAGGGCTTCCGTTCCAGTTTGCAATAAATCCCATCAACCTCATTATGTCCCTAGAGTATTAGTATGCAGACCGGCAGCAGTCATACCCAACAGTTACAATTATTGAGTGACTTCTGTGTGCTAAATACCAGGTGGGGTGCTTTGCTTACATCCAGGATGTCACCGCTATCGTGGATTTGTGTATATCCATGATCTCTCGTGCAAAGTGTGCATATCTCCATTTAACAAAGAGGAAACTGAGGTTCAAAGAGGGGAAGAAATTGGTCCCACGTCACAGAGCCAGTACGTACAAAGCCAGGATTCACACCCAGGTCTCCCTTCTCCCAATGGCCATGCGGGCCCTGATGCACTAAGGGTAGATATGTAATCAGAGCCGTGAACTGTGATCCTCAGAATTGAACCTTATAAGCGTCTGCAAACAGCAGTAGGGAAATGAAGGACTTTCCAATCTAAGTAAGTAAGTCTAGGACGTTGTTGGAGTGACGAATGCTCAGCCCATAAAAGGTTTGAAGGTCACCTACCATCCTGTATTCTCAGAATTACACTATAGTAGACGGAGGCATTGTAGTGCTGAGGGGGCAGACGCCTTCAAAGGAGCAGGCAAAGGCAGGGTGAAGGGAGGTGGGTGGTAATTAGGCAGCTCTCAGAAGTAAAGTACAAAGTGTAGGAGTGGAGGTGCCTGCCTCACCTCCGGTTACTCTCCTGGGCACAAATTGAAATTCTGACAGGTCCTTGCAGCTGTGCCTCGGTGTCGTTGCCTTCCGCCCACCCAGGCCGGCTGCAGCCTCTTGTACTGGCCCCCAGCCCAGTGCTGCACCATTTCCTTCGGTCTCTCGGGTCTCCTGAGGACCACGTCCTCTGCTGTCTGGATCCAAGGCTTACTCCTTTTAACTTCTGATCAAACCTCTCTCCGCAGCCAGTACCCTCTCAGGCTCTGTCCCCCAACCCTGCCTTTCCTGCTTCTTTCCTGATTTGTGGTTTATTCCTTCCAAGAGCATTTCCCGAGGCCCTCACCTCATTGGAGCATCATGCCCTGGAAATCTGGACCATTTGCCTTTCCCTTGTCTGGCTAATGAGCTCCTTGCCTGGTGATTTGCTACACTTAGTTTCAGGCTAAAAGCATTTACCAAGTAACCCTAGAAAATCCCCATTGTCATCCCATAAAACGTTTAACATACCAGAGAATGCAAACACGTGTACACAGACACACAAGCACACTCTTATATGAATTTCCTTCTTTTTCTTTTTTTAAATTTTAACACAAGAACTCTTGGCCTTTGAACCTAGATCCTTAGTTGGTACAGTCTTTTCAGAGGATGCATTGTATTGTTTTGGTTTTATTTTTTTAGATTTTCTTCCTCTTGTACCTGATTTGATCTATTTAAACATTATATGTTTTTTTCATCAAGTTGCTCGAATAACAATTTCTAACAGTGAGGAAGCACTTAACCATAAGACAGGTACTCTGTTCAGTACTTCATGTGAATTGTCTCATTTAATCCTCACAAGAACCCCCAGTCTAAAGATAAAGCAACTGAGTCTCAGAGAGGTTAACAACTTGCTAACGGTCACGCAGCTTGAGACAAAACGAGGTTTCAAACCCAGCAGATTGGACTCCAGAGTCCAGCCACTGTCACTGCATCTGTCCTGCCTCTCCCCCGGCAAGCCAGAGTCAGTGTGCTTTTCCATAGTCTTCACCTGGCCTCTGCTTCTGTGGTCTTTTACACTGAGAATTTAAGGATTTCTGAGCAAGGTCAAAGAAGCTGCACTCAGCAGGTGCTCATCTTTGAGCTGGACTCTGACTCTCAGGCTCCCAGTCAGAGCTCCTGCCAAGGCCTCCTCGTGTCTGTTCTTTTGCTGCATTTTCTGGAGCCTCTATCTTGGATGTTTTCAGGCTCAGTGGGGCACAGGCATCCAGCGGGGCACACCCTCTATGTCCCCACCCCACGGGCACAGAAGGCGTGCATGGAGACACTTTGCTCTAGGCATCAATGTGCATGCGCCCTAGCTTCTCACCAGAAGCAGGAATGCTTGTGACCACAGGGCATCAAGAGATTTTACCCACTTTATCTTTTGATCCTTTATCTTGCCCCTATTGCACAATAGAGAAAAAAAGAAATACTGAATTCTCAGATGACTGTAAGTTCTGAACCCCTAAGTAATGACTGTCCCCGCCGCCCAGGATTCCTCTCCCGCCTCCGGTCCTGCTGGATCCCATCCACGTCTGCTGCCCTGGCAGGAACTTGCACTACATTGTCACGTAGAAGCAGTTAAAGCCCGTAGTTAGGCTTGTGAACTTCGCTTCATTGTGAGCCAGGTGGCCTTGTGTAGGCATCCTGGGAAATACATTCCTTTTCCAAATAAAGGCCCTTCAGACACCCCTTTGGTGACCCGAGGCTGTGTAGGTTGTAGCCTTTGACTTGCTCAGTGATCTCAGATGTCACCTCCAACCAGAGTTTCTAAGGAATCCCTGTATGCTCTTTGCTATTTATAGGCAACCATGTGGTTTTGGCTAGGTTCTAAACCAGGATCTGTATATTCTTAGAAGGACTTTGTACACTGAATGTAGTCATTTATCAGTTTCATGAAAAGGACGTGGCTTCAGGCCAATTAAATGCTAGGTACACGGCACCGCTTTTGACCAATGATAAAGTACAATTTATAACTAAGTTCCGAGAGTCTGATTAAATCCAGCTAAGATGAGTAAGTCCATCAATAGTGAGAAAAAGTATATAGAAGGCTTCTTCTATTTTTATTCAGCTCGATAGAAGTTTCTGGCACTTGGCCTAGTCAATGCACAACTTGTTTTACTCTCCATCACAGAGTTAGGGTCCAGGAATCAGGACCCTGAGGTGCTGGGGCACCTACTCTGGTCATCTTTTCAGACCAACCTTGGGCAGAAGATTTGTGGTGATGCTTGATTCTGCTCAAGAGTTTTGAAATGATGTTAGTAATTACTATATATATTTTTCAACTTGCTGAGAGCTTTCTTTCTATACCTTCATTGTGGGGAGAGTATCTTTGAGTCACAGAAATGAGTCACATTGACCCCAGGAGCACGAACCTGCTCCATGGTAGCAAGTTGTATTCTTCGGAGAACTGTATTCAGTTCTTCAAGCCACCGAGATCTCATTTGGTGCCCTCAAGGCAATCATAACATCATCCAGTTGTAAAAACAACCAGCTCTAGCTGAAAGATATTATACTGCTTTGGTTCTATCACCAGAAAAAAAAAAGTTAAATACCACCAGTATCTTACTGGCCAGTAATAGTTGAGCACTGACGTACAAAATGAGAGCCTGGAGTCTAAAATTCCCTATAAGTCTCTAGCTTTTTATTGTGAGTGACTGGGGCTTTTAAGGACGTTGGGATCAAGTGTCTGTTTAAGTGTATGGTAGAATTAAAACTTTTGTCCTATTCCTACTGGCAGTCACTTAACAAATTTAGTGGATGCATAGCTCCACTCTGCGGACAGCCATGCTGGACCCTGGCAATGGTCTGCCCTTGTGAAGATGAGATCTGTGAGGGAGACAGGCATTCAGCAAATAATCACCCAAATAACCATTTTCACCATCATTGCCAGACTGCTGTGGTGGAAAAGAATGGCGCACTAGGGGAGCAGACCACGGGGTTGGGAGCCTAGGCGGGCGTGGAGGCCTGTCGGTCAGCGTTCAGCTGAAGGCGGTGAGGGGCATGCGGGGGTGCTAGGCAGGGAAGCCAAGGCACTGTGTTGCTGGGCTTCGTAAGCCTGGTTAAGGAATTTCATATTTTGTTCTAAGAATAGTGGGAAGTCATTGATATGTTTCAACCAAGGGGATATGATCAGATCTTCTGGGGGTTTTTTTGTTGTTTTTCTTTTTTATGTGACCCTTTTTTTCTTACTTTGTATTGGAGTATAGTTGATTTACAATGTTGTGTTAGTTTCAGGTGTACAGCAAAGTGAATCAGTTACACATATACACATTTCCACTCTTTTTTTTTTTAGATTCTCTTCCCATATAGGCCATTACAGAGTATTGAGTAGAGGTCCCTGGGCTATACAGTAGGTTCTTATTAGCTATCTATTTTATATATAGTAGTGTGTATGTGTCAATCCCAATCTCCCATTTTATCCTCCCCCCCCCATCCCTTGGTAACCATAAGTTTGTTTTGTACATCCATGACTCTATTTTTGTTTTGTAAATAAGTTCATTTGTGCCCTTTTCTTTAGAGTCTACATATAAGCGATATCGTATGATATTTGTCTTTCTGTCAGATCTGCGTTTTTGAAATGAAACTTGGGCTGCAGGGAAAGTGGTTGGAAGGAAGCAAGAGTGGATAGGAGAGACCAGTTAGCCCAGGCCAGAGAGGGTGGTGCTTTAGGTGGATGGTGGTTGGGTGGGGATTGAGGAAAGTGGGCACGTTTGAGAGAGATGGAGCCTATAGAACATGCAGGATGTGGTGGTTGATCAGATGTCTTCCATGAAGGAGCACAGGTGGTCACAGAAGGTTCTCCGATGTCAGGCTGGAGCGTCCAGGTGGAGGGCCAGGTTTGGGAGCAGTAGGATAAGATCAGTTTGGAATGTAGTGAGTTAAAGCTGCCTATGAGGCAGCCAGTGGTGATGCCACGGATGCAGTTGGATTATATAGTTAGAGCCAGAGAAGAGGGGTTGAGGATGGGAAGAAAAATGGGAATTACTGGTTTATGGTCATGGAAGTAGACATCGAGAGGAGGAGAGTCTAGGAACTAGACTCTCTGAGAACTAGAGTAGGGGAGGAGAAGCAAGCAGAGAAGACTAATAAGGACGTAGGAGAGTTGAATGTTGTTGCAGAGAAAACTGCGTATTCAAGCGGACGATGGAGTTACGGGACCAGCTCTGCAGAACGCTGCCCAGAGGAGTAAGCCAACAGCAGCCCTTCATTTCAGTGACAAAGAAGACATTTGAAAGGTAGTTTTAGTGTAGTAATCTCTAGAAATGTATCCGTTTCATCTCTGCTTTGGAGAGAAGGAAGCAACCTGCTCGGGAAGTCAGAAGGTCTAGATCTGAGGGCCACCGTGCACCACCTGCCTGCCTGGGCGGCTCCCTAAGTCTCCCCAGAGCCCCACTTCCTAAGCTCTACGAGGAGGCTTCTAAGAAAGCTTGTTCCCACCACCAAAGTTGTTCTGAGGATTAACCAGGAAAATGGATGTGAAAGACCTAGCTTTGTCAACCGCCAAGAGCTAGACAGATCTCGCTTTCAACTGACTTGTCAAATCCAGGTTAAACGTGACTAACAGGACCCACTCATGCTTCCGTTTGGAGAACTTTTCGTACTTACATGCTCATCCATTGTGGTCAACTTTGCTCACATCATCTCTCAGTATTCACTTTCACTCAGGGTGACCAGGCCAGTTTCACACAAGCTGTGGCAGCTGGAGCCCAAATGCAGAAAAGCCACTTGTGGGTGTGGTTACTCTTTGGGACCTAAGTAGTTTCTCCCAGGTGCTTTCAGACCAAAAAGGGGAAAAGGGGGATCAAGGGGAAACTGCAGAAGAGTCCATGAGCAACAGAACATTTGGGGAAATTCTGCTGAGAGTAGTATTTTGGCTGATGTTATCTTCCTTATTAGATGTAAGTTCTTTAACTTTCCTGTGCCTCAGTTTCCTCATCTGTAAAACTAGAAATAACAGTAGCATTTACCTCCCAGGGCTATTGTAAGGATTAAATGAGTCAATTCATAGAAAGCCTTAGAATAGCAGCAACACTTAGAACATACTCAGTAAATATTAGTTGTTAGTATTGTTGGAGTGGGTGCCTTTGTCTGGAGTCCGAGGTATAATTTCCAAAAGTTTACTCTTTTACATGCGGCAGTAAAACCTTCTTGAATTTATTAAAATAAATGTACCAACAGGTAAACTTTTATTCAGACCTTGGGAAGAATATTTATTTATAATACTAGTAGGGATTTGGTTATGTCAATAAGAGGAAAAATATATATCCAGTTTTTAAGTGGCTGGCTAGAAGATTAGTGTAGGGGCAAAGCACACCGGCTTTGAAGCTGTGGAGACCAAGGCTTAATCCTAGCTACGTGACCTAGGGCAAATTACTTGCCCTCTCTGACCCTCAGCTTCCTCATATACACAATCAAGATACTGTTTACTTGGCAGAATTGTTGTAGGGTAAATGTAGTCATAGGTACAGAAGGCTTGGCACAGCGCCTGACAGAAGAACAGACTGACATTGGTGGGTGAGTATTTTATTGTTATTTTGCAACTGGTGATTTCAATGTTGTTAGGTTTTTTGTTTCATTTTAAGGGTTTTCTGAATAGATGGCATCTCCCATTGCCTGTCTTCCTTCATTCTCTAAGGTACCTTCCCTGTTTACTTTTCCATCCCTTTTTGAGGGCTCTTCTCTGAGAGCTCTCTTGTTCTTGTCTTGCTGGGGTCTGCATCTACTGTCAACATAGCTAGCAGTCCTGGCCTTCCAGCACAGGGAGGCAGCCCATTCTTCATCCTTCTTGATGCATCTCATCTTATAGGATCAGCTGCCACCTTGAAAGGTCTCCTCCTCCCAGCCAAGCCTCAGAGGACCCTCCCCTGGGGAAACTCTGCTTTTTGATGGATGCTCTCATCAGTATTTCTTGTTGTTACTTCCCACACTGTGTAATTATGATCCCATCGTCGCCACCAGTGGCTGCATCAAGTCTCACATCCTACCAGCATCTAAACAAAACCCCTAAGAAGGTAGAGCTCTTGTGATGCCTGGAGAGTAAGCTTCTGGGCACCTGGGACACAGCACCTTGGGAGTGACCCTTTCTCCAGGAAGGAAGAAACAAGACAGTCAAGGGTACAGTAAGAGATTGCCTAGGTTTGAATCCCGGCTCTGCCACTTACTGCCTTTGTGATCTTGGGCAAGACATGACTTCTCTATGCCTCCGTTTGCTCATTTATAAAATGGGAGAGTAACAGTTTCCAGGATTAAATGTTTCTACATACAAAGCACTTAGAACAGTAGCTGGCACCAAGTACCTGAATAATCAAGAAAAGAGTTGCCCATAAAAGGAACATCTTTCTTTCCCATCATCTGCCTGCTGTGGCCACCCTTAGTCATTTCTTTTCCAGGTGAGGGCTCACAGCTGACTGCGGCTTGAGCAGGCAGGAGACAGGGAATGCTGCGTTCTCATGCACAGGCCATACTCCCAGGCCCTCAGCCGGAAGAAAACACCGTGAACAAGAATAACTCTCCCATTTCAGGGCCTGGAGTGTTAATTTGTTGGCACTGCTGAGAAGCAGCCTTTAATTCACTTAATCATTCACTGTAGGCATCCTAATGAGTCCTGCGAGCGGCATCCGCTGGTCGGGGGCAGGGCAGCTCTTTCTTCCTGGATGCTGTTAGCATAGGCACCAAGATTGAATGCTTACTAGCTGGGCTTTTTTTTTTTTTAAATAACATCTTTATTGGAGCATAATTGCTTTACAATGGTGTGTTAGTTTCCACTGTATAACAAAGTGAATCAGCTATACGTATACATATATCCCCATATCCCCTCCCTCTTGCGTCTCCCTCCCACCCTCCCTATCCCACCCCTCTAGGTGGTCACAAAGCACTGAGCTGATCTCCCTGTGCTACCTGGGCTTTTGCTCTGTTATTTCAATAACTGAACAGAAATTATGAAACAGATGGGAGCCAGGCTGGCAAAGTGGATGCTTACTGTCCAGGGCAGGGCCTGCCCACGGCCTCTGACGAGGTCCGCATCAGGCATGCGTGTAATTCACACACGTGCTTCAAGAGGTCGTGTGGTTTGCATGGATGTATGGAACCCTGCTTCCCAGTGGATCCCAGAAGGATTCCCTGTTCTAACTTACCTGCCATGCTTGCAGGAGTCTGGCTTTGTCCGCTTGGTCACCTGGGTCCTGTGATGGGAGGGGCTTCCTGCCCAGGTGAGGAGGTTGGGCTGAAAATCCTGTACTGCAGCCTAAAATGCTACTGATATTTGAAATCCTTTTGCTCAGACCCCTTTCTACACTTTCAAGGAATGGGAAGGATATGCTCGTATTTTATATTTATAGCATTTCATACTGGAAGAAAAAAAGAAAAAAACAGCATTAGGCAGTTTCTGGCCCTGGGTGTATGTAGGGCAGCTTAGGTGGATGACAGGGGTTGCTTTTAAGTGACAGTGAGGAATGGGCATTACAACTGCCTTCAGTCGTCTGGGGTCTTCATGGAATCTCTTTTATTACATCCAGTCTGCATCTCTTATGTTACACCATCATTATTCTTAGCTGTTCCCAACCATAGAACTACGATAACAAAATAGTTTCACAGAAAGTACTATTTCGCATGACATTTAAATCGAATTGTTTTCATTTCACTCTTGTTTTCTTCAGTCAATGAACGGTTTCATGGAATCCTAGAGGTTGAGGAACATAAGAGACCTCAAAAGTGGTCTAAGCCAATTCTTCTCTCAGAGCAAGAATCCCTTTGACAATACTCCTCACAGACATTTAACCTGTTTAACATATTATCTCTGCTTATACTTTTAGAGGCTTGAGGCAGCCTATTCTATTTTTGAACAACTCCTACTGTTAGAAAATGTATCCTGTTATTGATTCAAGTCCTTGTGCTATCCCTGCATTAGTACAAATTATACCAAACAAAACTAAAATGCCTTCCACCTAAGCCCCAGAAATGGTTGAAGGCAATGATAGTGTTCTTGCCCAAATGTCACCAGTTCCTGCAACCTTGCTATATATGATGTAATTTAGCATCTTCACCATCATCCCAGATGTGCGGGAGTGGCCCTCTCTGTAGACATTGTATTAATAAACTGGTTTATAATGGGCTTGTTTTCATAGGACTCAATATGAAAGTCTCATATTAAGTCTTCAGAACAATGACAGAAGGAATTTGAGAGTTACATCTGCACTTGACTTTTACACTAACCTACAGAGTCATAGGTGCTCAGGATGTCCATTGGGCCATCTTGCTCCTCTATATGATACCCAGGAAAACCAACCATTCTCCCCAGGGAAACTGCAGCTCTGAGGTAAGCTCATAAATAATCACACTGACTAGCATCCAAAGAAGAGGCAGGACCAGAATTCTTCATGAAGGCTCCTCACAGCTCAGCCTGTTTAGAACTTTCTTTCCCTGTACTACCTGCATAAAGACTAGCTTGGCCCACATGTACCCAGACAGTGCTTAGCCTTGGGGCTGCCTAGTGATCAAAAGTTGGCTAGGGAGCCCAAAAGAAGAGTCTCATTTAAGCTGTTAATTTTCCAGGAAAGCTCTGAACGGGTGGGTTGGATGGTTTATCTTTTTTTGTTGTTGTTGTTATTTACAGTTCCAGCTCTTTTTTTTTTAACATCTTTATTGGAGTATAATTGCTTTACAACGGTGTGTTAGTTTCTGCGGTATAACAAAGTGAATCAGTTAAACATATACATATGTTCCCATATCTCTTCCCTCTTGTGTCTGGATGGTTTATCTTTAATAGTGTAAAGTACAGGTAAAAAGAAAAGAATGAGGTATATCTAGCTGGTCTAGTTTTCTCAGTGGTTCTCTGATTACTGTTTCTGTGAGGAAAAGACAGGTAACAGAGTGAAGGTAGAGGGGAAAATGGCCACTTGAAAAAGCATTAATAAAACATCCTTCACTTTGTATATATAGACATCCCAAATCCATAGAGGCAGCATGGCAAGAGCCAGATGCAGAGTATCGTTCTGGCTTTGCACTTACCAACTGAGTGAACCTGGGCAAGATATTGGCCTGTGTGTGCCTCGGTTTCCTTATCTGTCGAGTGGGGATAATGATGGCAGTACATGCCTAAAGGGTTGTGATAAGAACTAAATGAGTTACTATGAGCGAAGGGCTTAGGACAGTGCCTGGCATCGCAGGAGACATTACCCAACTGTTTGTTCTTATCATGAATAATTATTATTCATTTTTGTGATTCTGATTACTTTGTAGTGAATTCAGAGGTGCCAGACTGCTTGACCATCATTCTCATTCTCGTCCTCCCTCTAAAAAAAAGGCTTGGAATCCCAGTGTTAGTTGCCCTGCAGTGGGTGGTATGCAACGGTCTTTCCAAAGCTGAAACTTTCACAGATGTTAAAATGGGCAAATGGGATACCCAGAAGCTTGAATGCTTCTTGTCACAAGTATAGCTCCTGCAAAGCTTATACAGAACAGTCCTATTTAAGTGAGGGGGCATTTGTGCTGTGCGGTCGATTTGAGAGACCATGCTGGGGCCTTTCATTTCGAATGTCTTTGAACAGAGAGAGCCCCTGTGTCAAGGGGAAGGTTTGAGGTACTTCCCAAGGAGCCTGACTTGATCCTGCACTGGCTGCTGTGCTGTCCTCTGGAGGCCCACTCTGGTCTTCCACAGTCAGTGGGGTCTCCTCTCACCACTTCCAGGAAGTCACCCAGGATGAAAAGAAGCAGAGCTCTCCAAGAACAAGCCAGAATTCTGCTTCACTTCCCTTCTCATTCTGAATTGTTAGTCGATTTTTGCTTTGCGATGTAGCTTATTCTTGCTTAGACTCTTAGAATGAACAGACTTGTAAGATCACCTAATCTTCCCCCTCATTGAAGGTTTGGGTTAAGGTGACTCATTCAAGGTCATACAACATTCACTCATTCATTAAACAAATATTTATTGAGACTGTGTGGTATGGTCTGCAGTGTTTGTATCAGTGGCAGAGCAGGACTGGAATCTCAGTCCTATTATTTCTGATCCAGTTCTGTCCCTCAGGTCCTGTGGCCTCTCATACCTACTCCCCTCCCCCAGTGATATGTCACTTTGCAGCTGTGGGATATTAATTCCCAAATGTGAATGTTACCTTTGAGTCTGTATAATAGGAAACACAATGTGTGTAAAAGATAGAAGGGCCCAAAACCTTTACACAAAGGCAACTAGCCTTGTTTTCCCCAAATCTACCAGAATGTTGTAAGAATCAAACTCAAATTCAACCTGAACATTCAGCAAGTAGAAAAAAGCAGCAGAGTATCCTATCTGGATCGGATGCCTCTCCAATTGATAGAATACTCTGCCAGGTACTAGGGACTGGGGGGATAGTAGGGCACAGAGTGCTCCACCATTTTCCAGCCGTGTGACATGGAACAGTATACTTCTCTGAGCTTCAATTTGCTTATCTGTAAAATGGGAATGATAGCAATAAACTTCAGAGTCACATCGTGGAATTTAATGAACTGAAGCATGCAAATCACCCAGCTCAGCAAATACCTGGCACACATAGACAGTGCCTGTTACAATGATTTGTATTCATTCCATGATTTCCCTCAACTTGTTATGTGGCCACTGACAAGGAATTGAACCTTCCTGAAAGTCTCTAAATGAGGGAAATAAAGAAAATGACGTTTGCATCACCCAACAGGGCTAATGTGAGGCTCCAATTAGAATAATATAGAATGAAATACTTCTTTGGGTAAAAAAAAAAAAACAAAAAAACCCAGAAAAACGAAAAAAGAACACCATACGCACAGATTACAACCCTGTGCTTTTCCCAAAGATCCTGTAACCTTAGAATGATGGGTGAGCTGTATTTAGCCATATTTGCTCTGGTCCATGATACAGAGTTTTAGATTAGATAAGAGATTGGGCTAAGTTTCCCTGTAGGTCCCAGCCAGTTCTAGACATGTTACTGTAGTTCAGTTTAACCACTTCTCCAGTGAGAGGGTGTGGTAGCATCAGAGCAAATTGATCCCCACTTCTGGGAAAATGACATTAACCACATGCTCAGCTGACAGACACAGAGGTGGCATCTTCATGAGTTTAAAGAACCCAAGGACAAGTCTACAGTTTCTCGTTTATCTCCATTTTGATCTTCCCAAGGGAGATTTTGAGGTTTCAAAAGACATGGAGGGCCAAGCTATTGTTTGCCTGTGTATACCCTTCTTTATGACTTTTTTTCATTCCAAAAAGATGCTTTAAGGTGGCTTACAAAGATTAATGCAGAAACTAAAAATAAAATAAACAAGAAAAATAAAGTAGAAAGGAGCAATAGAGTTGAAGAGAAAAGCAAGAAGAAGCCAGGGTAGAGTCAGTTCATAGAACGCCTATACAACGTGGTGTCTCTGGGTGCCAGAGGTGGGCCCCCGTCTGACTCTGAAAGTCTTAGCAGCTAAGGAAAGAGGCAGACTTGAATGGGTCAAGATTCATGTTGTCCAGATTAGAGTAGACCCATTGCTCAGGCAAGCTTTCCGAGATCATTGAAAACCCGTGCACTCACCTGGGAGTGGTTGAACAGTGCTAGGAATAACGTCTGAGTTATTTATATGAATAAACTCAGCACGTCTTAGCTTTTTTCCACTCTTCTCATAATACTGTAAAATGCAATTCGTATTCTAACAGGTCATCAAAGTCACTTCTACGGGGCCAGAGCACCCTGGTGCAGTACACACCTTTCTACTGGTTAAACTTAATCCAAAAAGAACATTTAAAGGAATAAAAGGAAAGAAGGAGCAACTTCATGGCCTTTGTGATGAACACCCATGTGTATTATTTCTCACAACTTTAATGCAATTTGAACAGTTAAGGGCTAAGATAATATGCCCTTGAAGAGCTGAAGGGGACAGGATTATTTCCTCCATTAAAATGAACATACTTGAAAGTACAGCCACACAGCCTTCACCTGGCCGTGGCCTGAGGGGAGCACCCACTGGGGAAGATAAAAACTGTCCTAAAAGGATCATTCTTTAGGAACACCAGTAGAAGGCAAAGGGACAAAAAGACCCCTATGATCTACTCCATAGATCAAGGCAACAATGATTTTAGCCTGGAAAATTTCAGAGTAGGTATTATCAGTCATTCCCCAACGAGAAAAAAAATTAAGAAACTTGTAAGAACCTATTGAATGTCTAGTTTTATGTGCTGTAATTTTTGGAGATGGCTCCAAGAAGATGTGGATGAAAATGTACTTCTAGGCAGTTCAGTATATTTGGGGCGGGGGAGTGGGGAGTTCCTGCTGAGAGTTTAGAGTAGTTGGTTTAAGCTATTCTTTTTTTTTTTTTTTTTGTGGTACGCGGGCCTCTCACTGTTGTGGCCTCTCCCGTTGCGAAGCACAGGCTCTGGACGCGCAGGCCCAGTGGCCGTGCCTCACGGGCCCAGCCGCTCCGCGGCATGTGGGATCCTCCCGGACCGGGGCACGAACCCGTGTCCCCTGCATCAGCAGGCAGACTCTCAACCACTGCGCCACCAGGGAAGCCCTAAGCTATTCTTTTTTGACAGAACCACTATCATCTTTATGCATAACTCAGTGACATTTAGAAAAATTTTTTGAAAGTTCTTTCGGTAATTATTTGCGCTGTGGGTTTTATCTTATTTTATTTATTTATTTATGCATTTATTTTTTTTTGGCCACTCTGCGCGGCATATGGCATCTTAGTTCCCCGACCAGGGATCGAACCCGGGCCCCCTGCATTGGAAGCTTGGAGTCCTAACCACTGGACTGCCAGGGAAGTCCCTAGAAAAATTTTTATTTCTTCCCTTTTCTACTCCATCCAGCTTAGACTTCTATGCCCTTATTTTCTTTTCCTGCCTTTCTCTAAGATGGAAAATAAATCCCATGCCAGTGCCAATCGTGGGTGGCTCTCTTTTTAGAAAAACATTCCAAGCCTTGTCTATGCTCAGCATAAAAGAATATTCTGGGCCGGGAGGGCGTCAAAGGGTGAAGGGGTGGTCTGAGGTTCTGCGAGCCTTTCTCCTCTTCTCTTGCTGCCGCATCTATAGTATATAAAACAACAGACATCAGTGGTATCAGGCCCTTTATGGGATATAGTGAGAGGTAAAAACCAGAGTAGAGCAGAGACCCTGCCCACGATCTAGATTGCAGAATAGATGAGACATTTCAAATAACCATAACATAAGGCATGGTGTGCTATAAGCACTGATAGGAAGGGAAATGTACCCCCCCCCCCGAAAAAAAATTAGGATGGTACTGAATTGTCTGCTTTTGCCACAAGTTTCTTACTCGGTTCAATTGAACAAAATCTCTGCACCTGCCAGGCGCCAGGCCCCCCATGAGGGGCTGGTGGGTCCAGTGGGGGTCAAGCACAGGCCTTGCTCTCAGATTGCTACTTCTAGCAAGAGTCATCAGAGCTTTGTAAAGGTGTCTGCTTGAGACCAGGGACTTGGTCTTTCTCTGACATGTTTTGATATGTCCCCTCAAACAGTCCCACAGCCAGGAGGAGAGAGAGCAAACAATTTTCCTGGAAAGGTGATTAACATGGAGGCACAGCAGCTAGGAATTGGCAAGGTGCCTTCCGCAAGGTTGGGGAAGTGATTTATTTTTCCAGCCTCACCACAGGAACCAAGGCCCTGGCAGATGCCTCCATGCCTTAGCAGCAGCTGATCCAGATGAGATCATTATTAATTATTAGTCACTTTAGAGTGTCTTTTTCAGAAACTACAGAGTTCTTGGGAAGCCCAGACTCTCCTGAGTTGCAGTCAACACTATGTACACCTTGCACAGGGACCTGAGTGGCCTGTAATTATAAAACAGTATTGATTCCTGGAAAGGGGGTTGAAAATGTACAAATCCTTCACATAAAAATCAGCTAAATCTTCAAAAGCCTTGATTATATTTTTTCCTCAAGAAGGAGACTGATGGTGGGAGTAAAAAACTTGAAATGTTAGCTAAATTAGGGCTGTTTCCTGCCAGGAGCCAGATCTGTACACATAATTATTTTATTCTCTGTGCTGGCATTGATTCACTTTGGTTGAGTGTTGGAAATATCTCTGTTTTGGGTCTGTAATCCAAATTATTCAGTCAGTTCCTATGATGATGTTTTCTACTCGCATCTTCCTGTATTATTTTTCTGTAAAACAAATAATCACATGTCTGGAACTCGACTCATCCCTGCCCCCCAGCACACCCCTCATTCCCATCCCTAAACTTGTATATCACACCACCTGCCATGCTCCTGGGCCAGAAACTTCACTCACCACTCACCCTCACACACCCATAGTCACCAAATTCTGCCCGTTTTATTTTTGGCCTAATTCTAATTTCTGCCTTTAAGTTGGCGTCCACTACAGTCCTGTTGGAATGACTGGAAATCCGGATAGTTTTTAGTTTTTCTTCCTTTTGGCTGCATCTCAGCAGCAATGACGAACATGGATTCTCCAGCTGCCTTTGCTTAGCTCATGGGTGCCCTGTCATTTTCTGTCTGGATCCATAGAATGGCCTCACATTGCATTTTCAGCTTCTAGTGCTGTCCATCCCGTGGCGGGTAGGAGCTCCCTTGAAAATGCAGGTTTGGTCATGGCATTTGATGGCATATAGTCTTCCAACGGCTCCCCATTGCCTACAATCTAAGATGGACAAACAATTCTTGATCTGGAAGTGATAGACATTGAGTTTCAAAAGATGCAGTTTATCTCCCAAGCCTCAGAGACTGTTGGAAGAGAGCGGGTCTGGAGGATTGCAGGCACCAGCCACATCAGGAAGGCCACCTCATTCGTGGGCTTCTTTGGCACTTTGACTGTCTGTGGTTGGTTTAGCTGGGCTTGGGACAGAGAGTTTTTGTACTAGAAAGCTGTTTCCCAGGTTTTATAGAGCTAACTTCTCAGTGAGATACAGTCACGGTCCGTTTTAGTTTGGATACCTCATGCTTCCTCAGCAAGGCAGTGAAGTGCTGTTGAGACTGTTACAGGGGAATGGACCCTCTGATCGCCCCTCCAAACCTTGTATTTGAGGAAGAAGAAATCCTAATGCCAGTACGGGGCTCCAACACAAAGGGCCTGCAACATTTCTCAAAAGAGGCACTACTGGCATGTGGTACGGGGAAACACTTTGTAATGTATGAGTGTCCCACACATGCCAGATGCTCCAAGGATTGGGGAATGGCACCATCCCTACCTAGGAAACCTTGGCTCCTGTCACTACTCCTAAGATATTCTCCTTACTGAGAATATAATGAAGGACTGGATTAATAATTATCTGTCGCTCCTGTTCCCTCTTCATCTTCTGTATTGATTGAGTTCAGACTGGAGTCATATTGCCTGTCTTTGAAATCAAGCTCCACCACTTACTGAGTATGACCTTGAATGTGGGCATGACCTCGGACAACTACTTAATCTCTCTGTGCCTCTGTTTCCTCATTTAAAATAGGAGATGGGCCTCCCTGGTGGCGCAGTGGTTGAGAGTCCGCCTGCCGATGCAGGGGATACGGGTTCGTGCCCCGGTCTGGGAGGATCCCATATGCCGCGGAGCGGCTGGGCCCGTGAGCCATGGCTGCTGAGCCTGCGCATCCGGAGCCTGTGCTCCGCAACGGGAGAGGCCACAACAGTGAGAGGCCCGCGTACCACAAAAAAAAAAAATAAATAAAATAAAAAATAAAAATAAAATAAAATAAAATAAAATAGGAGATAGTAGTATTAGTAACATCTACCCAAAAAGATTTTTGTGCAGATGAAATAGGATAAAGCATGAAAGGTGCTTGCCATGACGTCCACTTTCAGAGGCATAATGATTGTATGAGATGATGGTGGCTCCTGAGCTTAACATCATACTTGAGTGACAAGTTGAAATCGACACTCAAAAGTGACTGCCCCAGGGCTTCCCTGGTGGCGCAGTGGTTGAGAGTCCGCCTGCCGATGCAGGGGACACGGGTTCATGCCCCGGTCCGGGAAGATCCCACATGCCGCAGAGCGGCTGGGCCCGTGAGCCATGGCCGCTGAACCTGCGCATCCGGAGCCTGTGCTCCGCAACGGGAGAGGCCACAACAGTGAGAGGCCCGCGTACCACAAAAAAAAAAAAAAAAAGTGACTGCCCCAAAAAAGAAAGGCAGCAGGGTCTATCAGAAAGTGGAGTGACCAGGTGGGAGTCAGTAGATTCTGTTTTGTCCACAGTCACAGTTACTGTGTAGCCTTGAACATGTCACTTCCCTTCTCTGGTGTTTGCTTTTTTTTTGTGGTCCACAGGCCTCTCACTGCTGTGGCCTCTCCTGTTGCGGAGCACAGGCTCCGGATGCGCAGGCTCAGCGGCCATGGCTCATGGGCCCAGCCGCTCCATGACATGTGGGATCTTCCCGGACCGGGGCACGAACCCATGTCCCCTCAATTGGCAGGCGGACTCTCAACCACTGTGCCACCAGGGAAGCCCCTGGTGTTTGCTTCCTTGATCTATGATACATTTGCCCTATGTGGTGTCCAAAAGACTGAATGGCATGAGCATTGCGAATGTGCTTTAAAGCCTGTAGCATCTCACAGTTTGATGATATATAATAAGTAACTGGTTATACATCGGTGTTCTACCTACCCCTGATTTGGAAACCCTCATCAGCCAACTGGGAGGACGCATTGAATGGGAACTTCTTGGGAGACGTATAAACCTGGGGAGCCCACCTGCGTGGTAAACACTGAATTGCCCTCTATCAGTCCATCCTGGCCAATGCGTCCCCCAGTGGCATAGGCGAGGAGCCCTCAGGCATTCAGGCATCTCGTTAAGAGCTCACAGCCACGGTCCTGCAGCTCTCCCTGCTGGCTTCCCGACACCCTTCGCCACTGCCCGTTCCCTTCACGGTTGTCTGCTTGTCGCCCCACAGCAACAGAGGCGAGAGAAGGAGCTGCGGAAGCAGCAGGAGAGGGAGCAGCGGCGTCACTACGAGGAACAGATGCGCCGGGAGGAGGAGCGGAGACGCGCGGAGCACGAGCAGGTACAGCCGGGGCCCCCCAGGCGACCCCGCGGGAGCGCCAGCACCAGCCGCCTCTGGGCTGTGGGTCACCTGCTCTTAGGTCTGCTCAGGTTAAGCAGGTTTTTACTCTTTCTCAAGCAACTAGTCTCACCTATTCAAGAAGTCAAACGCACAACCTTGGCAAAGCCCACTCATTCAACCTGGCTTCCTCCCCAGGCCGAAGTCCCCTGACGCACCTGGATCTCGCGATTTTCCCAACCCTGGGCATCTACTTTGAAAGTAGCACTGGAGCGTGATAAACAAGCCAAGTGCTCCTCTTTCATCGCTTCAGAAGAGCTTTTCTACTCAGGCAACTCTGGTCTCCAGGACTTGGAGCCATCGATGCAGGCCCTTTCTCTCTTTGTTAGAATCACATTCTGACAGTGCAGTGACACTGCAAGATGGTTCCGTTACAAAGGCAGTGCATGATGGCATGCAACCATTATTTTACCCCTGCTGCTTGCACAGGAGCCTCTGAACTTTATAGCATTGTTAATTTCAGGTAGCCCCTAAAGAGGGAACCTGTCATGAAAAGTTTTTAAATATAGCTCGATTCTCCAAACCAAAGAGTAACAGCAAAGCACCGAGCCATCTCAATCCACTGCAGTTGCAGGTCGAGGGCTTGTGCTTTTGACTGCATTGAAACGCTTTTGCTTCGGTGCGGGGTACCTTTCCTGTTTAGTGAGGAGGTGTCTGGGTATTTTTTTCCCTTCCTTCCTTCCACACTTCACTTGGCAGCTCTTGTCACCTTTGAAATTACCGGTTCTTTTTCTCTCTCTCTTTCTCTTGTTGTGTTCCTCTGAATTCTCTGCCACCTACCTCTCCAGGAGTACATCAGGCGACAGTTAGAGGAGGAGCAGAGACAGTTAGAGATCTTGCAGCAGCAGCTACTGCATGAACAAGCTCTACTTCTGGTAATGGGAAAGCCAAGGCAGCTGACCTGCTCTGTGTTCATCGCGCACGTGTGTGTGTGTGTGTGTGTGTGTGTGTGTGTGTGTGTGTGTGTGTGGTCTCCTCTAACATGCCAGTCAGGAAGGAGGGGATCCTCCAAGCCTCATGGACCTGGAAAATCTCCTAAAACTTAATTCGTTTCCTGACCCAGTGTGCTGAGTCGATATGTTTAATATACTTGTTATGCATTCTTTATTAACTCCAGCTACTTGTGAAACTTTAACATGAATCCAACCTTATAATAAGTTCAGACTGTTTTTGAGACCCACTCTGTTTATTGCAGAGTAATGTTTGAGGTCATTTGCAACATGCTGGAATACAATCACAGCAAAGCACCCCTCTTCTGTAAGAACCCGTTCAGCTCTGTAGTCATATTTCATTTGCAGGCTATTAGTTTTACCCTTACGATGGGAACATTTTGTGTTCCCTGCTCAGGCGGCTTCCACTTGAAGTACTTTTTATTATTATTATTGCACTGCTCTCCAAATGAGCTTCTTGGTGTATCTTTTTTTTAACTGAACTTTTTATTCAGTGGCACTGTGCTTTTTTTTAGCCTGTACATGGTTTTTGCTAATGGTTTCGTTGGTCCAAGTTTTGTTAAACAAAAGATGATTTAGGCAGTATCTTTAGGTACTTATTTCGTTTTGTACTTAATTGTACATGTTTGAATGATTTAATTACTAAACCAGGAAGTGGACGATTCCTTATAGGGGTTGCGTGCTGACCATCCAAATGTCCTCGTTATTGCCACTTTCTTGGTTACAATTCATCAAGGGCAAGTCACTTTGCAAAGGGTGGTATTCTGTAGGGGTTGCCATTAAAACAATAGTGTTTTCATTAAATGCCACATTCTGTGCAGATGCTAACCCAAGGCTGTAGTTTATCTCTATGGCACATCCTGATGTCCTCTTGTGGTTCTGTTGGTATTAAGGTCCTTTGTTATTTATCATCTCTTTTGGTTCCATTGCATGCTTCACTGGTACTGGCCAATGGTTTCCGTATGGTGATTTAGCCTTTTCTTTGTTCTTCTTTCCTGATCTGGACAGGAATATAAGCGTAAACAGTTGGAAGAACAGAGACAAGCAGAAAGACTACAGAGACAGCTAAAGCAAGAGAGAGACTACTTGGTTTCCCTTCAGCATCAGCGGCAGGAGCAGAGGCCTGTGGAGAAGAAGCCACTGTACCATTACAAAGAAGGGATGAGTCCTAGTGAGAAACCAGCGTGGGCCAAGGAGGTAAGTCAGCAAGCAAGTACAGCCTGTACCTATGCTGTATTGGGGAAATTGGCCATAGTGAGTTTCTCCAGTAGAAATAGAGAGTTAAACAAGTGCTACAAAGTTGGAAAATAATTCATTATGAGACACACATGCTTTGCTTTGGGAAGAACTGTAACATTATTTCTCTACCTTAATCCATTTGTTCTTTTTTTTGTAAGTAACAACAGGAAGTAACAACAGGAAGTAGAAAATCCTTTTCCTTCTTGGAATCCAATTGAGTTTGTGGCAGGAGGATTTTTAGTGACTTTTTCATGGAAGAATATGACTTAAGACTTAAGGAATTCTAGGTAGGATCATTTCCTATCCATACCTAGACCCTAAAAGTGATCATTAGTATTGTCACTAACATTCCATGTTCTGTGGTAACAGTGAACACACAGTTGGACCCAGACTTGTAATTGTGGTTCACTTACCAGGTCAGAGGTCATTTATATTTCTTTTGCAAACACTTTCAAAGTAATGGTCCTTCATTTGCTTAACTACTAGACTAAGAAAGAATTTTCAGGAACTTGACTCTGTGATGAGCTATTGAAAAATCTCATTAAAAATTATTTGAATAGTAGGGAAAAAAAAGGTGGTAACCAAATGAGTAAGGCAAACAAACAAAATAATAACTCTTGCCAAGATCAACAACCCTTCCAGGAAGTCGCTGTGTCATCTCATATGCCTGACACCCTGGTTTTCAGTTCTGTCATTAATGTGGCAACTAATGATTTCCTTTATTTTCTTGTGAGCATAACTAGTCATTTGAAAGGGTGATTTATATTACTCTGCATTTTCTTCTAGTATCTTCAGATATTTATAGCTAGAGCTTATTTCAAGTTATCTAGACTACAATATTCCAGAACCTGATTTCTTATGTAAGATCCTATTTGTATAATTTTTAATTTTCTGCTCTATCTTACATATGTATAGAAAATGCTTGAAATTATGTTGTCCTAATGCTAATAATGGCTGTTTATGGGAAGTAGAAACTATAGAGTTTTTTTCTTTAAACTTTTTACTACTTTTATGTATTTATGTTTAAATCCTTTATAATGATTTTATACTATTTTTACAAAACTAATAACTTTTAAAACTTAAAAACTAAATCTGTAGAGAAAAGTCATTCAGTGTCAAGAACGTTTTTGATCACTTTCCCTTAGAGTCTATGAATGCGATTTGTATTTACCTATGTCTGTGACAACTGCCTCTTTCTCCCAGGTCAGTAATTCAATTTTGTGATCCTACTCCCAGGTACAGCACCAACCCCTTAATAACCCACCTGTTCTTCCAGCTAAGCACAATCACTATGCTGTTAAACAGCAGCTGATGTGGTTCCTGGCTAGCAGAGATGTGTCACCTGCCTCCACTGCTAAACCATTCTTTAGCCACATCAAGCTGAAACCCTTAGCTAAGCCAGACTCACAGCTCATGATCATGGCAGGTATTGAGAGGCTGAAAAACTAACTTAGCCTCTCCTAAGCTAATGCCAGTAGCACCTGCAGAAATTAATGATTCCAGATCAAGACCCTTGTTTGAGCATCGCTCATGGAAGAAAGACGGACCAGCTTATCCTATTAGACTTGGTCTTGAAGAGCAACTGAAGCCTCAGGGAGCCTCAAGGACCACAGTGAGATCAACAAAGCGATCTCGCTCCCAAAGATGTAGCCCAACTCGAGAGTCAGGACTTAAGGTCATTTGTGTGTCCTCTCCCAGCATCTCCAAAGTGATGAGCCCCCAGTTATCCATTACAGCAAGTAAGGAGGGCCTTAGAGACTCATGTGTACCTCGGGGCAGGAGGGGCATGAATTCATGCATCCATACAAGTACCTCGACTCCTCTAAGAAGTGCTGCATCACTAAATGACCTCTCTTTGATGCATGACCACCTGACCTTCAGTGCTCCCAGCCCCAAGCATGAGTTTAGGAAACAGACACCAACAGATCCCATTGGAGAAGACCATGATACCTTGCAAAGCATACCAGAATTTCTTCTGTCCCTTGTGCAGCTCCCTCATGCACAAATGTACCAGAAAAGGCAGGAGGGGGAACATAAAGCAGTTTCCACTTCCTTCTTTCCACCTCTACCCAGCATGTGTTGATTTGAACTTAAACATTTTGACTTCATTATTTTCTAATTACTATTTGTCCTCATCATTAAATTTCCTGGCCTGTCCTCTCTCTTCAGAACGAATTCACAGTTCCCAAGCTTTCAGAAGCCATGCCGTTCCTGGAGGCAAATCTTTGCAGATATCATCAGGGCAGTTTTGTAGACCTCTTAATTCCCCTGTGCTTCTCAGCCAGGCTCCTAGCAGTAAAGGAAACATAGCCAGTGGGAGTGCAGACAGCATGGCTGTGTCATCAAGCACACCCGATGTGAGGTTCCTGGGCCATCCTAAGTCTGGGCCACATCTGGTGGGTGACATCTTCCAAGGTCCCTGGCTTCCTGACAGCTGGAGTTCTTCCTTTGGGCTTCATGGACTTTTAGACATGTGGGAACATTCTTTTAGGATTTTAGATTTAATCCTATCCTCCTGGGTGTGTTTAACATAATCCAGCTTCCAACTAACCACCTATCCATGAAACAGTTCCCAAGTCTTAGAGTGGGTATTCATATTTTAGAAGAAAGATGAAACATTTAGATGATAGAATGAGTGACAGTGCTAAATTGGGGATTGGAGCAACTGGTATACAAATAAGTACAAATAATTGTCTGCTTTAGTTTAATTCATCATTTTTTAACACCCACTTCTTAAAATGGGAATAAAAATGAGTGTGAGAATCCTTATTTTCCTGATCTCTCAATGATTCTAATCAGCAGTGTATGAACTTTTCTTCTAGAGCTTTATTTACAGGTTTCTTTTCTTATAGTAGGAGGTAGGTGGGGTTGAAAGGAGCCAGACAGTGAAATACATTTCAAGACTTTAGATATGGACAGAATTTCTAGCTCAGCAGTATCTTAATTATCAACCAATAAAAATAACCTGGGTTAAACTCTCTTTTGGAGGTAGAATAAAAGTACCATTTTCTTTTTCAAAGGCATCCTCTGCGAGGATATAAATTTGAAAATATCCTCACCAGGGACGGATAGGCAGCAGCTATACCATGGTCTCCTGTGATAGAGGGTCTGGGCTTTTTTGCCCCATATACCATTGAAGACACCACCGGGCCATCTTCCACCCACAGCAGCCTCTTCTGTAATCTCCTCCCATATTTGTTTTCTAACTCAGCTCTATACCTTCTCATCAGGGTGGTTTTTCCTTCTTTGATTACTTTTCCATCCACTTACTTTTCCTTATTTCCAATCGACATTTTTTCATTAGCAGTGTAATATTATTATAATGTTTCATCCTCCATGTTTTCGTTGTTTCATTTTGTAAAACATAAATCATCACATTTCTCATTTCCTTTCTTATTAATCTGTCGGATGTAGTAAGAACAAATGAAAATACTTGGTTATTGGCAAATCTTGAGCTCTTCTCTCTCTCCTTTTACTGAGTATTCTAGTTGTCCTAAATGTTACATTGACTTTCATTTTCAGATTTCAGCCAGAAAGGAACATTAATGTCTCCATTAAAAGGAGGAGTGGGGGGCATTCTCACCCCTTTCAAATTCTCTGCCATTTCTAGATTGGAATGGAAGTCAGATTTGTTTTGTGAAAACATCAATATGATATTCTGTTAAAAATCAGCAAAATTTGAAGGTTTTTTTTCCCCCACTGGCACTTTTTGAAAGATGGATATTCCTTTTCTTATAATGCCCTTTCTTTATAATGGTACATATTCCTGTTTCTTATAATGGCATGTGATTGTCTTGGCCTGGCAATAATTTTTTTTTATTTTCACCAGCACACAGCAGTGACAGAATGCTCTGTCTACATGAGTATTGCATGAGATGGTATTTTAATTTTTTTTTAACACTTCATCACGTTCTTTCTCTCTGATGCATGCCAGTCATCTGGGCATGGTTTTATTTGGCAAATGATGGGCCAAGATTTCTCTTTATATCCCATCAGCCCATTGGACTTTGAAATCCTTGTACATAAGAACTCTTCTCCACTTGTTTTCTCTGCTCTACATTGATGGTTTTTTTCTTTTTATATGAATTATTTTATATATGAGGTCCCATATTACTATTTAGAGAGTTTATGGCTCTTTTCCCATCTTTCTTCAGTTTCTACTTATCTCTCTTAAGATTTAGCATGAGAGAGACCTGACAGGAAATAGGAAAGAGCTTATTTGAGTTCAGGTTCTTCCACTTACAGTCTTTGTGACCTGGAAGTCTCATAGTCTTCCTGAGGTGCAGCCTCCCCACCTGTACTTCCTGTCTCAAGGTTGGGAGGATCCTGGGCAACCATGTATGTGAATGTGCCATTGAAACTGTAAGTGCTGTACAAATGCAAATGAAATACATGATTCAACATATTTCTATTTTGCTCCCAAGGCCATTGTTGCCCACAAGGAATAAGTGTTTTGCCCCTGTTGTTTCTGGTTGGGATTTCACATGAGCAGTTCTCATGCATCTCCCATCTCTTCCACTTACCTCTCCCTGGTGATAGATACACAGTTTTTAATTTCCCATCTCAGCTTGCCAAAGATTTGCCTCATTACTTTTAAGTTATGTGCTCCATTCACATGAGGATCTGTACTTTTCTGTGCAATCAGTGGTTAGGAGTAGATCTTGGAAAAGTAGTCCAGGCCCTTATCTTTAGACAAGATTACATTTTAAGCATTCCCTATGAATGAGAGCCTCCCCTGTCCTCAAAGGTGCCCCAGAGAAGGGATAGCACCAGTCTTACTCAGCAGCCATCTGCCCATGTGGTTTTGCCAAAAGACAACATGACTCAACTCTTCATATGCCCTGTGACTGCAGGGTCAGAGTACCTAACGAGGACTTAAAAATCACTGGACTTCTTTCTCTTCCTCCAACATTGCCAGTAAAGACAAAAATCAAATTGTTTTGTCCAGTTGGGGAAAAAATATTCCCATACGATTGTGTTCAATTCACCACATATTAGCTCTTAAGGCAGGCCTTCTAAGAGCTTCGTAAACCCCACAGACCCTACAGTCATATAAAGTATTATTAAAATGCACCCATATGACATAGTAAATATATTTTGTCGTCAACATTTTAAAAATTAGTTCTATAATTTTGTTTTGAAATTCTCTCTCAGCAGCTATCATTCATTATTGCTAAGTGAGACACTGGAAGCTATAAATTGTTTTCAAATGTACAAAACAATTTAACAGTTGACATTGATATAATGTTTACACTTATATATGTTTCAATGTATTTTTATTTATTTTGAAATTTTTTCAAATCCTGTAATTAACGTGTTTCTTTTCAGGTCGTCTGTATTCATGCGACTTTTATATATCTCAAAGGCCTTAGACATCACTCTTTTAGAACCCAGTGGATAATACAGTCCTGCCTGGAGCAGAATTTTATTTCTGAGACCACAGTTATTTTTTCTTTCTCCCCGTAATGCTGTAATAAATAGTATAGCATTTCTGTGGAGGTTATCCAAACCTCTCCAAAGTTATTTTAGTTTTGATGTTAAAATGATCCTTTTAATAAGAAAAGAACCTGATTCTATAGTAAAATTGATCAGTCTCTTCTAGTATTGTTCTCTGTATTTATTGATAATCCCGTCAAGTGTGAAATCCTTTGTTATAAATGTCTTGTTGTTATGGTCTAGCACCTGGACACTGTTTATCTGATGCTACTAGAACACTCTTTTTTGGTGGTACTTAAGATATTTTACAACTTCTTGGCAGCAGGAGGTTGGAGCAAAGGCTCAGCTAATAGATTTTATTCTTTTTAGTATCATGAAAGGCAGACTGAAACATATCTTGATTGTAAGCCAGTTTTTAATCACAATATATTCTTTTTTTTTTTTTTTTTTTTTTTGCGGTACGCAGGCCTCTCACTGCTGTGGCCTCTCCCGTTGCAGAGCACAGGCTCCGGACGCGCAGGCTCAGCGGCCATGGCTCACGGGCCCAGCCGCTCCGCGGCATATGGGATCCTCCCGGACCAGGGCACGAACCCGTATCCCCTGCATCGGCAGGCAGACTCTCAACCACTGCGCCACCAGGGAGGCCCACAATATATTCTTAATCTGGGGGAAAACACCTTCTTTTTTGTCTCACTCACTGTTCAGTTAGTAGACATAAGATGTGATGAATCAGGAGACAGGCCTTTGCCCAGTAGCAAAATAAGCAGAAGGGCCAGCTTCCCCTCTGTCCATTTGAAACTGTTATTTGGATGTTTAATTTGATATATTTTCTCCAATACCCTTTGGTGCAAAAGCAACAGGCAGCATTATCTTCCTAAAGACTTTAGGACAGGGCTTCCCTGGTGGCGCAGTGGTTGAGAGTCCGCCTGCCGATGCAGGGGACACGGGTTCGTGCCCCAGTCCGGGAGGATCCCACATGCCGCGGAGCGGCTGGGCCCGTGAGCCATGGCCGCTGAGCCTGCGCGTCCGGAGCCTGTGCTCCGCAACGGGAGAGGCCGCAACAGTGAGAGGCCCACGTACCGCAAAAAAAAAAAAAAAAAGACTTTAGGACAAAATTTTCTTGAGACAAAGTAGCCGGATGCCTCAGTTACACCTGTCGCATAGATTTTCAAATTTCTTTGGACAAACTTCAACCCAGGAAATTTCACCACATTGGACTTATCCTGAAATAATCTGCTGAGTATAAATTATTCACACCATATATTTTATGATGGCACAAACTGAGACATAATGATGGTAGGATTTAGTATTAAACTAACTTAGAGAAGGCCTAGGAAATGTTACTAGAAGTACATTAGTGATAGCTACACTTGACTAATCAAACCCATTAACTGCCTGTGAAAATTAGCACCCCACTTTGTGCCCCATTCATTTCTAACAACAGCTTTAGGGCCCGTGTGGCCCATGGTCCTATTAGAGACAAAGGTGCTGCCTTTACTGGAGCCTTGTTACTGGCAGTTGCCAAAAAAATTCTTTATCTCAAATATAATTTCTTTGTTCAAGATGGAGTCTTGGGGGACAGACTTTTAGACTGTTATTTTTAATGTGCTGTTTCTGAATGTGGGTTTAAAACAGTCTGAGGATATTTTACAGCTAAAAAAACAATAATAGCAAGTACTCTTCACTCCCTTATAATATTTGGTTCCTAAATGTCAGGTAATAAGTGGCTATAGTTTGGATAGCCAGGCATTTATCTGAAAATGAGTCCAAACCTCTTGGATTCCTGACCTCAGACAGCAATGGTTTGGATGGTGAGAGTTCAGATAGTGAGGGGTACTTATACATGTGATTTATCTATTTAATGATCTTCCCTGGAAATAAGAAAATGGTTAATATTTGACTAGTTCCAGTCATCTGGAAAGAGTCACCTTCTTTTCAAAGAGTCTAGTATTTGGAAAAGCAATACATTGCATGCCTTGGTCTCAGTTTATCTGTGGTTGTCTTTGCAGGACTTTCTCTTCTTTGTGGTCTTATCTCAAGTCGGGCTTTGTTATTTCCTTTTGCTCAATGCAATAATAGCCCATTATTGCTGACGTAATACTTTGCACACATACGCATACAAAGTATACATGTTCTGGTTTATATTCCTGGCTTTTTGCAGCTAATCTTATTTGGTGTGTGGTAAGCTTCTGGGACGTGGAATTTCAAAACCAAAGTCAACTAGATGCCAATTGTATGTACCCTGCACAACCACGGTCAGGGAAGAGGTGTTCAAATTACCACTAAGTAAAGGCAAGAGGGTGGTTTTCTACACTATGGCACATCTTAACATGTTAACATGTTTGTAGTTGATTTGAGAGTTTTAAAAACAGACTTATTTTGTATATGAGACTGAGTCTGCCTCTAGGAAGATTCAAAATAAGGTAGGGAAGATGGGAAAGAATAGCTCTTTTGAATTTTCCTTTCCAATCAGGAAGTAAAATAGATAAAAAAGCTCTTAGCTAAGACATACAATATGTCTTGAGGACCTGCATGTGGGTTCCATGACAGGCTCTTGCAACACAAAGATAGTGAGTCGGCAGAAGAGAGTTACGGGTCATCAGGGTGGGGTGCATTGCCCCCGTGAATTTGGAAATTACAACTGTCAAATTGACCCTAAAGAAATAGAGGGCAGGACAAGGTGGACCTGGAAGAAAAGTGCTAGACCTCATAAAGCTGTCCAAGATTTTAAATCATGTCTTGCAGTGTACATTTTGTTTATCTAAAATTTCCTTTAATTTGTCCTCTGCCACAGTCTGTCTGCAGCAAATAAGTTACCAAGGGTAACTTTTGCCTGTAAAGAGAGCCTTCCCTGTAAAGCACTTCTGATCAGTTATCCCCTCTGGGCTGAGAGAGACTCTGCAGAAAGGGAATGACAAGGAAATGAAATGTCCAGAAAGGAGAGGAGGTTGGAGGAGGAAGAGGAGAGGAGGAGTAGCAAGAATGAATGCCATGTGTGGAGAAACAGGCAGGAGAAGGGTAGAGGGAGGTAGTGGAGCCCAGGCTGGAATGGAAAGAAGGTGCTGGGACAGTGTATTCTAGAGAGCCGGGAGAGACACCTGAAAAGAAAGGGAGAAAAAGAGAGAAAAAGAAAATGAGACGGGAAGTCAGTTTAAGACAGGCCAGGGCTGCCCTGGTGGCGCAGTGGTTGAGAGTCCGCCTGCCGATGCAGGGGACACGGGTTCGTGTCCTGGTCGAGAAGATCCCACATGCCGTGGAGCGGCTGGGCCCGTGAGCCATGGCCGCTGAGCCTGCGCGTCCAGAGCCTGTGCTCCGCAACGGGAGAGGCCACAGCAGTGAGAGGCCCGCGTACCGCAAAAAAATAAAAAATAAAAATAATAATAATAAGACAGGCCATGCTCATTGAGTGTGCTGCCTGAGAGGCCTACTTGCCCATGACTAGGGCATGTGAAGAAATCAATGGCGGTGAGTACACTCAGCTCATCCTCCTGCCAGCCCTCCTGTGTTCTTCCCTGCCCTGTCCCATGAGTCAGCTCAGAGCAGTTTTCTATTTTCCCCAAGCAATCGTAATGCCTGCCATAGTTACCTCTCTCCCTCACTGACCCCTGGCTTTGTGACTGATTAGCAGGACTGTGTTCCAGCTAACGCACGGTGAACTCTTAAGCAGATCCCTAATTCCCAGCCAACGGAATAGCACGAGATAATGGGTGATGGAAGGATGATGGCTTAAGTGTGCTGTGAGTTCTTCATGCTAGTATTTACTCTGACAGAAAGAGCTTTTTGCAAACTTCTGTTGCAGAGCAGATAGGGAGAGCTTCAGCTTTCTAAAGTGATTTGATCAGAGGGATGCAAAATGGCTGTGCAGGTGACTACAGAAAGTCCTAACTAGGAAGTAAATCAGCTTCCATCCATTGAGGTACTCTCTTTTTCTTTCTTTTTTCATTTTTTGGCTTCTAGGTAGAAGAACGGTCAAGGCTCAACCGGCAGAGTTCACCTGCCATGCCTCACAAGGTTGCCAACAGGATATCAGACCCCAACCTGCCCCCACGGTCGGAGTCCTTCAGCATCAGTGGGGTTCAGCCTGCTCGGACACCCCCCATGCTCAGACCAGTAGATCCCCAGGTACATCCTCACTTCATTCCACTGGCTTTTTTCAACAGGTACACAGTAAAGTCTAATAAAAGCCTAGGGAATTGTAACATGGATTCAGGCATGGGTCCAACCAAGTCATGGCTTTTAATATCAAATCTCTAGTAAGATAGGAGACCCCACTGGATGTGAAGGGCAGGAGAAGGAATGAGAAAGAAAAAAGCACCATCCTTAACTTTAAGCCAACCACAAGGTCACTTCTTGGTAAAAATTGCCTCTCTGGAGACCCGGAGGAGTTCCTGCCAGGTCAGAACGAGCATCCTTTTAGTTATAATTACCAAAACTAAAATCTGTGTAGACCTTTGATACGTATAAACTATTATATTATCTTTTGTTCCTTGGGACTTTCACATGAGCCTGAAACTGGAAAAATTAAATGGACTAGGTTAAGTAAAATTGTGTCTTCTAAGCCAGTGGTTTTCAAAGTGTGGTCACTGGGCCAGCAGCATAGCATCAGCCAAAAACTTGGTAGAAACGCACATTCTGAGGCCCACCTCAGACCTACTGGTCAGCAGCTCTAGGGTTGGGGCCTGGCAGTCTGGGGTTTAATAGCCTCCAAGTGATTCTGATGCACTTTGAAGTTTGAGAACCATTGTTTTAAGCTATTTGGAAAAGAAAAGAAGATATCTTCACTTTTAGATAAGGAGGAAGTTTCTGGAAGTTTTAGAGGATTTTATATGTACCAAAAATGAAATAGGAATTGAAATGAAGTATGAAATTTCATGAAAAATAAAGGTAATATAGATGTTTTCACCCCAATGTCTTAAACTTCTTCCAGGTATCCACCTGTGTTAACACTTCCACAGAATATTCTGAAGTCACCTTTGAAATATGTAATGCTAATTGAACTGGAGTTTAAGAGTAGATACAATCCAGGAGTCTTGGTTTTAAGTTTGCCTTTAGTATATGAGGTCCAAGATTTTTCACTACCAGCCAGCTTGGCACTTGTTTGTTTTTATTTGTATATAATGAGTCCAGGCCTAACCTTCCATGGGGTACTTTTTTTTTTTATAGAAATCATGCCAATTATAAACCATGGTTATAAGCAGACTCAGTCTGCAACCATAACTGCTGCAAATTTCAAGGTTTTTTTAAATTAAATTTATTTTTTTTTATACAGCAGGTTCTTATTAGTTATCCATTTTATACATATTAGTGTATACATGTCAATCCCAATCTCCCAATTCATCCCACCACCACCATCCCCACCCCCACCCCCGCTTTCCCCCCTTGGTGTCCATACGTTTTTCTCTACATCTGTGTCTCAATTTCTGCCCTGCAACCGGTTCATCTGTACCATTTTTCTAGGTTCCACATACATGCATTAATATACGATATTTGTTTTTCTCTTTCTGACTTACTTCACTCTGCATGACAGTCTCTAGATGCATACACCTCTCTACAAATGACCCAATTTCGTTCCTTTTTCTGTCTGAGTAATATTCCATTGTATATATGTACCACATCTTCTTTATCCATTTGTCTGTTGATGAGCATTTAGGTTGCTTCCATGACCTGGCTATTGTAAACAGTGCTTCAGTGAACATTGGGGTGCATGTGTCTTTTTGAATTATGGTTTTCTCTGGGTATATGCCCAGTAGTGGGATTGCTGGGTCATATGGTAATTCTATTTTTAGTTTTTTAAGGAACCTCCATACTGTTCTCCATAGTGGCTGTATCAATTTACATTCCCACCAACAGTGCCAGAATGTTCCCTTTTCTCCACACCCTCTCCAGCATTGGTTGTTTGTAGATTTGCTGATGATGCCCATTCTAACAGGTGTGAGGTAATACCTCATTGTAGTTTTGATTTGCATTTCTCTAATAATTAGTGATGGTGAGCAGCTTTTCATGTGCTTCTTGGCCATCTGTATGTCTTCTTTGGAGAAATGTCTATTTAGGTCTTCTGCCCATTTTTGGATTGGGTTGTTTGTTTTTTTAATACTGAGCTGCATAACCTGTTTATATATTTTGGAGATTAACCCTTTGTCCATTGATTCATTTGCAAATATTTTCTCCCATTCTGAGGGTTGTCTTTTCATCTTGTTTGTAGTTTCCTTTGCTTTGCAAAAGCTTTTAAGTTTCATTAGGTCCCATTTGTTTATTTTTGTTTTTATTTCCATTACTCTAGGAGGTGGATCAAAAAAGATCTTGCTGTGATTTATGTCAAAGTGTGTTCTTCCTATGTTTTCCTCTAAGAATCTTACAGTGTCCGGTCTTACACTTAGGTCTCTAATCCATTTTGAGTTTATTTTTGTGTATGGTGTTAGGGAGTGTTCTAATTTCATTCTTTTACATGTAGCTGTCCAGTTTTCCCAGCACCACTTATTGAAGAGACTGTCTTTTCTCCATTGTATATCCTTGCCTCCTTTGTCATAGATTACTTAATCATAGGTGCATGGGTTTATCTCTGGGCTTTCTATCCTGTTCCATTGATCTGTATTTCTGCTTTTGTGCCAGTACCATATTGTCTTGATTACTGTAGCTTTGTAGTATAGTCTAAAGTGAGGGAGTCTGATTCCTCCAGCTGTTTTTTTCCCTCAAGACTGCTTTGGCTATTCGGGGTCTTTTGTGTCTCCATACAAATTTTAAGATTTTTTCTTCTAGTTCTGTAAAAAATGCCATTGGTAATTTGATAGGGATTGCGTTGAATCTGTAGATTGCTTTGGGTAGTATAGTCATTTTCACAATATTGATTCTTCCAATCCAAGAACATGGTATATCTCTCCATCAGTTTGTTATCATGTTTAATTTCTTTCATCAGTGTCTTATAGTTTTCTGCATACAGGTCTTTTGTCTCCCTAGGTAGGTTTATTCCTAGGTATTTTATTCTTTTTGTTGCAATGGAAAATAGGAGTGTTTCCTTAATTTCTCTTTCAGATTTTTCATCATTAGTGTATAGGAATGTAAGAGATTTCTGTGCATTAATTTTGTATCCTGCAACTTTACCAAATTCATTGATTAGCTCTAGTAGTTTTCTGGTGGCATCTTTACGATTCTCTATGTATAGTATCATGTCATCTGCAAACAGTGACAGCTCTACTTCTTCTTTTCCAATTTGTATTCCTTTTATTTCTTTTTCTTCTCTGATTGCTGTGGCTAGGACTTCAAAAACTATGTTGAATAATATTGGTGAGAGTGGACATCCTTGTTCCTGATCTTAGAGGAAATGCTTTCAGTTTTTCACCATTGAGAATGATGTTTGCTGTGGGTTTGTCATATATGGCCTTTATTATGTTGAGGTAGGTTCCCTCTATGCCCACTTTCTGGAGAGTTTTTATCATAAACGGGTGTTGAATTTTGTCGAAATATTTCTCTGCATCTATTGAGATGATCATATGGTTTTTCTTCTTCAATTTGTTAATAGAGGGTATCACATTGATCAATTTGCATATATTGAAGAATCCTTGCATCCCTGGGATAAATCCCACTTGATCATAGTGTATGATTCTTTTAATGTGTTGTTGGATTCTGTTTGCTAGTATTTTGTTGAGGATTTTTGCATCTATATTCATCAGTGATATTGGTCTGTAATTTTCTTTTTTTTGTAGTATCTTTGTCTGGTTTTGGTATCAGGGTGATGGTGGCCTCATAGAATGAGTTTGGGAGTGTTCCTTCCTCTGCAATTTTTTGGAAGAGTTTGAGAAGGATGGGTGTTAGCTCTTCTCTAAATGTTTGATAGAATTCACCTGTGAAGCCATCTGGTCCTGAACTTTTGTTTGTTGGAAGATTTTTAATCACAGTTTCAGTTTCAGTACTTGTGATTGGTCTGTTCATATTTTCTGTTTCTTCCTGGTTCAGTCTTGGAGGGTTATACCTTTCTAAGAATTTGTCCATTTCTTCCAGGTTGTCCATTTTATTGGCATAGAGTTGCTTGTAGTAGTCTCTTAGGATGCTTTGTATTTCTGTGGTGTCCTTTGTCACTTCTCCTTTTTCATTTCTGATTTTATTGATTTGAGTCCTCTCCTTCTTTTTCTTGATGAGTCTGGCTAATGGTTTATCAATTTTGTTTATCTTCTGAAAGAACCAGCTTTTAGTTTTATTGATCTTTGCTATTGTTTTCTTTGTTTCTATTTCATTTATTTCTGCTCTGATCTTTATGATTTCTTTCCTTCTGCTAACTTTGGGTTTTGTTTGCTCTTTCTCTAGTTCCTTTAGGTGTAAGCCTAGATTGTTTATTTGAGGTTTTTCTTGTTTCTTGAGGTAGGCTTGTATAGCTATAAACTTCCCTCTTAGAACTGCTTTTGCTGCATCCCATAGGTTTTGGATCATCGTGTTTTCATTGTCCTTTGTCTCTAGGTTTTTTTTTTTTTTTTTTTTGCATTACGTGGGCTTCTCACTGCTGTGGCCTCTCCCGTTGCGGAGCACAGGCTCTGGACGCGCAGGCCCAGTAGCCATGGCTCACGGGCCTAGCCGCTCCGCGGCACGTGGGATCCTCCCAGACCGGGGCACGAACCCACGTCCCCTGCATCGGCAGGCGGACTCTCAACCACTGCGCCACCAGGGAAGCCCTGTCTCTAGGTATTTTTTGATTTCCTCTTTGATTTCTTCAGTGATCTCTTGGTTATATAGTATTGCTTAGCCTCCATGTGTTTGTGTTTTTTACGGGTTTTTTCCCTATATTTGATTTCTAATCTGATAACATTGTGGTCAGAAAAGATGCTTGATATGATTTCAATTTTCTTAAGTTTACTGAGGCTTGATTTGTGACCCAAGATGTGATCTATCCTGGAGAATGTTCTGTGCACACTTGAGAAGAAAGTGTAATCTGCTGTTTTTGGATGGAATGTCCTATAAATATCAATTAAACCTATGTGGTCTATTGTGTCATTTAAAGTTTGTGTTTCCTGATTAATTTTCTGGTTGGATGATCTGTCCATTGGTGTAAGTGAGGTGTTAAAGTCCCCCACTATTATTGTGTTACTGTTGATTTCCTCTTTTATAGCTGTTAGCAGTTGCCTTATGTATTGAGGTGCTCCTACGTTGGGTGCATATATATTTATAATTGCTATGTCTTCTTCTTGGATTGATCCCTTGATCATTATGTAGTGTCCTTCCTTGTCTCTTGGAACGTTCTTTATTTTAAAGTCTATTTTGTCTGATATGAGAATTGCTACTCCAGCTTTCTTTTGATTTCCATTTGCATTGAATATCTTTTTCCATGCCCTCACTTTCAGTCTGTATGTGTCCCTAGGTCTGAAGTGGGTCTCTTGCAGACAGCATATATATGGGTCTTGTTTTTGTATCCATTCAGGGAGCCTGTGTCTTTTGGTTGGAACGTTTAATCCCTTCATGTTTAAAGTAATTATCAATGTGTATGTTCCTATTACCATTTTCTTAATTGTTTTGGGTTTGTTTTTGTAGGTCCTTTTCTTCTCTTGTGTTTCCCACTTAGAGAAGTTCCTTTAGCATTTCTTGTAGAGCTGGTTCGGTGGTGCTGAATTCTCTTAGCTTTTGCTTGTCTGTAAAGCTTTGATTTCTCCATTGAATCTGAGTGAGATCCTTGCCAGGTAGAGTAATCTTGGTTGTAGGTTCTTCCCTTTCATCACTTTAAATATGTCATGCCACTCCCTTCTGGCTTGTAGAGTTTCTGCTGAGAAATCAGCTATTAAGCTTATGGGAGTTCCCTTGTATGTTATTTTTCGTTTTTCCCTTGCTGCTTTCAGTAATTTTCTTTGTCTTTAATTTTTGCCAATTTGATTACTGTGTGTCTCGGCATGTTTCTCCTTGGGTTTATCCTGTATGAGCCTCTCTGCACTTCCTGGACTTGGGTGACTATTTCTTTTCCCATGTTAGGGAAGTTTTCAACTATAATCTCTTCAAATATTTGCTCACGTCCTTACTCTCTCTGTTCTCCTTCTGGGACCCCTATAATGTGAATGTTGTTGTGTTTAATGTTGTCCCAGAAGTCTCTTAGGGTGTCCTCATTTCTTTTCATTCTTTTTTCTTTATTCTGTTCCATAGCAGTGAATTCCACCTTTCTGTCTTCCAGGTCACTTATCCATTCTTCTGCCTCAGTTATTCTGCTATTGATTCCTTCTAGTGTAGTTTTCATTTCAGTTATTGTATTGTTCATCTCTGTCTGTTTGTTCTTTAATTCTTCTAGGTCTTTTTTAAACATTTCTTGCATCTTCTTGATCTTTGCCTCCATTCTTTTTCCAGGATGAGGTCCTGGATCATCTTCACTATCATTATTCTGAATTCTTTTTCTGGAAGGTTGCCTATCTCCACTTCATTTAGTTGTTTTTCTGGGGTTTTATCTTGTTCCTTCATCTGGTACATTGCCCTCTTCCTTTTCATCTTGTCTCTCTTTCTGTGAATGTGGTTTTTGTTCCACAGGCTGCAGGATTGTAGTTCTTCTTGCTTCTGCTGTCTGCCTTGTGGTGGATGACGCTATCTAAGAGGCTTGTCCATGGGGTACATTTTTATAGAAACTTCTCTTTTAACACACAAACTTCCTCTTTATAAAGCCCCTAACGTTGACCTTTTAGGATACTTTTGCCTGGTAAAAGGGGGAAGTAGAGGGAAAACTTATGAAACTCTATTGAAGTGACTAGGAAATGAAAATGTAGATATCCTGTGACAGCTAATGGGATTAAACATTCTTCAGGAGCTTCAATTTTTTTTTATTTTGGGGGCTCTTTTAAAGTAGGTTTGAGTTTTGTAGTACATTTTTAAATTTTTATTTTATTGAAGTATAGTTGATTTACAGTGTTGTGTTAGTTTCTGTTTTACAGCAAAGTAATTCAGTTAAACATAAATATATTACATTCTTTTTCATATTCTTTTCCATTATGGTTTATCACAGGATACTGAATATAGCTCCCTGTGCTATACAGTAGGACCTTGTTGTTTATCCATTCTACACCTGATAGTTCGCATCTGTTAATCTCAAACTCCCGATCTGTTCCTTCCCCAACCCCCTCCACCTTGGCAACCACAAGTCTGTTCTCAGTGTCAGTGAGTCTGTTTCATAGATAAGTTCATTTTTGTCATATTTTGATTCCACATATAATTCCACCTTACTGTATTTGTCTTTTTTTCTTTCTGACTTACTTTACTTTGTATGATAATCTCTGGGTCCATCCATGTTGCTGCAAATGGCAATATTTCATTCTTTTTTACAGCTGAATAATATTCCATTGTATATATGTACTACATCTTCTTTAGCCATTCCTCTGTTGGTGGACATTTAAGTTGCTTCCATGTCTTGGCTGTTGTAAACAGTGCTGCTATGAACATTGGGGTGCATGTACTACATATTTGTAAGATAGGCTTCGTTTTCATATTAATACTTAATATATTTAATGATATTTACCCTTAATATAAATTTGATTGGTTACAGTTCTATTCTGGTTGAAGCATAACATTCCACTGAACTGGACTTTGAGAATTTCCTCTGAACCATAATGAATAACATTGCAGGTTTCAGACCCAGGATGGTCTGAAGAGGCTGGGGCAGGGCTGCTCCAGGGATAAGACCTCAAGGGCAAGAGGAACAGGGCCAGGCTGGTGGAGGAGGGCTGTAGAGATGCTCCCCACCAGTCTGGACACTGAGATTTCAATCCAAAGAGGGTCTGGTAGGTCCCTTGTACAAAGCAGATACTAGATTAATGTTTGTGAAATTAACAGTTTAATTTAGAAAGTACTCTAGGTGTTTTCCCAGCCAAGATTGACTGAGCATCTTCACATGCCGGGCACGGTGCTAGACTCAGAGATAGGAGGTCAGACATGGCTCTTGTCTCTGAGGAGCTTACCTATGTGATGGAGGGGGACTCAGGCTCACATGAGCACAAACAATGAAGTGTAAACAGTGCTAATGGTAAAGGGTACTCTGAACTCAGGATGTTCATGATTTGTCTTAAAAAGCCACCCTTCTGCCTAAAGACTACATTTCTTCCCTGCATGAACAACATCAACACATGCCAAATTGTGAGACTTACCACAACTCTAAAAGAAACGTCCTGGTGTCGAGAGATATATAATATCCTAGCTGGTAAGAGCCAGTTCACCAGAAAGCAGGATAGTGTAGCAGTTAGACTGTGGGGTTACAATACCGGAACTACAATTAAGCATATGTGTGGGTTATAATCCAGGCTCTGGCACATATTAACTGTGAAATCTAGGTTGTTACTTACCCTCTCTAATCCTTACATTCTCATGAGGAAAATAATTGTGTCCATCTGATGGTCGATTTAGTGAGTTCACAAGAAGTAAAATGTTCAGAGCAATTCTTGTTTCACAGAGCACTCTCTGAAGTCAAAGTTAAGAGGTTGAAAGGAGGAAGTTTGTAACATTAGAAGAGAAGTGCTTATAAATATACTGTATTGCTGCTCAATAAATGTTCACTAAAAATCATTATCATGACACTTATTTCACTGACTTTTTAGCAGTCCCAAGTCAATCATTTAACTCTTTGCCAGGAACCCTGGTCCAGCCCTCCAGCTCTAAATGGGAAATTGGGGGGGGCGCTTTGAAAAGCATGCTGCAGGGAACTGTAATGGGCTCTGTGTACTCTGGTTCTTTCTCCCTAAAATTTTATTTTCCCTTCCCCTGAGTGAGGTCCTAGCTGATCTGCTTTTTCTTCTAATAACACTGCTGTGATGTTGGTTTGATGCTTAGATCCCACATCTGGTAGCTGTGAAATCCCAGGGACCTGCCTTGACCGCCTCCCAGTCGGTGCACGAGCAGCCCACGAAGGGCCTCTCTGGGTTTCAGGAGGCTCTGAACGTGAGCTCTCACCGTGTGGAGATGCCGCGCCAGAACTCGGATCCCACCTCTGAAACCCCACCTCTCCCCACTCGCATTGAGAAGTTTGACCGAAGCTCTTGGTTACGACAGGAAGAAGACATTCCACCAAAGGTAATATTACTGGGGTTTTTATCGACATCACTATCATTGTCATCATTGTTTGTTATTATTATTACTATTACTATTACTGTTATCATTGTTATTACCCCTGTTCCAGACCATTCATAGTATTGAAGAACCTGGCACCAAAGTACTGTCCCTTCTCGCGTTTGTTTTGGTCCCTCCTCATTCCCAAGCTAAGACTTGGATTGTCGTTTATCATTTTTGATCTCCATTTTCCCCAAAGAAATGGAGGCTCAGGTAGACTGAATGACTTGGAAGCATATATCCTGTATCCAGAACTAGAACTCACAACCACAAGCATTCCAAACTGTTCTTTTAACTATCCATCTTAAGAAATAGAATAATATGGATATTTTCATCAATGACTTAATCTATGTCTAGACAAATTTAAAATTTCCAGATTAAAAAGTAAGGAATTTTTTTATTCCTATTTTTAATAACCCAAAGTGAAAACAGGTTTCAAATGTTCAGAAGATAGTAATGCTCTTAGAATATTTTAGTTGGCTCCACTTAAGGAAAGCTCCTTCTAGGCCAGGTTGTGATTTAATTCCAGCCTTAATTGATTACTGAGGATTAAACTCTAGGGTAAAATGACCAGCCATTCCACTGGTTTGGTTTCATTTGTTTTGTTTTGTTTTTGCCTATACCAAGTTGTTGTACATTCCAAAAAATGTCCTAAAACGTGGCCATGCATCTCACTACAGACAACCTGGAAACATCAAAATACTGTAGAAATTTTTGCATCAGATTCTTCCCGGTTCAGGATTCCCCTTTCTCCTGAACTCAGCATAGGAGCTATGACAAATGGAATGTCCCACAATTTCCAGAAATCGATGCTATTGTTGATTCCAGAAAAAAATAAGACCTTTTTACCCAATGATTTTCAAATATTTTTCCTCATCTTCCTCTCAGAAGGATATTATACCAGGATTTCCATTATTTTGAAAGTGAAATTAGCTGATAATGGCTCTTTTGTTGTTGTTCTCATCTTGTGGAAGCAGAGATGCCATCAGAAAAGGTTATTTATGGAGCAAAGTTCAATCTGGAAAATAGGACGGGCAGAGGAGCAGACAGGAGAGCCGGGGAAACATTTGACGTTATTGGTCCACTCTCTAAAAACACGCAGGCACACACTTACAACTCTGGGAGAAAAAATTTAGATCAATACCAACATTTTAGGTTTTAATAATTCATTAGACTCTCTCTCTCTACAACTATTTCAGTTGACCAAGTGAAAAAGAAAAACTAGTGATAGTAATATTTAATTTGAGCAGGTGGGAACACTGATTTGGTTATTCTGCTTCACTTCACTGACATCTTTCTAGGTCTTTATCTTAAAATGTATTATAATAACCAATAAGATCCGTATTAGTGTTAAATATCATTTAATATACTAAACATAATATTAAAACAAAGCATAATTTAAAAATACCTAGTATGAAACATAAACCTACTTTAAAAGGGCCTCTAAAAATAAATAAAAGTTGAAGCACCTGATGAATGTTTAGCCCAACCAGCTGTCACAGGAGATGTACATTTTCATTTCCTAGTCACTTTTCTTAAAGTAAGTTTTTCCTCTACTCTCCCCTCATGTTGGACTCCTTTGGTGCACTTACCAGTATTTGATTTCATTAGAAAATGCTTTATAACATGAGGCATACTTGAATTCTACCTTAGGCCCTTGACAGATAAGGTAATGGTACGTTTTCCTACTGTACCTCACAGTCTGACTGGTATTCACATCGTTTTTTGAAGACCTTCCAGTATTTTCAGTATTAGTCCTGTTTTGTATTACATTTGCAAATTGACCTTCCAAAGTTCAGTGTTGGTGGTTTGTTTTTAATTAGAATTGCAAGTTGATTAGGAAGTGGAGCCGTTCAGGATCTATTGCAGTAGTTTTTCTGAGCTCACTAACATGTGGCTTATGTCCCAAGTTCTAGCCTGATACCTAATTTCTCACCAGGTTTCTTAATTTCCTTACCTGTTTATCAGTTGTATTGTGAGTTAAAAATGGAACTCGGGGGCTTCCCTGATGGCGCAGTGGTTGAGAGTCTGCCTGCCGATGCAGGGGACGCGGGTTCGTGCCCCGGTCCGGGAAGATCCCACATGCTGCGTAGCGGCTGGGCCCGTGAGCCATGGCCACTGAGCCTGCGCGTCCGGAGCCTGTGCCCCACAACGGGAGAGGCCACAACAGTGAGAGGCCCGCGTACCGCAAAAAAAAAAAAAAAAAAAAGGAACTCGGTTTATCTGGATGTCTCATCAGATGCAATTTCCAATGACCAGCTGAGTTGATGATACCCCAGAGAAATTCCTGATATCCACCACTCTTGTGCAAATGAAGGAAATCAATTATTTTAGCCCAGTAAATCAAAATAATTCCCTTGGTCTGTTTCTAAATTTGTTTTTAAAATTGAACACTTTGTACTCCCTAATGGTGGCTGAAATGTGCCTCATTGCCTTTCGTTTGATTTTATTTAGGGAGTTAAATATTTCTTTGAGAAATGCAAGATGTTTCTTTCCTGTTTCTGATAGTTCTGTATCTCCTGGCAGATCTTAGGGAAGGAGTAGGTTGCTTTTCAGGCAGAACCCCGTGGAAGCTATTTTATGGAAAATATTTCTGAATTCTGGTTTTCTTTCAGGTGCCTCAAAGAACAACTTCTATATCCCCAGCATTAGCGAGAAAGAATTCTCCTGGAAATGGTAGTGCTCTGGGACCCAGACTAGGATCTCAACCCATCAGAGCAAGGTAAGGGAAGGAAGATGCGTAAGTTGAAGGGAGAACTCCCCACCTACCATTGTCATTGTTGCTTTCCTAAAAAAATGTTTTTGTGCTTTTTTCACTTCAGAGGCATGTTGGCTGGCCACCCAGACTGTAAGCTTTGGTGGACCAGACACACGTCTTTTATTTCTTCAGTAGCCTTTCACAGAAATCAGTGTACAGTGAGGGCTCATGAATGAACGAGTCAATGAATCACAGAGTCAACGAATGAATCAGCCCAGAATCCAACCAGGTTTACCTTACTTGGCAGTTTTTTAAATGTGGGAGTAAGACTACAAATAGAAGTCTGGGTGCAGCGCCCCTGACCGTTACTTCAGAGACCATTTCATGAAGCCAGCCAAACAAAATGGCCTGATCTGAGTTGATTTTAACATCAGGTCAAGAACTGTGCCATGGGAGCTATTGAGACAGTACAAAGTATTGCCAAAGAAATGCTGGAGCCACCAGCTGCAGAACTTCCCTAGTTTGGCAAATTACAGAAGAACTAGTTCTCATGAGCAAATCACCTCTGGCATTAAGGAACATCACTGAAATACAGTGAGGCTCCCACTGTTGCTCTGTGCTCTCCTAGAATTTTCTACCAACCCTGTATATTCCTCCAATCAGGAAGTTGCATCCACCTACTGGTTGGTGTCGAGGTCTCAAGAGAAGAAGCTGGAAAATAAACAATATCCTTACAGTATCTGAGCAGATTTTATGTGGTAACAGATGCTGTTTGCTGCTATAGTTCATCAAGCTTCCCTCAGATTTTTCATGAAGAGTACACTCCTTTTTAGGATGAACTGAAATAGCAAATGGCCTCTGCTGAGACTATAAAAAGGAACTTGGGCAGGCTGTTTTATCCATCTTCATTGTGTTCATCTTCATTGTGAGGACTCTTGCTAGTCAAAGAGAAGGAGAGACTGAAAATGAAGGTTATGACTATTTGTACAGATCCTAAAATATGGAATGCTTTTGATCATAAAGCTTTCATTTTCCTCTTCACATGAAAAGCCTTAGGAAGGGGTCAGTCCGTAAATAAGATGGAACTGCACTGAAAACATTCATCCCTTGAGGGCAAAGAAGCTAGCTCTTCTGAGTGGAGTTGCCAACAAGCAATTTTTGTCCAGTGACTCATCAGGTTCATGCTGAGCTGGTGCTGGGAGCAGCTGAGGAAGCCTGGAGCGGACTGTGACCAGGGATCTTAAGGAATGTCAGCCTGGATTGCCGGCCTGAGCTTTATCAGTCCCCCTCTTCGAGCGGTGATAAGCCCCCAATTATCAGTGCTTCTTGCCCATTTGAACCCTGCCTTCAAGGCTGTGTTCATTAGATCAGTTGTTTAGAACTTCAGTTGCTATAGATCAAGCATCATTTCAACTTTAAATCTTTTTCCCTCTCTCAACCAAAAAGAAAGAGAACTGTCATTCTATAGCCAAATAAAAAGCAGCTCTTTGTTCCCTCTGAAATGTTATTTTAATGATATTAAGGCCGTAAGATAACTGGTGTTTGATGGTCAGCGGTTTGCAAAACATGTGCTTTTCCCTTGGAACCTCTTAAACATTGTACTTTTTACAAAGAATGCAGACCTTGTGAAGACAACTAATGTTTTTCTGCTTACAGAAAAGGTAGAGAGGAAGTGAGCTAAGAGGTAATAATTATTTACCTGCAATGAAAGTCAGAGGCATTGCAGGGGAGGAGGAGGATGGAGAATCCCTATCTCTGCCTTGTGGAACAATCTGCCCAACAAGGCTGTTCCTTGCTGTCACGTATCTCTAAGTGACCAGCATTTAAGATGTGAATCAGACTTTGCAACTCTAGATTGGATTGCACTTTAAAACGTTTTGGGATTTGGTATATTTACTGTGCTAGAGATGGCTTTAGTTCAACTTTGTTGCATAATAAAGCGTGCCAAGACATAGTGGCCTGAGATAGTAACGATTTATTATTGCCCACGATTCTGTGGGTTGGCTGCAAAGTTGTTCCACTGGTCTCACCTGGGCTTGCTTATGCAGCTGCACTGAGCTGATAGGTCAACTGTACCTTCACGTGGTCTTTCATCCTGGGCTTCTTGACCGTTTGGTGATTTCAGGACAGCATCCCAACAGGGAAAGCCCCAATACACAAGCACTTTTGAAGCCTTTGCTTCTATCATCTTTACTGATGTCCCATTGGCAACCACAAGTCACATGGCCAAGCCCAGAGTCAGTGTGTAAAGGAAATACACAGGGGCACAGACAATGGGAGATATGATTCACGGGCAGTGGGAGCAGAATGGGAGGGAGACTGTTACTGAACACAGAGACTGTCTTACTTTCTATTGGTTCTAATAAAGTCCTCATAGTCCTTTTTGTACCATTTGTCAGACAACTGCCCATCCATAAAGCCATAAAAAAAAGGGTTGCTTTTAAATATTTTTTCCTTTGCAATACTGTATAGACTCCCAAATGCCTCATACTGCCTTAAATGTCAAGGTGAACAGTTGAGTTTAAATCATGATTTGATTTGTTCATTTTTTTAATTTCTGTTTTAAAACCTTCCATGCACTTTAACATTTAACTTTGATTCATGTGTTCTTTTAAAGCACATTAAAATTTGATTAAACAAATACATTCAGAGTATGAAAAGATATAAATTAATCCAATAACACCCAGTCAAAACCCAATGACTAAATGCTTAATTTCAAAAAATAATTCTCCATCCCATCCCAAACCTGTCTTCTTATGCCTTGTTTGTTCTCATTTGCTATGTCATCAAAGAGCAAAGTAAAATGAATTTTGGTGGGCAGCCAGTTAATTATAGACTTGGCCCTAGTATTTGGGCCAAGAAATCACTTTGTAATCCTAATTTTCTGTTTTGACTTTTTTATATGACTCAAGTAAATGGAATAATTTTCACTTTACTGTGTGTTTTATAGACCAAACAGTATTCTCTGCAGGATGGCAAATGTCTGAGCTAAAAGTTAGCATTTAAAGAAATCTATATGAATGTTTTCAAGTTCTTACACATTTGGATCTGAGTAGGCTCAGTTAGTATATGAACAAGGGAAATCTGTTATTTCATGGAATTCTTCTGAAATTGATCCCTTCTAAGAGCATTTATCTCAGCTCCCTTGGCCCCTAGGCCAGACTAAATTACAACATAATAAGAAAGAGAAAAATATGAACAGTGTGACATTTTCTCAAAACACTCATATTTTACCAAAAAAGCAAATAAGGTAGAAAAGCATTTTAAAGGTTTCCCTCTTTCTATGTGTGGTTACATAGAAACTAAACACTTCTTTCAGACTCCAGCAGCAAAAATAGCACCCTATTAAGATCAGCACCCACACTGGTTAGCTCCAGTTGGAGGGGACTTGTACTAACAAGGCCCAGATCAGGGATTTAATGCCCATGGGATCCAATTAACTTCACACTGACAGAGGCCCTTGAGCCCCAGTCAGAGACACAGGCTCATCCACTCGCTGGTTCTGCTGATGCCCGGGCCACTCTTTTATGCCAGGACAACCCTGGCCTGGGCCTTATCATCTAACGTGGCAGCAGCCTCCTATCTGGTCCGCCTGCCTCCGTCCTGACCAGTCATTCATAAGCCGGCCCTGGGAGGCCCATGTTCTCTGCCAGACTTTAAGGCCATTGCTGCATAGGCCGCCCATTTCTTCTGATGACCCACTCTTCCAGGGTTTCCTAACGCAGACTTGGTACCCAGTCAGGGTGGTGTCCTCTTTACGTCAACAAGCCCCAGGAAAACCCCAGTAGATGTCTGCTCTCACTCTTCCCCCACCCCTCTGAAGCCTAATCAAGTCCTGTCTCCTTCCTGACACCACTGTTGACCGCTCCAGGCTGCATGCCTTGTTTCATAAACTCCAACACCATTTGCAGATGCTCGCACAGCATATGGAGCTTTGCCTTGCTGGCTGTTGTCTCCACCGCACATGTCTCATCTCTAGGATTATGTTGTACCTTGACTGTCTGCCCTGTGACCTGTACTGTCCTCCATCCCTCAAACTGGTCCACTGGTCTCACAAAGCAGGTATTTAATAGAAAGGTTTTGGTTAAATGATCAAAGGAGTGCTGTATTGGAGCAAAGAGCTGGATCCTGCCACCACACCACAGCTGCCAGGGAAAATACTCAGAACTCACTGAACTGTATTCACTTCATAGATTTTTTTTTTCATACAAAGAACACTACATTACATCTCCACAAAATGAGAGCAACCACCAAGAAACCTTAGTATGCCCATCACCCTTGACCTGTAATATAATTTTTAGAAAAAATATTTTTAGAATTTATTAATTACACATAAATAATTCTTGACCACTACTGTTTAATGAAAGAGGGCAATGGGGAAGAATTCATTATTTGGGAATGAAAGGAGATAGGATTGTTTCTTTTTGAAAAAAAAAATGAAAAATTTGAAAGGTGGCATATTGCAGAAGTATCACACATTTATCATTTTAGGTATTCTCTGAACAGGAGGGAGGGTATTTCCATTATGGATCCAAATCTATTTCAATCAATTAAATGCTAGCAGTTTTCACAAAAATAATTACTACTCAAAGGAGTGCCATAAAAATATCAAGAATTTTTAAAGTTTTCCTTAAGTTTACCAACACTCACTTCTGCAGTCAGTTTTACTGTTAGGTTGACTTAGCAACCTCTTTACCATAAAAAATTTAAGAGGTGAATATTGTCATAAATTCTACATTTGTATGATCAAAATTAATAAATTATAAGGACATATTTTATTTTCACATGTTTTCCAGGACCACTAGCCATGTCTTCCAATAACCCAATATTTAAGAATTTTTGCAACTCGACCAAATATTTTCGCCAAATACGTTACTGCAAAGCAAGACTGTTGTGTTTTCAGAAAAAAATTATTTGCTTTAGTTGCTGCTTTAATGATGCCATTTTGTGGCCAGATTTTAACAGACCAAACTGCAAGTGTCTCAAGGGAAGGGACCATATTATTTTCACATTTATACATGAAGCATCTGACACCCAACACAGTGCAGAGTACCTGTTACCCACTTGATACTCCTGAAATGGGCAGAGCAAAAGGAAAGCATAGAATTACATTTTTTAAATAACATCTTTATTGGAGTATAATTGCTTTACAATGTTGTGTTAGTTTCTGCTGTATAACAAAGTGAATCAGCTATATGTATACATATATCCCCGTATCTCCTCCCTCTCGTATCTCCCTCCCAACCTCCCTATCCCACCCCTCTAGGTGGTCACAAAGGAGCGAGTTGATCTCCCTGTGCTATGCAGCTGCTTCCCACTAGCTATCTATTTTACGTTTCATAGTGTATATGTGTCCATGCCACTCTCTCACCTTCGTCCCAGCTTACCCTTCCCCCTCCCCGTGCCCTCAAGTCCATTCTTTACATCTGGGTCTTTATTCCTGTCCTGCCCCTAGGTTCTTCAGAACCTTTTCTTTTTTTTTTAGATTCCATATATATGTGTTAGCATATGGTATTTGTTTTTCTCTTTCTGACTTACTTCACTTAATTTTTAAAAACTGCACTAAAACAACAAAATACAATTTTTTCCAAATTAGTTAGCTGTTCATAATAAAGCCTGGCAAGAATTCAGTGAGATGGATCGTCTCATACCCTTCAGTGAAAACTGGCAGTATGTTTATACATTCACATACATATATATGTGCACATACATACCTAAGTTCATGTCCTTCCACCCAAGAATTCCAGTTCTAGGAGAGATGTGATTGTGAATATTTGTATGCATCTAGATGGTTATTTCACTGTTATGTATAATAGCAATGTATTGGAAGCACCTAACAATAGAAGAATGGTTGAACTAATTTATCTATATAATGGGATACTTTGCAGCTATTATTGTTTTTAGAAGCATAAGAAGCTGCTCTCATTGCAGTCTAAAGGGGAAAAAAGCAAGACACAAAATTGAATATACAGTATGCTTCTATACATACAAAAGAAAAAAGACTAGAAGATAATATTCCATCCAGTAAAATATAGTTGAATATCTCTTGATTCAGAGGTTGCATGCATTGCTTCCTTATTTTTATCTTGTAATATTTTCAAGTGTTTTACAATGAGAATCGGAAAAGGGGTTTAAAAGAAAGCCTCCTTTTTTTTTTTTTTTTTTTTTTTGCTGTACACGGGCCTCTCACTGTTGTGGCCTCTCCCGTTGCGGAGCACAGGCTCCGGACGCGCAGGCTCAGCGGCCATGGCTCACGGGCCCAGCCGCTCCGCGGCATGTGGGATCCTCCCAGACCAGGGCACGAACCCGTGTCCCCTGCATCGGCAGGCGGACTCTCAACCACTGCGCCACCAGGGAAGCCCAGAAAGCCTCCTTTGAAGATTCACCATTTCAGAGCTAATACGTTTGGTGTGATGACCCAAGAGTTGCGTCAAGAGTTCTTCCCGTCCAGATGCAGAATCTAGCCAGGAGCTCCACAGAGGATAGCATGACTATCATTACCATTGACCCCTGTAATGCAAGGTCATATAAGTACTCTCTTTACCGCTTTGTACTGGGGATGGGACTAGACTATGCTTGTGTCTACCAGTGGCAAGGTCTTGAGAGTGTACTCTCTGTGCTCTGCTGTCCATGCAGCAACCCTGACCTCCGGAGAACTGAGCCCGTCGTGGAGAGCCCCTTGCAGAGGACCAGCAGTGGCAGTTCCTCCAGCTCCAGTACCCCTAGCTCCCAGCCCAGCTCCCAAGGAGGCTCTCAGCCTGGGTCACAAGCAGGATCCAGCGAACGGACCAGGGTTCGAGGTAACGCTTTCCCCTACCTTTCCAGGACAGCATTCCTTGAGGAGGAGAGCCATGCACAGGGAACCAGATTACTTACTGACTTCTATGACTTCTGGTCCTGGCATGGCCACCACTGTGTGATGCTGAAGAGCCGCTTAACTGCTCTCAGCCTCCATCTCCTTAGGGGAGTGGACCACCATCCCCAGTTATATGTGTGACATCAGTGTGCTTTCTAATTGCAGATACCAGTGTTCTCCAGGGAGATCACAGAATATTGGTCTTATTTGAAAATGTAGTCATCAGTCACCTGCATTTCCATTTCCATTTGATTGATTGGTTAGAGTTTCATGGACCCCCAAGTATCCTCTTCCCCTTGTGTCAACTGTGTTCAGAATACAAGGTATTTTTCAAAGGGAAAGTTAATAATGGCTAATGTAGAATAAACATACACTTGAGAGAAGATATAAAATCTATGACTTAAAAAGTATACTTGACTCTTCTGGTTTTTCCTGTTTGAGAGGTAAAAATTAGCCTCTCTGACCATTTAATTCAAGTCATTCTTCATTGCTTAGTTTTCATTAATGAGGAAGCTTGTGAAAAACATTAATGTGTCTAGCTAATTATACATGATAACCTATTGTTTATAGCTAATCAAAATGTACTCTTTCTGCATAATCTTCTTCAGAAGATAATTTTGCCTCCAAGTAATAAAGACCGGGATTTTTTTAAAGTGCAATTTGGAAAACACTTATCAATTACTCTGCCTAATGAAAACCACCAGTTCTTTATTCTCTCTTAGCCTCTTCATTAGACACAATTATACTTTACCTCCTAATATTTATTTGAGTAAACTCACTGTATGTACATTTTGGAAAGGTCGATGTCAGACATGCAATGCTTGTGTCTATGAATTGGGATAGGGACTGGCCTGTGGCTGCCCCTATGTGCAATCTTCTGACATCAGTGGCACCACCCAGAGCTATGTATACTTTTGTTGCCTTGATCCAGATATAAAGTTAATTACTTTGGAAAACTGCCATTCCCTTACCTTTTTTCTATTCATAAGCAACTTAATTTGCTTAGTTAGAGCAAATGCTAAAGAAAACCAAACTTAGGTATACCATTTTAATTCTCTGATCTGGTTAAGGTTTAATTCTCATCTTCTTTCCTTTGGCCTTTAGTTTTCCTGGGTTAAAAGCACTCATATCCCTGGTGTATCCCTACCCAGGAAAGACCACTTTGAAACCAAACAAAAGAATCTCTCCCACCTTAGATTGCTTCTTCTCTACCTATAAGCTCATAAATCGGAGGGATGCTCTTCACTTGTAGCTGTCAGGCAGCCCTCCCCCAGCCCTTGCTCTATAACCTCTATTCTAGGACCCTTCCGCTTTATCACCAACACTCTCCTTCCTGCCCTCACCCTAGACAACTCCCCTTTCCTCCCCCCATTTAAAAATTGTTCCTCCAAATAAAACAGGTTTCTATTTTTTTCTACAACGTTTTGTCAGAAAAACTTATCCTGATGAGCAAGTGGTAAAAGAAGAAATCAAACATAGAATGCTAACTCCGAGGCTGGTTTAGTATAATAATTGAGAATAGGACTTTGAGAAATCAGACAGAATCCCAGCTCTGCACATAACTTCAGTGTAACCTTAGGCTAGTTGTGTCATCTCTCTGTGTTCAACTGTCATACAGGAAAACAGTGCCACGTCATTGGGTTGGAGCAAGGATTCAATGAGACAATTGACATAGAAAGCATTTAGCACTAAGCCTGACACAAAATTAGTGCTCAGCAAATGGCGGTGCTGGCTAGTTTTTCATATAATTACCAGTGACCTCCACGTTATAAGACTAAATGTGTATGGCTGATTTTGTTTGCCTGAACATTTACTGTTTTTTCACGGATGTGCTTGAGGATTTGCCTAAGTGAATGAGGTGTCCGCTGAATCATTTCCAAGGCTGACTCACCACAGAACTCCAGAACTTGAGCCAGCACCTTCTGACGGTCATTATCTTTCTTGGCCCTCTGTTTTTTTCCTCTAGCCAACAGTAAGTCGGAAGGATCACCTGTGCTCCCCCATGAGCCTTCCAAGGTGAAACCTGAAGAATCCAGGGAAATTACCCGACCTAGTCGACCGGCTGTGAGTGCTTTTCTCTCAAACAGTTTTGAACTCTTTTAATTTCCCAGAGAACCTGCAGGATAAAGTGGTTGGGGATGCACTCATGACTATGAAACAAAAAATGTTGAGATTAATAAGAACGGATGCTAGAAGCATCTGGAAGGAAGTCATACCTGATTAGGAAAGAAATGAACAGATCTTGGATTGCTTATCTGCCTTTGGTTATTTTGCTGATCATTAACACTGTTACAGAATAAAACAGGAAGAGAAATAACTCACATTATTCCATAATTTCTACTCAGTAGCTTTAGCAAAAAGATGTTGAAAGTAACAATTAAGAATATTTGGGCACTTCCTGTGGATTTTTCTTGTATATTCTGACCTTTTCCTATATTATTTTCCACATGAATTAATATTACAATTTTTCTGCTGCATTTCTGCTGCTCTAGGACTGTATTTCCTGGACCAAAACTTGATAAGCATGGTCTGATAGGGGGCTGACAACCTGAAATCTAGCTTCATTGCTGTAACACATCAGACCCCAAATAGCCTTAAAGAAAGAAATAAGAGGATGGAGGCTGAAATTTGAAAGTTGGAAATTAATTCGGAATGAGTTATTGTCCACTTATTTTATTTAAATTTTCCAAGAATGTTTTCTGTGAAATGGATGTGAAGATGTTTTCATTTATTTTTTTACATTTTAAAGTAAGGAAGTACAGTGAGGGTAACAATGAAGGGCATTCACACCATTCTGGGTTGAGGTTCTTGTTGCCCTTTTTGCATTTATCAGTTGTGTACTAACAATTTCCATTTTGTGTCTAACCTGCTGCCTTTCTTCCGGCTTTTCCCCCTCCCGTGGATTCTTCTGGATTGGTTTCCTCTTATCTCAGAGCTATAAGAAAGCTATAGATGAGGTTAGTATTACCTTTTTGCTTGGTCATGCTTTCACAAGATGTAAATATAAACTGATTTCCTGAGGCTGATATTCAGAAAGGTGGCCAATTGGATCACAGATTAAAGTTCTTTCCTTTGGAGTGATCTGCTGAGAGGAGAGCCCTTTCACAGAAGCCAGCCTGAGCCCCTCAGACACTGTGTATAGCTCCAGAGACCTTCCTTCTAGCCAAAATGTCACTTTTCCAACGTTCCAGTCTAGCTAAAGATAAGCATCGGTGCTTTGTTATTGGCACAGTTTCTCATTCTAGTATCTTCCAGTAGCAAAGCCTGAGCTTTTAACCTGCACTCGCCAGCCTTGCTAGGGGATGGCAGTTTTACTAACAAAGAAAAGAGACATCATTCTAGGGTCGTCCAAATTTATAGTGTGTGATTTGTGAACAAGGAGTTACCGGGTATTGTTAGATTAATTTGTGGCACATTAACTACAGCATCAGCAGCAACGTCAACTTTAGTTAATGAATCCTGGCGAATTAAGTAACTTTATTTCCTTATCTGTGGTGACATTTTTCCATTAGAAAAATATATGGCTTTGCCAATCTTAAGTAGCTTGCTAAGAAGGATGACTGCCTCACTGCTGTTTGTCAGACCTGCATGAATACGGCATAGTGGAGTTGTTTTGGAAGAGAGAGGCCTTCTGCAAAGCGTACTAACTGCATGGAATCTGAAGGCTAGGATTATGGCTTTAAGGCTGAGCACCTTTTTTGTGAAATGATATGGAAAAAGCACTGGCTTTGGGAGTGAACAAGCTGCATTCAAATTCTGCCTCCCCCAATAAATAACTGGAGGGGCCAGTCTCATGAACTCTCTGGGCAGTTTCATCTGTAAAATGGGGATAAAAACACCTGCCTTTCCTCACTCACAAGACTGTTTAGGTTCACTCAAGATCATGAGTGTGAGAGCATTTTCTGAAGTGTGAAGTGCTATGTAAAGCCAGGGCCTGAGGCGTGGAGCTATTCTGGTGGAAGAAGCATGTTTCTATGTCTCTGATCTTTACCAAAAAGCATCACTTTTTCAGAATTATGACCGCCTCACCATTCAGAGTGATTTAGGAAGTCATTATCATAGATAAAGAATTATTGCTTATAAAAAAAAAGATTCTACATGTCTACAGTGTGTGGATGGCATTATAGAAAGAAAAAAGGGAAATGTTTTTAATTGCTCTGTGCTACAGCCTTGCCCCTTCTCCTCATGAGAGTGAGAAGGACAGGGATTATCACAAGTGTTATCAGTTTTCTCCCAAACAGTTCTGGTGCTCAGGCTGCCAATAAAATGGTCGTGCGTGTGCACAACTCAAGGTTTCCTCTTATGAGTCCAGAAATTAGCTTGGAGGTGGCTGTCATGAGGGAGAGGGCTCTCATGGATTTCATCTGGTTAACCCAGGATATTTTAGGCCTTTTAAAATTGCTTTATTTATTTCAGGATACTCTAGCACACTGGACAGAGATGAGAGGTAGGCAACAGAGGTAGAAATAATTGAGGGGGTGTAAGCTGTACACCAAAATCTCTAGAGCCATGGATGACTGGAAAAAGGCCTCCAGGTGATTCTTCTAACCCTACCGCTTGAGTATCACTGATCCAAACCACAGGATTCCTTGGTCCTACCTAACCCAGTGGTCCTCAACCAGGGATGAGTATCCCCCCCAACTCCCCTTCCCTTAGGAGACATTTGGGAAAGTCTGGAGTCAGTTTGGTTGTCACAAGTTGGAGGTGGGAAGCGGTGCTGCTGGCATCTTGTGTGTAGAGCGGAGAGATGCTGCTAAACAACCTACAACGCACAGGAAAACAACCTACAATAGAGACTTATCCACCCCAAATGTCAGTAGTGCCACAGTCAAAAAACCTTGAGTTAAATCTCTCTCCCATCTCCATTCCTAGGTTTTAAGATGGCTTCCATCCACCGTGACTGATATGCCATTTACATAACCTGAGTTTGAAATGAGCAGTCTTAAAATACCAAAAACATATTGCTTAGTATTGATAATTTAATTAGTTCCATAAAAGTCTGTCTGGGGGAGTGTCCATGCATTTGGCAGTCCTTCTTATGGAGTATGAGATTGTGCAGTGTAGTCTGTGATTATTTAATACAACCCTCCAAAATAAATATTCTTTTTACTTTAGCACAATTAAATAGATGTCATGAAGATTAGATACATAAGCAAACACTGGTTTTACCACCACTTTTTTATTGTATGTAGAAATCTGACAAATTCCAGAGCACATCCATAGACTGGACAGAACTGGAACAAACCTTTTTTCCCTCAGTTGAAGATATCGAAGTCAAGTGACTTCCCCAAGTCATATCTTTAGATTTCCTAAAAAGGAAATGAATTATTTTACTATGTAAAGAAAAAAACAACTTTAAAAATTTTAACTCTTATTTTAATAGTTTAAAAAATTGAACTAAAATGTGCATAAACTATATTGTTTTTAAAAAGATACCCAAAAGAGCACCTTTTAAAGCAGAGTATGCATAATTGTCAGATTAAATAAGCCTTTTTGAAAGAAAAATTATATCAAGTTGATTCTAAAAAGTGTTACATTAAAGAAACCTTTGGGTGAGAGCCCCTTAACTATCTTTACTCTGTAGTCAAAAAGCTTAACATTTTGCCATATTTCTTTTTCAGTTATACATTCTCAAATATTTTTATTGTAAATAGCACTTTTTTTGTCTTTTTAATACTTTTTAGCTCCAGGCTTGAGATAGTCAAGCAATAAATTACCACAAAAACTCATTATATGGAGAAGATTGGTATTGTCAGAAAATAAAACATATGAAAATGGATCTGAACGCAATGGTGTCAATTTTAGATCATGTCTATTTCCTATAACTTTGCTATTGTAAGTTTTTCCAGGGTGGATGGATAAGGAACAAAACTTCAGCTAAACACACAGACTATGGGCAATGGAAGATTAATTTTCTTTGGCTGGGGTATTAGTTTTGAGTTACTCATTATTGGTACCTTGGGATTTTCATATATGTCTCACCTGCCAAGCTGTTACCAATTAAACTTAAAAGGAATTTGCAATTATTTCTAAAGTTTCAGGAAAGATAACTTTTTAATAACACAGAAACCAAAAAAAAAAAAAAACCCTCTAATTAAAAGTGAAATTATAAAGCAGGTCAGAGCTTTAAAAGTGTTCCTAAATACAGTGTTTGGAGAAATTTAGGTGATTTTAACAAGTGAGAGTTACTTTAAGTCAATGGGCTTTGGACCAGCTAAATATTTCTAAATAGTTTTGATTTTTTAAAATCTTCTTTGTCTTGCTTTGAAATGTCAGCGATAAGGAAAACCAGTCCATGGGGAAAATGTATTATTAATTTAAATAAATCATAGTTAATATTATTATATTTTACTCAGAATTACTGACATTAGAAATAAACTCTCTTAACCATATTCTCTCTTTAAATTATAATAAAATGTGTTTTTAATGACAAGTAACATTTTAGATGCTAGTTGTATTCTTTGATGAGACATAACATGGTCCTAACATAGAGAAGGAAAAATACAAAATAAATTTATCTAATTTTTTAATTATTTTATTGGTTTGGAGGATTATAATGTCCTTTTTCATTAATTGCTTTAACAAATATCTAAACTGTATTTTCCCAGTGTGCTCAAGTGTAGCATACCCTTCACTTTCTCATCAATTTGATAAAGATAAACATTGGCAATTGTCAAGAGGAAATAAGAAGTAAAAAGCTGAAATCTGAACATTAGCTTTTCTTATTTTGACCCATCACCAAAGAAACCGGAAATAAATTTGCATAAAATTCTGGGTGGTAATTTTCCTCTTCATTAATGGTGTACATTATATTTAAACAGTTTGAGTCTTTTAAATGCAATTTTATTTTCATTTTCATGGATGGGATAAAAATATCCACTGAGATTGAGGCCATGTGTGGGTGCATGTGTGTAAAAGCCCAGCAAGCATGTTTGGGTGGAAAATGCACAATTTGAATTTTCAAGAGCTTCCCTTTTCCAAGGGCTTCAATTCAAATGACTACGGAACAAATTGTAAAAGTTGTCATTGCTGTCCCTTTGATTTTTATGAAATTAGAAAGAAGTAAATCCTTCACTTAACACCTTGAACCTTCTAAATTTCTAGACCAAATAAAAAACCTGAAGCATTTTCTGTCCTTAGTCTTAATCAATACATTAATGCCTCACATATAGGCAACAGTAAAGAAACAGGATGATCTGTTGTCTTCTCAAAATAAAATTATATTTATAATTTAGTTACACACATTTATCACAACTTTTCTTCTAACTCTCAGGATAGATTATCAGATGTCATTTAGATCACCTATATTGCTCTAACCTTACATCAGGTGAATTGGGCAAATACATTTCTGGATGGAAATAAAGAGAGAATATGGCCATAAGAAAACTTTGGGATTTAGTATCTTCAAATGAGTTTCTTTCTCCCTAATCCCCTGTCTCTCACTGAATGCTCTGATTCCCACATGGGTCACTAATACAGGGAGAAATGGTAAGACTGATGTCAAATTGCTTTTTCTTCATTTGCATGCTGTGTGCCAAGGGCAGTTTAACCCATGCAAATTAGAGCGGCCATGCTTTAGCAGAACTGCTTCCCTCTGCATTGCTCTGAAAGCATGTACAATAAAAGGTAGTCAGATCTTCAGCACACTGCCTGCCATGTGCCTGGTGATTAAATACCACCTCATCACATCCATAAGGCTAAAGGTTTCATCATATTCATGGAAAACTGAAAATTTACCTCTTCCTTTTGGTGTTTGCACATTCATTTCAGTATTCTTCGCCAGAGTTTCTGCCAGGTGACTCAATATAAAACAAAAGAAAATGAAACACCTATCATTCTGGAAGAGAACTCTTTTTTGTTTTTGTTTGTTTGTTTTATTTTGTTGTTGTTCCTCTTGATTAACTCAGCTCTGTGGCTATAAATTTCAGTGGCACTGGGCTTTGGGGTGGGCCGTTATTTGATGTGGTGCCTCGGCTCTCCAGGGAATGATGACACACTAAGTGAGTCATTGTAGCAGCTGGAACCTTGGGAATTGCTCTGTTCTGTGACTGATGCTAGATTTTGGTACAGTAGCAATCATAAGAGGAGAAAGGCCATGACTATGGCTTGGGCAGGAGTCTCAAAATACTGGGGAATAATTTCTAATCCTGTGGGTAATTAACTGTGAGGGTGGGTGACCAACTTCACCTTCCCAAAATAAAATGTGAACCCAGTGTTTGTATATATGTGTACACACACAGTGCACATACACATATATACACATGCAGATTCAGAACCGAACAGTCTCAGTCTAGCAATTGGTTGTGAACAAAGTTTAAATTTATTTCATCTTTCTTTTCTAGTTTCTCTGCGCTACAAACATCGTTTTCTTGGTTTCATGCAGTAACTATGTTTGTAACAGTTCTATAGAGAGCTATTTTTTCTTGTTTATTTCTTGTTGCTTGAGCCGGAGACTTGCTGAGAGACGTCACTTTGGTCGTATCTATAATTCATATACGCTGGACACACTTTTCTCTTGTAGGATCTGACGGCATTAGCCAAAGAATTAAGAGAACTCCGGATTGAAGAAACAAACCGCCCACTGAAGAAAGTGACGGATTACTCCTCCTCGAGTGAGGAGTCGGAAAGCAGTGATGAAGAGGAGGAAGATGGAGAGAGCGAGACCCAGGATGGGACGGTGGCTGTCAGCGACATACCCAGACTGATGTAAGAGACCTGCATTTTACAATATTGTTTCTGTTTTTTTATGTTTTGGTTTTTTGGCCCCGAGGCCTGTGGGATCTTAACTGACCAGGGATCGAACCCACACCCCCTGCATTGGAAGGTGAAGTCTTAACCACTGGACCACCAGGGAGGTCCCTCCCGAGACCTGCTTCATCATTGTAGGCCAGGAGAGGTTAGGTCTCCAAGACAAAGGACAGGAAATATGAATTAAATATAAGATCATTTATGAGTCTCGGGCAGGATCAGTTGACTTTGGGGATTCACGTTTTTATTAGAGCATAGTTCTATATTCACCCCTCTCCCTAGACACAGTTACTTAGAATATGTAGCATTTCTAGGACTGCATATGCTTTGTCTAAGCTGTTGTGGCGTTCACCATCCCTTGGGTGATGCTTTCTTGATTCCTGTCATCTCTGAGCAAGTGATACTGACAGCCACACCCTAGAACTAAAGAGCAAAATTATAGGCAATGGCATTTAGGGGTTAAAACTGACAACATGAGACGTATATTTCACTGTCACCACCACCACTAAGGTGGAATGCAGGAGGCAGCATGGGTTAGCATCCCAGCAAAACAATCAGGAGTTGAACAAACCTGCCGAGAAACTTCTGAGTGTTTGACTTAAATACACCCCTGATTTTCTACTTCATCTTCTCCATTGTCTCTTTTATGTGATCCTTTTTGCTGCAGCCTGTGACTTCACCACATACAGTCTTCTTTTTTAGATATTTATAGCTACCTAGCTTTCCCTTAGTATTTATAGCCTTTACTTCTCTTTTCTTTTTTTAAGTGAGAGGGAGGCTCCCTTTTTCTCATCAGACTAGATCCTAGAAAAGAACCTCTCCTCTTCCCCTATTACTTCCCCAATTCAAACAAACATATTCATACAATCACACTCACATACATCTCTCATTTCCTCTCCCAAATAAACACAAGGTGTCCAGCCCTGGTTTGCCATAACTTTGATAAAGAACAATGCTAACTTTTCCATCTTCACTTCCATTTCTTTGACTCAGCTACCAATGTTGGTCATCGCACCACGTTTACTCCCTATAGAGAAGATGTCATTTCAGGCCACAGATTACAGTCCTGTCCAGCAGAGGTTGGCGAGACAGGGCCTCCCAGTCTGCAGGAAATGTCATCCATTGATTAACAATCGTTACATACAAGCAATTCTGGAGACAAGTCCAATTATCATAGCTGAAAATCCATACTTGTTATTTTACTGCTGATTACCCAGTTATTGACAGCCATAAATATGCTAAAATATGACATTTGGAAACAAATTGCATTAAATTGCTTTTTTAACAGCAAATAAAGTTGTTCTAGAGGCAAAATCACTAATCCAGAACATTCCCACAAAATATGCTGGTCCTTTCAGTTTTTGTCTTAACTCAGCTTTGGTTCATTCTTCTAACAGATGTTTGAATTCCCTTTAAGCACTGAGCATACAGCTATGAGGGTGGATTGTGAATTTAAAAGATTGGTAAGACTTCTACTGTGTGCTAGACCCCATGCTGAGGGCTTTGAGACATTCAAAAGTGTGTACATGAATTCTGCCTTCCAAAAGTTTACATTCTAGTTGGAGAGAGACAAAATTATACATGGAGAAGTTCAGAGTAATATAAATAGTTGGAAGAATAACCAATAGCCTTGGAAGAGATGTTAAATCGCAGTTGGTTTTTAAGCTTCCTGTCATATTTTGTAAGACTCTTAGTGGTATTTACCCTCGTATCTCTAAAGGCAAGTCCATCTCTTCCCCCACTATGGAAACACCCACCTTTCTAAAATTGCCTAAATATACCATGCTGTGCTGCACTTTCTCTGCTGTCTGGCACTCTCGTGTTCCTTTAGAAATCACCTCTCACGGCCCAGCCCATACAGGCAGAGCCCATCCCTTCCTGCATGGTGTCTCCTGTGCATTCCTGCCATTTCATGGAGTACCTTGAATCAGGTTATTTATTACATGTTGTCTCCCTCTCTGGGCTGTGAGATCCTTGAGGGTGAGAATTGAGCCTTATTTACTCTCTACTCTTAACACCTTGCCTGGTGTCTGGAATAGAGTTGGTCTTCAGTGACTTTGATTTACACTTAACTGCACTGCACTGAAATTGCAGATCCTGGCTTCAAAGTGTTTATAGCCTAATCCAGAGGAAAGACGTGTACACAAATAACTGTCATCAAGGTAAAAAGGAACATGGAGTGATGTTAGAATCCCAGGTGGGGGGAGTTGAAGTAAAAGCACAGAAGGTTAAGTTTGGTGGGAATATAGATGGTATGAGGGGAGGAAAGTCTGGACTAGTGAAACCAGACCGGTATCATGTAGCCAGTGGGGAACCGTCAAAGGTCTCCTGAGCTGGGGAGTGACATGATTGGTGCCATGTTTGAGAGAAATCATTTCATCAAAGTGATTTGGAAAGAGAACAGGCTAGATACTGGTAAAGGCATTCAGAGGATCTATTACTGTAATCCCAAGAAGTAATAAATGGGCTGTCATTGAATACTTATAGTGGAGGCAAAACTTGACGTGGCTCTTGAAGAATTGCTAAATTTTAAACAGATTGACATGACTGTCCATTAAAGAACATTTAAAATATATAATTGTATATGAAACGTACTCAGAGAAGAAACAGGATACAGATGTGTGCATGTGTATGTGTGTGTTTATTCCAATTTGCCAAATATATGCACTTTTGTGAATATAAAATATTGGGTTGGCCCAAAAGTTCATTCACGTTTTTCCATAAGAGCTTACGGAAAGACCCGAACGAACTTTTGGGCCAGCCCAATATATACAGTCTGTGCTGCTACAGCATGAACAGTTGTATGCCTGAGAAACTTCATACTATTAAAAAATCCATTGTTTCTTTAGGAATAAGACATTTCTGAGTTAGACTCCTTCTTACATACATTCTTATCTATTTTATTTTCTACTGTTAAGGTAAACCTTCACATTTTGTGCTGTATTTTTTAAAGCAAAAAATTAATATATTATATTAATTATATAAATATATTGCAACACAGTTCACTATCATGAAGTCTCTACAAAAGAGCTTTTTAGAAATAGAGCACAGCCATTCCGACAAGCAGCTGGAGATCCTGATGTACAAAACGACAACTTCTTCTATGTACACTGTTGGCTTCATATTAATAGTATGAGGTTTAACCTATAAGAGTGCACATAACTAAGATTGTATTCCATAACTAACCAACTGCACTATTTCCCAGTGCCTCATGAATAGAAAAATAATGAGTGAGGGGGAATTATAATAGTAGTTACCTGTGGATTATACAACTCAAAAGGATTTTTATTTTATGTATAGCCCCAATTTTATGTTAAGCATGCACTATTTTTATAATCAGGAAAAAAATAAAAGCTTTATAGAATAGGAGGGAGGGAGTGAAAGGCACATAAGCTGATTTGCATCAGCCCAAGCAAGCTGAAGAGGCAACCTTTAGTATCAGTATCTTCCCTCAAGTGCCAGCACATGCGTCAGATCGGTACATATGAGGCGTGGTCTTCATCATTAGGACCATCTATTGCTATTTCAGTCCCTGAATTTTGCACAATCTCATAAAATGCAGTCTGGACAGTGAAAGCCACATGTCTTATGCCCCCTCTTTCCCAGTCTCACTAGAAAGCCATGGTTCTGGCCCTGTTCACCAGCCAGGCTATTGTTGTGCCCACGCCGCCTCTTGCCTGCCATCCTCTCAGCTGTCCTGTCCGTTGGTTCAGTCTTTGGTCTGAGTAGTGTTGTAGAAGTGGGGCTGTGGTCATGCTGTATCCCTAGTGCCCTACAACTCTTTTCATTCCTAGGCCCCATGACTGTCACAGCATATGCTCCAGCCAAACTGACCTTCTCATTATTCTTTCCAAATGCCTTACACTTTTCCAATGTTGTCTTTTCTTGGAATGACCTTCTCTCCCTCTGTCCCACATTCTCACTTACATCTGCCGTGCATTTGAGTATTTGCGTTGTTTTTATGCACTTCCAGATGCTAATCTCTGTAGTTTCAGGAACCGTGTCTTCTTCAGCTTTTATATCCACTACCCAGTGCCAAGCCAAGGGCCTTTCATGTAGCAGGTGTTCGATAAATGTATATTGAATTGAATTAAATCAATACCTGCAGGAACACTTTGACAAATCCAATAAGAGATTATTGTTCTAAACATGTGACCTAATTACAGTAAATTTTCTATAGTTTTCTTTCTAATTAGTTGATGTGTTTTGTTTTTCACAGTCTTTATAGAAATTCAGACAACTGATTCTTCCTACCCAGACTCCATATCAGAAAAATAATTTTTAGGGCTTTCCTGGTGGCGCAGTGGTTGAGAGTCCGCCTGCCGATGCAGGGGACGTGGGTTCGTGCCCCGGTCCAGGAAGATCCCACATGCCGCAGAACGGCTAGGCCCGTGAGCCATGGCTGCTGAGCCTGCGTGTCCGGAGCCTGTGCTCCACGACGGGAGAGGCCACAACAGTGAGAGGCCCGCGTAACGCAAAAAAAAAAAAGAAAGAAAAAGAAAAATAATTTTTAGAACAAAGGATTATTTTAACTGTAAAATGTTATAGTTGTTTTAGCCTTAGCGGGTTTTTGTTTGTTTTTTTTTTCGTGGTACACGGGCCTCTCACTGTTGTGGCCTCTCCCGTTGTGGAGCACAGGCTCTGGACGTGCAGGCTCTGGACGTGCAGGCTCAGCGGCCATGGCTCACGGGCCCAGCCACTCCACGGCATGTGGGATCTTTCTGGACCGGGGCACGAACCCGTGTCCCCTGCCTCAGCAGGCGGACTCCCAACCACTGCGCCACCAGGGAAGCCCCAGCCTTAGCGTTTTTAAACCATTGCCTTTTAAAATTATTAATAAACTCTATTTTTTAGAACAGTTTTAGAGTTACAGAAAACTTGAGCAGATAGTATAGAGTTCCCATGTTACTCCCTCCACCGACTCCCACCCCCTTACCCCTCCCCCACAGTTTTCCCTGTTAGTAACACTGTACAAAGGTTATATAGAGTGAAGCAGAATCCTGGGGACCAGTAGCATTTAAGAGGAGCTTATGAAGAAAACAGAGAACAAAGGGATAAAAGGAAAACCAGGGGAAAGTTGTCTCAAAAGCCAGAGGAGTACAGAAGAATGGGGCGGAGTGGTCAGTCATATCAGACACAGGCAAGAGACCAAACACCATGTCAAAGAGCAATCATTGAAACTGAGAGCTTAGAAATGACTTAGGGAGTTTCCTTAAGGTACTTGAAGTCAAGTATGAGAAGTAGTCATCTGAGGAGTGAATCAGAGTGTGTTAAGGAATAAATTGGAGAACTTTGCAAGGAGAATTTTAAGGAAAGAGAAATGTAAGTGTGGGTAGTAAATACAGAATGAGGGTCAAGAGAGATGTTTTAATGAAATGGGAGACAGGAGAGACCTTATCTTGTTTATTGATTGGAAGAAAGAGACAGTAAAGAGAGAAGGATTGTGAAAACACGGGAAGGAGAAGGAGAGGAATAACTTCCAACTGACGTCGGTCCTCTGCTCTTCTATTGAAGCCTTCTTACTGAGTTAGAAATACTGCATTATTAAACTAATTCTTTTGTCTTTTGCCAAGCACTTTATGTACCTTATTAGTCTCTCAACCTCCATTAGATTATAATCCTCTGGAAGTTTAGGGTTATGTCTTATTTTTCAGATATTTATTCTAGCGTCTGGTACAATGTATATCACATAACAAACTTTTAACAAGTAAATGAATGAATGAATGCACAAAAGAATTTCTAAGGGGTTGATGAAGATTGATGTGGCAGAGTTGGGAGCTTGGAGCCATAAAAGAAACATACAGAGACAGAGGATGAAAGGACAACCAGGGCAGTAAGAAGGACAGAAGGAAGTGTTCAACAATGACAGACACAGCAAGGTGTCTTCTTTTACGATTTAAAAATTTTCTGCAGTCCCTGAAACATGAACTGTGGGCTGCAGTTTGCCTTTTAAAAGAAATATGTAGAGAAGTACTTTGGAGCACACAGAAATTTATGGGAATTTTCCATCATCAAAAGCCATTACCTTGTATCAGATGACATGGTAGCAGAAAAATTAGTGGTGTGAGCAGTTAATACAAGGTACACAGAATGAGCAGGTATATACAGAAGATTCACAATACAACAGACAAATCCTGCACAATAGAACAACCTTAAACTAAGAGGAATTGCTCACTATTTTAGAAGAAAATTGACAAAGGAAGGAATATAGATTATCATCTTTTAGTCAATCTATGAGGAATATTACTAGTAGAAATAATGTAGAATAAAACTCAAAACAGCCCAAAATGATCACTATAAAAATTTAGCATAAATGAAGCAGTTCTGGCTCATAAAATTGAAAGTATAAAATTGATCAGGAAAAAAATAGTCTCAGAAAAATATTCAGTGAAACGTAAAACTGACAGTGGTTAACACTATACACTAACACTATTGATTAAAAATTGACAGTGAATCAAATCTTAATAAAATTTACACCTTTAAAATTGGACCTGGTAGAAGTAGTGAACACAGAGCCTTTGAAAGATGATATGGACAAAAAAGCTGATAGGTGTATGAAATTTTTGCTATAACATTTACATAGAAAAGGATTGGAACCAGTGATGGTAATTTTAGCAAAATTATGATGAAAATGCAAAAATTAGGGAAGAATTTAACTGAGGTATGTAGAAAATTAATTAAGGAATTGTCGGATTGGAAAGAGCTCTAGGAAATACCTTTTTCATGAAAATTTATCCATGTTGAGATATTTCTGATTAAAATGTTTGGATACAATCAGAACACCACACTATAAAACTCTTAGAGGAAAATATAAGGAGAACACTTTTGACATAAATCACAGCAAGATCTTTTTTGATCCACCTCCTAGAGTAATGGAAATAAAAACAAAAGTAAACAAATGGGACCTAATGAAACTTAAAAGCTTTTACACAGCAAAGGAAACTACAAACAAGCTGAAAAGACAACCCTCAGAATGGGAGAAAATATTTGCAAACGAATCAACGGACAAAGGATTAATCTCCAAAATATATAAACAGCTCATGCAGCTCAATATCAAAAAAACAAACAACCCAATCCAAAAATGGGCAGAAGACCTAAATAGACATTTCTCCAAAGAAGACTTACAGATGGCCAAGAGGCACATGGAAAGCTGTTCACCATCACTAATTATTAGAGAAATGAAAATCAAAACTACAATGAGTTATCACCTCACACCAGTTAGAATGGGCATCATCAGCAAATCTACAAACAACAAATGCAGGAGAGGGTGTGGAGAAAAGGGAACACTCTGGCACTGTTGGTGGGAATGTAAATTGATACAGCCACTATGGAGAACAGTATGGAGGTTCCTTAAAAAACTAAAAATAGAACTACCATATGACCCAGCAATCCCACTACTGGGCATATACCCAGAGAAAACCATAATTCAAAAAGATACATGTACCACAATGTCCATTGCGGCACTGTTTACAATAGCCAGGTCATGGAAGCAACCTAAATGCCCGTCAACAGACAAATGGATAAAGAAGATGTGGTACATATATACAATGGAATATTACTCAGCCATAAAAAAGAATGAAATTGGGTCACTTGTAGAGAGGTGGGTGGATCTAGAGACTGTCATACAGAGTGAAGTAAGTCAGAAAGAGAAAAACAAATATCGTATATTAATGCATATATGTGGAACCTAGAAAAATGATACAGATGAACCAGTTTGCAGGGCAGAAACTGAGACACAGATGTAGAGAACAAACGTATGGACACTAAGGGGGGAAGTGGCGGGGGGCGGGTGGTGGGATGAATTAGGAGATTGGGATTGACATGTATACACTTATATGTGTAAAATAGATAACTAATAAAAACCTGCTGTATAAAATAATAAATAAAATTAAATTTAAAAAAAAGAATCAGAACACCATTGGGGTAAAAACAGACGTGGAGCCAAAATATCTTTAATCTTTGAACTCAGGTGAGACTCTGAAAGAGAACTTGATTGTACAGTGTTAGCCTGGTGGCAGCCACCAGGTCCATCTAACCTCTGACAGTGGCAAAGAATGCCTGAGTGATGAAGGAAAGTGCCTCCTCTCCTAGGAGACTTTGGCTCTTGATAAATGCTTCATTTACTGATTTATTTGTTTTATACCACCTTACCTTAAACAAGAATTTAAGGCAACTAAAAATAAAATGCATACAAGATAAAACAAATTTTCAAATAAATGAGTGAAGAAATCAGAGTATTGAGAATTATTCTGATTTACCAATCTAGCAGTACACCAGGAATTCATTGCAGAAATTTCTTTTTCCGTGTCTCTTAAACACTATTAATAGCTCCTTTCTGGGAGTGAAATATTGAAAATGCTTCTTTGGAGTTTCTTCCCAAACACATCAGTTCTAACCTGTACTTAAATGTATTCAATCCACTGCTCTAGTTTAGTAAGTAAGTGTCTTCCTGTACATTTTTTTGTCTGGATTCACCTCTTCATATTTTCGTCTCTCCATTTTGGATAAAACTCCTTGACAGGTTTCTTCTCTGTCTCAGAGATGTCATAAGATTGGTGTGTTTCTTAGATTGAATATTCCATCAAGTCCTTGGACTTTGATAGGATCCAAGAAACTGAAGATGCCTTTTTTTTTTTTTTTACTTTTCAAAAAAATTTATTTATTTGTTTATTTATTTTAACATCTTTATTGGAGTATAATTGCTTTACAATGTTGTGTTAGTTTCTGCTGTATAACAAAGTGAATCAGCTGTACATATACATATATCCCCATATCCCCTCCCTTTTGCGTCTCCCTCCCACCTTCCCTATCCCACCCCTCTAGGTGGTCACAAAGCACGGAACTGATCTCCCTATGCTATGCAGCTGCTATCCCACTAGCTATCTATTTTACATTTGGTAGTGTATATATGTCAATGCCACTCTCTCACTTCGTCCCAGCTTACCCTTCCCCCTCCCCATGTCCTCAAGTCCATTCTCTACACCTGCATCTTTCTTCCAGTCCTGCCCCTACGTTCTTCATAACCATTTTTTTTAGATGCCATATATATGTGTTAGCATATGGTATTTGTTTTTCTCTTTCTGACTTACTTCACTCTGTATGACAGACTCTAGGTCCATCCACCTCACTACAAATAATTCAATTTTGTTTCTTTTTATGGCTAAATAATATTCCATTGTATAAATGTGCCACACCTTCTTTATCCATTCATCTGTCGATGGACACTTAGGTTGCTTCCATGTCCTAGCTATTGTAAATAGAACTGCAGTGAACATTGTGGTACATGTATCTTTTTGAATTATGGTTTTCTCAGAGTATATGCCCAGTAGTGGGATTGCTGGGTCATATGGTAGTTCTATTTTTAGTTCTTTAAGGAATCTCCATACTGTTCTCCATAGTGGCTGTATCAATTCAATCATAGCAAGATCCTTTTTGACCCACCTCCTAGAGAAATGGAAATAAAAACAAAAATAAACAAATGGGACCTAATGAAACTTCAAAGCTTTTGCACAGCAAAGGAAACCATAAATGAGACAAAAAGACAACCCTCGGAATGGGAGAAAATATTTGCAAATGAAGCAACTGACAGAGGATTAATCTCCAAAATATACAAGGAGCACATGCAGCTCAATATCAAAAAAACAAACAACCCAATCCAAAAATGGGCAGAAGACCTAAATAGACATTTCTCCAAAGAAGACACACAGATTGTCAACAAACACATGAAAGGATGCTCAACCTCACTAATCATTAGAGAAATGCAAATCAAAACTACAAGGAGATATCACCTCACACTGGTTAGAGTGGCCATCTTCAGAATATCTACTAACAATAAATGATGGAGAGGGTGTGGAGAAAAGGGAACTGTCTTGCACTGTTGGTCAGAATGTAAATTGATACAGCCACTGTGTAGAACAGTATGGAGATTCCTTAAAAAACTAAAAAAACTAAAAATATATTGGGCATATAGCTGGAGAAAAGCATAGTTCAAAAAGAGTCATGGGGCTCCCTTGGTGGCGCAGTGGTTGAGAGTCCACCTGCCGATGCAGGGGACACGGGTTCGTGCCCCGGTCCGGGAAGATCCCACATGCCGCGGAGCAGCTAGACCCGTGAGCCTTGGCCGCTGAGCCTGCACGTCCGGAGCCTGTGCTCCGCAACGGGAGAGGCCACAACAGTGAGAGGCCCGGGTACCGCAAAAAAAAAAAAAAAAAAAAAAGATGAAAGTGTAATGTACTTCAGGCCACTGACCTTTACACTTAAAATGGTAAATTTCATGTTATGTATATTTCACTACAATAAAAAATATTACTGTGGACAGGAAACAGGTGTTCCCTAAACATACACTGTCGTGAAAGTTGTTCCTTCCCGTTTCAGACCCACAGGAGCCCCCGGGAGCGCTGAGCAGTACAATGTGGGAATGGTCGGCATGCAGGGGCTGGAGACCTCTCACGCAGACACTTTCAGCAGCAGTATTTCAAGAGAAGGGACCTTGATGATAAGAGAAGTAAGTTGGTATAAAAACTGTAGAAGAAGTGCATTTCTTAATTGGTTTTTATATTAGAGCTTTCACAGAGGATGCTTACTGCTTGTATTTTAGGGAATGGGTGGGGGGAGGGAGAAGGACCCGTGTTTCTAAATGGTTGAGTGATTTTAATTGTCTTCCTCCTTTCCTGCATCCTTCTGAGCTTAATCGCATTTGTCCAGATTCTTCAGTGGAAGCTATGCAAATCGGAATATAGCATTTGAGCCTGAGGATATAAGACTGGCAAACCCAGACGTTTCCTACCACAGGAAAACAGAAATGAATGGTCTGTCCAAATAACATCAGTGGCCTTATTATGCCTTCTCCTCTCCATCCAAGGTTTTATCCTTGTGGATTTTATGTAGAAAATGCTCGGTAGTTCCAAGAAATGGTGATATCATCTTATCTAGTTAAATTAACATTAAAGACTATTAAGCTGTACTGGTGAAAGAACAAAGAAATCCGAAGACGTACTTAAAAATGCGCCTTAGCACTTTGAGGAATTTTGTCTTTTTAAACTCTAGGAACATCATCTGGGGGCAGGGAACACACATTCCCTTGCACCTGTCGCTCCAACATGCACTACTTCCCCATTGTATCTGTGCCGATAAGAAGGGCCTGGACACATTAGAACCCGTCTTTTCTTCTTTTTCACGTCATCATCACCGTGCAAGCAGGTCTTTTCTTGGAAGGAAAGTAATGTCTGGTGACAATGGGCAAAAGTTACTTGACCTCTCCCTGCAACAATTTTGTCATCTATAAAATTTCTTAAGTAATAGTATATGACTCACAAGATGATTGAGGGGATTAAATGAGTTAATGCATGTAAGCATCCAATAAATGTTACCTATTTTATTTCACCCTCTCCATAGCGTCAAGCTCTCCTTTTACTTGTTATCGCTTCCCACTCTTCCTTCTGAAACACAAACGTATATCATCTGTCATTCCCATTCCTCAGCTAGGGTAGATTGGAAAACAGTAATAGCAGGCTTTGGTCTCCAAAAAGGCAGAGGGCATCTCATTTTTGTTAGAAAGAAAGGAACTGTAGTTTTGAGATGAATAAGGTCTTTGAAATAATAATGGGCAGTAGAGCTATAACTGGAAGACTAGTTCACAAAGCAACTTGCTAGAATTTCGTTTTATAGCCTTGCCGAATCTTTCAAGTAGACTTTAAAGAGTCCTTTCATGGAAGCCTGAAATGAAAAATGGACTTGGCTGCTGAAGTTGACATTGTGTCGTGCTGGCATATAAATCTCCCAGCGTGGTGAATGGATACTTTCAATGCAAGTGTAGAGGGCTTCTCTCACTAGACCTTGCCACTTGGGAAAGCATGAGGGGAAATGTTCTGGAATGAGTTACTCTCTGACTCCAAATAAAAGGACTCCAATTTCTAATGTGGTTTCAAATTTGCTTGAATCTTTAGGACAGAGTCAATACCTTGACGTGGATATTTGGAGCCACATTTTGATTTCAGTTGCCAGCCACATCCAAATGGCTCCATATTGTTTAAAGCATTCCAATACTCTATGACCACAGTCAATCACCTTGAAAATTGCATTCAGCAGTGTCATATATCAATTTGATCTATTGCGGGCCCTAAAATCTTTTTGTCCTCTCAATTTCTGAAGTGTTCTTTTTACAAATGTGGGCTTTTAAAGTAACAACCTGACTTGAAATCCATTAAAAGTATGTGTATTGGGCTTCCCTGGTGGCGCAGTGGTTGAGAGTCCGCCTGCCGATGCAGGGGACACGGGTTCGTGCCCCGGTCCGGGAAGATCCCACATGCCGCGGAGTGGCTAGGCCCATGAGCCATGGCCACTGAGCCTGCGCGTCCGGAGCCTGTGCTCCGCAACGGGAGAGGCCACAACAGTGAGAGGCCCGTGTACCGCAAAAAAAAAAAAAAAAAAAAAAAAAAGTATGTGTATTAAAAAGATAAATACAAATTAAAGTATGACAAAAGGATAAGAAAATAAAAACTCTTTATGGTTCAGTTCCCCAAGATGAACATCAAGGAGAGTCACTTAACTCGTACTTCTTGTTGGAGTAGACCAGATGCTTCTATAGGGGCATGCTGGCTCTCCTACCCATGGTCTTATGTCAGAGGCAATCCCCCTTGTAGTGCACACCCCTGCCCCTGTGATTCTACCTTTCCCCCTCCTACAGCCCCACAGGACCTTTCTTTACTCTCCTTCTAGAATACACCACACCAGCTGTCATCTACCACTTTGTCCACAGGGCCCCATCTCCTGGAAGAGCTCCTCTGCCTCCCCCACTGCAGCCCACTCTTCACCCAGCAGACCCCTGGGGGTCTGGTTCAGCTTCCCTTCCTCCTTGAAGCCTCTCCTGGGACTCCGTGGGCCTCTGTCCATAGCACCTTCCTCATTGCCCAGCTGGTATCTCTCCAGGGTCTGTCCACCCACTGAACGAGGATACTAGCTTACCGTCATGAAGGCTCTTTCGGTTACAAGTACTAGAAAAAAGAACCCACTTACAACAGGTTAAGAAAAAAAGGCGGGGTAGGTATCAGAGATTCCGAGGTGTTTCCTGGAAGGAATCCAAAGGCAGAAGGCAAGTTATAGGGTTGGAACCAGAAACTGAAAAGGGATTAGGAGCTCAGGCAGCTTCTCGTGTGCAGATCTCTGGCTCCCTCACTGCCTGTCTCTCCTTACCCTCATCTCTGTTTCCTCCACTTTCTCCCTTGTTCTCTCTGTCCACACACCAGCTTCCTCTTCCCCCTCAAGCACGTGCTCTCACGTCTCCATACCCACCCTCCCAATTGCAAGGTGTTCACCACATCCCAGTTCAGCTGCCCAGCAGAGACTGACCAGTATCTCTCAGGCCTGACTGGAAATTCCAATGGGAATCTGATCGTGCTTGGCTCAGGTGTCCACTCCTGGTCCAGTCAATCAGCTGTGGCTGAGAGCGGAGCCACATAGGACAGCAGCCACCAGAGCTGGGCTGTGCTTCCAGACAGCCTTGGTTCAGACCCTGATTTCACCACTTACAACCCATGTCACATGGGGCAGGTTAATTGAATTCTTTACACTGAAGCTTTTCCATATGTAAAATGGGGATAATATAAGCTAGCCCCCGGTGGAATTGTGAGGAGATGAACCTAAGGTGCTCAGCGTGATACCCAGCATCTACTGATACTCAGAACATCCAAGTGCCCACCGCCATGGGACTGGTGAGGGCATGAAGATCGTAGAGCTCTTTGGGGCTCTGTTAATGAGATCATAGAGGACAGAGCTGCCGTTCATTTATCTTTGTGTTCCCAGCAGAATGGCACACAGAAGGTATTTAATTCTAGAGGGTGCTGGTTGAATGAACAAAGGGGTGATGACTCAGAAGTGGGAAGATTCAGGGGTCACTGCTGAATTCCTTCAAGCTTCTCACTGTCTGGGCCATTTCCCTTCTGAGCCTCTTCAGGTCTTTCTTTGATAACCAGTGTGTCTGCATTAATTTTTGGCTTGAGGCAGAACACTGCTGATACAAGAGAGACCACAAAACTCTAAAGAGACAATGTGTGATTTATGCTACTGGAAAGTTGGAGGGAAATGGTAAAAAGCTTTTCAGTATTTGAACAGAAGTAAGAAGGTGGGAGAAGCTGCCCAGTACACATAAAAGAGGGGATAATACAATAAATTAGGGCTGAACCCCTTAAATGTAATTTAGAAGATGAAATGTTTAGATGAGCACTGTGACAAAATGAGACCAGAAAATGCCCCTCTCCTGAACAGTTGTGGGCCAGAAGTATTGTGCCCAGAGACACAGAGGGCGCTAAGGCTATCCAGTTATTTCTCAAGCTTCCTAGTAACATCAATTACATGCACCCCTTCAGGAACTTGGGAGTCTGTTTCATCTTTCCCCCAAAAGTGCCTCCTTTCACTTCCAGCCAGAGGCAGGTACAGAGCTATAACTGCAAGACCAGGACAGGCTCCGGAAGGAAGAAGCCAGGCCAGTGAGGCGGTCAGAGAAACAGCACGAACCCTTGCCATGCCAGCCCCAAACAAGGCAGGGAGTGTGTCTCCCTTGCTCCTGATTGATTCCTTCATGTTCAGCAAAATGCTTCACACTTAGTAGACACTCAGAAATGTTGGACAAATGAATGAAAAAGAGAAAAGGCAAAGAGGGACTCATTACTTAATCAGGTCTGCTGTAAGAAACCTCAGTGAGCCAGTCATATAAATGTGAAATCAGAAAGTGCAATACTAGCCAGGACTACAGTATGGGCACTGGCTTTTTGGGAGCAGGATTTTCTTTTAATTCTGTATGTCGTCCCTAGCATCTTTGAGAGGAGGCTTTGCTCTCCACGGCAATGATTTCCAACGTGTTAGGTCATGCAACCTTATCAGTAAGCATTTCAGGGACCGCCACATAACACAGTGTATTTATTTGTTTACAAATTATGCATTTGTCCTACTGCACTAACATTATATACTTTATAAAATACCTTTAAAGGACATTAAAAAGGAATGCTATAGGCTGCCCTCCACAGCTCTGGTGGCCGCCTGGAGGAGATCCTGGAAGGGGAAGGGAGGGGGGAGGTGGGCTCTGGGGATGGGTGCAAGGACCCAACCCGAGGGGGGAGGGTTTGGCCCTTAGGGGAAGGCTGACCCAGCTGACTTAGTGGCCCAGAGTCTCTCCCTCGCTCCCAAACCTCAGAGGAAGGCTTTGCCCAGGGCACAGATTCCTCAAGGGCCTGGATGGCTCTGGAGGAAGGGCCACAGGGCCCGAGGACTGGGTTCCTGCCCCCGTTTGCCCACTCGAGCTTCTGAAGCAGGCAGTGGCGTCCAGCCAAAGCAGGCACACTCCGGGGCTCTGCTGCCTTCACCATCTTGGGCTGTGTGATCTTAGACTGCTTATTTAACGTCTCTGAGCCACAGTTAATAAATGAGATAATATTTGTGGGGGGAAACAAGGATGCTATAAACAATATTTCAGATGCTTTGCCAGTCATGATAACTTCTTTTTTTTTTTTTTTTTTACCAGCTCCTGGCACAAGCCACCATAGCTGCTTAACGAGAGATTCAACATTAGTGATAGTGGATGTAAACTCCTATTTTCAAATAATCTTTAGATGATTTCCATGTTTTCTTTGTAACTCTCATCAGATATGATGAGTTAATCATTGGTTTGACCTCGTGACTGACAAAGAACCCTGTGAGTTGGGAATCATCTCTGCATTTTCTTGGAGTACACTGGGCGTGAATGATTAGTGTTACATCTCATCCTATCCTAGGCGATAGTTTAGGTGATGTCTCTGTTTTGTGGGTTTGTGTCTTTGTAACCTGGTGATGTGACCTGGTGTGCATGCACAGCGCACACACACACAATGCACGGCCCCCGTAGTGCCCCTCCACCCGCAGCATTCCTGTCTTCCCGCAGGGCACCTCCTCATCGTATGTGACCCCTGACAGCCCTTCATGCAGGAGCATAAGGCCCCAGCGTCAATCCGTGTACTAAATATTAGCAAAGCTTAACTTTTTTCTTATTTTCTTAGATAAAATAGAAATCTGAATATCTTCCCACTCCCCAGTGGGACGGTTTGCAGGCCACCGCAGCTGTGCTGTGTGAGGGGTGACATCGCTCTGTGGCCTTTGCCTTCCCTCTCTAACGGCCGTCATGTGTTGTGCCCCCTCAGACATCTGGAGAGAAGAAGAGATCTGGCCATAGTGACAGCAATGGCTTCGCCGGCCACATCAACCTCCCGGACCTGGTGCAGCAGAGCCATTCCCCTGCGGGAACCCCCACTGAGGGCCTGGGGCGCGTCTCCACTCACTCCCAGGAGATGGACTCTGGGACTGAAGTAGGTGCTGGGCAATAGCCACGACAGCTCTGTCCTCCAGCAGGGGGTTCTGAGACCCCGGGCCCCTCGAGAAGGAGGCTTTGCCAAGCTCCCAGAAGCGTGTTTGGTTGGGTTTTATTATACTATATAACTACTTATGCATATGATCAAATGGACCAAATCCTAGAAGCAGAGCAGTGAAAAGTTCTCAGGTAGCATCTGAACCAAAGCCTGTTTTTACAGAAGCAAATAGTGAGGCTCAGAGAGGTTAAGTGCCTTGCCTAAAGGCACACAGCTGTTTTGTGACAGAGCTGGGAGCAGAACTGAGACCTCCTATCTCCCAGGCCAGGAAAGGAAACTTCAACCTATAGAGATTCCAAGGCCAATAGTTGAAGTTCATAGTTACATTAATTTAGTCAAACTAAGTTTGACTTAGGTGAAATAAGGTTGACATGATTTGTTTATGAAAAATAAAAATAGATACGTTCTCAAAGTGTTCATCTTCCTAAACTCCAAATCGCACAAGAAAGGGAGAAGTGGGATATTATCTTTCCTACACAGAAAAGAGTCTGGGGAAGAAAGCCAGAATAAACAATCTGCCAGGAAGTGCTTGTAGATTTCATTGACCGAGCTTGACCAGTCGGATGAGATCACAGTCGGATGAGATCACAGTGCTTGGTCATGTTCCATTAATAGTCTTTTGAATCACACATAGACCCTACATGTGTTTATAATGCACACAGTTTATAATGCTGTTTTTGAGGTTGTCCATGCACTGAGTTTTTATGATGCACCATTTGGATTCTAAAGCTATAGAGCAGGTGAACTTTGCTGCAAGGAAAAGAACATAGAGCACTGTTATAGCTTCATGCACGGTGGACGGTTGTTTTCTGCCTGACTTTGGGTACCAAGGAGGACTCCGTGCGTTCAGACCCTACTTCACATTCTGCTGCTTCCCCAGCTCGAAGTGGGAATGTCAATACTTGCACACCTCCTTCATAGACTTCTAAAGATCAAAGGAGAGAATGTCTGTGAAAGTGCTCTATTTGGGAGGGGTAGTCCTACCTTATGGAGGATGAAATTGTTTTGATTTCATAACGTGAAGGGGAAATCTTGCATTAAAGTCAGATTGGGCCTTTGTGGTTTTCTCCTTATGTGTTTAGGGGTCTTGGGATACTGGTTTTATTTTTAAATAAAAACCTGAAAAAAAAACTTAAAAAATTAAAACTTAAAGACATTTATCCCCCCAAAAGATGCTTCTTATATTGAATGCAGATCTGTTTATAATATTAAAAGGACTTGAGTGTAAGTAGGAGTGGAGATAGACAAATTTGGGAGATGGATATTGAAGCTCCTTTGACAAAACTCAAAAATGGAATATTGGGACATGAAGCCTTGATAGTTTACTGTTCCCTAGTTTAGTTCTGACTTCATATCTTAATTGTGCTCTCTAAGCCCTTGAGATTATTTTTTAAATAAGCCCTTAAGGTCTATTGCCTGCAAACCTAATATCTTCACGAAGTTCCCACATAGGGCATATAAGTATCCTTTTAAGGAAACTATCATGGAAAGGAAAAATCTTCATTCCCTGGATGAAATTGTCCCTGAATTGCAGATTTTAAGGCTTCTTGAGCCAACACCAATCCACCTGCATCACCAGGCCAGCATGGAAGGCCCCAGAGGCCCCAAGAGGGAGTCTTTGGTTGATCATGTGTTCAGGATGAAGTGCTGCTGTGCTGCTATGCTTACTTAGTTTACTGCCAATTTGTGTCAGCTTTTCTTAAAACCATTTGGTCAATAAGAGATTGCTTTTACTTCAAGGGAGAAATAGGCTCTGTCACTACAGCCATCTTATCAGATATTAAGGTGCTACATATGGTCCATAATATAATTTGCTCACCACAATTCTTGCAGTCTGATGATTAATGAAACCCTGCAAAGACATAATGGTTAGTGAGGAACCAGTATCAGTAGAAGCTGGAGAGAGAGGCACACACTTCGACTTGGGGGTCAGAGTGTGAACAGTTGGATGGTTTGAAGAGTCTCTAATAATTTTAAGCAAAGTATTATTAGCATCGTTTGTTGCTACAGTATTTATCTATCTGCTCTTCTTAATCTTCTTGCTTATTTAGTATGGCATGGGGAGCAGCACCAAAGCCTCCTTCACCCCCTTTGTGGACCCCAGAGTGTACCAGACGTCTCCCACTGATGAAGATGAAGAGGATGAGGAATCATCAGCTGCCGGTAAGCTAGAAGGCCCCGATGTTTTAGAAACAGCTTGGTTTTCCTTTCTGATATGACCTGATAAAAAATTAATTATTAGTTCAATAGTTAAGCCATTAACTGCTTAGGCCCTGTCTTAAAGGGAAGACTTTTTTTTAAATAGGATTCCTCAAACAAAGTTCTTTCTATTTTTTTTCATCTCTTCTATTTTGATTCTGGTAGGAACCCAGAGGTATCCAGGGGCCCTAGGAAAAGCTGTTCCTCAGAGATCTCCAAACTCACCACATATTTCTCAGAAGCAATTTCTGGGTACAGTGCTGTGCACGCAGTAGACAAAATAAATGCGTGTTGAGTTGTGTTGAGCTCTAGGTGTGTGCTTCCCACTTCAAAAGTCTGGCTGATTTAGAGGACAGTCTTGCTTTCTAGAATTCTGCAACTCACTAATCATCAGACTCAACTTAGACCAGTTTGTCAGTTGATAATGTGGAATTTCAAAAAGTTAATCTGTCCTGCATATATTACAGGAGATGAGGATGGTGTGTTGAATTTTATGAGATGAATATTAATTCCCTAAACTACTCAAGTAGTGTCTATAAGCCTGTTTTACTAACGGATAAAACACTGCTTTTATGAATGACATACTTTATTCTACTAAAAAAGTGTAAAATATTTATAGTTTCAGTGTTTCTTTGCCTTTACCATAATGCACACTAAACAAGGAGAAATCGTAGTTATTTGAAGCCCCTTTTCCATATCTCCATTGGTTATATTTTAAGATGCCACTGACTTCTCTGATTCTTTTTCTCAAAGCTCTGTTTACTAGCGAACTTCTTAGGCAAGAACAGGCCAAACTAAATGAAGCAAGAAAGATTTCAGTGGTAAACGTAAACCCAACCAACATTCGGCCTCATAGCGACACACCAGAAATCAGAAAATACAAGAAGCGATTCAACTCAGAAATACTTTGTGCAGCTCTGTGGGGTAAGTTGGTGCTTTTTTACCATTCATTAATGAATTGACCCTCAAACAGGAATCTTACTATCAGAAAAGTGCTGATTGAATCATGGGTGATCGAGACCCGATTTGGGACTGTCTCTGCCTCAAGAGAGACCAAGAGCAATTTTATATTTAGAAAGAACTGATACCCTAACTGATACAATTTTATATTTAGAAAGAACTGATACCCAGGGTAGCAATGAGATTCAGAGTGACCTTGTCACATAACAGTGATGGGCTAAAGCCAACAACAGAACTAACTACCACTTAATATACGCCCACTCTGTGCCCAGCGCTGTGTGATGTGCCCCACGTCCTGTCTCTGTGATCCATACAACATTCTGCAAGGACAATAATGGCGTGACCTTCATGTGACAGTTGAAAAAGCTGCACAGAATATTTTAGTGAATTGCCAAAGGCCATACCAGTAGTAGTAGCAAGATAAAACTTGAAAAGGACAACAAATGATGAGCCTTCCCTTTTAGTTCAAAGCATCAACCTGGGGCTTCCCTGGTGGCACAGTGGTTGAGAATCTGCCTGCCAATGCAGGGGACACAGGTTCGAACCGTGGTCTGGGAGGATCCCGTGTGCTGCGGAGCAACTGGGCCCATGAGCCATGGCCGCTGAGCCTGCGCATCTGGAGCTTGTGCTCCGCAACAAGAAAGGCCGTGATAGTGAGAGGCCCGCACACTGCGATGAAGAGTGGCCCCCGCTTGCCGCAACTGGAGAAAGCCCTCGCACAGAAACGAAGACCCAACACAGCCAAAAATTAATTAATTAATTAATTAATTTTTTAAAAAATCAACCTGCAGTTCTTGTGAAAAAGATCTACAGATTTTAGCTGACCTCAGACTCAGTATAGGTGTGATGAGATTCTATCAAAATCCTGGTCTATGTTACCATAAACATGACATACAGATCAAGGAAGGACATGGCTCATCTGCACCCATCTAAAATACTACACCTAGTTTGAAGCACCACAATTTTACAAGGGCAAAAGCATTTGAGTTGTTAGCAGGGATGAGCACAGAGCCTGGAAACCATTTCAGGGGAGTAAGGCTCTGTCCTCTGGAGAAGAGACTATTAGAAGACAACAAGATAACCGTGTTTCATATTGACTAACATGTGGTTGAAAGAGCAGACATTCACGTTACTTAGAAGACAGATGTGCAGTAAGCAAAAGAAGTGGAAAAGTTACCCGTTCATAAATATAGGCCATTGCACAGCTGAACTCACAATGTGAGCACGTGTCTGTGTGTATGTTGGGAGTCAGGGGTGTTTATTTGCCTAGAGATGAATTTTCAAGATTGTAACTATCCAGAGAAGACCACTTACCTACCAGAGTTTTTGTAATAGGAATTACTGCATGGGAGATGGGCTGGACTAGAGTTAGATGCCTGAGAAGTCCCGTATAGCAGCGGTCCGCAACCTTTTTGGCACCAGGGACCGGTTTCGTGGAAGACAATTTTTCCACAGACGGCGGGGGGCAGGGAATTGGGGACCCCTGCCTTACAGTCAATATTTCTGTGCCTCTTGGGCTAGTAATACCTGCACTTGAATTGGCTTATTATTTCCCTAACAAAGAGCAGAACCTTAAAGTATGGGATGTAAATTAAACTTTGGTGTGAGAAGGAAGAAGGACTTTTCTTCCAATAGAGTATGGGAATGGGGCACTCAATTATATGTAGAAGGTGGGTAGGCTAGAAATCACTGCATGAATAGGAGTGGGGTGAACCTTGGGGAAGTCTCAAGGTATGATTTATAGAGAGAGCCAAGAAAAGGGTGGGTGTTACAGGAAAGGAATAAAAGCAGATTGTCCTGGCATCACATCTGTGCCTCAGGCTCCTCTTGAGAAGAACTCTATTTTAGGTAGTAAAAGGCTACATGTAATGAATGCTGCTACTACTTTATAAAAGAAAACTAATTTCATTACCAGAGGGACAGTGATTTAATTACTGTCTCAGAGCTACTACTTCTACACTCCCTACTGTAGTACCTGCTTGCCCATTAGTTTATATTTACAAGTCACAGTTTCTTAGGTTTTAAAGGGACCCTGGATGCAGAAGAGTAAAGTCCATAAGAGTCAGTCTTGGGATGCTTCTTAAATTTGCAGGTGTAAACCTCCTGGTGGGAACTGAAAATGGCCTGATGCTTTTGGACCGAAGCGGGCAAGGCAAAGTTTATAATCTGATCAACCGGAGGCGATTTCAGCAGATGGATGTGCTAGAGGGACTGAATGTCCTCGTGACGATATCAGGTATGTTGCTGGGGTGACCAAGTCCTCCAGGTCTGCACAGATGGAAAAGGTGATCACCTCACTTCTGAAGGAATAGTAAGCTCTGCCCTTCCCAGCCAACGAGCAGCACGATAAATTATGGCAGTAGGGCCAGAATGACATCACCCACGTTTTGTAACTCCAGAGATTCTGACCTTCAAAGGGAAGTCTCTCACCTCTGCCTGAAATCTGAATGAGACAGAGACATACCACCACGGCTGTGTACGTATGGGCCTTCACCCTCTGCCAGGACTCAGCAAGGATCCTTTTAAGGTGTCTGTACTCCAGTCATTGCCGTCCACTCTCAGATGGAGAATATAAAAATGTAGGCTTCTGGATGAATTGGGAGATTGGGATTGACATATATACACTAATATGTATAAAATAGATAACTATTAAGAACCTGCTGTATAAAAAATAAAATAAAATTCAAAACAATAAATGTAGGCTTCTGGGAGTGAGAAATTTTGTAAGCAGAAATTTCTCTGGTCTCTTTTCTTATAAGAACTGCTTTAGTTTATAGTTCACTGACATTTTAGCAAGTGCAGCTGGCCCATTGGGTGATTGAGTCTGCAAGGAGATTGGAAGGTAGGAATCATTGCCACCCTCTGCAGCTTTCCACTTCCCAAAAAGAGCTTAAAAAAAAAGAGAGACAAAAGTGAAGGCCTTACTATTGACAAGTTAAAAATGTAACCTGAAGGAGTCTATGTTCTTGCAAGTTTTTTCTTTCGGATGGTGTTTGAAGGAGTTTAATAAATAATACCTCTCTTTTCCCCTCCCATCCCATCCAGTATGAAACCGACAGTACCCCTGCACATTAGAACCACCTGAGGAGGTGTGAAAACTCCAGGATGCACCCCAGACTAGCGGGTCAGAATCTGGGAGTGTGGCCCAGGTCTCAGAAGCTTTCATGGCTCCTGACGTGTCTCCACTGTGCAGCCAAGTTTGAGAACCAGCCATTGTTTTACAAAGAGAAACATAGGGCTCCTCTTGGGTTGAACCTTGAATAAAGTTTAACTCTTCAGCTGTACTTCTGTTTTGAGAAAATGCCCTCATTTGAGGCTACAATTTCCTCTTTTGCCTGTCCATTGAATGCTCAGTTTCATCTCTTTTTATTCTCCCCAAATAAGGGTTTGCCAAGCAAATTCTTCTTGTATTATCATTTTTGTTTAATTCAGCGTACTCCTTTATTCTGGGTAATGCGTTCTTGATTGCAATACCCCCAAATCAAATTTAAAACCGTACGTCTGCCAGTCACCTACCAAAAGTGGAAATGATATCAGAAAATTCATGTTCAGACTTCATTATGTTGCTAGTGACACATCCCATTTTTAAAAGTGTAACCATTTCTTATTATCATGAGGTTCATAGGTAGGGAAAGAAGAAAATAAAAACAGGAGCCAAATTTTCTTGAACTGCCCTCGGATCTGTGTTGGCACAGAGGAGAAAGCACCAGCCCTCCTGCCCATCCTAGCTATAGAAATCAATGCATATTCAAGGCTTTTGGTTATAAAAAGGAATAGTAACTGCACATGGTTCCCTTAATTTAGGTTATAAATGTACTCTCCTGTCAAATCCAGTGTGCAATGCTTTAATGAATTCTTTTCTTCTGGTATATATCACAGCTGCAAAATATGGAACATTTTTTGACACCTAAGAGAAGTCAAAGGAAAATAAGTCCCCAAGAAGTATAACCCACAGGCTTAAATTACTGATCACTTAGGAAAAGCCACCCCAAGGGACATCTTCTTATCTGGTACTCAGATAATCTCAATATATTAAATTTTGCTCCTCAATTTAAAACTACTCAATGTTTTTAAGACGTTTCCTTATCATACTAAGAATTCTTTACTCCATGATCTCTTTCCCATCATTTACCAAAGGGAACTTTTGTGTTTTTTTCCAAGTACACATCTTTTTCTCCGTTCTTATTTTTGTTTGACACTCCTTTTAGGGATCTCAGCACTGTAAACATGTCCAAGAGTTATTTTCTGAGCCCTGATGGCCATCATTGAACTTGTTTCTCATATCTCCTTAAGAAATTCCTTTTTCTGTTTGGTAAAATGAACCTACTACCAGCTGTCGTCTTTAAAGTAATAGAGGAGGCGAGTAAGGGGGGCTCTGCATTAACATATGCTGTTGGGTAGAAGGTGAGGGAAAGGTAGTCACACATGAGTATGCTAAAATGTCCAGTTGTCAAAACTCCTTCATGTAATTAGATCTGGAATGTTTTGGAACACTGATCAACCATTCCGTTACAGAATTAGGTCTTACTGAGCAGACACTGCCCTTTGCACTGGGAGGAGAGAATAAGAGCACCTTTGCTCAAATAAGAAAGCACCAGAAGGTAAAGACAAATTATGCAATGGTTATTTGCCCAAAACACTTGGACCTGTCTTGATCGTAAGTTCTGGCAGAGACAATACTTTGATGATGCTGGAGACACTGGTTATTGTGCCTTCACACATACACAGACACACACACAAGTGTAAATAAAATAAAATGGAGATGGAGAAGGACTGAGAGAAAAAGCTGCCTCAGGGCCTTGAAATTAAAGTTCTATTACTTCAACAGGAAAGAAGAATAAGCTACGAGTTTACTATCTTTCATGGTTAAGAAACAGAATATTACACAATGACCCAGAAGTAGAAAAGAAACAAGGCTGGATCACTGTTGGGGACTTGGAAGGCTGTATACATTACAAAGTTGGTAAGTCTGAAGACATGGAATTGTTTGCTCAATCCAAATTACTCAGTTAAGTTTCATTTAGTTTTTTTCCATCAGATATTGATGATGCATTTGTGACCAGTTTAAGACACTGCTGGAACCTTAAATATACTTGCATTATTTCCCCAGAAAGTTAGATTGATGAAGTTCAAAGAATGCATTTAGAATAAAGTCTTAGGCTCCAGTTTGAACTCACTCCCAAAGACCCATTAAAATAACCATGAAGAAATAAAAGTGCTGTAAACCTACAAGGACAAAGGGACCAGGAGAAGAGAAAACAGATAAGAGATGTCAACAAAATTGAACAAGAATTGTTAGATGACTAGGAACAGAACTAGCTGACCAGGAAATGCTGAATTCGAAGTCGGCTGTGAGGAAAGTCATCAAAATCAATCCAATCACTCAACAGCACCCAGAAAGGCCCAGGACCTGAGGCCCCAGGTGTATCTGAGATGGAGGTGGAGGGTGGGATTGAAAATGGGAGGATTGTTGGAAAGTTGATGAACAGTAAATCCTCCAGAACCCAGTCAGGCAGCCACCCTCCCTGACAGCAGCAGAAGATGAAAGGTGGGCACAGCCAATCTGTTGATGGGGAATATTGAATTATAAGGACACACTAATACACACACACACACACCTCCTTCCCCTGTTTAGCACCCCAAATGTTGCCAGCCATGCTTATACTCCCAAGCAAGAGATTGAAAGATGGTCTTTGGAGAAACTAAATGGCCAGCAAGAAAAGATGTTGAGGTACTAATATTTGAAATGCCGTGAAAAGAGCATGCTATCTAACCACCTTAAAAGTGAAACCCATCAGTCGATAAGCCCACTAGAGCAGACAGTGGGAAAATCCACTAATGGGAAGGAAACTTAAACAGAAAGAAGGGACTTTAGAGGAAACAAGGATAATGAGGAGTGGAACAAAAATTTTTTTAAAGAAACTATCAATATAATAACTTCAGAGAGTTTAGAAATACTGTTTCCATAAAAGAAGAATAGGTGTTATTTTTTTTAAAAAGATGGAACAGGGTTGGAGAATGTCATTCAGAGACCAAGGAAAAAAATCTTGGAAATTAAAATATATTGGCAGGAATAGAAAATGCAGTAGAAGGGTCGGAAGACAAAGATGAGAAATGTCCTAGAAAGTAGAATGAAAAGAAAAGAAAAAAGAGAGAATGGGTAAGAGAATAAAAGTTTCGGTCCAAGTGGTTCAAAATGTAAGTTACATGAGTTTTAGGAAAAAGATTAAGAAGCGGAAGGGGAAGAAAGCATCAAAGAAAGAATACAAGAAAAGTTTCTAGAATTAAGACCTCAAAATCTCAAATTAAAAAGATTCACTGAGTACCTAGTATAGTGAATGAAAAAAGACTCACAAGAAGACATAGCAACATGATATTTCAGCACCCAGGAAATGAGAAGGCTCTTAAAGCTTTCAAATTATAAGTAAATAAATAAACAGTTTACATGTAATAGACACAGAATTAGGTGGCCTGGGACTTGCAGCAGTACTAGAAGGTTAGAAGACAATGGAGGGGACTTCCCTGGCAGTCCAGTGGTTAAAACTCCATGCTCCCACTGCAGGTGGCGAGGGTTTGATCCCTGGTCAGGGAACTAAAATCCCACATGCCGTGCAGCACGGCCAAGAAAAAAGAAAAAAAGACAATGGAGCAAGGCTTTCAAAGTTCTAAAGGAAAAAAATTTTTCACTTAGTATTTTATAACCCGTCTGTATTAGCCAGGGCTCTCCAGAGAAACAGAACAAGCAGGATGTGTATATATAGAAAGAGAGACAGAGAAGGAGAAAGAAATTAGTCCAGGCAAAGTGGGACAATGGAGGGTTCAGGAAGAGGTACCTACAAGAAAAATAAAATGTTACTAATAGATCACCTGCCATATTTGACTGTACTGACAGCACTAACAAAAAGTTTCCATGTGCTTAGAGATACATACATAGAAAATAAGGAAGTGAAAAAAATTTGAAAGCAAGAAAGGAATTATAATAATGGTATACTACATGCCTCATCTATGAACAATAATGATTTAAACACAGGATTTTGACTTAACCAAAACTTGTAAATATAACTATATTGGAGGTGTGGGGAGGAAGAGATGTGTACGTTTGAGAGAGAGATCTAGAGAGAGGAGATTGCTGTAAGAGACTAGACCCTTTCCATTCTCCAGAGTCAGTAGGTAATATCTACAGCTGAAAAAAGTTGTAAATAACATTACCAGCATGTCATTTAGAAATATGGAAATAAATCACTGAAGAAGTATTTGAAAGTATATTAAAGACAGAATAGTAAACAGGAGAGGCATGCTACAGAAAAAGAGCTCAGAGAACAAGAATTTGGTCAGTTATCCTGGGCTAAATTCTTTAGGACACAGAATATTCTGTTTTTTTCAAACATTTTGTAAATAAAAAGACTGCCATGTGTACTGTCTTAGTCTGTTCAAGCTGCTATAACGGAATACCACAGACTGGGTGGCTTATAAACAACATAAATTTATTTCTCACAGCTCTAGAGGCTGGGAAGAGCCAAGATCAAGTTGGTGGCAGATTCAGTATCTGGTGAGGGTCTGCTTCCTGGGGCATAGGCAGTGGTCTTTTTCCTATAACCTCACATAGCAGGAAGGGAGAGGGATCTCTCTGGGGTCTCATGTTAAGGGCACTGTCCTTTTTGAATTCCTAATAACTGGAATCCAAATTTGAATAATAAGCGAACGGCAGCCATTATGTCTCTACCCATTTGTTGATTTTTCTACCATCTTGCCATATCAGCTCTCAGCTGCTTACATGTGTGTCAACATAAAAGCCAGGCAAGGAAACATGAAGGATTTTTATACAGATTCTTCTTAGAATAAATAATTCACATCTAGACCTAGTGCTTAGAGGCAGTCCTAAGCCAGTTACATCTTTAGATGAAGAAAAGAGCCTTCAGTATGAAGCCAAAGGCCCCAAGTATCCTGCAAACCAAGTACATTAAAGGAAGTTAAATCTATATCTATGAGAACATCCCACACCAGAGCATTACCCTCAATCAGGATGATATATATGTGTGTGTGCGTATGTGTGTATATATATATATATATATATATATATATATATATATATATATATAGTGGTTTACACATTCATTAATACAAAAACTTGAATAAATTAATGAACTATTTTAATTCATAATTTTTCTATTACAGTCAAATATGAAAGGATCAAATTCTTGGTGATTGCCTTAAAGAATGCTGTGGAGATATATGCTTGGGCTCCTAAACCATATCATAAGTTCATGGCATTTAAGGTAAGTAGGCATGTGATTACCTAACAAGGGCTTGTTTTTTTATATAGTTTAGGTTCCCATCAGTTAACAGTGGTTAACTTACACATACACTAGTACCAATTTTTCTGTATATAATAAACCTCTTTTAAAAGTGTAGGAGCTCTTATTTGTTATTCTAAAAGTAAAAACTAGGTATTAGTAAATACTGTTAATTAGTCAAATTAAAATTTGGGTACACCCTCCTCCATTTCAGGTCTATGCATCCTCATCTCTAAGTGGCATTTAGTATGGAATGGTGACCAGGCAACGCATTCATTATGCTAGTAGGCAATGAGATTTATTATACACCCACCTAACTAGGGCACTCTCTTGATATTTCATCTGAAAAAGGCAGATCAACAACAAGCAGCACTGAAGCTCAAGGCTGAACTGAGTCTCTAAATCTTGTAATCCTCGTAAGCCTTTTGGGGAAAAGTCGCTAAAACTCACTTGATGCTTATATATCCCCATTGCTGTTGGACTTCTCTGAAATGAATACTGAATGTAGTCACATATGGAAATGGCCTAGTTTCTCTGCATCCTTCAATTTTCATTGCTGTTTCATTTTTTACCTTGTCTAAGTCTGTACCCACCGTGGTTGGCTTGATAACTAATGAGCTTCAACAGAAGTAGGATGGGGAAATGCTGGTCCCATTGACTCCAGATCATGAAAGCTGACCCCCAAATGCCAGAAGGACCAGTGCTTACAGGCACTCTGATGTTTTCAGAGCTGCACAGTCTACCCATAGCCAGTGTGAATTTACCTTCTGTTCATTCTTACTCTCTGCCTACATCTCTCTTTCTTTATATCTCCTTGGCCCTCACTTTTTCTCCCCACCTTTATGACTATTATCTTTCTTTGACCCTTTATGTATTTTCTGTTGCCACATATGCCACGTGAGGGCAGAAGCTGCCTTGGGAACATTACAAAGCCCTCTTCAGAGTTGAATCACCCCCGCTTCTATCTTGTTCCTTTAGCAGGGCAAGGAGTTCATTTGTGATGTGCTCAGGAAGATGCGAAATGGGCCCCACTCGTTAACCCCGCTTTTATGGAGAGAAATGTTTGGAATGCATTGGGTTAGTAATAACACTTCAGGGATGACTCCTGACAGCTACGGCTGTGCGGCTGTGCTGCTGTCCTGCCAAAATCTCTCTTCACAAAAGCTTTTCAATCAAGATCCCGTTCCCATTCCGGTTCTGAAGTTACTGTCATCAGTGTACTAGCCAAAGTGCAGGATTGACTGCAAAATGCTTTGTTGAGCAAACCATGGCCAGCCTAGAAAGAGGGAAGAGCAAAGGCAAGGACTCGAAGAGGAAAGACTGGAGCTGGCAGGGGGTCGAGCCCTCCCGTGGGACAAGGAGATGAGGCTCGAACCTCCCGTATGTGAGAATGATGTTAGCAAAAGAGAAGGAGGGAGGGGTCTGTTAGGTGACGGTGGCATGGTAGCCGAGGCACTTGTGGTTTTACAGATTCTCGCCCAGACTCCAAGGCCAATACAGGTGGAGTGTGGATTAAATAATGGCAAAGGAAAACAGAGGAACACTTGACAGTTAGTTGGGGCTTAGACTCTGGAGTCTCACACACAGAACTTTGATAAACGTGGCTGGAGTTCTTTTTTTCTTTTCCCTTTAAACCCAGCTAGCCAACGTAAACCGTGAGTCTTGAGATGAATCATCCCCACCGTCCTCTATCGCCCAAACCCAAGTCTCAGATCTCAACATTAAGTTTAGAGAAAGCGCCAGCCTGATGTGTACTCACTCACCCAGGAGAGTCAGAACCAGAGCATGCCTGTTAACCCTGAACAGGCTTAGCACAGGGCTGGCCCGCCTGCCCACCCAGTCTGTCTCTGAAAAGGTAGTAGCCATGCCTGGGCCTGGCTGTCCCTTGGGAAGGGGAGGGGCCAGAGAGGTGACTGGACCTTCTTCTTGGGGAAAAGGCCAGAAATAAACAGGGAAGAACAGCAGCACCCAGACACCAAGTTTTTAATATATGACGATACTATCAAAACTGACAACTGTCAACCAGCTTCTCTGCCCTGGAGCACAAGGGGTAGAAAAAGGGGAACAAATGGATGCTAGACTCTTCCTCCCAGAGTCAGAATATGAGTAGCCCTAAAATTGAAAGAAAGATTTCCTAGCTTTTCAATTTAAGAAAGTCAGACATTAACTTCCACAGGAAATGGCTAAAGGAAAAATTTATTAAGATAACGTCTTTGAATGATGTGGGTACTCATGGGGTGATTTTTAAAGTCTTTTGCAGATCTCCAGCACAAGCCACTGCTTGTTGATCTCACAGTAGAAGAAGGTCAAAGATTAAAGGTTATTTTTGGTTCCCACACTGGTTTCCATGTAATTGATGTTGATTCAGGAAACTCTTATGATATCTACATACCATCTCATGTAAGTTCCTGGAAGCAGACTGTCAAGACTCTCTGTTCCACAACCTGTGTGTATAGATTTGTTTTTGTACATTTTTAGTGGAGGTCATGCTAACTTTTACTAATCAGTAAAGCAGATGGACTTATGGTCTTCACTAAATAGATGAGGCTTTTAAGACATAAAACATGTAACTTTAACTGATTTTTATGGCTGCTTAAAATTGAGTAACACGTAATAGCAATTATTTGCCATTTACTGGACATGTTGTCTCATTGGATTTTACATTAAAATACATACAGTGGTTTTCGTTCAAGGGCATAGATTCTGTTTTTTAAGCAAGACTATAGTAGATGAGCATCTATTTTTAGTTTTTGCAGGAGATTGGTTCATTTTATGTGGGAGAAGTCCAGTGATCCTTTTTCTGCTATTGTTCCTCTCTTCAAGTGGAGGACAGTGTCACGTAGCGGAATCAGACACCCTGGAGCACATGCTCTGGCTCTTGCACCTATTCGCTTTGCAATAGTGGACACATTAGGCAGCCTGTCCAACCCTCAGCTTTCACATCTGTAAAATGGGGCTAAGAGGACCTATCACATAGGATTATCGTCAGCATTAAGTGAGGTCATACATCTAAAGTAGTTGGCACAGGGCCCTGCAAATTGTACTATTAATATTACTATACTGACACATTGCCTAAAACATGACTTTTAAGGGACGTGCTGCCCATGGTTTCATGTAGTAGGATGAGTGCAGTGTAAATTGTGTTTCCTCTAATGTATGTAGTCCCAAGGCTAACATACAGTAGAAATTATTCATCAACAAAGTCTGAGACCTAATCTGTTGCTGTGTGGTATTTTGAGACTTTAAAGACTTTACTCCAAAGGAACACAACAGTTGAAAAAAGTTGTTTTGGTGCACGACACACATACGTCATTGGTTGTTACATTACAGCTTTTCTTGTGTGTGTATGTGCACACAGGACTCACAGCCCGTGCTCTTGGTGAGGGGACTGGGCTGTCCCCATGATCATCCTCCATCCCCTCATTCCTGTCCACCATGTACCTACTGGACAGCCATGACATTCTCAGCCAGGGGATCGCAGCAGCACCACGTCTCTTTTCCCAGAACAAGTCAATCTACACTTACCTGAATAGTATGATTTTTTTTTAGTGAACGGTAATTTTTAAATTTTTTTCTCAACAAGCCATTAATTTGGACTACAGTAAGTCCCCTACATAAGAACGAGTTCCGTTCTGAGAGCAAGTTCATAAATTTAGTTTGTTCCTAAGTCCAACAAAGTTAGCCTAGGTACCCAACTAACACAATCGGCTATGTAGTACTGTACTGTAATAAGTTTATGATACTTTCCACATAAATAATAATACACAAAAAACAAACAAAAAAATAAAGAAAACATTTTTAATCTTACAGTACAGTACCTTGAGAAGTACAGTAGTACAGTACAACAGCTGGCACTTCTTAGCAGTACCAGCTACATGACTGCTGCTTTTACGCTTGCTTCTGGACATCCTGGGCTTGAAATAATGATACTGTACTACTGTACTCTATACAGTACTGTAAAAGTAAAGTACACAAAAGCACAACCACTTGTAGAGGATGCACACACGTCACAATGTACACCAGGCACGTGAATATTGGACATGCGAACACACGTTCGCACCTTGGAAAGTTCGCACCTTGAAGGTTCGTATGTAGGGGACTTATTAGGCATACAGATAAACAATCTGTATTGACTGTTCATAGCCTGTTTTGGTCCCACCTTTTGGCCCCACTTGGGCTGTTTCCATCAGATCCAACTGGATTGCATTCTCCTCATCTTTTTTGGAAGTAGATAGAAAACACGAGATTTTCAATGTCCACGGGAATGTGCTCAAATCCCAATTCTACCACCATATACTAGTGCAGCTTTGGTCAAATTACATAACCCCTCTGAGATGCAGTTGCTTCATCTGTAGACAGAAATATCTAGCATGGGGAGCTGTTTTAAAGGCCAGAAGATATACATGGAAAGGGCCCACGCTTGGCACAGGGCAGTTGCTCCATAGCTGTAGTTGTTGCTTTTAGAACAGGTAAATTGGATTCTCAACCTAGTGCCTAAGTTTGTATTTACCAGGGTATTTGACAGGTTGGTGGTTAAATTAAGCAAAGCCAAACGTCAGTCTCTAGAATGTAAATGGAAAAGGGAAAAGAAAAACTTTTTTTTTCTTTGCAATTCTTAGAGATTAATAGCTAAGATACTGTCTTATTTTTAAAAAGAATAATGCCTGGCTTTTCTTTGTCTTCTAGATTCAGGGCAATATTACTCCTCATGCCATTGTCATCTTGCCTAAAACAGATGGAATGGAAATGCTTGTTTGCTATGAGGATGAGGGGGTGTATGTAAACACCTACGGCCGGATAACTAAGGATGTGGTGCTCCAATGGGGAGAAATGCCCACGTCTGTGGGTAGGTTAACCATTCCTTATCTCCTTCAGCAGTTACACCCCCCAAATGAAACGAAAGTCAAGAAATGTGAAACAACCATTTGATTCCACAAAAAAAGTCTGTGAATAACACTTGTAAGACTTGCTTTGTCTGTTTATCTCAAGTCGTTTGTCATTTTTGTGGTTAAGATGTGAACAGATGCTGTGAGTTATTGCCCATCTAATGTTTTTAATGCAGTTTTGGAAATTCCTTTTGACAGCCTACATTCATTCCAATCAGATAATGGGCTGGGGCGAGAAAGCTATTGAGATCCGGTCAGTGGAAACAGGACATTTGGATGGAGTATTTATGCATAAGCGAGCTCAAAGGTTAAAGTTTCTATGTGAAAGAAATGATAAGGTAAATCCGTTTCAACATTTGCATTAGTGTTTGCATTTTAAGAGACCACCAGGTACCTGTGAAACCTTCATTTTCCTTTATACTGATTTGAATCACATCTGTGTTAAACAATCAATATTATCTTGAAATGGCATTATTTGGTTTGATTCATGTGAATCCTCAAAATATATTATTCACGCATCAAAAAAGACATAAGGGCTTCCCAGGTGGCGCAGTGGTTGAGAGTCCGCCTGTCGATGCAGGGGACATGGGTTCGTGCCCCGGTCCGGGAAGACACCACATGCCGCAGAGCAGCTGGGCCCGTGAGCCGTGGCCACTGAGCCTGCGTGTCCAGAGCCTGTGCTCTGCAATGGGAGAGGCCACAACAGTGAGAGGCCGTGTACCGCAAAAAAAAAAAAAAAAAAGACATAAAAACATCTAAAATATTTCTTGTAAACTCTTAGTAACTTGTGTGGCTTGCAGGCCTTAAGATGACTCAGCAAATACCCCAAATTCTCCTAAGCACTTAGAAGAGCCGGCCTCTCATTAGTCATCTCACAGTGGGTCAACTTTATACCCCACTTTTAGACTTTTCACAAAATCACTATTGGGACGTAACCCATCACATTATATTCGATTTTAAATGTAAAACATTTGACACGTAGAAATATAAACTTTTTAAAAGTGTCACCCATACCTTAAGGAATGCACAATCACAAACTCAACTAGTGCCATGTCCTGTGTCATTCCAGCCATGTTTCTTCTGAAGTGTCATAGGGGGACTGTTTTCCAGTGAAATCGGCGGTGTTTGTCTGGCATGATGTCGCCCAGAAGGCCTATTCTGCCGCAGTGCTGCTTCTCCCTTGCCCTCCCTGTAGACTAACCCAGAGTTTTTAGTAGCTAAGCTATACTGTATTTGTGAATTCGTCCTTTGGGACTATGGCCAACTTAGAAATGCTGTCCCCAAAACAGCAGACATAAACATCTATAGAAAAGAACGTGACAGGTTGAACAGACCTGCATCTCTTGACTCACTCCCGTTCCCCAGAAGCCAGGCTGGTCTTAGTCTGGCCCTGGAGTAGCCAAGTACTCTGACCTGGTATGGTCTGGTGTGGTCTGGGTGTACAACAGCTGGGGATGGCAAGGATGGTCCCAGGCCCTTATCAGAATACACCAGAAAACAGACCTGACCCCTAGTAAAATTCCAACCCCCGCCTAGTCTCTGGGAATCATAAGACTAGGAGTGATCTGGGCATGGACACCCACACTCCAGTTCATTGAAGTCCCACCCCAGAAAGCCAATTTCAAGTCACGACCACACCCTCAGCAGCAGGCTGGGACCACACCAGCATCTGGGGCCCGAGGTTTAGAGCCAGGGCTCACAGAACCTGGAGAGAACAGCAGCCCTTTCTTTCCCTCATTGTGTTCCCATGGGTCCTCTGTGCTTCCCCGTTTCGATTCACTGACCCTAACAGTAGCTTTACTTACATATGTAGCATTAGCTGAAAGATGAGCATTTCCACAGAACTTCCTAAGAAATTGTTGGGAGAGACAGCATTCTTCTGAAGAAACTGTGGGAATGAAGTAGCAGAGACTTTAAACTAATGACAAAAGTAAATGCCTTGGACCAAAGTTTTGTGTTGGCTGACTGAAGGACTTGGCCACAGCCCAGAATATTATTTTGCTGGGCAGTGGTTCATTGATGTTCAGCTCAAGCAAGCTGTACCCCAAATTTTGCTCGCTTCTCTCAGTTGTTTGATAAAATGATTTAGTAGACCCAGACCGAATGGGCTGTGGTTCTCCTTACTAATGCCATGGTCTCCTTTGGCCTAAGATATGCATTCATCAGCAGAGAAACCAAGCATTAACTCTTGGAATGCCAAAGTGAATAGGCATTAAACACCTTACCCTATCTGACCAGAACCACTTATTGTTTTTTCTTAATTGAGAAATGAAGTTGTATAGTAGTCAGTAGGCCCCAAATTCCCCCTTGACTTTGGAAATGTGAGAGGATTCTCTTCATTCCCAAAGTCTGCCCTCTTGTTATTAGGGGAGAGAAAAGGGGAGCCCCTGTGGCTTTCCAGAAATTAACAAAGGACATGTTGTGTCCTAGACCAGAAATCCAGCATATTATCCTAGCACGAAACTCCCTTGTAAAAAGTGAGCATTACAAATCAAGATATAGCCCCTTCTGGGTCCCTGAAGGCCAATGCCACAATCAGTCATAGTAACCTTCATAGGAATAAAGGCAGGAATGTTTACAGAGGATGCACTGTATTAAAAGGCACTTTATAAACACCAGCCATTAAGTCTTAAGAGCTGACACATGGCAAGGATAGGACATGTGAGAGAAAATGGATGGACGGTTGAAGAAAAGAGGGAAAGAAACCATGCAGTTGAACTAACTTCTTTTTAATTTCAAACAGGTATTTTTTGCATCCGTGCGATCTGGAGGAAGTAGCCAAGTGTTTTTCATGACCCTCAACAGAAATTCCATGATGAACTGGTAACAGAAGAGCACTTGGCACTTATCTTCATGGCGTTATTTCTAATTTAAAAGAACATAACTCATGTGGACTTATGCCAGTCTAGAGGCAGAATCAGAAGGCTTGGTTGACCATACCACTTTACCCTTTTCCTCTCCCTCCACCCGTCCCAGTACAGTCCATCTTTCAATGTTGCAGCCTGGTTGAGAAGGAGAGAAAAAGGTGGCAGGAATTTCCCGGAGATCCCCAAGAATGCTGCGTTGTCTGTGGACAAAGATGGACCATGTGCTCTTCGGAGTTAGGGATAGAAACAAATATTGTGTGCTCTTATGATTAAGCTGTGTTCTGCTGGGTTTTTGAGTTTTATTTTTTTTGTTGTTTTTTTACCTTTTTTCTTTGCCCCTTTACTTTGTAAGAATGGGGAAAGAATACATACTGAGAAAATGTCTGTTTTTAATTCTGTCTGCCTGCTAGCTTTAAGTATACAATGTGTTGTAAAATTTCCAATTTCAAATGGTGAGAGACAGCACAATAAATGTACCTTATCTCTTTACACTGAAGGCCATAACTACATAGTGGGGTAATTGTAGAACTCTTTTGCCTTCACGAACCCAAAAGGTTGCTTTTTGATAGCAACTGCTAATGGATTTTTAAAAGAGAAGAAAAATACTAGTTTTCCCCTCTTTCGGGAAATAGATTTTAAATGGCTAAACTACTAGCCTTAGACTAATAAAATCAACTACCATTTTTGTGAGTCTGGCAGGCCCTATTTTATATGGCCCTGTACAGAACAGAGTGTGTTGAATGGGATAGTAGTGCCATTGAGTTGAGTTGGCTCTAGTGAATGAGGGACTCTATAATACAACATTGCCTCAGCGATTATGCAACAGATCAGGGCAAAAGATGGGATGACAGAGGGGGTCAGACAGAAAGAGCTTCTGGAAACAAGCTAAAAATGTATATACACACACACACACACACACTTTTTTTTTTTCCAAATGCACAAAACTTCCCAGCTAAGAGGTCACTCTGTTCGGGCTTCATTAGGAGTTAAGACTTTGTTCTTTCTGGGAATTGGAGGATAAATAAGATCCAAGCTCTGGTCGTTCCCACCTTTCTCCTGAGGGTGCCACTTTCCCAAGATGAAAACTGTGACTGAAAAAAAAATAATAATAAATGTTTCTGAGCTGCCTGTGTTCTCTCTGGGTTGGTGAGAGAAGGGACTAGACTACTAAGCCTGCCTGAGACCCAGTGGGCATCATCGGTTCAGATGTTACAGAACTTGAAAGCAAGGCTTTGGCCAAAATTCTGAGACCCTAATCATTTTACCTTCCTCCAAATTACCCAACATACGGTAAACAACATTTGTGCAGAATATGTATGTATTTCGTTCAGGTTGACTTATGTCCTTATAGACTCTTACGCGGATGATTTGAACTTTTACGTGACTGTCTGGGATTTTTTTTTCCAAAGCTACCAGCATGGCCGCCTGTGGTATCAAGGTGTTGCAAAACGATATCTGTGTTGCGCTTCCTGTTTTAACCTACCTCGTTTCGTTTGTTTTGTTTCACTGTTCATCACAGCAGTGTTATCTCCAGGAGACATATAGAGAGCTCAACTGGCAATCTCAGGTGCACTTAATATTTTAAAATAAAACAGTAGTTGACCAAATTGTTCTTCTTGAAAAATTGGAAAACAAAAAAATCCAACAACAAAACTAATGTGGCTTGTTTCTGGAGAAAACAGTTACTCTAAACAGATCAAAAAACAAAAAATCTATGATCCTACTGATTTTGCCTAAATACATGAGCAGCTGATGTACTATTAATGAGAACGAAATACACATTAGGAAAACGGCGCCATTTCAATCTGGTGGCTTGGGCAAGAGGGGGACAGGGAAGGGGAAATATTCTAGTTCTGTTATAGATGATTCTGCCCCTCCTGTAAAGGTGGTTGTCATTTGCATGTATTTTAAGCAGGTAACACAGGTATGGAATTGAGGATTATCTTCAGGCGATCACCAAGATGTCCTCACTGTGGTCCCTTTAGTGCTCAAAAGCAATGCTATCCTCCCGTTCTCATTTTTACTGCTAAGGTTCTGCTGCTGGACAATATTAGCTTCACAAATTCCGTGCAACAAATTCAGCAATAACGTTTTGGATTGAATTTAGCAACTACTGTAATTGGATGCTGACGTGGACAAGATATATTGATTTGGGGCTCATCCCCGCATGTGATTGCCACCAGCTCTTTATATTGCTGCTGTGGTATTTTAAACCAGAAGCTTCTTTAAATTATGTTGCAAACTGATCTTTGTTTTTATGTTTTGTTTTGTTTTTATTTCTAAGTGGTAAGTTCGAAACACACAGCTTTAAATGATTTTTTTATTGTGGGATTTGGGGTACAGTTAAGAAATAAAAGGGAATCATTGTGTTTAAACATAAGGTAGTTTGTGAATGTATTTTTTAAAGCCTAGATTCATTGAAACAAAAAATCATAAGAGAACAATATTAATGCAGTCTTGTTTACAGTATGTACAGTGACATAACATAGAACATGAGCTTTTCTGGTGCCAACAACAATAAAACACAGACGTTAAACATCAAGCCATGCCTTTTATATTTTTGTACAAATATCTTACACAGAGTACAAGGCAAAACCAAATTTAAAAAGGGCCCCCCACAAAGCTGTGCTCCTTAAAAGATTTCTAAAGAATTCTTTGAAGCTTTTATCTCCAAAAATACATTTTCCTCCATCAGGACTGGCCCTAGCCCTGAAATACTGAGGCCTAGGTCATGCAGAATATTTCAGAATAACTATTCTTGGGCCCGTAACAATTCCCAACTTTTGGGTTTGCTTTAATTCTTTATTCTTTTTGGGGGGAGGGGGCAGGGGTGAGGGAGTGGTTGTGCTTTTCATCCCTCTCAATATCATCTTAAAAATAAAATGAGCCACTTCCAGAGATAAAATCCCCAGCAGGAAAAAATAAAACTAAAAACTGAAACTAGTTTCAAGACCAAAGAAATTTTTATTAAGATTTCTATACAAAGAGAAACTGAGCCCTCCCTCCCCCAAAGTAAGTTTCTCTAGATCTTTTCTGTCCTTGCTACTCTCAATTGATAATCATGCAGTCACATCCACTGCAGCTGCTCACACCATCGTCGTGGCCAGGGTCTGTCAGGTGACTATCATTGCTGAGTGCTAGTCCGGGACGCTAGAGAAGATTCCTCCATGCAGTGGGTAATGGGAACAGCGGACCTGTAAGATCCCTTCAGATGGGGAGAGTACTCTCTCTCCATGCCAGTTACATTCAGACCATTGTCCTTGCACACAATATAAGTGAAGACAGCTTGCACTAAGTGCCACATAAAATCTAATGACTCTATTTAGATATCATTTGTCTTGAAGACTTTCGAACAGTGCTTCAAGAAGACTTAGAGCTACTTCAACAGTATAGGTTAAGGCACAGATGACATCCCACAAGGCCACTCAAACAGGGACTCCATTTTTCTAACACTTTGACACAGCTTTCCAAGACACGCTTCTTACATACGTTGCATCAAGTACACATTTTTTAAAAGCATCTTAATTCCTGGTTGTCAAGACCTACTAACAGTTTTCTGTCTGCTCATGTGACTTATTGGTAATTGGTGTCTCTGGTCCCTCCTGTGCAGTAGATTAGAAAGAGATGTGAAATTCAGGCCGGAGCCATTTTGGTTTTGTCCATTGCCAGACAAGAAGCGGCTGAAGTCTGACCTCACATTCCATGAAGTTTAAAAAAAAAAAAATGTTTTCCCTACTAGTATGTGTCCCACTTCCTGTCACTGTATTCTTGAAATGTTGAAGAGCTATTTGTGTTAATAGTGTGTGCTGTCTTTGAAAGTCTGCTTGAACAGGCATCACTTGCATTTGTGCTGACTGCTTTAAGGTATAAGATGTGCTACATTATTTTTAAGAAAGAAGATGCAGTTACTGATCAAACTTTTTTAACCTTCCGGAGGAAAATAGGAGAATATCCATAACATGCTGATGGCAATTCTGAATGACCCTGCCATGCTCCCGATGTTCCCAAATCTCCTGATTCTATGTTCTGACCATCTCAACAGTTTCTGTGAATTATCAGTTACCTTTTAGTTCATCCCACAAAATTTTAAATCTAACTATAGCAAAGAATAACAAACACATCCAAAGCTGGCTTCCCTGAGACTATACAGTTACAAAATAAAATCAAAAAATCTAAATTTGATTTCATTTACCTGCCAGCATTTCTCATAAATACCATTACATTTTGGCCTTGATCAGGATTGCAATATCGAGAACCTTAAAATGTGCTGCTCTCCTTTTATGGGTCCCAAAATGGGTATAAACTGATCTTCTTTCAGAAGCTCCAGCAAAAAAGAAAACCTGAGAATTTGCAAGTTCAAAACTGACCATTTGTACATGTCTACCAAATATTTTCTAGTGTTGTTTGATTTGCATACTGTATCATTGTTCTGGGACTTTTTCCATAGACAATTAGAATATTCAAAAATTTGCATAGCATCAAACAGTATGAGACCATAACTCTCTGCTTTGAACTTCATTATTCTAGGCTGTCATTCCAGAAAATGCAGAATGCACCAAAATAAAATTCATAAAAGCATTTTAAAAGCAAAAATCCCTGGATAAGTTTTGAGATATTCTAAATTCAGACCAAAATCTTTGACTCTGTCCATGATGCCAAACATTTGGATGAAGACTAGAAAATACAGTTTAAAATAGAAATGTTCTAAAGTTTCCAGATTTTTGCTTTGAGTAGATATCTTCAAACTAACTCAACTCTTTGCATGATAGGGTTTGGTTTTGATGGTTTGTTTTTATCACACTAAATTGCATTGCACAGTTGAGGATGGGCAAATACTGGAGGAAAGGTGAGTTTTCATTTCCAGCAATGGATCATTGTTTGTCCATAGCAAATATCCATGCCCCAGCTGCCTCTTCCTCCTATCTCTTCCCCCGGGGTTAGTATTAAGGAATAGTAATTCTGTATTATGGTTTATTTAAAAACCTCAGACATCACCCTGAATCAGAATTTCAAGTGTTAGGTGACAGCAAGAAATAAATCTGCAGCAGGAAAAAAAAAAGGATGACAGCTTGGATGAAGTTTAAAATTGGATGTTGTGAAACTATTTTTGTGCATTTTAGCCGTCTTTTTTACAATGTTAACATAACTGTAGAAATGCCAAATTTATAATATTGGAAGGGAAAACTATCATTTCGCTATGCCTACAAGTGTTTACATTGTTTAAATCTCCAGTTTTCTAAAGTGTTTTAAATTGTCAAAAACGTGCTGAAACTGGATAAGTCTCACCTGTGTCAGGGTATTAAAAGAAGAAAATCTTCTTGGATATTTTCTAGTCTGAACCTTTTGGTTACTTTCAAGTATTTTTTTTCCCCCTGCATTCAAAAAGCCTTCAGTTACTGTTGTCTAAGTTTGTTCCAAGCTGTAGTTAGAAATGATTTGATAGGTTCTAAGCCGGGGTTTTCCCATACTGTGACTGCCACACCCTGGAATATACTATTATATGTTATCTCTATCAAAATGTGAAAAATAAAATATTGATAGTAGTAGGATGCCTGCTTGTTCTTCATTGCCACTTCCAGACTATTATCCCTTCTTCCTCCTCAACACTTCAATGCTTTGAAGCTCTTGCCCTCAGCCTATAAGTTCTCCAGTTACCTTCGGTCACTCCCCCTCTTTGCTTCAGTATCTTGGCTCTTAGCTCACTGTCACCATCTCCAACACCACCCTTGATTAATTCTTGGTGATTTCAAGAACCACTTAGAGAATCCCTGGCTTCTCAGTTTCCTGATCTTGAACAGTGAAACTTACCATTACCAATTACCTCACCACCTCCTAAACTGGCAGCAGGCAATTCCCATTTGCTCTAGGTGAATCCCATCCACTGTCACCAAATAAAGGTCATCACCCCAAAAATCTTCTGTGTTGCCAGCTTTACTCATTCTATTGGAGGGCTGCACTGCATTCGTGCTGCAATCTCTTGTGTTATAAACACCCTGGGCCCCACTACCATCCCTAACTGCCATCTTACTTATCTGTTCCCCTTCACACACAAAAAACAAATCAGCTTTTCATCCCCACCACAAGCAGCTCTTGCTAAGGACACAAGTTATATCCACACTGTCAAATGCAATGGTCAGGTCTCTGACTTCGTGCCGTTTAACTTACCTGCAGTCTTTAAGACAGGTAATAACTCCTTCCTTCTTGAAGTATTGAATAGTTTCTCAGCTCTAGGATATCCCTCTCATGTTCTCTCACCTCTTTGACCATTCCTTATTGGTCTCCTTTGCTGAATTCCTAGAGTGCCCAGCACTGGACATCCCCTTTCTAAGTGATCTCTTCTAGTCTTGGGGCTTGAAAAACCATCATATTTTTATCAATACTCATATTTTTATCTCCAGCCCTAATCTCTTTCCTGAAAGCCCGATTTATATGTCTAACTACTTACTTGGCATCTTCATTGGATGCATAATTGACATCTCAAACTCAACATATTTAAAACTACACTAATTTGCACCCCACCTACAGATCTACTCCCATTACAGTCTTCTCTATGTCAGTAAATGGCAACTTTGTTCCTCCAGACCAGAAGATCTTATCATTTCCCTTCATTTTTCTCTTTCACATACCGGATGCAATCCATTAAAAACAAAACACCTTATTCCCCCGCACCGGCCCACTTTAGAAAATATCCATAATCCAAGCTGAGACCATGCCACATTTTACCTGAGATGACACTTTTAAATCATCCACTAATATACCAGTTTATGCCACTTTTCTGCTCAAGTGCTCAGTGTCTTCCCATCTCACTCAGAATGTCAAAGTCCTACAGTGGCCTATAAGGCCCTAATAAATCTGACCTAGCCTTTGCTCCATTCCCAACCACCACTACTTCTTCTCTGACCTCATCTACTATTACCCTAGTTCACTTTGCTCCAGCCACACTGCCCTCCTTGCTTTACCCAGGAGACCCTCAAAGCATGCTCCTGTCTCAGGGTCTTTGCCCTGGCTGTTTCCTCTGTCTGGAAAGCTCTCCATTCATGTACCTGTATCATGTGCTCCCCCCTTCCTTTGGGTCTCTGCACAAATATTCCTAAACTATCAGAAACCTATATAAAATAATTTCCAATCCCCCACTTAGTCTCTGCCTTTCATAGCGCTTATCAACATCTAGTTTGTTCACTGGCCTATCTCCAGTACATATAATAATGCCTGGCAAATAGTAATCACTCAGTAGGTATTTATCGGATGAACGAATGAATGAAAATAAATAACAGAGTTTGGGGATTTTTTATTAAGGTATAAAACTATAAGTTCATTTTCATTTCAATATCAAAACAAAAAGCTGTGTCCAAAGTCTATATCATAAAAGCATAGGTCTGCTTTCATGTAGATAATGGAAAACCTAATGGATTTCCTTTCCTGGAAGGCTATTGTGGATGGTAAACACCTCGCTATAATCCTGGCTGTACTTTCTTGCTCCATGAATCATCTTAACAGGCCAAGCTGCAGGGTTGGAAGACAGGCTGTCATATAGAACCTTGAGAAAAATGTATTTCAAAACCATTACATTTATACAGATAACGATCCATTTTAAGCTACTGGCAGTGCAATAAGTACAGAGTTACTAGAAGTGGGAAGAGGATACTGAATTTTGTTTTCTGGTCTAAACGTTTAAATATGATAACAACAAATTTTTTTCTAAAACAAGAAATAAACAACATTAAAGGTATTCTGCCAAATGCAGCTTCAAGAAAGCCTAATGACATTTGGGTCTTATGATTCTTCCAAGTGACAATAGTTCTGAGGCTTCCCTGGGCAGCCTCTAACATCTGTATATATTCAGCTCCACTGAATGTTGTTGCATGAAGTTTTGTTGTAGGAAATTGACACATGCCTTCTGATGAATTTATTGTTTCACTCAGTCTTGTAAAGGTCACAGCTTGTAGTTTCAATTTGTTCAATCATGTATTTTCCTGCTCACTTAATAAAAGAAATATTTTCAAAAATAAAGGAAGAAGATAATGAAATGATGTAATATGAAGCAATGTAACAGTGAAAGAATTTTTTTATTCCTCTATTATTTTCCGTGTCTTTTCACAAATCTGTTGAGATGAAAGATAATATATAATTCATGCTAAATAGCAAGGGTGATGGTCTTAATCTTTTCCAGGACCAAAGCGATTTTTGGATTCCATGGTACTTAGCTGTAGATTCCTGGAGTCCTTACAAAAGATACAGAGCATTGGTTCCAGGTACAGACAGAGAATGTGGAACAGATGCTGAGAAATGCCCAAGGTGTCAGTCATCGTGAACAATCTAAGCATCAAAAATTCCAGTTGTATAGACACCATAAATGATTTTAAAATAAGTTCTCAATAATTTATGTGAAAATATTTGAGTACTGGTTTTCTTTAAAGTTGAATATCACCAGCTTGAAAACATGTTTTTATACATCCATAAGCAACTAAGTTCATGTTCCATGACAATAACAATTTGAAAGAAGATCACCTCCAGCCAAGAAAAATAGTCGTCTTGGTTTCCAAAGTTCAAAGTTAATTTACCAGATGGTGTCATGAGGACATGGACTAACAATATCATGGTCTGACCAAATATTTTAGCCCTACACCCACTGCTGCATGATCTCGGGTCATCTTGTATTGCTAAACTCGTTTAGTAAAAGAGATGCCAGTTAAGATTGAGGAATTTAGGGCTAGAAGGCATCACTGGACCAGAAAGAAAGAGCATAGCCTTCAGGTCAATCTGATGTTTTCCCCTATCTCACCCTTCCTCCTCACTAGGACAGCCCTTCATAATTAGAGGCCCATCAATCTGGGCAGGCCAAAGTTATCACCAGTCCAAGACAAAGGACAACACAGTGAGCTTTCCATAAAGCTCACTTAAAGACAGTCTTATCTGGAGGCAGCATGTTCTCACTGTATAGTGAAAAGATGTATTTGAGAGTCTGGTGATAATATATACACATTCATTTCATTAAATGTTCTGGTTTGGCAAAATTAAAAATCAGCAGCCTTCTTGTTGGTCCCCACAGGATTTGGGGTTGTATGGGGTTTTGTTTTTGAAATTATCCTACTTAGTGAAAAAATTTTTAATGTGGTAATAACTGCTCTAGAGTACTTACAGAAGTCCAGATCTTTGTTTAGTATAGAAATGTACTGCCCATCTCAAAAACTGAAGGGATAAATATAGAAAGGGAGGAAAAGGGGAAGAGCATGATCCAGCATCAGGAACAAAGCAGATGCCCGTCCTGGTGTCCATATTTAGACTTCTGTTCCTGGCTTTATCCAGGTAAGTGGTGGTTAATTTCAGGCAGAATTCAAACAACTTCCACAGGCCTAAATACCAGCGCAGAGTGAACATGCTGTGACAGAAGACATTGCACAACACAGAAGTCATCAACTAACTGCATCCCAGACACCTAATAAGCCTGAGTTTCCCAATCATTTTAAGTATGATGACTTCCCATCGTAACCACCTACGAAACTAAAAAGCAGCAAAAAGCTCAGTAACACTTTTAAATGAAACTGCAATTTATAAGCCACATGCATTTGAAAAAAAGTACTTATACATGTGAGTCATTTAGTCTACAAACAGTACTTGGTATATGCTTGGATACTGGACTCTTTGTTATAGATCCACAACCCCAAGCCCTGCTGAGGTCCCTGGCCCATAATTTTGAAAACGTAACTATAAGCATTTTCCCTAAGAATCTTCATTTGTATATTGGTTGTGTTTTATGGCAATGTTTAATGTGTATATATTAACAGTCATTGGTTCCGTTCACCTTAATAAAGCTGCCTTATCACCTTCAAGTATCAGAGAGCTCAAAAAAATTCATCACAGTATTTTTACTTTTTGCCTGTTTATATGCCATCTTATTTTTTAAAGTGCTTGAGACAGCCATGATCTGACTTTTGACAAGCCACCAACACAAACCCACCTGTGTAGAGAAAAGCAAAGCAACCATTTATTTACCAGCTGCTTAATACATAGCAGGCCTCACTACTGGATGCTAAGGCAGAAACAGCTGATGAAGAAATGATCCCTGCCCCTAAGGTGATGCAGTCTCCTTTTGCTCCAGGGAAGGTGGGGAAGGCAGGGGAGGAATAAAAACAGGCACAGAGACAATAGCGAAGGAAGCAGAGCCCAGCATTTGACAGAGGAATGTAGGGACCACTATGGGACTGAAGAGAAGGGACCCTCTGCCTAGAATGGTTATGGAGGGCTTCCAGGAGCAGGTGGCCTTTACCAGGTTATGGGACAGGAAAAAGGGAGAGAGGCATTCCAACAAGAGGGAGAGGCTTGAACAAAGGCACAGAGGAATGAAGAGCATGTGGGCCTGGAAATGGCAAGTAGTTCAGCATGACTAGAGAAAGTGCTGGTGGAGCAGGAAAAACAATCACCTGAGTACATGAGTGTGGAGCATATTCTTTACACCCCTATGCCAGTCCTCTAACATAGGCCCCAGGGCTTTCAAATTCCTGATTCAGCCAGCTGCCTGGCCAACGTGGGCAATGTTTGATGAATGAATCACACCGCCAGTTAAGAACGCAGTGATTCCTGTGTGTTTGTGGTGAAACCCGTGAGAATGGATCATTTCGTGCATGTAATTCCCAGCATTCTTTTAGTTGCTGTCTGTAGGACTAAGTCCCCAGATTTCTTCACTGAAGCCCAGCTTTGAAGCATGAAGCTGGCCCGGGCCCTACTTGCCCAAACTCTCCTGGTCATAGGAATCACCTGCATGCTGGTTACTCAGGCAGACCTTCTGGAACACCCCAACTCTGCTCTGAGCAGTAGTCTGTAATTTGGGTGCCTGTGGTCTTGAACCACCCCCAATCCCACACTTTGAGAGACACTATACTTCTGGAGTTTTCCTTTCTTCCCCTTTGAACAATTCTGCATGTTTCCAGTATGTCTAGACACCAAAAGTGTGTGCAAACAACCACCCTGTTTCATGTTATGCAAGCGTCTTGGTACCATCTTTTGTCCCAAGTAGGGATTGCAGCCAAATGGGACAAGCTATCTGGGCCACCAACCTCACTCCTCATCTACCATGCTACTTCCCTTCGTCACTGGGGCACACTCCTCCTCGCAGCTGGGAGCTTTGCTACCCAGGGGGCCTGAGCCTCCTACTTGGAGACGCAACATTGCAGCACATGGCCTCAGCTCAGAAGGCCTTGCCGAAGACACAGGACGCCTACCTGCTCTCCTGCTCGGGCCATTTTCTTCTTGTTTTCTTGAAGTTAATAACACCTTTTACTTTTAAAATATACCCTTTTAAAAGTACATTCTATTGCTATGATTTTTGCCTATTTGCATACACTTTGCTGTTCTTATATGGCTTTGAACTTTTCATACTGACCCTCTTTCTATCTCAAAATTTCAAACCTCCATTGACTTTTACCATCTTTTTTATTGTCTCTTAGATTTAGGTTGAGATAAAAAATTTCTATTGTTACTTTAATACTTGTCTTTTTATACTCAACTTCTAATTTCTCTTACTTAGCTATTTACTTTTTTAAAACTTTTTATTGGAGTATAGCTGATTTAGAGTGTTGTGTTGATTTCAGGTGTACAGCAAAGCTATTTACTTTCTATTTAACCTCTCCCTTTTATTTTTATTTTATTTTATTTTATTTTGGCTGCGTTGGGTCTTTGTTGCTGCGCGTGGGCTTTCTCTAGTTGTAGCGAGCGTGGGCTACTCTTCGTTCCGGTATGCAGGCTTTTCATTGCGGTGGCTTCTCTTGTTGAGGAGCATGGGCTCTTGGCGCAAGGGCTTCAGTAGTTGCAGCATGTGGGCCCTAAAGCACGCAGGCTTCAGTAGTTGCAGGGCGTGGGCTCAGTAGTTGTGGCTCGCGGGCTCTAGAGTGCAGGCTCAGTAGTTGTGGTGCACGGGCTTGGCTGCTCCACGGCATGTGGGATCTTCCCAGGCCAGGGATGGAACCCATGTACCCTGCATTGGCAGGCAGATTCTTAGCCACTGAGCCACCAGGGAAGTCCAACCTCTCCCTTTTATTTGGCAGCTGTATTGATTTCTACTTCTTTGTGACTTTAAATCCTTCTTACTTTGCTTTTCTCCTTTGAATATTCTTATGCTTAAATATCTCCATTTACCTTTGTATGTTATTTGCTTTTACCCTTTTTCCTCTTTTTATTTACATTTTATGCTTTAATCTACATTTATATTCTCTCATTACTCTTAATTTCTTGGTCTCTTGGTTTGTTTCATTGGTCTTGCCTACTTTTTATATGTTCTAATTATTTGTTTCATTATGCATTTTAATTTTTTCCAACATATTTAAAAATTGTCCCTCATTTAAATTTTAATTTAGAGCTCATTCTGTTTAACCCCCTCATTTTGTGAATGGGGACACTGAGCTGCAAAGAGAAGAAATAACTTGTTCAAGATCTTAGGGTGGGCAGTGGTGGAACCTAAATAAGAAGCTGGCTCTTTTGGTGACCAGTCTGGTGCTCTTTCAACCAAACCACTCCATCAACAATGACCCTGCAAAGAGCACCCATCCTCTTTAAAATAAAGAACACCTGAGTAGCATCTCATCCAAAAGCATTTGGTTCCTGAGACATCAGAGTCAAGACTGTGATTCAATGTCAGTGATCACCCTGGGAGAAGGTTTTCCTTGGCCTTTCACTAAAAGGACATGAGAAAACAATGGGAAAAAGGGAAAGCTGAGAACTGGGACTTTATTTGTAAAATACATGGAAGAACAGAATCTAAAGTCAGAACACAATGTGTGAGCTGGGTGACCCTAAGCAAACAGACATCTCTGAGCCTCTGTTTTCTTATTTCTAAAATGGGGATCATGAGGCCATTCCTACCCTACTCACATTTGTGTTATGTTGATCAGATCAGATCACCAATAAAAAAGCTCTTTGTAAACTTTGTGCATAGTTGTTGTTATAATGCCCATAAAATTCAAGAGAAATGTTAGAGGAATAACTACATAAAAAAGAATACCATTTTTACTTTTTAAATATGTATATTGGTTTATCTAAAGAGGGAAAGAATAACGTGCCTTTGCCATTCTCAATACCCAAAATCATATTTTTCCCTTTTTCCTTTTTTAAAAAACCAAATTACCTTTTTTTGACATTCTGTTGTTTGATGCACTTTTCATTTGGTGCTCTTGGGTTTATAGTCCTGTGTTATATGCCTGCTTCATTCCTTAAGTTTTGATGGTTAAAAAAAAGTGAATAGAACTCTACCTTAATGAAAGATACTTTATAAGGAAGTCTGTCTTTAGACTCAGATTTGATCTTACTAATCAAGCAGTGACTTCTGTGGCAAACTCATGGTTTCTCCCCCGATCCAGTTCTCGCTTCCACATTCCCAACAGCACTCTGCTACAATCTTTGTGGAAGTTAACAATGACAATCGGAAAAAACATTACCTTGTGCATCTGGTATTTGAGACGCTTTTTTATTTCATTACTCAGTAAACTTTTCAGACAGCAATCTTTCAGTGCCTTGGCATCTGGAGCAGTTATCTCCTAGGCAGAGCTGGCTCTGCAGCAGCAAATTAATGGATTAAAATGCTAAGGGAATTCTCACTGGCAAGAAATCTGTAAGGACAATGGATGAGTCAGGTCAGGTGCTACTGATGAGGACAAAAGGATCACGGACATTCTAGTGTTGGGGCCGCCTCCTAGCCAGTGCTATAACCACCGGAAATGAATTTGTCACTCAGGACACTTAGCTATGGGAACACTCGACCATCTCTTCGCCCTTCATTATGAAGCCATCAGCAAGAAACCTATCCCTATCCTTGCTGTGATCTTACATGTCTTGGAAGGACAAAATTTCAGGGAACTTAGAGCCTAACCCTTCAGAGACCACAGCTCCAAGTCCCTGAGTGGCTCAAGGTGGGCTGGAGGGCTGCATCAGCAGTGGAACAAGAAGGCTCCTAGGACAGCACTCTTTCCTCCCCACCAAGCCACATTCCTGACCCTCTTCATCTTGCTCCCGTCAGTGGCAAAACAAAGGCAACAGAGCACACCATAAGGCTTGGTTGGAATCTTACAGTTGGGTCAGGGTGAGAGACTCTGTGCTCTTGCTGTAGCAGAACAAAGCAATTTCCCCCTTCAGTTCGCCATAGGTCACCTGAGGAGCCTTTGGGAAGAGAGAAGAAAAAGGAGCGAACAGAATTGAGAAGAAAGGCAGGACGCAAACGTGGGGTAGACTCCAGCTGTGAGGGGAGACCGTGGCCACCACAAAGGAGGGCTCCATTCTGCAGCTGCCTTGGACATCCCTAGAGGCTCAGAGGATTGCTTCTAGGACAGTGGACACTGTGTTATCTACTGCATGGAGGCACCAAGGCACTGAGCTTCCATTTTTGATGTACTCATTTGACTCACCGATGAAAAATGAAAACAACTTCCTCTCCCCACCAACCACCACAAAGTGCTTCCCCAAACCCACTTGCCCTGTCCAAAGAGGGAAGATGATATCAAGTTGTAAGGGAGAGAGAAATTCTATTTGGGTTTATTTTTACCAGTCTTGCCACTGACTCTCCAAGTCTCTGAACAGATGCCAGAGCCCACACTGGGTGTTGGTAAGCACTGGGGATTTTCTGAGGAGAATGGGGCTAATAAATTGAAGCTGATTATGTCTCTTAAAGATCTACAAGACAAAAAAGTACCTAGTCAACAACTCACCCATCACCGAGTTGCACCATCTGCTTGTTACAGTACATTCCTGGAACTCCTCTATGTCTGGTAAACAGCTGTCACGAGAACCATTTCTCCCTGACACTGCTTCTTTTATTGGTGACCTATTGGTCAATAACACTGAGCAACATTGTTTGTTATACCTCAATGATGACCTCATGATCTTCACTCCCACTTTTTTATGTCAACCACATAAGCCTCCCTTAGTACCCCGCAAACTAGCAGCAAAAGGTACTGAAGGCAGCGGTAGAAAATAGCACACTGTCGGAAAATGATTAACCTGCAGACATTAAAGAGACACAAACTCATAAACAGAAAGATGCCCTGCAGAGTATTGTGGCCGTTTAGGCACACTTGATTGAAAAATTGTTAGGAACAGAGAATTTTAATTGACTTATTTTAAACTCAGATGACTCAAGAATTGCAAACAAAAATTTTCTGCATGCAGTAGCACCATTCAATTTAGACTGAATTGCCCAATGATTAATTAACTTGGGGCAGAGCCCACTGATAAATTACCATAGATGCGCGTCTGTCAAAGGAATTTGTCACAAATTGTCAAACCTTCCTTACGTGAATGGCACAAATCCAGGGAAGTGGCCACTCAGTAGGTGGCCCCTTGTCCTTTTAATGAACCAAGTAACACAAACTCCAGGCTAAAACAAGAGAGCAGAGCTCACATAGCTAGTCAACCCTGGGAGTCACAGGACCCTATACTAACTTTTGGAGAGGATGTTAAATTAAGAACAAATCATAGAAACTGACAGCAGAAAAATAATAACAGCTGTCATCTACTGAGAGTTTACTATGTGCTGGGCTTTATTCTAAGCACTGTATCCATACTATCTTATTTAACCCCCGCAAAAATCCCACGAATCCAATACAATCTCCATCTTACACATGAAGAGACAGAGATTATCTAGTTTGTTCTACAGATGAAGTCTAGAGAAGTTAAGCAAGACTTACCCATAGTCAAAAAGCCAAACGCTCTGGAGAGGGAGAACCCAAAAAACACCTTTTGACCCCAGTCCAGTGCTCCAAACCCTTGTGAGAGGGTGACATGAATTCATTTTACAAGGTTCCTTGGGTTCAGAAAAGATATAAAACCATTCCAGGAAGGGAAAACTTTTCATCCTTTCTAAAGTGATGTCCACCAGGCTAAAGGGGTCAGCCAGATATCATCGGGTCTAGCAGAAGTGGTGACACAGCTGTTCTTCTTCTCATGTTCTCTCTCAGACAAGCATAGGCCTGGGGTGCTGGGAAAGGATATCCAGACACCTGAGGAATTGTGCATCATTTGTCTATGGCTTCTGTGCCATACCAAGGAGAGCAAATAAAGAGGAAGCTTTTTTTTTCTCTTTTCTTTTTAATAAATTTATTTATTTATTTATTTATTTATTTATTTTTGGCTGTGTTGGGTCTTCGTTGCTGTGCACGCAGGCTTTCTCTAGTTGCGGCGAGGGGTGGGCTACTCTTCGTTGCGGTGCAGGGGCTTCTCAATGTGATGGCTTCTCTTGTTGCAGAACATGGGCTCTAGGTGTGCGGGCTTCAGTAGTTGTGGCTCGCAGGCTCTAGAGCTCAGGCTCAGTAGTTGTGGCACACAGGCTTAGTTGCTCCATGGCATGCAGGATCTTCCCAGACCAGGGATTGAACCCATGTCCCCTGCATTGGCAGGTAGATTCTTAACCACTGCGTCACCAGGGAAGTCCAAGAGGAAGCTTCTTGAGGAGTAGTAGTTAAATTAAAGCCTCATCCTAACATGGCAGAGAGGACAAATTTGGAGAGGAGGCAAAGTGACAGAAACAATTAAGAGTAGAAGATTCAAAGGGGATGGTGGATTGGAAAGACACCTACCAAACTGAAAACAGAGACATCTCTGAGGAGCTATCTTGGTTGAAGGTGGTGGTAGAGGGTTATTTCAGCTTTATCTGTATTCTACAAAATTTTCTCAATGACAGTGGTCTCATGTATTTATGTTTAATTTGCTATTAAAATGAAGTAAATATTTTTGAAAGGAGAAAAAGAGACAAAGGAAAAGTGAGGACAGTGCCTAGACTTGTACAGCTATTGGGTAGCTTTTCATCTGGTACCTGAGACTCCCAATGTGGGTCATTGAAAGGCTGTTAAGGTCAGTGTATCTGTCCAAGAAGTAGACAGTCACAGCCCCAGTGACCAGGGCTACTTCCTCTTCCCTGCACCTGGGGCTATAGGTTTGCCTTTGGGAGGGGGTTAAGAGGTCCCACAGGCCTCTGTGTACATTTGGGTTTATCACCTAAGATTGTCTGAGTGTCTCCAGGTGACCACTGAGCTAGCCAGAAGAATCTACTAATCCCTTCTTATCCACCTATAGATTCATTGAATTGACGCATTAACAGCCAAGTTTAAAAGAAAGAAAAGAAAAGGAATGAAGGAAATACGGCAATTTATTGGCTGTCACAGACAGAACTGGCACAACCTGCCCCATGTCCTTCCTTCTTAGTGCCAGCACAGGACACTCTCCTTAAGATCCTAGCAGGCTCCCCTAGCCATGGATATGGCTGAAGATAGAGACCATCACTGACCTTGGACAAAGACTTGACCTCGCTGGACCTCTGCCAAGGCTCATTTCCAGGGGAAGCCCAAGAGGTCAGTGTGTGTCCCAGAACACGATCAGGAACAATATGCCAGCCTCAGCAGGCCTTCCTGGAGACCTGGACTCCATTCCTTTTACTGTCCTCCATCTTTCCTTTTTCACTCATTGTCCCACCCAACCCACACTCACATTACTGTCCGTCAGAGAAATATCTACACTTAATCAAACCCCTCCCTCAAGTCTATTACATCAAAGCTCAGACTTCAGTGCTCATTGGATTATTTATTCCTAAAACCTACTCTAAGAAATAAGGGTCTAATATTATTGGCCCAACTGTCTCACATTGCTTAGGGACACAAAGTTTAATTAAGGCTTGAATTTGAAACATTTTGTGGCCACTAAATTGTCTCCAAACTATTTACTTAAATTGTTTAGGGTCTTCTAAAATTAAATAATCTCAAATCCTTATTCTCAATACATTCAGTAAAGTCCTCACTTTATCTTTTCACAAGGAAAGCTATCATAGGGATTCTTATTAAATGGGTATTCTCCATACAACAGATGACTTTCTATTTGGATTGTAGGTAGAACTGAAAGAAAGAGTGAGTAGGCATGAGGGTCTCTAGACTGGGCGGAAAGCGTGACAATGCTTTTATAGTTTAAACAACTGTTCGCTCTTACCCTTAGGGGTCAAGAATCCAGTTATTAATTGTTGAATAAGTTGGGCCATACAGCATATGAATGTAAAGAGAGCCAACGTTCACTGTGGAGTAGATCACATGATGACAAGCTTCAAAAATGTCTTGCAGAACAGTAACAACGATGGTGGGCTACAGCAGAAAGATCTGACGCTAAAAACCTGGGTTTATATGGAACCTAATAGGTTGTCATTTGGGAAAGTTTGAGTGCTCTCAGTGTAGGCTCTAAAACTTGGATCCCCATCCCTATAGCATGTAAATTCTTGGAAGACAGGAATCTTATCTGAAGGGTTCACTGTTGTCTCCAGTTCTGGCACATAAAAGATAATCTACAAACACCTGTTGAAAGGCTGAATGAGTAATCACAGCTTTTCCACTAATTAGCCATGGAAACTTGGGATAGATCCTTCAATGCTCTGAGGCTTAGCCTTCTCACAGGTAAATGAGAATATTTTATTTAAATGGTGCTATAGGAATGAAGTGACAATGTGTGAAATTCTGAACCATGGTAGGTGTTCAGTAGTTTAGAAAGAGGTGGTAGGAACTTGATTGTTAATTATTTTCCTAACTCCTAGTTCATTTGTGAAGTTGCCTCTTGCCTTGCTGGTTGTTTGTCTAAAAGTTGAAGATAGGGCTTCCCTGGTGGCGCAGTGGTTGGGAGTCCACCTGCCGATGCAGGGGACGCGGGTTCGTGCCCCGGTCTGGGAAGATCCCACATGCCGCGAAGCGGCTGGGCCCGTGAGCCACGGCCGCTGACCCTGCGCGTCCGGAGCCTGTGCTCCGCAATGGGAGAGGCCACAATAGTGAGAGGCCCGCGTACCAGAAAAAAAAAAAAAAAAGTTGAAGATAATCTTCACGCTCAAAAGACCCAAACCACCCCGAAAACTTTTGGGGAAGGATTTTTAAAGGCAAGGTGAGGAAGAGGGTTGAAAGGTGCCTGGTCGGCTTGTGGACATTCTTCTGATTGGTTGGTAGTGCGGTGACCGGGTGGTATTTCGGGAAACAACATCATCAACCTTCTGGTTCCAACTAGTCTGGGATCTATGTGCTTGTGGTCAGCATGCGGTAAAGTTTAACTTCTTCCACCTGGTGGGGGTTTTAGTATCTGCAAATCAGCTCAAGGGTATAGCTCAGGATATTACCTATAACCCCCAAGGAGGAACTAAAGGTCCTTGACTTTGTTTTATGGCTAAACTATGATGATCTTCTCTTGCTTGACTATTTTCCTTTGTTTCTGCATTGTCTCACTTCACTGATTAAATTTGCTCTTTGGAACTCAGGGAGGCTAAAGCTTTTTTACAAACAAGAGGGAGAGGACACGGGGTGTGTTGTGGTTAGGAGGGGAGCCTGTTCCCGGGAAGACCTCGCAGGGTCCTGCTTGGTTTCAGTAGGACTGAGTAGCTGAAATTTAAATTTTTAATTAATTTAAGTTTAAATAGTCACATGTGGCTAGTGGCAACTATATTGAACAGCACAGATGTAGGATATTTTTATCATCACAAAACATTCTATTGCACAGGGCTAGTATGGGTGGTTCTTAAAGCCATTATATCTGATGAGTTCATCTACAGAATGAATGTAGATAAAAAGAAGAACAGGCCAAGGACTGAGCCCTGGACAACAATACCATTTAGAAATCTAGGAATAAAGAGGGAGTAAGATAATAAGAGGCAGTGGCCGTTGAGTCCAAGTGATCATATTGTCATGAGAACAAGAGAAGAAAAAGTTTTAAGAAAAAGGATAGTGCTCCAATGGATACAGAATTGTCCATTAGCCTTAGGGAGACGCAGATTTTTGGGAAACCCATAAAAAGCTACTTCAGAGGCACGGTGAGGGACAAAAACCCACTTAAGTTGGATTGAAGAGGAAAGGATGGTGAGTAGTGAAGTGAGTGTAGACAATTTTTCAGAAGAGTTCTACCATGAAGGGAAACAAAACAATAATTCAATTAGAAGATGAGCAAAAGATATGAAGAGACATTTCACCAAAAAGGATACACAGATGTCAGATAATTAAATTATATGTCCAACATCATTAACCATTAAAGAAATGTAAAATAAAACCACAGTAAGATATCACTACACCTTTCAGAATGGCTAAAGTAAAAAATAATGACAACATCAAATGATGAGGGTGCAGAAAAACTAAATCACTCATACATTCCTGGTAAGAATGTAAAATGGCAGTTGCTTAAAAACTAAATGTGCAAATACCATATGACTCAACAACTGCACTCATGGACATTTATTCCAGAAAAAGAAGACTTAATGGCTACACAAAAAGGTTTTCCTTTATTTACATGAATATTTATGGCAGCTTTATTTGTAATAACCCAAAACTGGAAAGGACTGAGATGTCCTTCAAAGGTTAATGATTAAACAGGTTGTGGTACATCCATTCCATGGAACAATACTAGCAATAAAAGCAAACAACTGATACATGCAACTTAGATGCATCTTGAAGGAGTTATACTGAGTGAAAAATACCAACCTCAAAGGTAGCATGCTGTGATGATTAATTTGATGTCTCAACTTGGGGCCACAGTACCCAGACATTTGGTTAAACATTATGCTGAATATTTCTCTGAGGGGTTTGGATGAGATTTATATTTAAATCAGTGGACTTTATAAAGACGCAGGCATAGAGAATGGCCTTGAGGACACGAAGGGGGAAGGGTAAGCTGGGGCGAAGTGAGAGAGTGGCATGGACATATATACACTACCAAATGTAAAATAGATAGCTAGTGGGAAGCAGCCACATAGCACAGGGAGATCAGCTCGGTGCTTTGTGACCGCCTAGAGGGGTGGGATAGGGAGGGTGGGAGGGAGACGCAAGAGGGAGGAGATATGGGGATATATGTATACATACAGCTGATTCACTTTGTTATACAGCAGAAACTAACACACCATTGTAAAGCAATTATACTCCAATAAAGATGTTAAAAAATAAAAAAAAATGAAAAAATAAGTCATCAGAATGTGACTTGAAGGGTTTACAAAGTGAACCCTAAAAAAACCACCACACAGAGCTGTTTCACGCAGCCCAGAGGGGATCTCTGGGTGATTCTGGACACTGGCGCACCTCATTGAGGGGCCCCCATCCGGACAACAAAGCGAGAAAAGCCTGACTTTATCCCACAGCCAGGGAAACACGAAGACGCCTTCATGCAATCGGACCCGCAGCTCCTCGGGTGGGCGCTAAGGCAAACTCTCCTGAGAGGCCGAAATGCATTATCACTTCTCCGGAGGCTAAATCCCAATGCAATCACTGTAACAATTCCTCCACCCTACAGCCAGAGATAAAGTTTCAGCCATCCCTAAAATGTGCAGAGATTACTTATTTCTGAGTAAGAGAACAGGAGAGGTCTGGGCTAAACCAGTGGAAACTGGTCTAGGTGGCTTAAGGTCCAGCGTCCCGGTTAAGCGAGTGGCAGGGCGTGCTTCCAATGGAGAAAACAGCTCCCTTGCGCGCTGTGCGCGGAGCTCCGACCCGGCAGGAGAAGTTAAAGGCTCCCCGGCCCCACGCAGCACTCAAGGCCATCTCTTAAAGGGAAGATTCAAAAAACAAAGGTTGGTAAACAGAGGGAACTATCATTTTTGACAGCCGCACAAAGACTTTCTGGCAGAGTTTCCTGTCACTGGAAAATGATTGCTAAGGAATCGTCTCCTGATTAAATACGCTCAGACAATTGGTCGTGCGCATCACCAGCTGAAACTGGAGCAGAAAGCCAGGAGCCGGCTGTTTACTAACGGCCGTGGCTACCTGGGGTCTTTAAATTCTGATTTCAAAACTGCTCCCCAAAGCTTGACTCTGCAAGGGAGAGTGCCTTATGTTATGATTCAATGGGTTAATCCATGTAAAGCGCTGAGAGCAGCACCTGGCACTAAACAAGAACTCAATAAAGCTTAACTATTTTTGTTAGTAATATTCATTCATGCCTTTCCACTAAGAAATTACTGTATTGCTGTTTATGGTTACGTTTCTCTCTCCTTATGCATTATGAGCTCCAAAGTGTCGTATTTATATCATGCATCTCAGAGCCTGGGACTGTGCTGGGCTCAATAAGAGTTTGTGATTTGAATTGAATGATACTCACTTGCATTACCTTGCAGAAGTGATACAAATGAAAAGAGTGGGGAAATAAAAGACAAATGAAATCTGAGCCTCCTTTACCTCCTCATTCTGTTTCTTCATAACACCCCTCATTTATGGGGCTGTTCGTTTCATCTTCCCTGCTGGACACTGGTTCCAGCTGAGCCTCAGTGGAACCAGTAACACGGTTTGCCAGGCACAGTTCAAGCTCAACCAATTTCGATGTCACCTGCTCCCCCCCGCCAGACTGGACATGGTAGAGGATGTGCAGACGGGCACAAGCCCAAGCCCTGGGAGCTTTATTTGAGAGCTCCACTACTGCCTCCTTCAGGTGCCTCTTGACATACACCGAACCAGTAACTATAACAGCAAAAACAAGAGCAACCAACATTTGCTGAGCACCTATTATTCACCATGCTAAACACTTTCATATATTACCACATTTAACCCAACCAATAAACAAAGTGTATATTCTGTTATTTTCATTCTATCAGGTGAAAAAACTAAGGCACAGAAAAGTCACAATGAGCGACTTGTTTAAGGTCACAACACCAGTAAAATGGTGAGATTCAAACCCAAGTTCCTGACTCTCCAAACGCATTCAGGTAACCGCTCAAGCCTACAGTGACCTCTGGCCACACAGTCCAGCTCTGAAGCGCAAAGCACCACAGTACTCTTTCTCTGCAGGGCAGTGCATGTGCCTCCCACGCACCTGTCTTTCTTTTCCCCACAACATGGCATGGCATGCCATGCTTCTCTCATTTTCGACAAAAGACCCCAAAGATTTCTTTTTTCACCTGCCCCTGGTTACTTCCCCATTTAGAACGTGCCTTAAAACATGACCGCCTCTGGCTTCTAACTTACGCCTAAGGGACCTGCTCCCATTTTCCTTCCTGGTGGAACAAAGGCATTGAAGCCACAAGTCACAGAGGCAAAGCATTTATTGATTGGATTCCCATCAATATTTGCCCTCTGCCCAGGATTAGACTTGGCCTCATGCCTTCTTTGCCTTGCTCCTCCTACTCTAATGTATAACTAGTCTCAGGAAGCTGGAGGAGGACAGTCAGGGACTGGCCACTGTATCTGCCACACTCACTACAGGACCGGGAATTAAGAGGAGGACTCCAACCCACAAAATGACAGAAGATAAGGTACAGTCGTATTATGTCCATTTGAGGATATGAATAGGGAAATCTGTTGAAGTCAGTGAGCATATTGAGGATTTGGGGGATGTTGGGTGTAACTATCACAGATCAAAGCTACTTCTCTTGGCCGATTGATAGTTTGGCTGCTAAAAAATCATATTTTTTATTCAGTAATTGGGACTTTAAGGATATTTGCTCTCTTTTCTGACTAGTCTGTGTAATGTTTTCTCGAGTGGTACTACATAACCATATTATGGAAGGAATGTGCAAAACAAGGCATATTAACCCAAATCTAACTAATCGTGAAACTGATCTGAAATCTTCAAAAATATCAATATTTGAAAAACAAGGGGTGGAAGGCCTGTTTTAGATTAAAGGAGACTAAGAAGAACTGATGACCAAATGTACCAAGTGATCTTAGATGGTGGAAGGAAGAAGAAAACAGCTCTAAGGGACAATATGGGGATAGTGAGAAATTTTGAAAATGGTATATTAGATAATGTTTTATAACTATTACATTCTTGGGTATGATAATGGTATTGTAATTATGTAGGAGAATGTCTTTGTTCTTAGTGAGTACATGCTGAAGTATTTAGGAGTGAAGTGACACAAGTATCTGCTACTTATTTTCAAATGATTCAGCCAAAACAACACACACACACACACACACACACACACACACACGGAGAGTTAAATCTGGTAAAGGTTAACCATTGGTGAACACAGGTGAAGGTTATGGAGTGTTCACTGCACTACTCTTTCAACTTCTCTGTAGATATACTTTTCAAAACAAAAACTTGAAAATAAAAAGGGTATAGTGCTGTTGCTGTCTTCTAAGTATCCCCCAACCAAATGCACCCACCTCTGCACACAATCATACAAGTGGGTAAATGCATGTTAGAGTAGGACCTCTAAGTTCTGATCTGGTGTAACTTACTCTGCTGAGCCATCTTTCATATCAGTAAGTGACAAGGCTAGGAGCACAGTCTTTGCAGTCAGGGGCCGGGATTTGGAGTGTGCTGATACTACTTACCTGCTGTGATACTGGGGTTAAGTTATTTAACTGGCCTATCCGCTAATTGAGATTTTAAGGATATTTTCTCTGTTTTCTGACTAGTCTGTGTGATTTTCTTGAGTGCTTTTCTCTATTGCAACAAATTAAGAACACATTGGGATATAACTTAAGGGTATAGTATGAGATATACAGGAATTATAATAGTTCTCTACTGTATGGGAGTAATTAAATGAGATAATATTAGAGAAACTCAGATGACAAACATTTTAATGTCAATAGTTATGTATTTATATAATGTGTATTTAAGGAATTACTAGGATTTCATGATTTCCTATAACAGCCCAGGATACAGCTAAAGTAGTTAAAACTTTAAAAACAGTATAAAGACAAATATTAAGTTAGTAACTATACAGATGGTCTGTAGATTTGGCAAAAATTATGAAGGTAGTGTTCAAACAACTGAAGCTTGGTAGATATTGCAAAAAGAAAGGTGCTTAACCACAGTGCCTGGCACATAGCCTATAATCAAGTTTCATATAGAGCTATCATTAAATTCCCTTAGGGGCCTTTAGAAATTGTGTTGTAGTACTTCTCTTGAGAATTAAGGAATTGCCTAAAAAGGGAACCCAGAAAGAATGAGAACTGATGTAAAGCACAATGTTATAGCTTTGTAAAACCACCTAGACTTTGAAAGAAGAGAACTAAGCATGAGACTGAGGGTTAGGAGACCTGGGTTCTCACTCTGGATATACCCAGTAATGCACTGTATAATTCAAAAGACTTGGACTCAGATTCTTCAACTAAAAAAGGAAGAGATTAGCCTAGAATCCATTGCTCTCAAAGGTCCCTTTCAGCTTGAAAATTCTATGGCTTGAGAAGCTCCTGGACTTTTCCAAAGTTGGGTGCAAGATCACCTTTGGGTTGGTGTACATAGTATTTTGTAGAGGAAAGAGTACAAGCTCTGCTCCCTACCTAGTCAATCAATAGAGGCTGAAAATCTGCCTTTTTGTTTTGCAGTGGGAGTTTAAGATGAGCTCTGGTTTCCAATACAAGAGTATCTGTTATTCATCAGCTATGTGTGTTGGGCATACCACTTCATCTCTGAGCCCTGGTTTCCTCACCTGTAAAATGTGGATAATTTCATGTACTTTGCAGTACTGTTGTGAAGATTATTGGTGATTTCTAAAAATTTGACAGGTGGTTGTTTGGCGAGAGTGATAAATGAGATGATAATGATGTGATTAAAGATCAGTTGTTTTTTAGCCCTTTCACTATTTATAGGAAGACCATAGTATGTATCTTATTCAGCCTTTATAACAATTCTATGCATTAACTATTATTATACCCATTTGCGGGGTAAAGAAACTGAGATTTGGGGATGTTAAGGGTCTAGCTGGGACTCTTCCAGGTTTTCTGACTCCCAAACCTACTTGTTTTTCCTAATAGACTCCATCTGATTTCTAAGCCACAAAATAAACACCACATCTGTTTTTTTTGTTGTTGTTTGTTTGTTTTTTGCGGTACGCGTGCCTCTCACTGTTGTGGCCTCTCCCGTTGCGGAGCACAGGCTCCGGACGCGCAGGCCCAGCGGCCATGGCTCACGGGCCCAGCCGCTCCGCGGCATGTGGGATCCTCCCGGACCGGGGCACGAACCAGTGTCCCCTGCATCGACAGGCGGACTCTCAACCACTGCGCCACCAGGGAAGCCCTCACAAAAGCTTTTTATGGGTGTGTGAGGAAGGAGGGGATTTGTGTGGTGAGTGGTGGGAAAATGGAAAATGCACTTTGAACTGGTCGGTGTTTGGTGATTTGCTTCAGCATCACAATTGGCAAATCCTATAAATATGTGCACTCTTAGTTTTTTTTTTCAATTTAGAAAGATTAGGATCCTAGAGTTTCAGACCTGTTTGACTTGTGAATGTTTGTTTCTGATCAATGAGAAATGCAAAATAACCAAGTAATTAAAAGCATAAATCTTGGATCCAAATCATTTACTCTTTTTTTTAAGATTTATTTATTCATTTTATATTTTACTATTTTTGCATTGGGTCTTTGTTGCTGCACACGGGCTTTCTCTGGTTGCGGTGAGCAGGGACTACTCTTCGTTGCAGTGTGAGGGCTTCACATCGTGGTGGCTTCTCTTGTTGCAGAGCACGGGCTCTAGGCGCACGAGCTTCAGTAGTTGTGGCATGCGGGCTTCAGTAGTTGTGGCTCGTGGGCTCTAGAGCGCAGGCTCAGTAGTTGTGGTGCCCAGGCTTAGTTGCTCCGCGGCATGCGGTATATTCCTGGACCAGGGCTTGAACCCGTGTCCTCTGCATTGGCAGGCGGATTCTTAACCACTGCGCCACCAGGGAAGTCCCAAATCATTATTCTATCAATACAAGTTACTGGCTGTAAGGCTTTAACTAGTCTAGATATCTATAAAATAGGGATACTAATGGTACTGTCATGAGGAGTGTGGTTGGCAGAATAATGGTCCTCAAAAGATGTCCACAACCTTGTCCCCAGAACCTGTGAATATGTTACCTCACATAGTAAAAAGGGCTTTACAGATGCCATTACCGTTATGGACCTTGAGATAGGGAGATTCTGGCTATGAAGATGGAGGAAGGGCATGACTAATCAAGGAATGCTATAAAGCTGGGAATGGCCCTTGCTTTACAGCTAGCACAGACCCTGCTCCTTCAACCACAAGGAACTAAATTCTATCATCAACCCAAATTTTCCCCTACATCCTCCAGAAAGGAACACAGCTTGCCAACACCTTAATTTTAGTCCGATGAGACTAGTGTCAGACTTCTGATCTACAAAAACTGTAAAATAATAAATTTGTGTTATTTAAGCCACTGCTTTGTTTGGTTATTTGTAATAGCAACAAGAGAAAACTATTACAGGTAAATGACACAATACACATACAGCCGTGAATGGCATGCAGTAGGCAAAATAATCAGTATTAGGCATTGAAGCTCTGTTTGCATTGCACCTAACATCAGATTGTCCAGATTGTAGTAATGGAGATTATCAAGAAGGGGGTTAAAGCCTGCGTAAGGCACTTCTTGGTCCCCTCATTACTACTGATGCTATCTGTAAACGGGATGAAATTCTCTGTCCTTGGAAACAGCTTAAAGGGAAAAAGGATTTAAGGAGAAATCACCAACCAAGTGAATGGAACCTCATTTTAGCTTTGGCTGCCTGAGCCACTGTGTTTTAGATGTCTCCAGTTCCGTTTTAGAGGATAATTCAAAGTCTCTGGTAATCCCACACACCATAACCATACTGTGTGTGTGTATTTGTGTGTGCAAGCACTCACACATGTGCACTTTTTACATATATTTTATTTATAATTATTTTACTATTGATTATTAATAAATAGCTATATATGTATATATGATTTATATCTAATAAATACAAATGTGCATTATATAATTCTATGATATATAAGATATTACATATATGCTTCATAATTATATGATATTATATGGTTCTTTGGAGATATATATATATCATATTAGCATACAATTTGGGTCAGCTTTGATGTCTTGTCTTTCAGGGAACAAAGTTACTGGGAGGGAAAGTCTATATAGGGGCCACCTGCAGTTAATTCTGAATTGGTAGAAAGAGAGGGAACATACAGACTCCCAATCCTCACCCCAGAGATTCCAATCCACTAGTAGATCTGAGGTGAGCCCCAGGAAGCTACACATGTAATAAGCTCTTCAAGTAAAGTCTGGTTTTAGGACCACTAGACAGTAACTTCAAGGGCTCTCAGGGTGGTCCTGTGATAATACTTTGTTGATGATGACACTGTGAAATTTCTGATCTCCAGCTTAATTGGGGAATAAGGAGGTCTGGTTAATTAGCTATTCTTCATGCTGAAGTAGGGGAATTTACAATTGTTTGCCAATTTAGAGAAAAACTGAAGATTATATAGGGAAAGTGGCTTGGGTCACATACCCACTAAGTATCAGAGTGGGAACTAAACGCTGTGTTGATATGACTCATTAATTCATTCAACAAAATTCCTACTGTATCTCATGTCATTTACTTTAAAATTTCAAATTACATAATTATACATGAAATATTTTCCTTACAAAATGTATAATAATATAAATAAAAGAAAAATACTCTTTTACCCCACCTCTCCAATCTCACATTCCTCCTCAAAGGTCATCCTTTTGTTATTTCTTCTTCAAGAAAATATTCTATGAGTTACATAAAACACACACAAATCTAATAACACTTAGGTTTAAGTCTTTTTAAAAAAATAATGAGATTTCACAATTTCCTTTGTCACTTAAAAAGTCAGTGTATAACAATCACATTATTCTAACTGCTGCATAATGTGTTGTATGTATCATGATGTATTTGAATCTATTTGGCCATTCCACTGGAAGACATTTAGGTTCTTTCCACAATTCTTGCTATAACATGCACAAAAATGCTGCATCAAATATCCTTATATGTGACTCTGTATGCATGGTATGATTTCTCTAAGATGGTTAGACATGTAATTATAAGTTGAAAGGGATGGATGCCCTGCCACTTCCTACAGTTTTTTGTAGCTGCATGAAGTTCGGGAGAAAATAATATCCCTTAATTCACAACTCTAGGTTCAACAAGTTGCAGATCCTGAAAAGTATTTTACCTAGATGTTGATGTGGATTGTGATGCCTCTTAGATGAGTTTTGAGGTGTTTCTGTATCATGGCAATGTCCAGGAGAGCTCCCTATCTCTTTGTTACTGGTGTCTTATTTGACTTTTCAATGATTTTTAAAATTTTATTTTAAAACTGTTTTTATCTTGGCAGTGTCCTTTAGTCAGCAGCAATTCTAGTTCACAGTCCTGATTTCGAAGCTTAAAAGAATATATACACATATATATGTGGGAAAGGATGTCTGGTTCCTCCCCTGGACGAAGCTGTCCCAGATTTTTGCTGCTTTAGCAGTGTAGGGGAAATGAAAGGTGCCCACAGTCCCATATGAATGAGCCCTGCCAGGAGCATAGGGCACACAGTGAATGAGTATCAAGGGGCAAGAACCAGCCAGTGGAGCCTGTCAGAAGTCCAAGCTGCAGAGTGATGGGACGATGGTAACTGGAATTGCCTGGTGTTTCCCAGCCCTGTGTTTCATTCCCCACAGGTCACCAGGACCTTGGTTTTTTCTGTCTTCACTGCCGTGCTGGGTTCCTTCCAGTTTGGATATGACATTGGCGTGATCAATGCACCTCAACAGGCAAGTGAAACATGCACAAGTTCTCTTTTTGCCAATTTCTATCAGTGACAGAAAGGTATCTGCTCCGCATCCAGAGAGATAAGGTGTGTCCACGTGGGGAACACGGGATAATCCTGGTCTTCTGTCAGGTTCCACACACGTGGTTCCAAGGCTGATAACTTGGCCTTGACTCCTCACTTTAAACCCTCACAGAAAATGAAAGAGTAATAAATAATCCTTGATCTCTGATTCAGCTATTCGCTGAGCTCACAGAAAACTCCAGCTAGAATGCCACGTGCCTAAGGATTTTTTTAAACAAAACTTAAGAGCTGAGTGAAGCATACATTCAGAGCTCCCAGACGCACAGGTGGAAATGCCAGGGAATAAGAAGAAACAATGGAAGGATAGGGTTGTTTCAGTGCACAAACATGTATTGAGCACCAGCTCACTGTGCGTCAGGCACTAAGATATGCTCTCTCCCATTTGACTCGCCCAACAACCTTATTATGCCCATTTCTTGTCCAGATTAAAACATTTTGGAACCTTGCGGGGGTGGGGGGTAGGCAGGGGAGGGGATGGAATTGGATGAAGGAGGTCAAATGTACAAACTTCCAGGTATAGGATAAATAAGTACTAGGGATGTAAGGTACAACATGACAAATGTAATTAACACTGCTGTGTGTTATATATGAAAGTTTTTGAGACAGTAAATCCTGAGTTCTCATCACAAGAAAAAAAAAAGACAAACAAGCAAACAAAAAACACTTAGGAGCCCTAACACTAACAAGATTCTAGTCCTTCCCCCTACCCCTGTCTCCCATAGGTGATCCAAAGTAAAATAATACAAAACTTTTTTTTTTTTTTTGATGGTTAATTTTTTTTTATTAGTTTCTGCTTTATAACAAAGTGAATCAGTCATACATATACATCTGTTAAAACTTTTAAATAATAGTCAAGAAGGCCAACAAAGTTTGGGTTTTCTCCATGTTGACTATTTGAATGGGTATTTTTTAAAAATATTGAATAATTTCTATCACTTTTGTCATTTACCTTGTGCATCCCTACTCTGGTTTCCAGTGAACAGACAGGAGAAGGATATCATTTTTCTCAGATCCCACAGCCCGTAAGTGGGGAAACCAGGACTTCGTTCCCTCTGCTCTGAATCAGACAGTCAGGTCGTTTAGGGTGGGATTGATGTCTTATTCTTCTTCCTAGCACCAGTGCCAAGCACAATGATTGATGTAAACAATAAAGCGTTTAGTGAATGGAGACGAGAGAGAGAAAGAGACAGAGAGAGAGAGAAGAGAAGCTAGGGGAAGGGGTGGCATAAGGTGATGGTACAAGCATTTGTTCAGGGCCTTCTATGAATCCATCATATTTCAGCTGCTTCTCTTACGACACTGGATTCCAAGGAAAATGTAAGAGACTACAGGGTTTGAACGTGTGAAATGTGTACTTGCCACAGTCCATCTGCTGAAAAGCGTTGCTCCTTGAACTAAAAGATGTGCCCTGGTTAGGTACCACATATCATCATGAGTGTGGCAGCCCTTGCCAAGGCTGAGAGACTTAGGGAATAACTCTGCGGGCCATATTATTTTTTCTGTGGGTGATGACAACACATGCTAATTTAACAGGATTCTTGAAATTTGGAATTGATAGAACCTTTTCTCTTCTTGTGGGAGAACTTTTCAAATCCTTATTTAAAGCATCCTCTTCAGTCTTGGAGGGAAAATTAATCTAAGGTTTCCCCTCCTCCAATCCAAGTCCTAGAGCCAGACCTAAACACAGAGATCCCCCACCGGCATCTGGCTTGGTGCCCTCTCTATAACCCCTTCCTTCTGTATGGAAAGAGCTGCTTAAACACTATTATGTAAGAAGAGTCATTCAGGCCCATTTGTTTTTATGAGCAGAATGACATTTGGAATTATTTTAGGGTATTTTAAAGTCACACTTTTTTTACGAGTATGAAAACTATGCATGCCTGTTGCAGAAAGTTTTAGAAGAAAAAAATTCATGATTATTCATGTAGAGCAAACTGCTGAGAACATTTGGGATATTTCCTTTCAGCCTTTCTTCTGTGTATATTATCCATATAGAGTGACCTTCCATGAGGTAAATGTCTGGATCAGACTTCTTTTATTGTAAGAGGATATCATTCTCTCCCTCATCAGCTGATTTTACCACATAGCACTTTGCCCAGGACTGGCAACCTAGGGCAGCTGCATTCCAGGTCCTTGTCAGAGGTCCTCCCAGCTCACTGCTGCTGAATAGTGACCAAATCATCAAGAGGAATGACACAGAAGGAAGAGAGCCTGAAGCATGTGCCTTTACTCGATGATACTTTTGTTTGATCTTTACCTCTACTGAAACACGTTATAAAATATGGCACTGTGAAATCTAGTTTTGAACATTGTTTATTCTGTTACATACTGAACTCTGTGAGGACCCATACAAGAAACTTCCTTCAGGTCTCAATACCTTCTCAGGTACTACTGAGTTGTTTTTGATCTTCAGAATTCACCAGTATATATGAATGGTTTCCTCTCTTTGCACTGACTGCTAGGAAGCTTATTAATAAATTTAGAGCTCACCTTAAGCAAGGATACAGCACCTAGTGTTTGAATTTGTATACCAACTTTATTTTTGGCCTCATCTTTCCCAATCTTTATTCTTATACCTACTTTTATGTTTCTATGAAAATATTTACAGAAGCCAATTTAAATCCTGCTATGCAGGGGTAACAGTGGAGTGAAAATATATCTTTTCAACCTGCAGGATATTTTCAATTTGGATAGTTGCCAACCTTTAAAACTTGAAGAATTTTACATAAAATTCCAGCTTTCTGGCTTCTCGTTAAAAATTAAAGGTCATAATAGACATTTCTCCAAAGAAGATATACAGATTGCCAACAAATACATGAAAGGATGCTCAACATCACCAATCATTAGAGAAATGCAAATCAAAACTACAGTGAGGTATCACCTCACACCGGTCAGAATGGCCATCATCAAAATATCTACAAACAATAAATGCTGGAGAGGGTGTGGAGAAAAGGGTACCCTCTTGCACTGTTGGTGGAAATGTAAATTGATACAGCCACTATGGAGAACAGTATGGAGGTTCCTTAAAAAACTAAAAATAGAACTACCATATGACCCAGAAATACCACTACTAGGCATATACCCTGAGAAAACCACAATTCAAAAGGATACATGTACCACAATGTTCATTGCAGCACTATTTACAATAGCCAGGACATGGAAGCAACCTAAGTGTCCATCAACAGATAAATGGATAGAGAAGATGTAGCACATATATACAATGGAATATTACTCAGCCATAAAAAGAAACAAAATTGAGTTATTTGTAGTGAGGTGGATGGACCTAGAGTCTGTCATACAGAGTGAAGTAAGTCAGAAAGAGAAAAATAAATACCATATGCTAACACATATATATGGAATCTAAAAAAAAAAAAAAGGTTCTGATGAACCTAGGGGCAGGACAAGAATAAAGACTCAGACGTAGAGAATGGACTTGAGGATGTGGACAGGGAGAACGGTAAGCTGGGACGAAGTAAGAGAGTGGCATGGACATATATTCACTACCAAATGTAAAATAGATAGCTAGTGGGAAGCAGCCTCATAGCACAGGGAGATCAGCTCGGTGCTTTGTGTCCACCTAGAGGGGTGGGATAGGGAGGGTGGGAGGGAGGCGCAAGAGGGAGGGGATATGGGGATATACGTATGCATATAGCTGATTCACTTTGTTACACAGCAGAAACTAACACAACATTGTAAAGCAATTATACTCCAATAAAGATGTTAAAAAAAAATTAAAGGTCATGCAACACTAGTCTCACATTGCAACTTCCTCCTTCAGATGGGACAAATAAATTCTGCCAACTCACTATTACATTCTCAAAATTACAGACAGTATTTCAGTCCTCTAGTCATCAAGATCCTTCTTGCCTCCTTCACTTGTTTGTTCCTGCCTGGTTCCTGTTGGCACTGGAATCTGTGACCTCTGTTTTATAGGATATGGTGAACTGAAACAACTATATGCGTTAGTATGTGCATAACACACATAATTGAGATAATCCTGTTTAAACACCTAACAAATATTTTAAAGGAAAAACAAACAAAAAATATACAGAATATTTGGAATATTGGAGCTATTTTTCTTTATTTTATCTCCTTAGGTAATAATAACCCATTATAGACATGTTTTGGGTGTTCCGCTTGATGACCGAAAAGCTATCAACAGCTATGCTATCAACAGTACAGAGGAACTACCCACAAGCCCATTCCTGGGGGACCCAACACCAACCCCTTGGGCTGAGGAAGAGCCTGTGGCATCTGCTAGCCTCATCACCATGCTCTGGTCCCTGTCTGTGTCCAGTTTTCCAGTTGGTGGGATGATTGCCTCATTCTTTGGTGGGTTGCTTGGAGACCAGCTTGGAAGGTAGGCAAATTTCATAAACAAGCAGAAACACAGAAACGTCAGCATTTTGGGTGTCATAATTTGTTTAGAAAGAAATCATCTTTCCTTTTGTGGAATAGTTTCAGAGTTGTTTTTTCAACTCACGACCCTATGAGTTAGGTTGGTATTGGACCAAATAATGGAGAAATCTGTTGCAACCATCGGCTTAATAGTGGAGGCATTTACAGCAGAAGTGAGTTTGGTGTGTATTTCTAGATAATCACTCTGATTCTCTGACTTTGTAACTTGTAAAACATATTGAGAAACCACTGCACAAGTGGTTTACTCAGGAACTCAGTGGGGAGTCAAGCATGGAATTTTTAACCTGGGAGTCGATTGTTGGCTTCATCAAATTGCTCCATTTCTCAGACATCCAGGTTTTCATTTTCAGATTAGAGTTTGACATTTGGATCAGTCAGGTCCTAAGGTCCAGTCAATATCCCCAGCTCCCAGTTGCCCAATATACTTGGAGTGGGGTTTCTAGCTGCTGCTCCTTTTATCTCAAAGCCCCAACAAGGGGCTGAAGCAAGTGTTGTCTCCATTTCTCTACTTTGGTTTCTATTATGTGTTTTGGATTAAAAACATCAGTGGAACTCCTTTACACTCAAATTTCATTTAGTCATGTGATGTACTAAAGCTCTTGGATCCCCCCACCCCCATAGAGAGGAAGTAAAACAGAAAATAAAACGGTTATTTCTTTAGATTTATTTTCTGCTCTTTGCATCCATCTTTTATCACATTTTTCTCATGATAAAAACATGCAAATATGGAAAAGTTAGAAAATGCAAAACCTTTAAAGTTCTAAATGATATAGGCAACTATCTTAGTAATACTGGATTACAATTCATTTAACTATTTTTAAAAATATTTATTTATTGTATTTATTTCTTTTCCTTTTTTTTTTGGCTGTGTTGGGTCTTAGTTGCAGCACACAGGATCTTTGTTGAGGCATGTAGGATCTTTTTTGTTACGGCACGCAGTCTGCTCAGGTTTCTCTCTAGTTGTGGTGTGCTGGTTTTCTCTCTCTCGTTGAGGCGCGCGAGCTCAGTAGTTGTGGCGTGTGGGCTTAGTTGCCCTGCAGCACGTGGGATCTTAGTTTCCCGACCAGGGATCGAACCCGCGTCCCCTGTATTGGAAGGTGGATTCTTTACCACTGGACCACCAGAGAAGTCCCTCATTTAATTATTAAAATCCCTACTTTTTATTTTCTTGGCCACGCCACATGGCATGTAGGAATCTTAGTTCCCTGACCAGGGATCGAACCCGCGCCCCCTGCAGTGGAAGTGCAGAGTCTTAACCACTGGACCACCAGGGAAGTCCTAAAATTCCTACTTTAAATTATAGTTTTCCCTCTCTGGTTATTAAATTCTGATAAGTTCTTCCTCTTGTACTGGAGCTTTTATACAATAAGACTTTAAGAATTTCTCTTAAGTAATGGGTAGCATGGTAATGCAAGTTTTATTCTTACTCTTATTTGAGAGGGACTTCCTCTACCATAAAAGAAAATGGTCAGTTCTTCAAATTTTTATCAACTTACTGGTGTTTAGCTGATCTTTAAATCAGTATCTATAAATTATGCAGGTTATTAACTGGCTTTAATTATTTTAAAAATTTAAAAATCATTTCAATTTGCACCAAGTTGGTTTAAGCAGTAGTTGGAAATTTTTCTAGATTAATTATGTCTAAAATAAATAAAATTAAGCAAAGCTAAGTTAAATTTTTAAATATGGATAGACCGACTCTTTTAGCAGCTATTGACGTTTTATACTTCTTCTCATCACTGAAGAAAAAACTTAAGCCTTTGTCCCTCATTTAGAGAAGAGATTCTAACAATCCAGTGACTTACTCTAAAACATTTAATTAGTGTCCTGGTGATGGAATCAGGATGCTTGTCTTCTCAAGTCTTAGGATTTAGGGGCATCCCTGGTGGTCCAGTGGGTAAGACTCTGTGCTGCCAAAGCAGAGGGTCCAGGTTTAATCCCTGGTCGGGGAACTAGATCCCACATGCATGCCACAACTAAGAGCCCAAATGCCTCAACTACAGATCCCACATGCCGCAAGTAAAACATGCCACAATGAAGATCCTGCTTGCTGCAACTAAGACGAAGCGCAGCCAAAAAAAAAAAAAAAAAAAGGTCTTAGGATTTAGCATCAACAATGGTCATACCCCAAAACAATGTCAAATGACCATTTATCAAATTATTTATTGTGAACTAAAAGTGAGGCTTCCTCCAACTCTCAGTAGAAAAATGATCCTCCTTGAAAATAGCCCTAAAACTAATAATTTTAACTTCAAAATTAAGACAAAATAGTTCAGTCTCTCTCACAAAACTATTTTTCTAGGGAGATTCACTGAGAAATAATATAATGGTCCTTGTTGCCAGGGTCATTGCTCTACTAGTTAAAAGTAAATAAAAGTGTACTTTTCCGTTACTGCTTTAAAAAGCATCTTTCCTTGTAATTGTGTTAATAGTCAATAGATGTCTATAGCCACTATTTTATAGATTTGGGTTCTCAAAGTCAAATTTTACTTAAAATTTAAGTACCAGGGTAAGGTGGGGGAGACCATGATCTGGGCAATCCACACTACCATGAGTGAAGGAAGGTATACACAGCTTGCCTTTGAATATGTTCTTTCTTTTGTATCAAAAATGGAACTCACCAAAATAAAGCATTAACCTTTGGTTTCACACAGATCAAATCCCAGGTCTGTCACTTAATAGCTATGTGAAAATGAGCATGTTACCTCAGTTCTCTAAGACGTTTCCCTCTATCTGCAATGTGGGGAAAAAAATACCTCCCTCGTGGCATTATTGTAAGGATTAAATTAAAATGAATATAAAAGGTTTAGTACACTGCTTGGCACAAAGTGAGCAGGCAGCAAGTGTAGATGATGATGATGAAGAAGCCTATACCTACAGAAGTATTTAGAGCAAGATTTAAAGAAATATACTTAGACATATATTTCTTTCTCCCTGATTCAACCACTTCGTGTATTTTTAGATTATTTATTCTTGGCCATTTCTCACGTCTGAGCAGAAGTTAAAATCCTTTAAGGTGTATAGAATGCTCCAGCATCCACCGGTGGTAAGGAAGAGGGACTTTAGAGCAATCCGGCATCAAAAATACTTTCAGGCTATCTATCTCTTTTACGACTTTTTATCTTTTCCCTGCCTAATGGAATATACTATTAGCTAGCTAGTAACAGTTTCCTAGAGTAAATTATTGAATTTGCCTGCCCTCTGTCCTTGTGCAGAGAAAAAGCGCTTCACATAGAAACACCCCTGTCTTTTTCTACTATGCAGTTTTGAAGCTGGTCAGCTCTAAAGCACTCTATTTACCTGTCTTTGGGTAGTTGATAACTTGCATATACTAGCTTGCCGTTACTGCTCTAATGAATTACTACAAACTTAATGGCTTAAAACAACACAAATTTGTTTTCTTACAGTTTTGGAGACCCAAATTCGGTTTCACTTGGCTGAAGTCACAGTGTCAGCAGGGCTCATTCTTTCTGGAGGCTCTGAGGAAGAGTCCATTTCCTTTCCCTTTCCCAGCTTCTGGTGGCCACTTCTGTTCCTTGGCTTGTGGTCCCTTCCTCCATCTTCAGAGCACATCACTACAAGCTTTATTTCTTTCATCACATCACCTTCTCTTCTGCCTTCCTAGTATAAGGATAGTCGTGATTACATCATTGGGCCCGACTGGATAATCTCTTCAATTCAAAATCCTTAATTTAATCAATCTGCAAAATCCCTTTGCCATATAAAGTTCCCAGCGTCTGAAGATTAGGATGTAGACTCTTGTGGGGTATTATCCAGCCTATCACATGGTTTTTTGGGCAATCATTGCAGTCTGAGATTATATAGTTTTATTTTCCAGAAAAAAAATTTGTTTGGTGTTTAAGATACTTGCTTAGAAAAAGCTCACCTATTAAAGTTTGAAACACTGAAATAGAGCATAACAAGATACTTACATTTCTTTGTGGGACAAAAATTTTCACACTTGTTCATTCAAATTCTTTTATTGGCCTTAGCATCGACTGAAGTTTGAAGAAGGTTTTTGTGTACCTCACTTTCCCATTTAACAGGAGGAAGAGTATCAGATACCTGCAAATGTCAATTTTCATATGATTAATTTTGAAAATGATGTTTTTGTTGCTATTGTCAGCTTTATTACGTATTTTATATTGGTTGACATTAACTCATAGATTCTGGAAATATGCTGGCATACAATGATAAAATAGGGATAACTATAGTTCTCTATGATAAGGCTTAAAGTAAAAGCATGTTTTAATTTATTGCCAAATAATTCATACTAAAGAAAACTTAACTTTGAAAGTTCCTTTCATGATCTATATCAACTAAAAACTTGTACCATTAAAAGAAAAAAAAAGGGGGAGTCATAGGTTACAACTACAGAATTAAATTTAGCTATCACCAGGCAATTATTCTTTAAAACAATCAACTTCTAGAAAACTTAATTGTTAACTATTTGAAAAGGTGTCAGAAGTGTTATCTTAAAGCAAACCAGTCATCATCACAATTGAATCATCTCTATCAAAATGTGGAGATCGGGTACATGCAACCCAAATTCTCCCATTATATATATATTACTTACTGTTAATGCTTTAACCCACAGACAGATCAAAGTAGTAATCATGGTTTAAGATTCCCTAACTAGCTCTATCAGCAAATTAAAATATTCAGTCTTAGGTAAAAATCTCAGCATGCTCTGAAAGCAAATAATTTTATCAAGTTTTGATGCTAAATTTATAATCCTTGCTTTTCAAATTTTCAGAATCAAAGCCATGTTGGTAGCAAACATTTTCTCATTAGTTGGAGCTCTCTTGATGGGCTTTTCGAAATTGGGACCATCTCACATTCTTATAATTTCAGGAAGAGGCATATCAGGACTCTACTGTGGTAAGTCATGCACACACACACACACGCACATGCACACTCCCACACAAACACATACACACATCTGAAAATTATTCTGAAGGCAGATGTGGTTACATGTAGGGAATTTTTTTGAGCCTCGAGTGACATCATGAAAGGGAAAGGCAGTAGCATAAAGTTGCAGTCCTGAGTCAGGGAGGTTTGGGACCAGTAAGTGGAGTTGTAAGGGTATGTTCTTATCCACAGCAATGACAACATTTCTAGGCGTATGATCTAAGACAAATTATTTAACTTTGTTTCCTTACCCAGTAAGTGAGAAGGATAACAGTATCTACCTCCTGGAGATGCTTGTGAGAATAAGTGTTCAGCATAGAATCTGACTACAGCAAGCTGCCAGATGTGCTAGCTGTTATCATTACTCCTGTTGTTCAGTAGACAGTGGAACACTGCTATGCCCAGACCCCTAACTGTACCCTTATGGCCTCCCTGGCCACTGGTGTCTCTGTCTCTCCTATCTGGAAAGACCCTGACATCCTGGCCCATCTCTCAGACCACATTCCCTAGCCCTAAATGCTTCCACATGTAGCTGGTTGAAGGGTTAAAGTGGTGCTGACCATATAGGGAGAGGGAATCAGGCAGAATCAGTTGGTAGAGGAGTTCAGAATGGAGGAAGGGTGCTCCTCCTAAGAACTTCACATCTAAACAGCTGAATCACTATTTCTTTTTTTTTTTTTTTTTTTTTTTTTTTGCGTTACGCGGGCCTCTCACTGTTGTGGCCTCTCCCGTTGCGGAGCACAGGCTCCGGACGCGCAGGCTCAGCAGCCATGGCTCACGGGCCCAGCCGCTCCGCGGCACGTGGGATCTTCCTGGACTGGGGCACGAACCCGCGTCCCCTGCATCGGCAGGAGGACTCTCAACCACTGCGCCACCAGGGAAGCCCTAAATCACTATTTCTTGGAGACAGCTTTTCAAACTACCTGAAGCAACTTATCAGCAGGAAGGGAGGATCATGCATTCTCTAAAATAGTCAAATCTTTTGCTTCTCAATCCCAGTGACACCCATTGTCCCAAATCATAGCCACTAATAATATCCATTGGGGGTGGGAGAGGAAAGGTGAGGGCACAAAATGGTATATAAAATATTTTTTTAACACTTTTACCTGCAAAGAGGAAAAGACTATAATTCCATGAGTCTTCAATGATCAGTTGAAACAAAAGTCTAAGATTACTTGTCTCTTTTTGTTAATCTCAGTGCTAATAAAAATAACTGAAAGGGTAGCTTGATCAAGGTAAAGAGTCACCCCACTTGTTGAAAAAGCTTTGGATTCAGAGTGAATCGATTCTGACACTGTCTTTGTCTGGCCTTAGTAATTGAATGTGAGACTCAGTTTCCTCTTCTGTAAAATGCAAATAATAACACAATCAAAGAAGTCCAAATCATGATTCTTCTATCTTTTCTCTCTATTTTTTAAAATATAGCAAGAAAAAAATTACAAAATACTTTTGGTAAAGTTGAAAATAAATGCTGTAAACATAGCATGGAGCAACCTATCACTAGCATAACCAAGCAACTTGTACTCTCCAACCACCTTTTAAAATTATGTCCAATCCTATTATAAGCATTAAAATTGCTAAAAATTATAGGAAATACAATTTGACTTCAGGTTCATGTGACTTCAGACCTGTGAGCTTATCTGCATTTTCTGTTCTTGGGGTATAATGTTAGGCATTACACAAAAATAGTACAGCCTAGAATAGGACCAAACAAATGGGGTTTTTCCCCCTTCTTCTTTAAGATCAACAGACCACTCATTAGAGTTACATGTAAAAGCAGAAATTCAGATGCTGTATCAATCATGCAAATGTTCATGTGATATTAAGAACAATTTGAAGCATTAAAAAATATTGAAAAAAATATTGAAACAATTCTTCAAAGCATCTTTCATACATTTGATAGGCAGGCCGTCTCTCTAAGAGGAAGCCTCTGACAAATCTTACTTTTAAATTCTTAAGAAAATGCCAAACATCGCATTCAGCCTTGCTCACTGATAGTCTCTGACCTTTTTATGCACTCAGCAAATGGCTAGATACTCCACCATTTCCAACATAACTGCATCTGCATCTAGGAGCACTATAGAAGGCAGAATGGCCTAGAGTTTTTCAAATTTCTGTATTCCTTTAAGCACCAGAAGTCTTTATGCAAATAAAATCTTTTCTGAAGCCTATTATTTGGAGAGAATAAAGCTAGGTTTGCTCTGGTTGGAGTGATTGGGGGAAGAGCCTCTGAGTTCCTCAACCCCTTTCACCTTCCCCCTTGGCCTGGCCAACTCAACTGTGACCTTGAGGCACCTCCACGTTGTGGAAACTCAGACAGGGCTTGTAGTTCTCCACTAACACTCTATTGCACTGTGATCTTGGCTAAGTCGTTTCTCACCTTTATCAAGTAAAGAAGTTGGCCTAGATAAATTCTAATTTCCTTTAATCCCACAAATCTAGAGTGAGAATATTATTGTGTTTTTAAGAATATTGTTAAAGCATTCTTCAGTCTCTTTTCTGAAGGTAACCTAAGGCATTATGATACAAACTCAATATTAACATGGATTTTTTTAAACTAAATAAGACAATGCTATGAATAATTGCCAAATGCATGACTAACCATTCCTTTCTATTTGTATATCCAACTACAACTTCATTTGGAGTCGCACCAACAAACATTCTTTGTGTAAACTGTGTGTAATTGTTGGTGACAAGGGCACTTCCTTCCAATGAACTCAGGAAGGGAGTTTCAGCAGAATATTGACTGTACTTAAACAGAATTATTGTTATTGAGATAGTCCTGGCTACACTTTAACATTTATGTTCATGTTTCATTCAGGGTTAATTTCAGGCTTGGTTCCAATGTACATTGGTGAAATTGCTCCAACCACGCTCAGGGGTGCTATTGGTGCCCTTCATCAGTTGGCCATTGTCACAGGCATTCTTATTAGTCAGGTAAAAACTCCCACCCCCTACCTCACCCATCCTCTACTTTACCCAACTTCTCCTTCCCTGATTGTCCACTCTCACTGTAGAACAACACAGAGGAAAAAGGCAGTTCCACAGGTGGTAGTGGAGGTGGTATAGAGACATAGGCTTTTTAGCTCAAAGCTAAAGTACTACTACTCCACTCTTCACTTTTACCCTTGGAGTTGTGGTGGGGTTGGCACTGGAGGTGACCTGGTAAGCCACGTCTTGAACTGCTGGAGCTATTCTAGAATTAAAGTAGTCCATTTAGATTTCAAGGAATAAAAAATTTCAAAATTTTGCCTACTCAGATTTCCTTTGTTCTGAGCATCTTACCTGCTCAAATTTAATATGCAAATGCATACAATAGCAGTTCTTGTTCAGCTGGCTCTATTCTTTCCTTCTGGCCTACGTTCTCAGAGGGAGTCCTAGAACCTCAAACCTATGGCTATCCAGAGGATAAACTACTTGCAGTAGGGATCACAAAACTAGTTCTCATCAGATTAATTGTTTTATCTATGTAACCCCATTCTATTTAAGTTCTGGGTAATCTAAGAAGAAATTTTTTTAACAAAGGTCCAAAGGTGCATGATTTTTGCTGTTGTTTTAGATATCAAATGTGTGCTTAAAAGTTTGGTTGATTTGCATCCTAAATGTCCCATAGGAGTTAATGAAAACAAATCTAGGTGAATTCTTTGTAGAACAAAGAGTCCATAATTCAGTTCAGATGAGACACATTAACAGTAGTTTTCATCTTGTGCATGCTTGTGCATACGTGAGTCACAGTTGTCAGGGATTACTATCAAATAGCCATGTGCTTTTTCAACAAATTGTTTCAGAAGGCAGATCCAAAGTGATGTACAGTTGATATGCTTCCTCCCTGACTTTTCAGATCGTTGGCCTCGACTTTATCCTGGGCAATCATGAGCTGTGGCACATCCTGCTTGGTCTGTCTGCTGTGCCAGCTGTTCTCCAATCTTTGCTGCTCTTCTTCTGTCCAGAAAGCCCCAGATACCTTTACATCAAGTTGGATGAGGAAGCCAAAGCAAAGAAAAGTAAGTCTATGGGTGGTTTTACATTCTTCCTATTGTTTTGGAACTATCAGCTAATGAGAAAGAGTGTGCATGAATGGATACTCATGAAATTGGTACCAGTGCTTTCCAAATGAAGTCAGTGATTATATGTAAGAAGAATATGCAAGATCACTTAATATGACTGGTGTATGCCTTTTGCAACCATAAACATTCACACAAACCCAAACAGAAAATCCACATACAGAGACTTCTAAAAGACCTTTCCTGCATTATCCTTCTATGATAATGAGGATCACAGTTTTGTTTGTCATAAGATGAAGCGAAATGTTCTGTTTTTTGAGAAATAAAAAAGCAGGATTTAATTTAACAAGAAAGAATTTCCAACACCCATGCTATTAAGCAACAGAAAGGGCTATGCAGAACTGTAGCTCTTTCATTAACATAATACAAATAAATTTATTTTTGTTTTGACCTGAGTTGTGTCAACCTGATCGTTTTGGGGGACAGGCTTGAAAAGACTCAGAGGAAGTGATGATGTCACCAATGACATCACTGAGATGAGAAAAGAAAGGGAAGAAGCATCAAGTGAAAAGAAAGTCTCCATAATTCAGCTCTTCACCAATTCCAGCTACCGACAGCCTATTCTAGTGTCATTGATGCTGCACATGGCTCAGCAATTTTCTGGAATAAATGGGGTAAGTTTAAGAACATCCCCTAACTCTTAAGAGCAAAGTAAATTAAGATAGATGAGGAAAGGGGTTTAAGTTTAAATAACTAAAGGATACTTTAAAATGTTGACATCACATGTCTTACTGCAACAAATATATTGAATGAGCATTAATTTTTTGTCTTGACTCATCTGCCTTCTAAAATCAGCTTACAGTTTTTTAAAATGTCAATAATCAATGGTCTGCATGTCTATTAAGATGAAGGTTAAAAGGCAAGTCATAATGAATACAAAAGAGGGAAAAGGAGAATAAATATAACTAGAAGACTAAATTACAAGGGGCTTCCAGAGTTGAGTATCAAATTTAGGATTTCTGATAGCCTAAGCAAAAGCAGTCCATGATTCCCTCTGTCTATTTAAATGAAGTATACCAGATAGCCTTGTGCAAAGAAGTTTCCTGCCATCCAAGAAACTTTCACTCTATTGGGGGAGATAGCACACAAAATAAACAATAGAGTGAACTGATATGATATTGGTGAGTAAGGGTAATAGAAAAGACATGACTGAAAAACATCCTGTGTACTAAACTAGCTAGCATTTAGGTTTTGAATTGAAATTCTCGTATTATTCGGACTCAAATTGTTCTACTGACAATTAGCTACTAGAAGAAAAAAACTAAGCATTTGTTAAGAAACTAGATAAAGAAAATCACTTATCCCCTTTCATTGCTGTTAAAAATGTGGTTTGGGCTTTTATAGTGAGCCAATCCTAGATTCACAAAGACACTTTGGGGGTGACTGATGAATGGGCAGAGACTTGGGGGAAGCAAAGAAAGCAAACGTTGAAGCATGAGTTGAAGCAAAAGAAGACCTGAGCCTCACTCCACAAAGTGAATGCTGCTCTGCTGTGGTCTCCATCCTCCTTTAAAAGGTCCCTGATACTCATTTTTTATCTCTTAACTCTTTATAACTTTGGGACTCAGTGACCAAATCTGTATCCTCTCTCTCAGCTCTGCTTGTATATCCAAGAGCACAACACTTAATCTCTCTAAACCTCCCTGCTTTAGCTTCCATCCCAGTGCCTGACTTAGAGGCATCCAGGAAGTGTTGAACCACGCGCTGTCAGGCAGCCTAAAACGGTGGGCTGGTGCGCAGTGAGTAATCCACTCCTCCCTGAACACAGTCTCAACAGTCCTCCTGCGTCAGCCATGTCTGCAGGGAGAGGCACCAGCAGCAGGACATGTTATGTGGGAAAGGAACTGATGGAAGATGATAGAACAAAAAAGATGATCTAAAAGACTATTATAAACATAAGGACATAACCAAATAATAAAGCCTATTAGGGAGGTTGTGAATCAGATTTCTCCATCCACTGAGACTGGTGGAAAATTTGGGGTTACATGCAATGACAGCCAGAACTCTGATACACACTGGTGAGAGTACAAATTGACACAACTTTTAAAAAAAATTTTTATTGAGGTATAATTGATTTACAGTGTTGTGTTAGTTTCAGGTGTACAGCAATCTGTTACAGAAATACATATATCCACTCTTTTTTTAGATTCTTTCCCATATAAGCCATTACAGAGTACTGAGTAGAGTTCCCTGTGCTATACAGTAGGTCCCCATTAGCTATCTATTTTATATATAGTAGTATGTATGTGACACAACTTCTTTGGAAAACTGTTGGGCAGTATCTATCAAAGCTGAGAACATGCATACACTACAACCCAGCAATTCTATTCCTAGGTGTAAATGTATACATATTTTACCAAAAGGCTTGTACTACAATGTTCATAGCAGCACGATTCATAACCACTCTAAATGATAACTACCTAAATACCCATCAATAGTAGAATGAGTAACTAAATTGTGGTATATTAATACAATTATACACTGAACAGCAATGATAATGAACAGCCTGAAAACACAACAATATGGATAATTCTCACAAAAGTAATGTTGATGCCAGATACAAAATACACACAAAATATGTGGTTCCATTTATATCACGTACAAGACTAGGCAAAATTTATCTATAAGGATAGAAGTTGAAAGAGTTTCCTTTGAAAAAAGGGTGACATTTAGGGGGCTTCTGGAGGGCAGGAAATGATTTATTTTTTATCTAGACTATACAGGTGTGTTTAGTTTGTGAAAATTAATTGAGCTGTACACTTAAACGATATGTGTACTTTTTTGCATGTATTTTATACTTTAACAAAAAAATAAAGTGCAGATGTAGAGTTTTCAGCTAAATATAAGGAGAACTTTTAAGTGACTGGAAGCTTTACACAGTGAAGGAAGATTGTGGTTTCTCCTTCCCTGGAAGAAGAGGGTGGATAAAACCTTTTGGGAGTTCTAGGGACTCTGGTTCCATTGAAACACCTAAAAATAAACAAACTAAAATAATTCTTGCTTTAAAGCCATGAGTGCTAGGCTTCTTGATTAAGGCTAAACTATTATTATTTTGCAGATATTTTACTACTCTACCAGCATTTTCCAGACGGCTGGAATCAGCCAACCTGTTTATGCAACCATCGGAGTTGGTGCTGTCAACACAGTTTTCACTGCTCTCTCCGTAAGTAAAATACTCTATATAAATATTCTGCTTGTTCCTCAGTCCAGAAATGGGAGTAAAATAACCTTGTAATATAAGTGACCTATGACTTATTGTCCACGTGTAGTGGGTACGTAGATAGAACCAAGTGGGTCACAGGGAGAATCCTATATGTGAATAACCAACCATTGTATTGAGATTAGGCATAACTGAACAGGTGGATCACTGGTTCTCCTTATCTGCTGAAGATGTCATTGGTCACTCATTTGTGAATTAGTAACTCACTTGGGGACACAGACACTTGGTATTTTTGTGTAAATACCTGGGCTCTTTCTCCTTTGCTCTGTACTTAAGCCCCTTGATATTAGCAAACAGCTTGTCATTTCTATCAGCATTGGATCCTAGATCCTCTCCTTCCATGGTTGAACATTTTTATCCTGATATCTTAGAAAAAACATTTTAAAAATAAACATGGTCCTCTCAATTAGATAGCTAAGCCTCTAGCAAAATTAAACTGATTCAGTAAATTCTTACGATGTTAGGCCATTGGGCAGAACTTCCAGGTAGTTCACAAGGCCATGGCTTCTGGTGATGTATATGACTGTGGTATTATGAGAGGACGGAATAGAAGCGGTTTATAACTTGAAATGTTATTGCTATTTTTGAAATGTAACTTGTTTCAACTGTCAAATGTTGTTATATACTTTTGAAACTTTTTCTCAACAAGGGAAGAGGTCATATACTCTTCTTAAGACCAAATACCTTATCTAAGGAACGATTCAGTATATTGACAGTAATAATATTTAATATAACAATCTAAGAATTAAAGTAAACAAAAAACAACAACAAAACCCCCCAAACTTCCCAACTAACGTAACTCACTTTAAAATGAGGATAATTGAGCTTATTTTTATCTTTGAATACAGATGTTAAAAAAGCTTGTGCTTTTTAATTTTGGTCACAGTGCTATATACTCAATATACTTTAGTCACTTGTTTTTCATTCTCAGCGCATGGACTTTTAACTGTTACCTAGAGTAGTCAATAAATTACAGCCTGGCTACCTAGATCAAAAGGCAGGTTTGTCTAGACCACATTAAATAGAACTGGACCTTGGAAAGAGAAGGAAGAACAGATAATAAGGGAACACCAGTGCTTCCGTAGAAATGCCTTTAGAGGTAATGCCTGTTCAATCCAAAAGGCCACTCTAAACCAATAAAGGCCTGGTACTAGGATGGAATCCAAGGGACTATTCCCATTCTTTTGTCTCCTGAGATAATATTTTCGCAAATCCCACTTCAACATATTTTTCTCATATAGAGACTATGATTAAAACATTTTATGTATAACAGGATTTGCTATGTAAAGCATCATGTTATCAAGATCAGGGTAACCCAAACTCTAAGAATGCCTAATGAGAAAACTACTGCAGAATTCCATTTGTGTCCTCCCCGCCACCAGCCAACCCCAGGGAGTGGGAAGAGTTGTTCTGAAAATAGAGCCTTGATTATTTTGAATCTACCTTTTTTGAACTCATCCTTTTATTCTGTGAAAGTTTTTGCATGACTGACATAATTTTTTTTTTTTTTCGCGGTACGCGGTCCTCTCACTGTTGTGGCCTCTCCCATTGTGGAGCACAGGCTCCAGACGCGCAGGCTCAGCAGCCATGGCTCACGGGCCCAGCCGCTCCGCGGCATGTGGGATCTTCCTGGACCGGGGCACGAACCCGTGTCCCCTGCATCGGCAGGCAGACTCTCAACCACTGCGCCACCAGGGAAGCCCCCTGACACAATTTTAAAAAGTCAACTCTAAGCAACTAATTAACCCTCCAGGACTACAGATAACAGTTAACATTTTTAATTATATTTATTTTTGAAAAGTTGTTTTAAAGTTCAAAGAAGTACAAAAAGGACAGCCTCTCAGTCATCCAGTTTCTCTCGCCAAAATCAACCAAGGTTACTGAATTCCGTGTATCCTTTCAAATAAAGATGTGCAATTAGGAATATGTACTGATAACATTAATGTTTCAACAGTTTGGAAGGAACATAATCAATCTTTTTTTTCTGGATGAGTACTTGGAGAAAGAGATAGACTTTCCTAACTCGATGCTGAATTATATTCCACATTTCCAGATTTTCTTTTAAACTAATGAGCTGGTAGAAGGGAGCCTGTAATCTTGAGTGAGCAAACAAAACAGGAAGAATATAAAGGGAACTGGAAGGCAGCACAGGTCTAGAGGAGAAAGAGTGGCTCCAAGTAAGCATCCAGGATCTGAGTGATGTACAGTGTCTGCAGCGAAAATGAGAATTAAGGTCAGGTAGACATCTCTGGCCCCTGACCAAATCTCACCCTGTATCACACCCCTTCCTGAGTGTCACCTAGCCCCAAGGAGGGAGTCCAACTCATTTTTCAAGACATGTAGTTTTAGAGTTTATAATCCTATTAGCAATAATTGTTCAGAAATAGAAGAAACAGACACAGTAAAAGCCCTTATTCCTGAAGAAATCCTCCAGTTTTCTTGGCAGCTTGACATGGTGTCATCAAATCAGATTTAAAAGTCATAATTAAAGAGTCAAAATATATAGAGAAATTTTATGAACTTGAGAAAGGTTTGTTTTTCCCACTTTTTTCTCAACAATTAAACGTGGGCTCCTTGCTTCCCTGGTGGCCCAGTAGTAAAGAAGCCGCCTTCCAATGAAGGGGACGCGGGTTTGATCCCTGGTCAGGGAACTAAGATTCCACATGCCACGGGGCAACTAAGCCCGTGCGCCACAACTACTGAGCCTATGCTCTAGAGCCCGTGAGCCACAACTACTGAAGCCCACACGCCCTAGAGCCCATGCTCCGCTACTACTGAGCTCGAGCGCCTCAACAAGACAGCCCACATACCACAAATTACAGAGCCCACACGCTCTGGAACCCGCACGCCTCAACTAGAGAGAGAAAACCTGCACACCACAACTAAGAGAGAAGCCCACGCACCACAACGAAAGATCCCGCATGCTGCAACTAAGACCCCACAGAGCCAAAAAAAATAAAGAAAATTAAAAAAAAATTTTTTTAATGTGGCTCCTTGCTTACCACCCTGAAGTGATTTGAAACTCTAATATGAAATGCCTCTTAGTTGAAAGGGGCTTTCATTGTAGGTGAAAAGAAATGTTTCTCAGATATTTTCAGAGCCAAAGCTCACTATACTAAGGGTATTGGATTGCTGTTGATTTACTGATAGATTTATGAGCCTAACCAATTTACTCACTGAAGTGAGAAATTATGACAGGTAGTTTTTGTGTGTGTAACTCACCAACCTTGGCAGTATTCCAAGGATCAAGCAAGAGTCTATTCAACAAACTCTGGTCCTGGCTCATTGTAAATCTTAACCATTAGTGCAAAGATCCACAGACCCAAAGGAATCGATGCCAAATCTCCTGAATTAGGATAAGAAAGCACTTTAACCTTTTGCTTTAAAGTCATACCTTTTCAAGTGGATAGTTCATTACCAGCACCAGGTACATTTAGGCTCACCAGAAAAATGCGGACCTGACTATTTTGGTAAGGCCATCAAATTCTGTATGCTTCCCCTGAGTGGACACAGTTTGACTTTATTTGCAGTAAGAAAGTTGGATGAGAATAGTTAACACATAACAGTTGTACTGTTTCAGGGGTCTACAGTGCTCAAACCCTTGCAATTATAACTTAGGATAATTATCAGAAGGGAAATTAACGTTATTTTTATGTAGGACCTTCGTATTTTAAGTCTACAGGAAATATATTGGGAGAGATCCAAGAGGTCCAGTCTCTAAATATTGCACCCAAGGTGATAAACATCAGGTGGTGGTAATGCTATGGTTCTTTCTCTAGAATGGCCTGTTCAAATCAACGTGACGAAAGGAAGCCAGTAGTTGTTAATCACCTCTGTTCACTGAGAACAGCTTTGCCACCCCAGGCAAGAGTCATCCCCCTCCTGAGTTCCACATCTGTAAAACGGAATAACAGAACGGCCTCTTTCCAGCTGTATAAATTAAAATGAGCTCTTTGGCAGTAAAAAACGATTTAAGTATAAAGCCAATATGTTTTAAAATTTTCCTAGGTATTCCTTGTGGAGAAGGCAGGGCGACGCTCTCTGTTTTTAATCGGAATGAGTGGGATGTTTGTTTGTGCCATCTTCATGTCGGTGGGACTTGTGCTACTGGTGAGTTTGGTGCCTGCACTGAGATTTTTGGTTACCATATGATAGCACTTCTGAGCTGCAGGTTAAACGTTTGAGATTGATTTACGAAATAAAGCAAGAGGAACAGCATATAATACAAAGGAGAAATGTAAAGAAAAAGAGAACTAGTTTAGGGGTTTAAATATAGAACATCAGCAGGTAAATTGTGCTTGTTACCCAGAGAGGCAGTGTATATAATAGTAGAGCACAAGCTCTGGGATTAGCCCAACCAGGTTCTAATCCTGGCTCTGCCACTTGGCTGCCTGTGTGACCTTGGACAAGTACCTAGACCTTTCCAGCCCAGCACCAGCATCCACTACTTTACAGGAGGTCATCCATCCTGTCTAGCAACCTTGGTATGAGTAGAAGCAAAGGCCACTGGATCCTTGCTTTTCCTCTTTCACAGGAAAAGAGTGACTAAGAGTCATGGAAAATCCTAATCCAGAGGATTTCCTATAACGCAAAAGATTTAAGGATGACTAAAACTAGAATAAACTTGTCTATGACTAGAATAACTTATACTTAATTGAATATAAACACATCAGGAAGGGAGCTATGTCATCTCTGAACTCAATGAGAATCTACCTAGCTAAAGGAAGAAGCAGTCAATGTCAGTTCCACTTTTGGTTTGTTTTTGTTTTCTCCTCAGAATAAGTTGCCTTGGATGAGTTACGTGAGCATGACAGCCATCTTCCTCTTTGTCAGTTTTTTTGAAATTGGACCAGGCCCCATCCCCTGGTTCATGGTGGCTGAGTTTTTTAGTCAAGGACCACGCCCTGCTGCTTTAGCAATGGCTGCATTCAGCAACTGGACCTGCAATTTCATTATAGCTCTGTGTTTCCAGTACATTGCGGTAAGCAGCCTAATACTGTACAAATTTACTGAACAGAAGATAAGGTTGAAGAGCTGCTAATTGGAACTCTGTTTATTCTCTGTGCAGGACTTCTGTGGACCTTATGTGTTTTTCCTCTTTGCTGGTGTAGTCCTGGCCTTTACTCTGTTTACATTTTTCAAAGTTCCAGAAACCAAAGGAAAGTCCTTTGAGGAAATCGCAGCAGAGTTCCGAAGGAAGAGTGCTTCAACCAAAGCACCAAAAGCTGCTGTAGAAATGGAATTCCTTGGAGCTACAGAAACTGTGTAAAGATAACCTGCTTTTTGACAGGAACAGAAACAGGAGGGAAGCAGTGTTTTTTAAATGACAAGTTTTTTGAGAATTTTATATCTACATCTTGAAGTACTGTTTTATTTTTTAAAGAGATGTTATAGGCTTTGATCAGAAATCTTATCAAATATTATAAAGAAAGTATTTTTTTTTAACTTTGAGAATCTATTTTGGGTGGTAAGACTCTATAATTAAGTAAACCAAAAAGTCTAGCTCATTTTGGTACACTATATGGCAAGTACATTCTAATGTTCTTAGTGCTGTCCTTTACAACAAGAGTATCCTGAAGTTGAAGCAGTTTCAGAGTTATTGCTTCATTAAGCACGTGACTAGAAACCTGAAGACACAACCAAAATTTACATATTTAAATACGATTAAGTTGGAATTTTCCTACCTGCAGACCTCATATCAATACTAAGGGAGATATGACTAGTGGCAGTAAGGTCCATGTTAAAATTGATAACTTTTCCAATTTTTCCCCTCAGCTTTTTTCTTGTGCATTAGAATTTGTGTTGTGCTTAAAAAGTTTTTTCTGTTATTTTTCATGTGGAATAGTTTATTAAGCACATTAAAATATGGTTATAAAGAAAAACTTTTATTTTGGGTAGGCTTACCAAAATCTTTCAGTATCTGGGGAAAAAAATTTTTTTTTGTTACTTTGATGACCAAATGGTTTTTGTAAGATTAAACACTAAAAGGTTTTACCTGGTCATTTAGCATGGGTTATCAGTTAATATTAACAGCTATTATAAACCCATGTTAATTCCTTGCTGGTTCAATCCTTTGAGCTATAGTTTGTTTTGCTTTTTAGCTGAGCACAGCTTGGTTTTCTGAGTTGTGTTATAAAATATACTCAAACAGTGATAAATCAAACACTTTGTATATCTCCTCAAACCCCAAATAAGATAGAACAGTCTAACCTAGGAAGTTGGAAGTAAAAGATTGCTCTGTTTGTTAAAAAATATTTTCTGAATTCTTATGTTTTAAAATAGAGTTGAAAAGGTAAGGTTGGAAGATCCTAAGGGCAGCCTCCTGAAAATTCATGAATGTTTAATTTCAGACTTGATCAATATCCTTTTTAAATTTTCTTGAAAAGACTTGAGTCCCCTAACACAAAACAATCATCCCATTTGACGTTTCCTTTTTTGCCTTAGCAGTATATGGATGCTATCTAAGCTGTTCTATTGCAATTGCTACCATTTATTGTACACTACCTATGTGCCAGGCACTGTTACAAGTGCTTTTATGTGGACAAATTGGAAATACACAGATAATTGAACAGACTTTCAATTACAGTCAATTTTGCAACTATGGAAATACAGTTCTGATGGATACCAAAGGCTTAGCAGGGAGCTAAAGTATCTTTAGGCTGTTTTCCTCACAAAGCAGAGCACTGAATCAATCTTTTTTACATTTGCTTTAATGTGCATAAAAGAAAGGCACTTTTTAAAAAGTTCTCTTTAAGAGTGGGAAAAACAATACTGAACACTTGGTGGGGGGTTGTTTGTTTTTTCTTTTTTTTTTTTTCCTTTATTTCTCTTTCCTTTTTTTGACCAAATGTGTTTCCCTTTACGTAATTTGACATTCCAAACAACATGAAGTTATTTCTTTTCACTTTGATTTTTGTTTCCTCTGGGCCAATTTGGGATAAACTACTTTCACTTAGGACTTCAGAACATAGTCAAAGTGAGCTTAAATAGTTCAGTAGACGTCTTTGCTAAACTGTGAACTCTGTTAAAAAAAAAAAAAAGTAGGGACTCTGAATAGGGCAGGAGCAGGAAAATGGCTCATCTTGCGGCTCCTGTCTTCTTCAGGATGCTGATGGCCTTTGAGAAACCCAAAGTTGCACTGGTGAAGAAATTTAACATATTTATAGGCGATGAATGTGATTTATTCACATTCTTTAATCACTATTCCTGACCTCATTTAGAATAAAGTAGTAAAGGTTTAAATAAAGAACCCAAAAGACCCCTTTTAAGTTTTACTTAATTATTCTGATTGACCACAAATACCAAATATTCGGACCCTGAAGTTTTCTGCCTCAGAGAAATGTAAATGACATGCATTGTTTCCCTTTCATAATTTTTTCCTTTCAGAGATACAAGTGAGTTGAAAAGAAACATTAAGATGAAATGAGAGGCTAAGACAAAGGAACTAGCTTAACATGATTAAAAAAACTCCTAGGTTTTCAACAATATTCATCATAATATATAATAATATCGACACTAATTAATTAGATTTAATCCCAGGGAAATTAGACGTGTGTTTGAATGTTTAATTTTCATAGTACGCTATCATTCTTGTGGAATTATTTTCATACTCTAACATCCTTACAAACGTGGTTTTCTCTTAGCTTGCTCGGAGTATGATTACACTTCTGATTTGGCCACTCATCTGCTAGATCTAGTGTTGCCCACTGTCATGACACCAATGCAAGGATCTTCTCTCACTTCCTTCTCCCCACTCTCCTCTACGTGATCAGCACAGTAATGCATGCTGAGACACAGTAAGAGAAAGCCCCTCCTCAAGGAGCTCAGTCTATTGAGGAGCTCAGGAAGACCAGGGTATAAACATCCCTATCTGCATCTTTTTCCTTCCATGAACCTCAAACTGAAGGCCTCTTTTGTAAAGAGGGCTCAATCATATACCTACCTCAGAGAGTTGTTGTGAGGATTAAATGTAAAGTGCTAAGCAGAGTGTCTGGTACAAAGGGGGTGCTCAATAAATGTTACCTAGAATTAGTACTCATGAAGATACTGTTAGGATACAGGACTATCATATATAAGATAGTTCCAATTTTTTGTTTTGAATAAAAAAAGTTTTATAAATTCAAGATAATATTTTCTTATTTCAAGCAACAGTCTCACGATGACAAGGGAATGGTAAGAATTAGGGTAGATATTAGGCTATCTAATTCTTAAACCCATACCTGATATTTCTAAGTAGGTTATAAGAGTTTCTATTGTATTTTTTAAACTTGTTTTTGCCAAAGTTATTTTTTAAGAGGTCTATATGTAATATTATTTCTTTGGATAATACTAAGTACAAAATAAAATGCTATATATCATATTTAAATGTAATTTAATAGGATTAAATCACAGGGCAAAACCAAACCTTGATAATCCTCAAAAATTGCAAAAGTGTATAGACCAATATACATGCATAAGCTACTTCTTCTTGCTAGCTTATTGTTGCAAACATAGCAAATAAAGCAGAATTAGGCAATATCTTGTGCTTACAGTGTCCTAAGCAAAGGTGCTGAGTAAAGTATATATAATTTTTCATTACAATTCTGTATTAGTGACCTGAGGAGAAAAGGTTTATTGTCAACCACTCTGAGCCATCTGCTGGTGTTTTTACTGCTTTCTAATTGAGTGCACATTAGAAAGAATCATCATGAAAATAAACTTGTTTTATTAGTATGTATACACTATTAATATCTATACACATACATAAACTATATGAATGTATACATATTTATAGTATGCATACACTATAGTTTTATGTCAATAAGTATATTTCCAAATACTGTGTTGTTTTATTTTATGTAGAAAATAACCACATTTAAGAAAATTGATATTGGTTTATTGTATATACTCATTTCCTTCTCACAGTATCTTTCCTATTCTCATTTTTAAGATACTAAGTGAGTTACATTTTAAACCAAAATTTTATTTCCATCAAGCAATTGTTTTGATTATCAGTAGTAGAAAAAACTAACCTGTAGGCTAGGGAAGAACAATTGAAGAGGAATGAATGACTCCCTTTGATGAAAATAGAAATAATTTAATTCAGTAAATATTGAATTGTGCTCCTATTATGAACAAGACACTTTATTAAAGTTTTGTAAAGGATACAAAGCTTAGAAAACATGGTCCCTATCCTCATTCACCTGCATACTCATAAAGGGGATAAAATTTGAAAACAAATAGTTATAGTACAAAGGAGAGAAAAGGAAAAACTGTAAGTTAGTGGTTTTAAAATTTTTAAGTTAATATCTAAAATTTTCCATCGTATGTTTAAATAGCTGCAAAGGATATAATTTTTCAAAATATAGTATATATTTACATTTTAAAATTGCTATGCTCTATTTATTCAATAGCATTTAATTACCATAGAAATTTGTTACTCACCATAACCATTTAAAATATATATATCAATATATTTTTATATTTAACAGTTGGAAAATTTACTGCATTATTTTCTATTCTCATATTTCTGTTCCATTTCCCCCAAAGAATTATATCCTAAAGTAATAAATATATGTGCTTTAAAATATTTTTAATGATTCTAAGTTTCTGCAACAAAAAATATCTATAATTTGAATTTTAATTTTTAAAAATGTCCTATGTCTACAAAGGTCAAAATGTTTAACCTCTTTTTCTTTTCTGGATTGAGTTAGCATTTATGATAATTAGTAGCACATAACTGATGAAAATTATCCATATTACAAATTTTGATAAAATTATTCATTTTTAAATTTTTTAATTGAAGTATAGTTGATTTACAATATTGTGCCAATCTCTGCTGTACAGCAAAGTGACTCCGTTATATACATTTATCATTTTAAAAATATTTATTTTAGAAATTCATCTCAGTGAGAAGTATGGGTTTTCTTCAAATAATTTAAATATTAATGGATAGGGGCTTCCCTGGTGGCGCAGTGGTTAAGAGTCCGCCTGCCGATGCAGGGGACACGGGTTCATGCCCCGGCCCGGGAAGATCCCACGTGCCGCGGAGTGGCTGGGCCCATGAGCCATGGCCACTGAGCCTGCGCGTCCGGAGCCTGGGGTCCGCAACGGGAGAGGCCACAGCAGTGAGAGGCCCGTGTACCGCAAAAAAAAAAAAAAAAAAAAAAAAAAAAAACAAAACTAATGGAGAGATATTTCTTATTGCCAATGTGAAAGTGTTCAACATAAATCCTATCATTACTTTTTGTTATTATAGATGTATTGAAAATCTTGTTTTCATAAATAATGGAATGGAAGGACCAATGTCATTTAATTCTATAACTGTTTCTAAGTTATAGCCAAAAAGCACATAAAAATTAATCATCAAAGTAATTTTTAATAAACTATCAGCTAATAACTCAATTGGGCCCTTTAATTTTGTTGAAATCAAAGAACCTGTGTTGTGAAAGGACTTGTTATCCAGTTGTTAAAATTATTCTCTCCCTAGTTTCTGGGCAGCATACCAAAAAGGCTTTACCAAGACTTATTAAAAGACTATTAGTTATATTGTTGAATCTTTCACTTAGAGGCAACTTCCTTAACATGATATACTCAGAAGGGTTTGGGAGAATTGAAATATTATTAATTTCATGCATTTTCACATATATGTGATAAAATTCTTCTATTTTATCACATGCTCTAGTCACATCAAACCTCAGATGAGAGCTCATATACAGCTTGTTAGCTTGTTCAATTCATGGAAAATGTCTGTTATAACCAATGGGCAAACTCAGTCCTTATTGTCAAACTAATTTTCTAAATCAGACACTTTCTATCTGACTTAATTTTTCACTTCCAATGAGCACCTTAATACTCATTCCTGTGACAGTCATCTCATGTCTGAATTCCAGTGCTTCCACAGGTAAACGTAAATGAGACATGGGTACTGGTCACAAGTCTGTCTCCTGCATTTCTTACAGTTGCTTTATATTCTTTACTTTTACTGGTCTTTCCTTCAGGAGCAAATGCACTTTGAAAATAATTGGGTAAGGTCTGCTAAATCAAAGGGGTCAGTACCCTGTTCTACAATGTCTGAATTCAAAATATCCTAACTCAGGCCCAAATATACTATTTCTTATGCCACCTTAATTAAGGTAGGCGTTACAGTTAAAATCATTTCCAAGTATCCTTTTTTTTTTGGCACTGCTGAAGGTTTGAGTCTGGAGCAATGCGCCACGGTGAAAGTCAGGATTCAAGGAGGACTATACTTGTCTTTTGTAAAGTAGGAGAAGGATGACTATGAAAGAGGTGTTGGGCAAAGAACTGGCTTAATGCCCAACTGCAGGCACATTATTGAGCATGAAAACATATGTTTTTGTCCATGAATAAGAGATAACATGCCCAACTCTGACAAGTTATTATAAGTTATTAACAAACTAAATGCTAGGAAGAGGGAGGAGGAGAGGAGAGGAAGAAATGAAACTTAAGAGGATCAGCCCAGAAGATCCAGCATCTAAACAATGGGAGCTCAAAAGAGAAAAAAAAAAAATCAAAATAGAAGGAAGGAAATTATCAAAGACAAATCATACTGGAATTTTGCTGAGCTGAAGAACAAGGCTTGAGATTGAAAGTTTATTGTGTGTGAAACACGAATAAACAAAGCACAAAATTTCATCATGAAATTTCAGAGCACCAGCAGTTAAAAAGTACATATAAAAGCATCTAGAAAGTAAAGACAAGTCACATACAAAGAAACAGGCTTCATAAAAGCATGTCATATCTAAATAGCAACTGTGAAAGCTAAAAGGCTATGGAACAATACCTACAAAATTCTGAAGGAAAATTATTTCCAGCCTAGAATTCTGTTCCCAGACATATTACCAGTTGAGTGTAAAAGTAGAATTAGGCATATTTCCAGACATGCAAGACTCAAAAACTTACCTGTTCTGTACCTTCTCTCATGAAACAAGTGGAATGTGTACTGTGCCCAAAAAAAAAAGAGAGAGAGAGAGAGAAAGACATGGAATTCAGCAAAAGGAGAGAATTAAAAATTTAAGTCTCAAGGCAGGAGTCATAGGTGACAGCAAGCTCCAGGGCCTAGAAAATAACCAATTCAGATTAAAGCAAGAAAAAGAAGGTTCCAGGGGAAAACAAAACTAAAATATTCCCTGATGTGTTTGGCCATATGAAGATAATTTGGAACATTTAGAAAAAAAAATAGTGCCAAGCACATAGAAAACTAAACAAATGCAAATAGGAGGCAATTATGAATTCCTAAGGAGAGAGTACGGTAGGGAGCAGCATAGAAAGGAAATGTCCTAGTACACTTCTTGGCTCAGTGGTGAATAATTATTCACATAATTATGTAAAACACTGGATATTGTTAACAATTCTTGTTTTCAAATAAAATTTATAATAGTACTGGACTTCCCTGGTGGCGCAGCGGTTAAGAATCTGCCTGCCAGTGCAGGGGGCACGGGTTTGAGCCCTGGTCCGGGAAGATCCCACGTGCCACGGAGCAACTAAGGCCATGCGCCACAACTACTGAGCCTGCGCTCTAGAGCCCATGAGCCACAACTACTGAGCCTGCGCGCCACACCTGCTGAAGCCCGCGCACCTAGAGTCCGTGCTCCCCAACAAGAGAAGCCACCGCAATGAGAAGCCCACGCACCACAATGAAGAGTAGCCCCCGCTCGCCGCAACTAGAGAAAGCCCGCACAGCAACAAAGACCCAATGCGGCCAAAAATAAATAAATAAAATTTAAAAAAAATTATAATAGTACTGTATTCTGAGATATGTGGAGAAGGTGAGAAATTGTGAGAAAAAATCTCAATTATTATTTATCATAATAAGTTGTCGACACATAACCACCAAAATCTATAAAGCAAAAAATATCCATATAAGCCTATGTGCTGGTAATTTTCCCTGTGCTTCTGCAGATCTATGTTTACCCTTTCCACCCTACTCTGTGACTCAGAAGGCTGATCTCATCAGACTGCATCATCTAGGCTCCTTGACTTTGGCTTCTAGCTGGGTTTGCTTAATGGGCTGCCCTAGTGGGAAATGGGAGGATAAGAAGAGGCAGAAAGAAGGCTATTGTTTCCTTCACCTTCCAGCCTCCCACTCCTTGGGCAGTGACTGCACTCCTCCACTTAAGGCCACAGCTCCTGTACAGTTACAGCTACAGTTCTTATTGGGTTCTGATAATCATTCCCCCGAATCTTGCCTCTTTTAATCCTAGAGTTGGTAATGGCATCATACTACTGTTAGTTCCACTACTGCTAGTCCCAGGTGCTTTACCATCCCTTGCTGTTTCCTTAACTCGGCCCACTCCTTTATAAATCATTTCTTCATTAAGCTTCTTTAACCTCCCCCCCTTTTCAGGGGGCCATCTGTTTCTGCTGGGACCCAAACAATACAGCATATGAATTAGAACATGGATATTAAAGCTTTAAGAAATAGTTAAAAACTTTTCAAGTATTCACCTCTAAGAAGACTCATGGTTGAAGACGGATGGGGCAAGAAATTATTGTGTTTTTAAAAATATGTAATATAAGCCTGTGCTAGTCTTTAATCTTTAAGTTATAGACATGCATTATTTTATAAAAATTAAGAAATTATTGAATAACAATAAACGTTTTAAGTTAAACTATTAAATCAACTGAAAAAATGCTATATAGCACAAAAATGGATGAAATTATATATACACAATATATTTTAGATAGACGAGAGAGATTGAGAGAGTAAAGAGGGGTAGACGGCTTCCCTGGTGGCACAGTGGTTGAGAGTCCGCCTGCCGATGCAGGGGACACGGGTTCGTGCCCCGGTCCGGGAGGATCCCACATGCCGCGGATCGGCTGGGCCCGTGAGCCATGGCCGCTGAGCCTGCGCGTCCGGCGCCTGTGCTCCGCAACGGGAGAGGCCACAACAGTGAGAGGCCCGCGTACCGCAAAAAAAAATAAATAAATAAAGAGGGGTAGAAAGAGAGGGAGAAGAGAGAGGAGGAAGAGAGGGAGAGAGGACAAGAGAAGAATGTACAGTGGTTAGTGGTTATCAATAGGTGATAGGATTTCAGGTAGTGTGTTAGGGTTAGGGTTGGTGTTGGGGTTAGGGTGTGTGTGTTTGTGTGTGTGTGTGTGTGTGAGTGTATGGTCCAAGTTTTCTTCATTGTGCACGTATATTATGCTTATGATAGGCTAAAAAAATGTGGGGGAAATTAACCTTCGTTTAGAAATAGATGGTAGAAGAAAAGGGTCTGCAATTTGAAGAACAATACAGGACTTGATTACAATGGGAGAATGTGTGAATATGTTTGTAGACTAAGAGAAAGGAGAAATAAAGAAGGAATTTCAAGATTCATGAGAGAGGATAAGTGAAGCATGGGAAAGTTTGAGATAAAAATCACAGGGAGTGCTATTAGAAAGGAGGAAACAGAAAGGTGAGAGAAAAATTTAAAAAGGAAAAATGATATGAAGACATTTTGAGGCAAAGAGTAAAAATGTTGACGTTTCTTGTATCAGGTTGACTAGCCATTTTCTGCAGAGAAAGTACTAGGTGAGCTCCTACCCTGAGCAGGAATCTTAGAGATCATTGATTCCTGAACCAACTCCTATAAACCAATTGAACCCTAATGCTAAACCCTGATTATAGAGTTATCAGCTGAGTCATCTTGGGCAGTTCACATAATCTTCTAAAGTTTCAGTCATTTGCTCTTAATGTAAAATGAAAATAAAGATAGCACAGATTCTCCTTAAATTATAGGACTTTGCAAGATGCAAATAATAATTGTTAAAAAATTTTTAATGAAATATGCAAATAATTTAGTTCTCAAATGATGTATTTGTCTGCTTGGACTGCCATAATAAAATACCAAAATATGCCAAAATAAAATGTGTGACTTAAACAACAGAAATTTATTTCTCACAGTTCTAGAGGCTAAGAAGTCCAAGATCAGATGGTCACCTTCTCCCTGTGTCTTCACATAGCAGAAAGGGTTCTAGTGCTTCTTCCTCTTCTTATAAGGGCACCAGCTCTATCCAATTAGGGGCTTACCCTTATGACCTCATTTAACCTTTATCACCTCCTCACAGGTCCCATCTCCAAGTATAGACACTTCGGGGTTAGGGTTTCAACATATGAATTTGGGGGGGACACAAACATTCAGTCCATAACAACAAATGGTAAAGAACTTTTACCTCCAGGAGAGAAAAACAAAAGACACACTGAGGGAGGGGTGGGGTGGAAAGAGGACCAGCCTGTCTTGGAGGAATTAACATGTTTTAATATTATTCTATTTTGAAGAATGAAAATGAAGCCCATTTTTGCTTTCTTTTGCTGGTGTCATCTTTAATCACACTTAAAAACTTTCCCAAAGCATCTACCCATCAATTTCTTAAAGGACTCTACCTTTTTTTTTTTTTAAATAATAGTACATTTTGGAAAAGGAAAAAGACTGGGGGCAGTATGTGTTGCAGATATTGGAATTTAGGGTTGCCAGATAAAATACAGGACACTGAGTTAAATTTGAAGTTTGGAATCTCATGCAATATTTGAAACATGCGCATGCTAAAAAATTATTCATTGCATATTTGAAGTTCAAATTTAACTGAGTGGCCTCTATTTTCATTTGCTAAATCTAGCAATACTAAAAACTTACCATTATAAAATCGTGGCATGTATGTACAAATACACAGACTGGCAAAATAGAATTAAAAACTCGGAAACAATCGCAACTATATAAAAGTAATTAACGTTTGATAAAATGGGTATTTCAAACAAAGAGAAAGTATATATAACTTGATAAATGTTACTGAACATATACACACCAGTTAGAAAAAATAAAGTTAAATGCCTACCTCACACTAACCAAAGCAATTTGTTGCAAATGGAGAAAAGTGCTAAATTTAGAAAACAACAACTAGAGGACCAAAAGAAAATGTGGATGAATACTAATCTAAGCTAGGGTGTAAAAGATCTTTCTAAAATAAAGCAAAATAGTAATAATAATAATAAAGGGAAAAAAGATAGCTTTTTCTACCTAAGTATTAAACATGTGTATGTTTTTTAAAAATAAATAAAGTGGGGGGAAATTGTCAACATATACAACAAAGGGCAAATATTCTTAATGACTAAAGAATGAGATGCCATTTTTTTCCTGCCAATTTGGCAAAACTATTAAAAATGGTACTACTGAGGCTGGCAAGAGTGCTAAGAGAACAAAGGCCTGACACATTGCTTGTGGAAGCATAAATTAGTATTATCTAGAGAAAACATCCTTCAGAGATGAAAGGAAAGAAAAAACATTTTTGGGTGAAGAAGAAATAAGAGATTTTTGTTACCAGTAGACCTGCTCTAAAAGAAATTCTGAAGACATTTTCTTAGCATTTCTTCATGCTGAAGTGATAATACAAATTATTATGATTGTAGTGGTGGTTTACTTGACTATATATTTCTCTAAACTTACAGAACTGTATACCAAAAAGAGTGAATTTTACTGTATGTAAAATTTATAAAAAGTAAATTTAGTGTTTTTTAAAATTTGGATAAAACAAAAGACAATGAATTTATCATCTCAGGTCACTCGCGGAGAGATTTTTTTCCATTTTTTTCTACCTATGGTCAGTCATCAAAATATGAATCAGCAGAAGAGGAATATGCCAATCATCAAAATCCAGAGATAATCCTAAAGCACGATTTGAGCTTCTCTTCAGTCTCTGAGCTGACATTCAAAACCTCTTTCCAGAACAGCCAATGAGGCTTGACAGAGTTTCAGCATCATTGCCAGACCTCCCCAGGTGGAGCCATTAACAATCAGTGAAATGGCCCAAAAAGAGAGCATTGAAAGGAACACGAGTTTCAAAAATCTGCTAACTGCATTGTCAATTTCTGAATGATTGAGAACTGAACAGAGGGGCCATGGTACCACTTTCCCTGTCTCACACACCTACCACGCTCTGTAGCAGAAATCAACTCCACAACAACAATCTCATGTTACTGTGTAACCCTGAGGAGGCCAGGATGAGGCTGTCTCTGTCTGGAGTTGTGCTGATTGTCACCCGTCAATCTGTAGAGTCAGGAATGTCTGTACCCAGAGCCTCTGGCAGCCAGTTCTACTTTAGACTTGTTCCCAAGTGACACTGGTGATTATTTTTATCTCCTAATGTTATTGTTTAACTAATTCACTAATGATTAAGACAATTTTGAAGACTGAGCAAGCCCCACAAAAAGGCTGTTGCACTTTTGTTAACATGCAAAGGGCGTCCACTGCCTGCAGTTAGCTAATAATGCATTATAATTAATAGTACTTGGGGAAAGTATCCTGTCAGCGGGAGCCCTGAGGTTGTTTTCCTAACGTGCCAAGATGATCTCCATTAGGGTTTTTCTGTTTCATTGGATTAAGTGGTTGGTGCTGTACCTACTCTGATTCTTTTAAATTCTAAAAGTAATTTGGGTTCTGATTCCACAAACTCACAGAATTTTCTTCATTAGCATTTTCTTGAACTGACATGTGGGGTGCTGTGATGATAAAAGTGGATAACCGCCTTCTTATTTACTCACCTCCAATTCTGCCTTGCAAAAGCACATCTATCTCAGCAGGAGGGCATGGGCAAGCAAAACCCAGGGGAAGTCAGAATAATGATTCATCTACCCCATTAAAGATTTCTCCATTTGCTTGCTTCATCTCATGCTCTTCTCACAGTTGTTTTTTTTTTCTTTTTTTTTTTATTCCCCTGTGTATAGGATCTGCTGTGTTCCATTATTCTTAATTGGTGTTAAAAAGTATATTTTGTATGTAGGGAAATCAATCTTGGATGTCTTATACAATTAACTAGTACATCGCCTAACACCACTTTGCTGGAGTAAGAAACATGTCATGATGGTTTCTGACACCAGAGCTGTTCGGTGAAAGCCAAGAAAAAGAACAGCAAATAACAGGGTGACAAGATAGCCAAAGACCCGTCCTCATCTCCCACATCATTATGACTGTAAAATAAGAACACACATAGAAATATTTTTGGCAATTTAGTGCCCGTCTCCAGATTCCCCTTCCCATCTCTGCCGTCCTCCGTTGCCCACCCACATTCCAGGGGCAGTGGAAGAAGAGGGATGAACAGCATACATGTCCCACACACCACACTTTGCAAAAGCAAAAAGCACCTAATTATGTAAATATGATGGACCTATCAGAAGTGAAAGAATGTGAGATGAGTTATACATACTGTGAAACAAGAATCATTGTTCTTTTGGTTCTGCAATTATATTTCATTTTTATCAAGTTAGAAATCAAATACACAGGAAACCTCTAATAACTCTTTCAGTTCACGTGATGGCGAGTCTAGCTGTGTAGCCTGTGCTGTGGGGTAGAGTATCCTACGAATGTCAATCAGGTCAATTTGGTTGATAGTGTTGTTCAGGTCTCCTATTTCCTTACTGATGATTTATTCCTTTACCTGTTCTCTGACTGCTGAGAGAGAAGTATTGAAGTCTCCAGGTGTAACTGGATTTGCCTAGGTGCATGACCTGTGCCACCATCATACATACACCTCCCCAAAATTTTTATTATTCTAAACTCTACTATTATGATGATAACCATTTAAAAATGAGGAAACTGGGGGATGGGGAGGATAAGTAAACTGTACGAGGGCACTCAAATAGGAAATGTAGGGCAGGATTCAAACTGAGATAACTTGACTCCAGAGTCCCTGGGACTCTTCAACCCCATGATATTCTGTATCCTGTCTCGTCTGTGAATTTCAAGAGCAAGTCAGGTGAGGCCATGACTTTATTCACCGGTTACAAGGCATCTGCAGCACAAGTCAACTTCTAGCGAAGCTCAAGCACCACCCCGCCTTCACATTCTCCCACTTCCACCCCGACTCAACACAATCCCATCCTCCCCCTCAAGGAGCATTAGAGGGGAAGCTCTGAAGGTATGGTGTTAGGAGTTGCAGCTTTCAGTGGGCCAGAAGAAAGTAAAAGCCCTTGCTTTCGCATGAAGGGCTCTTTAGGGTTCTTTCTTTCTTTCCAGCTTCTCTCGGTTCTTAGCTTCCTTGACTTTGTTCTGTTCGGGATGCTGGTGTGGATAGGTCTGAGCCCTGCCTTGAGAGGGGCCTCCACCCTGAAGAAGCCTAGAGGTGGGGAGATAGAGCCAGTACTGCTTTGAAGGGTAGCAATTCCCCTGTCTTTGCTTCTTTCTGTCATCAGTGTGGAAAAGACCCCAAAGGTCAAGTATGGAGTGTGGGCTTTGAGGAAGGACCTGTTCTCAGATTAGCTTTAGGCTAGAAAGGCAAAAGGGAGTCCTCCTGGTTCATTCACAGTTCACTGAGTTTAGCAAGGCCAGGATGTCTCAAAGGAGTGGGGTCAAAGTTATACAGGAATAAGTAATGTGTATCATCCTGGAATATGGCTTCTGTGTAGAGATCTCCTTGGGACACTGTAATGGTGGGCCACTGGCCACTTCAGTTTTCATCAGAGAAAAACTCAAACCATAAGATTCTCCATGGGAATGGAATAACCACTTCTAAACCTAAGAAATGTAAATTCCCATTCAGAATACAGCTGAAGAACTGTTCTGCTGTAGGCCTCAAAGATATTTTTCAGACCTGAAGGCCCTTCTGATGTGGATTAGGGCAAACTTTGGATCCAATGCAAGACAAGCAGGCCAGTACATCTGATATCTTGAAAGCAAGAGATAATCAGTTGAAGAAGGCACTTTAGGAGACCAGCTGCCAAAGGCACCCAGACAAACCCAGCAAAGTAGTGTTTATTTTGGTGCATTTACCACAGAGTCTGACCTCAGCCTTGTGGGCTCAGAAAGTCAGTCCCATAGGGTCCCAGAGCTGCCTGCCTGGCCTCAGGGATGCAGTGCATGTAGAGGTAAAGAACAGGGACTCTGAAGCCACAGCACCTCAGTTTGCATCTGGGCTTTACTCTTTACTAGCTGCAAGTTATTTAACTTCCTTGTGCCTCTGTTTCCACATTTAAAAAATTATGATAATAATAGTTAGCTACCTTCTAGGGTTGTTGTAAGAATTAAATATGAGTTAATATTTGAATAGTGTTAAGACTAGTGTCTGGCACATAGTCAGTGCTTTTTGAGTGTTATTACAAAATTAATAAGAGACTGGTCAGAATACCATAGTGGCAAATTATTTTACAGTGAGAAAACAGAGTTGTTGAGCAATCTGGAATTTCGTATTGACCTGACCTGGCTCCAAGGGAAGCCAAAGCAACATGGTTTTTACTGAACATGGAATGTTAGCAAGCAAGGGGAGTTGTTATGACCTGAAGTGTCTAGTAGCATTAGGCTCTGAGATTGTTTCAGATTGGAACATTCCTACTATAGATATGTTAGTATATTTATCAGGCAAGGATTATGGGCCTGGGCGTGTGCGTGGGGGTCATCTGGTTGCTATATGGTTATTTTGCATATCTCTACATTGATATATTGCAGCAGTTGTAATAATGACGATGATGAGAATAATAATAATTTGGTGACTACTTCGTATGTCCATTATAAACGTTTTCTCATTTATTCCTCACAACACTCCTATAAAGTAAACACAGATGAGGAAACCAAGATTTAGAGAGATAAACACGGTCTCTCTGCACTTCTGCCCTTGCAGTTTCCTTGCCTGGAACACACACTTGCCAGTCACCTGGATCACTCCTATTCATCCTTCAAGATTCAGTTCTAGTGTTCCCTATGCTAGAAAGCAGGCCCAATTACCCTTCCTGAAGCCTCCTCTGGGCTAGGCACCTTTCCTGTCTTCCCCCAGTCCTCTGCATGACCTCTGCAAAGCACTCACTGCATTGTATTAAAATGTTCGTAGCTGCCTCTTCCACTAAGGCAGGATGTGCCTTGTTATGACTATATCTTCTTTCTTCCCAGAGGTGCTTAATATCTGGCAGAAATGATTATTCAGTAGAGTGAGTACAGTGCCTCGTACTGAGTAGGTACTCAAATACTTGGGGAGTCACAAATTAGATAATGGTAAAGGCTTTAAGTATCAAACGGGTGATGGACTAAGGATCCGTTAAGGTCCAGTTGTGAGACACCACAGTTTTGAGATTCAGATTGGAGCCTGGCTAGCTTGAATAGATGATGCCAAACTTCACAGAGAAAAGAAGTGATTTCAAGAGGAAGATAAGGAAGTCAGTTTTGAGTTCAAATGAGCAAAAGAAATTACCCCTTCTAAGTTGGTAAACGTATCTAAAAGTGGAGGACCCACTTTTTTTAAAAGGAAAAAACCCCACAGTATATTATAATGTTATCCTATACTACACTAATTCTAATTTTCAAATGTAAATCTCTATACAGTTGCTAGGAATTATAATAGTTCGACCCTAGAAATAATCCAACTTGAGTCATATCCTCAAAGAATAAGCTGCTCAGTTACATAACTCAGATTATATATTGAAAGGCTTCATGCCACACAGGAGGGGAGGGTGAGCCCATCCGTATTACCAAATGGCCACTGCAGCAGTAGCAGTGGGCCTGCAAGTTTCCATTCACAGCTTTGATTTACCGTTGACCTCTACTGACTACCCCCGTGATCTTCACCAAGGTGTCTCATGGAGTAGTCATTCTTTTCTGTCATCTAAGGGCTTCATGAATTGTAAATCAATTCAAAACTGATAAACACACATCAACTCCTACTTAAACTCTGTTCCAAAGCATAGTTGTTTCCATTAGTCTAAAATCTGTTATAAACCTTTCACACTAGGAAACCCATGGTGAGACTCTCTCTCAGTAGAAAGCATATTTATTTCAGTTAAGCCTTGGAAACTAGCTTAAAAAGTAACATGGTTTCTTTTGTCTTGTTTCTAATGCTTCTTCATTGCAGGGGTCTCTGGCAGAAGGCTGTTTTTGATTGTCATAATTAGATTAGATGTCATAATCTAAATGTCATTGCATGTATGGATTGATTCAATAGTAACAAAGGAGAATGGTCGCCAATTCTCTGTTGTTGAGCAAAGTTTAATCTGAGTGTTGTGAGAATATTAATTCCTTTACGGAATTTAATGCAAGACAATGTGCTCATGTTCTTACGCAAATCTGTAATTTCAAACTGTGTTTGCCAATAACAGTGTCACTATAGTACAAAATCAAAGTTTAATGTGTTTGTGTTCACATGCTTTCAAAATGAGTTTCAGAGTCCACCTGTAGTACAGATAAGCTCTGAAATCTGCTATTCTGGATTTTATCCAGGGAACTCTCTGCAAACAACAGGCTGTGTGGTTATTTTAACTTGTGAAAATCACCCCTCCTCAGGCTGTCCATTTCTGTTAGACAGCTCTAAATACTGGAAACTACTTCATTAAATTGAACCAAAAGCTGCCTCCCTGAAATTTCTTCCATTTTTCAGGTGGGAATATCTTCCAGGTAAAAGTTACAGGGGCCCAATTTCAACCTATCACACAAAATAACTTTCTAACAATCAAAAGCTTTGGTGGACAGTGAGCTCCATATTATTAGCATGACTATTGCATGAATTGAGTGTACATGAATTGCATGTATAGATGCTCCTCAACTTATGATGAGGTTACGTCCCAATAAACCCATCATAAACTGAAAACATCGTAAGTTGAAAATCCAGGGCTTCCCTGGTGGCGCAGTGGTTGAGAGTCCTCCTGCCGATGCAGGGGACACGGGTTCGTGCCCCGGTCTGGGAGGATCCCACATGCCGCAGAGCGGCTGGGCCCATGAGCCATGGCCGCTGAGCCTGCGCGTCCGGAGCCTGTGCTCTGCAATGGGAGAGGCCACAACAGTGAGAGGCCCATGTACCGCAAAAAAAAAAAAAAAAAAAAAAGAAAATCCATTTTATACACCTAACCAACTGAACATCACAGCTTAGCCTAGCCTACCTTAAGCATGTTCAAACACAGGACATGTAGGGTATCGGTTGTTTGCCCTCATGATTGCATTGACTGGGAGCTGAGACTCACTGCCACTGCCCAGCATCATGAAGGAATAGCATACCACATATTGCTAGCTTGGGAAAAGATCAAAATTCAAAATTTGAAGTCCAGTTTCCACTGAACACCTATCACTTCTGCACCAGTGTAAAGTCAAAAAATCTTAAGTCGAGCCATCGTAGGTCGGGGATCGTATACTATATGCCAGACCCTCTTTACCTATATGAAATCTTCTATCACAACAGCATCTTTAAGTGGGCACTATTATTATCCCATTTTAGAGATTTTTTAAAAAGCACAAGGATTTTAAGCAACTTGCCTGAAATCATACATGCAGATACTAAATGAGTAGAGCCAGGACCCAAATCCAAGGAATCTAACTCCACTGACCATACTGCAAAGCCCTGTGTATTACATCACCACTTGACACAGAAAATTCTAGCAACAAAGAGGCTTGAACTAAATGACATCTGAAGTCTTTTTCCACCCTGAGAATATATGGCACAGGAAATTCTCATGCAATGTGAACATTTCCCCTTAACTACACTTCGTCAGAGTCTGGAATAATTGCCTCTCTTATGTGCCCCCCTGGAATTGTGTACTTCTTCTATAATGGCACCTATCCAATGACTTTATTTATTGTGTTTCTCTCACATAAAACTATACTTCCTAAGATTAATGACTACTTGTACTTTCTTCATCATTATATCTTGAGTACCTTGCACAGATCCTGGCACAAAGTAGGCAATCAATAATTATTTGTTAGATAAATGAATGAAGTATATAATGAACCAATGGTAACATCCTATTGTTCTACAATTTTAATTGCTGTCTTACTACAGAAATAGATACTGGAATGAAACCTAGGGAGAAAAAAAAAGATATACACACTTGAAGCTAAGGGTCTTTAAAAAGCATATCCTTTTATGCTTATTGTATGTTACTTACTAATAAAAGAATATAAATATTTAAGAATAGGAGATTATTTAAATAAATTATGATCTGTTCACCCAGTGGAATATTGGACTTCTATTAAAAATGATGCTGAAAAAATAATAATAACATGGAAATACATTCTCAATATATTAAATTTTTAAAAAATTAAACCCATTTTTTGTGCATGTCAGAAAGGAAAAGAGGAACAAAATGGTATATACACATAAACATTACTGAAAGGATGTTATAGCCTTATATAGCAATAATGTTTTTCTCTGCTGTAGAATCAGAAACGAATTTTTTTACAGGTGAAGAGTTTATTTCACTTATCTCTATTTTCTAAATTTCTACAATAAACACGTATTACATTAGGAAAGAGAAAAATAAAAAGTTTTTGTAAATGCCTTGCACATGCTGTATAACTATTCTTAAATTCATGGGCATCAACCAAAAGTTCAGGGCAACCTAAAAGGAGTTTCCAGCCGTTTTCTTTAAAACTACTAAGTTCATCTGTTTTGCACTGACTATTAATAACGTAATACAACCACTTCTGCTTTATCTTAAAATTAATGGTATTTATTTGCCAACTCAGTGTAACAGCTTGGTATGCACTTTCTTTTGGAAGTTTCCCATTTGTAACGTTAAAAACAGGAAAAATGTCAGCTGGTGAATGCATTCTTTTTTTTTTTTTTTTTTTTAGTTAGAGGGTAGATGAATAGGGGTGAGAAGCATTCTGATTGTCTAGAAACAAAGCTTTAATGAAGATGTGTCAGAGCATTATTAAAGTGTGGTTCTACTTTTGCAGAAAAAAATCTAAAGATCAGTTTATATAGCTTTATTTTTTACCTTATTGAAATATACAGAACTTTAATATGCATATATTGTCTCTTAGTTATAATGTGTGTCTGCATTGCTGTTTAAAATGTCCATTCACTATGTAATGTAATAAAAGAGAATCTTCAAAAATGTATTTAACATGAATGTTATCTCTAGGTGTTGTCATCATAAATACTGGAATTTATTTATTTTTTCTTCTAAAGAGATTTTAATAATTTTTTTTTTTGCTTTATAACAAATTTAATCAGTTATACATATACATATGTTCCCATATCCCCTCCCTTTTGCGTCTCCCTCCCACCCTCCCTATCCCACCCCTCCAGGTGGTCACAAAGCACCGAGCTGATCTCCCTGTGCTATGTGGCTGCTTCCCACTAGCTATCTACCTTACGTTTGGTAGTGTATATATGTCCATGCCGCTCTTTCACTTTGTCACAGCTTACCCTTCCCCCTCCCCATATCCTCAAGTCCATTCTCTAGTAGGTCTGTGTCTTTATTCCTGTCTTACCCCTATGTTCTTCATGACATTTTTTTTCTTAAATTCCATATATATGTGTCAGCATACAGTATTTGTCTTTCTCTTTCTGACTTACTTCACTCTGTATGACAGACTCTAGGTCCATCCACCTCATTACAAATAGCTCAATTTCATTTCTTTTTATGGCTGAGTAATATTCCATTGTATATATGTGCCACATCTTCTTTACCAATTCATCCAATGATGGACACTTAGGTTGTTTCCATCTCTGGGCTATTGTAAATAGGGCTGCTATGAACATTTTGGTACATGTCTCTTTTTGGATTATGGTTTTCTCAGGGTATATGCCCAGTAGTGGGATTGCTGGGTCATATGGTAGCTCTATTTGTAGTTTTTTAAGGAACCTCCATACCGTTCTCCATAGTGGCTGTACCAATTCACATTCCCACCAGCAGTGCAAGAGTGTTCCCTTTTTTCCACACCCTCTCCAGCATTTATTGTTTCTAGATTTCTTGATGATGGCCATTCTGACCGGTGTGAGATGATATCTCATTGTAGTTTTGATTTGCATTTCTCTAATGAGTAAAGATGTTGAGCATCCTTTCATGTGTTTGTTGGCAGTCTGTATATCTTCTGTGGAGAAATGTCTATTTAGGTCTTCTGCCCAGTTTTGGATTGGGCTGTTTGTTTTTTTGTTATTGAGCTGCATGAGCTGCTTATAAATTTTGGAGATTAATCCTTTGTCAGTTGCTTCATTTGCAAATATTTTCTCCCATTCTGAGGGTTGTCTTTTGGTCTTGTTTATGGTTTCCTTTGCTGTGCAAAAGCTTTGAAGTTTCATTAGGTCCCATGTGTTTATTTTTGTTTTATTTCCATTTCTCTAGGAGGTGTGTCAAAAAGGATCTTGCTGTGATTTATGTCATAGAGTGTTCTGCCTATGTTTTCCTCTAAGAGTTTGATAGTGTCTGGCCTTACATTTAGGTCTTTAATCCATTTTGAGCTTATTTTTGTGTATGGTGTTAGGGAGTGATCTAATCTCATACTTTTACATGTCCCTATCCAGTTTTCCCAGCACCACTTATTGAAGAGACTGTCCTTTCTCCACTGTACATTCCTGCCTCCTTTATCAAAGATAAGGTGACCATATGTCCGTGGGTTTATCTCTGGGCTTTCTATCCTGTTCCATTGATCTATCTTTCTGTTTTTGTGCCAGTACCATACTGTCTTGATTACTGTAGCTTTGTAGTATAGTCTGAAGTCAGGGAGCCTGATTCCTCCAGCTCCATTTTTCGTTCTCAAGATTGCTTTGGCTATTCGGGGTCTTTTGTGTTTCCATACAAATTGTGAAATTTTTTGCTCTAGTTCTGTGAAAAATGCCAGTGGTAGTTTGATAGGGATTGCATTGAATCTGTAGATTGCTTTGGGTAGTAGAGTCATTTTCACAATGTTGATTCTTCCAATCCAAGAACATGGTACGTCTCTCCATCTATTTGTATCATCTTTAATTTCTTTCATCAGTGTCATAATTTTCTGCATACAGGTCTTTTGTCTCCTTAGGTAGGTTTATTCCTAGATATTTTATTCTTTTTGTTGCAGTGGTAAATGGGAGTGTTTCCTTGATTTCACTTTCAGATTTTTCATCATTAGTATATAGGAATGCCAGAGATTTCTGTGCATTAATTTTGTATCCTGCAACTTTACCAAATTCATTGATTAGCTCTAGTAGTTTTCTGGTAGCATCTTTAGGATTCTCTATGTATAGTATCATATCATCTGCAAACAGTGACAGCTTTACTTCTTCTTTTCCGATTTGGATTCCTTTTATTTCCTTTTCTTCTCTGATTGCTGTGGCTAAAACTTCCAAAACTATGTTGAATAAGAGTGGTGAGAGTGGGAAACCTTGTCTTGTTCCTGATCTTAGTGGAAATGGTTTCAGTTTTTCACCATTGAGGACGATGCTGGCTGTGGGTTTGTCAAATATGGCCTTTATTATGTTGAGGAAAGTTCCCTCTATGCCTACCTTCTGCAGGGTTTTTATCATAAATGGGTGTTGAATTTTGTCGAAAGCTTTCTCTGCATCTATTGAGATGATCATATGGTTTTTCTCCTTCAATTTGTTAATATGGTGTATCACATTGATTGATTTGCGTATATTGAAGAATCCTTGCATTCCTGGAATAAACCTCACTTGATCATGGTGTATGATCCTTTTCATGTGCTGTTGGATTCTGTTTGCTAGTATTTTGTTGAGGATTTTTGCATCTATGTTCATCAGTGATATTGGCCTGTAGTTTTCTTTCTTTGTGACATCCTTGTCTGGTTTTGGTATCAAGGTGATGGTGGCCTCGTAGAATGAGTTTGGGAGTGTTCCTCCCTCTGCTATATTTTGGAAGAGTTTGAGAAGGATAGGTGTTAGCTCTTCTCTAAATGCTTGATAGAATTCGCCTGTGAAGCCATCTGGTCCTGGGCTTTTGTTTGTTGGAAGATTTTTTCCACAGTTTCAATTTCAGTGCTTGTGATTGGTCTGTTCATATTTTCTATTTCTTCCTGATTCAGTCTTGGCAGGTTGTGCATTTCTAAGAATTTGTCCATTTCTTCCAGGTTGTCCATTTTATTGGCATAGAGTTGCTTATAGTAATCTCTCATGATCTTTTGTATTTCTGCAGTGTCAGTTGTTACTTCTCCTTTTTCATTTCTAATTCTATTGATTTGAGTCTTCTCCCTTTTTTTCTTGATGAGTCTGGCTAATGGTTTATCAATTTTGTTTATCTTCTCAAAGAACCAGCTTTTAGTTTTATTGATCTTTGCTATCGTTTCCTTCATTTCTTTTTCATTTATTTCTGATCTGATTTTTATGATTTCTTTCCTTCTGCTAACTTTGGGATGTTTTTGTTCTTCTTTCTCTAATTGCTTTAGGTGCAAGGTTAGGTTGTTTATTCGAGATGTTTCCTGTTTCTTAAGGTGGGATTGTATTGCTATAAACTTCCCTCTTAGAACTGCTTTTGCTGCATCCCATAGGTTTTGGGTTGTCGTGTCTCCATTGTCATTTGTTTCTAGGTATTTTTTAATTTCCTCTTTGATTTCTTCAGTGATCACTTCGTTATTAAGTAGTGTATTGTTTAGCCTCCATGTGTTTGTATTTTTTACAGCTCTTTTCCTGTAATTGATATCTAGTCTCATAGCATTGTGGTTGGAAAAGATACTTGATACAATTTCAATTTTCTTAAATTTACCAAGGCTTGATTTGTGACCCAAGATATGATCTATCCTGGAGAATGTTCCATGAGCACTTGAGAAAAATGTGTATTCTGTTGTTTTTGGATGGAATGTCCTATAAATATCAATTAAGTCCATCTTGTTTAATGTATCATTTAAAGCTTGTGTTTCCTTATTTATTTTCATTTTGGATGATCTGTCCATTGGTGAAAGTGGGGTGTTAAAGTCCCCTACTATGATTGTGTTACTGTCGATTTCTCCTTTTATGGCTGTTAGTATTTGCCTTATGTATTGAGGTGCTCCTATGTTTGGTGCATAAATATTTACAATTGTTATATCTTCTTCTTGGATCGACCCCTTGATCATTATGTAGTGTCCTTCTTTGTCTCTTCTAGTAGTCTTTATTTTAAAGTCTATTTTGTCTGATATGAGAATTGCTACTCCAGCTTTCTTTTGATTTCCATTTGCATGGAATATCTTTTTCCATCCCCTTACTTTCAGTCTGTATGTGTCTCTAGGTCTGAAGTGGGTCTCTTGTAGACAGCATATATATGGGTCTTGTTTTTGTATCCATTCAGCCAATCTGTGTCTTTTGGTGGGAGCATTTAGTCCATTTACATTTAAGGTAATTATCGATATGTATGTTCCTATTCCCATTTTCTTAATTGTTTTGGGTTTGTTATTGTAGGTCTTTTCCTTCTGTTGTGTTTCTTGCCTAGAGAAGTTCCTTTAGCATTTGTTGTAAAGCTGGTTTGGTGGTGCTGAACTCTCTCAGCTTTTGCTTGTCTGTAAACGTTTTAATTTCTCCATCAAATCTGAATGAGATCCTTGCTGGGTAGAGTAGTCTTGGTTGCAGGTTTTTCTCCTTCATCACTTTAATTATGTCCTGCCACTCCCTTCTGGCTTGTAGAATTTCTGCTGAGAGATCAGCTGTTATCCTGATGGGGATTCCTTTGTGTGTTATTTGTTGTTTTTGCCTTGCTGCTTTTAATATGATTTCTTTGTGTTTAATTTTTGACAGTTTGATTAATATGTGTCTTGGCGTATTTCTCCTTGGATTTATTCTGTATGGGACTCTCTGTGCCTCCTGGACTTGATTAACTATTTCCTTTCCCATATTAGGGAAGTTTTCAACTATAATCTCTTCAAATATTTTCTCAGTCCCTTTCTTTTTCTCTTCTTCTTCTGGAACCCCTATAATTCGAATGTTGGTGCGTTTAATGTTGTCCTAGAGGTCTCTGAGACTGTCCTCTGTTCTTTTCATTCTTTTTTCTTTATTTTGCTCTGCAGCAGTTATTTCCACTATTTTATCTTCCAGGTCACTTATCCGTTCTTCTGCCTCAGTTATTCTGCTATTGATCCCATCTAGAGTATTTTTTATTTCATTTATTGTGTTTTTTTTTTTTGTTTGTTTGTTTTTTGAGGTACACGAGCCTCTCACTGTTGTGGCCTCTCCCGTTGCGGAGCACAGGCTCCGGACGCGTAGGCTCACGGGGCCAGCTGCTCCGCAGCATGTGGGATCCTCCAGGACCGGGGCACGAACCCGTGTCCCCTGCATCAGCAGGCGGACTCTCAACCACTGCGCCACCAGGGAAGCCCTATTTATTGTGTTTTTAATCGATGCTTGATTCATCTTTAGTTCTTCTAGGTCCTTGTTAACTGTTTCTTGCATTTTGTCTATTCTATTTCCAAGATTTTGGATCTGGGAAATAGAATCTTGGATCATCTTTACCATCATTATTCTGAATTCTTTTTCAGGTAGACTGCCTATTACCTCTTCATTTGTTAGGTCTGGTGGGTTTTTATCTTGCTCTTTCTCCTGCTGTGTGTTTTTCTGTCTTCTCATTTTGCTTATGTTACTGTGTTTGGGGTCTCCTTTTTGCAGGGTGCAGGTTCGTAGTTCCCGTTGTTTTTGGTGTCTGTCCCCAGTGGCTAAGGTTGGTTTAGTGGGTTGTGTAGGCTTCCTGGTGGAGGGGACTAGTGCCTGTGTTCTGGTGGATGAGGCTGGATCTTGTCTTTCTGGTGGGCAGGTCCACGTCTGGTGGTGTGTTTTGGGGTGTCTGCGGACTTTTTATGATTTTAGGCCACCTCTCTGCTAATGGGTGGCATTGTGCTCCTGTCTTGCTAGTTGTTTGGCATAGGGTGTCTAGCACTGTAGCTTGCTGGTCGTTGAGTGAAGCTGGGTGCTGGTGTTGAGATGGAGATCTCTGGAAGATTTTCGCCGTTTGATATTATGTGGAGCTGGGAGGTCTCTTGTGGACCAGTGTCCTGAAGTTGGCTCTCCCACCTCAGCGGCACAGCACTGACTCCTGGCTCCTCAATTTGGGATGATTTGTTGTCTATTCATGTATTCCACAGATGCAGGGTACATCAAGTTGATTATGGAGCTTTAATCCGCTGCTTCTGAGGCTGCTGGGAGAGGTTTCCCTTTCTCTTCTTTGTTCTCACAGCTCCTGGGTCTCAGCTTTGTATTTGGCCCCGCCTCTGCGTGTAGGTCCCCGGAGGGCGTCTGTTCTTCGCTCAGACAGGACAGGGTTAAAGGAGCAGCCTCTTCGGGGACTCTGGCTCACTCAGGCCGGGCGGGAGGGAGGGGCACGGAGTGCGGGGCGAGCCTGCAGCGGCAGAGGTCGGCGTGACGTTGCACCAGCCCGAGGCGCGCTGTGCGTTCTCCCAGGAAAGCCGCCCCTGGATTCCGGGACCCCGGCAGTGGCGGGCTGCACAGGCTCCCGGAATGGCAGTGTGGACAGTGACCTGCGCTCGCACACAGGCTTCTTGGCGGCGGCAGCAGCAGCCCCAGCGTCCCACGCCCGTCACTGGGCTCCGCGCTTTCAGTCGTGACTCGCGCCCGTCTGTGGAGCCCCTTTAAGCAGCGCTCTTAATCCCCTCTCCTCGCGCACCAGGAAACCAAGAGGGAAGAAAAAGTCTCTTGCCTCTTCGGCAGCTCCAGAGTTTTCCCGGACTCCCTTCCGGCTAGCTGTGGCACATTAGCCCCCTTCAGGCTGAGTTCTCGCCGCCAGCCCCAGTCCTCTCCCTGCGCTCTGACCGAAGCCCGAGCCTCAGCTTCCAGCGCCGCCCGCCCCGGCGGGCGAGCAGACAAGCCTCTCGGGCTGGTGAGTGCCGCTCGGCACCGCTCCTCTGTGCGGGAATCTCTCCGCTTTGCCCTACCCAGGTATGTGGGGAGTTTCTTGCCTTTTGGGAGGTCTGGGTCTTCTGCCAGCGTTCAGTAGGTGTTCTGTAGGAGTTGTTCCACGTGTAGCTGTATTTCTGGTGTATCCGTGGGGAGGAAGGTGATCTCCGCGTCTTACTCTTCCGCCATCTTACCCGGAAGTCCTGGAATTTATTTTTAAATTATTGAATATAGTAGGTGTGTTTAAGATAATAAATCAGGGCTTCCCTGGTGGCGCAGTGGTTGAGAGTCTGCCTGCCGATGCAGGGGACACGGGTTCGTGCCCTGGTCTGGGAGGAGAGCACATGCCGCGGAGCGGCTGGGCCCATGAGCCATGGCCGGGCGGGAGAGGCCACAGCAGTGAGAGGCCGGTGTACAGAAAAAAAAAAAAAAAAAAAAAAAGTTAATAAATCAGCCTCCAAACAGTAATCTTTAATTGATAATCATTTATTAACATGCTTTGAAAAAAATTGTGAATTAAACAAAAAAAAGTTTTTGGTTTTTTGCTAAATATGAATAAATTACCTGTATAAAATAATTAGAAAGGAATGGGTACAACTTACTACCCATGTACTCAATTTATCTTTTTTTACCCAATCCTTTAGTTGAAATACTGTATATAGGCATGTGTAAGGGGAAGGGGGTGACTCTTGGGAAATATTTTTTCAAAGTGGAAACAAAAGCACCATAGACCATCATCACCCAAACTTGACTAAAGTGTTCAGAGGCTACTGTGCTAGCATGAATCTCCTCATGCTTTTACCTTTCTCCACTGATTGTAACAAATGCACTAACTCCCACGAAGTGGTTAAAACCAACCAACCAAACGAGAAGCAATAACAAATTCTTTATAATAACAAGTACCATGGAAAAGAGAAACAAATGCTTGTAGAAATGAAAAAAACAAACAGGGGTAAGGCAGTGATAGTTTCTGGCCTAGAACTATATAATCTGGGGGGGAAATTATATACAAAAATTCCAGACAAAAACAGTTTTTCTAAATGTTTTCTTTAGGTCTTCCTATTTTTTCCCTCCAATAACATCAGACTTGGCAATTTCTAAAAAATGTTATGCCAAGATTTCAACTACTTAATTTTTTTCCCCTGCCATAACAACAAAAAAGAAAGGGTGGAGGGCTTCCCTGGTGGCACAGTGGTTGAGAGTCCGCCTGCCGATGCAGGGGACACGGGTTCGTGCCCCGGTCCAGGAAGATCCCACATGCCGCGGAGCGGCTGGGCCCGTGAGCCATGGCCAGTGAGCCTCCACATCTGGAGCCTGTGCTCCGCAACAGGAGAGGCCACAACAGTGAGAGGCCCGCGCACCGCAAAAGAAAGAAAAAAAAGAAAGGGTGGAGAGAGAAAAACAGGGTAAGAGAGAAGGGAAAATGTGGTGGGTGAGTAGTGCCACTGCTGGCTCTTATAAAGAATTCAATTGTCAGTGATACGGGTAATGATCAGGAAATAGTTTTTTAATAAGGAGGGGAGGATGTGCAGAGGAGAGTGCTCCTGTGAGTCTCTGAGAACTGGCCCTCCCTCCACCTATTTGTGGGAAGGGTTAGACTTCAATGTCCAATATTGGGAGAAGGAATAGAGAGTGGTGGGAGTGATGGTCCAGATGTGAGCATGAAGTAATCAAGAAGGTAAACAGCTCCATCTCTCCAGAACTTGGAGTCATATATATACACAAAACCTGGGAACAATTTATCATCATTACAAGACTTCCCTACAAGCCACAGAAATTCTTTGCATTACAAAAACACAGTATTTAGTTAAACCTCCTTCTCAAAAGGTTGTTTATATTGAGAGACAGCAATGCGTTTACAAAACAAAACAAAACGAAAAAACCAAAGTATTTTTTTAAGACAGAGCTATGGTAGGTAAAAGGCAGTAACTTGAAGAAAAAAAATTACGATTGAGAGTTATAACATTAAAAATAAGCATATAGTGGGTGTGCAATACCTCTGAAGATACTGTCCATCCTAAGAAATAGTGCCTAGATATTTAGCTGATGTGGATAGAAGATATATTGGGTTGGCCAAAAAGTTCGTTCGGGTTTTTCCAGACCATGAAAGCCCGAACGAACTTTTTGGCCAACCCAATATTTGGAGTCCAATCTGGGTGTACAGGGATTGTCCTCGGAATAGCACTATAACTAAAGATAAGCAAATCTAGTCAAATATGAGCAATCTGATTGCTTGGATACTGGGATGTGGCAAGGAGCGATATCTTTTTGGAGCATGTGAAAAATATATATATTAAGAACTACACAGAGCAACATGGATGAATTCCACAGGCCAGTGTAGAGCGAAAGACACCAAATACCAAAAGGTCCATAAAGTAAAGCCCATTTACATGATGCTCTAAAGTAGGCAAAACAAATCTGTGTGCCACAATTAAGGATACTGGTTTTGGGGGAGGCAGAGGATGAAGTCCGGTTTTGACTAGGGGGACAAGAGGGAAGCTACTGCACTGCTAATAATGCTCTCTAACTTCATTTGGGTGATAGCAATATGACGTGTATACATTTGTAATAGTTCATTGAGTTCTTAAGTATAAACTTAAAATTTGTTTACTTCTCTGTGAGACTTTACCAAGTTAAGGAAAAAAAGAAACATAAGCACTTCGCAAAAATGGAACGCTGTATTTGACAACCTAAATCATTCTGGTTACCAGAGAGACCCACCCCATTATCAGACGTGTGTAGTGCAAATATTCTTATGCCCTTCGGGACATTTCCATCAGGATCATTCCTCTCCCTTTTCTCAGTCTCTTGAGTAGCCTTCTAAATCCTTGTTCAATCTCCCGGGAAGGCTAGCACAACTCTGGAGCCAGAGAGACCAGGGTTTAAATTTTGCTCTCATCACACTGACCAGTTTGGGGAGCTTGGGCATGTTCTCCATGCCTTGGTTTCTTCATCTGTAAATGAAATGCTAAAATGTAAAGCACCTGACACATTGACATTTTAATAAATGTTCACTCATTATCTCGTTTCCCTTCCTAGGAGTAATAAACGCAAATTATTCTGGTCACTGGTATGTACTCTCCTCCTCTGAATAATACTTCAGCATTCCTGTGTGTAGCTGTCCTGAGAGCTGATCCTCCACTGGAGAGACTGGAATGTTCCCATCTCTGGGCTGTACAAAGTTGAGGTCAGACCCCACTGTGGAAAAGGCAGCTTTGTGAGGCCCCAACTGAGAAACCTGCCTGCCTCCCCTCCATCCACTCCCCTTTCTACAGGAACAGCTGACGGACAAACTTTCTTAGGTGACTGATGCTCCTTTCAACCTGATCGTAGAGTGTGCTTCTCCCACACCACCTTCCTGTCCCTTTACACAAATAGTTCCCCAGAACCCATGATGAGCTGCCACACTGAGATCAACCCAAAGCAATCCGTACCCTCCACACATTCCCACCACTTAGCTTACCTGGGAGTGTTTCACAAAGCTCATCAGGCCATTTGAATTTGTATATTCAAAGATAACATTCTGGTGATAAATTCTAGCATTTTTTGTAATTTAAAATAAGAATAGAGTAACTGCCTTCTTGTGTGGCTGGCAGCCTGCTGCTTGCAAAATATCTACAGCTACTGCTGCCCAAATTACTGAGTACTGTTTACCGCAGACAGTGGTGGTGTGGCTTGGATGGTGCTAGGCCACTAAGGATTGCTGTGTGCCCCGTGGCCTCTCTACCACTCTCATTTCCTAGTTACCAATGGCAACTACAATCAAAGTGCCTCTTCAGTGTAACCACCAGCATCTTTTGGCCTAGTGTGGCCTAGCTGCTTCAGCTGAGACAATAGCACTAATATGTCACTCATTTAAGACAGTGGTTCTGAACCCTATCTGCACATTAGAATCACCTGAGAAGCTTAAAAAACAATTACCTTTGCCTGGCTCCCCACCTACTCCCATACTGCCCGGGATTCTGGCTTAATTGTTCTGGGATGACATTGGTCATGGTTACATTTTAAAAGTTCCTTAGGGGAATCTAATGTGTAGTCTGGGTTCAGAACTACTGATTTAAGAAGTCTAAAGTCTATCCACCATATATGATTACTAGGTCTATCTGGGTGGTGAAGTTACATACAAATTCTATTCTCTTTTCTGTTGTTTTTGTTTACTGTTTTCCAATCTTTAAAATGTGAAAATGTTTAAATTGCATATTAAAATTTTTTTTTTCAAAAATGAAACCTACCAGTAAAACATGAAGTTAAATTTTTATTCCCATTTTTATTAAAGTCATATCCCTACTTTGGAATAAATTTGAGGTACATTGTAGAAATAATAATAAATGACAGTTATCTTTTAAAAAATGGGATTAATATAAACTATACATACTCCATGTATTTAACATGGTATCATGATTTGAAGAGTTATTTTAGAATCCTCCCTACCCACAAATAGCTCCACAGTGTCAGAACTCCCTTTCATTACCCTTTCCACTCCTTCTCTAAGTTAGATTCAGGCTCTTACACATATCTGGACCCCCCTCAGGCCCACTCATCTTAAGGACCTATCTCTACATAGACAGGAAGGATATAAGAGATCCTTTTTTGACGAAGATTGGGCTTAAAATCACTTACACAAGATGCTCTGTTTACTGATGGCTTGACTTGACTTGCGTAGGTCTGGAGCATATGCCTACCAACTATAGATAATGAAGTTTTCCAGAGTCCCCAACAGGGGAGAACACTCTTTGGTGAGATATATACTGAGAATTTAGGGAGAGTTTACATAAAAAGGCATACCAGTCCTAGTTCCTTGATGAACTACAAAATGCCTCTCACCTCCTTTCCTCTCACTGGGCAACTCTCCTTTCTTTATTAAAATTGACATCATCATTTATTATCCCATACTAGTGTAACTGTTCATATGAAATAGCTCTCCACATCAAAGAAGTATCGGTCTAATATGCCAGTAGTACTAATGTTAAGAAACCCTAGCTTACATATATGACTTTATTTGTATTTTCTGAATGTTACTTTACTCACTTGTAAAATGGGAATAAAAATACCTTCAAAGTATTTTCTGACCCTCAAAAATATAAATGATTTACTCAAGACCACCTACTCAGTAAACAATAACACTAAGTATTATTCCTAGATTTCTAAGTGTAGTTATCTTCCTACTACATTGCAAACGTGGTATCTGCTTGATTTCTGTGGTTCTCCTACTTGTACTCCTGTGTCCCTCTGTTCCTAAGCACGGTAACTGCACCTCTTAACCTTCTTTGGGTTCCTCATCTTTTCTGGCCTCTAATACCGTCTTCCCCGTGTCATTGTTTGGCTCTTCCGGTCCCCTGGTTCTGTGTGAGGCCCAAGGACCAGTGTTACAGACTGAAATTTCTTCCTGTTTTACTGAATTTTATGTATACAGTAGAATAACTTTTGAGATACAATTATTTTCTAAAAATAAATTTTGTTATTGTTTTCTTAATTAGCTCATCATTAAAACTTAAAAAAAAAAAGCAACAGAGAAAACTGAAAATAATCTCCAAACTTAGAAATACCTCTGCCATCACATTCAGTCTTTTTCCTATGCATATATATTTTTCCTTCCATTACAAGGTATTGTGATGTCAACACTATCCTGTAAGTTTTTTCCATTTAACACATCAGGAACCTCTATGTCACTAAATATTATTCCCTAAATATTTAGAGAATTCTCAATTCACTAAATATTATTAATGGCTTCATAGCAATTCATTGTATGAATTTGTTTAACCAACCCTGTATTGTTGGGTAGTTAGGTTATTTCCAACTTTTATCTTTTATAAACATGCCCTGCCAAATATTCTTCTAACAAATCTTACAGTATTGTTATCATGTTCTTACCTAGGAGTAGAATATAGGGATCAAATGACATGCAAAAGTTTAATAGTTTTCACATATAGTGTCAAATTGAATGGAAATTTTACTTCAAATTGGTTAATAAGCCATGGACATCCTTCATCCAGGTTGGTTTCTCACTATAGTGGCCCCTCATTGCATATCTGTGAAATGAAAAACCAGAGTAAGGCTGGCAATTGATGGTGATTAGTCAGCACTTTCACCACTACTGTAAACTAGCTTTGAATAATCTTGAAATTCAATTCCACTGACCTTCAGTGAATGCCACATAGCACAAACATAAACACAATGTGGAGACTATAAAGACAAACTGCCTACCTTGAAAGTGTTTATAATTTAATTATATAATTATTACCTAATACAAAACGTGAAAATAAGAAAATTACAAAGTGCTGTGTGAAGATTTCTAAATGGGTTGTTTGGGAAGATTACATAAAGAAAATGAATTTAATCTGGGCTTTGATGTGAAAAAAGTCAAACTTTGTCTAGTGTTGGGCAGAAGGGCACCTTGGGTATGGAGACATATGAAGTGAAACACTCAAGGGCAACAAAGTGTCTAAAATTCATTTTAAAAAAAGGACAGCAATCAAGGTGTCTCACGAGTAGAGATAATGCAAGGCAATAATGGGAGATACCCTGGGGAAGCAGACTGGTGTCAAACTTAACACTTTGCTGAGGAGTAGAAATTATTTGGAATGAAATGGGGAGCTGGTGAAGGGGAGAGAAATGTTGCAGGAAGGTCACTGTGTCAGCAGTGTGGATCAAAGCAGTCTTTGGTGTAGGGAATCATTATAGCAGCCCCAGTGAGAAGTAAATAAGGGCCTGGAAACAGAAAGGGACAGGAGAGAGGCAGACTGAGACAAAGAAAATTTATAGCTGAGACTCTTCAATTTATGTAGAACATAATAATGCAAGAAAGAGTAAACACTGGCAAAATTTAAAAGCTGGATTTATAGTCTGTGACCCTTCCCACCCAAATTTTTCCTAAATAAATATCCAATTAATTGTCAACAGGCTGTTGGCCTATTTATTTAGCTATATTTGAAAAGCACGAGCACCACCTGGTGACAATAACTCAGATTGCCCCCCCAAACGTCCTGAATTCCATCTTTTTTTCTTTCAATTTTTCGTATGAAAACATTTCACACATACATAAAAGTTGAAAGAATACTAAAATAAACACCCCTATACCACCCTATACCAGCATCTTTATTTACCAGTTGTTAATGTTTTGTCACATTGGCTTTAGCTCTTTCTGTATGTGTATATATGTTAAGCCCTTTGAAGGTAAACTGTAGACATTGAAACACTTCAACTCCAAAATTTTCTGCATGAAGTTTCTAAGAAAAGAATATTCTCTACATAAACATAATACCATCACCTTACCTGAAAAATTAACAATACTTCTACATCATCATATAATATACTATTCAAATTTCACAAAAATTGTTTTGAAGTTTGTATTTCTTAATCTAAGATCTAATCAAGATTTATGTTTTACACTTGATTATGATTCTAAGTACTCTTTTAATCTAGAACAATTTTCACTACTTTTTTTTTTAACTTCCCATGACATTGCCATTTTTTTAAAGCATCCAGGCCAGTTATCTTGTAGAATGTCCCATATTCTGGATTTGTCTTATTATTACCCTCAAGATTAGATTCACATTAAATATTTTGACAAGAATACATCATAGGTGACTTTGTGTATTTTTTATTGCATCACTCCAGGGAACATAATATCTGGTTGTCCTACCATTGGTGTTGCTAAGTTTGATCACTTGGTTAAGTAGTGACTGCAAAATACACCCTACGTAAGTAATCTCATGAGTGGGGTGTTACTTTGAGGCCATGTGACTATCTTGACCTTAACAAAATTTTAGCCAAAGGTTTTAACATACAATGACAATCCTTACTTGAATCAGTTTATTATACTTGGAATTGCAAAATGATGATATTCTACCATTCTTTTGACATATATTAAACAGAAACAAATTAACCTAACTATAAATCAATCTGATAAAATAACAAAGGAGAAAATAATTGAGATTCAAGTAGATTTTGACCAAGTACTCTGTACATCCTTAGTGTAATATATTCTAAAGACAAAAGGAACTGAAAAAGAGATCTTAAACTTTACTTAGTTAATACATTATTAGTAATTATACAGGTATTGTAATTCTGAAACTTTTTAATGTAGTTGTAGAATAAAGCAAATAAGCAAGTATATTCATGAAATTAGGAAAAAAGATTTCACTGTAAGATAAAAGAGATACACAAATAAAATAAAATCAAGTATGGAAAAATGCTATAATGTTACATTAGAATTAGAAATATCAATATTACCTCATGATTTAAGAAAAAATTACTTCTTGGTTCTGTCCACTAATCATTTAAACAATGGAATTACAGTAGCAACAGCATACCTAGCACCCAGATCTTGGTTTTTGATATGCTTACTAGTCATTTGAATATCTTCCTTTGTGAAGTGTCTGCTCAAATCTTTTCTCTGTTTTGATTTTTGTTTGTGTCTTATGATGGACTTCTTTCTATGTTCTGAATACGAGTTCATTATCAGATATATATATATGTTTCGTGAATATTTTCTCCCATTCTATGGCTGTATTATTTATTTTATTTTATTATTTATTTATTTATTTTTGGCTGCATTGGGTCTTCGTTGCTGCGGGGGCCTTCTGTAGTTGCAGCTAGCGGGGGTTACTCTTCAGTTTTCTTTTGGTCTAATAGTCCTCTCAATTACTGAGAGAAGCAGGCTAAAGTATCCCATTATGATCATGGATTAAAATTTTTTTCCTTTTACTTCCGTGAAATTTTGCTTTATATTTTTTGAGACTATGTTAACAGGGGGAAAATATTTTGTAACATTATACCTTCCTGGTGGATTAAAACTTCTGTCACTGTGAAGTGGTCCTCTATCTCAGTGATGTTCTTTAATATTTTCATGATACATCATTTTTGTTTATTTATATTTAATCTTTTTGTATCCTTATATTTTATTTATTTTTTTTTTATTTTATTTTTGGCTGTGTTATGTCTTTGCTGCTGCTCACAGGCTTTCTCTACTTGCAGCAAGCGGGGGCTTCTCTTGTTGCAGAGCACAGGCTCTAGGTGCCCGGGCTTCAGTAGCTGTGGCTCGCGGCCTCTAGAGCGCAGGCTCAGTAGTTGTGGCGCACGGACTTAGTTGCTCCACGGCATGTGGGATCTTCCCGGACCAGGGCTCGAACCCATGTTCCCTGCATTGGCAGGCGGATTCTTAACCACTGCGCCACCAGGGAAGTCCCTGTATTATTTATTTTCTTAATGAGCAGTTTTAAACTATGATGAAGTGCAATTCATACATTTGTCTTCTTTGACAATTACGCTTTTCTGTGTCCTTCCCAAAAAACCTTTGCCTACCAGTAAGTCACAGATATTCTTCTTATATTCTCTTCTAAAAGCTTTATAATTTTACTTTTTATGTATAAGTCTATGGTCTATGTAAAATAAAATTTTGGGTGTACATCTTTTATTAAATACCATCAAGTGCTTAATCATCTCCAACTTTGTTTAGATATTTCACATTTGTTGACTACCATAAAACAAACATTAAATGTCAAAATAAATTTTTAGGAACATGAGTTTTTTCCTTTTTTTTTAAATTGAAGTATAGTTGACATACAGTATATCAGTTTTAGTTGTACAACATAATAATTTGACATTTATATGCATTACAAATTGATCACCACAATATGTCTAATAACCATCTATCACCATACAGTATTATTGACTACATTCCCTATGCTATACATTACATCCCCGTGACTAATTTATAACTGGAAGTTTGTACCTCTTAATCCTCTTCACCTATCTCCCTTACCCACCAACCCCCCTCCCATCTGGAGATCATTAGTTTGTTTTCTGTATCTATAAGTCTGTTTCTGTTTTGTTTGTTTGTTTTGTTTTTTAGATTCCACATATAAGTGAAACTATACAGTATTTGTCTTTCTCTATCTAAACGTACTTCATTTAGCATAATGCCCTGAAGTTCCATCCATGTTGTCACAAATGGCAAGATTTCATTCTTTTTATGGCTGAATGGTATTTCATTGTAAATATATACCACATCTATTTTTATCTAAAGTGAGTCTCTTCTCAGCATATACATGGGCCTTGTTTTTTTTATCTATTCAGCCACCCTATGTCTTTTGATTGGAGCATTTAGTCCATTGACATTTAAAGTAATTATTAATAGGTATATTTATTGCCATTTTGTTCATTGTTTTCTGGTTGTTATGTAGTTTTTCTCTGTTCCTTTCTTCTTCTCCTGTTCTCTCCTGCTGTGATTTAATGACTTTGTTTAGTGTTGTTTGTATTCTTTCTCTCTCTCTCTCTTTTCTTTTTTTGTATCTGTCATAGGGTTTTGGTTTGTGGTTACCATGAGGGTCATGTATAGCAACCTATGTATACAATAGTCTATTTTAAGTTGTTGGTTGCTTAAGTAGCACTTTAGTGCCTCTCTTATAGATAGCATAGAGTTGGGTCTTGCTTTTTTTATCCAATTTGATCATCTCTGCATGAAAGTTGGAGTGTTTCTAGGTGCCTTATTATAATCATGAAATGTAATTATTAATATAGTTTAAGTCTATCATTTCACTATTTTGCTTTCTACTTGTGCTACCTGGTTTTTGTTCCTCCATTCTTCCTTTTCCTTTTTTTTAGTGAAATATTTTAATTTTAAAAATTTAATTTACCTGCTGCTTTTTAGTTATACCTCTTTGCCTTAAATATTTAGTAGTCACTATAGAGATTACAATATATATCCTTAAATTTTCTCAGTCTACTTAGAGTTAATATTACTTCACATAAAATGTGGTAACTATGCAATCAGTTGGTTCATAAAACCCCTCATCCTTTAGGCTATAGTTGTAATATGTAATGCATTACATTTACATATGTTATAAACTACAAAAGAGTATTATAATGTTTGCTTTAAACAGTTATATGTACTTTAAGTATATGCTTATGTGTACATATATTGTATATATGTATACTTGTGTATATGTATATTTTAAAATAAGAGGAAAAAATAATCTTGTGTTTACATACATATTACCTTTTCTGATGCTACTATTCCTTTCTGAAAATCTGAGTTTCTTTCTGGTTTTATTTCCCTTCAGCCTATAGAACTTCCTTTCACATTTCTGCATTAAGTTTTCAGTGGTTCCTATAGGGATTAAAATATATATCCTTAACTTTTCTTGATCTACTTAGGTCTGCATGTAAAAAATTCTATTTTACCTTCATTTCGCAAGAACATTTTTACTAGAGAGAGAATTCTAGTATGACAGTGTTTTTCTTTTATTCCTTTAAAAATTTTGATCTAGACTTCTGCCTCCAGTCAAAATTTTGTAAAAAGGATGAGATTTACTCTCTGCCTTAATGACAACAGGAACGAAAACCACCCAGACAAAATACATCAAACAACAGTTTTCAAGGTATTAGATAAGTAGAGAACAGAGAACAGTAGTCCCCAACAGACAGAAAACAAACAAGGGAAACTAAGGGAAAAAGTCAGAGCCCAGCAGTCTTCCTAAGTTGAGGAGATGGAGCTGAGAGTACAAAGAGGCCACAGCAGCTAGAGTTCAAAGGACAAAATACTGGAGAAGAGAATGCTACACAGAGAAAGAGCCCCAGAGAGCCCATCGAGGATTCCCATCAGTATTCAGTGCATGTGTGTAGGGAAACTACCTGAAGCCATGGAAAGAACCATATAAAAGGATTAAAGGGAAAAAACTGCCTGAATCTTACATACACCTGGGAATAGTGACTGTTCCCACCAGCCAGACTGCAAAAATTTCGTAATTCAGGGGCACTGGGTAAAGCACTCAGGAAGGTGCTGTTTCAGTAGTGGGAATAATTAGCTCTAGACTGAGCACTGCTCTGACCCAGGTAGTAAATCATGAGAGCAAGGCTTGAAAGGATCAAATTGCTTCCAAGTAACTTAATTGCATCCGAGAGAAAAACTCAAGAAGGTTTACAGGACCTAACAAGGAAAAGTTTACAATGTCTGGCAATCAATCAGAGATTACCAGTCATGCATAGGAGCAGGAAAACACAACACATAAAAAGGAAAATAATCAATCGCTAGAAACAGATTCAGAACTGACAAAGATGTTATAATTAGCATAGACATTCAAACAGTTTTTACAACTGAATGCCATATGTTCAAAAAGTTGAGTAGACACTTAGAAATACAAAAAAGATCCAAATCAAACTTAGGATCACTGTGATGAATTTCAATGAATGGGATTAATGGCAGATTTGACATTGTAGAAGAAAGATAAATGAATTTGAAGGAATAGCAATAGAAACTAAAATGAAACATACAGGAAAAAAAGAATATATATACACACACACACACACACATGCACACACACACAGTGTATACACGAGTTAGTATACATACATTTATTTCCTAGTTACGTCTAAAGCCTAAAAGCAGCAAGCATACCTAATAGAAACAAGATCCTGATTTGTAAATAAATACCATTTGATTCTGGGGCCAAGCAGGAAAAATACAAGATAAGCCTGGTGCATCGTATAATCCCAGAAAGTGAGGAAGTACTTATTTAAAAAAAGAAAAGTACATGGGGGCATGTCAAAAGGACATAGGCTCTCAATAGCCAAAGCTGGAAAAATTTAAACTACAAAATAGTGATATTGTTGATTATATACCAAAGAAAAAAATAAATATCCATGAGTCCTGTTGATGAAAATAAGCAAACAAATAGAAGCGACAAATCTTTACAGAAGAATTTCAAGTAATAAGTTAAGAAGGGATGAGGGAAATAGAAAATCACCATTAGAATACCACAGTAATAGTTGTTGCAGGCAAGATCCACAGACGAATGCTATAATTTGTAGGAGAAGCTTTAAGGAGAGACCAGACAAGTGCATAGCATTGAAATATCTACCCCAATGTATTTATTAATAATTGTGGTACATTTTTAACATATGTCCATAAATTCTTTGATATTTCTCCCACCAAGAGGTGGACATGAACTCCTCTTCTTGAGGATATGCTGGATTTAGTGATTTGCTTCCACTGAATGGAATATCGAAAACATGGCCTAAAATCTTCATTGTGTTTTCCATGGAAAAGGCAAGGCAGGGCAAGGGAAACAGCTTAGGGTTGACTAGTGTGAATAATGTCAATAGGCTCTGAGCTATAGGATGTCTGGTACCTGGCCTTGGGTGATTTTAGGCAGGAGAAATATTGGATTGGTATATGAGAGCTAGATAAAGGAGGTGGCTCAGGGTATGCACCCAGATTGGTTCCAAGGTTTATAAAATGATTTTCATGTGCCTGTGAATGCTGAATCACAGTGGAGATGCAAAGAAGTTTGGCCATTCACTTGGCTCTGTGATTAATGGATGCCAAATAGATGAATACAGAATCTAAGAAAATACAGAACAGAAAACATCACATTAACTCATACTGAGGAACATTTTTCAAAATACCGTGAGCAGTACTCTTCAAAACTAATTCATGAAAAACAAGGAAACACTGAGAAACTGTTACATATTAGAGGAAACTAATGAAATAGAATGGTGTGATATCCAGAATTGGATCTTGGAACAGAAAAAGAAAATCAATGGAAAAATTGATGGAATCTCAATGAAATTTCTACTTTAGTAATAATATTGTACTAATGTTAATTTCTTAGTTTAGATAAATGTATAGATAATATGGTTATGTAAGATATAAATATTAGGGGAAACTCGGTGAAGGGTATATGGGAACTCTTTATTCTATCTTTGTAACAATTCTATAAGTCTAAAATTCATTCCAAGTAGAAAGCTTACATATAAAAAAGTAAAATAACTTTCCCTTGACTTCACATCTGACTCTATCTGTTATTATATTTCTCTCCTTTTCTTAGCAAAAATCTCTGGAGAAAACTTTCTAATCTTGAATTTTTTTCTAACGTCTCCGTTGATAGTTTTTTTGTGTGTGTGTGGTACGCGGGCCTCTCACCGTTGTGGCCTCTCCCGTTGCGGAGCACAGGCTCCAGACGCGCAGGCTCAGTGGCCATGGCTCACGGGCCCAGCTGCTCCGCGGCATGTGGGATCTTACCGGACCGGGGCACGAACCCGTGTCCCCTGCATTGGCAGGCGGACTCTCAACCACTGTGCCACCAGGGAAGCCCGGGAAGCCCTCCATTGATAGTTTTTAAACACAGAAACAATATTCAAGGATTCTTGAAAAATAATTGTTCAATTTATTAAAATTACCAATTCAAAATCCTAGTTGTTCCTTAAACTTTTTCCCTTAAGAGTTTCTTATTTAGGTAAAATTTACATAGTAAAATGCACATGTCTTTACTATATGATGACTTTTGATAAATGCATACAACCCAGGTAATCCACACGTTTAGACATAAAACATTTTCATCACCCAAGAAAGTCTTCTCATGCCCCTCTGCCATCCATACACCACCCCCTCTCTTAGAGTAATTTTTTTTTATTCTCTCAGAATTAATTTTTCTGATTTTTTTCCCACCATAGATTAATTTTGCCTATTCCAGAACATCATAAAAAATACATTACAGTATGAATTATTTCATATTTGGCTTCTTCCATTTAGCATAATATTCTGGCTTCTTTCACTCATCCATATCACTATGGTTATCAGTAGTTTGTCCCATTTTATTGCTTAGTAATGTTCCACTTTATGAATACAACACAATTTGTTTATTCAATAAAGATAAACATTGATGGACATTTGGATTATTTCCAGGTTTAGCTATTATGATGCAATAAGCTTTCATGTACAAGCCTTTCTGTAGACATTTTTTTTATTTTGGGGGTTAAGTAACTAAAATTGGAATTGTTTTGTTTTATAAGAAACTCAAAAATGTCCAAAAGTGGTTGTACCATTTTATAATCCCAGGAGTTACACATCCTGGCTACCATTTGGTCTTTTCAGTCTTTTTAATTTTCATTATTCTGTTGGGTTGATAGTGGTTTTTCACCATGGTTTTACTTTTGCATTTCCCTGCTAACTAGTGATATTAAGTACCTCATGCATTTAATGGACATTCATATATTTTCCTTTGTGAAGTATCTGTTCAAGTTATTTGCCCATTTTTTTATTGTTTGCATTTATTATTAAGTAGGATTCCTTTAATTAGGAGGAATGTAAGCCATTTGCCATATATATTTTAATAGACTTGCTTTTCTTTACAAAAGTTTTTGATCTACAGAAAAACAGATAATATATTACAGACTGTTTCCATATACTCCCTCACCCAGTTTCCCCTATTATTAACACCTTACATTAGTATGATATTTTGTTAAAATTAATGAACCAATATTGTTATATTATTCTTAACTAAAGTCCATAGTTTACTCAGGCTTCCTTGGTTTTTTTTTTTTAATTAATGTATATTTCTGTTCCAGAATCCTATCCAGGATGTTACATTACATATTTGTGTCATGTTTCCTTGGGTTCCTCTTGGCTGTGACAGTTTCTCGGACTTCTTTTATTTTAATGATCTTTACAGTTTGGGGGAGTACTAGTAAAATATTTTGTAGAATGTCCCTCTACTGGAATTTGTCTGCTGTTTTTCTCATGATTAGACCAGGGATATGGGTTTTAGGGATGAAGACTTCAGTGGTAAAGTGCCATTTTCTTCACATAATATCAAAGTACACATTATCAATATTGTTTATCACTGTTGATATTGGCCTTGATCACCTGGCTGACGTAGTGTTGACAAGTTTCTCCAATGTAAAGTCATTGTTTTTACCTCTTTCTATACTGTACTCTTTGGAAGATAATCACTATGCACAGTTAGGATTTATGCTCCCTCTGTTTGAGGGCAGAGCATCTACATAAATTATTTGGAATTTTTCTACAAGGGAGGTTTGTCTTTTTTCCTCCATTCACTTATTTATTCAATCATTTATTTATATCACTATTATGGACGCATGACATTTATTTAATACTTAGGGTTATAATCCAATAGTATTTCATCTGTTGCTATTGACCTTGATCACTTGGCTGGGGTAGTGTTTGCAAGGTTTCCCCACTGATACTTTTTCTCCCATTCCATAACTCATAGGAAGAAAGTCACTATATGAAGCTCACACTTAAGGAGTGGGAAGTCATGTTCCAGTTCCTTAAGGTTGGAACAGCTACATAAATTATTTGGAAATCTTCTGTCCTGATAACTTATCTATTATTCAACATTTATTTACTAATTTAATCATTTGTTTATGTCAGTATGTACTTATGAATATTTATTTTATACTTTGGGTTATCATCCAACGTGACTTTATTTTGTTGTTCAAGGTGTTCTAGCTTTGGCAATAGGAATCTACTTCAGTTGATTCCTGTGTACCTTTGACATATCCCCATCAATGTAAGCCTTTTTCTTTTCATCCTCTTTTTTGGGTTTTGTTTTATTTTGTTTTTTGAGCACTTCCTTACACTCCGGTTCTACAAAATGCTCTAGGTTTACCTTGGGTTATTTCCTGCCCTAGTTGTAGAATCAGACATTTCTCCAAGAAGCCCTAGTTCCTTTTATTGCAGAATGATATTAGAAACCAAGATCTGGGCAACAGATTTGCTTATTGCTACCTCCAGGCCTTCTCAGATGACAGAGCTAGAAAATATATACATGAATATCAACCTGGATAATATACACATCTACAAATGTTTCTATGTATGTAATCATGTGTAGTTATACTAAGCTAAACATGAGTCCATTCTGATGTCTCCAATTCTTATCCATTACTACATAGATCATTCTAGTCTCCTCCCCTGTAATTTTTTTTTTTTTTTACATCTTGCATCTCCCTCCCTCCCACCCTTCCTATCCCACCCCTCTAGGTGGTCACAAAGCACCGAGCTGATCTCCCTGTGCTATGCGGCTGCTTCCCACTAGCTATCTATTTTACATTTGGTAGTGTATATATGTCCATACCACTCTCTCACTTTGTCACAGCTTACCTGTAAATTTACACCTACACAATGAGAAAACTGCCTTCTGTCCTGCACCATCCATTTACTTCATTGTTCAATTCAGAATACATGTATAGCAGTATCAGGATTGTTAATCTATGTCCCCATGGTAAACACCTTTATCAACTTTTATCAACTAGAGTACAGTGCTTATGTGCAATTCTTTTTGCCTTTGGCCTTAGAGACTCATTTCCATAGTTACCTAGATCAGCACCTTTCCCACCACATCTTTCACTGGGGTTGTTTTATACATTGTAACACAGATTCATTTGTAATGTCTGCATTCCTTCCTGGATCCACCAACCTCCTAAATGAGTTCTTTTAATTGCATAGATTAAGTTTAATTCTAGTGCTGTGAAGTTGTATGAGTTTTAACAAATGCATAATGTTACACATCCACCATTAGAGTATCTCACAGAATAGTTTCACAGCCATAAAAAAATTCCCTGTCTTCAACTATTCGACTCTCCCTACTTTCCCCCAAGCCCCTGGCAACAAATGATCTTTTACTGACCCTATAGTTTTGTCTATACAAGAAGGTCATATAATTGGAATCATTTTCAGACTGGATTCTTTCACTTAGCAATATGCATCTAAGGCTTATCCATGTCTTTTTCATGGCTTGATAGCTCCTCTATCTTCATCAGTGAGTAACAGCCCATTGCTTGAATATTCCACAGTTGGTTTATACATTCACCTGTTGAAATGTATCTTGGCTACATATATTTTTCTTATTATTTTCTCCCAGTCTATAGCTTGAATATTCATTTTGATAAGAAGTTTTATATTTGATGAAGTTTAACATATTTTTTCTTTTATGGTTATTGTTTTCTATGTCTTGTCTAAAAACTTCTTTGCTTACTCCCAGGGAATGAAGATATTTACCTATATTTTCTTCCAGAATTTTAAGTTTAGGTCCATGATCTATTTTTGATAAATTTTTATGTAGCATATGACTGAGGTTCTTCTTTTGTTGGTGGAAATGCACAACTGGATCATGGTGATGGTTGTGCAACTCTGTAAATGTACTAAAAAAAGCACTGAATTGTATACTTGTAATGAGTGAACTTTATATAGTTCAATAAAGCTGTTCCAAAAGGAGGAAAAAAAAAAAAGACATGGTTGTTTCCACCTTTTGGCTATTATGAATAGTGCTGCTATGAACATTTGTGTACAAGCATTTGTTTGAATACCTGTTTTCAGTTCTTTGGGATGTATGCTTAGGAGTGGAATTAATGGGTCATATGATCATTCTATATTTAACTTTTTGAAAAACGACAAAACTATTTTGCGCAGAGCCTGCAGCATTTTACATTCCCACCAGCATGCACAAGGGTTCCAATTTCTCCACTTCTTCAACAAAAAATACATGTTGTTTTGTTTTAAATTACAGCCATTCTAGTGAAAGTGATTGTGGTTTAGATTTGCACTTCCCTACTGACCAATGATGTTGAGCATCTTTTTATGTGCTTTTTGGACATTTGTATAGTTTTTAGAGAAATGTCTGTTCAAGTCCTTTACCCATTTTAAAAAATGGGCTGTCTTTCATTGAAGTTTTTTTTTTTTTTTTTTTTTTACTGTAGCTTTATAATGTCTTGAAATCAGGTTGTGGGCATTCTCCAACCTTCTTTTTCTTCTTCCTTTTTTTTAATCATTAAGATATTTGTTTATTTGCTAAAAATATTAAACCTGTTACATGTTAACATACATAACTTTTTTTTTTTTTTTTTTGCGGTACGCGGGCCTCTCACTGTTGTGGCCTCTCCTGTTGTGGAGCACAGGCTCCGGACGCGCAGGCTCAGTGGCCATGGCTCACGGGCCTAGCCGCTCCGCGGCATGTGGGATCCTCCCAGACTGGGGCACGAACCAGTGTCCCCTGCATTGGCAGGCGGACTCTCAACAACTGCGCCACCAGGGAAGCCCCCTGATGTCTTTTTATTTTTTAATTTATTTTGTATTCTTTGTTCTTTTTATAAATTATTTTGGTTATTCTAGGTCCTTGGAATTTCCAATAAAATTTTAGAATAAGTTTGTCACTTTCTATACAAAAACCTACTGGAATTTTTATTAGGATTGCATTTAACCTATAGATCAATTTAGGATGTACAGACATCTTAACAATATTGTGTCTTCTGATCCATGAACATGGTATATGCCTCCAATTATTTAAGTCTTCTTTAGCTTATCTCCAGAATATTTTTATTATTTTATAGTCTTCAACATATAGGTCTTACACCTATTTTATTTATAAGTAAGTATTCATTTTTTGATGCTATTATAAATGGTTCCCTTTTTTAAAATATTTAATTTCTAGTTGTTTGTCACTAACATGGAAATATAATTGATTTTCCTATTGGCCTTGTACCCTCACTTAATAATCTAGTAAACTCATGTAGTCCTCTTTTTATATATTCTGTGGAATTTTCAACTAGACGATCATGACATCACGAATAAAGTAACTTCTGATCTGTATACTTTTTCTTATCTTGTTGCACTGGGTAGGATCTCCAATACAATGTTGAATATAAGTGATTATAGTGGACATCCTTGTCTTGTTCCTGTTCTTAGAGGACATGGTAGGCAGAATTCTAAAAATGTCCCCCAAGATTCCCATCCTCTGATTATTCAATCAAATACAAGCATACCTTGGTTTATTGTGCCTCATTTTATCACCCTTTGCAGATATTGCACTTTTTACAAATTGAAGGTTTGTGGCAACACTGTGTTGAGCAAGTCTATTGGTGTCATTTTTCTAACAGCCTTGCTCACTTCATGTCTCTGTGTCACATTTTGATAATTCTTGCAATATTTCAAACTTTTATTATTATATTTGTTATGGTGATGTGTAATCGGTGATCTTTGACGTTACTACTATGACTTGTTGAGGGCTCAGATGGTGGTTGGAATTTTTTAGCAATAAAGTATTTTTTAATTAAGGTACGCACATTTTTTAAGATGTAGTGCTATTGCACACTTATTAGACTATAGTATAGTGTAAGTATAACTTTTACATACACTGGGAATCCAAAAATTTGTGTGACTTGCTTTATTGTAATATTCACTTTATTGCAGTGGTCTGGGACCAACCCTACAATATCTCCAAGGTATGTATGTATGTCTGTACTAACCTAGGTACTGCTGTGTAGGACTCTGAAGATGGAATTAAGGTTACTAATCAGCTTAACCTTAAATTAGGAAGATTATTCTGTTGGGCCCAGTGTAATTACATATGCCTTTAAAAGTAGAAGAAGAAGGCAGAAAAGTCAGTCAGAGAGATGCTGAAGAAGGAGCAGTAGATGAAAGACGAAGAAGAATGGGTGGTCAAAGAGATTCAAAGCATAAGAAGGACTTGACTTGCCATTGCTGGTTTTGAAGATGGAGAAAGGGAGCCATGAGCCAAGGAACACAAGTGACCTCTACAAGCTGAGAACAACCTCCATCTGACAGCTATCAAAGAAATAGGGACTCCAGTACTAAAACTGCATGGAACTGAATTCTGCCAACTGAATGAGCCTGGAAGTGGATTCATCCTTAGAGCCTCCAGAAAAAAACAAAGCTCTGCTGAAACCTTGAATTTGGCCTGCTAAAATCCAGAGAAAAAACTGTGCAGAGCCACACTGTGCATGTACTTCTGATGTACAGAACTGTATGATTTTAAAATGGGTGTTATTTTAGGGCACTAAATTTTTGGCAATTTGTTACTGCACAATAGAAGAGAAATACAGAGAGAATACATTCAGTCTTTCACTGTTGAATATGATGTTAGTTGTCCACCCCACCCCACAGGTGTCCTTTATTGGGTTGAAGAAGTTCCTTTACATTTTTAGTTTGCTGTTTCTCTCAGGAAAGGGTATTGAATTTTGTCAAATGCTTTTTCTGCATCCATTAAGATAAGCATATGTTTTTCAACATTTTTCTGTTAATATGGTTAATTATATTGATTTTTATATACACTTTTTATTAATATTCAGGAAAGTCATGATAATAAATGGAGTTTTTCATGTTAGGCATACAAAGGAGTAGGCTTGCAAAAGGACCCTCACTATGGTATGGCAAAATTATTTATGCTGAGTGGATGAGTATTGATCCTTACTTTTTATCTTTTCCTAAGTAACAGCTTTATTGAGGTATAATTCATATACCATATAATTCCCCCTTTAAAGTACACCATTCAGTGATTTTTAGTATATTCAGAGTTGCACAACCATCATATTATCTATTTTCAGTACATTGTCATCACCTCAAAGGAAACCCTGTGCCTATTAGCATTCATTTCTCATTCTCCCCTCCACCCAGGCCCTGGCAACCGCTAATATATTGTCTGATTCTATGTATTTGCCTATTCTAGACATTTCACATAAATGAAATCATTCAATATGGAGGCTTTGTGGCTGGCTTTTTTCATGTAGCAAATCTTTAAGGCTTATCCACAATTACTATTTATATTGGGTTGATCAAAAAGTTCCTTCTTTTTAAGTAAAAATAAAAGACACATTTTTCATTTTCACCAGGAAGTTTATGGAACAAAATATTCACCATTTTGTTCCACTACCTTCTGCCATTTTTCAGGCAACTTCATAATTCCATCTTCCCAAAACTTTATATCTTTTTGAGCAAAGAACTGTGCCAGGTGCTTTTTACAGTCCTCCAGGGAATTGAAATTTTTTCCATTAAGAGAATTTTGTAAAGACCAAAATAAATGGAAATCCGAAGGTGCAATGTCTGGTGAATACAGCAGATGAATCAGAACTTCCCGGCCAAGCTGTAACAGTTTTTGCCTGGTCATCAAAGAAACATTGGGTCTTGCGTTATCGTGATGGAAGATTATGCATTTTCTGTTGACTAATTCTGGACGTTTTTCATCAAGTGCTGCCTTCAGTTGGTCTAATTGGGAGCAGTACTTGTTGGAATTAATCATTTGGTTTTCCAGAAGGAGCTCACAATAGACGACTCCCTTCCAATCCCACCATATACACAACATTACCTTCTTTAGATGAAGGCCAGCCTTTGGTGTGGTTGGTGGTGGTTCTCTTCCATTCCACAGCATTGTACAGTATCCACTTTTCACTGCCCATCACAATTTGTTTTAAAAATGGAACGTTTTTGTTACGTTTAAGTTGAAAATCACATGTGGAAATATGGTCAAGAAGGTTTCTTTTGTTTAACTTATGTGGAACCCAAACATCAAAGCAATTAACATAACCAAGCTGGTGCAAACAATTTTCAATGCTTGATTTGGATATTTTGAGTATGTCGGCTATCTCCTACATGGTATAACGCTGATTGTTCTCAGTTAATGTCTTGATTTGATCACTATCAACTTCTTCACCTTGTCTACCTACCTGACAGTGGAGCATCACCCAGTGAGAAATCTCCAGCACAAAACTTCTCAAACAACTTTTGACACGTTCGATCAGTCACAGCACCTTCTCCCCACACTGCACAAATCTTTTTTTGCGTTTCAGTTGCATTTTTACCTTTCTTGAAATAATAAAGCACAATATGCTGAAAATATTGTTTTTCTTCCATCTTCAATATTAAAATGGCTACTCAAAAATTCACCAATTTTGATAAGTTTTTTTTACTGCATGCTGATATGACAGCTGTCACAATACAGTCTAAGAAAATTGTTTCAAATGAAGTTAAAGACAACTAAGTGCTACTACAGCCATCTTATGGAAAAAACTGAATGAACTTTTTGGCCACACAATACTTCATTCCTTTTTTATTGTTGAATACTCCATTATATAATAGCATATTTCCCTTATCCATTCATCAGCTGATGAACAATTAAGTTGTTTCCAGCTTTAACTATGATGAATAATGCTGTTATGAACATTAATGTACAAGTTTTTTTGGGGGTGTACATTTTCAGTTCTCTTGGGTATGTAACTAGGTGTAGAACTGTTAGGTCACATGCTGTCTCTATGTTTGATATTTTGAGAAACTGCCAAACTGTTTTCCAAAGTAGCTGCGCTATTTTACAATCCCACCAGCAATGTATGAAGGTTCCAATTTTTGTACATCCTTGTCAACAATTGTTATTGTCTGTATTTTTATTTCAGCCATCCTACTGGGTATAAAGTGGTATCTCATTGTGGTTTTGATATGCATTTCCCTAATAACTAATGATGTTGATAATCTTTTTATGTGCTTAATGGCCATTTCTATATCTTCTTTGGAGAAATATCTATTCAAATCTTTTGTCAATTTTTAAAATTGGGTTGTCTGTTTATTTTTGAGTTGTAAGTGATCTTTATATATTCCATATACAAATCCCTTATCAAATATATGATTTGCAAATATATTCTCCCATTGCATGGTTTTCTTTTCACTTTCTTGATGGTGTCCTTTGAAGTACAAATGTTTTTAATACTGATGAAGTCCAATTTATCTGTCTCTTTTTCTTTTATTCCTTGTGCTTTTGGTGCCACATCTAAGAAACCATCACCTAATTCAATGTCATGAAAATCCATTTACTCCTACATTTGTTGATTTTTAAATATTGAACAGCCTTTGCATTCCCAAAGTGAAACCCTCTTGATTTCTTGATCATGATGTTATTACCCTTCCATATGTATATGGTGAAGTCAACTTGCTAATATTTTGTTAAGGATTTTGACATCTATCTTCATAAGGAATATTAGATTATAATTTTTTGTAATTGTCAGGAGTTGGAAACAGGGTTATGCTGGCCTCAAAAAATGATTTGTGGAATGTACTCTTCTCTAATATCTAGAAGAATTTGTGTGAAATTGGTGCTATTTCTTTCTTAAAATTTTGATAGAATTCATCAGAAAACATCTGGATTTCTTTCTGGAAATATTTTTGATGATGAGTTCAATTTTTAAAAATAGACGTAGGGCTATTCTGATTTTCTGTTTCACCTTGTATCCATGTTGCATTTTTTAAGGATGTGTTCATTTCATCTAATTTGTTAAAATTATTGCCATAAGTTGTTCATTGTACTTCTATATTACCCATTTATTTTGAAGAATCTATGGCACTAGCCCTTCTTTCATTCCTGATGTTGGTCATTTGTGTATTCTCTTTTTTTGTTATTTAGAACTCTATCTAGGGTTCAGCATTGGCTATTTTCTCTATTTTTAAAGTACCTCATTGATCCTGTGTTTGTATTTATTCTTTCCTGCCTTTTACTTACTCTAGATCATGGATTTGTGAACTACAACCCACAGGACAAATCTAGCCAACCTCTCACAAATTGCTGAGAGAGGTATTTAAAAATACCCAACTGTGATTGTGAACCTGTCTATGTTTCCATTTAGTTCTATTAGTTTTGCTTCATGGGTTTTTAAGCTCTGTTATTAGGCATATACACACTTAAATTACAGATTTTCCTAAAGATTCAATCCTTTTATCATTATGAAATGTCTCTTTTCCTTTGGTAATATTCTGTCTTGAGGTCTACTTTATCTGATATCAATATAACCACTCCTACATTTTAATGCTAACTGTCTGAATGGCATCTAGTTTTTCATCCCTTTACATTCACCTGTATGTGTCTTTATTTTTAACGTATTTCTTGTCGTTAGCATGTATTGTGTGATTCTCCAGTCTTACAATCGCTGCCTTTTAACTGGAATATTTAATCCATTTATATTTAATGTCATTATTGATAAGGTTAAATTTAGTTCTCTCTTTTGCTATTTGCTTTCTATTTGCCCCATCTAATTATTTGACACTGATAATATATTTTTAATCTAGCATATCCAAAATATCATTTCAACATGTAATCAGTATAAGAAATTATTAATGAGATATTTTACATTCTTTTAAAAACTTTATATTGAGGTATAATTGACAAAGTTGTAAGAAAATTAAAGTGTCCATCATGATGATTTGATACATGTATATGTTGTGAGAAGATTCCTCCCATCTAGTTAATTGGCACATCCATCATGTCATATGTCATACATTTATCTTTTTTTTTAAATAGTCCATGTATAATGAAACCTAAATGCAGTAGTTTTCTTTCTACATCTGGCTTATTTCACTTAGCATGATGCCCTCAGGTTTATCTATGTGTCAAAAGTGGCAGGATATCCGTCTTTTGCGTGACTGAATAATATTTTATTCATTGTGTATATATACCACATCTTCTTTATCCATTCAGCCACTGACAAACACTTAGGTTATTTCCATACCTTGAATATGTGAATAATACTGCAATGCACATGGGAGTGCAGATATCTCTTCAGTATCCTGTTTTCATTTCCTTTGGGTATATACACAAAAGTGGGATTGCTAGATCATATGGTAGTTCCATTTTTAATTTTTTGTGGCACCTCCATGATGTTTTCCACAGCAGCTGCACCATTTTACATTCCCAAAAACTGTGCACAAAGTTTCCCTTTTCTCCACATCCTGCTAACACTTGTTATCTCTTGTCTTTTTTATGATGGCCATTTTAACAAGTGTGAAGTGACAATCTAGTGATTCTGACTTGCATTTCCCTGATGATTAGTGATGTTAAGAACCTTTTTATGTACTTGTGGGCCATTTGTATGTCTTCTTTGGAATAGTGTCTATTCTGTTCCTCTGCCTATTTTAAAATCAGATTGTTTGTTTGTTTGTTTTGCTATTGAATTGTGTGGATTCTTTGTATATTTTGGATACTAACCCCTTAACAGATGTATGATTTGCATACATATTTTTTTCCATCCCACACGTTGTCTATTCTGTTCCTCTGCCTATTTTAAAATCAGATTGTTTTTTGCTATTGAATTGTGTGGATTCTTTATATATTTTGGATACTAACCCCTTATCAGATGTACGATTTGCATACATATTTTCTTCCATCCCACAGGTTGTCTTTTTATGTTGTTGATGGTTTCCTTTGCTGTCCAGAAGCTTTTTAGTTTGATGTAGTCCTACTTGTTTTTCTTTTGTTACTTTTGCTTTTGATGAAATATCCAAAAACAATCATTGCCAAGACCAACTTCAAGAAGCTTACCCCCTATGTTTTCTTCTAGGAGTTTTATGGTTTTGGGTCTTATGTTCACATCTTTAATCTATTTTGAGTTGATTTTTGTGTATGGTATAAGATAGGGGTCCAGTTCCATTCTTTTGCATCTGGCTATCCAGGTTTCTCAACACCATTTATTGAAGAGACTATCATTTCCCCATTGTACATTCCTGGCTCCTCTGTCATAAATTAACTGGCCATATAGCATGGGTTATTTTCTGGGCTACTTTTCTAGTCCATTGATCTATGTGTCTGTTTTTGTACCAATACCATACTGTTTGGATTACTATAGCTTTGTAATATGGTTTGAAATCAGGAAACATGATGTCTCCAGCTTTGTTCTTCTTCCTTTAGATTATTTTGGCTATTTGGGATATTTCCACACAAATTTTAGGATTTTCTATTTATGTGAAAAATGCCATTGGAATTTTAACAGGAACTGTATTGAATCTGTAGATTGGTTTGGGTAGTATGGACATTTTAACAATATTAATTCTTCCAATCCATGAGCATGGAAAACATTTTATCTGTGTCTTCTTCAATTTCAAAGTCTTAGAGTTTTCCGTGTATATGTCTTTCACCTCCTTGGTTAAATTTATTCCTTAGAATTTTATTCTTTTTGATGCAATTATAAATGGGATTGTTTTATTATTTATTATTTTATTAAAGTATAGTTGATTTACAATATTATGTTAGTTTTAAGTGTACAGCACAGATTCAGTATTTTTGCAGATTATACTCCATTATAGATTATTACAGGTAATGGGTATAATTCCCTGTGCTATATAGTATATCCTTGTTGCTTATCTATTTTATGTACAGTAGTTTTTAATCTGTTAATCCCATACCCAAAATTTGTCCCTTCCCCACCACTTTGATAACCACAAGTTTGTTTTCTATATGTGAGTCTGTTTCTGTTTTGCATATACATTAATTTGTATTATTTTTTTAGATTCCACATATAAGTGATATTATACAGTATTTGTCTTCCTCTGTCCGACTTATTTCAATAAGCATTAATATTCTCTAGGTCCATCCACATTGCTGCAAATAGCAGTATTTCATTTTTATAGCTGTGTAATATTCCAGTGTGTGTGTGTGTGTGATGCCATATTGTCTTAATCCAACCATCTGTTGACAGACACTGGGTTGCTTTGGAGATTGTTGTTTTAGTTTCCCTTTTTCACAGTCCATTGTTAGAGTGTAGAAACACAACTGTTTTTGAATATGCATCCTGCAACTTTATTGAATTTGTCTATTAGTTCTAACAGTTTTTTTGGTGTTTCGGGTTTTCTCCGTGTAATATAATGCCACCTGCAAATAGAGACAATTTTACTTCTTCCTTTTCAAATTGGGTGTCTTTTATTTCTAGTTCTTGCCTAATTTCTCTGGTTAGAACTTCCAGTACTATATTGAATAAAAGTAGCAAGAGTGGGCATCCTTGTCTTGTTCCTGATCTTAGAGGAAAAGCTTGTAGCTTTTCACCATTGAGTATAATGTTAACTGTGGGTTTGCCATATGTGGCCTTTATTATATTGAGGTACATTCCCACTATAAACAGTTTGTTGAGAGTTTTTATCATGATGGATGTTGAATTTTGTCAAATGCTTTCTCTGTGTCTATTGAGATGATCACATGATTTTTATCTTTCATTTTGTTAATGTGATATATCACATTGATTTGCAGATGTTGAACCATCCTTGCACCCCTGGAATAGATCCTTCTAATGTACTGAATTCATCTTGCTAATATTTTTGTGGAGGATTTTTGCACTACGTTATTTTCCTTTCTTGTAGTGTCCTTGTCTGGTTTTGGTTATCAGAGTAATGCAGGCCTCATAAAATGAGTCTAGATGTGATCCCTCCTCTTCAATATGTTGGGAAAGTTTATGAAGAATTGGTATTAATTCTTCTTAAATGTTTGGCATAATTCACCAGTGGAGCCATCTGGTTCTGGACTTTTCTTTGTTGGGAAGTTTTGACTACTGTTTTAGTCTCCTTACTAGTAATTCATCTGTTCAGATTTTCTATTTTTCATGATTCAGTCTTGGTAGGTTGTATGTTTCCAGTAATTTATCCATTTACTCTAGGTTGCCCAATTTGTTGGCATACAACTGTTCACAGTAGTCTCTCATGATCCTTTGTATTTCTGTGGTATCAGTTGTAATGTCTCCTCTTTTGTTTATAATTTTGAGTTTTCTCTCTTTTTTTCTTGGTAAGTGTAGCTAAAGCTTTGTATATATTGTTTATCTTCTTTTAAAAACCTGATTATTTTCACTGACCTTTTCTATTGTCCTTCTACCCTCTGTTTCATTTATTTCTGCTCTAATCTTTGTTATTTCCTCCCTCTAGTAACTTTAGGCTTTTTTTTTTCTGGATTCTTGTGGTGTAAACTTAGGCTGTTTACTTGAGATCTTCTTTTCTTCTTAATGGAGGCACTTATCGGTATAACTTCCTTCCTAGGACTACACTTGTGGCATCACATAAGTTTGGGTATGTTGTGTTTCCATTTTCATTTGCCTCAAGATATTTGTTATTATTCTTTCAATTTCTTCTGTGATCCATTGGTTGTTCAGTAGCATGTTTAATCTCCACATACTTGTGAATTTTCCAGTTTTACTGCAATTGATTTCTAGTTTCATACCACTGTGGTTGGAAATGATGCTTGATATGATTTCAATTTTAAATTTATTAAGATTTGTTTTGTGGCCTAAAATATAATCCATCCCGAGGAATGGTCCACGTGTTCTTAAGAAGAATGTGTTTTCTGCTGCTATCAGGTGGAATGTTTTGTAACTGTTAAGTCCATTGGGTCAAATGTGTAGTTTTAGTCCAATGTTTCCTTATTTGTTTTCTGTCTGTATCATCTATCCACTGTGAAAGTGGGATATTGATGTCCCTTACTATTATTGTATTGCTGTCTACTCCTCCCTTTAGGTCTGTTAATATTTGTCTTATATATTTAGGTGCTCCCATGCTGGGTGCATAAATATTTACCAACGTTAATCCATTTTCTAGGATTGACTCTGATATCATTATATGACTTTCTTTTCCTCTTATTACAGTCTTTGTCTTAAAGTCTATTTTGTCTAAGTACAGCTACCCCAGATTTCTTTTGGTTTCCATTTTCATGGAATATCTTTCTCCATCCCTTCACTTTCAGTCTGTGTCCTTAAAGCTGTGAGTCTCTTGCTTTAGCATTAATCACCATCTATATACTGATGATTCACATATGTCTATCTCTATTTAATATATAACTCTCTCCCACAGGAACCTTAAACTTGATCTACCTAAAAGTGAACTCAATTTTCCCTGGAAACTTGTTTTTTCTCTTATATTTTCTATCTCAACAAATGGTGCCACCATCTTTCCAGTTTTTAAATTGACTCTTTCCTCTTCTTCACATCCTGTGTCTCCCTTCCCTTTTGACCCTCAACATTCAATTAATCATGACATTCTTTCCATTTTCTCTTACAATTCTCTTAAATCTGACTTCTCTATATTCTCATAGCCACCACCTTTGTTCACCAACATTAACTATTTCTTCCTAATTGGTTTCATATTTCCAATATTTTCTCCCCCTTAAAAATTCTCCTTATCACAACCAGAATGGTCTTTCTAAATAAAAAATATGTTCTTGTCATTTTCTTATATGTACCATTTCACTGTTTCTCTATTGCCCTTGGGAGAAAATCCAAATTCACCCATTTCTTTTTAGAGTACACACCAGTCACACTAAACCACATGCAGTCCAGGATGATGCCACAATTCTGACATCTATAGGCCTTTGTACTCCCAATCCTTTTGCCTAAAATGACATTTCCAAAATCCTCCTCATTGCTTTCACTCATTTTTCAGATCTCAAGTTAAGATATCACCCCCAGAGAAGTAATCTTTAAATCTTCTAGACCTGTGATGTTTGATATGGTAGTCACCAGTCACACACAGCTATTGTGCACTTGAATATGGCTAGTCTTAATTGAGATGTAGTCTATAGCAGGTTTTGAAGGCTTAGTATAAGAAATGTACAGTTATCTTATTAATAATTTTTATATTGGTGACATGTGAAATAATATTTTGAATGTATTGGCTTAAATAAAATATATTATTGAAATTAATTTCATCTTTTTTACTTTTTTATGTCTACAATAAAACTCAAAATTACATGTTGTTTGCATTATATTTCAACTGGACAATACCTAGACCAGATGAGGACGACCAAGCCCTTTTTTCCAGCACCCTGCAGTTATTTCTTTAGCAGTATTCTATCTGTTAAAATTGCTAGATGGTGTCCTGCACTGGACAGCAAGCATCTAATGAACAAGGGGCTATCTTGGTTAACAGAGTAATTCCAGTGCTGAGAGCGCTAAGATAAAAAGTCAATCCTCATTTTTCATGGATTCCATATTTGTGAATATGCCTGGTCACTAAAATTTACTTGTAACCCCAAAATCAATACTCACTGTGCTTTCGTGGTCATTTGTGGACATTCACAGAATAGCAGAAGATTTGAGTCATCCAATACATATTTTCCTAGCCAGGTCAAACAAGGCAATGCTCTGCCTTCTTGTTTCAGCTATCAAACTGTAAACAAATGTTCTTTTCACAGTCTATTAGTGCCGCTTTTCGCATTTTTGTGACTTCTGTTGATGACTTGGCTATTTAAAATGGTCCCTGAAGTGGGAAGTGGGAAAATAGTACTGAAGTGGGAAAATAGTACTGAAGTGCTGTCTAGTGTTTCTAAGCACATGAAGGCTGTGATGTGCCTTACAGAAAACATATATGTGTTAGATAAGCTTCCTTTGGGCATGAATTACAGGGCTGTTGGCTGTGAGTTAAATGTTAATGAAACAATATATATTAAAAAAAGTGTCTTCAAACAGAAACACACATAAAGCAAGATTATATATTAGCTGACCAAAATGTCATGCTCACAGGAACGTACTATGTACTTCCTCTAGTAGCAATAGTTCAGTATTTGCTAATTCAATGTTCCAGCAACTTTACTAGAATCAGCTATGTTGAATGAATGACGCTGGATCATTTGACCAAATCCAAATCTTGTGTGAATGCAGTATATGGTGGTATATAGGCAGCATGTGGTAGTATATGGTGGTAGCAGTGACTGTGGAGCCAAACTGCCTTAGAGTTCAATCCTGGCTCTCTGACTCGCTAGCTGTGTAATTTGGGGCAAATTACTCAACTTTTCTCTGCCTTTTTCCACAACTGAAAATGTAGACTAAAGAGTAGTCGCTAATGGTTGCCAGAGGCTGGGTGTGGTGGGAGGGGACTGACCACAAAGAGGCACAAAGAAACTTCTGAAATGAGGGAAATATCCTACATCTTGTTTATGGGATTATACTGGTAGTTACTTAGCTGCCTATGTTTTTCAAAACTCATAGAACTAAAAAGGGTAAATTCCACTTTGTATAAGTTATAACTTAGTAAATTTGAAGTTAAAAAAGGAGTAACAGTAAAAATTAAAGGAATAATGCACTACCTGCTTACATAAATACTCTTTAAATATTTGTAACTGTCCTAATAATAACAGGGAAAGGTTAGGTGGTGTAAGGAAAAGCAGAGCGGACTCATGAACCAGGGTTCTAATCTGGCTCTTTCACATATTAGGTAGAGGCTGAGCTCAGTTTAGAGAGTTCACTTACTTATTGTAAAGGTTAGATTAGACAACATGTGTGAAATATCTGTGAAAAAACTTAGAGCCACATAGGAAAGTGAGAAATGGGATTTTTCATGAGACAGCAATACAAAATCACAGGGCCACAGAAACTGTGGTAAAGGTCACCTCTCCAAGGTAGGAGAATGTGGTGGGTTGTGAAACCACTGAGAAAAGGAGAACGCATCTCTTTCTAAGAATCTCGATCCTAATCCTATTCAAATCGCTACTGGCTCCACATTGATTCCAAGACAACCCAACTGATCTAATGAGGTACGGACATACCTCAAACTCAAAGGAATGCCAATGCCAGGAGGAAGGAAGAGCTGCGTCTGGCAGAACATCTTTCTGCTGGACAATGCAGTAGGAGTCAGACACCCATTCTCCTCCAAAACTCCGTAACAGCCTCTGATGTGAGGAGTGAGTTAGGTCATTTCACCGCTGCTTTTTAGGTCGCGGATGTCTCAGGAGTTCCCACCCCTGAGCGCGCTGCTGATCCTGGCAGAGCGGCAGCGGCAGTGGCTGCTGGAATCTCATCATGGGTGGCTAGGGTCCCCCGCAAAACCCACAGTGGGAGCCACGTAATAAAATACTGCACTCGCGCTCTTCCTCGAGGAAGAAGCATGGTTTTCAACGCCAAGTAGGGCTGCAAGTTGGGCAAGAAGTTGGAACACAAAGTTCCCTCCACAGTCACGAGGCACAACCGTGGAAGGCCCATGCCTCGCGAGTTCTGGCAGCCGTCACATGACAACAGCCACGCGCCTGACGTCAAGGGCCACCGAGTGCGTGGCTTGGTTCCCGTTAACTTCGACTGGGACCCAAACAGTAAAGAACCTAAAAGTTTGAAGGAGCAAGCTTCCTTGCCGACGAGTTTACCCTCAGCAACTGAACTCCAGAAAGTGCTCTTCACGCCGGAAGTGCACTAATCCACGGCACGTGGGGTTGCCAGGGCGCTCTTCACGTGACTGGGAGGAGCCTCGGGAACCTTGTAGCCAATGGTAGCGCGAGAGGGCGGTGCCTATGACGCGCCGGGACCTATCCCGGAAGTAGGGCTGATGTGGGGGCGGGAAAGGGCGGGGAGGCCGGGGTGTGGGAAGTGTGGCGGCCCCGCCCCGTCTCTTGGAACTGCCGAGGTCGCCACCGCTGCCGCCGCCGCAGCTGTGGGGGACTGGCGCGGTTACGCAGGCGAAAGGCGCTCTTTCCCTGCTGAAAGGTGAAGACTCTGGGAAAAGGTGGTGGGGCTGCGACCGGAGCGAGGCAGGGCCGGGGAAGGCGGCCGGAGCCGAGCCCCGACCGTGGAGAGGAGGAAGGATGGAAGGGGGACCGAGGCGAGCGCGGGACCCGCCAAGGCTCAGGCCCGTGAGGCGCCGGGCCGGGCCGGGGATGCCGGCAGGACAGGGGGCGTCTGAGAGGTCGAAGTGACGGCGCTGCGGGCTGGGGGGAGAAGTGCGCTGCCCCTGCCCGAGGGCCAGGTGCTGCTGGCCGGGTCCTGTTATCTCCATCCTTCGTGGGGACATGAGGCCTGGGCTGGGCCCCCCGCAGTGAGGATCCGGGCGGCGGCGGAGGGCCGGGGCGCGGCGCGGTGCGGGAAAGTCACCGGCTCCTCCTGCAGTGGGACGGTGGGGGCCGGGATTTGCTGCCCCCAGCGCGGGTGAGCGCCCTGGGCGGGTATCCCCCCCGCCTCAACGAGCTCTTCTGCGACTTCCCTCCCACCTCCCCACCGAAGGATGGAAAAGTTTGTAAGGCCGGAGTTAGAAAGTCCCCACTATTCTGGGTGGGTGTTCTATAAATGCAAAAATAATAGATCCATGATGCGTGGCTCGTAACCTCTCCGAAATGAGGCGTTTCCCTGCCTGCATGCCAGTTGTTAAAAAGCAAACAAACTTTTTACATAGTACCCTCAGAAAAGCAACCATCTCCCCAGCCCACCATGGCGGACGAAATTGATTTCACTACTGGAGATGCTGGGGCTTCCAGCACTTACCCTATGCAGTGTTCGGCCCTGCGCAAAAACGGCTTCGTGGTGCTCAAAGGACGACCATGCAAAATAGTGGAGATGTCAACTTCCAAAACTGGAAAGCACGGTCATGCGAAGGTAAATGCCCTTCCAGGTCTTTCTTGGTGTTGGGATTTTGATCATTTGTATTCCATTACAGAACATGCAGTTTCTGTAATTATAAGTGTATAATGACACTTTTTTTTTTTTCTTCCCACAATTACTGGGTGATCAGCTATTTGAATACTGAAAGGTAACATTTCCTTCTTGGGCCCTTATAATGTTTCATTAACTGGGAACTGAAACTTTCCTGAATCCTAGTGACTTAGACAATCTATTCAGTTTACAAATGAGAAAACCTGTTCTAACATCATTCTAACGAACCTAAATTCATTTTTCTTAATCACTCTTATGATTGAATTACTAGACTATATGATATTGGGTCTGGATATGTCATGATACTGTTTAGTTTTTCACTGCTTCTCAGTTGTATGACCACTACATTTTTTTTTTAAGAAAGTAAAATTAGATGACCTTGGAAGGAGAAAGAATCTGTCATAATCAGCTTTAGTATTATGCGTCTGTGTATGTAATGAGTGATATCTTGGCAAAGATTAAACAGTTTCCTGTTCTCCCGTCTCTGTTAGGTTCACCTTGTTGGAATTGATATTTTCACGGGCAAAAAATATGAAGATATTTGCCCTTCTACTCACAACATGGATGTTCCAAATATTAAGAGAAATGATTATCAAGTAAGTACTAATTTCCTTTAGAATGCTGCTTGTTTCCCGAAGGTGCAAATACTTTCTACTGTCCATTGTAATTTAATAAAACCCACAAGTAGTTTTGTAGGTTTTTCTAACCAATTGTTAAGTACCACTTATTTTAGAAATTGAAGAAATAAATAGTGCTATTTAACACTTGTACCTTATCTAGGATGACTGCTAGTTTGCCACTTTTTAACATTATTGCATTTTTAAAAATTTGAACACTTATTATTTCTTAAATCAAGTGACTCCATATTGTGAGTCCAATGTTTAGTAAAATTACTATTTTCTTTGTTGTAAATTATTTCTCTTTGTTGTAAATACTTTCCAGGTATTTCTTTTCCCTTACCAGACCTAAGACTCTCAAGAAATTATTGGAATTCATGTTCCACCAACCAAGTTTGTGTGTATTAGTGAATGTGTGTCAGAATTTGGTATTCTTAAATAGGGAAATAAGTTGAAAGCCATAAATACAAAGGATAAAGTGTATGGTCACTGAATATGGTGAAGAAAATACAAAAACTTTGTAATTGTTTTATTTGTATTCAGTGACCATGCTGTGATCTTTTGTTAAATTATAGGTATAAACTGCAAGTTTTAGTTCCAATTATGCATTTGGATAAGTCATGTTTTATGATAGAGTTTTCTTGTTTGGAGTATTGATGGCAACCAAACCACTGACCTCATAGAATGTGGGAGCTCAGATTAATCATAACTAAAGTCTTTCTTGAAAGTCTGCAATTTCTTTATCAAGCATACTATATATAGAACTCTTTTCATTTTACATAGTGAAAAATACAAGTGTGACACTCAAATTCGTTTTACCCAATTTAAACTTGTCCCTTTCTATACCTCATATTGTGTTGTATAATTTTTAAAGAATGTCACCATTAACTGCAATTATGCAATGATTTCCTTTTACTTTTTGTCCATATGTAAACATATTTTTGCACAGTTTTAATCTAGTAAGCAGTTTTATATTTTCATTTTCCCACTTACAGATGTTTTCTAGGTTGCTTTGGAGTCTTCATAGAAATTTGAGTTGTCTTAGTATAATAATAGCAAGATTTTTTTTAAGTCAGGCAGATCTGAGTTTTGATCTAGTTCTGCCACTTTCAAGCTGGGTGATGTTGGACAAATTATGCAACCTCTCTGAGCCTCAGTCTTCTCATCTACAAAGGAGGGGTAATATGAAGATTAATGAGAAAATGTACTCCATAATTCCCTCATAAGTAGATATGTACCAAAAAGTAGTTTTTTTTTCTGCTTCCCCTTTTCCTATATAAAAACTTCACTTAATCCTTCCATTATTCTTGGAGCACCTAATTTAGACATGGCATATAGTGGATGCTCAATAAACATTTGTTAAATGCATACATGATTACTCAATGAGGTAAAGATAGTACAGCCAACTAAAGCTAAGCATAGAATTTTCTTTTGCCAAAAATAGATTTCTGTTTTTATCCTTAACGTGTGAATGCTTTGAATATTCAATATTCATTAATATTCATTCAATATACAATGCTTTTGCCCTTGAGTGTTTCAGAAAGATGGTATCAGTAGTTCAGATGACTACTACAGTGATCAAATTAGCCAGTCATTGATTGGAGCTCAAGATTTAACATAAAGGAAAATTTTGGTTTGGGTTTTATTTTGAGATAAAGCAGGACCTGGACTAGGATGAGGGGTATGAGATGAGTGAGGCCCTTGCCTCAAGCACAAAATTTTAAATAAAGACAGTACCAGAAACAATGCCAAGCCACACAGGGGCCTGATCCTGTCTGATATTTTGTTCATTATAGAATTTATGCATTAATTCTAATTTTTAAAAATATTACATTAACCTGATCACTGAGGGGTGTGTGTGTGTGTGCGTGCGTGCATGCGCCACCTTAAATTTTGCACCCAAGACGAGTGCCTCACTTGCCTCGCCGTAGTCCCAGCCTTTGGTATGTAGTCTGTGTTCCAGAGCGGATAAGAGAATGACTCAAGCCTAACAGTCTGGGTCCAGATCCTTGCTTTGGCACTTACTAACTGCATGACCTTGGTTGGCAAGTTATTTAATGTCTCACCTGCCTTTCTTTATAAAATAAGGATAAGAATAATAAACTCCTCATGGAATCACTGTGAGGTTTAATTAGTTAATTCTTAGAATAGTGCCTTGCAGAGTGAGCACTCAGTGATCACATCCCTTCATTATCAAATCACCATAGAATACTTATTTCTGTTCATTAAAAAAAATTAGTTCCATGAGCCTTTCCAGTTATATTTATTGTCCTATGGTGGTCTTCACTCACCTTTCCAAGTGCCTTGATTAAATTTCTACTTATTATTTAGCTACATGTAGTCCTTTGTATTTGCTGAATTCAGTATTTCAAGTGCCAGTTTGACAGTCAGCTAAAGTGAAATATATATATCTGTTCATTATAATAATTAAAAAGTAAGTCTTTGTTTAGGAAAAGAAATGTATCAATATTTACAATTTTAATCTTACATATTTTAACGTAAGTTCAGAATGAAAGGAAAATTGTCTCCTGAATTCCATTCCAAGATGTAGCTTGGATTGGAATTGCTAATTTCCATCACTTCTCCCAAAAGTAGTTACGGTTATCTGGGGCTCACTGATGGTGTAAAATACAAATACACCCAGACACCTTTGGGAATCCCCAGACTCTTAAATATAGAAACACTTGTTCAAACTCTGGTACGCACTTGAGTCATATTTCTTTAGAAAGTTCTGTGTTCCTGTGCACTACACCACAAGTTAAATGCCTTTTCTGCATTTGCTAAAGTTTTACCTGTTATTTAAAGACCACTTTTCAGAAGGAAAACTAATCACTACAGGACATGTTAAAGTGTATATTGTGCATCTTTGGATTATTGATGAATTGCCAAAACAGTGAATATTAAATCCTAGTATATTCTTCAAATAAGTGGTATGTCTTTTGGATGTGGAGTTGAATTTTGTTGTTGCAACTAAAATAGGACAACAAAGAAAATAATGATGCTATGAATTCCTTGTGCCTAAAGTCTTTTTATAATTTATACCTCTTCTGTGGAATCTTTGTGTTCCCTGGTAAAAGCAGTCTTTCTTTGGAGTAGAAAACCTCTAAACCAGCAGATCCCAGTACTGCAGGGACAAGAAACAGATATTTTGCTACAGTATCATTAAGGGTAATAGTGAGAAGAGTCTCCTACCTTTGGTTCCTAGACCTGTGTATTCTACCTGTGGGAGAAATAGTACCATATATTGGAATATATTTAACCTGTAAAACAGCACCGAGGCCCAGAGAGTGTCATTCAGCAGGAGGCAAAGATGAGTCTTCAATAGGCAGATGCACACAGGCAAACTGTCTTAGAATGATGGAGGACATGGACCAGTGAATTCTCTGAGCATTGTCCTGTTGTCTTTTTATTTTGCCTGTCAAATGAATTTTTTAGCTAGAAATGATACTATGTGAGGTACTGACAGTAATGTTACAGTTTACAAATCCACAGATGAGATTTTAGCAGAAGCACTGAAGGCAGCAAAGGCAAGTTTATATGTGGAGTAAGGACCTATTATAGTGAGCACAAACTGCTGCCTCTTCCATGATGCAGGGAATACAATGTTACCAGGTAGCTGGCTCTTCCCCCGGGGAAATGGTGCCATATCAGGGACTCTGTATTGGTCTTTGCTATGAGATACCAGCAGTGGCTGTAGTCAGATCAGCCTTGGTGAGAGAAAACCGGTGTCATTGAGCCCATGCCACCATGGCCAATTGTTCGTGAGCCAATTGAACAAGGACTGGGAAGACTACAAAAAGAAGCTAAATGACATTCACAGGTAGAATCATCTTGTCACCTAATTGTCTGCCTCCTCGGTAGCATGTCCCCTTGGTAAGCATTTATATGGACACATTCTCTAACTATTTGGAGAGGTCCCTCCACGTACCACTTTCCCAGACCTTATTGTCAGCAATTTTCCCATCTTTTTCTTTCAGTTTTGTTGACCTTCCATCCATACTCTTAGCCTTTGCCCATAATCAGTATAAATCCAAACCTTTGGTTCTCTCTTCTTTCAAGTCCAGTACATGAAGTTCTCATCCCCACTGTCTTTCAGGGCCACCTCTGAATAGTTGCATCAGACTATGCATAACCATCTAGAAACCATTCTGAATTTTGTTTTTCAGTCAGGTGGTCATAGGGAACTCCCCAAAAAGTCATTGGTACAAGTTGAGGGAGAAATTGTGGATGTTGCAGAAGAAGGTGCTTCCAAGTCTAATACAACTTGTTGGTGTCTTCAGGAGCTGCTCAAGTTGATCTCACATATGCAGCTTCCACTTGATGATGGAGTGCTGCTGTGCATACCCAACTTTATAGCTTGGTGTGTCAGATAACACTCTAGTTGATGATAGTGTTATTTCCTTGTGTTGTCTGCTAACAATGATCAAACATTCAGTTCCCCCCAGGGACCAGCAGCTCTAAAGGAGTAGTTTAAGAGTGCTGCGGGAAGAGGAAAAGGAAGAAGGAGAAAGGAGGAGGTCTTACCTAAAAGTCTGACTGTTTTGAAATAGATTGAGAAATAAAATTAAATTCGTAAATTAGGGCTAAGCCACCTGTAATGATGCTATTCCTTCTCCAGCCTTTTTCTGTTGTATACCAATAATACAAATACAAGCAAAAAAGTTCCCCCATAATTCTCCTTTTTCATGTTCTTTCTTACCAGACCACATCATGGATAGAATCTGCAGTCACTTACTCTCCCCATATCCTTCCTTTCAGTTCATGCTTTGCTTCCTCAGCTCCCTGTACCCCTAACTATTTAGTGGTTACAGTGCTCTTTCTAGAATTCTGATATACCATAGCATTTTTCTTTTTTACTTTTTATTGTGGACATTTTCAAAATATGATGAACCTCACGTACCCATCATCCATCTTCCACAATTATCAGTACATAACCAATCCTGTTTCATCTGTACCCCACCATCTATTTTTATTTCCTGTACCCTCTACCTCTTGGTTATTTTGAAGCTAATCCCAGATATTATATCATTTCATTTGCAAATATTTTGCTACGCATTTTTAAAAGGTATGGGCTGTAAAAAACAGAAAGCATACTGTGGCACCCCCAAAATTAGTAATTCCTTAATATCTTCAAATATCCAATCAATATCTACATTTTCCTAATTGTCTTTGTTTTTTTTGTTTGCATTTTGCTTTTTCAGATGTGATAGTTACTGTTTTTGTTTTACAGTTTTTCTAAATCAGGATCTAAAAGTCCACGCATTGAAATTGGTTGAGGTATCTCTTAAATCTACTTTATAGGTTCTCCTCTCTCAGACATGCATTTGAGTCTCTCTTCCCTCTCTTTCCTCCCTTCCTTCTTTCTCCCTCTCTCTCTCTCTCTCTTCCCCTCCATTTTTGATGAAGAAACTAGATAAATTGTTCGGTAGACTTTCGCACAGTCTGTATTTTGCTAATTGCATTTCCTTTGTCCCACATATTTCCTGAAAATTGATAATTAGATGTACAGACTTGATCATATCCAGTTTAGATTTTTATTTTCTTCTTCTTTTCTTTAACAAAAATTACTCCATAGGTGATATTCTGTGCAACCATCAAGTAAATGAGTCTGATGGTTTCATTTTTTTTTTAATTTTTTAAAATTTATTTTTGGCTGCATTGAGTCTTCGTTGCTGTGTGTGGGCTTTCTCTAGTTGTGGTGAGCGGAGGCTACTCTGCATTGCCGTGCGCAGGCTTCTCATTGTGGTGGCTGCTCTTGTTGCAGAGCACAGGCTCTAGGCACACGGGCATCAGTAGTTGTGGCACGTGGGCTCAGTAGTTGTGGCTTGTGGTCTCTAGAGCACAGTCTCAGTAGTTGTGGTGCAAGGGCTTAGTTTCTCTGCGGCATGTGGGACCTTCCTGGACCAGGGCTTGAACCCGTGTCCCCTGCACTGGCAGGCAGATTCTTAACCAATGCGCGATGAGGGAAGCCCCTGATGGTTTCTTTTTTTGTGCTGTTATTAGATATGTAAAAATTGCCTCAATCCATTAATTTATTAAAGGAGACAAAGTAATAATCTGTTACTTTTTTTTTTCTTTAAAAGCCAGAACACTTCTATAAGAGAAAGTTTCCTTCAGCTTTTTTGTTTACCCTGTGGTACAGTATATAATAGGAAAGCCAATATAAATACTTGATTCTTTCCCTTTAAGTACCAGTTTTCAAAATTAGTTGGTTTCCTGGCATCTACTGAAGATGACCAGTGAAATTTTTTTTTTCACTATGAACTCATTTAACACATTTAAACACATTTATGCTTCAGTCCATTGTAGTTATTATCATTATTGATTCTCAAATTGTTCTTTCTTTATTCCAGACCTTATTCTGGTTAGCTCCTGAATCCCTTTGATATGGACCTAGTGGTCTTTAATAGCACCATGCTTTCTGATCTTGTATACTTCCTACTGTGGACCTGGAATTATCCATTTTCCCAGGAGCCCTATGGAGAGAAATAGCACCATACATTGGATTCTTTTAGTAGGAAATGACAGATACCACATTCTGGTACTAGTATTTTGGGTGTATGGTATAATTTCAAATGTCATTCAGCAGCTTGCTACACCACTGCATGCCTGACTCCTCTATTACAAGTTTTCTGACTCTACCCTCTCCTGTCTCCTTGCTTGCTATTTGCAAAATGATTGCTCTCTCTACCAAAAAAAAATTGTTCATAAACATCTCAAAGTTATCAAATAAGTAGATTGCTTACAGGTGAAGGATCAGAAGGAAATATTTAGAATTGACTTATAACTGTTTTCTTAACATCCTCTCCTTCCAACTCTACAGCATCAGAGAGGGCTTTGAGGGAACATTGAAAAAGTTGCACAGAAATATGCTTGAAACACAAAAATGACACTGTTAGCTTTTTTTTTTCAAGATTGAAAATTACAAAAGGGGAAGTGGTACCTTGAGAGAGGAAGAATCTTGCAGATACTACCTTAACCAGGTGATCAAAGTTAATATCACCAGTAATAGGACATAGTGACATAATTTGCCTCTTGATGTGATACTGAGGACACATACATGTACTAATCCTTCCAAAAATGCACTAGCTGAATCATTAGGAAACAAACTCAAACTGAGCAACATTCTATAATACAGTGAACCTGTGCTCGTCAAAAATGTCAATGTCATGCAACACAAAGGGTCAGGAACTGTTCCAAATTAAGAGACTAAACTGACCTGACAGCCAGATAAATACAAGGCATGATCCTGGAGTTGGAAGGGAAAAATTGTTATCAAAGACAATATTGGGACAATTGGCAAATTTGAATATGGACTATATATTGAATAATATGTTAGCAATATTGAATTTCTTGATTTTGAAAAATAAACTGTGGTTATGTAAGAATATGTCCTTGTTCTTGGGAAGAACACACTGAAATATTATTGCTGAAGAGTCATGATGTTTGAAACTTACTCTCAAATGGTTCAGCAAAAATAAGAAAAGAATAAGAATGTATATGGTATGCATTTTATGTATTCCATATATACAGAGAGGGGAAAAAAAGCACATGTGGTTAAATGTTAACAAAGAGTAAACCTAGGTAAAAGATAAAGGATTTCATTGCATTATTTTTGCAACTTTTCTCAATATCTGAAAATTTTTAAATATTTAAGATCAAATAATTCATTTTTATTATTTAATTTTACTTTTCTGTAGCTTAGCTTATTTTTGAAATTTTAAATTTTCTTATAGCAATTTATTTTAATGTTTAATATTTATAAATATATATTTTAGTAGATGTTTTATAATATGTCTGTATCTTTTTATATTTGAAATGCTTTATATTTCATCCCATGGCTTATTTTATTTATTCCCTTAAAAAAATAAAATACCATATAAATACCAAAATATCAGTATTATTATTTGGTTTATGTGGTTCAGTCACTAGTGGAGTGGGAACCTTTAACTCTTGAAATTGACAAGTTCTACTTCAGGGAATTGTTAAAAGAGCTGAAATAAAAAAAGATGAGCCTGTGGTTAATTGTTTAAAAATTACACTTCTGTCTCAGCCTCCTTGCTTCCCGCTTTTCTGCCAACTACCTCACAAATGTTTGAGTGACCAAAAGATTAATTAAAAGTGTTTGTGGGGCTTCCCTGGTGGCGCAGTGGTTGGGAGTCTGCCTGCCGATGCAGGGGACACGGGTTCGTGCCCCAGTCCGGGAAGATCCCACATGCCGCGGAGCGGCTGGGCCCGTGAGCCATGGCCGCTGAGCCTGCGTGTCCGGAGCCTGTGCTCCGCAACGGGAGGGGCCGCGACAGTGAGAAGCCCGAGTACAGCAAAAAAAAAAAAAAAAGTGTTTGTGGTGGCTTAGTAGGATGGTTTTTTGTTTTTGAGATTGTAGACATGTGCAAAAACTGAAATCTCCGGTGGTAGGTGGGGTTTCTGTGGAAAGCCATTGCCAGAGTTGGTAGTGCCATAGAGGAGAGCTTTGAAACTCTACCTCTGTGGTATGCCTGTGTTATGTCATAGTGGCTAAAGGGGACCAGGGACCATGTCTTTAACTCTTTTTGTGTATGTCAATGGTAGCATCTGGTATGCTGGGTGATTGCCTTTTATAAAACCTGTTAGACAAATGGGACCTAATGAAACTTAAAAGCTTCTGCACAGCAAAGGAAACCATAAACAAGACAAACAGACAACTCCCAGACTGGGAGAAAATAATTGCAAATGAATCAACAGACAAAGGATTAATCTCCAAAATATACAAACAGCTTATGCAGCTCAATATCACAAAAACAAACAATGCAATCAGAAAATGGGCAGAAGACCTAAACAGACATTTCTCCAAAGAAGACATACAGATGGCCAAGAGGCACATGAAAAGATGCTCAACATCGCTAATTGTTAGAGAAAAGGAAATCAAAACTACAGTGAGGTATCACCTCACACCGATCAGAATGGCCATCATCACAAAATCTACAAACAATAAATGCCAGAGAGGGTGTGGAGAAAAGGGAACCCTCTTGCACTGTTGGTGGGAGTGTAAATTGATACAGCCACTATGGAGAACAGTATGGAGGTTCCTTAAAAAACTAAAAATAGAATTACCATATGACCCTGCAATCCCACTGCTGGGCATATACCCAGAGAAAACTATAACTCAAAAAGACACATGTATCCCAATGTTCATTGCAGCCCTATTTACAATAGCCAGGTCATGGAAGCAACCTAAAGGCCCATTGACAGATGAATGGATGAAGAAGATGTGGTACATATATACAATGGAATATTGCTCAGCTGCAGAAAGGAACGAAATTGGGTCATTTGTAGAGATGTGGATGGACCTAGAGACTGTCATACAGAGTGAAATAAGTCGGAAAGAGAAAACCAAATATCGTATATTAATGCATATACGTGGAATCTAGAAAAATGGTACAGATGAACCTGTTTGCAAGACAGAAATAGAGACACAGATGTAGAGAACAAATGTACGGACACCAAGTGGGGAAAGGGCGGGTGGGATGAATTGGGAGATTGGGATTGACAGATATACACTAATTAATATGTATAAAATAGGTAACTAATGAGAACCTGCTGTATAGCACAGGGAACTCCACTTTGTTGTACAGTAGAAACTAACACGATATTGTAAAGCAATAATACCCCAATTAAAAAAAAACTTAAAATTCTAGGCACACTGATGGTGTACATGCTTTTAGAATAAATTAATGTGGCCTGGCTGATTCCTCATACCTGTAATGAAAGAAATTCAATGATATCAATACTGTGCCTTTTTGCAGGTTAGGTTGATGACTGGTTTTGTTTCATTAATGTCATCAAAAAGCTAATGTTTTTCTTTTTAAAAAAATCTAGTGGTGTTAGCAGTGAGCTGGAGACCAAAAATTTTCTACTTCAGTTTGTTCATAATCAAATTATAAATCACATTGTTTGTAATCGTGAAAAACTGAAAATAACTTTTATGCCCATTAATACAAAAATGGTTAAATCAGTTACAGTATAACTTTGCAGTTGTGAAGTGATTAGAGAGACTAAGGTAGGTCCATATTTTCCAAAACGGAAAGATTTCTAAGACATATTAAATGAAAACAACTTGCTGAAAAATACTTATAATATCTCATTTATTTTTTAAAGCAACTATATATTGTGTACATAACTTCAGGATACTCTGTAAAAAAGCCTAAACTGTTTAATAACCTAGAGATTTGCGGGAGGGGAGAGTGCAGGAAGGAATGAACTTATATTTTTTGTCTATACCTATTTTATGCTTTTGTATGTGTAGCATTCTTAAGCACCAAAAATTTATTAATGTATTACTGTGTACTTATACAAATTAATATAATTGGCAATTTATGTAAAAATTACAAAGGAGTGGGTGTAATCTAATCAGTGCAAATGATATAATTTCTTTCAATAGCTGATATGCATTCAAGATGGTTACCTTTCCCTGCTGACAGAAACTGGTGAAGTTCGTGAGGATCTTAAGCTGCCAGAAGGTGAACTAGGCAAAGAAATAGAAGGAAAATATAATGCAGGTGAAGATGTACAGGTAAAGACCTATGGAGAGATTGTTTATTTAAATCATTTTATAAAAACTTTGACCTAAACTAGTTAGCATAAAATACTATATGTGAAATATAGCTTTTAAATACTGCTGAAATGTTGAAAATGATCTCTAGAACTAGGCAGTTTTCCCATGATACCTTTTACCATGGCCATTACCAAAGAAAGTATCAGAGTTCATTTTTTACTACATAGACACTGTCAACCCCGAATTTGTTTTGAAGATCAGCCTGAACTATTCTTAAGGATGAGAAAGGATGTTATGGGAATACTAAAAAGTGAAGGTGACTTACTTTATCTTGTTATAACTCTCAGAAGTATAATGTCTAATAAGTATTGAAACATTTATAGTTCTTATTCTCCTTTTCCCTGGAAGTTTTCTTAAAAACCACAATTTGAGAAATTTAGCTTTAGAAAACTGTAAAAAAAAGGTAGATTATTTGGTCTTGGAATACCTCTTTACAAAATCAATATGTATAAAATATCCACAAAATCCAATGTATGATGAATTAACTGTATCTTATGTATGTATTGCCTTTTGAATACATTTTTGCCTGCATTTTTTTCCTTCTAGGTGTCTGTCATGTGTGCAATGAGTGAAGAATGTGCTGTAGCCATAAAGCCCTGCAAATAAATGGGAACATCAGGCATGAGCAAAATGTTTAGGTCTGGATCAACTGAAGATCTTCAGTTCTAAGTTGTCACCAAAGCTATGGCGTTCATAAGCAACCTCATTTCTTTTTAAATTGTTTTGAAATTGTGCTGAGTTAGTTTTGCAGGCAATTCGTAATTTAAAAAAATGATCAAGATGTATAATTCTTTTTTTTTTAATTTTGTAGATGTCTTTCCTATAACTTTCCTGTGGTGTTCAGTATGTAAGTCTAAGAAACAGACAAGATAGCTTCAGCAGATGTGATTTGTCTGAGCAAATCGTTCCTAAATTTTAGTTAAATGATAAATAAACCAGGGTTTTAAATCAAACAATGTAGCATCTAGTGGTATTGAAGCAGTACATTTAAGTTGAATTAATCTGCATTAATTTCAAACTTAATATCATAGAATAAGTAGATTATGGATTGGAATTGTCAGAGTTTCAGCATGGGTGTGGCAAGTACAGATCCTTAAACAAAAATCATGTTATCAAAAAGTGCCAGTTATCTTAGTAACCATGTGCAGCCCACCTGTATTACCTCAGTCATTCTCTTCTTTGCCAAATTGCTGGTACACTTAATATAACCTATATTATGGTGATTTTAGTACTTTCTTATGGTTGACAGAGGCATTAAACTGTTTTGTGATTGTTAGCAAGTCATACTGTAAGGAAGACACAAAGGACAGTGGCAAAGGATGTTGGTTAAAGCTATAGGTTTTTATTCGTGGCCTTTGTATTCAACATAAAAATAGGAAGTTTCCATTTGTGTTTTTGCCTTTAACTCTTGTTTTCTCTATTTAAAGGAGTGACCTGCTTTACAGGATACTATGCAGTACTTTTTATCAATTATGTTGAATAAATGTTGGTATTTGTAGTAGTCACTCCTTTTCAGCCATTTTTAAGTAGACTTTTTTGACATCAAAATATTTGTTAGACAAAACTGGAAATTCTTACTTTAAATTGATTTGGAACATTTGTTAAATTTATGTATGTTTTTTCTAACATGAAAGTGAATCATAGAAGAAAAGTCACTTTATGTGATAATTATTATTTAACTTAGGAAGTATATGTATTTTATCTGGTTGTCATGTGACTTAATTCAGTTACTGGTGTGAAATATATCTAGGAAAGAATTCTATAAACAATTATTTTAAAAAGTATTTTAGGTGATTCTGCTACATTCCTGTGTAGTCTTTTGGACTATATATCTTTATACTTCCAGAATTCTAGGCATTGTCACAGGGTTTGTGAGGACCTTTGACTCAATACCAGTCATTATATTGCAGTGAAACTTAGAACAAAATCACCATTTCAGTAATAACTTCGTTCTCTAAGACTCATTATGAGACCTCTCCCATCATACTTTGACTTTTAAAAGGCCTTTGTACCTATCATCTAGAGGAAAATATGTACTATGCTGTAACTGGTCTACTCAGTGACTGGAAATAGCATTAGGAACAAAAGATCCCAAAGTTTTAGTTACTTAATTTGCACACACTTTTAAATCTTGTATTGGCCTCAGCAAACCCATTTGGAGAAGAAGCAAGATACTTTAAGGAAATGCAAGAGGAATTCTAAAGCACAAGAAATATTGAGGTTGTAGTTAATCATTTTTAGTATAACATTTTAGTTTTTGCCCATCCAAAGCACAGCTAGTAACTAGACTAAATTCTTTCCAGTATTCCATTTAAGTATCTACTACATACTGGTCTAGTTTTTTAGTACTCTGTAATATGTATCTTACTTGTGACTGGTTAGCATTGTTACCCACAGGAACTCCAAAAAGTTATCAATCTGTGTTACTTGCTGGTCATTCATATGACCCCAGTTAACCACCAGTGTTCTGGTTTAGTATTAATTCTGGATTGGCATGCCCTTGTTCTTCGTAATTTGTCAAACTTCACATAAATATATTTTCAATTGTGAGGTAAGTGTATATAAATTATAATAATGCATCTGTACCTTCATATCTTGAATGGCAAAAGCTATTTATGCTTAAATATTTCATTTTAAGTACTATAATGAAGCATAAGTACTCTTCTGTCATATAATTAATTATAAGTATAGATTTTAAAGATATGGGACTGTTTATTTTCACATAAGTCAGTACATGTTTCGCTAGAACAATATATTTCATTTAAAAAAGCTTTATAAATTGTATTAAAAGGAAGCAGGAAACATATTTTTTAACAGAACAGAAGTGACTTCATTCTTTTTTGACATCAGAAATGTTAAAAGTTGATTCCTAGTATTTGTTGTACTTTATTGTAGCAAATGTTAAATGTCAAAGTTACCATGTATAGAATGTAGACTGTCACATTGATAGATTATACAGTGATACCTTTTTGTTTGTAGGCATTTCACCAATTTATACACAATATTATAGTAACAAGTGGAATATTTGTTTCTTTCTAGAACAACATACTTTATTTCTACTGTGAAGACTTTGTTTTACCTTATTCACTACAAAGTTGTATACCCTCTGAAATAGATCAGATTATTGCTACTTTGACTTAGCATTTGCATCATAAACATAATTATGATGTTTCTTTCATGCTCCTCTCCAAGGGCTGTCAGTCACTTGAAATTATTGCTAACCAAGCTCTTGAATACATTTCCATTTATGGTACAAAATTCTGTACCAATGCTTTATAACAATTATCAGAACTCTCCTGCAGCCAGAGCATGAAATCTTTAATAGGAGATGCTGCAATAAAATGTTTAGGCTATAAAATTTGGGGACACAACTTTTCATTATAGCACAATGAGTGTGCATGTGCACACATAGCTTTGTATGTTTGTTCTTTTTACAACGTCATTCCAACTCTTAAAAGTACTGTAGTCTGGTAGTGCCTCAAATGTTGGTAACTGTTTTTTTTTTTAATTTACAGCTTTTCCAGTATTTGTTTTTGTACTTTAAAGTTTCTCAATTAGATTATTTCTAGTTGAACTGTAATTTGAATGCATTGTTCTCAGGGCTGTTGTGCTAAGTGCTGAAGTTTCATTATTTCAAAGCTAACTGCCTGAAAGTATATTGCAAATTTTTCCCAAATTATAATAGATTGATACATACAAACAAAATTCTGTAATATCAACATACTTAAACCATATACTAAATATTCAAGAAAAAAAATGAGAACATTAGTAATATCTATACTGGAATCTTGCCATATTTTTTTTTCATTTTAGAAAAGAATTTGGTAGTCTTATCTTAGACCCTTATCCTTGATGATATATCTGAAAGCATTCCTTTGGCCTGGAACCCAAAGATAGTTTTAGAGCCAAACTTTGATGTGATTCTCAAACATATTTAGGGACAACAGAACAAAAATTCATAGTACTTTTTTGGGTACATTAAAATGTTTACATATTGAATTCTGTAATATGAACTAGGAACAAATTTATTATGAGAAAATATGGCTCTTAAGCAGAAAATGTGTGAACTATAAGTATATTTCCATAAACAGTATATTATATTGAACTTGTCAACAGTTTAAGATTTTCTGATATAATCTAAGCAAAATATTTCATAGTTTTCAAGCCTTTTTTTCCCCTACCATTCAGACAAGTAATAGGCAACAAAAGCTTAAGAAAAATTTATTGTGGAAAATCTTAAAATTGAGAAAATTCAATCTATTAACTTTATTAAATTTTTTTCTCTGAATTGGGTATATGGCATTATTTGATTTTAGCAGGGAACATTTGGATTTAGCTTACGGAACACAGATGTTCTGTGGGAACATGACTTGAAGTTCTATATAATGTTTTTTCATTAAATAACCATCTGAACATCAAGGTAACTACCAAGTGAGGTCAAGTGCCTGAAAAGTGCTGTATACATCTTATTAGCATGTTTTCCTTACATGAAAGATGCATCTTATAGCAATGCATATCAGGCTTTCACCTTCTAAAAACACACTTGCCAAACTTTACCATCCACCACTATTTCTGTCTCCTTAGAACAGGTCGAAACCTATTTTACAATTGAAAGAGAGATTCCTTTATTTATATAAAGTCCCTAAAACTGTGTCTTGATATTGGTAGACTTAAGTTTATCTTAGTTCAAGATTGCACATTTTTAAAACTCTGGATATAGACTTTATTCAGTGATGACTATACAGCTTCTCATAAGTCATAGTTGTGATCATTCTTGAAAGGAATTCTTTATTGTGGTTAATATCTACTATAAATAAGCACTCTTGTGCTTGTTACAAAGTATAGTGCAAATTACTAGCTCTATACTGTTTTTGTCCTCCTCTCCAAAAAGAAAATAGTTGAAATGGCATTGTCTAATCCAGTGGCACTTTATTAGTAATAAATTTTATTTGTCATAGGTATAAGAGAACTCATGCTTTTACCTGCAGAGACTCATATGTTTTAGCTAAAACTTTAAAATTGTAAGATATGTAGTATGAGTATTATTATAATCATGTATTTTACATTTCAAAAATGGGTAAAATTAAAATATTAAGCCTTTGTCTATATTAAAATAATTGTGAAATCCTTTAAAATGTAGATGGTAAACTTAGCAATTATAATTTTTGTTACATTAAAATATATTTGTCTGTTAACTTCATCAGTTATATTAAATAAAAATAAAGTTAATTTAACAACTTACACTATTCTTGTATATATACGTTCCTAGAAACATTTTCATACTAGAAATTAATTTGTATATTACTGTTAAAAAAAAATCTAACTTGTATTTTTTAAAATATATTTTAGGTTCTTACTATACAGCACCCTAGCTTTACAGCTGGGAATGTTAATTTCTAGATTTTAGTTCCAGATTTAGGTACATTTCTTTTAATCTTTAAATTTTTAATAGTTTTTAAGAATACATAAAATACATGGTTCAAAATTCTATAGGTACAAGAATAAATACATCTTCCCATCTTCGTCCTCTTTCTGTGCATTCTTCCAGAGATACACAATGCAAGAGAGTTTAGTGGTCCCTTCCCCTCCCCTGACCTCCCAGGATCTGAAGTGTTCCTTCTTTACCAGAGTTGCTGTTCTCTATCCACAGCAATGTGAATGGTGGAATGAGTCCCTGAAGCAAACTCTTCACACTTTTCCCAATCCTCACCATATCTAATCAACACCATCTGGACAGATTCGTCCTCAGGTGGCTCAGCAGTTTCTTCCTTTTATACACTGTACTATTCTAGAACATCTCTGTCACTCCTGACTTGTGGACCATACCAAGGCTTCCAGTGTAGTTGTCACCTTGTATCCATGATCAATATCACTGTTATCCATAATCTTCCATATCCAGCAAGCATAATTGGGCAGTGGGAGAAGCACCAAATTAAAGTCTTCCACCCCTCAGCCCCACTCTTTTTTGCCACTTGCAAATACCAGTAGCTTGTTTCCCAGAAGTAGGCATGAGAAGGGTAAAAGAAGAGTGAAAGGGGACTAATTGTATGTTATGTATCAGCCTGTCTGAGTTTCTTCTTCCCGCCACCCCAACCTCATATTTAAACATTCTATCCAAACAGGAGGTGTCCTATGGAATTACCACTTCTAAAACCCTACTGCTTGTCTAAAGTGTGTGTTCCACTGGGAACTTAAAGTATCCATTGCCACAGTACATTCAGCAGGATCAGTTACAATCACTGGATTTGTATCGGCTCAAAAGAACCCACCTACAAGGTTTTATCAATCCATTTTCCAATTTGAGAGTTATTTCTGAGTCCAGTCAAAATAATTTGCCGCCACCCACGGGTCCTACCCGGCATCACAATGACTCGTGTCCCAGTGTTTAGGAGGGCCCAAAAGGCTTGGCAACCACATTTGCTATCAGATTCGCAACCAAGATCCTAACTGGGAGAATGGAGGTTTATCTACCTAATAATGATAGTGTGTCTGCCTTTTTTGGTTCACAGTTATGTGTATGTTTCACTTAAATTATTGTCACTCTAGTTCGTTTTAATTCCTATACAGTCAGTGAGGTAAATCTTGCAGAAAAAAATATATACATGGAACCTTCAGAAAAAAAGGACATTTAGGACACAAAACAGTTTCTATAAAGTGGAAATATTAAAAATAACACTCTGATACCAGTCCTAAGTGAAATTAAAAACAAAACTAGATGTAGGCTTTGTACCTTGTTAAATTTATTTCAAAATATTTTATTTATTTTATTATTATTATTATTATTTTCGGTACGCGGGCCTCTCACTGTTGTGGCCTCTCCCGTTGCAGAGCACAGGCTCCGGACGCACAGGCTCAGCAGCCATGGCTCACGGGCCCAGCCGCTCCGCAGCATGTGGGATCTTCCCGGACTGGGGCATGAACCCGTGTCCCCTGCATCGGCAGGCGGACTCTCAACCACTGCGTCACCAGGGAAGCCCCAAAATATTTTAAATTAAAAAAAACTAGAAAATAAAAAGACTCTTCTACCTGGAATTTTTAAAACCTATTATGTAATTCTACTATGAAAGGGGTACTACAAACAAAGAATTCCTGAAAGATAATGAAAACACTATATATCAGAATCCATGTAAAGCAGTATAGATGAAAATCTGTAGCCTTAACACCTATATCAATAAAAATGAAAGAATGAACATAAATGAATTAAATTCCTAAATCAAATAACTAGAAAAAAAAACAGCAAAATAAACCAAAAGGGAGCACAAGGGAAGAAATGATAAAGATAAAAACAGAATTAGGTGAATAGAAAAATAGCAAATTAAAAAAAATTAAATTCTGGTTTCTTGAAAAATTAACAAACCACTGGCTAATTTAAGGTAAAGGAAGAAAACACAAATGTCAAAAATGAGAAATGACAAGGAGTGACTAATGCAGAGAAAATAAAAATAAATTCTATGCAGATAAATTTGAAAACCTAAATGATATAATTTTTAAGGAAAATATGGTTATTAGAATCAACCTCAGTAGAAACAGAAAGTTTAAACAGAACAATTTAAATAAAAGAAATAGAGAAACTATTCACAAAAAACAAACCAATAGCCAAAAACCAAAACCAGGCAAATTGTTTCACTGGAGAATTTTACCAAACTTTTAGAGACCAGATGGTTTCAAAGTTACATAGATTGTTTTAGAGCATAGAAAATCAGAACTTCTAAATTATTTTTACAAAACAAATATAACTGATACCTAAACTTGATAAAGTTAACCAAAATAAATACAAATACTTATGCAAATATCCTAATATACTATACTAGTAGTGATAGACTCAAACCCCACATGAAGAAAATGATACCCATGCCCACATGGAGTTTATATCAGAGATGCAAGAATAGCTCAATATTATGAAATCTATTAATTCACTTCCATAGGAAACAGGTTAATATCTAGGAAATCTCTCTTAATAGTATTCACTCTATTATGAGTCTAAAGAGATAGGTCATATTATTTTCCCCATAGATACTGAAAAAAACTGGACAAAACAATACCCATCCTCAAAATATCTCTCGGAAAACAAAAAAACAAAAAACAACAGGTGGATGAATAACATAAATATATCTACGTTTATACATGATAACATGGTATATATAACATTATACGTGTGTACGTGTGTGCATGCTCACGTGTGTGTGTGTTTGTAAAATTGCAAAAGCTAGCCTTTTACCTAATGGAAAAACGCTAAAGGCATTCTCAGTAAGGTCAAGAACTAGCTAGGCAAGAATGCCCACTATCTTGACCACTATTATATTGTTCTGAAAGTATTAGCCAATACTATCAGACAATAGAAGACAGTTAAGACACATTAGACTTTTAAAAGTAAGAGAAAAAACTTTTCTATTTTCAGATGATCACAAGAATAAACTCCAAATGAAACAGTGGTCCAAATGGAAACAATAAACTAAGTCCTAGAAGGCAGTATGGGTGAATTTCTCTATAACTTGACTTCAACTATGACTGAAAATGCAGATATAATAAAAAGATTTATAGATATATAGATATACTGTAAAGAAAAAATAATAAATGGAGCAAAATGCTAACAATAGGTAAAAATCTAGGTAAAGGATATATAGACACACACATATATATTTATATATTCTTTATCCAGATTTTTATGCATTTATATTTATATGTTTATAACATATGTGTGTGCGTTTTGAACTATTTTAACAATTTTCAGTAAGTTTGAAATAGTTTATAAATAAAAAGTTTTTTAAATTTCAAAAAAGTGTGTATAGTACCAACCAGTATTTACAAATGTATGTAATTACTTGTGTAATCCAAATGATATAGATATACAAATACACATTCATAAACATTCAAGCCCCAAAGCATTAAGTAGCTATTTCTAAGCAGGTGGGATTTTAGATATTTTTATGCATTATCTTTTTTGCTTCTCTATATTTCCTTTCATGAGCATTTCTTTCGGCATAAGAGGATAATAATTTTGTTATTTAAAAGTTCCTCAAGCATTGTCTATAGTAGTGAAAAATGGAAATACTCCAAATGGACACAAACAGGTGAATGACTAAGCTAAAAATGACAAGTAATAAAATTAAGCAATGAAAAAGATACTTGCTCTCATTTTAAAGGCTGATCAACTACTCAGAATTCCTGTGGCACTGTGTAACGAGAAAATCTTACTTCTGAAACTGCAATTGTTAAAAATAATTTAAAAATTACTTAGGTTTTTCTAAATACATACTGAGACAAGAGATGAACTGAAGCAAGTATACATTTTTTTAATCATAGGTTTTAATGCTTTCCTATCAAATTAGTAAAGAAAAGTACAAGCAGCGACTTCAGTTCCTATTTCCCCTGCCTGATACCCTTAACTTTCATTTATGAGTATCTAACAAAGAACATTCTTAAGTTGGAGGAGTTAGAAGCAATATCCTTCAGTAGTAATAAGTTTCTCCTCAGCACCTGACTGTTGTTTGCACAGAAGGGCTATAGCACATCCTTTGTCAAAGCTGTGCAGTTTACTTCCATAGGACTGTTTGTCTGCAATGTCATTTGAGGATATTTTTTTGGAGATGGGTAGTGCAATGCCTCATGACACTCAACATGCTCCATTTTGTAGCACATGGAGCAGAAAGAAACAATTCCATAATAAAAACTATGAAATGGTATTTTTCCTACATATACAAAATCTTTTTTTTTTTTTAATACAATGCTTGAATGGTGATAACGTTGAATACTGGAAGGTTTGGATAAAGGGAAATTTACAGATTCCAGTTTCATAAATCAGCTTCTAGCAAATAAAGTGAGTCTTAATAATAAGTAAATTTCAGATATGCAGATACTGTCTACTTTCTATGTTACAGTGTGATCCTTTGTGATGTTAACAGTCCTGAGGTCTTCCAAAAGAGAACGCTGTAAGACTGAGGTACACCATCTGATCCTGTAAGATATTTTGTGTGATGCACAAACCCAGTACAGACACAGAGCTGCAGGAAAAGCAGATGTATGAAATACAAATGCACCATGACAGAAAACTCTGTTCAGGGCCTGTTTGCATAAATGTCATAATATTGTGTGTGTGTGTGTGTGTGTGTGTGTGTGTGTGTGGTTCAAAATACATATTGGTACTTACAAGGATAAATGTTTATTAGACTATTATAAACATTCATTAAAATATCTATAACCTTTCCAGTACAAAATAGTAGTGTGGATTTTAAAGTTTTACGTTGACCACCAAGTTTTATGTTTTTACAGGTGTACATGGATTTGCATATTAGAAAAATAATTAGAAAAAAAATGATGGTTGTGAGAACTTTTTCCCCACTGTTCTTAAGTGCCATTTTGTCATAAATGGCAAAAACACACATTTGTGTGTGCTTATTTCTGGGCTCTCTATTCTATTGGTCTGCAAGTCTAACCATGAAACAATATCCATTTGTTTTAATTATAGTAGCCTTAAAATAAATCTTAATCTATAGAGCAAGTGCTCCCACTTTATTTTTCCTTCTTCAAGTATATTCTGGCTATTCTGGTATCTGTGTTTTCATACAAATTTTCAAATTGGTTTCAAGAGAGAAAGAAGGAAGGATGGATAGATGGATGGATGGAAAGAAGGGGAAAAGGAGAGAGAAGGAGGAAGGAGGGAGGGAGGGAGGGAGGGAGGAAGGAAGGAAGGAAAGAAAGAAACAAGAAACATCTGTTAAGCTATTGTTTGTGATCACATTGAACCTATAATTCAGTTTGGAGAGAATTGACATCTTTATTATATTGGTTTTTCCAGTCAAGGCACAATGAATGTCTACTTATTTAGTCTTCTTTAATTTTTCTCAATTATATTTTATAGTTCTGCATAGAGGTCTTGTACATTTTTATTTTTTAATAGGTATTTGATACATTTATGTTATTGAAAATATCTTCTTTACTTTTCATCTTCTAATGTATTGCTGGTTTATAGATTTGCAACTGATTTTTATACCTAAACTTTGTAGCCAGCAATCCTGATAAATTCACATATTAATTCTGATAATTTATCTGTAGATTATTTTAAATTTTGTATATATACAATTGCAATATCCACTACAAATAATGGCCCAACTTGCTGCATAACATATTGCTGGATATGGTTTTATTAATAATATATCTGTGATTATAGTATATTAAGATAAATATTTCTACTAATATAAACAAGTTAATGACTGAAAGAGTTTGTGTAAAATTGGTGTCTTAGCCTTCATACATTTGGTTTATTTGGGGAAATGATCCCAGGTAACAGAAATAAAGAACTGGGAAGTGTGAAACTGGGAAAGAGCAAAAGCAAAAAGTAATGTGCTGGGGACAAGTGAGGCTTAATCCTCTGCTGGGATCTTCCATGCAATGATGTACAATGTACTTCTTTTTTTTTTGTTTGTTTTTGGCTGCATTGGGTCTTCGTTGCTGAACGCAAGCTTTCACTAGTTGCGGCGAGCAGCGGGGGCTACTCTTCGTTGCGGTGCGCGGGCTTCTCATCGCGGTGGCTTCGCCTGTTGTGGAGCACGGGCTCTAGGTTGTGCGGGCTTCAGTAGTTGTGGCTCACGGGCTCCAGAGCGTAGACTCAGTAGTTGTGGCACACGGGCTTAGTTGCTCCGCGGCATGTGGGATCTTCCAGGACCAGGGCTTGAACCCGTGTCCCCTGAATTGGCAGGCGGGTTCTTAACCACTGCGCCACCAGGGAAGCCCTAGAATGTACTTCTGAACTGTCCACTCAAGAGAAAGAAGAAGGGAGCGGCAATTTGGGGCAGGTGTAACTTGGCAGTGTCTCCCCATATATTTTTCACCTTTTATCTCTATGGCTTCTCTGAGGAGAGGCGTGGGAATCTCCCTACTAACACTCATTTACACATGTACAACCTGGAAGTACAAGGCAGTTAACACCCCATGTATAACCATTGACCAATGGGGGACAGGAAACTGTGGATAAATGCTCCCCTCTTCTGGATTAAAAGGGAAGCTGACCAAATGTGAGTTTGGGCATGAAAGGTATCCGTTAAAATTAGCATTATTTTTTCCTCAGATGTGTGATAGCATTCACTGGTGAAGCTATCTGGGTGTTTTTCTTATGGGAAGGTTTTAATTACAAATTCAATTTAGTTAAAAGATAGAGGACTATCAGATAGTGTATTTTTTCTTGTGTAAATTCTAAGTTGTATTTTTCAGTATTCATTTCTTCTAATTGGGCATACAGTAATTTAAACTATTCTCATTTTTAATTGTAATGTAACATATACATATATAGAAAAGCACACAGATTATAAATTTACAGCTTGATGAATTTTCACAAGCTACACACACTCATGTAACCACCACCAAGATCAAGAAACAGAACATTATTAGCACCCTAAGCCCACAAAATAAACATGTTATTTTTTTATACAGTAGGTGTTTGTTTAGAGTCACTCACAAGTTAGCCATTTTCTTTGCTCACTATTTCTTTTGGCCCATAGGCCTTCTTTCTAGGATTCTTTTCCTTTATCCTGAAGTATATTTTTCAGAGTTCCTTTCCTGGGGGTCTGCTGATAGCAGATTTTCCATTGTGTTATCTAAAAATGTCTTAAATGCATCTTTACTCTTGAAAGATAGTTTTATACTTTTTAGTTCTAGGTAGACAGTTATTTTCTCTTAGCACTTTGAAGATAATAATCCTCTGCTTCTGGCTTCCATTATTGCTGATGTGAAGTCAGCTGTTAATATAACCCCTGTTAGTAAATATTTTGGTTTTTCTTTCAGGATGCTTTCAAAATAATTTTGCGTTTGTGTTTTGAAGTTTCTCTACAATGTGTTTAGGTGTGCGTTTCTTTTCAGTCTTCCTGCTTGAGGTCCATTGGGCTTCCTGAATCTAAGAATTCAGCCGTTATTTCTCTAAATTTTCCCTTTCCCTCATTTTCTCTATTGTATCCTTTTAGATCTCCCATTTGACATAACTGGAACATTCTTACTCTGACATCCTTGTCCCTTAACCTGCCTGTTATGTTTTCTGTCTCTTTGCTTTTCTCTGTTTTATTCTAAGTAATTTCCCATTCACTAATTTTCTCTGCAGTTGTTGTCTACTCTCCTGTTTAACTCATCCACTTTTCTAATTAAAGATCTTCTATTTTTAATTTCTAGAAGTTCTACTTTGTTCTTTTTATTTTTATTTCTTTGTGGTACGCGGGCCTCTCACTGTTGTGGCCTCTCCCGTTGCGGAGCACAGGCTCCGGACACGCAGGCCCAGCGGCCGTGGCTCACAGGCCCAGCCGCTCCGTGGCATGTGGGATCCTCCCGGACCGGGGTACAAACCCGTGTCCCCTGCATCGGCAGGAGGACTCTCAACCACTGCACCACCAGGGAAGCCCTACTTTGTTCTTAAAAAAAAAAAAAAAAAAAAAAATTCCTGGCCAATTTCGACTGTCCCTGTTTCCCTTATCGTATTTTAAATAGTTTTTGCTTTTAAATACATTAAAGATACTAATTTGCATTTGCTTCTGCCTGGCACTACCAAGCCAAGCATACTTTTAAACTACATTTTTAGGCTGGAGCTTTCTTATGCTATTTGAGCAGACCTAATTCTAGCCCTAAACTTGTATGAGCATGAGGACTGGTCATTTCTGTCTCCAAAAAAATTCTTTTACTTTTCCACCAATTTAACCATACATTAGAAATTATTGTTAAAACTATATTTTAGCCAGTTTTTTAAGGTGGCTACATATGGTAGGGTTTCCCTGTGAATCTAATCTGCCATATCCTTCTATACTTTATTTTACTGCTCTATTCAAGCTCCATTATCATATAGATCCAATGACTGAAGTTTATAATATATCAGAAATGTATCTATCATATATTATAGGATCTTATATTTGAATTGCAGAAGAGACAACTTCCCTTCATTGTTCTAAATTGTCTTGGCTCTTTTTAGACACCTATTATTTCATATGTTTTAGAATCTATTGTCAAAATAAAAAATATCTATGGGGTGTTGACAGGCATTCTATATATATGTACATATATATATATACATGGAGAGAGAGAGAGAAAAAGAGAAAGAGAGAGAGGGAGAGAGACTCTGTATATGTAAAATTTGGTTATTTACAATATTTAACCTTACTATCTTATCTGCACATTTCCGGTTAATATATTTTTTAGGTTTTTTTTTTCCTAATTAAGAGGGTTTTTTTTCTGTTATAGCTTCTATTTAGTTATTTTGGGATTACTAGTTATTTTGAAACACATGTTGTTTTTAATACCCACTTTGTACAAATGGCTTAATAGTTCTTAAGGATTTTTGTCATGACATGGAAGTCTGCCAAAAACAAGCAACAAAGTAATAAGTGCCTCAATTAATGGCTTATTTTCAAAACATCCAATAGTACAAGGATCATTTCTGCTTTTCAGCCTGGGCAGCCCTCAAGGAGAAAATGCCAGTGGCTCTTCTTTCCCCTTAATGTTTGGAAAACAAATGAAGTCATAGTGGTTCTTAAGGCAAACAAGCAAAAAATCTTGAAACGGATTTCTTCTAGGAATTCAACACCTCTTTTTAGAACCTACATGTTGTATGCTTCATTTAAGTATAGTTCTCACTACTACTAATCAGTGTCATAAAGGAAATACACAGCTGTCGCTTTCTAGGGTCACCCTCCAAATTAACATCAAAAGTCCACCCCATCTGCTAACCCCGGTCCCCCGCATGACAGTTTAACCTCACCAAAAAATATCGCAAAACGTTGAGAGGCATGCCACTTTTCTGAAACGATGTCAACTTACAATCCTTCAAAACTCAAAAACTACTTCTTTTTTCCTTTTGTCATCAAGACTATCACCACTGCACATCCATCCTAGTGTGTCTTTTACATTTTAGTAGTTAGGTCTCAGCAAATATTCCTTGAATATTAACTGCGAGGCATTTTGGATGAAAGTCAGGAGTCCTAGGATTAACTCTAAAACCTATAAAATAGAATAAATCACACACAGTGTGTGAACAAGTGAGCACTATGTATCCTTCGCTAAAAGGTTTTTTTGGATTGTTTTTTGGTTTTTGGTTTTTTTTTTCCCCTCAAGAACCAAGTTTGTTTTGGCTCCCTGAAACACTGATTTCCCTTAACAGTCATTTAGAAAACAAGACTTAAAAACATATATACAGAAATAATTTTTTTTGCTGGAAGATTATAATTGCAATATAAGACAGGAGATCCCAAAGGAACCTGAGACATTGCCTTGCCCTGATTGGAAAAAAGATCCAGGCGATTAGTGAAAAATGTTTCCTGTATCCCTCGGGTGTGTGCATCTGGAGCGGCCTCCCAGCAAGCAACCGCAGAGACCTCTGTGGTCAACCAGCGTTTGTCGTCACCAGCGTAAAATCGTGAATGGTTTCAGCTACCGTCGCTGGTGGACGCTCTGAGGAAAAGTGACTGCCTACTGCCCTCCAGGCTACGCCCTCGGTTTCCTGGGTTACTGGCCTCCGCCCTCCTCCCAAGTTCTCTTCCGGGAGGCGGTGATCTTACGTTCTCGGCGCGTGACGCAGCACGCTTTGGTATAAATATGTGCCGCCGGCCCCCGCTTTCTCTCTGATCGCGCTGCCGGCGTGCAAGATGGCGGTGGTGAGTGACCGTGGTCTCGCCGGTATATTACTCTTATGTAGATGATTTTTGCAGCTGGCGAGCTGGGAGCGTCAAACTCTAGGTCGAGGAAGGGTAAAAATGGAGACTTGGGTCAGGAACACAACCAGGATGTTAAGATTATAAGTTACTGACTCCTGGCAACTGCCATGTGGTCTGGAGGAGTTCGAGCTGGGCCCAGAATTGGGTTAGGATGGGCGGTCGTGGGAGCGCAGGGAAGGAGGAGGCACGACGGTGAACGGGGCTAGTGGGACAGCATTTGGGCCATTTCTTTTCTCCCTCGTACCTGGTAACGCCGATGATAACCTGTTTATTTGCACTAGGAAGCAAATGTGGGTAATCGGGCAGGCCCGGTCGAATGGCCTTGCCAGGGCGGAGGGAGGCCCGAGACACTCAACTCCCGGGATAGCCGCGGTTGCAGAAGTTTCAGAGAACTTTAAAACTAAGTTGGGGAAGAAGTTTCTTCATTATCTCATAACGAGTTTTTTTTTTTAAAAGGTGAAAGCCACGACTCTTAAGCAAATAGAAAAGGAACATGCTTCAAAGACTTTATTTATTAATAAGGGAACCAGTAATACGTTAAACCCGGTCCAAAGAACATTTGATGTTAGGGTAAAATTGCTGGGTTAAATACGAAACTAGATAATGTCCAAAGCCCTCTGGGCTTATCTCTCCCCCCAGATAAATTATTTGCCTTTCCGAAGTTAACTGATGCCCCAACAAAGGTATAAATTGCCCAGTCAAGGCCAGTTCCTAGTCTTCTTTTACCAGTCCCAAGTTCTGGATAAATTTTTTGGCACAAAGTATTCCACTGACTAAGAAAGCAAACTGGCATTAGTGCTTGGTATCCATTTGGTTGGATTTTACGTGTAGCCTTATTCCGCGGTATTGGCCTAAAAGTTTTGGGTATGGAAAAAGTAATTCATGTTTAAAAAAAAAAAACCAGATTAAAGGTATCTCTCCCCTCCCTTTTCCTCACCCGTAACAGCATTAAGGATTGAATTCCCTACACATTAGTGTGCAGAATATCCTACTCTGGCATGTAGCTGAGCTTGAACTAGGTGGTACACTACCTGTTTCCCCATCTGCAGTGGGGATGGCAGTAATAAAGTAGTGCCTGGTAATTTAAAATTGAACATCTGTGGTCTGGAAAATATCAATAATAGAAGCCCACAAAACTTAAGTCTTGATAACTTGAACAAAATGGGCCTAGTTAGCGGTTCAAACCAAGCTAGGTGGGTATTTTTTAGTTTTAACTTTTAGTATAAAGTAGATTGATTCTCTTATTCTTTTCCATTTAAAAAATAGGATTCTTTGGAATCTTCTGATGAAGGAAACTAGTAGTAACTCAGCATATACTTTGCGCTTTCTTGAGTTTTGCACTTGTGAGGCACTTATGTGGTGAACAGGGGAAGTTTCCATCGGATTTCATGAAACTTGATTTTAACCAAGTTAATGAGTGTACTCCCCTACACATAGCCTGGTTAAAAAAAAGTTAGGGTATATCTGATAAGTATTAAGGAATTTTTTTAGAATTTTGCACCATTTCATGTATATAGCCTCATTGTACAATACTGCACTGATAACAGATCTTTGATTTTTGTATGTAAAGTGAATAAATTCTTGTAGAGAGTCATAATTATATTAACTTTTGTAGAAGAAAGACAAGAAGCCTAAGAAGTCAACCTGGAAATTTAATTTGGACCTTACTCATCCAGTAGAAGATGGAATTTTTGATTCTGGAAATTTTGTAAGTATCACTCTTCAGCTTGTTTTTTATCATTGTAGTAGAGTTCTTAAAAATGAATTGCGTATGTAATATTTGATTTTAACCTAAGCTATGTTCCTAGGGTACCTTCCCTAGTGAATATCTAGGGTTTTCTTCCCTAGTGTGGCATTTTTTCTGTTTTAAAATAGGAACAGTTTCTACGGGAGAAGGTTAAAGTGAATGGAAAAACTGGAAATCTTGGGAATGCCGTTCACATTGAACGCTTCAAGAATAAAATCACAGTTGTTTCTGAGAAACAGTTCTCTAAAAGGTTGGTATTTGTTTTCCATGGTCTTTTTTTTTTTTTTAACAATGTTGGGTGCTTTAATATTAGAATATGTTTGAAGAAACATGTCTGTTGTGTAACTTGGGAGTAGTGTCCCAACTTTCTTAGTTTTTTGGTTGCCTAGTAGAAGCAGCCAATCAAAGGTGAAGTCTTTAACATTAATCTTGCAGCCAGTTTTCGTTCATTCAGTTTACTTGGCAAATAGTAAATAATACATGGCAGCACTGTTGCAGGACTGAGTAGCCTAGCAGTGAACCAAGCAGACTAAGTACCCACTACCAAGGAACTTAAATTCTAGTGGAGAAGAGGTAATGAAATGCAATATTAAGTAGTTGATAAGTGCTGTGTAAGTGCATAAAGAAGGTTGATGTATAAAGTGGTCAGGGAAAGCTTCATCTAAATGAAGTGCGCAGTGAGCCATGCAAATTAAGGAATTGATTGTTGTGGCTGAGGAAGATTGATGGTGGAAACTGAAGACTTAGGAGCCTATTGTGGTAGGAAATGGTGGCTTGGATTAAGGTGGTAGCAGTGCATGTTAGCTGTGGTCATGAATTAATCACTAGGTATTTGGAGATCAAGTATCTGTCCTCAAGGATCTTATAGACATGCAGATAATTGTTATAAATGCAGTACTGTAACTGTTACATTGAAGGTAGAGATTGGTACAGCAAGAATTTGCAGAGAATCTGAGAATAAGCTTAGCATTGCCAGTGGAATGAAGTATTCCTAACAGGGAGCAACATTAACAAAGGGCAGGGAGGCTTGAGAGGCATGCTTGGGAGTTCAGGATTGCTGTAAAATGTAAATGGTGAGAATGGCTGGAATGATGAAATTAGGCCGTGCTGTAAGCTTTTTTATAAGGACTGAGCCATATGCTAGTTGCAAGACTGGATAATCTTAAACTTGTGAATTGGATTCAGCGCTGTTGACAGGTTGCCTCTTGTTTATCCAAGGTGGGATTAAGGTTAGGGAGGTTGATAGTGGGGAAGAGAATGTTGACATTTTAGTACATAACATTTGAAGAATGAGATCGTATATTGTTTAAAAAATCTAATGTGGCAGTAAGACTGAAGAGGAAACTACTGTTACTGCTCTTAAGCATAAAGTTTATTTGGGGAGGGGAGAAATAAGGGTTTTGATAGGGCATAAACTGATTTTAATTGGAGTGGAGATGCTGCCATATTTATATCCCTAGCAACCTTGCTCAATGCTTAATACAAATGAAAGGAAATATTTTGGAATTGGGAACACAGAAGATGAATATGACAGTGCATATTTTATATAATAAGCCTTTACATAGTAGGTATTTTATGAAATTCATGTTTTTATTTTAAAGGTATTTGAAATACCTTACCAAGAAATACCTTAAAAAGAACAATCTTCGTGATTGGCTTCGTGTGGTTGCATCTGACAAGGAGACTTATGAACTTCGTTACTTCCAGATTAGTCAAGATGAAGATGGATCCGAGTCTGAGGACTAGATGAAGCCATCCCTTTCAGGGCTTTGCTTACTAACAAAACAAATGAAGTATACAAGAGAAACATCTTGAAATGGACCTTTAGTTTATCAGTGAATAAAAAACATTACTCTGTATGTTAAGCATTCATCTCTTTGATTTAAGTGTATGCTATTTATATGGTGCTGGCTTTCCTTTAATACTTTAAAAAATATTTTTATTGGAGTATAGTTGATTTACAATGTTTTGTTGGTTTTGGGTATACAGCAAAGTGAATCAGTTATATACATGTACTCCTTTTCTAAGATTCTTTTCCCATATAGGCCATTACAGAGTAGAGTTCCCTGTGCTCTACAGCAGGTTCTTATTAGTTATCTGTGTTATGTATAGTAGTATGTACATGTCAGTCCCAATCTCCCAGTTTACGCGCCCCCCCGCCCCGCCTTTATCCCCTGGTAACCATAAGTTTGTTTTCTACATCTGTTACTCTACTTCTGTTTTGTAAATAAGTTCATTTGTACTCCTGTTGTTTAGTTTGGTTTGGTTTTGTACACAGGCCTCTCACTGTTGTGGCCTCTCCCGTTGCGGAGCTCCGGATGCGCAGGCTCAGCGGCCATGGCTCACGGGCCCAGCCGCTCCGCGGCATGTGGGATCTTCCCGGACCGGGGCACGAACCCACGTCCCCTGCATCGGCAGGCGGACTCTCAGCCACTGCGCCACCAGGGAAGCCCTGTTGTTTTTTTAAATACTTTCTGTAAGCAGTATTTAAATAGCCTATAGCTAGTGGAATTTCTTGCAGGATTTCTGAAGTGTACTACTTTTACAAATGTCCTTGAGTTAAAGTATATAGTGAAAAAATGAAGCACAATTTTGGGTATAACTTTATACAATAAAATATTTAAATTCTCTTGACAGTCTCAAATATCGTTGTGCAGTTTATAAATGAGATCCTGAGTGCCTAGAACTGTTCTTGCACATAGGTGCTCAATATTGAATCACTCCTGCCCTTTGCTTCAAAGGAGCAACTTTCCTAATTAGCCTGAAGGCTCTGTGAGTATAGTACTGCTCTAAACCAGCTTGCCTATTAGAGGTCTCTGTCCAGATGCCTTGTGGGCACTAGAAACTCAAAACCTTCAAATCTGAACTCATTATCTTGCCCACTACACTGTTTCTGTGTTCCTTGTCTGAAAAACTATAATTCACTCAGCCAGTTGGAATCTTCTCACTCCTCTCAACCCCCCTCTTGATCATGCTAAAAATGGTGGTCTTCTGTTGCTTAAAACTTTTTAGTAGATAGACCCTTTCTCCCAAGTAAAGCAACCTTTGAGAGCTCTAAGCAGCATGGTTTGTCAAAATCCAAATTGTAAATGAGAATTATGGGAGCCATATAAATTTGCTTTTCCATTGGTCCCAAAGTGGTATTAGTACCTCAGGCATGGGCTGTGAGTCCTGATAGCAGTAGAGTCATGTTACCAGGTCTTGACTATACCGACCTAATACAGATGAATATAATTGGTTTTGGGAGTGTTAAAAGTTTTAATTCTCTTATTAAGAGCTTGTTTTAAGTACTCACCAATGTTAACACAGCAACTCCCTAACTCTGCCCCATTTGAATTGTTCGTGTTTTTCACCAATAGTTACCGACATCCTACTATGTGCTTGCTCTGTTGAGCATTGTGGATGCAGTGTAGAAAAACCAGCCTGTTTTCTGGTATGGTGAGGGAAACTGTCCAAATAATCATATAAAGTACAACAAAGAAGAGGGTTTTAAAAAGGAATTTGATGCAGTCAAGGAAAGTGAGGAAGTGTTTGAGCTGACCTAGAACAGGAAAGGTAATCTCTGGGTAAAGAGAAAAGGGTGTTCCAGCCAGAGGGAACAGCATAGGTAAAATTCTCAGGACATTGAGGATCTGGTTGGCATCCAGTGCATCTGGAATGGAATGATTGGTTATGAGAAGAATCTGGAAAGGTAAGCAGAAACCAGCACATGCAGGACCGAAGTTGATGCTTCCTTTTAATCTTGAGAGAAATGGTAAGCTACTGAATTTTAAGTGGAGTGTACTGAGATGAGCATTTTGAAAAAGATCAGTGTCTGCGTTAACGAAAATGGTTTTCAGTGGCAGTCGTTGGATGCAGGGAGACAGGAGGCTTATGGCTGTATCCATGATGGTAGGTAAGAGGTGTTGGGAGATGGGAGAAGTAGATTTTAGAGATTTTTCAGAGGATAAAATTTGTGGGACTTGGTGATGGACATTGGTGGAAAGGGAGAAATGTCAAGGGTGACGTACAGTGGGCTTAGATGGTGGCATTTGCCAAGTTTGGTAACATTGGAAGAAGGTAAGAGTAGGTTTAGGCCATGCTGAATTTGAGATCCAGAAGGTGTCAAGCATGAAGTTGAATATAGCGTAGGTTTAGGACTCAGAGGAAGGATCTAGGTGAAGATACCTGCTAGTCTTGTGCACATGGGTAGTACTAAACAGTGGGCATGGGTGAAGCTGCCTATGGAGAGCGCAGAGTGAGGATCAAGTGTTGCAAACACCAGCTGCCTCCTTAATTTCTCCCCTAGAGTAATCTTTCAGAAACACAGTTAATTTAGCATTTGATGTTGTGTGCTAGGACCTGGGTACACTATGCCAGGTAAGATATGCATGCCTTTAGGGAGTTGGCAGGTTAGTTGAGACAAGCGCATTCATTTAACAAATTTGTTGGGAGCAGCTGCTTGCTAGCATTGGGGATACTGCAGTACAAAATAGAAACATTTGTCTTCGTGAAGCTTATACTCCAGTGGAGGAAGACAAAGTAAAATGTATGGTACATGGTGGTAAATGTTATGAAGAAAAATCAGAGACAAGGAATGTAAGGAGGGAGGCATGTTGAATTTGTCTATAGGGTCAGGAAAGGCTTTACTGAGAAGGGCTCAATTGAGGAAAGACCTGAAGGAGCTAGTGGATCCAACTAGATACCTGGGGGAGAAGCAACCAGATACACAATAAGAGAACAAAGGCTCTGAGGCAGGAGTGCCTCTGCTACATTCAAGGAACAACAAAGGCTGCTGAGCTGAGTGTGTGGTGGAGAGTAGAAGGATGAGGTAAAACTAGAAAGGTGAAGGGGTATGTGTGTTGGGGGGTGGGCGGTGATAGGGGAGGGTGTGTTATTTCCGTTATGCCAAGCGTAGCAGATTAAAACAGTCAATTTACAGTTTCTGAGGATCAGGAATCTAAGGATTCTTTATCAGGGTGGTCCTCGTTCAGGGTTTCATGATATCGCTGTCAAGCTGTGGGCCTCGGCTGCAGTCATGCGAAAGTTAACAAACTACTGCCCCTTTTTGTAAATAAAGTTTTATTGGAACACAGCCATACCCATTATTTTTTGTTTGCGTACAACGGTAGAGTTGAGTAGTTTGCAGTAGGGACCATATGACCTGCAAGGACTAAACTATTTACTACCTGGCCCTTTAAGAAAAACTTTCCTTTAGGCTTAACTGGAGCTCAAGGATCAGCTTCTAAGCTCCCTCCCGAGGTTTTCGGTAGGGAAATTGAGTTCCTTGCCAGGTGGGCTCTACATGGACCTGTTCATGACATGGCAGCTGGTTTTTACCCAGAATGAGTGATTCACGGGAGAGAGAGAAAGCAACCGAGGTGGCAACTGCAGTGTCTATAACCTAATCTCAGAAATAACATGCCATCACTTCCGCTTTATTCTATTGATCACACAGGGCTACCTTGGAACAGAGTGGGAGGGGATTACATAAGAGTTCAAATACCAGGAGGTGGAGATCATTGGGGTCATCTTCAGGCTGGCTACTACAGGGGATGGCAAGTAGGGAGAGCTTTGTAGACCACTGAAAGGGCTTCAGCTATTTTTCTGAGTTCTATGAGGGGCTACTGAGAGACTTGAGCAGAGAAGGGTCATGATCTGACATTTTAAATGAATGATTATAGTGAAGTATTTTGTTAGTCTATGATAAGTTTCAGAAATTCAGGGAATCTCAGACTAGGCATTCTGGGCAGGTGACTTCACAGTTTGGAAGTTGACTTTATTTTGAAGGGCTGAGAGAGTCTCGGATTGCCTTACAGGGTCTCTGCATCAACTGGAAATTGGCTTGTTTTTAACATTATTGTTTTTATTTATTTTTAACTTTTTATTTATTATGGAGAAAGAGAAAACTTATTTACTCTGTGTTCCTATCTACTCCCCACACCCCCAGATTATTTTAAAGCAAATTCCCAACATATCATTTCACCCATAAACTTCTGTTGTTTCTCTAAACTTTAGTATCTAAAAGATAAGGACTCTTTAAAGCTAACTACCATACCATTATCACACCTATAACAAATTAACAATATTTTCTTATATTATTCATTGTCAAATCAGTGTTTAAATTTCCCCACATAACTTTTTTTTTTTTTTTTTTTTTTGCGGTACCCGGACCTCTCACTGCTGTGGCCTCTCCCGTTGCGGAGCACAGGCTCCAGACGCGCAGGCTCAGCGGCCATGGCTCACGGGCCCAGCCACTCCACGGCATGTGGGATCTTCCCAGACCGGGGCAGGAACCCGTGTCCCCTGCATCGGCAGGCGGACTCTCAACCACTGCGCCACCAGGGAAGCCCCCCAAATAACTTTTTAATTGTGCAATTCAGGGTTGTAATTAAATAATGGCTCTTAAACCTCCTTTAATCTAGAGTTTTTCTCTCTGTTTCTGTCTCTCTCTCTCCCTCTCTCCCTCTTCCTTTCCCAATTTATTTGTTGACCAAACTGGGTCATTTGCCCTGTAGAATTTCCCACAATCTGGATTTTCATGATTCCTCACCTCCCAGCCTCAGTAGTGTCATTTAACACAGTCCTCTGTCCACTGTGTTTCCTGTGAATTGCTAGTTTGTTCTAGAAGCTTGATCAAATATTAGATTGAAGTTTGATTTTGGGGGGGCTAGAATACTTATAGGTGTCATTGTGCACATCTGTTAAGAAGCGTATGATGTTTGATTTCCTTTTGTCACGTTAGTACCACTGAAACCACTGCCTAGGTTCATTATTTCCCAGAGGTGTCCAAATGGTGATACTCTATCATTCTTTTAAAATTTATGGGCTGAAATACCCTAGAAGAAGTGCCCCTCATCAAACCCAAGCTACAACTATAAGAAAGGTAGGATAAGTGCTTGCTTCTTTTCTTTTATGTATTACTTTTCAAGTTAATTTCCAAGCAGATTGCTTCTAAAGGTGATCAATGAGGGGTTTTGTTTCTTTGTTTTTTTTGTTTGTTTTTTTTTATTTTAGTGTCATACTGAACCTATGGTGTAAAAGTATTGAATATTTGGTATGTTCTAATCCATTGTAATTACTTTTATTGACTCAAATGGTTCCATTTTGACCAATGAGAGCCTCTTCAAATTGGTTCCTGAGGTTTTTTTTGACATGATCTCAGTAGTGTTTTATTTCTTCCATGGTTTCTGCCATGATAACATGTTCCAGGCTCTTCCAAATTTCCTTCCCCAGATCTGGAATCATCCATTTCTCTAAAGAGCTCTGGATCATGTTCCAGGTGTCAGAGGGGCTCATTGCTACTGGTTTGATCATTGTTTCTAGACATATTCAGTGGACAGAGAAAGGAAATATATTTTTGTTTTTCAAGACAGTATACTTGATGAGTTTATACTGATGCTTCCAATTCAAATTCAGGATGACAGTTTTTACCTCATCTATTGCATAGACATATTTCCTTTTTCCATGCTGAAAATTTCAGTGACACCAACACCAGTACTCGTTTGCTTTACCTTACAATCCACACATAATAGTCTCAAAAAGGCAATACCAGCATTACTACCTATAATATAATACTTTACAGTTTAAGATTGTTTCACAGTTCTTTTTGTCCTTACGGTATATCCACTAGGAATGAACAAAGTCCTATGTTTTAAAGTCACTGGAGATGATTCATCTCTCCATGGCTATGGCACAGACTTGATACACAGGTTCATTTATTTCAATTTTCTTTTGATTCTTAAAGTTTGCTTAAAATCTTTTTATGTTTTATAATTCTGTAAAATATTTACAAGTTTCCAAAGTCCAAAACAAGCATGTTTAAAGAAGTCTAGCTCCTGTATTAGTCCCCTCCACTCAGTTTCATCCCTTCCCTTACAGGTAGCTATTTAAAAAGGATATTTTGGTTTATCTGTCCTTTTTTTTTTTTTTCTATCTTTTTTGGCTGCGTTGGGTCTTCGTTGCTGCGCCTGGGCTTTCTCTAGTTGCGCCGAGTGGGGACTACTCTTCGTTGCGGTGCGTGGGCTTCTCATTGCCGTGGCTTCTATTGTTGAGAAGCATGGGCTTTAGGCATGCAGGCTTCAGTAGTTGTGGCGCGCAGGCTCAGTAGTTGTGGCTCGCGGGCTCTAGAGTGCAGGCTCAGTAGTTTTGGCACACAGGCTTAGTTGCTCCACAGCATGTGATATCTTCTCCAACCAGGGCTCGAACCCGTGTCCCCTGCACTGGCAGATGGATTCTTAACCACTGCACCACCAGGGAATCCTCCATCCATTTTTAAAAAGATATGCACCATTAGTTAAATGATAGCTTACTGTACTCACTTTTCTCCACATTACTTTTTTTTCACTTAATAGTATTGTGGAGTCATCACTCCCATGTGGATGTACTGAACTTTATGCAACCAGTCCTCCACTGATGGGCATTTGAGTTGTTTCCAAGCTTTTGCTACTATAAATAGTGCTGCAATTAAAAGCCTCATGCACATGCCTTTTCGTATTGTTGCCATCAAATCTTTGGAGTGGATTTCCAGAAGTGAGACTCTTAGGTCAAAAGATAAATGAATGTATAATTTCACTATATATTGCCAAATTTTCCTCCATGAGGGTTTTACCATTTTACCCTCCTAATGGCCTTCCCACCAGCAACATATGGAAATGTCCATGGACTCACTAACAGATTTTGTCGTCCAGTTTGGGTATTTTTGTCTGATGGGTAAGACACTGTTTTCAGGATAGTTTAATTTGCATTTCTCTTATGAGTGAGGTTGAGTGTAATAAGTTAAAGACCATTTGCATTTCTTTTTCTGTGGGCTGCTTGTTTATATCTCTAGGATGTATATGGGATTCTTGGTCTTTTTATTCTTTCTTTGTTTTTCAAAGTTATTTATTTTTGGCTGCGTCAGTTCTTAGGTGCTGCACGTGGGCTCTTCATTGTGGTGCACGGGCTTTTCTCTAGTTGTGGCGTGGGCTCTAGAGCGTGTGGGCTCTGTAGTTTGTGGCACGCAGGCTCTAGGTGAGGCGCATGAGCTCAGTAGTTGTGGTGCGCGAGCTTAGTTGCCGTGCGGCATGTGGGATCTTAGTTCCCCGACCAGGGATCAAACCCACGTCCCCTGTGTTGGAAGGTGGATTCTTTCCACTGGACCACCAGGGAAGTCCCTTATTCTTTATTTTTAGAAGCTTGCTCTATATTAAGGCTATTAAACTCTTGCCTATGATATAAGTTGCACATTTTCTTTTTAATTTGAATCTTTTCCTTATATTTATGGTATTTTTTGTTTTATCTTGTTGAAGTGTTATTTTTCTGCAATTGAATCCTAATCTTTTCCTCATTGTTTCAGAATTTTTGAGTCAAGGTTGGGAAAGTTTTCCCTTTTTTCAGGTTATAGAAGAATTCATTCATGTTTTCTTGTAGTGCTTGTATGGTTTTATTTTTAAAATTTAGGTCTCTGTTCTATTTAGAATTTATCCTGGTTTACAATTTGAGAAGTAGATGTAATTTTACCTTTTTTTTCCCCATGTGGCTACCCATTTATACCATTACCCCTGATTAAAAAGTGCTCAGGAAATTTTGGGCTTCCCTGGTGGCACAGTGGTTGAGAACCCACCTGCCAGAGCAGGGGACACGGGTTCGAGCCCTTGTCTGGGAGGATCCCACATGCCGCGGAGCAACTGGGCCCGTGCTCCACAACTGCTGAGCCTGTGCTCTAGAGCCCGCGAGCCACAACTACTGAAGCCCAGGCACTTGGACCCCGTGCTCCACAACGGGAGAGGCCACCACAGTGAGAAGCCCAAGCATCGCGACGAGGAGTGGCCCCCGCTCGCCGCAACTGGAGAGAGCCCACACACAGCGGCAAAGACCCAACACAGCCAAAAATAAATAATTTTTTTTTAAAAAGTGCTCAGGAAGTTTTGATTAGCATTAATTTTCCTACTTGTCTGGAAATCCTTGTTTGTGGTTATGCTGAAGTGATGGAGAGTCTACATTTATAGCTTTAGTGTGCTGTTCTTTTACAAGCTGGATGATTTAAATGCCAGAAAGGCCACTTTTAAGTAATGTTTTGCAGTTTATAAAGGAATTTCTCTTCTCCTTTGACCCTTCATCAGCCCTGTGTGATAGAACATTATCTTCCCCATTTTGTCTATGAGCATGTGACCACTGGCTTTCCCAGGATCACTCCATGCCTTCCACCTCTCAGTCCTCAACCCACTGCTCCTCCTACCCTAGGGCTGTGCCACTTCTTCATCACACGAGGCCATGGTGAGGCTGAGATGTAGTGGAGGAACACTAATCTGGGGGTCACAAATCCTGCCTCTGCTGCCTACAAGCTGTGTCTCCTTGGACACACCTCTTTATCCCCCTGGGCCTCAGTTTCCTCATATGTATGCAAATAAATGGTTGAAAATAGATCAGTGTTTGTCAGACTTCAGTAATGCCTGCCTCCTTTTGATAGATACAGATACCTCATGTTTCCCTGCCCCAGTTCTGATTGCCTTCCCCATGATATGACTGATGTGTAAATATCCCCACCAACCAAGGTTTTTTTGGGCTTTCCATTCCAAAACAACGAAGTAAAGTCCCTCTTTAACTTTTCCAAATATAAACTTATAATGTCGAATACATTTTTTAAGGCACACAAGCTCCTTGAGATATTCCCCCCTCCTGCCATGATGAAGCACTCTCTAAAGCTTTTTCCTGCCTTAGAGTTATATGATTCAAAGAGCCAGACGGAATCAGGGATCTGCCATCTCAATTTTGATTGATTGGATATGTTTTCTCCCAAGGGAGGGAATCAGTGACAGACTGCTCTTTCCCTACCTCTGAGGTTGGATGGTGTCCACATATGTCACAAATGTCAGGTCATTGATTACTGTTCTTCCAGGCCCTGTCCTGAGAGCTGTACTCTCAGAAGTACAGTGTTCTCTGTATTCAAGGAGCCCACAGTTCTAATGGGGGAAGCGACTTTACAGTTTCAGTTAAATGTGGTTAGTGCCAAAACAGGCATATCACAAGATGCTTTGGAAGCACCTATACCATAATGAGGGGGAAAGGGAGTCCATGAAAGCCTCATCGAAAAGGTGACTGACTCTGAGCTATCTTTTTTTTTCACTGCTGTGGCCTCTCCCGTTGCAGAGCACAGGCTCCGGACGCGCAGGCTCAGCGGCCATGGCTCACGGGCCCAGCCGCTCCGTGGCATGTGGGATCTTCCTGGACCGGGGCACGAACCCATGTCCCCTGCATCGGCAGGCGGACTCTCAACCACTGCACCACCAGGGAAGCCCTCTGAGCTATCTTTAAGGAATTAATGGGGCAGGGAGAAGGAGGAAGGGATTCTAGGCTGAGGAAGGATGGTGATGGTGGCGATAACCCATAGAAGGCCGTCTGTTTCACAGTCTTTTACATACAACATTTCATTTGATCTCTACAGCCATCCTTCAAGTTAGCTATTATTTCCCTTTTACAAGTCAGAAAACCAAGGGCTTAGAGTGACAAACTGTCTACCTGTGGTCACACAGCTAATAAACTCCAGGTCTGTCTGACTTCAATGGTCATTCTGTGTAAAAGATTTAGTGTAAAAATGTTTCTAAACTTCTCTCCCTGCCAGGCAGTTCTTTCTCATAGTGATACACATTCAACTGGTTCCATTCAGCTGCTTAGGAGAACCAATATTTTGTTTTGTTTTGTTTACTGCTTGAGACCCACAAACTGGCTTAAAGCGGTTGTCTGACACATACCTTTGTTGCAATAAAGTCAATCATGGGAGCTGGCCCACTGCTTTCTAGAAACAGCATGGAAGATTCCATATTTCATCACTCCTACACTTTTCTTCTAGGCATGAAACAAGCTTTTACAATGAGACTTTTTCTCTTTCAGCTGAGATCCCAAAAACTGAGAACAAAGTTAAACGTGTCAAATTTTCCCACTTCCAAAGTAAGGTGCTTATAGTCTCTGTAGAGCTTGCAAAGGAGGTGCTCAGGTTCCAGTTCTACAAGCCTTAGTTCACTACCTACATGCAGGACCTATGAGAAGTTGAAGACTCCCGGGTGTTTGACTCATCCTTGAGAAATTAAGGCCCACGGTAGTGGCCAGAGCAGTTTACCTACAGCAGAGCAATAAGAAATGCATGTCCACAGATGCAAGGATGAACAAATGTTTCTCTGGACCACATGTGGTCCATGAAGAAGGACCAGGCCTGGGTTAGATTTTTGTCTGCTTAAGAGGACTACTTGGGAGAGAGAGGGGACCCCAAACAAAAAGAATCTGTGTAGAATGAACCACGAAGTACTCAGAGGCTACAAGTGGTAAGTGAAAGTTCTAAGAAAGAGCATTGCCCATGCCACAAATGTTGTAGATAAAGATTCTCAGTGATAAATCTTTGAGAAATTCAGATATGTATTGTCTACTGAAATGGAAACATACGACATAAAAGTTATGAGTTAAGTTTCATTCATGGACCTTACTGAGGACTATAGCGCAGGAAACAGCCTCTCAGACAGCTTTGAGGAACTGCTCTGAAGAGGTAAAGGAGGAACCAGGATATATATGAGGGTTTTTGCTGTAAAAAAACATGTAGTCAAATGTCAAAAGATTATTGCTATTCACAAAGAACAGACATCTCAAATTAATGATTTTAGTGCTTTTCTATGTATGGGAAGGTGCAAGAAGCTGGGTTCATTGAAATTATTCCTTAGATGTGCATCTTAACTATCTAGGGCCAGTATACCAAAGCACAGAATATTTCCTGTTTTTCTCCATCCTGAATTCCCCTAAGGGCGACTGCAGTGGCTAATGGCTTAACCCCTGTAGAACTGGAATGGTGGACATCATTCTTTGTTTACAGTATCCTTTGAGATAAAGAATAAGGCTTGAACTTTCTTCTTGTCCAGAGAACCATGCCACCAAACCGTTGCTCTTAAGTCTGACCTTTCTACCCTTACCTGTTCTCTGCCAGCCCCTCCATTTCCGGCCCAACCCAGGAAGAGCCAGAGGCAGCTACTGAAGTTGGATGAGGGACACACTTGGAATTTCCTGGCACACAAACTGATACCACCACCTTTTCTTTTTGCTTAAGCTGCACTATAGGCATTCTGACCCTCTGACAGAATTTTTGGTTTACTCATTATCCTCCCTCACTAGACTGTGAATACCTCAAGGTCAAGTTTTTCTCTGTGCGCCTTTCAATGTAAAGAAATCTATGTGGGCTTCCCTGGTGGCACAGTGGTTGAGAGTCCGCCTGCCGATGCAGGGGACACGGGTTTGCGCCCTGGTCCAGGAAGATCCCACATGCCGCGGAGCGAGCGGCTGAGCCCGTGAGCCATGGTTGCTGAGCCTGCACGTCCGGAGCCTGTGCTCCACAACGGGAGAGGCCACAACAGTGGGAGGCCCGCGTACCACAAAAAAAGAAATCTATAACTACAGATGAATCCCAAGCCAGATCATAAACAGGACCTTTCATTCATAAATGTGGAAGGATCAACTAAAGATGACCTCAAATGAATAAAACCTCAAAGATAAAACGATTGGATGAACAAATGAAAACAACTGGTCTAGATATAGAAATGCAAGGAAATGATGAGAGTTTCCCTGAGCCTAAGGAAACTTGGATCTTCATATTAAAAAGTCTGACTGTAAGCCAGGCAGAATGAAGGGAAAAGCTCATACTTAGACACACCTTGAAGAAATTTTAGAACTCCAAAGTATAAAGAAAAAATCCTAAAAGCTTCCAGAGAGAAGACAAAACAAAACAGTTTACCTACAACAAAAATAATTTTGAAAGGGACTTTTTCAGGGTATTATTAAATTTAGCAGCAGGAACAGCTGGGTTTTAGTTCTAAGATGTGTCCCTCATTTAGTTCTAAGCTGTTATTGAGAGTCCTTTCCTGTTCCTGGGCTTCATGTCCTCTGTAAATGAAGAGACTAGACTGGATGATTTCTGGGGCCTTTTTCAGCTCTGACTTGCTGCCAATTCTTGTTGCTCGGCAGCAAAGCTGACCTCACCACTGAAGCTTACCCCCAGTGAACCCCACCAGGCCTTCCTCTCCTTGACTGCAATCTACACAGCAGATTTTTTTTACTGCCTTATCCTTTAAATGAGCACAGTGCCTTGGCTTCCTGGATACCTGCTGATTCATTAACTCAATCATTTCTTGAGAACAAGAATAGTGTTTTCATGTATAGTACCCTATAAATAGAAAACACACAATACATGTCTGCAGGATCAATCTATCAGCAAACCTTTATGAACATCTGCCATGTGTCTTGCACCATACAAAATTATGGAATGCTGAGAAGACCATTCAGATCTTTTCCTCCAGTGTATATAGAGTGTGTAAAACAGGACTCCAGTTCCATGTGAGTGTAATAGGTAGTACGACAACAATAACAACAAAACACATGGGAAATGCACGGTTAAGCACAATTAAACATTTCCTCACTTTGGGACTTCTCAGGTCTTTATTTGTAAATCTCCATGTGTTGATTTATAAAAATATACAGGGCTTCCCTGGTGGCGCAGTGGTTGAGAGTCCGCCTGCCGATGCAGGGGACACGGGTTCATGCCCCGGTCCGGGAAGATCCCACATGCCGCGGAGCGGCTGGGCCCGTGAGCCATGGCCGCTGAGCCTGCGCGTCCGGAGCCTGTGCTCCGCAACGGGAGAGGCCACAGCAGTGAGAGGCCCGCGTACCGCAAAAAAAAAAAAAAAATGTACAGCATTTACCAAACATACTGCATCATAGAGCACTTTTATTTACCAACTCAAGAAAGCACATCGAGTCTCTAGGTCTGTCTGCTGGCTTACAAAAAATACAGTGGATGAAGATGTGTTAAACAACACCAGGAGGATTCAACCAGCCATAGGCAGAATGTGAGAAATTCTAAGATAAATGACCAGTTTCTTCAACAACAAAGAAGTAGCATTAACCAAAAGGGATGGGACTTTTACAGAATAAAAAGATTTAAGAGAAAAATCAACCAAATATAATACGTGGCCCTTTCTGGATCATGATTCAAACAAATCAAATGTAAACAGACATTTTTGAGATAAGCAAAAAAAACTGAACATGAACTGGGTATTAAAAAATTTAAGCATTAAATATTTAAAATTCTAATTATTGTTAATTTTATTGGGTGTGATAATGGTATTATGGTTATGCTTTTAAATGTTTTATTATTAATGGTATTATGGTATATGTTGAATATCAGTCTAAATAAAGAGGTAAACTGAGGCAGGCTCGAATTGTTAGAAATTGAGTTCATTTGGAAATAGCAGGAGAATTGCAGTCTGGGACACACCAAGCTACAGGTGAGTCTGTTGAGGGTTTGGGGCAGGTGGTATTCATGGGCAAGAAGTGCAAAGAGTGGGGAGTTCAGCCAGAGTTCAGGCAGTAAGTGCATAGGAAATGGGGAGGGATTCTTGGTGGATGTTCATTGGTCAGGAGTTAAGTTTCGGGAAATCAGTCTATCCGTTCTTAAGTTTTATTTTCCTGAGGGTGCATGCCTGAGAGTCTCCATTTCACATCCTCCCGTTCCACTTTAGGCTGAAATCTTTTCTCAAGAGATACGTACTGAAATATTTACAGGTAAAATTTTTAAATGGCTGGGATTTTCTTTTAAATATACATTAGCAGAGATCTTTTTCTTGATATGTGTTTTTGTTACTTGCTTATGTTAACTTTATGAAAACTTGTTGTCCTTCACACTTAAGATTTGTACATTTTTTTATATGTAAGTTCTTTTTAAAAAATTTTAGGGAATTCCCTGGTGGTCCAGAGGTTAGAACTCCTCGCTTCCACTGCAGGGGGCATGGGTTCAATCCCTGGTCAGGAAACTAAAGCTCCCACATGCCACGTGGCATGGCTAAAAATAAATAAATAAATTAAATTAAATTAAAATTAAAATTTTACAAAGCATTGAATTTATTAGATTTTTGATTTACAGAAAATACATATAGATGGTTTTAAAAATCGGTTTATAAGGAAAGGGTATACAATGAAAAGTATGTCTTCCTCCCCCTGACCCATTTCTTCTCTCAGAGGCAATAGCTATTACCAGCATTCATCTGGAGGTATTTTTATACGTGTACAAGTATGTGTGTACAAGCATGTCTTGGAGATAATTCTATGTCAGTATATATAGATTTTCTAACTTTTAATAGTTACATGTATTTCACTGTATGCATTACACTTGTAACCTAGTGCTGGACATTTAGGTGGCTTACAGTTTTGGTGACTCTACATAGTGCTTGTGTGACTGTCCTTGCCTATAGATTTTAGTACTCATAGGTTTTGAAATGTTAATAGATGTTGCCAAGTTGTCCTCCAAGGTGTTTGTATTAATTTATTTCTGTTTCCACCCACCGGTATGTATCAGAGGGCTGCAGTTTAAAAGTATATTGGTGCATAAATAGTAATGCCCTCAAGAGGGAGATATTTTCAAAATAAATGGACCATTTCTTAACAGTTCTTATTCAGGCACCTTAAACAAGGAGAACATGGCTTGTTTGTTTGTAAAATTAGTACTGAGAAACATCAACTGAAGTACTTCCAGAGTGAAAGGTTTTCTCTTCTAAATGGTGTGATAAATAAATATAAATTTTGGAAAAATAAAATAAAAATAAAAAGTAAAATCAATAAGAAAACTTTGAATTATCCTTATCTAACAAGAAGACTAATGAGATAAACTCAAAATTTTGAAGGAATGGATTTTGATGCCTTTTCTCTCTGACCTTACCCTTGCTATTGGGTAGATCTTGCTGTTGTCTGGTTCAAAACAAATGCACATAAACCTTATGTAGCAGGCCTAGTTATAGGATTGCATCTTGTGTTAGGTGATGCAGGGAGGGTTTAAAATAACAGCAAATGGCTCAAATTTGGGTGGTATCAGAAGTAGGAATAATTCTGTGATTGGGTTTCTTTCAGAATCTTACCTAGGAGGTAGGAAGAATTAATTGGGGCTAAAACTGTAATAATAAAGTAACAACAGTTCCTTATATTAGCCAGAAAATGGGAATATTTGATCATTTTTGAGGTTTGGAAAGTGTTGTTGTTTTTGCCTTTGCTCAGACCTGATTACTAAATTGCCTTATTTTTGTCTTGCTCTCTCATGGTCACAGAGTGACTTTGTCTGATGCTAATATTTTATGAATTTTTTTATGTTTTACAGAATACCTTTGTCAGCCTGTGAGTGCCAGGCCAGCTCCTGACTGTTTTTCTCTTTTTCAAGAGATAAGACTCATGAAGTTGCAAAGGACATAAAACCCCAACCAAACTGACTTAAGCAAAAAGGTAAGTCCAGGGCTATACTGTTTATATTACATATATATTATATTTTTATAGATGAAGTAATTGAGGCTCAGAGTGATTAAGTAGCTGAGCTTGGGTCTGAACAGTCTGATTCCACGAACTTGTTTTGTCCCATTACTGCCAGGCGCTAAAGTATGAATGAGCAGAAGGAAAAGGACCTACCGACATGGTGTGAATGGATGGGAATGGGAAGCAGGAAGGGAAAAGTTTGGATAGTTAGGTTGGGGTGAGAGTAAGGAACAAAATGAAATGGAGATGTGTGTTTTAAGGCAGGGCAATGAAATGATGAAGACCATGTTTTAGGAAATTTAGTCTGAAAATAACATGCAGAATGTATTATTAGTTGGGAGAGAATGAAGGCTGGGAAAATAGCCCCCCCTCAAAAAAAAATTAGCTAAGAGACACTAGTAGTTACCTGGGCAGGAGGCATTGAGGGCTTGGTTTGAGAGGAAGGAATGGGTGGATCCCAGAGATCCCAATTTCATTTATTTAGTCCAAATCTAAGGGAAAGAGCAGATCTTGCAAAAACTATGACTAAGTACCTTTGGGTCCTATCTGGTTTCAAAAAACAAAGTGGCACAGAAAAGCGTGTGTGTGTGTGTGTGTGTCTGTGGCCTACACATACTTTACAGTTTTACTAATGCTCATGGAAGTATTCCTAGCTCCATGAAGCGGTGTAATTGGATGTTTTTTTCCATTAGATGGAGCTATATCTTTGTTACAGGAGAATTTATGAATTTTTATAAAAGGAATGCTTGATAGGTAATGAACTTTAATGTGGAACAAGGAAGAACTACATATTAAAATGGTTTTTAGATTAACCATTTTATTTATAATTTTTGAAATATCTTGAGTTGTTAACATGGGTGCCTTTGCATGGGTCTTATATTTTACATACTCTGTTCATATAAAGCATGTTTAATAAAACTTTGTTTCTTGTGACTCCCTTCAAAAGGGCCCAAACCAAACCCTACCCCCGGAACAGTAGTACCTATAATAGTATTTCAGTTAGGATATTTCTCGATACAAGTCCACAATCACTTGTTTGCAATTCTGAAGTTCAAAAAGCCAGAGTTTGCAAATAAAAAACCAGGAAACTCAGTTGAATTTGAATTCTAGATAAATACCAAATAACTTCTCTAGCACAAGCGTGTTCCATGCAATATTTGGGACATATGCTAAAAAATTATATGCTGTTTATCTGAAATTCAAATTCATCTGGACATTCTGTATCTTATCTTGTAACCCATTCTGAAAACCAAAGGTTTTTGTAACTTACTTGGTTGGAAAATGTAACCTAGATTGATGCGAGGCTATTCATACTCTTTACCTCACTTAGTGCAAGTATTTGTATGAATAACTGCAGAAATATTAATATGTTTGATTATGGATACTGCCTCAACTTCACTGGGAGTGCTACATAATATATGATATTTGTACCATATTATTGTTTCAAAATCAGAAAAGTACTGAATTTTAAAATACAGTTGTCTCCAAGGCTTTTAGAAAAGAAATCATGAAACTGTGATAAGTTTTATTTTATATTAGTAAACAAGAAAAATAAGTATGCAAAAAATTATTTCTGGGAGCTTCCCTGGTGGCACAGTGGTTAAGAATCCACCTGCCAATGCAGGAGACATAGGTTCGAGCCCTGGTCCGGGAGGATCCCACATGCCGCGGAGCAACTATGCTCGTGCACCACAACTACTGAGCCTGTGCTCTAGAGCCCGTGAGCCCCAACTACTGAGCCTGCATGCCATAACTACTGAAGCCCGTGGGCCTAGAGCCCATGCTCCGCAACAAGAGAAGCCACCGCAGTGAGAAGCCCGCGCACCGCAACAAAGAGTAGCCCCCGCTCGCCGCAACTAGAGAAAGGCCGCGCTCAGCAACAAAGACCCAACGCAACCAAAAATAAATAAATTAAATAAATAAATTTAAAAAAATTATTTCTGAAGATATTGTAAGAAAAAATTTAAAATCCAAAATTAGTTCATCATAGGTAATATGACTGAGAATAAACCTAATTGCTTTTGAAAAGAGTGTTTTGGTTTTCTCTGCTTCAAAAAAGTCAGAAAAGTAATGTAGAGAGCAGGGCATCTCCAGTTCAAGCTGAAAAAACAACTGAGAAATCATTTAGTCATCCCCAGCCCAAACAAAATTACCTCAGATTCTGAAAGAGAGATGGCCATCTTCCCGTTCCTTCAAACAAAAGAAACCTTATGGAGGGACACTGCCGAATTTCCTTGGCATTATATTTCAGAATGTTGTTACTTTGCTACTTAGGAAATGCTTTCTAATTTGTCTTAAATCTGTCTGCTTTCATCAGATATTTGATAGAGTCAATGTTAAGGACCGTTAAAAGAACTGCTCATTAACATTTTCACAAATATACCTTTACCTCATTGAATATTGATTTCCTTCTCAGCTTCTATTTCCAGCTTAAATAATCTCAATTCCCTTCAAGATCTTTCCACTGTAACCATTTAACAAACTTTGTAATTATTAAAAAAACAACTAGCCTCAATCTTGTATGCATTGGTGTATTAAGGGCATAATATATAGGAGGATTACTTTTCTGTAGGCACCTATTAATATATACACACATCCCAGAATTATGCTCCAGAACAGTCTCAGTGTTTATAATGTATCTACTAGGTCTTTTCCGGCTAGGCCTTTTTATACTGAATCAATTTCTTCTGATAACTTTGAAAATCGGTTTTTGCCAAATAAGTTACCTAGTGTTCTCTTTTTTATATATGTGTTTGCCTCTATCTTCCAACTTTCTAAAATCAGCTTAACATCTATTACATACTCTCACATCGTCAGCACATTGGTGTTGGTCTGTGTCACTAATTAAGAAATAATGCTAGTCCTTCAGTTGTGCATTTATAACATGAATCATATCCAGAGGGAAACAGGTCTTGTTTAGGACCATTGTACAAAGTGGTCTGCTCACAATGAATGTCAAAATATGTACAAAAATATATATGTATAGGTACATTCAACATATTTGTGATCACACTATATGAATACTTTTGTACCCTTATTTTTTAGTTAATATTATAATGTAATCACTTTCCCCACAGACAATTTTTATTGGGTACCTCATGTAGATTCACCATAATTTGCTTAAATTACTTCTCTATTATTGGACATTTTTGGGTTATTTTAAATTAATTTACTACTATAAACATTATGGCAATGAACATAACGTTTTGTTTTTAAACATTTGGGATTGTTTAGGATAGATTTCCAACAGTTGAATTGCTAGGTAAAAGAATGAGAGGTAATTGAAGGCTCGATACATATTGCCACATTTCTTTCCAAAACGATTGTGTCAAGTGATATTTTAACCAGCAGTATATGAAAGTGAATATTAAGAATCTTAAATGCAATTGTCAGGTATCTAAATAGGATGGTCCCTTTCTTATCACTTTTTGATATGACTCTTCACTCAAGATTTTTACCTAAAGATAACTAAAAGCATTACCTAGAAATGAATAAATCCACCCTTAGAATGAATGATATGCAGTTTACTAAACCCAATGTTGATATATGGGTTTTAGTTAATATAGAGTTAGAAGTACAGAGAGTTGCTGATGCTAATTATAATCCCTCTTCATTAAAGAATGGTGAGGCTAATCCAACATGGCTGATCCAACATGGGGGCACGTGGACAGCCTTTCTCCCCTTCTTTGGAGGCAGAGAAATTGAGGAAGGACAACCTGCCACCTCTGCCTTATTAAAATAGCATTGAGTATAAAGCAGAAACTAAAAAAAAAAAAAAAAAAAATAGCATTGAGGCTCCTAGTGGTACTCATCAGGCCTGTTCCCAAAAATTCCACCTCTCTTTCTGGACACATGATGAGATTGCACCTTCCCAACTCCTTTTGAGGTTAACTGTGGCCATATGACTTGCCTGAGCCAATGAAATATGAGAGGAAAGTCACAGGTGCCACTTCCGGGTGGCAGCTTTAAAAGTCAGTGTATGTTTTGCCACTGCCCCTTTTTGCGCCTTGGTGATTGTGGAAGCACATGTTGAGATGGCATCTCCATCAGCCTTGGTCCCTGATGGCTCAGCGAGCATCCTTGCCAATCTGTGATGGATACGGAAGTGTGAGTGAGAAATAAACACTGTTTTAAGCCACAGAGATTTTTTTTTTTTTTTTTTTTTTTTTGCGGTACGCGGGCCTCTCACTGTTGTGGCCTCTCCCGTTGCGGAGCACAGGCTCCGGACGCGCAGGCTCAGCGGCCATGGCTCACGGGCCCAGCCGCTCCGCGGCATGTCGGATCTTCCTGGACTGGGGCACAAACCCGTGTCCCCTGCATCGGCAGGCGGACCACTGCGCCACCAGGGAAGCCCCACAGAGATTTTTGAAGTTTGTTTCTACAGCAGAAGCTAGCCCCTTCTGACGGATACACATCTTTCAACCCAGCTGCCTATGGGACGGTGGCTATTTCCCCATCAACGGTGAGTCAGAGCATGTGGGTAGTCTCACTCCTGTGGATAGCTCCCTGGCAGCTTCCATAGCCAATTCCTGTGCAGCGTCTTTCTTCTCCAGAGTACATAAGCCATCTTTTCCCCTCATCACATCATACCTAGTTTTTGCTTTGTCAACTTTGCTTCTTCTGTTCAAAGGCAAGAAAAAGGAAGCTCTCCTTGGTTATATTCAAGGGTGTAAAGCAAGTTGGGAGTGTGGTGCAGGGGAAGGCATTGAGAGTTTGCATCAGGACTCATTTTTACTAGTAAAACTTCTACTCATTTTGCTGGGTCTAATCCTGTCTTTACCCAGGTTCATTCATCGCTGTCCTTTTATCTCCCATGGCTGCTCACACCTCAGGCAAGTCACAGTTCCTTTACTCGATAAGGACTGATAATAAAGGTGCAGATTTTCTTAGTCTCTTTTTCTACAGTTCTCAATTCCAGATTTTAAAGTGTAGAATCTTCACAAACCATATTTCTACTTCTATTTCTACTTCTATTGCACCACCACGCAATTTATTTACTACTACAAGCATCTTTATAAATACTGGAAGTTAAGAATGTTTGGCTTAATGTTACTCTGCATACTAGCTTGGTGCCGCAAAATGATTTCTTTTATTTATGTGACTCTGATAGGTAGGGTGTATAGGCTGTCCAAGCATTGTTTTCTTAAGGGAGACAACCTCAGAGTTGGACTTGACCTTGAGATGTTTTCCTTCATTATTAGAACAAAGAGACAAACAAAAACATAATTCTGTGGTTATTTCTTGTCTTGCATCATAAAATCCATTACTGTATCTGTAGCTGCCTGGATTTTGATGTTTGGGTATTTCACACTGATTTATGTGAGGGTTATGGAGACATCTTTTGATTATACAAGGAAATAGACATTGTATAGTAGTTTAGAATGATGCTCTGGAGAGAGAAAACCTGGATTTATACCCTGGGCTTCCTCAGTGTAAATTAGAGATGCTGAAACCTATCATGAAGGCTTGTTGTGAGTACTTAGTGTGAACGTAACAAGAGAAAATAAAATTGTTGTTCATAAGCCCCCTCCACTTTATAAAGAAGGGTCTTAATTTGCTGACAACTGTGTATATAAGTATGCAGGTTGGAGGTGAGAGATTGGAGGAAGGAAAGGGAGCCAGAGGGGCTGGGGGCTCTTTGAAGGATGAAGGGTGATAAGGAAAACCCAAGCTGGCAGCAAAGCTGGGGAGTGAGGGAGGAGAGACAGCACTGATTTGGATGTTTGCTGCAGTTTTCTGAGAATGTGTAATGTAAGACCTCTCTTCTATTTCCCATTTAAAATCTGTAGTAAAAAAAAATCTCAAAGCGCTAGGAATGACTGTCTTTCTTGTGTAAAACGGGGCAGGGGCCTAAGTGCCTACTGCTGTTGGGTGAAAACAGAGTCAGCCTGTGAGGATGAATGACAACCTATATCTTCATTGTAAAGAAAACTACTGCACTGCCTGGCAGGTCCAGGAGTCTAAACCCCTTGTACACTCATTGTCTGAGAGAGAAGAAGGTGTTTTGTACCAGGAACAACAGTGGACATTTATGGCATTTGAACAGAGTCATATCTGCAAAGGTCTGTGATACAGCAGTTAGAGACTGAAGTAACTGGTGACTAGCAATATAATTAAAGAAGACATTGTTTCTTGAAGTCTGAGACTTGAACAATTGGAGACAGAAAGACCAAGAATTCAAGCACAATATAAAGAAACAAAATGTTTGAGTGAGGACTGAGACTAGCATGTGATACAGTCCAGCAAGGGGCACAGAGCTGTAGCCCTCAAATGATATTGAACAAGGCTTTGAGAATCCAAGACTTTAGATGGGACCATGGCTTCCCTAGTAATTTCTCTAATCATTTCTGATTCATGGTTTCTTCTGTATCCTAGAGAGAACAGTTTGGGGATAATACCGTTTTGTTTGTATACTATTTATATGATATTGTTTTTGTTTTAATATTTATTTGTTTATTTATTTGGTTGCATCGGGTCTTAGTTGCAGCAGGTGGGCTCCTTAGTTGTGGCATGCGAACTCTTAGTTGAGGCATGAATGTGGGATCTAGATCAAACTCAGGCCCCCTGCATTGGGAGCGCAGAGTCTTAACCACTGTGCCACCGGGGAAATCCCTTGTTTTGGGGCTTTGTTTAAAGCTTTTTTGGCCTCTGTTATTAACTTTATCACAAGTCATTTTATTTGGTTTTTTATTTTTATTTATTACTATCTTTTTATTGAAGTATAGTTGATTTACAATGTTGTGTTAATTTCTGCTGGACAGCCAAGTGACTCAGTTATACACCTATACACATTCTTTTTTTTATGTTCTTTTCCATTATGGTTTATCACAGGATATTGAATATAGTTCCCTGTGCTATACATTAGGACCTTGTTATTTATCCATTCTAAATGTAATAGTTTGCATCTACCAACCCTAAACTCCCAGTCCACTCCTCTCCCTATTTGTTTCTTCTTAATTGAACCTTTAATAAAATTCTCAGAAAAGACACTCAGGTACCTAACCTAGAAGGATACGAGAGTACATCTATGGCTATGTTTTTGAATCCCAGAATGTAGAGTAGGTCAGTAGCCATCTTTATGAAACCTTGTCTCAACAAAACTCCTTTCTTCACCATTGTGCCATGACTTGTAAACTGCACAGTGTGTATTTGGTAACCCAGGATTTTTTTTCCAGTATCCTTCCCCCAAATTATGAAAGTGATAAACACTATAAAAACCATACAAAATAGGAAAGCATAAAGAAGAAAATGAAAATCATACTTAATCATACCACCCAGAAATCAATATTTTGTTTCCTACAATGTTAAATTTGAGTTTTGGAAACTAAGTTGATGAGCTCTATAAAGAACAACCCTGGAAATCAAAGATTTGCTCTTTGGTCAAGATTGAGGTATATATGTCCTATAAAAATCCTTAAAATTTGCAGGAGAAATCTTCAGTTTTTAAAATTCTTTCTTTCTTTTTTTTTTTTTTTTTTGTGGCCTCTCCCGTTGTGGAGCACAGGCTCCGGACATGCAGGCTCAGCGGCCATGGCTCACGGGCCCAGCCGCTCTGCAGCATGTGGGATCTTCCCAGACCGGGGCAGGAACCCGTGTCCCCTGCATTGGTAGGCGGACTCTCAACCACTGCACCACCAGCAAAGCCCTTAAAATGATTTCTTAAGCACCCTAGGATTTAAGTATTTGGAACTGCAGAAATGAACATTTGATTTATTAAAATAATTAGGTATTTACTTCCTTGCTGAATTTGCTTAACTACCAAACTAGAAATGTATTCATTGCTCTAGGTGTTCTATCACAGCTGATATTTGTGTGTGCAGAAACAGGGAAAAAGTACCCACTTTCTCCCTTATTATCATGAAAAAAGAGGACTTTTCTCTTTTTTTAAATTATATATCTTTTATTGCAAGTACACTGTTTATTATAGTGTTCCTTAACCTCTTTACCTGTTGTCTTTATTCTTTGTCTTGCTTTTCTGATTTTAGTCAGAGAAATAAGATGGAAATGAATGAATAAAGTAATTTTAAATAATGAGGACTCAATATATTGACCCATCTCACCCTGTAGTCACTTAGAAATTATTAAATTCTATGGATAAGGTCACAAAACACTAAGTCTACTAAGGAATCTGTATACATGTCTGCTTTAGGGTGTTTGATATAGTGCTTTGGTAAAACAGAGGCCTTGCCTAGAAAGATAAAGTTCAATGAGAACAATGTTTCTGGTGATGTGTCTAGTGGAGAGGAAGAAACATAGGGAAATTCCCCAACTGTTTTGATTAGCCTAAAAAAGTTTATCTAATTAGATGATTTTCTCCAAGCACATTCAACTTTTTAATTAATTTTCACTTAATTTAACTAGAGAAAGCTGGTCACCATTAAAAAAAAAACCCTCTCACTCCCTACACATGTATAAACTAGATCATCTTTATGAAGATGTTTAGAAATGAACTGAAATGTCATTAGCATATTTCATTTCTTAGTCAAACCAAATAAGGCAGAACACTGATACAGAAAACATGCCACTTCATCTTGAGCTAAACTTAAAAAAAAAATCTGTCTTTGACCAGATTTCTTCTCAAATTACTATTTTAGGACCACGTCTTATTTCTAACAAAAATCATCCACCAAAGACGAAAAAATACCAGTGGTTTTGAAAACATCCTTGCTACTGCTGTGTTGAAGAAAAAAAATGTGTCTTATTAAGGCATCTTCGGCTGGCATTTTTCACGAACTGATGGACATCTATTCAGCCTGGGCACTGTGCAGCTCAAAACACTTTTTTTCTCTCAGCATTCTTACAGGGTTCTGTGCACTCACTGGATGCCAAAGATAACATCTAGATCAGCAATTTCTCATAAATCATTGGAACACGGAACATGAAACAAAGAGAAGAAATCAGGAATTCAATAATAAATATGGCAAGGTGCACAAACAAGAGAATTGAAACCAGATGAAAAGGAGCCTTTCAGAACAGAAGGTCAAGAAACGTGTTTCCCCTGCTCCCTCAAAGCCTTAGAGTAATCCCTCTGTGCTTCCCATCCGACCATCAGCTTACTGCTCTGAGTTGGTTTTGGAATATTTATGTGGTGGATTTAAGGCTTTAACATACAACTGAAAAATTAGTGTCGTTTATTTTAGTTTGCTCAAGGCCCCAGGCTATTATGCAATGAAGAGGAAAATAGTGTTTATTGTACTTTAAGGAATACTGTGCCCACAAGCCTTGAAATAAATTCTAGATATGTGTATATAAATATAGCTCAATTTATACAATAGATTTTTTAAACTTGAAGTTACATACGTGATAATAAAGTAATGTGACTAGTTCTGTTCTTAAACAAAATGTCAGGATTTCTCAGGAGCCATCTGAGGAAGATATACTTATCTTAACACTTGACATTATGAAATATGTTATGGGAATATCTCTTTGAGTCTAGAAACGCTGCAGTTCCTTTTTTAAAATACCTTCTCTGGTGGCAAGTCATCATCATTTGTTAGTGGGTTTGAACTTCTGGAAACATAGTCATTTGGTGAGAAGTACGGTAAATGATGTAGGTAAAATGATTTGTTAAAAACAATGTAGAATAATAAATTAATAATAAAAGTAGTTTTGAAAGCATTTCCAAGGAAAAGTGACAAAATATGAGCAATGTCTTCCCACACAATTGTTCAACATGTAAGTTGAATATTAGGATTTTTTGGACTTTGTTTGTCTTATAACAGAGACTCTCATTTTACTCTTTACCTTGAATATTTTAATTTAATTTTAAGTGCACAATGAGAGCTCACTTGTAAAAGGCATCCTAAGCAATCATTATAGACTAAAGAAATTATGATGTGAGAAAATAAGTAAATAGTTGATCACTTTGTAAGTTCAGGTTTATGAACACTTGAATGTTGTTTGTTTTTCTAAATCTGAATGCTTTCATGGCATATTTTGTGGTTAAATTATCTTCAAGATACTGAGTTGATGTGTTTTTGCCCCTTCCAGGTCTCCTTAGATTGATTTGTTTACCCTTGATTTCAGTTTCCCGTATCAGCCTTGTCGGAACTGAACCCTTGCACCACAGGCAGACCAGTCTTGGACCCATCTCCCTCAGTGCCTCTCTTAAAGAGCTGCTTTCAGAAGATGAGTTCCTTCTATGCAGAGATGCATTTTCTCTCCTATGGTCACCATTCAAAAACAGCCTAATTCCATTTGTCTCCTAGGTTTCTCCATACGTAGGTAGACATTGTCACATGTGCTTAAGCGTGTGGGTATTAACCAAGACCTGAGACCAGTGACCTGAGGCCAGTTACCAGCCTTCCACTTGCCAACCATGCCATCTCATCCAAGTTGCTTAACTGCTCTGTACCTCAGTTTTCTCACGGGCAAATTTGAAAAAAATCACAGTTCCTAATTTTTTGGTATTGTAAGGCTTAAAAGAGTTAACATAGTTAAAATGCTGCAAAGAGCATCTGGGACATGGTGAGTCTAAACAAACATTTGCTATTATCATTACATTAAAATAAATGTACAGAGTGAGCCTTTTTGCTGTTATAATTTTTTATAATTTTGAAATTTATGGAGAACATTTTCTCAAACCTATAAACATGTTTTACAGCTGATGGTATATTAGCTTGTGGATGCACCATAATTTACTACATTAGTCTCTTATGTTTGATATGTTAGATGGTTTCCATTTTTTGCTGTTTTGAATAATGTGATAACTTCGTTCATCCTTGTTTTCCTAAAATAATAGGAGTTCCTGAATAGTTCCATAGGGTGTGTGCATTTTAATCCTTTTGATATTTTTTCTAAGTTGGACACTAGAAATATATCAACTTACATTCCCATCTGTAGCGACTACATTGATTTCTATAGCTCCCTGTGCACAATTTCCGTCTGCCCATCTGCATAATCCCTCTTCTACTGCTTTAATCTGTGAGGCACTTGTGCACAGTTACCAGACTCCTCACATAGAAAAACAGCTTTTACTGGTTCAGTCGTCCAAATCATCATCAATGATTGATATACTTGGGATGTATTATCCCAAATGTTTGGTTCTTACATTGCCTTTGTCTTTCATCTTGGTTCTATTGATATTTTCCATTGTTCCTACTTCTTGCTCCTTACTTCCTGTTACATATCTGTCTCTCCAAAAAGGTACAAGTCCCCAACCTCAGGAATTTTCTTCAGACATGCTATCACCAGAGTTCTTGGAAGCTTAGGGTCACTGCAGCACAAAGATGGATCTTCTTCCATTAAGCCAGATGCAATGTAAGAGGAAAAGAAAGGAAGGCTTACAACAAAAGCAGAGACAGAAAAACAGTAAAATAAGGGACAAAACAGACACAGATGAGGGCAGTTAGAAGGAACCTCTATTATGGGGCATAATTTTAAGGTAGGGATCATGTACAGGGAAGTTCTTTATATACTGATATGAAAACACATTCAAGAGATATTGTAGGGTTTCCCTGGTGGCGCAGTGGTTAAGAGTCCGCCTGCCAATGCAGGGGACATGGGTTCGTGCCCTGGTCCGGGAAGATCCCACATGCCGCGGAGCAGCTGGGCCCGTGAGCCATGACCGCTGAGTATGCGAGTCCGGAGCCTGTGCTCCGCAACGGGAGAGGCCACAGCAGTGAGAGGCCCGCGTACCGCAAAAAAAAAAAAAAAAAAGAGAGATATTGTAAGTGTGAAAAAAAGGCATGGAACAGTGTTATTGAACAGTGTGTTCCTATTTGCATTAGAAGATAGGGCCTAAGACTATATGTGTATTGCTTGTTTATGCATAATATTCCTCTGCCAGAACACAAAAAACTCTAGAGGCTCTGATTACCCCTTAAGAGGAAAACTGGAGGGTGGAGAAGAGGGATGTGAAAAGATTCTTTTAATTATCTCTCCTTTTGTACTGTCTGAATTTTGAACTATATGAATATATTATCTATTTGAAAGTAGGTAAGTAAAATATATTAAAATTTCTCTCTCATACATGAATGCCTTGTTTTACTCCTTAACTTACATAATGGTGCTTTTGTTTTTAGAACCTACTACCTGCCTTTATCCTAAATTGTCCTATTAGCATACATAATAAAGGACTCCTGAGACTAAAAGGCTTTCTTCTGACAGAATTGTTAATTGTAAATTTCAGTTATCCACAGGCTGAATATGACAAATCTCTGTCATATAAAATCTTTGCAGGTTATCTTCATTTTCATTTTATGTTTGGTGAAAACTAAGGGCTTGGGGTGGTAGGAGGACAGTAATTGCTTCCACGTTTCTTAGAATTAATGGCAGGGTTGGGGAAAAAAGCTAAGCTTTTTCCTTTCTTTCTTTTCTTTCTTTCTTCTTTCTTTCTTTCTTTCCTTCCTTCTTTCTTTCTTTCTTTCTTTCTCTCTCTCTTTCTTTCTCTCTTTTCTTTTTTTTTTCAAAAGAGGAAGCTCATTATGTTTGGGCTCCCCCAGCTATATAGTCTAAAAACATTTTGACTTTTTTCTTCTCGCGGCACTTTAATAAAACTCAGAATGATACACTTGGACAAGTGGTCTTAACAGCAAGGAAAACAAACACTTTATGAAAACAACATCTATAAGCCTCAGCCTCCTGTCTTTTATCTTTACTATTTTCTCTGAGTCTGGCACGAAACAGACACACACCAGTCTCCACAGGGGTTAAATAGAGAACCATCCAAACATCACAAAGCGCAGTCCAGAATTTTGATGACTTCCATTCCCCAACTCTGGTGCACAAGGCCTGGCTGGTGGTGCAGAGACCACGGTGTCCTGGCCGGGACAAGCACTCTCAGTGTGTGCCAGAATCAGCAGTTCTCCTCAGCCCCAGCACAAGACCCGCACGTCTCAGAACAAGCCTCCATCCTCTGTCTAGGGAACAGAGTGTACATAGCTCGCTCCACATCTGGCTCAAAGTCCATTTCTGCTCAATCTTAGATTAGGGCCTTTGCTCCTGCTTCGTTTTAGGTCAGCTTTCAGCATCACTTGTTTAATTCACTAAGCTCTTCCTTCTGTATATGATCAAAGATAGGGACGGAGGGAGAACCGAAGGATCCAGACATCTGCTTTTTAGGGGGATCAGTACAAGGCTGGGGGCTAAGGCATTAGTTTGGGGGTCTTCAGATCTCAGAGAAAGAAACCCTCTCTGGAGCTTGAACTCTAAATCCAGAGGGGTTGTACATAAGGGAAAAAAATACGGAGATACATTAGATGCTAATAGTGGTTTGTTTGAGTGGGGTTATGGGTAATTCCTATATTATTCTTCTTTATAACTTTTTTTACTTTTCAAATTTCCTACTGTGAGCCCACTATCTAGTGGGTCTGTAAGCTTGAGCAGTTACATGATCTTGTGAAATCTATCTCTTTTTAAGAAATCTTTAAAATGGAGACAAGAGTAAAAATGCTTAGGGCTTATGGAAGGGTGACCTGAGATCATGAACATACAGTGCCTGACTTGTAGTTGTCGCTCCATGAACACTAGTTTCCTCACCACTGTGCTCTTCTTCATGCTCTCCTTTCATTATGGGCCAGTGGTTTGATATAGGACTAGCTGGGAGGGTTCCTTCTGTGAGAGGGTTCCTTCTGTCTACACCTGTGCTTCTCAAAGTTTAGTGCATCAGAATCGCCGTGAGGGCTTGTTCAAAACAGACTGCTCTGACCCCTCCCTAATGATTCTGATTTAGTAGGCCTGAGGTGGGGTCTGAGAATTTGCCTTTTTAACACGTTCCCAACGATGCTGATGCCGCTGGGCCAGGGAGCGCTCTTTGAGAAACATGGATCTGTAGGATACACAACAAAAATTAATTTCAAATTATTCTAAACATGAATATCTGATCTCTGTCTTTCCTTCCTCCCTTTCTCCCTTCCTCCTCACTCCTACTGTTTTTTTTTTTGTTTTGTTTTTTGTTTTTTTCTTATTTGGAGGTTATAGAAACCACCAGACTCTATTTCTCACCTCTGTATTTTTTCTCAACAGCTCAAGTCTCTTCTTATGTCAAAAAACCGGCAGGTGGGGGCAGCAATAATGTTGTTTTGCTCTAAGGATCTTCTTTCATTCGGATACCAAGAGAAAGAGGAACAAGCATTCTCTGGACGGTCCCTAATCTGAACTGATATTTTCTACTAATAATAGAAAGACAGTCTCTTTGATGACTGATGCTTAAAAAAAGTTGGAAGTGCTATAGGCATCCTGGTGCCAGGGAATATTTTTATATTTAGGGTCTGTTTAATCTTTTATCAATATAAATATTTGAAAAATAAAATGATCAGGAAAATGGCTAAGGAAAACATTTCAGGCTAGCGTGTGGAATAGCAGGCCATGTTCAGCTTGAAGCCTGAAAAGGCCCTCTTTGTCTTTCTAAACTCTGTAGGATAGAAGTTCTTTGCTTGGGATTCACGAACCCCCTGAAGTTGAATGCAAGATGGTGTGTTTGCTTATGTGCGTTTTTCTGGGCAGAGAGTCCATGGCCTTCAATGGATGATCAAAGGAATTGCAACTCAGAAAACATTAATACCGCCACGGAGACTTGCTTGGTCAAAAGCCACATGTTAAATTTCTTGAGGAAGAAAGCAAATTCCTAGCACGGGACAAGGAGCTGGGCACATGGGCTGGCAAGTGGCCCGTTGAAAGATGAGTGAGGACTGAAGTCTACCAATGAACTCTGTCGGGGAACCACTGCTTTAACTTTTCTCAGCTTTAGTTCCTTCATCTGTAACATGTAGTTAATGAAGATACTCACCTAGTGGAGTTTCATCCAGTTTAATGTGATATTTGCAAGGCCCTTAGCGTAGTATCTGGTGCATGGTAGATGATGCTAAATAAACGGCAGCCAGTAGCAGTGGACGTCATGGTTGCCATCTGGTGGGCCATGTGGTGATCACTATGGAAGCTTTGGGAGCAAAGATCCTGGGCATGTCTTTGGCTCCAACTCAAGGATCAGAGGTCTCCCTTTGCGAGGTGGGGTTATTAACCTCATTTTACAAATCATGAAACTGGGGCTCATTTTCAGTTCTTAGGGTGAGTTGTTATTTATGCCGCATTCATTTATTAGAGCCCTGTTTTCTGCCGGTTAAATTGTATCATATCATTAGGTAAAACATAAATATTTCCTCCATTGTGCCTTGTTGGAAGCATTGTGATTTCCAAGCACTCAATCTCTCAAACAAGTCTGAGAAGCACTGGCCAGGGTGGTGTTTTGGAAAATAGCTTGGCCAAGGCTGAGAACCTTAATTGTTGGTTCTAAACTCTATGTTCTACCCACCAAACCACTGCCCTGGCTGGGAGTGACGCTTGTCCCTCCCACTCCTATATCTTGTGCTCTGGAATCAGTTTTGCATTTAAGCAAAAACGTAACTGAGAAAATGGAAATATAATACACACTGACACACACAAAACAACAGCATACACATACTACTTAAACTGTCTTTTTTTTCTGAAAAAAGGTAAAAACAGACAGACTCTAAGATAATATTTTAACTCACACTGTTGAGGATAAGGTTGATGATAGCACAGCAGAAATGCTTACAGTTACTCCCAGCTAATGAATCAATTGTGTTTTCACAGTTCCTTCTCTTAGCCAAGGACCTCACAAATGGAGCAGTTAGGGTCACGCTACTCAAAATGTGGGCTCTGCACAGTCGGATCAGCATCTCCAGGGAGGTTGTTAAAAATGCAGAATCTCAGGCCCACCCCCACTGCTGAATCAAAATGTATGTTTTAATAAGATCCTCAGGTGATTCATATGCATATTACCATTTGAGAAGCATTTGTTCAGGTAGCCAAAAAGTTTCTTCTGGGGAGTGTGAGGGCAGTTCCAGGGCAGGGAGATGGCTTTCTATTTCCTGCCTTTCTTCCTTCCAGCAGGTGTGCAAGTCAGTACTGGGTATATCTCTCTGCTCTCTGGAGCTGCAGCCTTTTCCTCCCTCTGTGGCTTCTGGCTCATTGCTGCATCTGAGGATGTGCCCCACTTTGACCAGGTGTAATTGCCACCTTCTCCTGAAAAGCCCAGAACCTAGAGAATCAGCAACCAGGCAGCAAAAACCCTCTGTTTCACCAAAATCTGTCTGGTTGGGCACTAATGGGCAAAGTGTTAAGGCTGTGCTCCGGTGACAGAGCTCCTAGAGCAAAGCTTTAAATGCCTTGATGAAAGCAATTGCTACTGAGGACTCTAACCCCTAGTAATGAGGAGCTTGCTGGAGAAGAGGAGGGGTTAGGAAGTGATGAGTGGAGAGAGACCTATTTAAAGTTGAAACGTTGTTTCAACTTCTTATTTTAATCCCTTGCTGGCTTCCCGTTCTAGTTATAGGTGAGCCATTTACATAACAGAACTGTATTTGGTCAAAGTGCTTTATCCCAGTTCCAAGGGTGCTGATTTTCAGGAAGTGTACCTGCACTGGGGAAGCAAATTTGATTCCATTATTGGCCAAGAACAAGCTGATCGTGTAGATTCTGGGTCTGTCATTTCAATGTCACTATCATAAAGGAGTTGGGAATTATTATTATTATTATTATTATTATTGAAATGGTCCCCAAACTTGGGGGTTAAACACCCTAAGGGACAGAGAAGATGTTGGCAGCTCCCCAAAGAGAGAGGAAGAAAGAAAGAAGGTACGTTGAGCCCCCATGGATGGGAGCCATGGAATTTAATCGTGGTGGGCTCAGCCTTTGACATGAGGAGTCCTGTGGCTCCGCAGCAGAAAAGTCCAGTATGGTCTCCTCCCAGGCTTGGGGAGGTTTAGTGATTTGGTGGAGGTCATGGAACTGAAAGGAGGCAGCCCTGGAATTGGAATCAAGTTTAATGAGTTCCTTGGCTTGGGAAAGTCCAGAACAGGAAAAAAAAAATTTGCTTCTCAAACTGTAGCTGCCTCACAATCACCTGGAGAGCTCGCTGAAACACAGAGGGTGCTGGGCTCCACCCCAGAATGTCTGGTTCAGCAGGTTTGGAGTCGAGTCTGAAGGACTGCATTTCTAACAAGTTCCCAGGCAGTGCTGATGCTTCTGGTCCAGGGACCACATTTTGAGAACCATTGCTCTATTGGCTCCCCCCACTGCTAGATAGACAGTCCTGATGTTGCTTTCTTAACAGGCCATTACCTTGTTCTTAACTTACCAAGGTGGGTTTGTCTACTGAACTACAGCAGAGAAAAATATTAACGCACAATAGGGACAGGAAAGATCAATATATACATTTTGAGATTTCTCCTCCCTTCCTAGTTTCTGAGTGGAGGAAGATTCTTGCTTGATGGTCAGAACTCCCAGGGTTTTTCTCTATAGCCCTGAATACTGGAACTAGGTAAACAGACAAACTCAAGGAAGCCTGAGAGGCTAAACTGACGTACACAATAAAGTGTTAAAAGAAAAAGAGATATATTAAAAATCCACTTTGGGGCTTCCCTGGTGGCACAGTGGTTGAGAGTCCGCCTGCCGATGCAGGGGACATGGGTTCGTGCCCCGGTCCGGGAAGATCCCACATGCTGCGGAGCAGCTGGGCCCGTGAGCCATGGCCGCTGAGCCTGCGCGTCCGGAGCCTGTGCTCCGCAACGGGAGAGGCCACAACAGGGAGAGGCCCGCGTACCACGAAAAAAAAAAAAAAAAATCCACTTTGGCTGGACATTGAGAAGAGGAATAGAGGAGAATTGGGGGTAAGGAATATTGGAGAGTGAGAGACTCTGGAATAACCACAGGAGGTGAAAGAGGAGAGGAGAGGAGAAAGGTTCAGTGGGCTTTGGACCAAATGCCTCTCATATCCTTCAACAGATGCAATTAGAGATTGAAGTGTCTCTTTGCTCCTGAACTGTTTCTTTGAGTGTCATATCGTGTGAGTCTGGACCCCATGGATCCTGGGATTGACTAGGGACACAGAATTGGTCTTGCAGTAGTGATGATGACTTATTCTGACACACCTTATCGTCCAGTTCTTGTTACAGCAGGTGGCAAGACAGCAAGCTGGGAAAGCACATCAGGATACCAAGGAAATTCAAGAACACTGGTGTTGCATATCTAATTCTGAATTGTTTCTTAATCTGCACTGTGATTCGTCTTTGTTACCTCCCAACATTCAGTGAAGTCTATTACATAAAACAGCATTGCCTTGGAGAATGAGGAAAAGGATAGTGAGTCCACGTTGGGGATAAAGTGATAATGAAAAGGACAGCAGCTGAGAAGACTGGTGATGAGGACAGCAGGGGAGACCGAAATGAGACCAGGAGGAGAGGTTTAGGAGTGAGAGGTGACAGCCAAGCATCAGGATAATGAGTTCTCCCAGAAAATTTCTGGAGAGCATGGAATTTCTTAAAATTATATTTTGTTTGGCCATTAAAAGCAAAGATGATCCCAAAGGCTGGAGAATAGTGGTGCCTCTTAACATTGGAGAAGAAAGTTGGATCCTTTATGCAATTTTTACAAACTCTTATAACTAATTTAAATGTAAGCATGATCTGCCTTGACACAAGAGGGCCATTATGCTAAGAGACAAGTCACTGGGAGCGCTCAGACTTATAGGAACCAGAATGTGATGAAGAGAGAGGAAAACCTCATAGGAAAGCTGCATCTTGATATGTTCCCAGGTGGATTCGCCCCAATCAAAGAGTTTTAGACAAGGAGTTAAACATCTGGATTACAAGAAATCTTTAAAGAATGGTGGTATTCACAAAGGACTTCAAAGCCTGATTTAATTTAACCAGTTTTTAGACTAAAAAAATCATCTGCCTGGCTCTGAAATACTTGGAGAGCAATTTTACATTCCAGTGCACAGCAACCTGACACAAGATCAAACTCCTATATTTTTCGAGGCTTCAGTTTTGCTGCTCTTATTAAGAACTGAAAGAAGTAGCCTACTTTTATGATATGTCATCATTATATTCTTTATTATATAATTATCATATATATCATTATTATACGATATATCATAATATCATAAAAATAGCCTGGATCAGCACCCCAGGATGACAAAAATGACCCGTCCCAGAAGACAGACATCCACATCTGTGCTGTTATTTGCAAAATAGTTCTGCTAAGGTGCCCAAATTCCCCTTCAGTATAAAGGTGATTTTACCCAGGGGGGTGAAACGTTAGACAGTTCCAGTAGGTTGCAGGTAAAAGGGCTCTGGAGTCACATGATCCCAGTTCCAACATTTCCTAGCTTAACTGCTCTACCCTCAGTTTTCCCATCTGTAAAATGCAGCTAATAAGAGTATTTCACAGCACAGTGCCTGGAACTCAGCACATGTTCAATAAATGTTAGTATCCTGCTCCCTTTGGTGATAAGCACAGTTACCTGGGAGGGTTACTCAATAGCTCGCTAAAAGGGGCAGGATAGGAGAACAAGGATTAGTCTCATCTACAGGCCTTGAGAGAATAGAACAGATAGAGGCCAAGGTGCTAGGCAGGTAGAGAGTCCTGAGTCCTGGCTTGTTTTTAAAACCTCTTAAGTGTCAAGCATGGTCTGTAGGCAGCATGTATAAAATGCCTCACACATTCCATTTTTCAAAAGTATGTGGAGAAAAGGGAACCCTCTTGCACTGTCGGTGGGAATGTAAATTGATGCAGCCACTATGGAGAACAGTATGGAGTTTCCTTAAAAAAACAAAAATAGAAATACCATGTGACCCAGCAATCCCACTACTGGGCATATACCCAGAGAAAACCATAATTCAAAGAGACATATGCACCCCAATGTTCATCACAGCATTGTTTACAATACCCAGGACATGGAAACAACCTAAATGCCCATCAACAGAGGAATGGATAAAGAAGATGTGGTACATATATACAATGGAATATTACTCAGCCATAAAAAAGAATGAAACTGGATCATTTGTAGAGACGTGGATGGATCTAGAGACAGTCATACAGAGTAAAGTAAGTCAGAAAGGGAAAAACAAATATTGTATATTAACGCATATATGTGGAATCTGATAAAATAGGTGTAGACGATCTTATTTACAAAGCAGAAATAGAGACACAGATGTAGAGAACAAACATATGGATACCAAGGGGGAAAGCGTGGGTGGGATGAACTGGGAGACAGGGATTGGCATATATACACTATTGATACTGTGTATAAAATAGATAACTAATGAGAACCTTCTGTATAGCACAGGGAACCCTACTCAATGCTCTGTGGTAACCTAAATGAGAAAGAAATCCAAAAAAAAAAAAAAGTATGTGGACGCTGTTATGGCTCTTAAAAATGCAACTTCATTAAAAAATTAGTTTTGAATTTATGGTAGCTTTGGTCATTCTACATGTTCTCAACCGATGGATGATAAAAGCACAACTACTCTAACAGAGGGCGTGTCTTCCTTTCCACTCCCCCTCCTTTTTTTTTTTTCTTTAATCAAAAACTGTCTCAGATTGGAAAAGACTGGGACTGTCATATATGGGACTGGAGTTTTGTCCTATTGGGGAAGCAAAAAGACTTCGGGTGCCTGGGTTTTGGGACTCAGGAGGGAAAAGGAAGTTTGCAACAGGAGAACATCATCCTGAAAAATGTCGTGGGGTCAGTTTTGCTCAGGCCATCCTCAGAAGAGATGCACAATGTCAGAAAATGGCAATGTCCTGAAAGCACACCTGGCTGTGTGAGGAATAAGCAGATTCTGCGAATGGACTGGGAGATCCGAAATTCCTTCAGCAAGCTGAGATGCAGTTGTTTGCTTTCCCCCCGCATGCTCCATTTCCTTTGTTTTCTCCTCTGCAAATTTTCCCTTCTTTCTCAGTTCCTCTTCTTTTCACACCCACAGAGAACCCGATGCTAGTAGTAAGGAAAACTTGTGAAACAAATATTTTGGTTGTATTCTAAATCAGTTGTCATTTGTTTTCCGTTTCCTCTATTTACATTAGCCTCCCAGCCTGGCTTTGTTTGGAGAGGGGAGTGCACACTCAAGCCTTAGTGCATGAACCAAAACAGGGATGACTCCGCAGCACCATGACAAGCTCAATCAAAGTGTTTGCTCCTAAAAGATTCTAACTTTGGCAGTATACTTTTTAACCATTTGAAGCTTGCTCTCTGAAGGAGATAAGGGTACAAATGGGGTCTTGCCAGTTGCAACCAACCTTGTAGTATAACAAATTCTCCAACTATTTGCCATTCTTGGAACTTTGAATCACAGCATAGATACTATTTTAGATCTTACTTTGTTATAATAAAACATTTTCCTTGTAATAAAAGTATTAACAGAGGAAAATATCTTCAGTGGTTGTATTATACTCCAGTGTACAATGTAGCAACATTTGTGCAATCACCGTCCATTTGTTGGGGATTCAAGTTATTCCCAGTTTCTTACTAAGATAAATCCTGCTGCAATGAACATCTTTGTGAACAAAAGCACCGTCTGCATTTGTGACCCTTCCTGTGGGATAGTCACCTTGAAGTGGAATTCTTTGGCCAAAGAATGTGAACATTTTGACGGGTCTTGGCATATACTGCAGAGTTGTTTTCCAGAAAAGCTGCACAGTCTTACTACTCCATACACACACTTCCCCTACCTCTGTCTGCAGCCTCCACACCAGTATTGTAAAAATAAAATGTGAAATGCTTGGCATACGGTACTTGGCACCTAGTAGCGACTCAGTAAAAGGTAATTGATGATGTTGAGGTCGAACAAGTTTATTCTCACGTTGCCTCTTTGTAGCGGTGCAGGGCTTCTAGGCTCTTCTGGGTTGTACATCATCTGGACATCCAGAAGCACTTGTTTATGTCCCTTCTGGCAAAGCACTGTGGAGGGACTGACTAGCTAATGTGATAACTGGAGCTGTTGGAAGGAAAATAACTTACAGTTTTACCTGTGTGGATTTTCAATAGGTGCTTAAGATTGTAATTCAGTGGTTCTGAGCTCAGACTGTACAATAGAATCATCTGGGAGCTCTGTAAACAATACCAGAGCATGGCCTTACTTGGTTGAGGGTGGGGCCTGGACGTTGGCATTTAAAACATTCTTCCCAGGTAATTCTTTTATAAGCAAGGGATGAGAATCCTAACCCAAAAGATGAGTCGTTTGGAAATTCCAGGCACCACGTGGTACCTACTGAGGGACTTATTTGGAAGCTTTCTTGTGTCTCTTAAAGATTAGACTAAGAATACAGGATAAAACCCTTAGGGGCTTCAATCTTCAAGTATTGGCAAGTATTTACTAACATCCTGCCTTCTCACAAGGCCAGATAATCAACTCCTTCTAGAAAAGTATTTTTCTCTGAGTTTATAATAACTTGCATAGTGCCTCCTGAGGAAGGAACTGGAGCTCAAAGTGGTTAATTAACTTGCTCCCAGTTTGCTAGCAAGAGGCCAAACTGGGAATCAAACCAGGACCCCGAATCCCATGATTTTTCTACCACACGATGTTGCCCTTAAAAATTGCGTTCATCTTTTTGTGCTCATGTAACCGATTTTGATTTTATTTTTTTGCTATGCGGGGCTGACTTAGTTCTTCATTTTCAAAGAAGCTTGCCTCTAAAAGCGTTCCCTTGCCCCCAAAAAACAACAATTGTATTAGTTATTATGGGTGTGTTCTAGACATGGCCCAAGAGGAATGTAGCTGTATCTAGTCATCACTTTATAAATATTGATGAAGAATGGTACAAATGTTTTAAAGGAAACTTTATCTGAAGGAGTGTCTTGGAATTCAGCTGTTTCTTTTCATGTTTTTCAGACCTCCTACCCTGGCACTGAAATCTAAACAGCCAAGGGTGGGCCAAATCCAGTATTTCCTCATTATTGTGGCACCAGTGATTCTGTACCTGGGAGGATTCAGGGTAGGGTGACTCCAGGGACTGCAGTTGGTGCACCTGATCATTGTCCCTGAGCGGGGATGAATATCTCATGACACAGTGGCTCCACAGAAGGAAGTACTGAGTTGCAGACTGCTTTATGAACTCCTTTTTTCCTAAGAATATGAGAAAAGAAAAAGCCCATTTTATAGCAGAGAAAACTGAGGCAAAAAAGTCATTGCTTGACTTGCCTGAGCACACATGGTCACACTGGCCATGCCGGGTGGGAAGTTGTGCCTTAGATGGTTGTGCTACACTGGGCCCACTTCACCACCTTTATCTCTTTCCTCTATTCGTTGCTCATTTAAAAGTTGGGGACAAAGAAGTATGCACAAAGAAGTTTATCGCTGCATTGATTACAATAACAAAATTGAAAACAAATTGACAAACAATAGGGAAATGGTTATGGGAAAAATATGGCCTATTCATTCTATGAAATGTATAAATATTGAATATAATAGTTCAAAAATATTTTTTAATAGCTTGGGAAAATGCTTAAACTATTAATGAATTTTTAAAAATCTTCTTCATCTTCCTGACCTCTAAGCCCATGGTCCACCGACCATTGAATCACATGTGAGAAATGCAGAATCTCAGGCCCCCCTCAAGCCCTGCTGAATCAGAATCTGCATTTTAACAGCACCTCCAGGTGATTCACCACAGTCATGTTTGAAAAGCACTGGTATAAATAACGAGTTCTTGGAGACTCAGTCCTCAGACATCTTCTATACTCAGTTGTGCCTTGAGTTAGTGATTCTAGCACCTGGTAGCATATTAAATTTCTGATTCCATTGGTCTGGGAAAATGGCCTTAGGGACTGGCATTTGTTTCTGTTTTTGTTTTTAGCTTTTGTCTTATTTTATTCAATATGTTTGAAATAATCAGGGGACTGGCATTTGTGTATGAACCTCAGGTATTCAAAAATGCAGACGAGGGCTTCCCTGGTGGCTCAGTGGTTGAGAGTCCGCCTGCCAATGCAGGGGACACGGGTTTGTGCCCCAGTCCGGGAAGATCCCACATGCCGCGGAGCGGCTGGGCCCGTGAGCCATGGCCGCTGAGCCTGCGCATCCGGAACCTGTGCTCCGCAAGAGAGGCCACAACAGTGAGAGGCCCGCGTACCGCAAAAAAAAAAAAACAAAAACAAACATGCAGACGAGATTGAGATCCACTGACTCTATGATTTCCCCTGTGATATATTTTTTAATAGAAAATGCATGATACCAAAGAGCATATACCTTGTATATTAATTATGGAAAACTATATAGAGAAAAGACTGAAAGAAAAGATACCAGTATATTAACCACGATACAAATAGTGGTGAGTTTTTTGTTTTTAGGGAGGGTGAGTTTCTTTATATAGTTCTCTATAAAATGGTCACAAACATCAGGCCACAGATTCAGAGGTGCAATAGACATTATTTTTATGTACTCCAAATTAATTTCTACTTAGAGCCCCAATCTGCTTGTGGTGAAAACTTTTCAGTCAATTCTGCAAATCAGGTTGATTCAGTCAAGCTGCCAATGGCCCATGACATCATTGTGCAAACTGGAAAAAGTATTCCTCCAGGCCAGTGCAGCCCCACATTAGCACACGTGGTGTGATGGCAAAGCACCAACCAGATTTGATCTCCACCTGCTCCCTGGGGCACCTCTCTGCAATGAACGACCTGCACCTCTATGTGTGGCCGTCCTGGGCTCAGCTAATTTAGGACTCCATTTCTTTGACGTTTTAGGTAAATTCCAGGAAGCTCTAATGGTGGCACTGGATTAGGAGCGGGGCAACGGAGGCATGGAGTCCCCACAGTCTTTGTCAGTGACATTGTCCTTGCTGAGACGCCCTGATTCCCATCTGGCCTCCAAGGGAGTTGGTTGACCACACTGATGCTGGAGCCTCCTTGCTTGTCCAAAGCTTCTCCCAGCTGGGTTCTCTCTCAGAACTTCTAAGCCCTACTGGGAACTATTCAGTTGCTCCATGAACCTTATGGGAAACAGGGAACTTCTGAGGCCATCTCAGCCCCAGCGGCCTGGATATGCCCTCTGCCAGCCCCCCGTGTTGCATTTGGGGTTGCTGCATAAAACTTGCAGCCCTCCTGAGCTCCACCCACATTCCCCAAACCCTCCTGTAGGTTTCTGCCATCTTCCCCTCCCTGGGACTGGCTGGGCGCTGGGGCAGGAGTGGGCAGAACACAGAGCCCCTTCTCAGGGCTGTTCTTGGCGTTTCTACCCAGAGAATCTTTTGCTCCTCTGGGACAGGCAAACTGCCTCTTGTATCACCTTGCAGTCTTCCAAATCTATTGTTTATTCATGTACTTCTTGTCCTGGTCTAGGATTTACAAATCAAAACGTTGACTTTAGTCACCAAAGGCCTTTCTTTTCCTCTTCTCCAGTTTCACCCCTTCCTGGCTCCGTGAGAGCCTCCACTGAATGGGGGAAAGGAGGCGTTCTTTTAAGGAAACACGGGAAAAAATGTTGATTAACATCGTATAGTACTATCCTGCCACATGTTCTTTCTGTATTTTGTACAATAAACCAACAAAAGAAGCTGCAGGAAAAAAATCTTGCAGGAATTTTTTTTATAGAGAAGGTTACACTTTTATTTTTTTTAACACTTTCCCTCCTCTTATTCTCTTCGTGATGGGATGACAGCTACTGGCTAACTCTCCTCGAAGCCTTATTCTTTGCTCTGCACGATCGGGAGTGCTGTGTATATATAACCTCATTTCATTCTCACTATGATGTTATCATCAATTTTGAGAGAGAAAACTGAGACATGAAGAGGTTAAGGGACTTGCTCAAGGCCTCACATCCAGCGACTGGTGAACAGCCCTCAGGATTCAAGTCCGGCAGCTCCTGAAGAGCCTTGCACGGGACGCGAGGCTGCACTGCTCTCCACTCTTACCTGTGTGCCTGGCTTCCATCGTCAAGAGGAAAAGATTCCATTGGCGCACTTGAAGGACAGAGGCAGTACTCACACGTCTGTAGTGAATATTTATTTTTTGAAAAGTCGTTGGTAATTGTGGATATGTTTTTGCAGGTGGCCTGATGTCTGTTATTGAAGGGAAAGACAAGGTTCATGATGAAAACCTGACACTGGTTTTGGCTCATTCCTCACAGCAAGCCCAGTTTTCTCACTACGTTTTGTTGATCAAAATGGAACGGAGGCCATAAAGTCCAACTCAGCGTGAGAAACACAGCATTTACTCCTGGGTGTTTGCAGATGTCCATGGGGGCATTTAGGAGCAATACCTAGGGGAACAGGAGAACTTTGGGTTGCCTAATTTCATCTCACCTAGTGAACAGTTGATTCTAAGTTCACACACCCATGAAACCACAGCCAGCTTGCAGCTGGGAAAAGAAAGTTCTAGAGGATGAGAAACAACACTGGGGGCAATGCTTCCCATGTGGGCATTTGGATGGATGAACACAAGTTTCCCTAGGATAAGAAGACAGCTGGTGAATTTCTTTGAGAAGTAGCTGGCACAAAGATGCCATGTGTGTCTTGGCTCTCAATACAAATTAGTTTCTGTCTTCCCTCCTTCTTTGGAATTTAGAATTGTGCGTGGTCTGGTTGTAGGAATTTTGTTAAAAAGTTTTCCTTTCTGTATGAGTCTTCTCAGGCTGCTGTAACAAAATTCCACAGACTGGGCAGCTTACAACAGAAATCAATTTTCTCACCATTCTGGAGGCTGGAAGTCCAAGATCAAGGTGCTGGCAGGATTGGATTCTAGTGAGGCCTCTTCTCCTGACTTGTAGACGCCGCCTCACTCTGTGTCCTCCCATGCCCTCTCCTCTGCACCCATGAGGAGAGAGAGCTCGCTCTCTGGTGTCTCTTCCTCTTCTTATAAGGACCCCAGTTCTATTGGATTAGGGTCCCTTATGACCTCATTGAACCTGAATTATCTCCTTAAAGTCCCAGTGTCACTGTGGGGGAGGGCTTCAACATACGGATTTGAGATGAACGCAATGCAGTTCGTAACGTGTATTGGGTCCTGTTCTGGAATAATAAGTTCTGAAGAAGTTTCAGTCCCTGCCTTAAGGAGCTCCTAGTTTACGGACTGACTCTGTAGCTCTTAGAGTAGTGGGATATTCATTGAGCTGTGGGGACCACTGGAAACAGACCTCTACTTTATTTATTTATTTTTATTGAAGTATAGCTGATTTACAATGTTGTGTTAGTTTCTAGTGTGTAGCAAAGTGATTGGGTTATATATATATATATATTTTTTTCCAGATTCTTTTCCATTATAGTTTATTATAAGATATTGAATATAGTTCCCTATAGAGTAGGACCTTGTTGTTTATCTATTTTATATTAGTAGTTTGTATCTGATAATTCCAAACTCCTAATTTATCCCTCCCCCCATCTTTTTGCCTTTGGTAGCTGTAAGTTTGTTTTCTATCACACCTCTACTTTAAGCGGTAATTCCTTATGTGGCCTTTACTATGGTTGTTTCTTGAACAAGCAAATTCCACAAATATTCTGGGTGAGCAGTGCTGGAGCTATTGTTTTGGTGTGGCAAAGTTGTACACTGAGGCCCTTAAAGGTATCAATGAGATGAATTTCTGGGAAATCCAAAGCAAGAGCTGGGGGTGAACTTTGGCAACTGGACCAAATTAAACACGGGATTTTCCTGGGCTTCCAAGGTTTTGGCCATCTGGGACAACGTCTCTCACACACGCTACACCATTTCCTTGACCACAGCTACAGGAAACAGAGAGGACAGGAAACTTGGCATAGAGAACGGGGCAAAATCTTTGGGGCCGGAAAATTTGGGGTGGGTGTGGTCACAAGAGGAGGAGGCCACCAGCCCTTCTCACATTACCAGTTACGTGGGAAACGGGAAACTCTAAAGGAGGTACACCAAACACAGGAAGCTGTATGCTCCACAGACCCAAAGACCTTCAAGCTCTTCACTAGCTGCAACTAAACCTCCACACTGCAGCCCCCAAACATCCTTGAGTTTGACACTCGAGATTGGCCACCGCCCTGCTGGTGAAACTGTCCATAAACAGTCAAGTAACAAAACCCTGGGATGCAATTTTGCCCTTGAGCCACTAGGGGGCGCACGGGGCTTCCCTCTCGTCAGAAGAGGAGGAAGGGAAGGACAGGCATTATGGGGGTGTGGCGTTAGGGTGGGGCGTTCAGTGTGGTATTGGGGGTAGGGTTAGAAGCTCTTGCGGGTGTTTTTGTGGGGAGCCAAAGATCTAGTTGTTTAAGTAGTAATATGATGTGTATTGACCTTACACAATAGACTACGTGGTGTGGTGAAAAGCTCTGGGGTGTGATACCCCAAACAAAACCCAGTTCATTGCAAGATAAATAACTGACCTGTGTGAGTGTGCGTGCACCATACAGGAGAGTACTCGATGCACACATACACACACACACATGCACAAACAAGACATGCTGTCTGACTTAAATACATTAACACCATGTGTAGACATTGCTTCAGGTTAGAAAATACATTGTGTCCAAATCATGTCATCTTTTCAAAATACACCTGGAGGGAAAATGTTGCCCATATTTCAGAAAGCTTTTAAAGTTCATTCAAGAGTGGTATATCAGCCTAGCCTGCCCAGAGCTAGAAGGATATGAGTCACCAAGTTGGGGATGCTGATCACAGGTAACACCAGATTCCAGTCCCCCAGCCATCCCCTGTCCTCTCCTGGCCCCCTACACAAATCTGTGGCTCCTAGCCAGAATTTGCTGATATTCCTTAATCTCCTGGGGCCTGCCTCCCCAGGTCTCCCAGCCACTGTAACCTGCTTTCTTCTCATACACTTTCTCATATACTAAGTAGAGAACCAATGAAAGCCTTTTTTATATTTGGGGTCATGGGATAAAAGGATCAGAATCATGAAGCCAGGTTCCCCCAGAGCATCCTCACTAGGGTTTGCCACCCTTCACCTCATCTGCAGGAGGTGACTGGCATAAGCAGGGGTAGGACCAAGGGCAAGAGCCCTAAGACAGTCATAAGGAAGGGAAGGGAAGGGAAGGGAAGGGAAGGGAAGGGAAGGGAAGTTTTCTCCCTGTGGACCAGGTACTGGGCTTGATCCTTTCTGTGTCACTATCTCATTTAATCTTCACACCAATCTGCAAGTTGTCGGTTATTATCTCCATTTTACAGATAAGGAAACTGAGGATCAGAGAAGCTAAGTACTTTCTAATGTTCATACAGATCTGGGCTTTGAACTAGCATATTTTCAGTCCTGGCTATAGTGCCACTGTCTACTTTACACGAACCACCTGAGGACTTCCTCTCTATTCTCCCGCTTCTCCATGTAACTGAGGATCTTATGTTGGCAGTGATTACGTGAATGATGATGATAGTAGCTAACTTTTATGGATCACTTACTATGGGCTGAGCAATGCGTTAAGCACCAAGTCTTCATTATCTTCAATTCTCACAATGACTCTACACTGAAATGAGTATTATTATCACTGTTTCAGAGATGAGGTACCCGATGCCTAGGAATTTTAAGAAACTTGCAGAAGGTCACACAACTAGCAAGTGCAAGAGAGAGCCCGGATTTGAACCCAGGTCTGTCTCTAAACTCAAATATTTAAACCACTATGCTTTCCTGTGCATCTTGAGAGCATTTAAGTGTATGGAGACATACTCAGGGCTACAGGACTATCCGAAGATCCTTTAAAAACCTAAAATAATACTTAGCAAAAAGCGGAGCAGTCATATCTTTATGTGGCATGGTATAATGATGCAGCTGGAAAAAATGCTTACATGCTAAAATAAGAAACTTTCTAACCTTCTCTGCTTACAAAAATAATCAACTATGATTATTTTCATTTATTCTGTTCTTGAATTGGAAATTCCTGGAGTTTGGCTGCAATTGCATAGAAAGTTAGCCTGGGCTGTTGTTGTTTGTCAGGAGCCCCTTTCATCATTTCTATAACCAGTTGATGGACTTACTAGGATCTAGGGGATCTAGTTCATCGGTTTCTGGTTCAGTGAAGGCCTTTAAGTAACCAAGGATGAAGGAATGAATGGCTATTTTGTTGTCAATACAAGCATCTGGCTATAAAACAATGAAATAGGGAGTGATCAGGGGAAGGTAGAAGTATGGTTAACAACGAATTTGAGTGAACAGGTCTTGACACACTGAACCTGAGTTAATTGATCTGCTATTCTCCTACCTGCGATATTGGGGACGAAGCAGATGAGCCCCTTCCTTTTTTTTTTTTTTTTTTTTTTTTGCGGTACGCGGGCCTCTCACCGTTGTGGTCTCTCCCGTTGCGGAGCACAGGCTCCGGACGCGCAGGCTCAGCGGCCATAGTTCACGGGCCCAGCCGCTCCGCGGCATGTGGGATCTTCCTGGACCGGGGCACAAACCCGCGTCCCCTGCATCGGCAGGCGGACTCTCAACCACTGCACCACCAGGGAAGCCTGATGAGTCCCTTCTTATCAGCACCTTGAAAAGTGTCAGATTTTAAACCAGATCTCAGGAATTAGTCAATACTCCCCAGAGCAATATTTTTTAAACCTCAGGGTTTGAATATTTCCCTAACAATATTTCAAAGAACAAACAAAAGGATGGGTTCATCAACAAGGGTCAGGTGGGTATTATCTGAATATCTGGGATACGAGTAGTTCTGCTATTTGGTGAGCGAGCCTTGAGAAATAGGCACGGGATAGGATGGGGGAGCATGGCCACTGCCCCAAGGCAACAGCCGAAGGAGGAGGACTCACTTTAATTCCCTAGGTGGCAGCAGCCCACAAGGATTTAGAAGTCCCCAAGGGTGGGACACCTCAGGGAAAGCCTACCTTCCAGAGATGCAAAGAGACGCTGGATTTAGGATTCTGAGGTGAGTGGTGAAGAGTGTGGGAATGAGAGGCAATGGAGCACAGCAAGGAGTTAGAATCAGGAAGCCTGCCTCTAAGTCCACCTCTGCCACTGGCTGGCCATGGGACCTGGGGCAACTCTTTTGTCAACAATCCACCCCCATCAATGATCTTTCTCATCCTCACCCTTATAAATAAATGTGGGGTTGGATGGAGTAATCTCTAAGTACCTTTAGATAGTATATGACTCACAATTTGATGATGCCCCTGGCATTTTCACCACATTCTTTAAAATGAAAGAACTTGATTACATTGGAGAGAGTTGTGGAGGGAATATGTATGTTCTAGAGAGATGCATTATGTGACTGTCTTTTTTTTTTTTTAATGCTGTATGCGGGCCTCTCACTGTTGTGGCCTCTCCCGTTGCGGAGCACAGGCTCCGGACGCGCAGGCTCAGCGGCCATGGCTCATGGGCCCAGCCGCTCCGCGGCATGTGGTATCTTCCCGGACTGGGGCACGAACCCGCGTCCCCTGCATCGGCAGGCGGACTGTCAACCACTGCGCCACCAGGGAAGCCCATGTCACTGTCTTTTTAACAGTGTTTTATGTCCAGAGAATATGCTGACCTTCACAAACTAGGACACTGTTGTTATCCTACCATTGATGAAGGTGTTTTTTTGTTTGTTTGCTTGTTCGTTTGTGATCGGTGACATAATGTGGCCCACCTATTGCTCCCTCTCAGCTGAACCTTCTTGCAGTCCAGCAGTTGTGCCCAAAAGGGATGGAGATTTTTAGTACTGTTTTCCAGCCAGCTGAGCTAAAGCTATGCCACAATAGTTACAATTTCTTTGTTCTTTTACTATGTGCCAGGCACTATGCTAAGCCCTGAATATATCTCACATACATGTATCTCTTTTATTCTAGCTTCAGGTAGCTTTTAACTATCTTTGTTAAAGATAAACAAACCAACCTCTTAAGCCAAGTTCACCTTAATAATAGCTAATATGTACAGTGCTTATTATGTCTCAGGCACTATGCTAAGTGCTTTATAGATGTTATCTTATTTAACCCTAAGATAACTCTGTGGATTAGTACTAGTACTTAATATTATTTATAGATGAAAACTGAGGCACAGAGAGGTTAAACAAGTTGCCCAGCGTGACACAAGCTGATCCATAGCAGAACCCAGGCAACCTGGCTCTAGGATTCCCCAAGACACCACGCCTAAAACAGGGCTAGAGATATTGTGTATATGGTTTCTGTTTTTCTTCCACTAGATTAAAATCAGAATTTTTTTTTCCAACTTACTACAGAGACATTCAGATTTAACTTTGTCCTCTTCCTGGGATTTATAATTTAGGTATGTAGTCACAATAACAAATCTTACCACCATCCTGCAAGACAACGTGACTCTCCCCCGGAGTTTATTTTTACCTATCTACTTATCTACCTATCTTTCAATCAATCATTTATCTATCTATTTCTCTCTCTCTCTCTCTCTCTCTCTCTCTCTGTGTGTGTGTGTGTGTGTGTGTGACTGGAAACGGTGTAGTTGTTAAAAGATGGAGAAATAACATTAGGAGAAAAGAGGTAGATGCTTTTGGCTGCAGGATTGTTTGAAGGGGGAACGTATCAGGGTTCATGAAAAGATATCCATGGCTTGCATGAGTCCTTTATAATGGGGAGCAGAGATGAGAAACGGTGAAGACACTGTGTCTGAAGTGACAGGAGTGCCAACTGTGGGGTCACAGGTAACCTCAGTTGCTCTTGAAGGAATGTAGCTGGAGTCCAAGGTCACACTGGAGGAGTACTGTAAATGTTCCACGTCAAGGGGGCTGAGGACGCTATGCTTCTAAGGCTTTTAATCCTGACGGCAGGAGGATTGGTCCACTTTATAGATGTTTCTTATTTACTATTCTTTAGAGGGATTCCAAACTAATGTCTCCATTTTCGAGATGGAGACGTGAGGCTTAGAGTGGTTAAGTGGCTGGCAGGCAGCTCACCACAGCCCTGTGGAACCAGGAAACTAGCTCAGCGTCCAGTCCAGTTACCTTTCCTCCCCATCCTGTTTCCTTTAGCTACGAGCAGATGCAAGTGTTTATGTGATGTCTCTCTGGGGCCAAGGTGACCATAGAATATGTCTTCTGAATATTTTGTTCAGTATTTATTCATCTCTGAGGTGCCCCAAATCCAAATTGGCCATTGGCCATTGACTTCAGTTTCCCCAAAGGGAGGACTGGCTGAACAGCCAAAGACTTTTATTCCTGAGGAATTTAAATCACAATCTATCTCTGTTCCTCACGGAAGAAACAAGCATAGGCCACTCTCACAACTGTGAGAGCTTATTACATACATGATACTGTTTGGAGCACACTGTCCCAGTGATTCTTGGCAAATCAACAAAGCTTTTCTCCAGCATCACGCTGTTTGGCTTTCAACTGTATTAAGACTGAAGACTCATGTTATGTGCTTCCTACACAGAGCCTCTCCCAGAGTAATTCCTTGGAGGACATTGGTAAGACAACATATTAATTGCAGAATCACCTGTGGTTCCAGAAAGGAATAGTGCTGAGAATAAGTACCATTTGAGATCCATCCTTGACTCCCCCGTGTCTTGTCAATACCCTGAACCTTTTGCTTAGGAAGGCGATATTGAAAGGTTTCTGTTGATTTATTCTCTTTTAAGTTCCTGAGGGAAAACTCCATTTCTAACTGATGATTCTCAAATTGGGAATAACAAGATGTGGTTTAGGGTGCTTTATTTAAGAGATCTGTGGTCATAATCTGAATATAGTTAGTTGGCTGTGAGACATGTCGGAACCTCCACGTATTTCTCTGTACATTCTCTGACACTCCTCCCAGCGAGAGGTAGGGTCTCTTCCCTTTCTCCTTGAATCCAGGCTGCCTGTGATTGCTTTGGGCAGTAGAACATGGCAGGAGTGATGCTGTGCCAGTTCCAGACTTAACCTTTAAAAGGACTGGCAGCTTCTGTTGTGGTTTCTTGGCTTCCTTGGCTCTCATGCAGGAAATATGACTAACCTGCTGGGGGCACCATGTAGAGAGGCCCTGAGACTGCATGCAAGTGGAGAGGAGACCCCCTGAGTCAGCCTCCCAGTTGTCTTGCACCCTCCAACCCAGCCCAGCTGCTAGTTGAATACCTCCAAGTGGCCCCGGTTGACACCGTGTGGAGCAGAAGACTTGTCCAACCAAACGCTGCCCAAATTCCTGACCTACAAAAGCATGAGGTATCATAAAATGGTGGATGATTTCAGCCACTAAATTTAAGGTGGATTTTAAATGTAACAGCAGTTAGCCGAAATATTCACAATAGCGAGAAAGGAAGCTGGGGTGGGCTCGGACCTGAGAGAAGGGCATATAAAAAGCCAGAGACCACTGGATGAGTCATAAGGGGACCATCCCATCTGGGGGGTGGGTATCAGGGCTGGGGTGATGGGGCATCAAAATGCCCCAAAGTTCAATGAACCGTGCATCTACTGGGGCTTCGAAAATTCAAGATCCATTTAGGCAGTGACAGGGTCAAGGGTGGCAGGGCACGAGATTCTAAAAGGGGCCAAGTGGAAAGTCAGGTGGTGGGAGCAGTGGGCTTCCTTGTCTGCTGTCTGGTTTGTGCAGGGCCAACCCCAAAGGAAGAGATGTTAAGTGGTGGGAAGTGTTCCACAGCCTCAGATGAACAGACTGGAAGTCAGAACAGAATCGATCCCCTGAGGGTACTTAGAGGACAAATGGAGAGAGAAACTCAATCATGTGACCACGAAGATGGGGGAGAACTCCCAGTGAAGGCTGTGCTCAGTGGCCCCGGGGTGCCTTCAATGCCTCCACATCAGACATGGGAAACTCTGAAGTAAAACTGAAGAGAAAGGTAGTGAGTTTTGCAGAAGTGACTGCCCATCGGTGTATATATGTGTATGAACAGACACATATATAGAGAGATACAAATATTATCTTATAATTGTTAGGGTCTCGGGAGGAAACGGTGCACTTGAAAGGGTTTGACTGAGAAGTCTTGAGTGAAGAAATAATTTACAGATGTGTGGGCAGGTGTACAGAAAAGAGTTAACAGAGTGGACCGCTATCCTTAGACAGGCCTGCTTGCAAAGGTGGCCCTTGGTTGGCATCTGGGAACTTGGATTTGGGGAGGGGGAGGGTTGCCACTATTCCCTGATAAGAAAGTTTCATTGTGTCTAAACTCTTTGCAAACTGTATGGTTTATGTTGAGCACCTGATTTCCCTCTAGGAGTCTGGCATTCTGGTACGTACAGAGGGGGCCTATGTGACCAGCCTCCAGTAAAAATCTTGGGCACTAAGCCTCTAATGAGCTTTCCTGGTAGGTAACATTTCACACAGGCTGTCACAACTCCTTGTGGGAGGAATTAAGCAGGTCTTGTGTGACTCCACTGGGACAGCCCTCTTGGACCTTGTGTCTGGTTTCTTCCAGACTTCACCCCACGTACCTCTGACCTTTGCTGATTTTGCTTTGTATTCTTTTGCTGTAAGAAATCTTAGCCATGAGTATGAATATATGTTGAGTCCTGTGTGTCCTCTCAGTGAATCATCTAACCGGAGGGTGGTCTTAGAGAACTGACCCCTCACCCGCACCAATATATCAGGTTCAAGAAAACATCAAGGAATGGTGAGGCATCCAGTGACTAGCAACAGTGGGGATTCATTACCACCCTCAGACCTGAAGGGGCAGGAGAAGGAGGCAGTAACCAGAACCGGGGGAGAGCTGTAGCCGTAGGAAGGAGACACTTCACAAGAGCTGAGGCCTTGGGAGAGAAACACTGACCAAACACATCCGTACCTCTCTCTCCTCCTGACCTGCAGGCCTGCTGGTGCCTCCCACTGGACACACCCTACCAGAAGCCAGAGGGTGAGGGAGCCTGGTGAAGTCAGCCTTCTCGGGCACAGCGCAGGTAAAGAATGGGTCTGAGGGGGCACACAGAGAATAACTTATTTTGAAATGTTTAAAAGCAAGTGAGTTTTAACTGTTACTGAGCTAAGTTGCTAAGTTAGCTTGTTATTGAAGGGCAATATTTTACAACATTGCGCTACTCAACAGTCCTGGATGAATCCTCATTGCACATATAGAATAAAGTCCAAATTCCATAGCATGGCATTTCAAGGCCCTTCTTAATCTGGCCCAAGATCCCAGCTTTATCTCCCACAGCACTGCTTCCTCACCCCACAGCTGAATACATTTCACACTCCTGGCCCACCACTATTAGCCATTGCTTTAATATGGCAGCATTCTCCAGCCTTCATATTTTGTTTTCCTCTTCCTTGTTCTTTGTATGCCCATTCCTTGTTACTTCTGCTTAGTGAAGTTGGGTCATGTCCTCCTTTACCAGCCCCCTCAGTGTCCAGGGCAGAGGCCCCAGGCCTAGGGGCCCAGCCACCTAGGAGTGCCCAGCTGAGCCCTGCCCTATGAATTTGTCTTCACACATTGGTTTCCCTTGTGTGGTGACCAGCTTCGAGCTGTTACTCTGGTGCTACTCTAGTACCCTGACGATGCTGCATACTTACCTGCCCCTTTGGATCAACACCCAACCAATGCAGGCTCCAGACCTGTGTTTCTGCAGACCCCAGAGAAGGTGCTGGGACTCTACCCACTGGGCCTGGAGTGACTCCGTCCCCTGCTCCTTGGAGACTGACATTGGATATTGCGCATATGTTCATTTCTTCACTAGTTTATGATCCTCTTGAAGACAGTGACTGTTGCCAATTCATTTCTACACTCTCCACATTGGTTAGTACAATGACTTGTGCATAGAGGGTGTTCAGTATACATCACTGAAATGAATTAATTGGAATAAAAATAAACTGAATAATACCAATTTTTTTAACCTTCTAATCTGTCACTTTTGGAAAGTGACAGGAAAATAGATTGTTCCAGTTTCTAGTTTTGAACTTGGAAGCCCTAAGAAATAAGAAGAAAATGAATCTTCTCTGAAGGAGAACTTTTTCTGTACCCTGGAGGTTTCATCTTTGAGAGATAAAAATTAGTCAGCCATTTTAGAAGGAAGGAAAGGATTCTGTGATATGACTTCCCCTTCCACTTAAAAACTAATACACAAGGCTAAGACTTGCAATTTTAATGATAAAATCAGGTTTTTCAATTTTTAAATAAGAAATTAGTTTAGAATTATTATCAATGATTTAAATTCATTCTGGAAGCTGTTTTATGTGTGCATGGACCTTGCTTTCTTCTTTTCCTAAAGCCATGTAGAATAAAAGCTTGATTAGAAATAAATTTTTAATATTCAATAGGTCGACATCACAAAGAAGTGGTATCCTAGCAACAAGAAGTGAGACAGTGGGGTGAGTAGATACAAACTGTGGATAGATATTCCACCTAGGATTTTTCAGAGGCAATTGATAAGGTGACCAGTTCATGGACATGGCTGATCATTAAATTATGTTCTTGAATAAAAGATCCAGTGGGGAGAAATTTTTCACTTAATTTGGCTAAGTCTTATGGCTTTATACTTTTTAGAGAGTTTCTGAATGAGCTATTCTGAAATTTGGCCATTTAAATTTTCCATAGGATTTTAGGAAATAAACCAGAATTTAATTCTTCTGCACACTTAGCTCTATAGGATCTGTCTAAAGAACCACTTCCATAAGGAAAATGTAGTGAGCTTTGCCAAACAACAAACAATAATCTCTTCGGTGCAGTTAACAGCACTGGGCTGTAGACTTTCAATTTCTTTTTTTGTTTGTTTTTTCATGTTTTTTTTTTTTTGCGCTATGCGGGCCTCTCACTGTTGTGGCCTCTCCCGTTGCGGAGCACGGGCTCCGGACGCGCAGGCTCAGCGGCCATGGCTCACGGGCCCAGCCGCTCCACAGCACGCAGGATCTTCCCGGACCGGGGCACGAACCCGCATCCCCCGCATGAGCAGGCAGATCCTCAACCACTGCGCCACCAGGGAAGCCCTCAATTTCTTTTAAAACACAAATCAAGTATTTACCTGATTTATTTTAACTTGACTATACATATTAGAAATGATAAGTATGCTTATAATCCTCTGGAATCTCTGGGATAGTTTAATAAACTATTACCGCACTCTAGCTATTGAGTTTTCTTTGCCAACCCAGTCAGTTATTTTTTTACAACAGCTTTATTGAGACATAATTCATATATCAAAAGATTCATCCTTTAAAGCATACAATTCAGTGGTATTTAGTATATGCACAGAGTTGTGCAGCCTTCAACACTAATTTCAGAACTAATTTCAGAACATTTTCATCTCCATACAAAGAAACTCATATACATATTAGCAGTCATTCCTCATTGTCCCCTCCAGCCAGCTCCTAGCAACTGCAATCTTTCGTTTCTATGGACTTGCCTATTCTGGATATTTCAAATGAATGGACTCATACAATATGTGGCTTTTGTGTCTGGCTTTTTTCACTTAGTAAATGTTTTCAGTGTTCTTCCATGTAGTATGTATTAATATTTCATTTCTTTTTATTGCTGAATAATTTTCCATTGTTTTGATATACCACATTTTGTTTTTCCATTCATCAGCTGATGGCCATTTGGGTTGTTTCCACCTTTTGCTATTGTGCATAGTGTTTCTGAACTTTAGTGGATAAGTTTTTGTTCAAACACCTGTTTTAAATTATATTGGGTATATACCCAGGTATGGAATTTCTAGGTCATGTGGTAATTCTCTGTTTAACATTTGAAGAGCTGCCAAACTGCTTTCCAAAACAGCTGCACCATTTTACCATTCCCAGAGCTATGTACGAGGGTTCCAATTTCTCCACATTCTCACAAATGCTGTCTTTTGTTTAGTATAGCCATCCTAGTGTGATGTGAAGTGGTGTCCTAGTGCAGTGTTGATTTGCATTTATCTAATGACCAAGGATGATGGGCATAATTTCAAAGACTTATTGGTCACTTGTAGCTCTTCTTTGGAAAAATGTCTATTAAAATCTTTTTTCCGTTTGTAATTTGTTTGTCTTTATTATTGCGTTGCAAGTGTTCTTTAAATATTCTGGGAACGAATCTCTTATCAGATATATAATTTGCAAATATTTTCTTCCGTTCTACGGGTTGACAAAAAAAGACTATTTTTTAGAGCAATTTAAAATTCACAGCAAAATTGAGCAGAAGTGCAGAGAGTTCTCATATACACCCTGTCCCCGTACATGCACAGCCTTCCTCACTATCAACATCCCCCTGTTCCATAGTGGGACATTTGTTACAGTTGATGATCCTACACTATCCCATAATTGTCACTCAAGGTAGATAGTTTACATTAGCATTCACTCTTGGTTTTGTACGTTCTGCGGTTTTTTGTTTTTTGTTGTTTTTTTTAGCCACGCCACACGGCATGCAGGATCCTAGTTCCCCAACCAGGGCTCGAACCCGCACCCCCTGCATTGGAAACACAGAGTCTTAACCACTGGACCGCCAGGGAATCCCCCATTCTATGGTTTTTGACAAATATATACATGTATCCACCACTGTAGTATCATATAGAATAGTTTCACTGCCCTAAATACTCTGCACTCTAGCTACTCATCCCTCCCTTGCCTCTTCCCCCCAGTTACCATTGATCTTTTTACTGTCTTTATAGTTTGCCTTTCCCAGAATGTCATACAGTTGGAATCATACAGTATGTAGCCTTTTCAGATTGGCTTCTTAATAATATGCATTTAAATTTCCGCTATGTCTTTTCATGGCTTGATAGCTCATTTCTTTTTAGTGTTGACATATATTTTGTTATCTGTATGTACCACAGTTATTTATCCATTCACCTGTTGAAGGACATCTTGGTTACTTCCAAGTTTTGGTGACTGTGCTGTAAACATCTGTGAGCAGGCTTTTGTGTGGACATAAGTTTTCAGTTCCTTTGGGTAAATACGAAGGAGCATAGTTACTGGATCATATGGTAAGAGTACGTATAGTTTTGTGAGAAACTGTCTTGCAAAGTGGCTGTACCATTTAAAATTCCCACCAGCAATGAATGAGAGTTTCTGTGGCTCCACATCCTTGCTAGCATTTGGTGTTGTGACTATTTTGAATCTTTGCCTTGGTTGACTCCTCACTCTCTTACTGGTGTCCTTTAAAGCACAATTTTTTTTAATTTTGATGCAGTCCAATTTATCTATTTTTATTGTTGTTGCTTGTACTTTTGGAGTCATATATAAGAAACTATTGCCTAAACCAAGGGCATGAATATTTACTCCTATGTTTTCCTCTAAGAGTTTTATTGCTTTATCTCTTACTTTTAGGTCTATAATCCATTTTGGGTTATTTTTTTATATTTGTGTGAGGTAGGGGTCTAACTTCATTGTTTTGCATGTGGATATCTAGTTGTCTCAACACCATTTGTTGAAAAGATTATTCATTTCTGGTCTTGGCATCCTTATTGAAAATTAATTGATCATAAATGTAAAGGTTTACTTCTGGATTCTCAATCTATCCTTATGCCCATTCAACACTGTCTTGATTACCGAATCTTTGTCTTAAGTTAAAAAAATTTTTTTTATTGAACTATAGTTGATTTACAATGTTTCAGGTGTACAGCAAAGTAATTCATATATATGTGTGTGTGTGTATTTGTGTGTGTATATATATATATATATATATATATATATATAGTTTTGAAACCATGAAGTGTAAGTATTCCAATAGTCTTTTCAAGATTGTTTTGGATATTCTAGGTCCTTGAAATTTCCATATACAGATGGTGGCTTTTTCAACTTTACAATGGTGCAAAATCAATACTCATTTAGTGAAAACCATACTTTGAATTTTGAATTTTGATCTTTTCCCAAGCTAGGAATATACAGTATGATACTCTCTTGTGATGCTGGGCAATTGGCAGCGAGCTGCGGCTCCCAGTGAGCCACATGATCACAAGGTAAACAACTGATATACTTATAACCATTCTGTACTCACACAATCATTCTGTTTCTCACTTTCAGTACAGCATTCAATAAATTATATGAGATATTCAACACTTTATCATAAAATAGGCACTCTGTTACATGATTTCGTTCATCTGTAAGTTAATGTAAATGTTCTGAGCACGTTTAAGGTGGGCTAGACTAAGCTATGAGTCCAGTAGATTAGGAGTACTAAATGTATTTTTGACTTATGGTATTTTCAACTTATGATGGGTTTATCAGGACAAAACCCCACTATAACTCAAGGAAGATCTTTAAGTTTTAGAATAAGCATGTCATTTGCTACAAAAAGTGGACATTGGGATTTTGATTAGGAATACACTGAATCTACAGATCAATTTGGGAAAAAACTGACATACTAACAATGTGTTCTCTGATCTAGATGATAGATGATATATCTCTCCATTTATTTAGATCATCTCCAGAATATTTGGTAGTTTTCAATGTGTAGGTTGTGGACATAATTTTTAAAATATATTTCTAAGTATTTCATTTTTTTGCATGGTATTAGGAAAATAATAGACATATAGATCAGTGAAACAGAATAGAGAGCACAGAAGTAAACTCACACAAAAAAGTCAACTGATATTTGACAAAGGAACAAAGGGAATTCAATAGACAAATGGTGTTAGAACAATTGAACATCCATTGGCAAAAAAATGAACTTAAACACAGACCTACACTTTTCACAAGCATTAACTCAAAGTTGATCACAGACCTGAATGTAAAGTACAAAAGTACAAGAGTTCTTGAAAAAGTAGGAGAAAATTTACACAGTCTTGGGTTTGGTAATGAGTTTGTAGATATAACACCAATAGAAATGAAAGAAAAAATTATGAATTAAACTTTCTTAAAAATAAAAACTTCTGCTCTTCAAAAGACATGGTTAAGAGAATGAAAAGACAAGCCACAGACTGGGAGAAAATATCTGCAAAACACATATCTGATAAAAGGCTTGCATACAAAATATATAAAAGACTCTTAGAGTCAACAATAAGAAAGCAAACAATCTAATTAAAAAATTGTGAACAGACACTTCGCCAGAGAAGACACACAAATGGCAAATAAGCATACAAGGGCTTCCCTGGTGGCGCAGTGGTTGAGAGTCCGCCTGCCGATGCAGGGGACACGGGTTTGTGCCCCGGTCTGGGAAGATCCCACATGCTGCGGAGCGGCTGGGTCCGTGAGCCATGGCCACTGAGCCTGCACGTCCGGAGACTGTGCTCCACAATGGAAGAGGCCACAACAGTGAGAGGCCTGCATACCACAAAAAAAAAAAAACCATACAAAAACATACAAAAAGATATTCAACATTATTTGTTATTAGGGAATGTCAAGTTAAAAAAAAAAACACTACATACCTATTAGAATGGTTAAAAGCCCCAAATCTGACAATACCAATTGCTCCTGGGGATGAGGAACAATGGGAACTCTCATTCACTGCTCTCTGGAATGCAAAATGATATAGCAACATCGGAAGGCAGTTTGGCTGTTTCCTACAAAACTAAAAATAGTTTTTCATATGTTGCGGTAATCATGCTACTAGGTATTTGCCCAGTAGATTTGAAAATTAGAAACTTTACTCATAATATCAAAAAAAAAAAAACCCTGGAAATAATGACCATGTCTTTCAATAGATGAACAGATATATTGTAGTACAACCACTCAGTGGAATATTACTTAGTGATAAAGAGAAATGAGCTATCAAGCCATGGAAGAGTGTAGATGAATCCTCACTGCATATTACTAAGTGAAAGAAGCCAGCCTGAAAAAGCTGCATAGTGTATAATTCCAATGGGACATCCTTGAAAAAACAAAACTATAGTGATGATAAAGGATCAGTGGTTGCCAGAGATTTGGCAGAGGGCTGGGGGAAGTGGGGTTTGAATAAGTAAAGTACAGATGATTTCTTAGGGCAGTGAAACTATTCTCTATGATACTGTAATGATGAATACAAGATATTGAGCATTTGTCCAAACCCGTAGAACTTTACAGCACACAAGAAAACATAAACCTTAATGTATAAGAATTTTAAAAAATCATTTAGGAGGTCAGAGAATGCCAGTATGGAATGTAGAATGTGACAAAACAATCTAACTCTATTACAAGAGTATGAAACAACCTCACTAAAGGGAGTGGGAGAAAGAGTGCTAATCTAAGTACCTTTGGAAATGAGTGGCATCTGTAAACACTAAAGGCAGAATAAACTGTACATAAGCATAGTACTGTAGTTGATAACGTTGTTTCCCACCGAGGTAGAAGTTAGTAACTCTGAACCACTGTACATGTATACTGGAATTGGATAATGAAGCAAATGGATGGAAGATGGTGGGACCCACGTTTTCCACTGTTGGAATGGGAGGTTACAAAGGGGAGGAGGCTAGAATGATGCTTAAGGTAATGGATTAAGTTGGAGGCATCAGTATGAACTTATATTTGGCTTACTATAGATACACATGGTAATATTTGAAATATTTATAGTAACGTGTATATACACAAGGAAATATATTCACACATATATCTCCTTGCTTTATTGGCTAAGAGAGACTAGAAGCAATGACACCCCAATAGTAATGAACACACCTCGCACCCAGATCTTGGTTTCCAATACCATTCTACAATAGAAGGAACCAGGTCTCCTTGGAGAAACGGCTGCTTCTAGGACTGGAGCAGGAAATACACAAGATGCTCCAGGAGCCAAAATGTTAGTGCCAGAAAGTTAGAAAGTGCTCAAAAAGTAAAACCCACAATGATGGGGATGTGTCAAAGGGACACAGGAGTCCACTGAAAGAGCTCCCAGTGGCCAAAGCTGGAAAAATCTGAGCAACAAAATGAACAAGGTAGTATTGGATTATAACCCAAAATATAAAATAAATCTCCATGAGTCCATACTGATATAAATAAATGATTGAATCAATAAATGATGAAGAATAAATAAATCCCCTTTGCAGAAGAATCCCAAATAATTTACATAGATACTCAACCCTTAAAGGAGGTGAAGCGTAACTCCTCACTCCTTAAGTGCAGCTTGTACATAGAGACTACCTTCCAAAGAGTACAGATGGAGGGGATATGGGGTGGGGAAGAGAAACTTTAGAGTGGAGAAACAAATACTATCTCAAGCCATGTGATCAAGTGAACAACAGTGATAAGTGATATTGATAGTATGTACTCCAGCAAACTAAAATATCTGTAGTCAGCCAGAGACACCCTCTTTAGAACACAGTCAGGAACATATCCTACCTCTGCCCAGAGCCTTTCTTCTTTAGATAACTTTTTCACATTATTCAAGGCTCAACTGAGGTCTTGAATACTCTAGCTTAGCCAAAAACTTGTGCACCTCTAGGACGCTGTGGATGGCACTTAACCTGACTCTTGAAATGAGCTATTTATGTGCCTGTTCTCCTACACTGTGAGCTCCTCAAGGGCTGGATCAGTGTTAATTATCATTATATCCTCTAAGCCTAGAGCATTGTGCCTGACACATAGGTGAATGTTAATAAATATTGGTTGAACTAAACTGAACTGAACATTCATTACATTATTGAACACATAAACATAACACTATAGTGGATTTAAATAGTTATTCTCAACGTAATCAGCATCTTTTAAAAAAGATTCTCTCTAACATGACTCATGTTATCTTTAAATCCAAATGATGGCTGTAATGATAGGAATTCACATGCTTTCTAGGTCGAACTCATCTCTAACTGCAGGGTTTAAGGCTAAACTTTTTATTGAGGTGTTTTAGCTTACTTTGCCTATGCCTTCCCCAAAAATGACAAAGGAAGAACATCTAGTAAGAGTTTTACTAATTCTTTCAAGCTTCCATTTGGTGTCATGATGCAGAAAATTACTAAAAGCAACCCTGAGATTTTAAAGATATAGATACAGCTCACAAAGAGCCCTGTGAATTCCCTTCAAAGAAACTCTGTTTTAGGAGAATGTGGTTCATTAACTGCGATAATGAATCAGAGAGAGATGGATATACAAGCATTTTCATAGCAAGAGCTCTGAATTTGTGTAAATGATGTATGGATTAGATGTGGGTGTAAAAACATTGGATGCAATGTGATGAAGGGAAAAAGTGGCATCTTGGGAAGCCTGTGAGACTAAGGTAGTATTTCTCAAATAGTTTTGACTTGACCTCCCATAAGAAAATAATTTTACATCATGATCCATTACATTTATATACATGCATATGTATTATGTATAATGAAATGAAACACTTGCCCTTATTGTGTGTGTTCTCTTCTACTCTATTTTACTTTAGAAAAATGCTAATCTAACCCACTAAATTGATTTTACCTCTCAGTGATGAGTCAAGTTTCACAATTATTTCTCCAAAATTTTATAAAAATTTTCAAATATACTGAAAAGTTTAAAGAATTGTATACTGTACAATGCTGTTTAATTGTACATTGAATACTCATATACCCAACATTTAGTTTCAACAATTCAAATTTAGTTTCAGACACTTAAATGCTTCACATACATATTATAAGTTAGAATCCAGTATTTTTATGCTTATCTGTTTAAGATAAAGTTTACATATAGTGAGGTGCACAAACTTAAGTTTGTATTCGTTTCCTAGGGGTGTTATAACAAACACTGTAAACTACCTGGCTTTAAACAACAGAAATTTATTCTCTCTTAGTTTTGGAGGCTACAAGTCTGACATCAAGGTGTTGGTGAGGTTGCCTTCTTTTGGAGGCTCTGTGGAAGAATCTCTTTCAAGCCTCTCTCCCAGCTTCTTGTAGCATTCCTTGGCTTGTAGTTACATTACTCCAGTCTCTGCCTCTGTCATCACATGGCATTCTCCCTGTGTTTTTCTGTATGCCTGTGTCTACACATGGTCTTCTTGTAAAAACACCAATCATTGGATGTAAGGCTACTCTAATCCAGTATGACCTCTTCTGAACTTGATTACATCTGCAAACCCCTTTTTTTCCAAGTCAAGTCATAGTCACATGTACTGACAGTCAGGACTTCAACATATCTTTTGGGGGACACAGTTCAACCCACGATAAAGTGCATAGCTTATTCCATGAGATTTCACAAGTGCATATACCTGTGCAACTGAAATCCTTATTAGGATATACAGTTGCCCTTCCTTTTCTGCAGTTTCCTTTTCTGTGACCTAGATCAACCACGATCTGAACATATTAAATGGAAAATTCCAGAAGTAAACAATTCATAAATTTTAGAGCTGGTCTGTTCTGAGTAGCATGATGAGATCTTGTGCTGTCCTGCTTCATCCTGCTTCATCCTGCCCTGGATGTGAATCATCCCTTTGTCCAGCATATCCCACCCATTCGTCACTTAGTAGCTGGCTCAGCTACCAGAGGGACTGTCAGGTAATGCAGTGCTTATGTTCAAGTAACCCTTCCTTTACTTAGTAATGGTCCCATAGCACAAGAGTAGCGATGCTGGCAATTTGGATATGCCAAAGAGAAGTCGTGATGTGCTTCCTATAAGTGAAAAGGTGAAGGTTCTCAACAATAAGAAAAAAAATCGTATGTTGAGATTGCTAAAATCTATGATAAGAATGAATCTTCTATCTGTGAAATTATGAAGAAGGAAAAAGAAATTCATGTTAGTTTTACTGTTGCAACTCAAACTGCAAAAGTTACGACCACAGTGTGTGATAAGTGCTCAGTTAAGATGGAAAAGGCATTAAATTTGTACAATAAGATATTTTGAGAGACCACATTCACATAACTTTTATTACAGTATATTGTTATAATTGTTCTATTTTTATTATTAATTTTTCTTGTTAATCTCTTACTGTGCCTGGTTTATAAATTAAACTTTATCATAGGTATGTATGTATCCAAACAAACATAGTATATAGAGCAGCGATCCCCAACCTTTTTGGCACCAGGGACCGGTTTCGTGGAAGACATTTTTCCACGGACAGTGGGGAGGGATGGTTTCGGGATGATTCAAGTGCATTACATTTATTGTGTACTTTATTTCTATTATTATTACATTAATACATAATGAAATAATTATACAACTCACCATAATGATGACAGGAGGCGGAGCTCAGGAGGTAATGCAACAGAAGGGGGATTGTAAATACAGATGAAGCTTCACTCGCTTAGCCGCCGCTCACCTCCTGCTGTGTGCCCTGGTTCCTAACAGGCCAGGAACCAGTACCGGTCCGTGGCCCGGAGGTTGGGGACCCCTGATATATAGGGTTTGATACTGTCCATGGTTTCAGGCATCCACTGGGGTTCTTGGAATGCATTCCCCTTTGGTAAGGGGGACTACTATACAGCATTACCTCTATCCCCCCAAATTCCCTCAGTCCCTTCCCAATCAATCCTCACATTCACTCTATCCCAAAGGCAAACCAGAGGGTTTTTTTTTTTCAACCATAGATTCGTTTTGCTTGTTCTAGAACTTCATATAAAAAGAATCACACAGTATGTGCCCAGCTTCTTTCGCTCAGCATGTGTTTGAAATTCATCCACTTTGTGAGTATAGTTTGTTCCTTCTTATTGTTGAGTAATATTTTATTACGTGAATATCCCACAGTTTGTTTATCCATTATCCTGTTGGTAGAGATCCAGGCCATTTCCAATTTCTGGCTATTATGAATAAAACTGCTAAGAACATTCTTGAGGCATATGCTTTCATTTCTCTTGGGTACTGTATTAGCTTTCTATTGCTGCTTTAACGAATTACCACAAACTCAGAGGGCTAAACAATACAATGTATTATCTTACAGTTCTGCCGGTCAGAGATCCAACACAGGTCTCACTGGGCTGAAATGAAGGTGTTGGCAGAGCTGTGTTCCCTTCTGGAGTCTTTAGGGGAGAATCTGTTTCCTTACCTCTTCCAGCTTCTAGAGGCCACACACCTTCCTTGGTTCACAGCTCCTTTTTCCACCTTCAAAGCCAGCAGTATTGGGGCTTCCCTGGTGGTGCAGTGGTTAGAATCCTCCTGCCAATGCAGGGGACACGGGTTCGGGCCCTAGTCCAGGAAGATCCCATGTGCCGTGGAGCAACTAAGCCCATGCACCACAACTACTGAGCCTGCGGGCCACAACTACTGAGCCCGTGAGCCACAACCACTGAAGCCCATGCACCTAGAGCCCATGATCCACAACAAGAAAAGCCACCGCAATGAGAAGCCCGTGCACCGCAACAAAGAGTAGCCCCCGCTCGCCGCAACTAGAGAAAGCCTGTGCACAGCAACAAAGACCCAACATAGCCAGAAGTAAATAAATAAATAAAATAAATTAATTTTTTTAAAAAAGCCAGCAATGTTGTATTTCTACGACCATTCTTCTGAAATCATACTTCCCTCTTACTCTCTTCATTTGCCTCCCTCTTCCACTCTAAAGGATCCTGTATTTACATTGGGCACACTCAGGTAAGCCAGGATAATCTCCCCACTTTAATGTCAGCTGATTAACAATCTTAATTCCATCTGTGACCTTAATTCTCTTTTGTATGTAACACAGGTTCTGGGGATTAGGACCTGGACATTTTGGGGGGTATTATAACTACTTACCACAGGTGCATAGTCAGGAATAGAAATGTTGATTATAAAAATAATTCTTTTAATGTGTATTACTCTATTAAATTTACTTCTTTTTTTTTTTGGCTGCACCGCGAGGCTTTCCTCAGGATCTTAGTTCCCCAACCAGGGATTGAACCCAGGCCCTCGGCAGTGAGAGCACAGAGTGCTAACAACTGGACCGCCAGGGAATTCCATGATTATTAAAAAAAATTTATCTTTAATTTTTTAAGAAACTGCCAGAACTTCCCACAAAGTGGTTGTAAAATTTTGCATTTCCACCAACAGTGTAACTTATACAAACAATATATGTGTTATGATTCCATCACATCTTTACCAATGTTTGTTGCTGTCTATCCTTCTTGTTTTAGCCATGGATATTGGGTCCCATTGTGGTTTTAATCTGCATTTCCATAATACAGCACTATTTCATTTCATTTGCTTATAAGCCATTTTTATATCTTTCTTTTGTGAAGTGTTTTTCCAAATATTTTACCCAACTTTGTTGGGTTTGTCAGTTTGTTACTGAGTTATTTTCATATTCTGGATATCAGTCTTCTTTCATGTATATTTTCTGCTAACATTTTCTCTCAGTCTAAGGTTTGTCTATTTATGTTATTAATCGTATCTTTTGATAGAGAGAAATTTTTAAAAAATTTTAATGATTTTGCTTTCTGTGTCTTTCTAGAAGCTTCACAGTTTTAGCTTTGACATTTAGATCTATGACCCATTTGAATTAATTTTGTGAATGGTGTGACAGAGGTGTGAGGGAGGGGGTTGAGGTTTCTTTCTTTCCATTTGTATATCCAGTTATTCAAGAATCATTTGTTGAAAAGATTTCCTTTCCCCATTGAATTGTTTTGATGGCTTTGTTCAAATTTAGTTGACTGTATAAATATGGATCTATTTCTAGCTTTTCTGTTCCATTTCTTTTGTGGTGCTCTATTTGTCTTTCCTTATACAAGTACTAGGCTGTTTTGATTATTGTAGCTTTATAGTGTCTCAAAGTCAAGTAAGATGTCTTCCAACTTTATTCTTCTTATTCCCATTTGCTTTGGATCTTCTAAGTTTTTTGTATTTCCATATAAATTTTAGGATCAGTTTATTATTTTCTACCAAAACTCCTGACGGAATTATGACTCAGGATTTACTGAACCCATAAATCAATTTGGGGATTAATGACATCTTAAAAATATTGAGTCTTCAATTCATGTAAATGGCATTTCTCCATTTATTTGGGTCTTTAATTTCTCACGTTAATTTTTAGTGTAGAGGTCTTGCCTATGTTTTGTTAAATTTATTCTCAAATATCTTGTGTGTTTTAAAATACTATTGCAAATGGAATTGTTTTTTAATTTTCAAATTGATGCTAAGTATTAAAAGTACAATTGAATTTTTTTGTATATTGACTTTGTATCCTTGTTAAGACTAAACTAACATTAATTCTATAGTGGTTTTGTAGGTACTTTAGGATTTTCTACATATGCAATCACGTTATCTGTGAATAGATATATTTCCATTCATTCCATCCCAATCTTTATGGTTTTTATCTCTTTTGATTATCTTATTGCACTGACTAGGATGGCCAGTACAGTATGCAACAGAAATGGTGTGAATACACATCCTTGCTTTATTCTCAATCTTAAGGGGGAAAGGTACACTATTTCACCATTAAGTATGATAATAGCTGTTGGTTTTTCTTAGAGTTTTTTTTTTATATAATGTTGAGAGGCTTCTATTCTTAATTTGCTAGGTTTTTAAAAAAATCATGAATGGATGGTGAATTTTATCAAATGTTTTCCCTTCATTTATTTAAAAGATTTTATAGATTTTCTCTTTTATTCTTCTATTAATATGCCGAATTGATTAACTTTTGATTGTTAGATCAAATTTGATTTCTAATAGACCCAACTTTGTCATCCTTTTTATATATTGCTCAATTCTATTTGCTAATATTTTGTACACTATCTTTGTTCCTATATTCATGAGGGATTTGGGCTGTAATTTTCTTTTCTCTTTTTCCCTTCCTACCTCCCTCCTTTCCTCTCTCTCTCCCTCCCTTTCTTCTTCTTCTTTGCCACCTTCTTCTTTTTCTTCTTCTTCCTCTCCCTTCCTTCCCTCCTTTCTTCTTTCTTTGATGTATTTTCAAAGTTTTTAATATCAGCATTATGTGCCCTCATAAAATGAGTTTGGAAGTATTTTTACCAATTCTATTTTCTGAAAGAATTTGTCACAAATTGACATTATTTCATCTTTAAATCTTTGATAGAATTTAGCAGTGAAAAACATCTTGGCCTGGACTTTTCTTTGAGGGAGGGTTTTGGTAACAATTTCAATTGTGTTAATGATTAAATGGCTATTTAGATTTTCTGTCATTTTTGGTATGTTTTATTTTTCAAAGAATTTGCTCATTTCATATAATTTCATTAAACTTTTTGGTATAAAATTTCATAATATTCTATTATTATCCATTTAATGACTGTAGACTTTTTAGTGCTATAGCCTCTTTTCATTTCTTACATTCATAATACATTTCTGTTCTCTTTCTCTCTTTTTTGTTGATTTTTTTTTCCAGAGTGCTGCCTTTGGATTTGTTAATTTTCTCTGTTTTTTATCTGTCTTTTATTAATTGATTTCTGGTCTTATCTTAATTCTGTCCTCCCTTACTTTACCCTGTTAGGCTTATATTAGGCTTACTTAACCCTTATTTTCCTAGCTTCTTGAAGTGGAAACTTAGGTCATTTATTTCATACTTTATCTTTTTTCTAATATAGGCATTTAAAGCTGTGGATTTAAAAATTATTCTAAGCACTAATTTAGCTGCATCCAAAATTTTGATATGTTGTATTTTCATTATCTTTTAGTTTGAAATATTTCCAACTTTCCCTTATAATTTATTTATTACTCATAGGTTATTTTGAAGTATATTATTAAACTTCTCAATACTTGTGGGTTTTCCAGATATCTCACAATTGTTGATTTCTAATTTAATTGCTTTGTGATCAGAGAACACACTGTATATTATTTAAATTATTTTAAATTTATTAATACTTCTCTTATAACCCAGTATATGAAGATGCAACATCCCATAAAATAAGATCGGTTTTTCTTTTGTGTGTCTCTTTTTAAGAGCTTAAAAACAACCCAAAACAGAAAAAAGTTTGCCAAATGCATGCTCTCCAGTAGAATTCTACACACATTTCATTGGCCAGGACAAGCCTACCACTAAGTTAATCAGTGACAAGGGAAATGTCACCACCATAATTAGGTTAGTCCAATCAGGATCTATCATCTTCAAAATCTGGCTCTCCCAGTATGGAAAAAGGGGATTAGGTATAGGTTTGGGGGAGACAACAAACATTGACACCCCCACTGGAGAACATCTTGGGTGTTCCTATTACTAAGTCCTAGCACCAAGTCTCAAGAGCAGACCATCTACTTACTCTTCCCTTCAAGGGGAAGCTACCAGTTCCCACCCTGTCGCCTGAGATTCCTGGCTTTGGGGTTCCCAGTTCCTTTTGTCCCTCATGCAAATGTACAGCTCTTTTCATTATACAACCCTTGTCTTTATATAGGAGATTGTAGGAAACAAACGATGTTAAAAATTATCCATGGAGAAGTTACAAAGCTTTGGAGAACTTTCTGATGTTTACTATCATGGTCCCTGAACCATAGTTCCCAAGTACCTTCTGAAATTGTACTTAAATGCCTGCTGGATTATTGTTCTCAGCTTTCTTTCCATTCCTGAAGATGCCCTGGCTAAATCATGCCTTTTAGACGCATGGCAATGCTGAACCCTTTATTCATGAAGACCTTTCTTGGCCAATGCTTGCAGAAGCCACACCCTTCTCTCAGGTGGGAACTAATCTTGGGAGGACCCTTGACCAGGTGGCAGTGACATGCTCCACAGAGCAGCCTCTTTGGGCACCTCCTGCCAGTCCATGCTGTGCTTCTCCTGGTTCTATCTTACTGCAAAGAGGAAGACTACTCTATCTGAACTGTCATATAGGGAGTTTATGGTTGAAATGGTCAGAAGTGAATTGTTCTCTAGAATCGACACTCTCTTTCTCTGCCAGTAAAATGACATCAAGAAATGCCATTTCTTGGCCCTCCATTCCTAAAGAAAAACCTCATCTCAAAGTCCTTGAAACAGAGCCTGTAAGCTCTGGTAGACTCTGGTTTTCCAACCACACTCATAAGATGGAACACAGGCCAGATGGCTGTGTGTCTCATTCTATCTCTTTCTCTCCTTCTCCTCCTCCTCCTCTGGAAATAAACAATACAGAGCCAAATGCTTCAGAAAGAATGACAGTGCAAGATGAGAGCAATCATAATTAGGATTGGAGTTAGGTGAATCAAAGAATCAAGAACCCATGTTATATAGTAGCCAGAAAAGTGTCCAAAGGTAAAGGTAGGAATCATGTTTGAAGATCTTGGTGGTGAAAATTTTAATAAAGGCTTGATATCAAGTTGGTAAGGCAAAGGCCAGAGACTTTGTGGTTCTCAGCAGTTAGGACATGGGAGAGAGTTTAGAAGTCTGAAGTTTTTGGCAAAGGATTAAGAGAAAGTAGTCAGAGAAGTTAAAGTTGCTAGGATCAATAATCTGGAAGGTTAGGTGCTAAAGACAAAGGAACTAGTAGTCATGTGCCAGGATTGGATCTGGCCCAGTGGTGTTGGATGGTTTATTTTCTGACCAGAAGTATAATTTCCAGTGAGTGTGGGAGGCTCTGGGTCTGCAGGTGTTCTCAGGAAGGTGTGCAGGACCTGGCCTTGTGTTCCAGCTGGACGACCTCAGGCGAGTGATTTAACCCCTCTGAGCCTTTAGTTTCTTCATTTGAAAGACTTTAATGAAAATGCATGTCTTCTGTGAGGATGAGAGAAGATAATGTGTAAAAAATCACTTTGAAACTTCAGAATGCTGTGTACATGTAAAGTATCACTGTCATTATTACTGGAGGGTACTTAAACTCTGCCTAAAATAATGTTCCAGACCTCCAGTGGAGAAAATATCCATATGACCGGAAATTATTTTTTTTCTCAGCAATATGAGACTATCTCAGACTTCTACGAGCAAAATAATGCTGACAGCCTATCATTTGGTATATTAGTCAGGACTCTTGGCTTCACTGACAGAAACCTAAATTCAAACTGGCTTGAGTTAGAAAGGGAAATGTGTTGACTCACAGAACAGGAGAGTACAGAGTTGTAGCTGGATTCAGACATGGCCCAACTTGAGAGCTCATATGGTGTAACTTCTCTCTGCCTCTCCACCCTTTCAGCCGGTGCCCTCTCTGTGGCCTTGTTTGCCCTCACGTTGCTAACTCACCATATTGTTTCTGCCTAGCAACCTCAGCAGAAGGAGAAGTCCCCTCTCCCACCTTCTGTACTCTAATCCGAGGAAAAACTGGAATGCCCACTAGCAACTAGCACTGCCTTCTCCCCAAGCTATGTTGGGGTGACATGTTTACCTCTGAATAAATCAAAAGTGTATTTACCATGAAGTCAATGCAGCTAAATTGTAGAATTTGCCAAAGTAACTATGTTAATCATATCTCTTCCCACTCTGACTCCCCCTCCATCACACTTCCCTTATGCCCATCAATGTCAAGTGGCCATAGGCATTTGTCTTGGGGCAGTTGAGTTGAGTATACATTTGCTTTAGCTTTTGTGGGATATAGTTACACACTTTGCAATGATTTCCATGTATGGTTTAGATGTTTCTAGCCCTTCTAGTATAGGAATAGCTCCAGAAATACTCCTATAGGACGTTGGCCTAGTTTACCTGACATCTTGACATGAAGATGCAGTGTTAGAGATCACATGCATCCAGTTGTTACCCAGGACTTGGGAATAGAGAGCAGAGAAAACACATGGTTTGAAACGTACAGAGCCAGAAGCTAGTCTGTGGAAATTCTTCCAAGCATCAGATATGTAAAATTATAAGTGAAGGAATCCATTCTCATTAACACTTGGTCAAGCCAGAAGTTCTCTCCTATCAAGAATATATTTAATAAAACAAGTACAATTATAAATACACCTATATTTTTCCTTCTTTTGATAGAAATCACATAAAATTGAATTTATTAGAACTCCTGAGTTTGTAGCCTAGGCCTGTGGTATTTTTAGAATTTGTAATTTGTTTTTAATTTCTCTTCTCTTTATTTAGCACTTTCTATGTGTCAAGTGCTTCTCTTGTCACAGGGGATATACAAGTAAACACAGCAGACTCTCATGGAACTTTTACACAGGTAATTATCAGATCTCCACCATGAAAACAAGAGGGCCTCCAGCAGACGTTTCTGTGGACCTTTGGGCAAAAACTGTAGCTGCCACTTCATGATACGCTTGGATTTATCTAAAAAAATAAAAAAATAAAAACCACTTCAAGTAGCCCAGGAACCCTGGAAGACAGACAAAAATAAAAGAGAACCATAATTACCTCTATTAACAAAACAGAATGAAAGAAAACAACAAAAGCAAGACTGCAGTAACAGCAGAGACCAATTTTCTGTGATTATTTGAGGTTGGATCTTGAAACAAATGTTACATAGAATTCTTAGAATTGTATGTTGTCTATTTATATCTTAATAGAACCTATATAATAATGACCAGGAAATGCATAAAATGTAAAATGCTACTTTTCTACACACAGGAGGATATTCAATAGGGCGAACAGGAAGTAGGGTAAAATCCAGGTATTATTATGGTGGGGAAACATTTTAAAGGGGGAGATAAGCCTAAAATTTGTCTCTCAGAGCAAAAGGCACAAGCTTATAAAACGCTCCCTATCACCATGTACAGCAACACAGAATATAACAGAGTAAAAAAGCTGAAAAAAAACAGGGCAGAGAGCTGCCATGCCATTTAAAGAGAGACAGGGCATCTTCCAGATAATAAGCAACTTCAGCTGGCATTTTGCAGAATGTACAAAAGAAAAGTAAATCTTCTTAAATTCCAGCATGTAATGAAGACTTAAAGAATGAACTTTAAAAATCATTGTTGCCAAGAGATTTGTGATTTCTCTAAAACTGTATGAAAATCTCTGCTATAAGGAAGCAGCCATTTCAAATGCAGATGGTGAGGGTGGTGAATGCCTTCAGAAAGACAAAGAATCTATAGATTGGCAGTAAATGAAAAAGAGACATTTCCCTTGGCCATCCTTGACTAAAGGTTTCAGCAATTTCTAGTTAAGAAAGATTGAAGGGTTGGAAGTTGTTATTAGGCCAGTGCTACTTATTATTGCTTTATGTACACACACACACACACACACACAGATAGATATGGATACAAATACGGGTATGGATATAGATATATAGGTATAGATATACAGATACAGCATAGACTGAGTTTAGTTAATTTTACATAACTTCTTTGTTGTCATTACGAAGTCCTAGATGCAATACCTCTCCTAGTGAACTGAAGAAAGGTTTACCTCTTCTAGTGAACCCAGGATCAGACCTGGGTTTAAACCCTGATTCTTCCATTTCCCAGATATGAGACCTCAAAAAAATGACTTAGTCTCCAAGCTGGTAAAATGAGAATAAAACCGATGCCCAGGTCTTCTGTGAGGACTAAATTACATAAAACATGTAAAGCTCCTGTACCAGATATTCACCTTACTCACACTCCAAAGCAAAACTTCCTGCCCAAATTTCTCCTTAGTCTGCCATGTTTAGTCTGCCATCTTCTGTATTAGTTTTGCCCGCCTTCTGGAGCCAAGGAGGAGGTGGCCCTAAACCCTAGACCTGTGCCCTCTGGGCCCATGGTGGCTGTTGCAGTGCTGCCATCCTTGGCCCTGTACTCAAAGTCATTCTTCCTCCATTTCATCTCATCTCTGTCACTTTCAGTCCAAGTTGGCAGTGTTTCTGTTCATAAAGAATTCCCAGAAAACATGTTGGCCTCTCATGCAATTCATGGGGATCCAAGACATCAGACAAAGGGATCCTCCATAGACCTTTCCTGGATAACTTCCTTTCTATTCCTGGCTTCTGGTGAGATGGTTGGTTGGATCCATGAGTCACGCTCCAAATCTCTTTAGAAAATGGCTGTCCAGACACACCCTTGGCTCTGTTTCCAGAGCAGGCCATCTGAATAGACTGAGAATTTTCTAGATCTTTAAGTGCCGGTTTCTTTTTGCCTAGCGGTTCCTTCTTCAATTTATTTCTCTCCTCTTGTGTTTTACTATAAGCAACAAGGAGAAACCAAGCTGCATCTTCAACACTTTGCTTGGAAATCTCCTCAGCTAAATATCCAAGATCATTGCTTACAAGGTCTCCTTCCATCCAACAGAACACAACTCAGCAAAGTCCTCTTCCACTTTTTAACAAGGATCAATCACCTTTCCCCTAGTTTCCGAGGACATGCTCCTCATTTCTGTCTGTGACCTCTGTTATGGACTGAATATTTGTGTTCCCCTCCCTCCCCAAAATTCTCATGTTGAATCCCTAACTCCCAGTGTGATGGTATTTAGAGATGGGGCCTTGGGAATTAATTAGGTTTAGATGAGGTCATGAGGGTGGGACCTCCATGATGGGAGGAGTGTCTTTATAAAAAGAAGAGGAGAGACTAGAGCTCTCATGTAAGTACACAGGAAGAAGGCAGCCATCTCTAAGTCAGACAGAAACCCCCTCACCAGGAACCAGATCTGAAGACACTTTGGTCTTGAACTTCCTAGTCTCCAGAACTGTGAGAAATAAATGTCTCTTGTTTAAGCCACCTAGTCTATGGTATTTTGTTATAGCAACCCAAGTTGACTAAGACTTCATAAAAAGCACCTTTAATATTCATATTTCTAGCAACATTCTGTTCATGATGATACATGTATTCTGAGATAATAGAAGCTTCCGCTATAGCTCTCCTCTTTTCTTTCTGAGTACTCATCAGAATCTCCTTTAATATCCATACTTCTATAGCCTCTTCAGCTCAGTCTAGGCTTTTTCTATCATGCACCCTAAAATTCTTCCAGTTTCCACCCATTACCCAATTCCAAAGCTACTTCCACATCTTTAGGTATTTGTTACAGCAGCACCTCCTTACAGGTACCAAAATGTGTATTCATTTTCTAGGGCTGCCACAACAAAAGTACCATAAACTCGGTGGCTTAAACAACAGAAATCTGTTATCGCACAGTTCTGGGGCCTAGAAGTTTGAAATTAAGATGTTGGCAGGGTTGGTTCCTTCTGAGGGCTATGAAAGAAGGATCTTTCATAGGGTTTCTTTCCCTGGCTTGTAGAGGACTGCCTATGTCTTGTGTCTCTTCACATAGCTCTCTCCCTGTCGGCATGTCTGTGTCCAAATTTCCCCTTCTGATAAGGGCACTAGTCATGTCAGATTAGGCTCACATTCTACTCCAGCATGACCTCATCCTATCTTAACAAATTGCTGCTATGACCCTATTTCCAAATCAGGTCACATTCTGAGGGACTGAGGGTTAGGACTTCAACACATGAATTTTGAGGGCACACAGTTTAACCTACAATCCCTATTTCATTCAGGTACCAGTTGATTGGGCCAGGATTACCAAGTTACAGTTGGCCATTGGCCTACAACGTTGTTTAGACTGGAAATTTCACTCTTGGGTATTTGGCTTGAGAAGTCTAGAGACAATCAGGCAGTTTGCAGGAAAAGCTGAAGCTGAAAGGAACACAGAGTCCCTGAGGTAGACAGGGGTCCCTGAGCAAGTCAGTTATGTGGCAGCAGCAGCTCTGACGTTTGAATAAGCTGAGATCTGTGGTTAGAGTCAGAACATAAGGCAGAGAGAAGCAGCAAAAGCAGACTCAGTGACCCACACAGGGAGAAGAGCAGGCAGAGAGAGCAGTGGAACTCTGGAAAGGTGGAGGACTAAAGGAAAACTGGAATGAAACCTTTCTGCTGAGATCCCCAAGGATGGCTGGGGTGTGGTTCCAGGCTCCATGAGGCCAGGTCCTGCTGTGGCTCTTGTAGTCCAGTATGTTCTCTGTCTCCACGCTAATCCCTGCCTGCCTTCCTCCCCACCCACACAAAAACCTAAAACTAAAAAACAAAAATCCACCTGATCCAGCCCAAGTCCAATTCTAAAAGCCAAATTAAACTAGCACCTAGTTAAGGTATGGCACAAAGTTGGTCCTCAGCAGTGTAGTTTCCATCCCTCTCCACCAGCTAATAACTGAGTCAAGGTTCTGGGGCACAGGGCTTCCCTGGTGGCGCAGTGGTTGAGAGTCCGCCTGCCGATGCAGGGGACACGGTCCGGGAAGATCCCACATGCCGCGGAGCGGCTGGGCCCGTGAGCCATGGCCGCTGAGCCTGCGCGTCCGGAGCCTGTGCTCCGCAACGGGAGAGGCCACAACAGTGAGAGGCCCGCGTACCGCAAAAAAAAAAAAAAAAAAAAAAAAAAAAGATTCTGGGGCACAAAAATACCAGCAATGGCCTTTGCAGAATTATTGGTGTACCTGAACCCCTTTTACTCCTAATATGGGTGTTTTTGGTTTTTTTGGTTTTTTTGCAGTACGCGGGCCTCTCACCGTTGTGGCCTCTCCCGTTGCGGAGCACAGGCTCCGAACGCGCAGGCCCAGCGGCCATGGCTCACGGGCCTAGCCGCTCCGCGGCATGTGGGATCCTCCCGGACCGGGGCACGAACCTGCGTCCCCTGCATCGGCAGGCGGACTCTCAACCACTGTGCCACCAGGGAAGCCCCTAATATGGGTTTTAATGAGTTAAGGCACCATTAGAATTTAACTTCTTTTAGTAACAGTCCTTCAGACTGTACAAACCTTGATGCAAGCATTAGGGACCATGGCATTTAAACAACCCTCATTTTTCTGTTTATGAACTGAGAGGAGGAGGTCATCACAGAGCAATAGCTTTCCTTTCCTTTAGTGTGAACTGCAAAGGTGGGAGGGGAAACTAATGAGAGAAAAGAGATGGCTGACTGTTGCTAAGCAACATTTGTTGGCAAGAAATATGAAAACAAGACTCAGAGAGCTTCTAATTGGGCAAATACCTTAGAGAATATTTATAATTCCTGAGAGATTTGTTTTCAGACCATTCCTTTTTTAATTGAAGCACTTAATCACTTATTTTAGAGATGGTCGTCATAATTACATAAAATTTTATCACTTAAAGCTAATTTTGGAGTGTCACTGATTGAGTTCCAAGTATTTGAAGGAGACACTTTACATTTTTTTAATTTAAATAAGCCTCAGAGTGTATATACTGTACACATGAGTACCATGGCACTCCATATCTATAGCCAAGTAAAGCATCTCCCTGGAGCTAGAATAGCACTGGAAATGGAAGCATAGCACCTAAGCTTACTATTTACATAATATGGTCTCCGACAGAGTGACCAATTCATCCTGATTTGCCCAGAATTGCCCAATTTTGGTACTGAAAGTTTTGCACCCCAGGAATCCCCTTAGTCCTAGGCACACCCTGATGGTTGGCCAGCCTTTCTCTGATTTTATTATTTTGCCTGAGATGGTTGGATTGGATTCAGGCTGGGCACTGGGGCTAGAGTGGTCTTGGAAGATCTTTCCCGGGCACAGATGAACTTCATATCTGGGTGTTTCCCTAGGCAGCTGGCTGGTTTGGACTTGATGGGACTCTAATCAGCTTGTTGGACTCCCAAGAGAGGGTAGTTTGGTAGAATCCCCATTGGAATTCCTTGGCAGTGAGAGTGAAACCGACCTGTTTCTCCTCCATTTCAGTTTTCTTAATCTGTTGTTGGCCCATATTCTGAGTCTAATATTTCAACTTCTTTTAGACCCCTAGATGGTTTATGTATGTAATAAGTTCCCATCAGTAACGTCTGCCATTATACAGAGTGATTCCAAGTGGCGTGGAGGTAGTGGGTCCAGCATAGAGGCGGGGCAGCAGTAGAGCATGTGCAGTGTGGAAGAGAAAGCCACCGGGACATCATTATATGTTTCCCAGGGAAGCGGCACTGTTCCCTCTATGGGGCAGTCACATCCTCTCACAAAAATATGGAGGAATTCTGCAAAACCACCTTGGCCATCAGACGTCAGGCACAGTAAGTTGACCAACCATGTGTCTACCTGTGCCTGAGGGTCTTGGCATATAGTTTAGTTGGCTATGTGACCCATTGACCTGCATCCCATTGTCTAGATCACAGACTTTAAGGTAGCCATTTGCCATGGATCACTGCAAACTGAGTGCTATGTGGAGGCCCATGAAAGAGGCATCCAAGGTGAATAAATGGCTGGGAAATAAGATAGCCAGAAGAGGGGTAATCTGACCTAGTATAAACCAGACTGAATGGTCATAATCAGTACTCACATAGGTAAGAATTTTTGCAGGTAAGGGCTATCTCTTTCACTGGAAGAGAACAAATAAGAGAAATCGTGTGCAATCCAAACATGCCAGATTTAGGTGAGATATCCTGACATCCAACATGTAATTATGCTATCGCATGTCACCTGGCAATATGGGGATGCACTGTGTCCAAGATTAAGGACATCCAAAGGATTACTCAAGCTTGGCCCAAAAGTTCTCTGCATTATTAGATTATACACTATAGGGAAGACCCTAGTGAATGTGCCACACAGCTGTCCCTCAAATTAATAATCCATGGTAACACTCACTCCTTGAATGAATACAAGGAAGCTCTATGGTGATGTGTGTGTGTGTGTTGTGTGTGTGTGTGTTGTGTGTGTGTTTGTTGTGTGTGTGCTGATGGCTAAGAGGCTGGCAGATGACATAAAGATGCAAATTTAGTGGCTAGATTTACTAGCACTACAGTTAGGTTGTAAAGATGTGGCACGAAACTCAGTTGACAGCCTTTAATACACCACTCAGTCAAATGAATATAATTATTTTTTTTAAGCTGGTACTAAGGAGGGACAGTGGTGTTGCATTTTAAACTAACAAATGCTGAGGGAATTATAAGTGCACTTAAAATAAGAGATGGGGGGGGGCTTCCCTGGTGGCGCAGTGGTTGAGAGTCCGCCTGCCGATGCAGGGGACGCAGGTTCGTGCCCCAGTCCGGGAAGATCCCACATGCCGCGGAGCGGCTGGGCCCGTGAGCCGTGGCCGCTGAGCCTGCGCATCCGGAGCCTGTGCTCCGCAATGGGAGAGGCCACGGCAGTGAGAGGCCCGCGTACCGCAAAAAAAAAAAAAAGATGATATGGGATTTTAGCAAGTGGAGAAAGGTAGATAAAAGCTGAGAGAGAAGAAAAATAACAAAGAATCTTCAGCACACTCTCTTCTGGGAAAATAGGATGCCAGCTTCCAAGTTGTCTTAAGAGTGCAATCCATGCACTATGCCGCTTATTGCTGAAAGAGGAGATGGTACTATCAGTACCAAAATAAAGGTTATAATCAGTGAGTCAAGCAAATACACAGAACTCTAAATTTCTGAGCTCAGTTCTTTGGGCTCAAAAGATAAGCCTACCCCTACATACTGAGTCAACAGGGATGGGTGTAGGGGTTGCTATGAGGCTGTGGAACTTGGTGGAGGTTCAGAAGTAGATTTCCATGCCATCCACCTGTCCCCAGGTTCATCCACAGACACATGAACTTCACCCTAGACCCTTGGGGGCTGCCTTGTGGTTAGGCACTCAGTCAGCAGAGCTCAGCCCTCCTGCACCCATCTCCCTTGTACCAAACACACACACACACACACACACGCACACACACACACACACACATAGTCACTTGCCCCTTTTAAGGCTTTTCATTACCAGCTCCCCACTCCCCAAGTCCTGCCTTTTATCTGATCCCCGGTATAACAAGCCATTTTCTGCTCCATGCAGGGCTGTGCGGTGGGGACATGCCTCTTCAGATCCTGACCAGGGATGTCCCTACAAACACAATGCCTGCTAGGACATGTTCTAGGATAAGCTGTAACCTTATCATGCTAACAGAGCGCTTCTATCCCAAACCTGAGATATAATGCATAAGCCTTCTTTCTATCCCTCAGTCTCAGGAGCCTCCAGGTTCCAGAAAAGGGAAACTTCTCCTGTCACGAAAGCATTTGAGGTTTATCATCCTAAGTGCACTTGCCCCAGAGCAAAGGGGTTGGAGACGCTTATTCAGGAAGCAAAGGTTTGGAGCAGGGAGGAAGGAGGGAAGAGAGGGAGGGAGAAAGGGAAAGACAAGAAAGAAAGGAGAAGGCAAGGCAGCACCCTTTTCGGCTGCGCCTGTGGAATGGATCTACATCACAGGCTGTAAAACAGAGTGGCAGGAAACTTAAAAGCTTTTGCACAGCAAAGGAAACCATAAACAAGACAAAAAGACAACATTCAGAATGGGACAAGATATTCATAAATGAAGCAACTGACAAAGGATTAATCTCCAAAATATACAAGCAGCTCATGCAGCTCAATATCAAAAAACCAAACAACCCAATACAAAAATGGGCAGAAGACCTAAATAGATATTTCTCTAAAGAAGATATACAGATTGCCAACAAGCACATGAAAGGATGTTCAACATCACTAATCATTAGAGAAATGCAAATCAAAACTACAATGAGGTATCACCTCACACCAGTCAGAATGGCCATCATCAAAAAATCTACAAACAATAAATGCTGGAGAGGGTGTGGAGAAAAGGGAACCCTCTTGCACTGTTGGTGGGAATGTAAATTGATTCAGCCACTATGGAGAACAGTATGGAGGTTCCTTTAAAAGTAAAAATAGAACTACCATATGACCCAGCAATCCCACTACTGGGCATATACCCTGAGAGAACCATAATTCAAAGAGTCATGTACCACAATGTTCATTGCAGCACTATTTACAATAGCCAGGACATGGAAGCAACCTAAGTGTCCGTCAACAGATGAATGGATAAAGAAGATGTGGCACATATATACAATGGAATATTACTCAGCCATAAAAAGAAATGAAGTTGAACTATTTGTACTGAGGTGGATGGACCTAGAGTCTGTCATACAAAGTGAAGTATGTCAGAAAGTGGAAAGCAAATACCATATGCTAACACATATATATGGAATCTAAAAAAAAAAAAAAAGGCTCTGATGAACCTAGGGGCAGGACAGGAATAAAGACACAGACCTACTAGAGAATGGACTTGAGGATATGGGGAGGGGGAAGGGTAAGCTGGGACAAAGTGAGAGAGTGGCATTGACATATACACTATCAAATGTAAAATAGATAGTGGGAAGCAGCTGCATAGCACAGGGAGATCAGCTTGGTGCTTTGTGACCACCTAGAGGGGTGGGATTGGGAGGGTGGGAGGGAGGGAGACGCAAGAGGGAAGAGATATGGGGATATCTGTATATGTATAGCTGATTCACTTTGTTATACAGCAGAAACTAACACAACATTGTAAAGCAATTATACTCCAATATAGATGTTAAAAAAAAAAACCAGGGTAGCAGGAATTATATAAACTCCTCTCAGGACTTTTGCCTTTGCTGTTCCTTAACCTTGGAACGCTCTTCCACCAGACTCCTTGTGTCCGGCTCCCTTGCTCCCTTTAGCCTCTGTTCAAAGATCACCTTGCTCAGAGAGGCATTTCCTGATGACCTCGGCCCTCTAGGCTGCTTTATTCTTCATCTGCAGATTCATCACTGCCTGGCACATTCTGTAGTTATCTGTTTATTGTCTATTTCTACCCCTCACCCCCGCACCCCCACACCTCCCCCCGGCCCCGGCACTAAACTGCAAGTTCAGCATAAGCACAGATTTGCCTGTTTTGTTCAGTTCTGTCCCCAGAACAGTTCCCGGCAACATCACAGAAGCTCCATAAATATTTGTTGAATGAAAATTAGAGCTACAGGTTTCTGTGGAGTTTTACTGATGTCTCTAGGATTCACTCTATTGGTTTAAAGCACATAAGATGGAGACTGAGGTATTAGGGCTCTGGTGTGTGGTCTTCAGCTAAAATAATAAACACCAGAACTAAGCCAGGCACTCTTTGATTTGTAGACCACCAGATGCTTCCTGGCAGATAAATTTCCTTCCTATTATCATAAATGAGGGAGAATGCCTATGGCCTGGAGTGTGAATGACCAAGGGCTATTCTTTCAGATACTGCGAGCCTTTGGATGGGTAGGAATTCTTGGAGAATACTAGTTAGGTGCATATAAGGCAAAGCAACTGGGAACCCTGTTCTTTGGGTCCCACCCCTTACTATTCACTTCCAGATAAGTGGATGTCTCAGTTTGACTGGCGGCAAAGCACTTCAAGTTTCTGCAATAATGTGAACAGAAAAATATCTGCTCAAAAAAGAGCTTTGAGAACCCAGAAGAGAGAACAGATGACCCAGGATCAGACAAAGGGGAGTACGGATGTGGGAGAGTCAATTAATTTGAGTGGAACATCCCACTTGGGGGTTGGTTTCATCTGCAAAACGCCTTGCTTGTTCCATCCGTTGTAATTTCCCCCGGACTGCCGCAGAGAACTTGCATTTTATCCAAAGTAAATATCCTATTAGATGAAATCCAAGCAGACCACGTGAGCACTATAAAGTTGAGTTCTAATGGGTTTCTCCCACACCAGGATTTGACATTTTGTGCTGCAGGAGGAGGGCTGCGAAGACGGAACTGTATTTTTGAAACAAGCAGTGTTCTGTCTCTCTAAATGGATTTTAAATGGAGCTACACCGCCAGCCCACTCAGTTGTGTCAGGCTGAAAAATAAAAATTTTCCTTCCAAAAAGTGTTCCCCGTTCACCACCTGATGTCGACATTTTGGCCTTTTTCTAGCTGTTTGTGTCCTTTTTCTATTTTATTTGCACATCTGGATCTGCACCTTTCCCCTTTCACTAACCTGCAAGATTTTAGCGTCTCTTCCTTAAACTTGATGAACGTCTGAGGGAGACCTGGCAGCCGTGATGTTCTCCCTCTCAAGAAAGTCATGGCTGGGCTTCCCTGGTGGCGCAGTGGTTGAGAGTCCGCCTGCCGATGCAGGGGACACGGGTTCGTGCCCCGGTCCGGGAAGATCCCACATGCCGTGGAGTGGCTGGGCCCGTGAGCCATGGCCGCTGAGCCTGCGCGTCCGGAGCCTGTGCTCCGCAACAGGAGAGGCCGCAGCAGTGAGAGGCCCGCGTAATGCAAAAAAAAAAAAAAGAAAGAAAGAAAGTCATGGCTAAACCAGAGGGGTCACCCACATCAAAGATGAGCCAGCAGAGAAGGTCAGTGACTTTAGAATAGCTTCATGTTTGATTTTATTTTTTAAAACTTTACCCTTCCCATAGGGTCAAGTAGAAAAGGTTAAATCCACAGGACTGAAACATTTCTGTCATTGCTTCTGCCTGAGGTTTGGATCAGAACTCTTCCCCGAGCCCATGCTCTGTGCCCAGGACTCTGCTGTATGGTAGGGGCAGGGGCTCGGAGGAAGAGAAAATAGGACACAACCCTTTGGCATTCCCCAGTGACTTCTGTACAGGGGGACTTCTCATGAACACCCTGAAATTCCTGTTTGCAATTCAGTCTTGCTTCCTCCAGTCTGCTCTCCACACAGCAGTCCAAGCAGCCTTCCAGAAACAGTCGGATGGGGGCCATTATCCTGCTTGAAACCCTCTGCTGTCTTCTACTGTGCAACATGGGGTAAAGTCCAACATTTTTAATACGACTCAGCCCTGCCTTGCTCTCCACCTCCATCTCCTACCTCTCACTTATTTATTTATTTACTTATTTGGTCTTGCCACGCAGCTTGTGGGATCTTCATTTCCTGACCAGGGACCAAACCCGCGCCTCCCCTGCAGTGGAAGCGCAGGATGTTGAACCACTGGACCACCAGGGAAGTCCCTCTCACCTCTTGCTTAGAGCTCTACCTGTAAGCAACAGTCCACCTTCCTCACACACACCTGCCCCCTGCTCTCAGACTCTCCAGCCTTCATCCCTGGGCCTTTGCATTGTGCTGTTTCCTCTGCCCCACATTCCTAGCCTGCTCCCTTCCTTGCCCTTCATCACCTGAGAAACCCTATTCATCTTTCATTCTTCGGATCAGGTTAGGTCCTCTGCCATGTGCTTCCATACAAGAATCTTCAACTCAAATGTGTTTGGGTACAGGACAGGTGAGTCAAATGGGTGAAACTGGCCATATCTGAGACAATTAGGAGTGGTGCAGAGTGTGGTAAATTGGAGAGGGCACGCTTCTCTAAATGGACAGCCGCTTCTCAGTTCTAGAAAGTGTTGCCATGGGGGAATACAAGCCCACTTTTGTCATCTTTTCTGATTTTAAAAGAGAAGTTAGAAATCCAGATTTTGATGCGAAATACCCTGACGTTAAACACGTGCATATTAAACACATGCTGTGTGGGCCCAGAGGTGGTCTGAGGACCATCAGATGAGGCCCTGTTGAGTTGTCTTAGTCATTTTCCCTGCTAGGCTATAAGTGCTGTGAGGACAGGGGCAAGAGTCTACCTTGTTGTTTTTAATTTATTTTATTGAAGTATAGTTGAATGACAATGTGTTAATTTCTACTGTACAGCAAGTGATTCAGTTATACATATATATACATTCTTTTTCATATTCTTTTCCATTATGGTTTATCACGGGATATTGAATACAGTTCCCTGTGCTATACAGTAGGACCTTATTGTTTATCCATACTATATATAATAGTTTGTGTCTGCTCATCCCAAACTCCCACTCCATCCCTCTCCCTCTCCTCCTCCCCCTTGGCAACCACAAGTCTGTTCTCTATGTCTGTGAGTCTGTTTCTGTTTCATAGATAGGTTCATTTGTGTCATATTTTAGATTGCACATATAAGTGATATCATATGATGTTTGTCTTTCTCTGTCTGACTTACTTTGTGTGATAATCTCTAGGTCCATCCATGTCACTGCAAATGAGCCTATCTTGTTAATTGCTCTGCAATGTTTACCGTGCCTGGCATGGGATCTAGCACATAATAGTTGCTCAAAAACTACTGGTTGGAAGAACAAGTGGCTAAATTGAAATGTCAGCTCTGGCCTCTTTTGCAAGCTGCTGCCTCTCGAATCACCACGATCTCATCACCAGGATCTGTCCGGAATGAGGTGAGAGGAACTGACCCTTTCTACTACCACCACCCCTCCCAAATTCCCTCTTGTTTTTATATTCTGGAATTGACATTTATCCAGATGTAGCACTGACTGAGGTATACTGATGCGGGCTTAGAGAATTGTATCTTCCTCCCTGACCAGTTTAGATTCTCCCAGAATCAGTTGTTGAGGAAAGAGGTGAGTAGTTTCAGAAAAATGGTACAGATGAACTGGTTTGCAAGGCAGAAACAAACACAGATGTAGAAAACAAACATATGGACACAAAGGGGGAAAGCAGGGGCGTGGGTGTTGGTGGTGGGATGAATTGGGAGATTGGGATTGACATGTATACACTAATATGTATAAAATAGATAACTGTAAGAACCTGCTGTATAAAAAAATAATAAAATTAAATTAAAAAACAAAAAAAGAGGTGAGTAGTTTCGTAGACAGATGAGTGAAGCTCAGAAGATGGACTGAAGGTGGGCTGAACAGGGAGCTCTTGGCTTCTCCTGAGCTTTCCTCTGCACGGTCTGGACTTCAAGGCACCTCTGTATTCATGAAGGCATGCCCATGTAGGTAGTAAGAAATGTCCTCTTGCACAGACAGCCTGGAGTCCAGCTAGGAGATAGCCCTGTAGGGGACCCCACACTGAAGATGAGGAGACTGTCTCTTATAAATCAGATTATTTTGTTGCAAGCTACTCTCTGCTTATTTACTTTTTTTCTTTTCGAGGCCTTTAGCATAGTCTTGTTGAAATGTTCCAGCCTTGTTTGGAAAGGGAGATGTGAGTAAGAGCAATAAATGGGGAAAAGCACCCCTAAAAGGCTACCCAGTGGCAGCAGCAGCAATGAGGAAGTGCATCTAAAGTGTGGTCCTGGGGTACTTGTTAGAAATGCAGATGCCCAGGCATCCTGCCCTCCCCCAGACCCACCCTCCTCTAGGAGTGAGATCCAAATATATGCATTGTGAAGATGTGCTCACTACAGTTTGAGAAACACTACCTAAGGAGAAGGGGAAGTGGAAGTAGATCTTTCTCTCCTTCATGGCTACCTTGCAAGCTTGGGGTTTGATCTGGTGAAGAAAGATGGCAGTTTCCTTTCCAGGGCACAGTAATATTTATTTCCTGGTTGTGTGTCTTTCATGGCATTATCTAGTAAAGGCACATCTGTCTAAATGGTCCTAACGACTTGAACCTTTGCCATGGCCTCCACTTCAGCTTGCTTGCTCACCTGAGACTTTGGGGGGCTTTTTTTTTTCAGTGAGGACATGGATCACCCCCTTTAAGGGGGCTATCTCACAATCATCCCTCTCACCTGTTTCCTAGTAGCCAGCTGCAGGAACAGAATGTTCAAGTGCACAGAAAGAGGCATGTAGTGACACTCAGCAGGGAAGCAGGTCTTTTCTAAATAGGCAGCCTCATGGTTTCCCTGCTCTGTGGTGTGTTTATAGCATGGAAGTCTGACTAGCTCAGCTGACTCAGAAACAGAAAGATAAACCAGGGATCAGCATCTGGGGAGCTGGCTCAGTCCCTGACTCACTGCATGGTCTGTGGTGAAGTCATCAGCACCCCTCACCTCCTCCCCACCCCATAAAGAAAAGGAACCAGCGGGACCCAACTCTGTAAGCTGAGGATGCTAGAATCGCACATTCTGGTTACTCAGAAGCAGTTTGCAAGCTCCAAAGTGGGATGTGTCTGCTGTTTGGGAGCAGAGGTGAGGAAGGGGCTATGAACTGCTGTTGAGCCACATGTGATATTGTGGGAAGATATCATCCCAGAGTCAGATCAGGTTTTCTTTTTTTTTTTTTTGTGGTACGCGGGCCTCTCACTGTTGTGGCCTCTCCCGTTGCGGAGCACAGGCTCCGGACGCGCAGGCTCAGCGGCCATGGCTCACGGGCCCAGCCACTCCGCGGCATGTGGGATCTTCCCGGACCGGGGCACGAACCCACGTCCCCTGTATCGGCAGGCGGACTCTCGACCACTGCGCCACCAGGGAAGCCCCAGATCAGGTCTTCAGTCTTGGCTTTGATACAAGCTTAACTGTGTGATCCTAAGCAAGTCACCTGATGTCAGGGAAGCCACCTGACCTTGGACAAATCACCTGTCCTTGGGCAAGGCACCCGATCTCACTGACCCTCATTTTCCTTAATGCAAGATCGGGGGAGGGATGTCAGGTGACCTCTAACGGCCTCTTGACGGCTCCAACAGTGTCTATGCATTAATGAGAGGAAAGCCACCTTTGCTCAAAAGCACTGTTGCTTGCTCTGACTTCCTTCAAGGGCCTGTCAGAGGTGGGTTGGTCTCTGAGAGGATATCATCCAGCAGAATTGGCTGGACTGCCTTCATATAGAATTTTAAATGAAAACACTATGAAACTATAAAGCAAATTGTAGGAAGTTCAATGAAGTTCTCATTTTTCCTACAATGACTGTTTTGACATCTTTTTTTGGAAATAGTAACCAAATTCTTTAAAAACATTTTTTATGCCCCTAATTTGCAGGAGGCCAGAGTGTGTGTTTATTCTACCTCCTGGTTAACTCAGCAGTAGAAAGATGGTCTTGCTGTCTTTGCAAGGATCCTGCTGGTAATAGAGCCTCTTCCACAAAGAGATAACTCACTCTGCTCAGGGAAATGGAATTGGGGTGTGAGGTGTGATGTAGAAAGGAATCCTGAGGAAAAAAACAGTAACCTTAACAGTGGTAAACTGAACCCCACGGTCCCAGCTCAGGTTTGAATGTACAGTGCTTGTTTTGATCCAGGCAGCTGGGAAAGGACACACGTCTGCCTCATAGGCTGTCTTAGCCCTACCCCAAACCCAAGCTGGCTGATTAAAAAGATGCTCTGAACTGTTATGAGAAGAACTCTGAAGTCAGTCATGCTTCTGTCCTCATTAGGAGGCTTTTGACCTACTTCAGGATGCAGGACTGTTGAGGGGAGCAAAACAGAGCAAAGAAGGCCATGTCTGTTCACCAGAGACCTGCAACTTCCAGCTACGGCCTCCAAGTTCCTCTCCTCTTCCCCTTGTCTTGTCTTTCTCCTCACTTGAAAGTTGTGTCACTGCCTGCACACAGCTCCTCTGCCTCCGGGCTGGGGGCCCTACCCTGTCCTTTGAAGCAGAAAGCAAACAACAGCTGAGTCATCTGCCAAGACCCAGCCTCATGGGAAATGGCCAAGAACCTGTCACTTCACTGCATTCCTAGTTTCTGCTGTTTAGAAACAAGGGACAGAGGGTCAGATGGTCTCCCCAAAGTGGCTGACACATAATATATTGATTATTTGTAAAGTTTGGGTGGTGAGCTGAGGCCAGGGTAACGGAGAGCTTTTTTTCTTAGGAGCTTGGGATGGGGACACATTAAATAGTTTTAAACAGGGAGGTGAAAGATCAGATTGTGTTTGAGAAAAATCACACAGTGATCAAAACATTACAAGGCATGAAAGTGATTGCAGGGAGATGTAATGGTGGCTGGAACAGGGTAGTAGGAGTGGGAATGGACAGATGTGTACAGATTCTGAGAGCTGGCAGTAGTGTTGACTAGTCTTGGTGTTCTATTGGATGTGTGGGGTTGGGAGTACGGAAGAGGAAGGAAGCTGGGTTTCTGGTTTGGGCAAATGGCTGATACTGAAACCATTCACTAAAATTGGGAACACGGAGGAACAGTTTTTTGGAGGGGGGCACGGGAAAGAGGAGCCATTGAAATGATGAGTGTAATTTTGAATATATGATTCTAAGGTATCAATGGGACATTCAGATTCAGATGTTTATTAGACAGTAGCATACATTTGTCTGGAATTCAGGAAAGAGATTAGAGCTAGAGAAAACTATGGGAATAGTTGAGGTTGTCCCGGCAGGGGCTGCAAGTGACCATCACAGAGGTCCCAGGACTACGCCTTAGGAACACTAGGTTAAAGGCATCTGGAGGAAGGGGACTGAGAAGGCGGGGTCAAAGAGGGAAGAAGAGAATCAGGAGATTTTGAAGGAGGAGTGCTCAACAGCATCAAGTGTGGCTAAAAAGATAAGAAGGATAGAGGTGAAGGGTCCATGGATGTAGCAGAAAGGAAGTTGTGGCCTTGTTAAAGGTAGTTTTTTTTTTTTTGCGGTACGCGGGCCTCTCACTGTTGTGGCCTCTCCCGTTGTGGAGCACAGGCTCCGGACGCGCAGGCTCAGCGGCCATGGCTCACGGGCCCAGCCGTTCCGCGGCATGTGGGATCCTCCCGGACCGGGGCACGAACCCGTGTCCCCTGCATCGGCAGGCGGACTCTCAACCACTGCGCCACCAGGGAAGCCCTTAAAGGCAGTTTTATAGGTGTGGTGGGCTGAAACCAGAATGCAGTGTGTTGAGGAAGGAGTGGAGGAGAGAAAGTAAAGGGATGACTGTTTCAAAAAGTTTGGTTACAAAGAGGAGAGAGAGAGAGAGGAGGCTGTGGGATCAAAGAAGATTTATTTATCTGTTTATTTTGTTTCATTGTATTTTCACTTAAGATGAAAGACTGGTTTTAGTGGTCTAAAAGAAAAGAAAGAAAAATAGCCATCATATACATGCAACAACATAAATGAATTTCAGAAGCATCACGCTAAATGAAAGAAGCCAGACACGACAGACTTCAAATGGTTTGATTGTGTTGATATGAAATTCTAGAAGAGACAAACCTACAGTGACAGAAAGCATATCAATGTTTGCCAGGACCTGGGTGTTGCGGTGGACGTTGACTACAGATGGGCACCAGGGAGCTATTTGGGAGCTTGGAAATGTTCAATGCACGCAGTCCTTGGTGTGCATGCTTTTGATACGCCCACGTTTCGATTATCACCATCTAGATAACACCGGTCCCCACCAACATAGTTCACATTTCAGTTACCACAGTATCTTAACTGAGTAATTGCTTAAGTTACAAACTTTGCAGCTAGCTCTTCAGTCCACAGATCACGATGTAAGGAGCGGATGTGCATCTTGATCAGTAACCAACCACATCGCTTCTTTCAGTCTGTTAACAGTTGGTCACTGGCCACCTGTTCTCCAGTTCACTCACAGACACCTTTGTGTTCCTGCCTTGTCTCCCAGTGACAGATCCACATGACGTTTTACAAAAATGGATGATGGAAAGAAGGAATTGGCCAACAGAGACGAAAATGCAGCAAAGAACTGAAAAGTGATCATGTTGGAAGTAAAATCTGAATCAAATGTAAAGTTATAGAAGCAATTGCTGACCGTGGGAATGCTGACACTGCCACCATTGGAGAAACACAGCTGGAGAAATTTAGTGAAGGTGAACTTATTGTGGACATAAGTGAGAAAAATGACTGTGATTAAAAGGATGAGGAGAAGGGACACTGGTTAAAAAAAACAAACAAAAAAAACTCACATCAAGGGCATTAATCTCAGAGGATGGTTCACAAGCTGGCTGACATTAAAAGTACAAAGGATTCAACGTTATAAGCTCATTCAAACTTAGAAAGGGACACGACAGTTCACCAAGGCATAGAGAAGGTGTTCACTCTGTATATTAAACTGCACGACAAGAAAAAGGCAAGCATTGTTCAAACTACTCTTGATAAGCTTTTTTTTTTTTTTTTTTTTTTTTGCGTTACGTGGGCCTCTCACTGTTGTGGCCTCTCCCGTTGCGGAGCACAGGCTCCGGACACGCAGGCTCAGCGGCCATGACTCACGGGCCCAGCCGCTCCGCGGCATGTGGGGTCTTCCCAGACCGGGGCACGAACCCGTGTCCCCTGCATTGGCAGGCGGACTCTCAACCACTGCGCCACCAGGGAAGCCCTTGATAAGCTTTTTACAAGTGAATAAAATACCTTAGTTCTCAATTTTTCAGATGTTTTAAATTACAATGTACTAAATAAGTATTTGTTTTACTATTGTAAAAATTTCTCTATTCATTTATAACTGATAGCAAGAGAGGTTTTAATATTTTGACAAATATTTTTTTTTTTTTTTTTTTTTTTTTTTTTTTTTTTTTTTTTTTTTGCGGTACGCGGGCCTCTCACTGTTGTGGCCTCTCCCGTTGCGGAGCACAGGCTCCGGACGCGCAGGCTCAGCGGCCATGGCTCACGGGCCCAGCCGCTCCGCGGCATATGGGATCCTCCCAGACCGGGACACGAACCCGTATCCCCTGCATCGGCAGGCGGACTCTCAACCACTGCGCCACCAGGGAGGCCCAATATTTTGACAAATATTTTTGAAGGTCATGGAATAATCAAAAATTTCCCCATTTTTTTATTAAGATTACTTTGCACGGTCTCAGCTTGTGCGGTCATTTTTACAGTTCCATACTGCTGTGCAAAGCAAGGACTACCTAAGTCTTGACTGAGGGGTGGTTACAAGGCTAGAGATACTTGTCAAAACTCATCAAATTGTACATTTGAAACAGGTGGCTTATTGAAAACAAATTACATCTCAATAAAACTGTTAAAAATAGCTGTTATATATTGAAATTGCTATTTGACTGACATTTCACACATATCTGTAATCTTGCAGCAACGCTGCAGAGTAGTTATTTTTATCCCAACTTACAGATAAAAGAAAAAAAGCCTCAGAGAAGTGATGTGGCCCAGGCCGTACAGCTAGCAAGCGCCAGGGTTATCTCCAAGCCCTCCTTGTATCAGGGGTTCTCAGACTTGGCTGCTAATTATTAGAATCACTGGAGGAGATTTTTAAAAGTCCCGATGTCCACGCCACACCCTCCCCAGGTTGGAGAGCCAGTGCCTAGACCATTCTGTCTTCCATCAGCCAGCATGAAGCAATATGTGGTGACATGTTACATGAAAATATGTATATTTTTAAATGGGGAGGGGAATGGAGGGTCTAATTTCTATAAATAAGAAATAATGAAGGTTCTTTACAGTTTTTTCTATAGAGAGGCCCAAACTGCAAACTAAACTTTATTTTTAATATTCTCTAGACAGACTGAAAAAAAAAAAAGAGTAGAATTGAGATTTCTTTTGCAAGTAGGAGATTTGGGCTCTGAAAGACTTTTGGGTTGCTGTTGTTAAGACTTTATTATTTTTTTTAATTATTTTTTTTTTTTTTGCAGTACGCGGGCCTCTCACTGCTGTGGCCTCTCCCATTGCGGAGCACAGGCTCCAGACGCGCAGGCTCAGCGTCCATGGCTCACGGGCCCACCCGCTCCATGGCATGTGGGATCTTCCCAGACCGGGGCATGAACCCGTATCCCCTGCATCGGCAGGTGGACTCTCAACCACTGTGCCACCAGGGAAGCCCCAAGACTTTATTTTTTAGGATTGTTTTAGGCCCACAGCAAAACTGAGCAGAAGGTACAGAGATTTCCTATATACCCCCTGCTCCCACACATCCATAGTCTCCCCCATTATCAACATCCCCACCAGAGTGGTCCATTAGTTACCATGGTTGAACCTACATTGATACACCCTTATCATCCAGTGTTCATAGTTTACAGTACAGTTCACTCTTGGTGTTGTACTGAAAGACTTTTAAGTCAGTTTTAACTGATTTTTCAATCCTCAATTTTCAGCGGTTATTGAGTACCTACTATGGGCTGGGCACTTGCTAAGGGCTTTTTATATACCATTTCATTCAGTCCTCAAATAACCTCCTTATCCTCATTTTACAGATGACATTCAGATTAGTTAACTTGCTTAAGGTCTTACAGTTAGAAAGTAGCAAAGCCTAGATCTAAACCCACATTTGACTCTGAAGGCTGTGCTTTTACATGCCTTACCTCATTATTATTACTATTAAGTGGCTAATACATTATATTACCTAAGCAATATGCCTAGTAAAGTTCTTGGCACATAGACAGCACTCAGCAACCATGAATTCCCCTCCCTGAAGATCTTGACATCAAGGATGGAAGGGACTTCCTGGGGCCCAGCAGGTGGCAATGGGAAGACAGGAGAAACCTCAGTGGTTGTGAGTGGGACGCTGGGCAGGTGGACAATGAAGCAGATGGAGTCTGTGCCTTTGATGACTAAGGGGCAGGCTGGGCTGGTGGGAAATGATCATGTGATGTGACTCTACATGCTGGGCTTGTGCCTGGCTTCACAAGGCTGACACCTGGGTAGGCTAGGGGCAGGATGCCCGCTGAACTGTTGGAACGCACAGGACACCTGCTTAGGTTAGGCTTGTTTTCTTTGGGGAAGGCCTATTTGGAGCAAGTTGATGTTTGCTAACTGTGAGACAAGATTTCACTGGCCATAAAGCATAGGAGTTAAAAGCCCGTTGGTTAAGTGCATGTGCTTTGGAGTCAAGCGTACTTGAGGCTGAATCCTGGCCTGACCACTTAATAATTGTGTGACCTTGAAGAAGTTGTTAACTTAATTACCTTATTTGTTAAAAGGGGGTAAAATGCCTAGGACATTAGCCTATTGTAATTATTGAGTTTGTGTATGTAAAGCAGTTGCACATGCATAGCATATAGGAAGTTCTCAATAAATGTTAGCTATTTTTTTCCATTTCATTGAGATATAAGTGACATATAGCATTGTATTAGTTTTAGGTGTACACATGATGATTTGATATGTGTATATATTGCAAAATGATTACCACAATAAGTTATCATCCATCACCTCACATAGTTATAATTTTTTTCTTGTGATAAGACATTTTAAGATCTACTCTCTTAGCAATTTTCAAATATATGGCACATTACTAGTAGCTATTAGTACTGTTGAAACACACAAGCAGTTAAGAGGATAATGCTCTCTAATTTCTTGTTTCCTTTCTGTATGATTGTTCTTTTTGGAAAGTCAACTATTAGAGTATAATGAGATGATAGCTGGAGTTCTTCTCAGTAAATCCAAAGATAGACCATTCGTACCTTTCCCGGCACATTCCTTAATGCACAATTCACGTGTTAACTTATCTGCGATGCAGTTCTTCCTTCCTTTATGTTTCCTTAGCCTGTTTTTAAAATTTTATTTCACCTTTATTGTGACACTTCACAGGCTGACTGTTTCATGCAAAAATAATAGTATTGGGGTCTATGTGAAGCTTCAAGGGGCATTTTTTGGCAATGTTTACAACATTTTATTAAAGTAAAAAATTGCTGGAATTAAGCTAAATAAAAAAACATGGTAAATTTTTACAAAAACATTGATAACACCACTCAAGTCATGCACGTGTGACGAATGCAGGAAGGTCTTAAAAAGTTTACAAGTTGAAAATTATGGCGATTTCCCCAAATGGATATAACAGCACACTGCTGAGTATGGCATCAATATAATATATAAGATCTTTGAGAGAATGCTGTCCCTGATTCTTCCACAATCTAGTGCCTCCTAGAAATTTGTTCCTTGGGAGATTCAGACTCAGAGGCAGCCAGAGGGGACAAGTCAAGAGTTGAGGTAATCACAGCTTGGAGAAAGTGTCCTTGGAGAAAGTGCTGGTTCTAGCAGCTTTTTAAAAAATCAATATTTAAGTAACCAATTGAAAGTAACATCCTAAGTTTGTCAACGTCAGTATGAACCAACTAGGTACCTCAAAATTTGGGATGGGTGACCATAAGACAATCAGAAAAAGTTTGATTGAAACTGGAAAAAGTGTTCAACACAGCTCCCCGGACTGCAAGCTATGAAGTGAGAGAATAATAGAAAACAGTTGTGGTTTAAATAGGGGTCAACAGTGTGTAGCTGTTTTTGAAATTTGCAGAATCCAGGGTGGGACTAAAAATTAAGAAATGAATAAATATTAACCTTTTATAGTGTATATAGAGGGCAATATCACATTATTGAGGAGGGGTTGATCTAAACATTGAAGAGTATCAAGATATTGGATATGGTCAAGAAAAGAACAGCAAAATGAACAAGAAAATATAAAAAAAAAAATAGAAGGGACAGGAGAATAAGAGACAAGGAGAGAAAAGGAGAGATCTGGCATTTCCGATTCTACATAAAGAAGAATTTCTCAATAGAAGAGGGTAAAGTTCGTGAAATGGAGGGAACTGTCTCTTAGGTTGCTTTGAAGGCCACGTTCAAAATTAAGGATGGACACAAAAGGACCTCAGCTAGTCCTTCGAGTGCTATGATTCCATGAGATTTGGCTTTCTGGCTTGTGCCCCTGGATGCACTACATGTTTCTAAAAATAAAAAAATTTAAACCTTGCAGCTTGCATGACCTGTGCATTCTTTAGGGAACTCAAATCAGATTTCTGGCTTTCTCACTTTATGGTCATCATTCAATTACATTCATCAAGCAGGCAACCAGACCCTGTTAGAGTAGAAACAATGGGTCAGCTGAAATAGCGACAGCGTCTCTCCAACCAGTTTGGACTTTATATCAGGTTCCAGGTGGTTCGGAGTGCAATCTGTACGTAACGGAAAACGCTGTACTTGTTATTCTGTCGCTCCTTTACAGAAGCCCAAGGATGTACGTTCACCTGAAAGTTTTGTATTGCATTGTCATTCATTTCTATCTGTGGTCAATGAGTAGCTCCCTGTGGACACCATGACAGAGCACTGGGATGGGCACAAATAACCAGTGTGAAGAATAGGACATGATTCAGTTCTGAAATGTTAAAGGGTCAATATTTCTGGCTAGGAATGGTTCCTGCTTCCTTGGAGTGCAAAGTGTGACTGACTGGTATACCTTGGGAGGAAATCTTATAGAAGGGAAATTATAGGATTGGATTCATAGCCGACTGCATGTCTGAATTAGGATGGATGACCTCACAATGCATGCCCAGGTATCTGCAGTACCAATGAGCTCATAAAGAAATCTAGCTTGTTATCTTCAACAATACCCCCTAGGGTGCAATAAAACAAGGAAAGGCTCTGTGCTTCTGAAAAAAATGTGACTCCAGCTGTGACTGAGAAGTTGCTGCTTCCCTGATACTAACTGAAAAATAATCTGTAACCCCTTTTTGTAAAGTTGTATTTTTAAAACATTTCCTCTGTGCTTAAGAATCTCATTTTTCTGCTACCGAGCTCAGGAGTCGCCTCCCTCTTGTTCTCTTCATCTACTTCTCCTCCCCCTGGCCTCAGAGCTTCATGAATTTCATTTTCCTTTACCAGAGGCTGCATGCTTTCATTGTGCCTCAGTTAATGGTTCTCATTTCCTTTGGTGATCTCATTGCTTCCCCAATTAAGCTCTCACTGCACTAGTATCCAAGCTTAAAATGATTTGAAAGCCAAGTTGTTTTCCACAAAGGCAAGATGCTTGCTGAAATAACCATGTAAGACTGGGTCTCTTTGAAGAATGCTTTTTATTAAGCGATTCAAGTGAATTTTACTTCCTGCCTAAGGTCAAGGTCAAAGAATCTCTTCATACCTTGCCTCACCACCTCTGTTTTTCTACCTAATCTGAAAATGATAGCCCACCCCTAGAGTGTTTCTCTCTCTCCGGTGTCTGTTTGCAGATGGTCATCAATCCCCCTTGCTTCCCAGCTCCCTGGTGACTTATTTAGCTTTGTGCGTTGGTGGTAAGAACTATTTTCCTAAGTAGAAATGCAGCAGCACATAGTAGAGTGGCAGAGCAGCTTTATTTAGACTTCATTTATTGACTGCACCACTTTATTTCTCAGAAGATCCTATGATCAGTGTTCAGATCATTCTCTGGGATGTCTCATCACTTGGTCAATGGCTTCACATACCAGGGAAATAGGAAGGCAAATCGATTTCTCTCTGTGCTTACCAATGTGGGATCTGGACAAGATGCTTAACCCCACTGAGCTTTATTTTCCTCATCTGTAAAGTGGAGGTAATAATACACTTTATACCATGTGAAAATTAAATAAGATGATGTGTATAAAATGACCAGCACAGTGCTTGAGAGGTCTGCATAATGTAGAGTAAGAGCACAAACTTGAGCTGGACTGTCCTTTCCAAATTCCCCCTCAGGCTCTCACTGTATGTGTAATTTATGGCAAGGCAGACAACTTCGTGCCCGGGTTTGCCAATCTGTAAAATGGGATGATAATTGTATCTATTTTAAAGGGTGTTATGAGATTAAATGAATTAATGAAAATGGCTCAGAACAGGGTTCAGAACAGTGTACATAGCAAGCACCATAAAAGTGTTTGCTATTGTTATCAGAAAATATTAGCATTATTCCAGCTATTGAAATAATATGTGGCTTTGAAAACACTGTCCTGAAAAACTGACAAAATCAAAGTGAAGCAGTAAAGGTTTAATCTTCAATTATACATAGAATAAGAGGTTTCACTTTTTAATTTGACAAAATTCAGAGATGGTATTGTCTTGGGGAGACCATCTGGGAAAGGAAGTCTCATGTAATCTGGTTATCTTTATATTCCTCAGGAAGCCTGCTGGTCCCCAGAAAACCTGCACAAAGCAGGGAACTCTGATCTCATGACTGAACAAAGCCGCTTTTTAAACCTGGAAAGACAGAGCTAAAGGGGTGATTATGGGGGGTAATATTTCCCTTCAGGGAGAGAATTTAACACAGCTGGAGGTCACAGGAGACAGTCCTCAATACTCATTAACAGATTAGTACATGCTTGTTTTAGAAAATGTGGGGATCAGTTTAAAGCAGAATGGGGAATTATATGTTGAGGCCATTACAACACTTGCTGATAAGGTTTGAAAGACCACACATAACTACTTTATGCCCTTTTAAGTTCTTTGCTAAAGCTTATCTGTGCCAATTATTTTGTTTTTCCCTATTTTTAAAACTCTTGGAAGAACACATGAGAGATGCATTGTTAAGTGGGTGACTCATGAGCCATGAAATACACATGAATAATGAAAAACTGTTTTTCTAAACGTACGTGTATTTTGTGTAGCTTTTTAAAACACGTGTCCAAAAGAACCATCATATAAAGTGGTGTCGTGTAAACACTGAATGAAGAGTCTTCTGGGTTAAGTGACCTTGGACAAATCACTTCTTTGCATTTTAGTTTCTATTTCCCCTGCTTGTCCCTGAGGATTTTTGTGGATGCCAAACAAGATGAAGAATGTGAGAAAACTCTTTTTAAGTGCAAAAGTGGTATTAATGAAAAGACGTTATAAATGCAAATTTATAAAGCTGAGATTAGGAGAAGCAGTATGAGGCGGGGAGAGAGAGAGGCATTAATGGGAAGAAAAAGAGGGTGAGATGTGAGTAAAAAATCGATTTTCAAGACATTAACCTCAGGCACAAGAAGAAAGTAATTTGGAAGTTAAAAGCACTTGGCAAATGAACAAAAATAGAAGGGGGCTAAAAAATAAATCGTGTATAAGCATAAATGGGCTGTTATGTACGTATTAAAAGTTAGGCTTGTGAAGTGTTTGAATGGCATGAAAAATACTTATGATATAATGCTGACCCCAAAACAGGGCACTACGATACATGTATGGAGAGAATGAAGCCGATTGTATAAGAAAAGCATCAAAAAAGATTGGAAAGAAATGTGGCAAAATTAGTTGCCTCTGAGAAGTGAGCAATTAGAGGAGATTGTTTTTATGTTTTTATTCTTTCTGAAAATTAAGCTTTTCTTTAGTGAACATGAGTCAATTTTTTAATAAACTAAATGAACCACAAGTGGTGTGAGAAGAACTAGACCAAGGAGTCTCTCTCCTCAAGAGAGCTTCAGAAAACGCCCTGAAGGGGGCTTCCCTGGCGGCGCAGTGGTTAAGAATCCACCTGCCGATGCAGGGGACAGAGGTTCGATCCCTGGTCCGGGAAGATCCCACGTGCGGAGGAGCAACTAAGCCCGTGCGCCACAACTACTGAGCTCACAAGCCACAACTACTGAAGCCCATGCACCTAGAGCCCAAGCTCTGCAATAAGAGAAGCCACCGCAGTGAGAAGCTTCACACTGCAACGGAGAGTAGCCCCCCGCTCTCTGCAACTAGAGAAAGCCCACGCACAGCAGCCAAAAATAAAAACATAAAATAAATAATTTTAGTCAAAAAAAAAAGGAAACATCCTGAAGCTTCTTTGGGCCTAAACGTGGGATTTGTTCTTGAAAGACCCAACCAAGTACCTTGTTAACTCCACTTGTTGGCAATCTAGTGTGTTGACAACGACAGCAACAATAACAACAGCAATAACAACAGCTTTCAATTGCACGCTGCTCACCTAGTGCCAGAAACCACTGAAAGTTTTATATGCGATAACTCATTGAACCTTCAGGGATAACTGATTATATCCTTTTGCTAAGGCTGCTGTAACAAAATACCACAAACAAAGTGGTTTCAACAACAAAAATTTATTATCTCACAGTTCTGGAGGCTAAAAGTCCTAAATTAAAGTGTCGGCAGGGTTGGTCCCTTCTTCTTTTTTTTTTTTTAAATGTTTGCTTTTTTTAAAAAAATTTATTTATTTATTTTTGCTGTGTTGGTTCTTCGCTTCTGTGCGAGGGCTTTCTCCAGTTGTGGCAAGTGGGGGCCGCTCTTCATCGCGGTGCACGGGCCTCTCACTATGGCGACCTCTCTTGTTGCGGAGTACAGCTCCAGACCCGCAGGCTCAGTAGCTGTGGCTCACGGGCCTAGTTGCTCCGCGGCATGTGGGATCTTCCCAGAGCAGGGCTCGAACCCGTGTCCCCTGCATTAGCAGGCAGATTCTCAACCACTGCGCCACCAGGGAAGCCCCCAGGGTTGGTCCCTTCTGAGGGCTGTGACGGAGGCTCTGTTCCAGGCCTCTCTCCTTGGCATGCACACGGCTGTCTTGTCCCTGTATTTCCTCACAGCATCTTCCCTCTGTGTCTATCTTTCTTTTCACATGGTGTTCTTTTTCTAAGGACATTAGTCATACTGGATTAGGGGCCTACTCTACTCCAGTGTGACATTATCTTAACCAATTGCATCTGCAAAGACCCTATTTCCAAATAAAGTCACATTTTGAGGTACTTGGGGGTGGGGGGTTAGGACTTCATCATACGAATTTTGGAGGGACACAATTCAACCCATAACACCTATGAAGAAGATAGTATGTTTGTGCCCCATTTTACAGCTGTAGAAACTGAGGCCCAGAGAAGTTAAGGACATTTCCAAGGTCCCAGAGCTAGTAAGTGGTGGAGCTGGGATTCTAAGACAGGCAGTCTGACTCCAGAGCCCATGTGATTATATGGTCCACAGCCTCTCTGGAAAGCTAGAGGAGAAATACCATAGAAATAGATTTCCATTTCTTACATAGCCATGCAATAGAACGGTGTGAGCTGGGAAAGCTAAGTCTGACACTTCACTCCTGTGGCATCTGAAAAATTACCTTCTTAACTAGATAAGGCTGGATTCAGTTTGCAAGGATTGCCCCAGTAGTCTACCTGTCTGTGTCTAGTTTATACCCCAAGGTGCCTCTTACCCAACAGGTTTTACCCCTTTAAAATACTGGTTTCGTGAACTCTAACCTGGCCAGAACTGCCTCAGAGCTTGTCTATACTCATTTCAATCAGAAAACTGATTTAGGTACCAGGCATGAGAAGTTTCAGATCTGCCAGCAAGAAAAGAAAAGAGAGTTTTTAATTTGTGAAGAAATTGCAAAGCCAACCCATTGATGCAACTCTCTTTTCATTTAAGGAATCAGTAAAGAAAGTCAGAGTTCATCAGCAGAGTGGTTTCATTGTGGCCATTTATTTCTGACCAGCAATTTCTTAGTATTCTGGGTTTGCATATCTACTTCCTCCAAAAGTTTCCTACTGGAAGAAGACAACAAAACCTGAATGAAATGATGACTGTGGCACTCTATGTATATCTTATCCCAGTACTGAGACTCTCCAGGACAATTTATCCTTATAGTGTATTCAGAAGAGGGTACAATAAGAAAAATGCACACATATATGTGTATATAATGTACTATATACACATATATGTATGTATGTATGTATATACATACATACAAATATATACACATATGTATACCTTGCTTATGCAAAGGATAAGTATCATGGCTCCCCAAATTGATTTATTATTTGCCATTGATGATGTCTGTGTAGGTATTCAAATGTTACCAATAAATTCTGGGGGAAATGAGTAAATAGGAAAAAGAATTCTGTGATATTTGATGATGATTTGAAATCCCCACATTTACGTGATAGTGTGTCACAAGCTCTTGCCAAATGACTCAAGAATTGTGGGCAGGGGCTTCCCTGGTGGTGCAGTGGTTGAGAGTCCACCTGCCGATGCAGGGGACACGGGTTCAGGCCCCGGTCCGGGAAGATCCCACATGCCACGGATAGGCTGGGCCCGTGAGCCATGGCCACTGAGCCTGCGCGTCTGGAGCCTGTGCTCCGCAACGGGAAAGGTCACAACAGTGAGAGGCCGGCGTACCGCAAAAAAAAAAAAAAAAAAAAAAAAGAATTGTGGGTAATTCCTCCCTGCCCCCCCTCCTTGTTCTGTATGTCACACACATCTTAAATTAGTCATTATTTCTATGGCCATTACTAAAATCTTGTTAAACTACCAAATTGAAAGAATTATGGAGATGTTATTTTTGTCTTAATTCATGAGCTTTGGGTTGTTCCTTATTTTCCTGTGAGTCATTTTGAAACCCAGGATGCTGCTCAGAACCTCAAATTACAGTGATTTTATACTCTACTGTTCGTTTTTTTCCACATGGAGAACAGATTCTAATGTGGATCTAATTGAGTTAATATAATAAGTGCACTTTTCATGTGAGCAAATCCCCGGTGGGCTGCTGCTTTCTCTTTGAATATGAATCACAGGTTAGGAAATCTATAAATACCAAAGCAAATTTGCTTGTGCATCTAAAGGAGGAAAGATACCTTGTCATATCTTATTTTATATTCAAAATTCCTTTTCACTGAAGGCGAGATATTTACTTTCTAAGTCTTTGACTAGTAGTAGATTTCTCAGTACCTTCTCCAGGTAGAAAGTAAGATACGTGAGTGAAGACGAACGACAAAATAATGATAATACAAACCAGTCTCCAGTCTCATCCAAACTATGTTTTCAAAACATCACATAAGAATTCGCATTTCACATTGATTTTTATGCTTTTACATTAATGGTTTGCTCACCCCTGAATCTTGCTTGTTCGAATCGAACAAGCAGCAGTGACAGGCAGGAATGATTCTGTTCTCTCTCATCTTCTAAAAATGGCTTCAGGCAAAAATCCCATCTTTCTCTTCTACTTTCCAGATGAAATCAGAGAGTGGGATGGCACCTCTCTGTTCCAAAATGAGGGCAGCAGCTTGAGGTCTCTGGTGGAGACAGTCATCCTGATTTGAGTCTGTATTAGTCAGGGATCTTGTAGGGCATCAGGAGCTCCTGGCAATTGCTACGAAGCTTTTCTCCATCTTCCACTTGATCACCACGCTGCTTTCACTAAGCTTTTGAAGTCCCTCTATCATCATGCATTGATTTATTAACCAACATTTATTAAGCGACTGTTATGTGCCAGACACTGCCCCAGGTGATGGGAACCCAAACATACTATTGTTATTCTCCAGGACAAAGTTTGTTGATCTCTTGATCCCTTGGGGTTCCTAGAACACGTAAGCATTAAGCCCTTAACACCCCAGCAAGCCCATTCCGGGCCTCACAGAACTGAAAAATCTAAAGTAATGAGTGCTTTAATCACACTTCTATCTTCCAATCTGGCTTTGTGGACTCAAGGGAAAGATCTGGAAGAGAAGTAGGGGGAACACCGACATTCCTTGCCTAGTTCCTTTACATAATCCATAACCAACCTTGTCTGTGGGCGTCATAACATTTGGGAGTGGCTAGTGTCATTCTGAATCTGAGATGTTTATGTTGCTCTGTAAGCTGAAATCTTCCTCATGTCTTCTCAGCTGTATCATCAACAACTAGAGAAAGGAGAAGGGGCCGTGCCTTGTATTTATTTGGAATCTGCATATGGCATTATGCACCCAGTAGGTTCTAAATACATGCTCTTAAGAGACATACAAATACATGTTACTGATTCATCACCAAGCTTGTTCCCAGTGTGAATGTACAGACCGGTGTTGGCACCAGCTGCCTGGGGGGGAACATCTTCCTTGTTCCCTAATTGGCTCCTATAAACACCAGCCTATCCAACCCCAGGTCTCTCTTTTACATATTTAACACACCCTACACATCTGTGATACCATGTTCACGTCATCAGAGCTACAATAACCTCTGAGGTAGTTCAAAAATTCTGAAAAAAACACAACTAAGCACAAGGCTAGGCAGAAAACACAAGTTCAGAAGATATTTGGAGTTGAAACCAATGTTCCAGAGGACTCTTAGGAGGTCTTTCTGAGACCCGGTGAACATGACTAACTCTAGGCTCCCTCTAAAATACATCCCAACCCTGCTCTCTTTCCTCCTCTTCCCCACACTGCCCTGGAGGGCACAAGGCCTGCTCGGTGCTGCATCCTGAGTGACTGGAGTTTACCTTCCTGATAACATTCCCCTGTTGCTGTTTGAAACAAACAAAAACGAGTATATGGGGCCAAGAGGCCAGCCAAGAGGTGCTCCTGCGTATTGGTTACAGGTTCAGACTCTGGGGTCAGGCAAACCTGGGTGCAAATTCAGGCTCTCACTTGCCACTTTGGTGATTTAAGATCAATTATGGAACTTCCTTAATGCTCATTTCCTGATCTATAAACTTGGGGTAATGACAGTGCATACCTCATTGTTTTATTGAGGAGTAACTGATGGAATGAGTGGCAGGTGTTTAGCAGAGAGCCTGGCACGGAGCAAGGAGTCTAAGTGAAGTTTCTCCAAGAGCATTCTTCTGAAGAGCTGTTTTCATTTGCTTCCTGGGATCCATCCTGTCCTCAACTTTTCGTAGTTTCTGGAATCCCTGTTCTTGAATGTCTCCTCTGCTTGGCTGCCTCTGCCACTTCTCTCTCTCATCCATAGCTCCAACTGGAGGTAAGACTCTGCAGTACCCCAGCCCGAAGCTCTAGCTCACAGGTGTGTGTGTTCCCAACCAGCGCTTTATGGGCAGATGGCTTTGCAGGAAGACCTGAGAGTCAAAGGTCTCCCTGACCCCAGCCCACTCTCCACCCAGCTACTCCTGGCTGGTTAAAGATGGCTTGTGGCCTGCATGAGTTAACACAATAAAGAATAATTTTGCTTGATTACAAGTTATAAATGTGTTTTGATTTTATAGGTATCAAGACGTTTAGTAAATATTTGTTGCATGATTGAGATATTTATTGAGGACTTGCTATAGGCAAAGCTCAGTGGCAGGCACAGTAGAAAAAGCACAGATATAATTTCAGTTTTGCTCAAAAAACTTACAATCTAATAGGCATTTACATAAATACTAATATAGTGAATACTGCTTTGTTATATATTTCGTAGACAAGGTTCAAGATACTGTAACTTTAGTCCTTTAAACCATCTTTTTCATCTTGTAAAATGCATAGAACCCTTTAAAGGAAAAAAACTATTTCAGGTCACCAGCATTCACATAAAAACTCTGTCCTTCAAAAGTAACCATTAAGAGAATGAAAAGGCAAGGTATAGAGTAGAGAAGATATTGGTGACACATATAACTGTTATATCAGCAGCACAGGGGAAATACAGGCAAAGACTTGAAAGGGTACTTTCTTTTAAAAAGCTATCCAAATATCCAAAAATGTGTCCAAGGTTCCCAATTAGTAATCATGGGAAAGCAAATTAAAATTAAAGTTACATCTACCTTTATGGAGAAAATTAATAAAACTGACTATGCCAAGTTTGGGTGAGGATTTAGAGCTGTGGGAACTGATATATTGCTGGTGGGAGTGTTAAGTTAGGACAGACACTTTGGAGAACAGTTTGGCATTGTTTACTGAAAAGGAAGATACATGCACTCTCTTACTCAGGATTTTCACTCTTAGGCATATCCCCAAAAGAAACATGTGCCCACGCATCAGAAGACATACACAAGGATGTTCATAGCAGCACTATTCATACTACCTCCACCTGAAAACAACCCAAATGGCCATCAACAGTAGAGTGGATAAATTGTGGTATATAGTATGGAACACTATAAGAGCAATAAAAATGAATAAACTACAGCTGAATACAAGAAAACAGATAAATCTCACAAATATCACATTGAGTGAAAGAAGCCAGATCCAAAAACGTATATACTGTGTGCTTCCATTTATATAAACTTCAAAAAAAGGCAAAACCAACTGTTAAGGGTTGCACACTAGTGGTAAAAGAATAAGGAGAAGCAGGTAACTAACTGACATAAAAGTCAAGATAGTGTTTGTCTTTAGGAGGGTGGGATAGGGATTGGAACGGCCACAGCCCACTCCTCGGACGCTGGCACTGTTTAATTTCTTACCCTGGGAAGTGAATACATGGCAGCATTTCATCAAGCTGTATATTTATGTAGTATGTACATTTTGTATGCATATGCTATTTAAGAGTTGAAAAAAACTTTTTTTTAATAAAGAGGAAGATAAAAACTTACAGATATTTCAGTGTGGGGTTTAGGTGGATCATAGCAGAGAGACTCTTGGCTTTGTGGATTATTTACTGTTAAGCTTCAAGAAAGAGTTTCAGAAAAAATGTGGGGCAGTGGCCCCATTTCCAAGGGTTAGGAAAAAATAGATTTTAAGGAAATGGAGGCCGATAGTAAAGACTTGCAAAAAGTTTTCTGATGAAGAGAAGGGGTATGATGAAGTAGCTTAATTGGGTAGAAAGTTTAAATTTTTATTCTATTTTATTTTTAAGTCTGTGAGAGACTTCAAAAAGAAGACACAAGGAGGGCTTCCCTGGTGGCGCAGTGGTTGAGAGTCCGCCTGCCGATGCACGGGACACGGGTTCGTGCCCCGGTCCGGGAAGATCCCACATGCCGTGGAGCGGCTGGGCCCATGAGCCATGGCCGCTGAGCCTGTGCGTCCGGAGCCTGTGCTCCGCAACGGGAGAGGCCACAACAGTGAGAGGGCCGCGTACCGCAAAAAAAAAAAAGACACAAGGAAAGGAAGATAATTGATGAATAACGTCTAGGACTATGAACCATAGGCGGCAGGATTGGCTGTCACTGGGAGGGGGTTACTTCCTCAGTGATGGGCATAAAGGAAAAGCTCTAGGGAAATGGAAAGGAGAGGATCAAAGAGAATCAGCTGAGAATCAGAGGCCCCCTTGTGCTCAGAAGGCGATGCTAAGGTAGCCTTGGGGACCTGAGAGAGTTGGAAGTGCCCTAGCCAAATCCCAGGGCTGTGGGTAACCATCCAGGTCCAGCTGAAGTTGGTAGTAAGAATTTGGGCAGATTCAATCAGCAAGGCTTTGGGGATTCTCTGGCAAACACAATACTTTGAGAATAATAGGAGTAAATCTAAATGGGACAGTGCCATTTATCATGGTCTGCATATTGATGGTAAGGGCAGGCATTACTCTAGATATATTTGCGGGTAAGTTCAGAAAACTGAAGGGGTCAGAAAAATACTGTTTCCTTGTTTTTCTCATTAACGGAACAGACAAGATGATTTTCTAGGCATTGAGAGATTGAGAAAGTCTTAAAGAAAATGGAGAAAAATTGAAAGAGCCATTGAAGGCAATGGAGGAAGGAGCTGATCAAAGTCAAGGGCAACACTGAGAGCCTGGCTGAGGTTTTAAGCTATGAGTCTGCTGTTGCACGAATTTGTGTGGTTGTAGGATTTTCTCCAGTAGAACTCAGCTTCTTGGAGAAGGAAAAAGAAGACTGCAGCACTAATCAGGTACCATATTTTGCTAGACGGGTGTAGCAAGACACAGGGGGAATGGATGGTGGCAGGGAATTTGAAGATGTTGGCAAAGAGTGGTTTAGGCTCTCGCCATGGGGTTCAGTGTTGGAAAGAAAAGTCAGGAAAGAAACTTCTGGATAAAATGGACGTGCCATGGTCAAAGAATAAAGGCAGAAAAAGTGGAGTCATGAGAGCTTTGGAAAGATCGAAGATTGTGGTCACTTGGAAGGCTATTAAGACATCTGTTTCAGGGCTTCCCTGGTGGCGCAGTGGTTGAGAGTCCGCCTGCCGATGCAGGGGACACGGGTTCATGCCCTGGTCCGGGAAGATCCTGCATGCTGCGGAGTGGCTGGGCCCATGAGCCATGGCCGCTGAGCCTGCGCGTCCGGAGCCTGTGCTCCGCAACGGGAGAGGCCACAACAGTGAGAGGCCCATGTACTGCAGAAAAAAAACTCCCAAAAAACAGACATCTGTTTCAGCTCACAGCAGTTTCTAGGGTGGGTGCTGGTGGCGGAAGTGGAGAAGAGGTCATTAAAATAAGGAGGTCTAGGAACTGCAGGGCTAAGTTATTGGATGAATGTCCTAAATGAACATTAAAAGCTTCATAGGGTGGTAACGAGTTTTCAAATTTTATGCCAAACACGATTGAATGTTCTGGCTGCCTGGACTACTGTGTTCAGAAGAATTCTGAGGCCATTTTTAGGGTCAGATAGAAAGAGTACCATGATAGATTAGCAATATTTGCTCATAGGAGGAGGGAAAAGTAATAATTGTGCCATACATTTGTGATACCTGTTGAAAGAGTATGACAGGAGTTGAGATGGACAAGAAAACTGAGTGAGGGATGACCCAGGAATTCAAAGAATGAGAGGTAGTGATTCGTTCAAGATTAATTGCATGCAGTAAATGTTAATCACAAGTTGATTTTCTTTCCTTTCTGAATAGACTTTAGATCCTCCCTCCCTCCTCACTCCTCAGCTAGTTATTTTCATGAATCCAAGCCTCTATCCATTTTAAAATTGGCCTAAAGTCTCCCTTCACCAGCATTTTTGAGGTTTGCCTAATCAAAGGTCATTCAGTGGAAATCTGTACAGCAATGACCATACGCATTTAAGGAATTTCAAACTGTTCTTGCAAAACCCCACTGGGCCCTAAGGAATACTCCCAGGGCTTTTCAGAAGGGAAAGAAAGCAAATTGAATCTTTTATAGAAGACATACTTTTATTATCTGTAAAATTGAACTGGCTATTTAGAATATGATTGCTCTATACTTGGAACAGTGGAATGATGGGCTAAATAATAGCTCCACTGTATTGATCATGCATATTATTTCAATTAATATTTATGATGGCCCTATGGATCAGATATCCTTTATTGTGTATTTTGTTATTTTAAACTATTTTTTAAATTACAAAAAAATGCATCCTCCTTGTAATAGAATGTGGAGGTATGCATAGTATAAATCGAAAATCTCTTAACATGTCGTCCCTCACTCTTACTGTATCTCTGGTAGAGACAGTGGCAGAGACAGTAATGAAAGCCAGATCTGTCTAACTAAAGACACTTCAATCTCTGTTTTATTACTTAAACGCTACTGCCTAGCCCTGGTCTTTCCAGGAAAGGTATCACAATTAACAGAAAAGATCATCAGCAGAGATCCTGTGGACTACTATTTGCCCGTTATTTACTAAACAGAAAAATGAGGCAATGTCAAGAGAGTGAAATCTGCTGTGAATAAAGAAGTTTTATCAAGACAGAATGATCTAAACTGGCTCTGTGTGTGGTTCTGGACTTGCTCATAAAAGCAAGTGAACTTCCACTCCAGCCAAAGTTGGAATAATAAGGACAGGTTTTACCCTCCCATCTGAAAAAAAAGCAAAAAACAAAAAAAAAAACTAGACAGACTATAAGAAACAACCAGGACAATGAATGAACTTGGACATCAGCAAAGAAAGACAGTGAGTGCTATGGTTGTCCCAGTTCCTGCTTGCAGAGAATGTCCAAACTGGGGCGCTGGCAGGGGGATCGCAGGTGACCCAGTGGCTCCTCTGAGTGAAGAAGATGAAGTGGGGAATCTGGGGTAGACAAGGCAGCTGGAGTTCTCAGGAAAGAGTGGCAGAAAGGAGAAAGCTGCATACACAGAGAACTTCAGACATCTACAGAAGGCTCCCCTTGTGTCTTCAGCTTCATACTGATTGGCACATGAAACTATGTGGGGCTAGTAAATGAACCAACCAAAAGGGTTATGGAGAACATAGCTGGGGTTCACGCAGAGCAGTAAATAGTTTCTGACCCCACCAGCTAGAATGGAAAACCTCATAATCCACATCAGATAGAGTACTGAAAAGTTCTTTGCCTCATGAGAGGAATAAAATTAGTTCTACAATAAATGCTGCTCTGGTTCCACCTAAAATACCTTAAAATCAAAACCCAGAAGGATCAAACTGTGTCTAGGTACTTAATTGTGTACTGGAACAAATCTCATGAATGCTTACAGGTACCCCAAAATATCCAACACTCAAAAAGGTGAAATTGTCAATGTCTAGCATCCAGTCAAAAATTAGCCAGCATCCCTCTTCCTCAATCCATGTCCTCGGTTCTGGTCAATCTGTCCCATGTTATGGCCACCTGCACCTTAGATGGCAGGTGTTAAATGTGTCTTTCACTCATCTCTGCTACTTTCTCTGAGCGCTCAGCAACTCCTACTTCACTAGATTTTTCTCCCCCAGGAGAACTCCAGGCCTCACCTCTCGCTCTGCTTTCCTACTAAAGTTGTCTAAAGCCACCCTTTAGAGGAGAGGCAAAAAAAAATCACTCTAATGGCCCCCAACTATTTCTTTATAATTCATTTACTCAGAGCTGCCACTTTGGGAGTGAATGATACAGATTGCCTGACAATTTCTTGATGTTATAATGCCACTCAATACAAAACCCAGCAAACCGTAGGTCTGATAAATAGTGTAGCAGTTTAATGATGGGAAGATTTGCATTCTGGGTGCTCTTCTAAGCAAACCTCCTCAAAGGCACAAGAAGTCTGAGGTTTAGAGACAGAAAACAGGGAAAGCTTAAAATGTGACTTAGCCAGGAAAATAGGACCAAAATAATAAAATTCAAAACACATGCTCTAAAAATAACCACATCTTCCTATGGAGCCTGCCTTCCTTTGTGTAATTAAACCATGTATTTTAGATATTTTTTAGAAAGAATTTGATTTCCTTCTTGGAGAAGAGCTATCAAATTCCAAGATCAGTGCATCATCTAATCTCAGTCTCCTTATTAAAAAACCTCAGGCACTAATAATACAACAAAAACAAAATCAGCATTGAAAAGAATTGAAAATGGAGTGAATTGCAATAATCTCCCCCTTTCCAGAGGAAGGTCTCCAAGGCTGGGGATAGACTCATAGGATTCACCTAGAAACTCTTGGTGTCCTTGGGATGTCCTCTTAGAAAACCAAAGGGACAACGACTCAAGTATTTCTCATATTCCTACCATGTGCCAGACAGTGTTGTGTGCCAAAAGCTCAGAATTAAATGAAGCTAAGACCCAGCTGCTCTCTTAGTGATGTTCTTATTTGGGTAGTTTTGGTTCAGCCTCTTCTGATGGTTTATTCTATATTACCTAATGGTTAAAAGCCCCTATTTTGGAGTCAGTGCATCTTTCTGTGGGTACCAGGAGAAGGCAAGACTGCGAAGGAGGGGAAACACAGCTTTATTCCTCTTCTCTCCCTCTCCTCCTCTCATGCCCTCCGTCAGGGCTGTGGTGGGTAGGGGACCTCGGTGTTCTCAGCCTTAGTTGTAAACTGTCCTGTTTTGTCCAGCTCCTCCTCTAAATATTGCTCTGCATTCTGTCTCCTCATGACTAAGCCTCACCCCCCTGCCTAGCTCTACTCATTCTTAGAGTTCAAAACTCACTTTGGTATATTTTGGCTTCAACCTAAGGCTAACTTCTTCCAGCCCAGCCAAACTATAAACGAATCTACCTTCTGCAAGAAACATCATTGTTTGGCAAGCCCCAGGACTCTCTGTTGGATATTATCCTGGCAATCGGCCCTGCGGGGCTGGTCTGTGAATGGCTTGTGCATGAATGGTCAGGACCTATCCTAGCCCCCTCCCGTTCCTCCCCATGAACTGTACTTGGCTGTGTCCTATTCCTCCCCACTCCCACTCTTTGTGTATGATGTTCCTTCTCCCTGGAACTCTTCTCCCACCATCCTTGCCTTACTGTTCCTAATCAATGCTGCCTTATTTTCCCCTAATCAGTGTCATTCTTCAAGTGCTTCAAGTGCTACCCGCCCCCAACAAAGTCTTTTGAGTTAGGTAGTCTTTTGGGTTTGGGTTGAATTGTGACCCCCAAATTCATATGTTGAAGTCCTAGTCCCCAGTACCTCAGAATGTGACCCTATTTAGAAATAAGTTCTTTACAAAGGTAATCAAGTTCAAATGAAGTCTCTAGGTTGGGCCCTAATCCAATATGATTGGTGTCCTTATCAAAAGGGGAAATTTGGACAGAGACACACAGAGAGAAGATGCTGGGGGGAAAGACAGAAGGAGACTGGGCAGAGGGAGAAGCTGAACTGCAATGCATTTGTAATCCAGAGCTCAGCTGATGCCAAGGTCACCCTGGAACTGGGATGGCCCTTCAGAGTTGTCCATCTTGAGCATAAGGAGGTCAGGAGGGGAGGCCAGATCTTTATGACTAACAACCCCTTCCTTCCAACAGGGATTAGTCATTGGATGTGGGAGGGGGCACCTTGGATGAGGAGACTTTCTTTGACTGGAGGCAATTCCTGCAGAAGGACTCAGCAGAGGGCCTGCAACACCAATACCAGTAGCTGGGGAATGAGTCATCTGTCCTGCAGAGGGAGCCGGGAGGCATCACAGCATCCACTACAGCCTCCTGGACCAGGTTTGCCCCTCTGCTACACTCCCATAACACCGCTGGCCTCTGCTTCTGCTTCACATCCTCACCACAGTGGTAATTTATTGTATGTTATTGTACCTTTTTCAGTTATTTGTAATTTTAATACTTCGAGTAAATACTGAACTGTAAATGTGCCAAAACGTGGTTTGTTTTTGCTCAGTTTTACATCATCTATGCCTAGGAAAAGTTCCTGGGCTTTTAAGTAATAGGCATTTAATAAATTTCTGTGGCCAAGTGAATGAATTACCGCTATCCTCGACCTGGGTATGACATGCTTATCACACTAAACCCCCTGAGCCCTGGAATTCCCTCCACCCTCAATTTACCACCTACCATCTATTCTGCAGAGTTAATAAATGAAAGCAGATAAAGATGCTTTGGAATTGGAGCGAAAGGACCCAAGCATGGATCCTTGTTGTGTTGAGTGGGTCCCTTGGTGTTATAGACTGAATTCATATTTTGAAGTCCTAACCCCCAGTACCTTAGAATATGACTGTATTTGGAGATAGGGCCTTTAAAATAGTAATTAAGGTTAAATGAGGTCACATGGGTAGGTCCTAATCCAATAAGACTGGTGTCCCTACAAGAAGAGGAAGAGACACTAGGGATTCAGATGCACAGAGAAAAGGCCATGTGAGGACACAGGGAGAAGGCAGCCATCTGCAAGCCAAGGAGAGAGGCCTTAGGAGGAACCAACACTGCTGGCACGTTGGTCTTGGATTTCCAGCCTCCAGAACTGTGAGAAAATAAATTTCCATCTATTTATTATTCTATCTATTAAATCACCCAATCCATGGTATTTTGTTATGGAAGCCCTAGCAGACTGTCACACTTGGCCTCTCTGAGCCTCAGTTTCCTTGTCTGTCAACAAGGAGCGATAATTTCTATTTCATGGAGGGAAGTGAGGATGGAAGGAGATAATACACGCAACCTCTGTATGGATGGGGGTGCCATTCACAGTGTGGCGGACAGACAGGGCGTGTCAGTGCAGCAGTGGAGAATGAGTTCAACTTGGGACTTACTGATTTCCAGCTGCCTGTGGGACGTCCAGGTGGGCAAAGGTGCATACAGTGCTGAATAAGTGTTAAATCAATATTGATTGATTGTTCTCCCAGCCCCCAAATTTCCCTCTCCCCCATTTTCATGCATTTCATAAGCCAACAAGTCTGGCTTTCTCCACCCGCCCCTCCACCTCCACTCTTCTCTCTCCCACTCCTGCTAACCTATCAGCACAAGGAATGAAGCATCTATCTGCCTGCCTCGGGTCACTGAGGAATCATTTGCTTTATGGGAAAATATAAACAATGGAAATGCATGAAGTATATGGGAGGTAAATAGAAAGCTTCAGAGTAGACTAGGGCTCCCTTTGTGTTACACAGATGAGTCTGGGTGGTGTGGAATGATTTATGAGGTTTTTGATAGTACTTACTGTAAGGAGAGAGCTGGGAAGGCAAACCAACTCATTTATTAATATGAACTACTTCCTTCAAAAATTGTATATGAAGACATGTAAATAGAAATGCCCGGGGCATGGATTCTCTGCACTTTAGTTGCTTCTGTGTTTTAAAGAAATAAATTTAGAGTGCATTAAATGATTACATCTGGGAAACTGTATCTTATTGTTTATGCTTTGAAATGAGGCAAGGTCTATCCTAAGCTCAGCATGTGTATGTGTGCACATCTGTGTGTGTGCATGCGTGCACCTGTGTGTATGTGTGTGTACACACACATATATGTGTGTTTTGGGATAGGAAAGTGAACTGAGGTAGAGGAAGAGACCTAATGTTTGCTTGTATTTACTAGTCTCTATCTTATCTCAAGCTGAAATCTTTTTTCTCTAGATATCTGTAGTCCTCTGATTACAAGTGCAAGGCAGGATAACAAAATGGCCAGAAAGAAGAAAATTTTAAAAAGCTACCGAGAGAGAAGCCCAGACTGGACTTTCCAGTCTGACCTACTCCCTGACTTACTGTCATTCACAGAATTATGAGCCATAGCATGTTATAACCAGGAAAAGACACCAAGGTCACCTGGTCCACCTCCCTCATTTCAAAGACAGGAACAGGAAGAGGAGAAGCTGAGTGACCTGTCCAAATGGCCTGTGGAACAGCCAGTGGAAAAACCCCACACAAGTCTGGGCAGGTTTCCATGCTGCGAGACCACTGACTGTATGATCCGCATGAGAGTCGAGGTCAGGGATGACAGGTTTTTGAAAGGGCAACACGAGTGTGGCTTTTTTTTTTTTTTTTTTTTTTTTTTTGGTATGCGGGCCTCTCACTGTTGTGGCCTCTCCCGTTGTGGAGCACAGGCTCCGGACGCGCAGGCTCAGCGGCCATGGCTCACGGGCCCAGCCGCTTCGCGGCATGTGGGATCTTCCCAGACCAGGGCACGAACCCGTGTCCCCTGCATCAGCAGGCGGACTCTCAACCACTGTGCCACCAGAGAAGCCCAACGAGTGTGGCTTTTTAATTTATGAAATCGAAACCTACTTTGCAGTAAGCAGCTCATCGGCTGCTGGGGCATAAGGTGCCTTTGGGCCAAATTAGACAAAGGCACCTCCTCTGTGTACATGACATGGGGAAAGAACTGTGCCTTTGGGTAAAACGGGAAAGTCTTCCCCATCCTGAGTAGGCAGTCTGTTCACAGTGCCTAGCTGGAAAGTGGAGTGCAGGCAGGATTTCAGCTCCCACTTGCCCCTCTGCTGGCCGCTCTTCTTCAGAGCAACCTGCCCCAGGATGTCCCGGGAAGCCCCTGGCAGGGCTCTACCCTTGCTGGGGCTGGGGGGATGGCAGAGTGCTTGGGTAGCTAGATGAGACCTGGGCTTCTCTAAGCTGCTCCACCATCTCTTCCTGCCTCCTTCTAGTCCCTCCTCCTTTACTTCTTCTTTCTTTTCTCACTGTCAGCTAAAGTGGTTGGCATGGCCCCATCCTGGGCACTAAGATGCTATTGCAGAATAACATACTGATACGTGTACACTTGTACCTAACCTTGCCAGTCATCTGCTCAAGGGAAACCTCACCCAGCTCCACCTTTGAAATGTCTGTAATCATTTCTGTGATAAAGGAAAACCATGTTCATACCACACAGTGGTTAATAGCTTTCTCGGGGCTTTGCTTCTTACCTTATTCAGCACAGTTTCGATAGAGCCTAGAAGTCACAACTTAGCGTCATAAATACGTTTCATTTCATTTGTCTCCGCAGTCTGTTTTTCATAGCTCTTCAATCTCTCTAGAATGTGGGGTTGCCAAAATAAATGCAAATGGAAAACAAAAGGAATTCTTTCCATGTTCCTTTAGGGCTAGACCTAGGCAGTGAGAAGTTGAGGGAAAAGCACAAGATAAAAGCTGGGAGACCTAATATAAGCCCCTGTTTTGTCACTTCCTAGACAAGTGATATGGGAAAGTCACTTAACTCCACTATGCCATGGGTTTTTTTTCTATTTGGAAAAATGGGAGTAAAAATAAAGTCTAACATTTTCTTTCTTTTAAAAAAAAAAAATTTACTTATTTGTTTGTTTGTTTTTGGCTGCATTGGGTCTTAGTTGCGGCACACGGGATCTTTCATTGAGGCATGCAGGCTTCTCTCTAGTGGTGGGGTGCAGGCCAAGTTGCCCCGTGGCATGTGGGATCTTAGTTACCCGACCAGGGATCGAACCTGCGTCCCTTGCATTGGAAGGCAGATTCTTAACCACTGGACCACCAGAGAAGTCCCCAAATCTAACTTTTTCAAATGAGACAATGTAAAAATATCATAATTCCCAAGCACTATGCAAATGTTCATTATCATTCATTTTTACTGTACTTGTGGCTCATTAAAGACAGCCACAAATTCTTTGCCACTCCTCCCATCAAGAGGTGGCGTCTACTTCCTCTCCCACATGAACGCTAGACAGGCCTTATGACTCGCTGTGACCAATAGACTAGAGACCGGGAAATAAGTGAGACAAGGAGTCATGCAGGAGGGAGAGGCCTGGGACCTTGGTGGGGCAGGTGATGAGGAGGTGTTTCTATCAGAGGTAGAACTAACCTTTGCCTCGCACAGTCAGTAACAGCTTGGGGCTTTGCAAAGCTGAGAACATTGTGGAGGAGGCAAAGTGGAGCAGCTGAGAAGATGTGGGAAAGAAAAAAGATTTTCACACTAACACCCAGGCTTAAGTTGGGTTAAAAAAGAAGAATGGATTATTCCTTCTACCAAAACTCCTCCTCACTCTGGAGAATGTGGTGAGATTTCAGGAAGAGAGAACAATGAAGAGGTGAAGATGGGATGCGGAAAACTACTACAGGAGACTGAAGATGTGAGGGAAGCACATGGACTTTGGAGTCAGCCAGACCCGGGCTGGGCGCTGGCTTTACCGCCCACTGGCTGGGAGACTCTGCATGTTCAACCTCTGAACAGGGGCCGGTACAAAGTACTGGAAGGGAACAAGACTGGAGGCAGGAGACCTTGTGGTGGAGACTGCCGATGACCCCTAACCCACCTTCCCTTCTTTGGACACATGCTTGGTCTATTTATGTTTCTCAGATTCCCTTGCAGGTAGGTGTGGCCATGTGACTGTGTTTATTTTGCCAGGATGAGCAGACAGCAAGTGTGCCATTTCCAGGTCTGGCTCAGAAAGGACTCTCATGCACAATTTTCCATTCTCCTTCCCTTTGCCAACTGACTGGAGTGTCAATGCCCGCAGAACCCTTGGAAGCCACATATTGAGCAGAGACAAGCCTTCATCACTCAGTGTCTCTGAAAGATTGTATCAGGGATATAACTGTTGTTACTGTCAACCTGGTAACAAGGAATACATTTGTACTGTGTTAAGCCATTAGAACTTTGGGGTTTATTTGTTTTCCCAACCTAATACAATCCTTAGGAGGCTGTTGCATACACCAAAGAAGAGATGATGAGGATCTGGACTATTGATGTGGCCATAGGGGAGAGAATAGCAAAGGTAAGATAGGATAAGCTAAGGTAAAAGCCTCAGGAGATTCTCCCATCAGAGAAGATGGTGAGGAGTTAAGGAGTCGGGCATCCTCTGGGAGCAAATGAAAACTACTGTCTGGAAGGAATGAGCAACAGGACCTTCAAGAAATGCCAAACCGATAATGAAGCTGATGGTGGAGGCATCCTTTGGAAAAGTAGTAGCCATGGCAACAGACATCCAGCGAGGCCATCGAGAAGCTGGAGCACAGAGTGACCTGGTGGGGACAAATACAACAGACAAACTATTAGCAGAGGTCGTGTGGAAGCAGCTCGAACCTTCTGGGCCAGGCAGAGGTAGGGGTCCTGGGTTTAGCTTGTGGAGTGTGTCCTGTACATCCCCTTGCCTCCCTTTCCTGCCTCAACACGCATATAAAGCTTTGGAGGATCCAGGTTACAGAGGGAGGAGAGGAAGACAAAGAGATCCCCACTATTCTGACCTCTTCTAGGAACTCGCCTTAGGAACTTCTTGATATCCTCCTTGGCTGTTTCCTAGGACGGGTAGAGCCCAGACTCTGCAGGCTAAAATGTTCCCGAGATGAACGGAGCCCAGTATGTTTGCTAATAACCCATTTTAGAAGTTTATGTGGAGGGTGGGTGTGGAATAAAACAGCTCATTAGAGGGATAACTGATGATTTGGGCGGGTCTCAGAGGCAATCGCTTTGAGCCATTATTTATCCTATTTTCCGCCTTCTCTCATCTCAGCCTAATTTCTCAGATACTCTGCTAAGTGGTTAAGAAATCCATGTGGTTTTCCATCTCTTGTCCAATCTATTTTCTTTTGCTGTCAGAGTCTCTATTTCCACTTCGATTTTTTTCCCCCAGATTTGAATGCAGCAAACTCTGTAATTGAACTTTTTTTTTTTTAATGTGAAGATTTAGAGCAGGATGAGCTGAATGGATGCAGTGCAGAGGGTCGATTTTAATTCAGCAGACCATTCTTTTTATCTACTGGGAAAGACATGACATTCATTAAAGGATAATTTTCAGAAAATGGCAAAATCATGACTCTCATAGAGCTATAAAATGAACACATGTTAAAGATTTTGTTTGACTCATTAATTGCGAGAACCAGGCAGACGTTATAACTAGATTAAAGAAGAGTCAAGCAAGCACAGATTTATACCCCCAAATTTATACAGAGTAAAGGAATGTTGAAATAAATGTGCAAATGGAGGCAAAACTGCCCTTTTCTTGGAGCAGAGGAAGGGTTGTCCCTCCCCTGCACTGAATTCATTTGCATGTTTATAAAAAGAATTGGTTTCCCTTGCTATCAGTTATCTACAATTTTCAGATTAAAATAGCTCCCATGGAATCAGAATCAGACAACCAGAAGCATGTGCTTTAGGCAAGGCATAGTTTTCACTGAAGCATAAATTTTTTCTTACACATTTAGACCAATCCTTCCAGCTCAGGGAATTTACTCACTGGCTTCTTCCATGGATGACTTCGGCTACTTCAGAAAAAGCAGATTACAATTAACATCTTAAATTTGTAACAATCTAGGTTGAATTAGTAATAATTTAGCTTCGATAGTATACAAAAACTCAGCCCCTAACAAGCTCCATCCCCTTTTGTTGTTATTGTCTCAAATTACATGTTTTTACATTGTGCTAAGAAGGAAACTTGGGTCTAACTGCAATTTGCTTTGCAATTGCTCCACACATAATCCACATCTAAACTTGACCCTGTCTAATTTTCTTGGAAGGACATTAAATTGTATCTCATGTTGAATTAAACAGCCAATAACTGAATTTGGCAGTCACAGAAAGAGTCAGGGACCTGAGATCCAGTTCTAGCTTTCTGGCTAAAGAGGTGCGTCATCCCTGAACCTTGGTTTTCTTATCTGCAAGATGAGAGAGGGCAGACTAGATGTTCTCAAAGGTTCCTTTTTTTTTTTTTTTTTTTTTGCGGTACGCGGGCCTCTCACTGTTGTGGTCTCTCCCGTTGCGGAGCACAGGCTCCGGACGCGCAGGCTCAGCGGCCATGGCTCATGGGCCCAGCCGCTCCGCAGCATGTGGGATTTTCCCGGACCGGGGCACGAACCCGTGTCCCCTGCATTGGCAGGCGGATTCTCAACCACTGCGCCACCATGGAAGCCCTCAAAGGTTCCTTTTTGTTCTTAGTTTCTGTGACTCTACTTCTCATGTCAGTGGGCTGTTTGCTGTTTTACATTATTGTGATGATTAATTTGTATGTCAACTTGGTGAGGCCGTGGTGTGTAGATATTTGATCAAGTGTTATTCTGGATGTTTCTGCGTTTTTGGATGAGATTAATGTTTGATGGACTTTCAGTAAAGTAAATTACTTTCCATAATGGGGGTGGGCTTCATCCAATCAGTTGAAGAACTTAACAGAACAAAGACTAACTTCCCCTAAACAAAAAGGAATTCTGCCAGCAGACTGCCTTTGGACTTGAACTGCAACTCTTCCCTGAGTCTCCAGCCTGCCAGCCTAACCCATCAGATTTTGGACTCACAAAGCCTCCATAATTGTGTGAGCCAGTTCCTTAAAATAAATCTCTCTATCCCTCTCTCTCTATCATATATCTATCTATCTATCTATCCATCTATCTATAACTTATATATAGAGAGATCAAACAGGATGTGGAATGAATACACAGACATACGTACACACATGCACGTGCACATATATCCTGTTGGTTCTTTCTCTATATTTTTCTCTGGAGACCCCTAACACAATTACTATGACAAAAAAGAGAGAGAATTGTTGAAAATGGATAGCTCTAGACTCCTCTGAAATCTGATAAAACCAATGTCTTCTGCCCATACTCAGGACAGAAGAACAAAGTTTTACGTACAACATCTACCTATTCAAAGGAATGTCCAGTTCTTTCATAAAATCCAGAACATTTGTGGAGTAGAAAGATGAAAAGAGCACGTTTGAAAGTGAGAGTCCAGTTGTCTGATGATGACCGTTTCATATTCTGACCATCAAGTGGAGTGGGCAGCTGTCACAGAAGTGACCTGGAGGGTCAGGAGCCTATAACTCCCTTTCCAAATTCCCAGTAAAGTCTGGCTTTCTACCTAGAAACTAGAAATGTAGGGTTATTAGCCTTGATTTTTCACTACCATGTCCACACGAGACAGGATGAGAACCACTAAGTTTGAAAATTCATGAATTTATTAAGGTCAAGGGTAAACAGATGGGATGAGGCTGAAGAAGTTGGCTAGGAACCAAGGTCCTTTGACTTTTAAGCACAAAACACGCCAAAATGATATTGGGCTCTGTTCACAATTAGTGTAATACAATATCCTTACATCCTTTCCTATCTTTCTAATTGTCTCTTTATGTTTTTTTTTAAATAAATAAGAAAATTGAAGGGACAGCAGAGTCAAGTGACTTGCCCAAGGCCACAAAGGTAGTAAGGAGTGGAGACAGCTCTGACACAGCTTCTCTGTCTGTAAGCTTCTTCTCTTTCCATTGCATCCACAGCACCTCTCCTGTGGCCCGTCCTTTCCCTGCCACCCCTCCTATTGAGCGGCAATGTACAAGCGCATCATGCAGAATGCCAAAGGTGAGAAGATAATACTGCAGTGAAAAAGCAGGAAAAGAAATACCACTTCTCAATGTAGTAATAATTGGCAAGGGAAGCAATGTTGCTGTGAGAACATGGTGCCCACAGTGGTTTATTGGTGGGAAGGTAGGAATCATCAGACACACACACACATGCACACTCACACGCACACACACACACACACACAACTGGTAGAGTCTAGATTGTGGAACCAACGGAATCATCTCCGTGCTTCTGACTGAGGAAAGTTCCCAAAAGATTCCTCTATGTGGTTTGCCTACATATGCCTCCTGTAGAAAAGACTTAAAATTTCACATTATGGATAAGCTTGGTGGTGAATATGTAGGTTTTTAGTCATTCAATGGAATTTATTAAGCATCTATTAAGGTCAAGACTCTGACCCCAAAGAAGCTGGAGAGGAATGCCAACGTAACAGAATTCCTGGGTTCTGCCCTCCAGGAGATTTTTACCCTGACTTACCAAGGAAGATTAAAATTAGTGCTGGAGGGACTTCCCTGGTGGCACAGTGGTTGGGAATCCACCTGCCAATGCAGGGGACACAGGTTCGATCCCTGGTCTGGGAAGATCCCACATGCCCAGGAGCAAGTAAGCCCATGTGCCACAACTACTGAGCCTGCGCTCTAGAGCCCACGAGCCACAACTAGTGAGCCCGCAAGCCACAACTACTGAGCCCGTGCAACTAGAGCCCATGCTCCGCAACAAGAGAAGCCACTGCAGTGAGAAGCCCACGCACCGCAGCAAAGAGTAGCCCCCGCTCGCCGCAACTAGAGGAAGCCCATGCGCAGCAACGAAGACCCAACGCAGCCAAAAATAAATTAAAAATAAATATAAAAAAAAATTAGTGCTGGAGAGATGTACAAACAGTCTGCCTTACTAGCTCCAAGACAGAGGTGTTTGATTTCAACTAGGGAATTGAGAGAGGCTTTATAAAGTAGATGAAATCTGAGCTGGACCTTAAAGACTGAGAGCAACTTCAGGTGGCAGAAAATGGAGGGAATTGCATTTCCAGCTAAGGAAACAGACATGGAAGTGTGAGAGTGTGGTGTCTAGGGGACAAGAAACCAGAGCACAGACAAAAGAAGGGATGTGGAGGGACACGAAGCTGGCTTTCCTATGGGTTTTGAATGCTAGGATAAGGAATGTGTGGTATATTTCATTTTGGTTCCCAGCTCTCCACTCTTCCTTCCTGCAAGAGAAGTACACATCTCCATTCACTGCCATGGGATTTTCAGTGCATCCAGTAGGAGGGGTATACATTTCTGCGCCATTAACATTGGGCTTGGTCATGTGACTTGCTTGGCCTTGACATGTAGACCACATACGCCATGTTTGAGTAGAAGCCTTAAGAGCCATTCTTTGTTTCCAACAGCTCTCTTGCTTTTTTCTCTCTGCACCAGAATGGCTTATCCCATACAGGACCTGCTTCATGAGCTGAGTTCTGGAATGACGATGACCTATGGAGCAGAACCACTGTTGACCCCACAATGACCCATGAGTAACATGTAACATAAATAAGAAATAAACCATTGCTTTGCTGTTGTAACTGAAATTTTGGGGTTGTGTTTTGGCACAGCAAAACTAACCAACAATTTTTTTTTTAACTTTATTCTGAAAGCAATGGGTTTTGGAAAAGATAAAAATTTTCCTTTCTCCCCTGCCCGGCATCCCATGATTTTCAGGGGTGAAAAAAAACATGTTTTAATTCCTGACTCTATTCAGACTCAATTGCTTTTTCCATATCAGAGACATGGGGGTGGCGGAGGATAGAATAACAATTAGCTTAATACTCACTCTTTGTAGCCACTGGATCAGAGTCACCTGGAATCTAAGTAAATCTGATAAATTGCACCATGAGCATCCAACACTGTGCAGCTGATGGCAGCAAAAACATCACTTCCTTCCAAATTGTTAAGGATAGCGCCAACTTACCAGATAGGAATAAAGATTTCAAATTTAAACTTGAAGCTTTACTTTCCAATGATGGAATATTCCATTCAGCCACAGCAAAGAAATAAACGAACTGGCGTTTCATGCTGAGATGGCCACCAGAGAAATGGCTTGGTAATGTCGGCCAAAACACTGAAAGCGTGTGCTGCCATCAATGTAAAAGAGGTTTGACTTTCGGTAGGTTATTAAGAAGGATTTGAGAATATATTTGTTGGTACATCTATTTCTTATCTATCATTTAATTGAATACCAACAAGGGTCGTCTTTCATCATGTAGCGTGGGAAGGAGCATGATAGGCAGAGAGGGGAGGAGCTTGAATAACACTAATAATAGTGATGATGATAAAGAAATGAGAAAGAGAGTGGACTCTGGATTCAGTTAAACCTCAATTGCAAAAATGGCTTGCAACTTACTAGTTATAGGTTCTGGGGAAAATTACTTTTAAAAATACCTGAAACAGGGACTTCACTGGTTGCGCAGTGGTTAAGACTCCATGCTCCCAATGCAGGGGGCCTGAGTTCGATCCCTGGTCAGGAAACTAGATCCCACATGCATGCCGCAACTAAGATTTCACATGCCACAACTAAGAAGCCTGCCTGCCGCAACTAAGACCCTGCACAACCAAATAAATAAATAAATAAATATTAAATATAAAATAAAATAAAATACCTGAAACAAAATTTCCTCATTTATAAAATGGATATAATAATAGCTCTCTGCTGCAGTGATCATGAGAATGATGTGAGATAATGAATGTAAAGTACTTGGCATATGTAGTAGATGCTCAATAAATGTTGCTGAAGTTTTCTTGCTTCAACTTTTAGTTTTTACCTGTATCTCACCTGAATGTTTTTTCCTAACCCTATCAAAATTCTACCCATCCCTCAGTGTCTGGATTTACCGTTTCATCAGGGCATTCTCTGACTTCAGTGTCTGATACTCTACCTTCTCTGAAACAGCAGTAAAGGCCATTGATGTTCATTTTTTGAATTCATTCATTCATTTATTCAACAAATATTACTGGAGTACCTACTCGGTACCAGACACTGTTATAGGTGCTGGAAATACAGCTGTGAACAAAGTCTTGCTCTCACTGAGCTTACATTATAGTAGGAGGAGTGGGATAATTAATTAACAAATAAAAAGAAATTTGGTAAGTCAAATAATGGTAAGTGGTATGAAGAAAAATAAAATAGGACAAGAAGAAAAAGGAATGCCAGAGTGGGAAGGATACTGTTTATCAGGTGGTCAAGAAAGGCCTCTCTGAGATGATACTGGAGTAGAGGGAGTGAGCCATGAGGAACCGGCAGGATGACATTTCAGGGTAAAGAGTCTAGCCAGTACAAAGGCCCTGAGGCAGGAGAAAGCTTGGCATATTCTAGGAAGGACACTAGTGTGGCTGAGCAGAGTAAGCCAGGGAGAGTGGGTGGGAGAAGAGGTCAAGAAGTTAGGCTCTTGTGGGTGATGGGAAGGACTTCGATTTTTAGTCTGTGTGACTTGGGAACCCATGAGAGTGTTTTTGAGCAGAGAAGTTACATTATTTTACTTATATTTTTAAAAGGCTCACTCCATATGCTGTGTTGAAAATAGATTTCAGAGGAATAAGGAGAGAAGGAAAGAAAGTTAAAGGGGTTTTTGCAGTAAGAGGTGAGAGACAATGGTGGCTTAGACAAGATGATAATAGTGGAGGTGGTGAAAAGTGGAGTCTGGATATATTTTGAAGAAGGAATAAAAAGATTTTCTGGTAGATTGAGTATGTGATGGGAGAGAAAGAAAGGAGTCAGGAATGACCCCAAGTTCTTTGGTCTGCACAACTGGGAGGATGGGGAAGACTGGGGGGAGTAGATTCTGGGTAGAGGGAGATTCATGTTCATTCTGGCATCAGTTGAGTTTGAGTTATCTATTCAGTACCCAAGTAGAGACCCATTAGGCAGATGGATATGTGAGTCTAGAGTTAGAGGGAGACACCTGAGCTTGAAATGCAAATTAGGGAGTCAAAATCATATAAACAAACTTTAAAGCTGTGAGACTGGAACTCACTGAAAGAGTGTTCAGGGTTTGGGAAAAATGAGAAGGAACAAGGAAAGGAGACAGAGAAGGAGCAACCAGGGACAGAACTGAAAGTGATGCCCTGGAAGCCAAGTGATGGGAGTATTGAAGTATTGATCCACTGTAAAATGCTGCCAATAAGATGAATAACGTGAAGACTGAGAATAAGCCATTGCATGTGGGAAGGGCGAGGTCGCTGAAAATCTTGATAAGAACAGTGCTGGAAGCAATTTTGAGAATGAAAGCTTGACTGAAGTGTATTTAGGAGAGACTATTGAGAAAGTGGAATGGGAAGTACTGGGTCTAGAAGGCTCATCCAAGGAGATTTGCTGTAAAGGAGACCAGTAGCTGGAGGGGAAAGTGGGGTCAATGCAGATTTTGTTTTGTTTTTGTAAAACGAGTGGTAATTCAGCATGTTTGTATGCTACTGGGAATGATCCAATAGAAAAAGAAATATTGTTGATCAGGAAAGAGAAGAGATAGTTACTGGAAATGTTTGTGGACAGATAAGAAGGGATTTGATCAAGTACACAGTGGAGGGTTTGGCTTTAGATAGGAACCCAGCTAGATCATGCTGAGCAACAAGAGGGAAAGCAGGGCATTTATGTACAGATACAGTTAGTTGAGAGAAGTGGGAGTTGGCAGAATAGGGAAGTTCTCTTCTGGGAGTTTCTATTTTTTTCCCTCCAGTGAAATAGAAAGAGATAAAAGAATGGAGGAGATGCTGGAGGTCTGAAGAAGGAAGAGAACATGTGAAATAATGATCTAAGGAAGTAGAGAATTGAATGGACAATGACAATGTAGAAAGATTGCCAGCAGCTCTACAGACCCACTGAGGTTGGGAGTCATGAATATAAAGTGAGACTTGTCACTGGGTTGTGGAGATTCTCTCCAGCCACAATCAGCCACTGGTTACAGGTGAAGAGTAGGAGGGGAGTTGAATTCAAGCTTGGTTTTACCAGGCAGATGCCAAGAAGGAAAAGCGACTTTAAGGGAATGGGAATAAGGACAATGAATACATGTGAGCAATTGTTAATGATGGGCCATGGAATGTTAGCAGAGTAGGAGAGGGGAAATTACAGACCTTAGAGGGAGGAGAGACAGTGACAGGGATGGACTCATCCTGGTGAGACTGAAGAATCACTGGAGTTGGAGTGTTACAGAAGGTGGCCTGAGAAGATGGTCGGCAGGTCTGAAAGTAGGATGCATGGAATGGCCAGGTCTAGGGTATGAGTATGGGGTACGTGACTGAGGTGAGACAGAGGACAATCACTTATCAGTACTACGTGGGTCCAACATCCCCAGTAAGCCCTTCGAGGAGGGGAGGCATGTCTCGTAGATCTTTGCCTTTCTCCCCGAGCATCCAGCACAGCACTATGAGTTTAGCAGGGGCTTCATTTATGTTTATAAATAAGTGTTGAATGAAAGTTCAGTCATTAAAGAATACAGAAAAATCGGAGCAACAAGATTCAGATTTTCTACCATAAACTACAACTTGCTGCATTTCCCCCCCACCCAAATTATTGCCAAGCCATTGAGATCAACTGAAGGGGACCCCTGGCCTTAGAGGTATTAAAGTAATGGTTTCAATTATTCAAAGCCAACCATAGAATTCCATGGCAGGAGGTCATTTGTAATTTGTGAAAGCATAAATTTGGACTTAATGGTTTGGAGCTTTAGTTGGTGAGTGAGACTAGACAGCTACTTAACGTCTACATCTCAATGTGGTCATGTTATTTTATAGCTATTATCAGATCTGTAGACACTCTCTGAAGGGAAGAAAATAAATTATTTGTAAAGATCGCCTAAAATCGAAAGCAATATTTTCATTGGGAAATTCATATAGGCATTTGCATATAAACCTCAAAGATGTGAAAACAACCACATTTCACATCCATTTAATTTAAATGGACTCACTGCTTTAATCTGTATCTTGGCATGTTGCTATATACTCAGGCCAAAAAAGTACCAGGCACTGGGGAAATAATCTTCAGCCAAAACTAGCATTAGTACAAACTCAGGGAAGCAAGAGAAAAAACCTTTTGCAGTCATGGGCTGGGAGAATGAAAATAAACTAGGATTTTTTTTAAAAAATTCACCTTATCAGGTAAAATGTACTGCTTTACCCAGTAGTGGAGGGATATTTGGGAGGCTGAGACTTACAGTAATCAACCAAATCTGATCACACAGCAGCTTTGGTAAGAAACAGAATGGGGGCTTAATTCAACGTTTTGGGAAAAGCCTGATTCCTCTCCACCTGCCCTGCCCAGAAAGACAAGGTCTTCAGAGGCATAACAGTAACCCCATCATCATCCACAGGTAATCCGCACCCCCTTGGGGTTCTCTGCAATCCACAAATCTCACTGAATGAATTCCCACAACTGCCCTAGGCAATAAATAGTAATGTCTCATTTTGAGGATGTGAGTCGGAGGCTCAGAGGGTCCAGATGATCTGCTGAAGGACATTTAACTTATACCTGACAGAGCAGTGATTCAAACCACATCTTCTCGATCCAGGTCAAGCCTTTTCCACACCCCAACCAGCCCTATATTGGTGAGAGTCCAACCTGAGGGGCACTTTGTCAGCTCACATGGGACTTTTGTCCTGGCTCACTCATGGTACATTTCAATCAGGATTACCATTTGGGAGGAAAGAACATCTCAGAAGCAGGTTTTCGGCCTTGCCTTTAAGAGGACCATGTCTTCCTTCACTATGTCCCCTGTTTCTTCCCCTTTTCAGTCCCACTGCCCTCCATTACCTCATATCAAGTTATTATATCCAAGCTGAACATTCTGTCACTTGTGCCTTTTCCTTGCAAACCAGTTTTCTCCTTGATGTCGATTACTTTTTCTAAGATGACAGTTTCATTACTGATTTTAAAGTGTTCACTGGCTGTTGTGCTCAGGACCAGGGACAGACTCCCTGGTTTGGCATTCAAGGCCTTCATAATTTGGCCCCAAACTATTTTGTAATCTGTGTTCCACTCCTCTGCCTCTTGTCACTCCAGAGTATGCATTTTCCTAAACATGAACCTTTATGTCCTGTATTCACTCTGAATGCAGCGTCCTCATCCCTCCTCTTTCACCTATAAGTTCTACTTCCATTCTTTCAAAGGTGAGGTCCATCTTTTCCTCCTCACGGCCTTTGCCAAGACATTCCAGCACAGGGCAGTTCTCTCAAGGTTAGTGTCTTGTTTGCCCCTCCAGATCCACTTTCCACCCTCTCCACCCTGCTCCCTGCCCCAGGAAGTGAGTGCCACGGACCGGCTCCCTTACTCTCCAAATACTGAACTCTCTCTGTGGTTTTCCTCCACCCAACACTCACCTTTGTAAATAGCCTTTTTAAAAAATTAAAGTCTCCTCAAATTCCCAGTTTGAATCTGACATCTGCTTCCTGTCAGGACACTGCCTGATCTCATTCCCTTCGTCTATATACTCACAGGCTTTATTTATTGCTTTAAGCCTTCATATACCATATCAAAGGCTGCCTTGAATTAATAACTGTTTTCCTCTGTGAGGGTCTATTCCCAACCTTACTAAAGTTTCCCGAAGGCAAGAAATGTGTATTATACTCCTACATATGCTTGACTATCCCTCTTACCACCTGCTATTTCAGTCAAACTTAGCACGCATTTGATTGTTATGTGTCCCTGTGTAAAGGACACCTAAATAAGTTAGGAAAAGCAGACCTTTTTAAAGCCTAAGCAAACACATACTTGAATATATCTAATTATAAAGAAATAGGTGACTGAAACGAGTTAATAATGATATATTGCTCCTTCCTTCTCTAGGAAATTGGTTCCACTTTATTCCTGCTCAGAATTAAGTAAATCATTACAGTAACTCAGAGACATTTCCATTGGCCTCAGTTTACCTACTTCCTGGCCAATGGGGGCACCTGCAAAAGATGGTACCAACTTTAAGATCTGACAAGCTTTCCGCCCCTTAGAAATGGCTTCTGAAAGGTCTGGCAACAATTTTCCAGAAATCAAGGAAGCAACCAAAATTGTTGTAAAAGGTAAATTTACCTCTCATGACTTTTGTGAAGACTAAAGTAATAAATATAAAATACCTAGCTCAGTGCCTGGAACGTGGTATTGTCCAGTGGGGTATCTCCCTTCCCCCTTATATTCAGCTGCATATATATTATATATATAATTATATTAAAATGTAGAGTTTTATATACAGAGTGTACATAGGTTTAATTATAAATGTGTTGCATGCATTAAATGTAGCATCAACATAATACAGATTGTGCTTTTGGAAACTTAAACTGAGAACAAAATATATATGCTTTTAACTATAGTAAATATGCCACACATTAAGAGAAATTACCATTTCACAAAATTCATAAGCCAGAGAATCACTGCCTAAGACAATTTGCTGAAAATTAAATGTGATCCATACAGTGCCTTTGTGGCTATTGTGAAATGCAAATGTGGAAATGTTTTGATTATTTTAATTGCCCTAGGCATTATAATTGGCTATAAACTCAATCTCTATAGATTTTTAAAAGATGCTTTAGAAAGAAAGACCACTGAATCCATTGACAAGGAAAGAGTTATAAAGACCAGCTAAAATGTATCTTTATTTCCTTGTAAAAATCTCATAAATAATGGGAAATTGAGGAATGTATTACATTGAATCCCAACTCTAGGTTGGATTGGAGTGAGTTGGGCTTTTGCAGATAGCCTCCATCTCTGCTTCTTTCTCTTCCTGCTTTTCTTATTCCTCTGGTACTTTGTTTCTTGGGCTGTGCTTCTTTTTCTTTTTTGAAAAAAATTTGAAGTATAATCGATTTAGAAAATTACATTAGTTTCAGGTGTACGACATACTGATTCAAAATTTTTATAGATTACACTCCATTTAGAATTATTATAAGGACTTCCCTGGTGGTCCAGTGGTAAAGAATCCGCCTTCCAATGCAGGCAACGCAGGTTCGATCCCTGGTCGGGAAACTAAGATCCCACATGCTGCGGGGCAGCTAAGCCTGCACGCCTCAACCAGAGAGACTGTGTGCTGCAAAACTACAGAGCCCACGCTCTCTGGAGGCTGCACGCCACAACTAGAGAGAGAAAAACCCTCATGCCACAGTAAGAGAGAAGCCTGGGCACTGCAACTAGAGAGAAGCCCGCGCACCACAATGAAGAGCCCGTGCCACAGTGAAAGATCCTGCATGCCTCAATGAAGACTGCGCATGCCACAACTAAAGACCCAACGCAGCCAGAAAAAAAAATTTTTTAATATAAAATATTGGCTATGTTCCCTGTGCTGTACAATATATCCTTGTATATTATATATTTTATACAGAGTAGTTTGTACTTTTAAATCCCCTACCCCTACCTTCCCTCTCCTCCCTTCCTTCTCCCCACTCATAACCACTAGTTTGTTCTCTATATCTGTGAGTCTGTTTCTGTTTTGTTATATTCATTCGTTTTATTTTTTAGATTCCACATGTAAGTGATAACATACAGTATTTGTCTTTCTCTGTCTGATTTATTTCACTAAGCATAATACCCTCTAGGTCCATCCATGTTATTTCAAATGGCAAAATTTCATTCTTTTTTATGGCAGAGTAATATTCCATTTGATATATATATATATATGATATATATACTATATATATAGTATATATGTATATATATATAAGCAGAAATGGGGTATTTTGGAACCTCAAGTAATCTTTTCCTCTCATTCTCCATATTTTACTTTCATAAACCTTTTTTCTTTTTTCCTCATTGGTCAGTTTATTCACTCAACAGATTCTCTTTTGAGTTCCTAGGACTCCACATTCACTTTACTCAGGGGAAAAGTTCATTCTTGTTCAATTCCCTTATGAAGAAGAGCATTATTTAAAATCTGACTCCACATGTCCTCTCTGGAGTGCATTTTTGTTTGTTTGTTTTTTGCGGTACGCGGGCCTCTCACTGCCGTGGCCTCTCCCGTTGCGGAGCACAGGCTCCGGACACGCAGGCTCAGTGGCCACGGCTCATGGGCCCAGCCGCTCTGTGGCATGTGGGATCTTCCCTGACCGGGGCACGAACCCTTGTCCCCTGCATCGGCAGGTGGACTCTCAACCACTGCGCCACCAGGGAAGCCCCTGGAGTGCATTTTTGACTCTTTACTGCATCGTCTCACTCCTCAAGACATTTCTCCTTAGGGAGGTTCAATAAATGCTCAGCTGCCTCCCACAAAGGAAGTCTGAGGCAAGATTCAGACCCACAGTCCACCCAGAGGCATGTGTTGTTCCCTCAGACTCCTGGCATAGCAGTCTGAGAGATTTACCAGTTCTAAATGATTGATTTGCCCTTCCACTGGCATCCCATCGTCATTAAAATCAGGGGCAGAAAAGAAATAAGAAGAGAGGAAGGGGATGGAGAAAAGAAAAAAGAAACAAAGGGAAGGGAAGGGGTGGGGAGAGAAGGAAAAGGAAGGAAACAAAATAGCCATTTTACCCCACTGGTCTGAGGCAAATAATTCAGTAGGTCATGAAGAGCATTCTAATCCAGGGTCTAGTTGTGTGTGTGTGTGTGTGTGTGTGTGTATGCATGGAAGCATGTGCATGTTTGTGCACAACAGCGCATGTGCAGTTTTTGCTACTGCTTCAGAAGTTTTATTAAAATTTATCACATTTGATCCATGGCCAGGGTGCTATTTACATGCTTTACAATTAATGTACAATTAATTTACTAAATAAGCCAAGATGAACAGGCCCCAAAACAGAAAATGAGATGCCTTTCTTTCTCGACTCTGATTTAACATTCCTTGATTGAGTTACTGGTTGGTCTGTTTCAATTTAGGCCTATTTCTTCTCTCTAACAAAGGTCAGTTCTAGACCAAGGAGACCATATATTTTCAACTTCTATGCAAATCAAATGTCTTGGTGACTATACTAGTACAGACGATAATTACCAGAATGAATAAATGAATAAGGTCCAGAAGCATCCTGTATAGTAACACACACACTCTCTCTCTCCCTCTGTCTCTTTCTCCCCATTTGGTCTTCAACCTTAGCGTCAGCCAGAGACTCTCCAAAGCTTTGCAGGGACAGTTATATCACTGCTGGGTCTTAGTATTGATGAGTCTCGGCATCTGTTTCTCTTGTTCTGAGTTTTCATGTACTCTTAGGCAAGAAATTCTGCTTGAAGAATTTAGCTCTGCATTCTTGGTCATGTTAGTATAATGTTCACCAGAGTTACTTGTTATGTGAGTGTTTATCAGTGAGTTATCACTGACATTGCAGTTACTGGTGTGCATGCTTATTTTACACCCATAAGTTATGACCCTATGAGGGGCAAGAACCTTGTCTTTCTATTCATCTTTCCATGCACTTAGTAGATACTCAATTAATGTTTGTTGCAGAATCCATGAGTAGTTGTTACCTCTAAATGAATGCTCTTTAAGAGTGGATGAGAATTTTCAGGTGTTGACAAATGGTATTCCCTTTAGTAGAGCAAGTTCCAAATTGCTGAGCAGTTTGGAATTTGTTTAATGTGTCGGCTTGGGCACAGCATCATTATTTCCAGCAGTGAATACCATTTTTAAGTGCTTTCTACCTGCCAAGAACTGTGTTCGACAGGTAATTTTTTCTAATCTATTCAGTAACCCTGGATATAAATTTTATTATTTTCATTTTAAAGATGAAGAAGCTTAGAGAGGTCATGTAACCTGCCCAAGGTTACATAGGTAGTGAGCAGTATGGGGATTCTTATCCTAGTAGGTCTGCATTTATCCCCTACATCTTCTTACATCTCACAACCAAACTCTAAGGAAAAAATAAGAATGCTGAAATTTTGGGGGGTATGTTGTTTATGCAGTGGGTAGCTTTTCTGAAAGCAAAACTCTTTTACCTTTATATAAAATGTACTAAATAGCTATGCATGTATAACCTTATTTAATCTTCACCCAAGCCTTACAAGATATTATCTTTATTTTTTATCATCTAGAGAATTTATAATTTTCTTGGATCAGAAAGATTAGAAAACCTGCTCCAGGACACCTGGACAGAAGTAGCATAGCCAGAACTAATCACAAGATTTTTGTGGTTTCCACCACATGATTCAACATCCCAAAGATGGCAAGGAATCCTAAAAGACTGAACAGGGAAGCAGTCAGAAGCTGGGCTCTAGTCTAACACTATGGAAACAGAATCGAAAGTCAAATATGTGCTAAAATATAATGCTTCGAGCATGTACAATTAAAGAACATAGATAGCAACCACGTTTCAGTTTATTGGGCATGGTTTCCATAGCAATATGATTTATTTCCAGTAGAATCTGTCAACCTAAAATAGTAGGTTTTCCCTCATTAAGAGAAACAAATAAAAAGTTCATTGATATTTGTTTTTCTGTTATGCAAAGATTATAATGTTTTGTTATGGCAAAGAGACAGTAATTCTCTCCACAGAACCAACAGGAAATAAGGTCACCATTGTTTTTCTGGAACAAAATGGATTCTTGTTGGTCTTGGGGAGCTGCAGCAAACAAAGGACACCAAGCACCCGACATGCCATGCCAAGGCTGGAGGTTGATGCAGTGCGTACAAGTCTCCTAGAATACACGGAAGTTCACACTGGCTTTCCTTAAACGGAAAAAAAATTTAAAGAGAAAGAAGGATTTTCTCCAGGAAGGAGCACTTAGCCTTGAACAGAGCAGGGAGGCCCAGAACTAGAAGAAAACAACTGGAATGAAAGCTAACATTTATTGTGTTCCTTCCTCAGCAGACACCACTCTAAGCACCTCCTGTGAACTATCTCAGTTACTCTTCCCAACAACCCCATGGGGTAGGTACTATTACTACCCCTGAATTACAGGTGTGAAAACCGATGCACAAGCCATTCAGTGTCTTGACAAGGGCATGCAGTTGGGAATGGCAGTGTAGGATTTGAGTTCTGGAAGTCTGGCCCCGGAACCTGCACTTTCAACCACTCTTCTATGTAGGCAAGGAAGTGAAGAAGAGAACGTTTCTTGCCCAATATCCCACAGTGACATAAGCGACCGAACTTAAGATCTTAGACTGCAGGTTCACTGGCATTTCCATCCTGCCGGGCTGGCTCTTCACGCACAGGCTAGAGTATTAGGAGAATGAAGACATTCATTGGAAGCAGAGTGGTGAAAGTGCTAAAGGCACCTGTTTTTCCTCATGCTTTTTCATAAGCACACTCATCCTTCTAATTTCAAACAGTTTCCTCCAAAACTCCCTCAACAGCTCAAACCCTGCAAAAGCTACTGTAAGGGTGTGCCCCAGTTTTGGTGGAGCTACAATTTGACTATCTGATAATTATTGAATCTCAGATTTGAAAGTCATTTGCCATATGGCGATTGTTGAGTTTAGAGGAAAGGGGTTTGATCTGCAATCCTCTTAGTCAGGGAGTGATGATGTTGTAAAATAGCTGCATTCCACACACCAGCTACCGTTGCTGCTCTTGTAGATAAAAATAACTTGATTATAAAACAGACATTGGCAGGTACTTGATGAGACCAAAAAGCAAAAAAGTTTGTCTATGAGCTTGACTATGAAGATAAACATGGAGGAGGCAGATTTGCATAGTGATTAATAATGTCACTTCTGCAAATGGGTCAGATCTCAGCTCTAACAACTACTAAGTCAGTAATCTTGAGCAAGTTATGTAACCCCCCTAAGCCTCAGTTTCCTCATCTATTAAATGGGACTAATAATACCACCCTCAGAGGTGGTCAAAATTATGCAAGATAATCAATATAAAGCAGTTTTAACAGCATGTGGCCCAGTCTAAGCCTCACCCACTGCTTCCCTTGCCCTTTGCACTCCAACAATACTGCTTTGTTCCACCAAATGCCTTGTTCTCTAAGCCTTCCACTCTGCCTGGAAGGCTCTTCCCCTATTTGTCCTCTTGAAAAATTCCTCTTCATTCTTCAAATTTAACTCAATGCTTCAGTCTTACATAACTCTTCCAACCCTCCACCATTTCTACTAACCCACCATTATAACACTTACTAAATTGTGATGATTTTCCAACATGTCTTTCTCTTCATTCTACTTCTTGGGTGTACCTTAATCCTTGGTGCCCAGTGCAGACCCTGGCACATCATGGGCATTCAATAAGCAGTTGTTGGATAGATGAACAAGCAAATACTGAGTTTCAGTGTAAAGTCCAGGCTTATGTTCAATAAAATAGGAAAATCTTCTGGAGGTATTAACAATCTAATATCATCAATTGGGAAGGCTCTAACCATAAAATCTAAAGTGTATTCTCATTTTGGTTTTAAGCAAAATCCAAAGCTTTAGAAATTACAGTCCAAACATAATAAGACCTGGAAGAGATTATAGATCATTTTTATGACAGAAGGAGAATCACAATGCCAGTGGAAGGAGGCTGAGATCATGACCCAATTTGCACTAGAGAAATTCCAAAGGATTCAAATTCATGTCCCAAACAGCAAGTTATCATTGATTTTTTTTACCACCTAGTAAGTATTCTGAATAATAATGCACTAAGAGACATGAGTATATAAAAGCACATCAAGAATAACTAACTAGGAATTATCCTGCACACTAAACTCAAGGTCTGTGGAAATAGTTATATTCCTTTCATTGTTCCAAAGGGATAGCCAGTTCTTGGACCGTTTCACTATAATGGAAATAGAGCTAGGAGCTAAGTCCGGAAGCAGCCCATTCACACAGTTCAAAGCTTCTCTGGTCTAGACTGCTCTAGCAGGCAGGATACCAGAAGATTGATAAGGGCAGAATATTTCCACATTTTCTAGATGAGAACTGAGGGGATATGCACTTAAAAAAAAACCCTGTCGGACTTCCCTGGTGGCACAGTGGTTAAGAATCCACCTGCCAATGCAGGGGACACGGGTTCGAGTCCGGGAAGATCCCACATGCCGCGGAGCAGCTAAGCTCATGTGCCACAACTACTGAAGCCCACGTGCCTAGAGCCTGTGCTCTGCAACAAGAGAAGCCACCACAATGAGAAGCTCACGCACCACAACAAAGAGTAGCCCCTGCTCGCCACAACTAGAGAAAGCCCGCGCGCAGCAACGAAGACCCAACGCAGCCAAAAATTAAAAAAAAACAACAACCCTGTAAAGACTCACTGCAGAATGCCACCCTTCATGTAGCCTGCTGACCAGCCAGTGTAAAGCATCAGCTCACAACCAATGGAGACAGGAGAAGTCAGTGGTATCAGGATAAAGGCCGGGTACCCCAGAGGCTTCTGCGGAAAGGCTCCACAGAGAAGAGGGACAGGCAAAGCTTACTCTGAGACAGGTCCCACAAGAATTTTTCACCTGTGGGTGGATTACTCAGGATGTCTCAGGCTTGAAGGGGACTTTGAGGTTCCATAATGACTTTTATAGACTGCATTTTCTTTTGTAGACACCATCTGCAGTGTCATGGTTGGAAAGGGTGTGTGTGTGCACGTGTGTGCCCATGAGAACACTACCATATATTCCTCAAGATACAGGACAATCTGATACTTTTAAAAATGTCTGGGCTTCCCTGGTGGCGCAGTGGTTGAGAGTCCGCCTGCCGAGGCAGGGGACACGGGTTCGTGCCCCGGTCCGGGAAGATCCCACATGCTGCGGAGCGGCTGGGCCCGTGAGCCATGGCTGCTGAACCTGCGCGTCCGGAGCCTGTGCTCCACAACGGGAGAGGCCACAGCAGTGAGAGGCCCGCGTACCACCAAAAAAAAAAGAAAAAATTTCAACTCTTATACTCACACAGGTAGATTGAATTGTGTACTGGCCACATGTGGAGGCATTGCTTTGATGGTCTTACACTTCAAGATAAGGTCTAAAACACTCCAGCCGTGAAAGCAGCTTATGGAGTCTAAATTCTCTGTACCTCATTTGTTAATTTCCCCTGCCTGGAAAAGCTACAGTCAACTCAATGTGACACTCAATTTGCACAAAAAAGCATCCAGTTTACATTTCTCATCACTTTCCCACTTGGTTGTTTAGGTTTTCAGAGGACGGTGGTCATTCTCTTCCATGTGGTGGGCACTCGATGCGAGTCATGATGCTTCTCCTGCCTATCTGCTCCCTCACTGATTCTCCCCTGGAGCGGAGTGACTGCTCTTCCCAGAGCCTTTGGGAGAGGAATCAGGCAACGAGAACTCAGTCCTTTCCTCTCTCCTTCCTCTAGAGAGTCAGCTGCTCCTAGACAGCAAGTGTTCTGATTCTCCGTGCTCGAAGTTTTTCAGTAGGAGAGCTCCATATGCTGGTGGCTGTCCAGGTGAGCTTGTGACCAGGTGGATAAGTCTGCCTGAATCTGGAGTGCAGTACCGGAAGCTCATTCTTCTTTTTTTTTTAATTTTAATTTTAATTTTTATTTTTGGCTGCGTTGGGTCTTCATTGCTCTGCGTGGTCTTTCTCTAGTTGCGGTGAGCGGGGGCTACTCTTTCATTATGGTGCACAGGCTTCTCACTGTAGTGGCTTCTCTTGTTGCGGAGCATGGGCTCTAGACGCATGGGCTTCAGTAGTTGTGGCACGGGGGCTCAGTAGTTGTGGCGCACGGGCTTAGTTGCTCCACGGCATGTGGGACCTTCCCGGATCAGGGATCTTACCCGAGTCCCCTGCATTGGCAGGCGGATTCTTAACCACTGTGCCACCAGGGAAGTCCCCGGAAGCTCATTCTTTCTGCACTTAAACCATATTCACCATCCAGCCTTTATCAGTAAAAGAGTGACACATTGGACTCCATCTGCCTGACCGTTCTGTATATCCCAATTGCTTCCAAACTGGGTCAGGGAAAAGGAGTGTACTTACCGGCTCCCTAAAACCCCAATAGGTTTGAAGACACAGCTGACATTACCCACTGTTTTACCACCTTGTCTTTGCCACAGCAGAACAGATGGCACAGTCTACTGGACAGCCTCTGTTCCTTCAGGGAGACGCCCAGTAATCAACTGGATCTCCAAGATAAAAGGCCCCTGCAGGGAAATCTGCAGTGTTTACTGATTTCCGCGTGCAAATACCCACACCATGGCAGCTTTTAAGCTACCCTTGGGATATCACTGAACAGAGTTGGGAGGAGATGTACACAATCTTGTCTCAACAGCCAGTAAGGAGCTAACTCAGCCAACTTGCTGCACCTCTCTAGAGCCAGGAAGAACATCCTTCCAGAGAGGCAGATGGCCATGGCACATGGCTAGATGCACACCTCTCAGCTGGAATTCCTGTTTGGTGATTGTTTGCTGCCCTGAGAACTGGCTCAACTGTAGGAAAAGACCAACACTCTGTGCCACATTCAGTGGCAAGTCTACAGTCAGTTCAATATAAAATGAAAGGAAACAAGATGAGAACAAGGTCACCTTGCAGGTGGCCACACCAGGAGATAGCCCAGCTTGGACTAGACAGACTGTCTTCCTAAGTTCCTGCAGTTACACATTCCCTGGTCTTTTTCTGGCATTTGGTAATCACGTGGGAAAGGTCATTTTTCTGTCCCTAGCCCTGATTTTCTAAGCAGCAGAAATACTAGAGTTTGAATTCTGTTGAGTGATTATAGGCTGGTTGCTTACATCATCCTGATTCTTACTTTCTGTATTTGAAAATATAGAGATTGTGATATTTTCCTAGAAGGTTATCAGAAATATTATAAATGATGTTTCTAAAACACCTAGGATGGTGTGTGGCATGTAGTCGGCATACAATAAATGATAGACATGTGATCACTCCTTTGTTGGTGGCAGGGATGCAGCCCAAGGAGTTGGGGTGGGGAGCGGAGCTCAGCCGGTGCAGTTCCTTTTGATTCCCTTCCCATTTCCTCACTTTGTGATGTTTACGTCAGTTTTATCCACTTTGTCGTACTGCACACTTGTCCTCCTTCCAACTCCACCTTCTGGCCTCCCTCTCAGAAGTCATTACTATTTTTTTTTTTTTTTGCGGTACGCGGGCCTCTCACTGTTGTGGCCTCTCCCGTTGCGGAGCACAGGCTCCGGACGCGCAGGCTCAGCGGCCATGGCTCACGGGCCCAGCTGCTCCGCAGCATGTGGGATCCTCCCGGACCGGGGCACGAACCCGCATCCCCTGCATCGGCAGGCGGACTCTCAACCACCGCGCCACCCGGGAAGCCCAGAAGTCATTACTCTTAAGGAGCAACAGGAAATATAAACAGAAGCGTGGAGGCAGGGCCATTGCTCCTAGTGGTGGATAAAGGAAAAACGTCCTTATCATGCCTATATTAGTAGTAGTTTTCATGTTTTATAATACACATTTTAAGTGTATGCATAATATTCCATTTAAGTAGACACACCATATTTTGTCATAATTTCCTTAACTAGGTCCTCAATCAGGTTGTTTTCAACATTTCACTCTTACAAAAAATACTTCATTGAACATCTATGGGCAAAAATACTTACCTACATTCAGATCATATCTTTAACAGATTATATCTGCTAAATGTTACAATGTTTTAAATATAGCAAGCAGGAAATGCATGCCTGAAGAAACACCTTCGAAGCCATTTCAAGCCTTACCTGAGGAAAGCTGCGCAGTTTTCTTCACAGTCAACCCGCAGTGATTGTCTAGATTCACTCTCCCCTCCCCCAATACTTCTCCCATTATTTTTGTATATAACTTCCAAAAACAATCCAGTAGATCCAGAACAAAAAGTTACCTCAGTGTCTGTAAATCTGTTTCTTCCGTTAGGTTCCCCAAGAAACACCATGAAACAAAGATCCAAGTGCAAGTAGTTTATACGGAAGTGAAGGGGTGGAAACGTGAGATAAGAAAGCCAAAAATAAAAAAAATAAATAAAATAAATAAATAAAAATTTAAAAAAAAGAAAGCCAATAAAGAACGCCGACTGAGCCAGTTACCACTGTGGGTAACTGGAACTTGGGCCCTGGAGACAACCATTTGGAAGCAGTGTAAACATGCCTCTGAGATATCCCACCCTAGGCACGGGGGATCCAGGGTATTTATTCACCAACTCTTGTTAGTCACTAGCTGAAAGCCCCTGCTGGAAGGCGTTAATACCCTGGCACTTCCTGTGGCACAGGTAAGCAACGTGGCTTTTGCAGGCAGGGCGAGCCCTCAGCAAAGGAATAGAAGTGTTGGCAGTTGGAAGTCCGCTGCCACGCACTGAAGTTGTGGGGTGAGGGCGTATGGGTGAGATGCCAACAGCGTCTGCTAGAATCTACCCCTCGGGAACACTGCAGCTGTATTCCTGGAATGTGGCTGCTGCTTTAAGTTGTGATGTGTGTAAAAGAGGACATTCATGGTCTAAAATCCATGTTTTCCATCCTATTATATACCTAGTGAATATTGGATAAGCTATGTAAACAGACCATACACAGCAGGAGAAAGTAGGTAGGGCTTCACATCTAGGAAGATGACAATCATTAGTTCAACAAGCATTTATAGAGGGTCTTTTAGTCTGCCAGTCTTGATGAGAAGCACGAGAATACAAAGGTGCATTTGACATAATCCTGCCTATAAGGAGCTTACTCTGGTATACGAGCAGAAGGTGGGATCGGAGAGCAGAGGAGACCTGTGGCCTCTATCCAGGCAGATAACCTGGGAGGAAGCAATACCCAAGAAGAAATTCCTGAACTTGGTATGTCTAGGCAGACAGGACCTCAGAGAGCCTCACAGAGTTCCCTAGCCCCAGAAGTGGAGAATGGTCCCATGGTCCAAAAGTGGAGAATGGCCCCATGGTCCAGAAGTGGAGAATGGCCCCATGGTCCAGAAGTGGAGAATGGCCCCATGGTCCAGAAGTGGAGAATGGCCCCATGGCCAGAAGCGGAGAATGGTCTCATGCAATCCCCAGAGTATCTGCAGGATGAGTATCATGTGCCCAAGAGGGGCATGAAAGCAGTAGAGAAAATTGTTAGGCATGAAAGGTGCCTGTTATGAGACTGAGGAACGCTGGACATGACCCGAGGGCAGGGTGCCTGGCTTACTGTGTCCCCGTGCCAGCAGGTGACAACTAAGAACCAGATGCCTCCCTCCCACCCCAAAGTCCTCCCAGAGCTTGGGGGGAAACAAAGAAGTCAGGAGACAGGGAACCTGGATGGACTAGGAATTCTGTCTGGAAGAATGGTATCTTGTCCTACAAATCCTATTGAGTTACAGACAAATGAAGCAGGGACATTTCTTCTGTACTCAAATTTGTGGATCAAAAGCTGTACCCATTGCTCAATGATCCCCCTAATATCGTGTTGTTCTCTTCGACAAGTCTCCCAGAGCAGTGCGGTAAGGAGGGCATAGTTCTTGGAGTCAGACAGACTTTGGTTCAAGTTCTAACTCTCCTGATTCCAGTCCCTGGATGTGTGCTTACGGGCAAATTAACAGTGTTTATACCCCTTTGAGAGTCAGTTGTCTCACCTGCAAAATGGTGGTTTCTGTGAGGATTAGTAAGACAAGATAGAGGATCATCTACTGGGGAGTCTTAGCAGAGCAGCCTTCCAGAGAGGAACGGTGTGATGCTGTCATCCCTGGCTTCTCGGGCTGCAAGGTGATGTCACCACGGCTCATGGACAGAGGGGAAAAAACTCTGATGGATGGGCCAGAATGGCTCCTCGCAAGCTTGTGACATTGTGAAAACCTCCTAGACTTCATGGAGACGGTCCAGATGCACGAGCTGGGAGGGGAGTTTGGAAAGAGCTCTGCTAGAGGAAACAGATGGCACCAAAAATCTTCTCAGAGGAGCCACTGCGTCATGCTCTCCTTTGATTCTGCAGATGCAATTATGCCAGCTCCCAAGGATGAGGGAATTTGCCATAGATGAGCAAGCTTTTCCAAAGGATAAAATGTCTACATATATATATAAATGTTTTATCCTTTGGAAATTTATTCTTTGTGTATATATCACCAGTTTTAAGGGAATGAATGAGTATTACAAATTCTGATTTCTCATTATGAGAAATACTAAATAGAATGTATTATTTTTGTATACGTGCTTATGTGCCTAGAGACTTAGGGTTTTACATAACGTGTCATGTTTTTTCCTTTTCAGATACATCCAGATGTTTTTAGTCTATGCAAAGTAATGCATAGTAATGATGGATATGTACTGCATTTTTCAATTGATTTGCAAGATGTAGTTATATAAAAGAGTTTTAAAAACATAATTCTTTCAAAATTTGTTCATTTTTTTTAACCACACCTGGAAAATTATCTTTCTATTATTTTGCTCTTTGGAGTTAAAATACTCAAACACCAGAAACATTATTAATCTGGGACAAATCAAGTCTCAGAAATTTTGGAAGCCATCACTTTCTGCAATGTCTGGCATATAGTTAGTGCTCAAGAAAAGTCATTTTCCTCCCCCTCCCCTCACTGCCACGGGTCGTCTGGGAAAGAACCTTACCTCCTTGCTGTTCTTGTATATTAGCCTTCCCATTTCCATTCCTAGTCTGCCTCCAAAACATGACATATCTTCAGATATTTGATACTGACTATTGCAGTTATTACTGTTGTAAGTTTCTGCTTACACTGCCCCAGGTGCTGGGAATGCAGAGAAGACTCGATCCCTGCCCCCAAGAAGCTGACAGTCTAGAGAGGGCGAAAAGAACACAAACCTTGGACAGACTGTCAGTCTGACACTCACCTGTCTAGATTTAATGCCACAGTTTCCTGATACATTGTACAATGATCTTCTCACCTGGCTGGCTCCCCATACGCTTTCTTCTTCCTCAGGCCACCTGATTCCATGAATGGGATCAGCCCTTATAAATGAGGCCTGTCTTACACAAGTCCTGCAGAAGACAAATAGCTCCATGGTTAGGCTTACTAGATTCCTGGAACAGGCTTTCTAAATGAAGGAGAATCTTCCCTTGACTTGAACAGGGAGATATTTTTTAAAAGCAGTGACTCTAAATTGGAAAAAAAAAAGCAAAAGAAAAAAGCAAAAGAAAGCAATGACTCCATATGTAGCAAAGATACCTGCCTAATCAAAATTTAGATTAAAACATTATTTTCCTCACCCTCTTTCATTTTCACCTGTCGAAGCTTTCATTTAACAAACATGTACAGAGTGCCTGTCTTGGACCAGGCACTGTATAGGAACTGCGTTAAGATGAGTTTAATATGGTACCTGCCCTCTCAGAGGTCATGGCCAAGTGGGGAAGAAAGGCAAGCCGCAGACAAGTAGAGGGGAGTGCGGTGAGGGCTATGGCAGAGTCAGGCACAGGGAAGTTCTAGAATTCAGAGGAGAAGCACCTCAATCCGTTTGGAAAAATTTGCTCACTCACAGTCTGCCCCTGGCCAATTAATCTCCATTACTGTAAGAGCAGTACACAGAGATCCTGGCACAGAGAATAAGAAGTTATTTTTCCTAATTCTAGTTTGGCTCCTGAGTGAGGTGCAAGTGGTGTGTCTTAATATGTGCATTCTTCCTGCTAAAGCTGTAAAACCTGGTTGAGATACTGATTTCAATCTGGGAGTCTCCTGGACCCTGTATTCTGTGTCCTTGAGGACATCTCAGGAAGTGGCAGCAGCAGGACTGCCAATGGCATCGTCAAATCTCCCCCCAGTGGAGTCTGGATTTGAAACTGTTTGTCCACATTAAATGGAAGCTCATCCCCTTGGGTTTCCAGACTTGGCCCATTGGTATCCTCCTAACCGTTGGTGCTCATCGCTACCTCCTTGCGGGTCACCACCCCCAAGCTGGATTCGATCAAGTAGAAAGTCTTCGTTTCCTCTAATTCTCCCTTTCAGAGGTGTATCCACGGAGTCTGTTTATTCTCATAATGGGATGATGAGCTGAGGGCCTGAGGAGATGCTCTCAGCTGATTCCAACTCAGAGAACTAAGAGATGCGGCATGTTCGCTCTTTTGGGTTCCACCATTGCCTTGTCCAAAGGAGGAAGCCGACTCTTGCGGTGCTGGAGACAGAAATAGGCTTGGGAGAAAAGATCCAGCAGATGTCCTGTAACCTGTGGCAGAATGGGAACGTGAGAGGAGAGAGGGACCAGCAGCTGAGACCAGGCCCGGTGGGGCAGAGGTAGAAGCCAGAAGGAAGTCTCATCAACCAGGCAGAGCTCAGCACTCACAGGAACTACAGAGGATGGTGAGATTTAAAGTGCTTTTAAAAAAAAAAAAAAACTCATAAAGTTCTTAAAATAAAATTTAAAAATAAATTTAAATCAAGCTTAAAATATTTCATGCTTTGAAACTGACAGCTGTTTATAATTTTTTTGGTAAGGAAGAAAACTGATTTACAAATCATGGGAGTTGCTGGAAGCATCACCTCAGGCTCTAAGGCGGAGTTGTTTATGAATTTAGGGGAGGAGTGAGATTTTCTCAGAAAACAATTTTTTTTTCTGATTGAAAAATGTTCTTACACGGCTGTGTGACAATAGTGTGGCCACAGTGTTACGTTTTCTGGTTTTGCTCTGTGGAAGGCAAAGAGAGGCAACCCCTCCAAGGAGGAGAAGAGGAGTGATGCTGTGTTTTTCGCATTCTACTCACAGTTCTTCGTCAGTTTAATGAATGGCAGCACGACCCAGACAGACAGCAAATATGGATTGCTCTAAGAACAATCATGCAATCATCTCCATTGCAGAGCTAGGCTTCAAATAAGCTGAGAAACTTCAGTGGCAAATCAAATAGGGGATAGAAAAATGCCAGGGTTTTGTCTACAGAAAGATATAGGAAATTTTAGCAACCATGATCAATGAGGCTTACTAATAAGATGCTACAAATATACATAGGTGGGGCTTCCCTCGTGGCGCAGTGGTTGAGAATCTGCCTGCTAATGCAGGGGACACGGGTTCGAGCCCTGGTCAGGGAAGATCCCACATGCCGTGGAGCAGCTGGGCCCGTGAGCCACAACTACTGAGCCTGCGCGTCTGGAGCCTGTGCTCCGCAACAAGAGAGGCCGCGATAGTGAGAGGCCCACGCACCGCGATGAAGAGTGGCCCCCACTTGCCACAACTAGAGAAAGCCCTCGCACAGAAATGAAGACCCAACACAGCCCTAAATAAATAAATAAATAAATAAAATTAAAATATATATATATATATACATAGGTGTTTATTTTTTTAAATCTTGCTCTGTAAGAATAGCATGTTTAAATATACTGTTCTTTAATGTACTTATATATTTTTTAATAATATTATATTTTATAAGATTATGGCTGGATAGAAAAAGTGGGGTTTCTTTCTCAGTTCACTTGCCTGCTATGTAGACTTCTGACTAAAACTAAGATACCTCAAGTGTCCTTAAATCAGGATATCCAAATTTCAGGAATACTTTGTAAGTGAGTTGGGATTAGCAGACTCTCAAGTGATGAATTTGCAAACTAAATACAAAATGACAAAAAGTATTCAATAAATGCTTACCTGAATAATAATACGTCAAACTCATAGTGACCAAAACGTCTTAAAGATTGAACTTAAAGCTCTGAAGGAAAACCACTCCCATTGAAGGCAGTTTACATGAACAAAGGTCTCTGCAAAAATGATTTTGGAAGTCAAGTGGGGGCTTCTGTGGGTTTTATTGTCAGAGTTAGGATCAGAGCCAATGTAGCCTCTGATAAAAATATAATCCCCCAACACTGAGGGTGATGCTGTGATTTTTTTGGTGGTTCTCAGATATGAGCAGATCGTCAAAATCATAAGTTGGATTCATCTTTTGGAATACCATATCTTGAAGGGATTAGATGACAAGAAAGCCATATACTCCTGTCTTCTCTCATGGATACTTGCTTTAAGAATCCAGCCACCATGCTGTGAGGGAGCCCAAAGAAGCCCAGCCACAGAGACCACACTGGGAGCTCAGTTGGCTCTGGCCAGCTGAGCTCAACTGAGGCCCACAGCATCAACTGCCAGACATGTTGAGTGGAGACACTTCAGCTGATGATCCCAGCACCTAACCATCCAAGACATGTGGGGCAGAAACCAGTTGTCCCTGTCATGCACTGTCTGAATTAATTGACTCTCACAGAATCTATGAGCATGATAAAATCGTTGTTCTATCCTACTAAGGTTTTTTTTGGGGGGGTGGGAGGGAGTGGGAGGTGGGAGTAATTATACAGCAGTAATAACTACAATAGTCAGTATCAAGTCCTGCAGGCCAGAGACCCTCGGTTACAATATCCAGAGACTAAATATCCAGTCTTCATCCAAGATAAAGGAGAGGCACATACCAGTCATTTGGATTTTAGGAAAGGAACTCAGGATCCAACTGCTTCTTTAATGCACTTTTCGTCAATCTTGTTGTCTTTGATCACACACATACCTCACTTCTAGAGGTCTTGGTGCCATCAAATCCTGAGCCCTTTGAGGGGTCTGCTAGGTTTTTTTTTTCCTTCACCTTTTCCTTCTGCCAAGCTCAGGATTCCACTTTCTCTGGTCTGCTAAGGTCAACTGTCACTCTGTCACTCATTCCTTTAATTTCTCAGCTTCCAAATTTTGGTTGCTATAGTCTTCTTTTCCTTGAGAGTTTATGCTTTAAAAAATCGTCTTACTGATGTTTCAGTAGGAATTTTGGAAAAAATGGAATTAAATACATAGGTTCAATTTGGTATCTCTCATTGGAATTTTACTAGATTTTTTATATCTTTTCTGGATATATTGACTTATCTCCTTTTATTTGTTTAATTAAAATAAATTACTGAAGGATACTGGATACAAAAAAGACTTGTGCTTTATTGGAAAAGGGCAAGACAACAAAAACAACAAAAACCTTTCCACTCACTATCTTTTTTCAAATATTTCAGTTCTCTGAGATTTATCCAAATGAATATGAATGTGAAGTCTCCCCCTTTCTCTAGCTCTAATCCTCACCATTAAAGAGCTTTTGTGCTTGGTCTGTGTTGCATATTCATAAGAAGTTATAAAAACACAGGCTCATCCCTGAAGGAGAAGACAACCTAAAAATAGAAAACAATATAGTGAAAACACAAAGACTGTCAAAGAGTATGCCCTTCTTGTAAATAAGCAGATTGGATGAGATATTTACAGAATGAATGGGCCAAAGGTTGGGTACACCAGTGGGCAGTTTAGGCCATGAAGGCAAGAGAGTTTGAGGATTTTGCTGTGGTCATAACTGTTACCACTTATTAGGGCTGCCAACATGCCCCTGCCTGTCCCTGCACACCGGGCCTTGGAGGCTACTGTTTCTGCTGTTGGACTCTTCTGGAAATGGGATAATCTCTCTCCTCTCTCTCTCTACTTCAGCAGAAATGAAAACTCCCTGCAGGACACTTTTCTCTAACTTCTCAGCCCTGAGTAACACCCTTACTATTCCTGCTGCAGGTCTACCTCAGTGTCCCCTCCGGATGGCTGCAAAGGGCCACACGGAGAAACCATCCTCCACAAACTGAGTTAGCCAGCACCTTCACTCCCCTCTTTTTGATCTGCTAGGTGGCAGGCAGCCACTCTGCTATGCTTCTATTACCCACCGATCCATTCCAAACACCAGTTCTTCTCTACGTGAGAATCTCAGTCTCTCTCTCTCTCATTAAAAAAAAACAAAAACAAAAACAAAAACAAAAAAACAAAACCACCTCGTATATATTCTTGCTTTAAGAGTTAGGCAGAGTCTGGTGTGATTTTTCACATACTCACTCTAACCGATGAATGTTCAAGCATCCTGTGATTCTCAAAAAACCATTGCTGTTAATTTACAAGTGTTTACCTTGATACATGTGAGGTGGGTCGTCCTTAGAAGAATTGTATGTGTTCAAGTAGCTAATTTTTTAAAGTACGCTTAGAATTTCTTTAAGTGTAACTTTAAACTGGTGTCACTTATTTTAAAAGTAAGGCATGGGGCTTCCCTGGTGACGCAGTGGTTGAGAGTCCGCCTGCCGATGCAGGGGACACGGGTTAGTGCCCCGGTCCGGGAAGATCCCACATGCCGCGGAGCGGCTGGGCCCGTGAGCCATGGCCGCTGAGCCTGCATGTCCGGAGCCTGTGCTCCGCAACGGGAGAGGCCACAGCAGTGGGAAGCCCGCGTACCGCAAAAAAAAAAAGGCATAAAAGCATTTCTGATAATTATATGCATCTGTGAGGGTATATTTATGCAAATACTTTCATGTATTTTAGAGTATTTATTTAATCAAAAGTCTAAATGATTCAAGGAGTATAAGAATAGTTGAAAAAAGGAAAGACCATGAAGACAAAGAAGACAGAAGGAGGTGTGTCAGAAATGAAAAGGAGTGAAATTCCCAAAGACTAGTGAAATAGAAGCACCTGTTGAGATAGGTAACAACCTATAATCAAGGTACAAGAATGTGACAGGAAATGTGTCAGCTTTCTGTAAACTTCAACATTGATCTCATACCACACACCTTTCATTCCATCTGACACAAGTGTACTTCCCAGAGGCAGATAAGACAGTTCTTTATATACTTCTATAGTGACTATTAACAAAACAAATGGGCAGATTTTGTTAATAGAATGCTTATACTTCTGTTTTTGTCCACAGTTTTACACTGACCTCTCAATAATTCTACCACTGAACCCATTAAGTATAGTATTGCTTACTACAGACTGAGATTTTATATTAAAACTGAGACTGTACATTAGAATAAAACTGTTTCCTCTACCCTCATGACACTTCTAACATTCACTGTGTGGGTTTTTCTGCAACTCTCCAATTCTCAGCAAAGTCAGAGTCCTGCATTTAACTGACTTCTGACACTAACTACCTGAAGTTAGCCCAGACCCTACAAGGTAAGGGCTCAATCCCACAAGAGTGCTTCTCCACTTCAGATGCCATTGCAAGTCCTGGGCTGTCATCTGTACTTCTGACCGACCAGCTATAAATTGGGAATTCCCATGACCCCCGCCTCTCAGGTTCAATAATTGGCTAGAACAGCTCACAGAACCCAGGGAAATTTTACCTACAATTACCGATTTATTAAAGGATGAAAACAAACAGCCAGATGAAGAGATACACAGGGCAAGGTCTGGAAGAGTCCCGAGCACTGGACCTTCTGTCCCCGTGGAGTGCGAGGCACATCATCCTCCCAGTATGTGGACTTGTTCTTGTTCACCAACCCAGAAGCTCTCCAACCTTCGTTGTTTAGGGTGTTTTTGCAGGCTGTATTAAGTAGGCATGCTTGATTAAATCATTGGCCATTAGTGATTAACTCAGCCTGCAGCCTTTCCCTGATCCAGAGGTTATGGAGTGGGGCAGAAAGTTCCGACCCCTTAATCACACTGTTGGTATTCCCTGGGGGCTTTCCAACTAACACGTCATTAACATTAATTCAGGTGTGGTTGAAAGGGTCTTATCGTGGATAACAAAAGATGTTTCCTGTCACTTTTATTGACCTGGAGCTATTTCAGAACTGGGAACAAAGAACAAATATTTTAACAAAAGATGCTCTTATTACTCTTTCTTTTTTTTTTTTAAAGAGTCTGTGGTTTTTTTTCAATTTTATTTTATTTTTATTTATTTTTATTTATTTATTATTTTTGGGTGCGTTGGGTCTTCGTTACTGGGCGCAGGCTTTCTCTAGTTGCGGCAAACGGGGGCTACTCTTTGTTGTGGTGCACGGGCTCTAGGTGTTTGGGTTTCATTAGTTGCGGCACGCAGGCTCAGTAGTGGTGGCGCACGGGCTTAGTTGCTCCGCGGCATGTGGGATCTTCCCAGACCAGGGATCGAACCCATGTCCCCTGCATTGGCAGGCAGATTCTTAACCACTGTGCCACCGGGGAAGCCCTTCCTATTACTCTTACCGCTTAGGAAATTATAAGGATTTTAGAAACTCTGGCCAAGAGTCCAGGATGAACACCAAAATATATATTTCTTATTCTACCATAATATTATATACATTATGTTCAAATAAAAAATATAAATAAATTAAAATTCAGTATTTTATGATTATGCTTATAAATCTTTAAGTTCAGGTTTGTTACTCCAAAATAAATGTGAGAATCATCAGGCAAAACATGACAGTTCTCCCTTATTTCTCGCCCAACTCCCATTCCCTCTTCAGAAGCAACCACTGTATTTTAATTTACTGTATAGTTAGGTATATGCCCTTCCAGCCTTTTACTGTGCATGTACATGCATGAGTGTACAGACACTTGTAATAGGCAGAATAAAGGCCTTCCCAAAGACGTTTACAATCTAATCCCTGGAATCTGTGGCTAAATTATGTAGCAAAGGGAAATTAAGGTTGCTCCTCAGCTGACTTTAAAAGAGAGATTATTCTAGATTATCTGGGTGGAGCCAGTGTAATCACAAGGGTCTTTAAATGTGGAAGAGGGAGGCAGAAGGGATCCGAGTAATGAAATATGAGAAAGGCACAACAGGTCATTGCTGGCTTTGAAAACGGAAGGAGGTCAGGAGCCGGGAATGCAGACAGCCTCTAGAAGCTGGAAATGATAAGAAAACAAATTCTTCCCTAGTGTCTTCAGAAAGGAACACAACATCTGACATCTTGACATCCTGACATCTCCATTTTAGCCTGGTGAGACTTATTTAGGAATCTGGCCTCCAGAACTGTAAGATAATAAATTTGTGGTGTTTGAAGCCACTAAATGTGTGCTAATTTACATCAGAAAAAGGAAATTAATATATGGACTTCAGGAATGCCTCAGTAAATGGCCCACCCAGTTCACTCAACAGAGAATTTCAGTGTCAAGAAGCCCTAGGCACACACTCAGTTTCCAATCAGCTCTTCCCTCTATTCATAGTCATGAGCAGATGGACAAGGATCCCCAGACACCTGATGAAACCCTCATAATGAAAGATAAGAGAATAAAACAACTTTTTTTTTTTTTTTTAACTCTTCACATAGCCCAGTCTGTTAACCTTCTCCACAGGGCTTCTGGGATTTTGTGAACTGATAAGCAAAATTTGTCCTTCTTTCCCACCAAGATGCTGAAATTAGTTTCTCGTATTTTCTTCCAATTCTTATGATGCTTTAGTTTATACGTTTTCGCTCTTAGATTCTCCCCTTTCCATCTACAGTGAGCCTGGGCTGATGACCTCAGCCTTCTAAGGCACTTATAGATTATCAATGCCACTATATCATGGTCTCCCCCTCTCTGAATAGTTCTAGCCCTCAAGGTTTTGGAAGAGCAAGTGGATTAATAATTATGAAAGTAATCTGTAAAAGTAAATTTAAAAAAATATTTTGGAAACACTACTCAAATATAAAATTTTAGGGTGATGACAATGATGATTATCAATATTTCCCACAGCTCTTTGCCAGTCATTTGTAGGAACTTCTTCCCATCTAGAGGTGGGATCATCTCTGTATGCCTGACTTCCCTTTTGGTCCCTCCTCATCTGTGAAGTCCCCAGATCCCAGTGAGGAATTCTGTATTGCCTGGGAAGGCCAACTTTGCATCAGCAGAAACTGGCCTGGGCAGCACAGAAATCTTGGAACTCTAGTCACGACTCCAGTGTCACCATCTGTAACAATTTTGATGATGGTGGAGGCCGCTCCACACAGACACAAGCAGATCATCCTCGGGCTCCACCCTGCCAGGGTTTATTTACAAGGCCAGTATTCCAAACAGAAGTTCCATTCAATTCATCTCTCTTTCCAGCTTCAGAGGGTGGCAGAAACACACCCAAGGCCATCCCAGGAACCTGGGTAGGCTTGTTAATCAAAGTTTCTTTAGCTTCATCTAACCACAGGGGGTGTGTTGAATAAAACTCCCAGAGTCAAGTGTTGGTTCTGCCTCCTTGAAAGGAAAGCAGTGAGACAGGAAAGGCACCCAACTGAGATAAAAGCTACGAAATGATAGCATTTCCAAAACAAATCACTGGGCTTGGATGCCCTGGAATGAAACAGAAGAGGAGGGAGTGGCAGAGAAGCGAAAAGGCTGAACTCTAGTCAACAGAAGGCAGGGGGCTGACAGAAGACATTGGTATAAGATGTATGTCTTTCTGACAGTTTTTCCAAGAGCCCACCCTTACTGTGTCATTCTGCTCTTCTTGTTTTCCCCACATTTCCTGTCTTCTTCACAAGGTGCATGCTGAGAGGACATGTTAGGCTGTTGTTCCATGTTGAAAATTATTTTCACTGTTTTGTCTAAGAAAACAATCTGTTGGTCGTATGGACACCAAGGGGGGAAAGCTGGGGGTGGGAGAGAGCAGGTGTGGTGGTAGGATGAATTGGAGGACTGGGATTGACGTATATGCACTAATACGTATAAAATAGATAACTAATAAGAACCTGCTGTATAAAAAAATAAAATAAAATAAAATTCAAAAAAAGAAAGCAATCTGTTGGAGAGAGGCACAGAGCAGGTTGAGAAGAAATAGCCTCATCCTTTTAACATGGACAAGGAGTGGTGAGAAATGTGGATCAAATGTGATGATGGAAAGCTGTTTGATGGTAGAGCCAAAATCAAGCCCAGCCTCTTAGGTCACACACTTGCTCCTATATCCTAATCAAGCCTCTGCTACAAATCACTGGTGATAGGACACACATAGGTAATCGCTGAATCAGAGTGCTGAAGAAACACAGATGGGCCACTGGGGTGTGCTGCAGGAAATCATCTCAATGCAAGCTTTCCTCGTGCTTCCTTTGTACCAAGCATTGTGCTAGGTTGGAAGGGGAATAATAATAATAATAATGGCAAGGTGCCATTCTGCCCCCAGGGACACATCATCCTGTAGATGAAATGGAAAAGCAGGAACACGTGACCCAGTGTTGCAGAGTTTCAACAGGATTTGGTGACTGTCTTCATTAATACCCTTGGTTACAAGAATGACCTTGAACTAGCCTTGAAGTGAGAATGGATTTTATTGGTGCTATATTATGGAAAACCCAAGTATCGAAAAGGGCAATGGAGTCTCAAAGTCAACAGGAACCAGGGACTTGAACGCTGCCAAGAACTCTTTCTCCATCTCAAGCAACTGCATCTTTCTTTTCCTCTTTCTCTGTCAACCATCCTTGCTTCTCTAGCAGAGTATTCAATAGCATTCAGCTATTAGAGACTATTTGTGTTCTTCTTTTCTCTTTTTTATAAATTTACTTATTATTTATTTTTGGCTGTGTTGGGTCTTCATTGCTGCGTGCTGGCTTTCTCTAGTTGTTGGGGGGGGCTACTTTTCATTGCAGTGCGTGGGCTTCTCATTGTGGTGGCTTCTCTTGTTGCGGAGCATGGGCTCTAGGCGCGTGGGCTTCAGTAGTTGTGGCACACGGACTTAGTTGCTCCGTGACATATGGGATCTTCCTGGACCAGGGATCGAACCCATGTCCCCTGCATTGGCAGGCAGATTCTTAACCACTGCGCCACAAGGGAAGTCCCTATTTGTGTTCTTTCTTGATTCCAAGTCTGAAAGTGCTGGGAAAGTCTCACTGAGCCGTCTTGATTCGTGTTCCCCCCTCTGATCAAACCATCAAGATGAGGGAGCAGATACATGTAAGAGCACAGAAGCTCCAGAGGAAACCTCACAGCCACCCTATTCACCGTGGTAAATGCTTTGCCTCCTATATTCACTTTAAGCCTTCTCTTGGTTATCTGGCTTTTCTGTTTTTCTCATAGAGTCTTGTATCCAGATTCCCCTCTCTACCCAATTCTTTCAAAATGATAAGTGATTTGAAAGATAAGAAAGTTTCAAGAGAAAGACAGAAGATAAAGAGAATGGATATTTGACTGACTTAGACGATCAGCTGTGTTACGCTATAGGCAAATCTTTTAACTATCCAATGGTAGAGACTTTTCAGGTCCGTGATTTCTCCCTATTTTCTATTTCTGGTTCTCTATTTCGCTTCTTGATAACATTACCTTCGGGGGACTGAGAAAGCAGATGGAGCAATCTCATTTTGCTTCCAAGTACTAGGCTTGATAAAAAGGATTGACTGGGTAGGGGGATGACTAAAGTGCAAAGTAGAGATTTTTATTTTCTTATTTATGGATTTTTGTTCATCCCCAGTAACACATTTAAATTTTACATAAATCCATAGTTGCTAGAATTCTAAGCAACAAAGTGACAGACTTCCAAGTTTAGGAGACCAAGGAATGTAAGATTGCTTATTATTCTCTAGAAAGGTCTTTCACTATAGGATATCCCTTTTTCTGTCACCCTGTTGTCCTTTTATTTACACACTTGACATTTAAACCATAGTAGGAAATGAACAACTCTACTAAGAAAAATGTATGTCTGTGTTCATAACAGCATCCACTGCCTAACTGTTTTGGCTGATTTCCAAGCTTCTGAGTGTATGTCTAAGACGGTCGTGCCTAGCAACAGTAAAGGATGTAACCATAAATTAACATAGTTGTTGGAGGTCATAAATGATTTAGATAAGGAGTTTCTCTCTCATTAATGATGTACAATCTTCCATAAGGTTTTGGAAATCGAATTCTGTGGGTCAGATTACGGTTCTTTGCCAGGCAGGGTGCATGTCTCATGATGTGTTTTTAATGAACAGCTCATACTAATTTTCTGCAAAAGCCATTCATCATCAGCTTCCGAAATTAGCAATAAAGGAAAATTTCCAGTGCCCTTTAAAGATTCATTTATTTTAATACTTTGGACAATGCTCCAACTGAATGAAATCAGAAGAATCCTTCCAAAGAAAGAACAACAATAGTAATAAGTAGAAGTAGTAATCATAGTAGTGGTGGCACCACCCTGGATACCATCAATACCAGTACCACACTCAGAGTATCAATACCAATATCATACTCAGAGTATGAATACCAGTATCATACTCAGGGTGATGATACCAGTGCCACACTCAGTTGGGCATTTCAGATATTTAGTGACGGGGGTCATGGTAACTCTTATGGGGTCTGCACTGTAATCTTCACATACCTTACCAGTCTCCTTCATAGTCACATTCCACATTTCCTATACTTTTCTTATCTTAGACATTCCCCTCCTGATCCTCTCCAGGGCCCCTTTTAAATGTGGGGTCCAACTATCAATACATTTAAGCAGAGCGCAGCAACAGGACTTATACTTTGTGGCATCTGAATACTGCATTTCGTTTCTGCATAAACTTTGATAGCAGTTGTTTTATTAGTGACCTACTTTTTGTTTATTAAAACACATTTTATAGAATGGTTTATATAAATCATCATACTGCATTGAGAAAAATCTGAAAGTTGAAGGACAGGCGTGTCAGGGGCTGAGATAAATTTGAAGAAATGTTTCTGCCTGCAGAGTCATGGCCAGAGAGAGAGGTTACAGATGAGACAGCTTGCTACTCTTAAGAATTAGGGGAAGGCAAAAACGGGTTAAGGAGTCGTAAGAACTATAGTGGAGGGGTTTGAATACAAGGTGGGATCAGGAGTAAGATACAGCAGAGAAGAGTAGAACCAAACTTAAGGCCACAAATAGATGGAGTATCCCAGAGCACCTTCTTTTCCCAATGTCTTGTGATTGTTTGAGGAGTAGGAAGCGTGGTTTATTAGATTAGGTTAGACAAGATCTATTTAATTAAACATTTACAACAAAATCAGATGAAGCATTTATACACTTCACCTTTATTGATGGTTTCTGAATGCTGAATAAAACCTTTGATCCTAATCAGGGTAGTCATTAGTGCTATTCACAGATTCAGGCATTGCATTTCACCTCCCCTTTGAGATTTGATGTGGTCACGTGATTATCTTCAGCCAATGATTTGTGAGTGGTGGCTTTACAAGTCAATGTGCAGTTTGCCTCGGTCCCTTCCCATTGCTGAAATGATGATGAAAGCATGTGTCAGGATGATGCCTCTTCCAGTTTGAGTCTCTGAGCATTTACAGTGGGCTAAACCTTCTTCTGACTTGCTTTGGCCATGTAGTGTGATTGAGGACTAGGATTTTGAGAGTGAAAGGGTCAACAGGCACAATTCAAAATGTATGGTCATCCTAGCAAGATCTAAACTTGTGTTAAGTCACTGAGGCTTGGGGGGTGTTTTTTACTGCAGCACAGCTTAGCCTATGCTGATTGATACAAGGCATGGGTAAACAACAGGCAATAAACCATTTCAAGAAGACCAAGAGATGAGTCATGCAGTCCTCTCTATAACTGCATGCCTGATAAGGTGAGGTCAGATGAACTGGCTCTGACCAGTGAGTAAACTTCGGGATCCAGAGCTCCTGGCTTCCAAGTGAAGGCTCTCCTCCTTTAGATCTTGCAAGGAAATCCTTGTTGAAGAGCTGCATTAAAGTCAAAAGTGGCTAACATCAGCAAAAGCTTTTATTGCCCAGAAAGACCAGCCTCAGTCTTGTCTCCCGTAGCTCCATTTTCTAAAGGGTGGGCTGTGTTACCATTTAGGCTCTGGCTGTTGGCAAGGTAGTGTGGAGAGAGCTTGGGCAGGGAAGCCAGTGTGCCTACACGCAGGGGGTTCCTGTGGGATAGGATGGAGCCAGGGGATGGAAAGGCAGGTGGATAGGCTGTCATCAGGTATTGGGAGCCTGGGACTGCCTGTTTCATGCCATCATGTTCTGGGGAGGAGCTCTGAGGAATACAAGAATTCTACAGTTGAGCCTGGCCTCCCAGGTCTTTCTAAAGATATACTTGTGAGAGTAGGAGGATGGAATATATTCACTTATCAGTCTCTTATCTTGGCATAAAACTTTTAAGTATTTAGACATATGGCCTTGGCTGTCCATTGGTATCTTGCCCTGGGCCCTGTGTGCACCTGAGTGGGAAGGCACAAGGGCCAGTCTCTGTGACGCTCTCCCTGAGGTCCCTAGACATGGTGCTCATGGTTTATTGCCCCCTCACCTCTGCTCTGCAGTATGTAAAGGGGGCAGAAGCCCAATTTAATAAGCAGAACATGGGCTGAGCACAGCAGTCTCAGGATAAAAATCATTATCCCTGTACTCCCACACCCTGTCCTGGGGCAGGAAATGTTATCTAAGTGGGGATAAAGAATATCGTGGCTTCTGTACATATGTCAGAATGTATGTGGTTGGCTTTAAATGTGAGGAGAAAGATGCAAAAGGGTCAGTGTTGGGAGCTGTATGGGGAAAATGACCAAGTCCAATGCTGAAATTTTAGGAAGGAACAGGCATATCTTTGGTCTGCTGCAACTGGAAGAGTGTGTGTATGCTTATGTTGAAGGGCTGGGGAAACAGGTGTGTCCACCAATCCATCCAGAAGGCCACTCCAGCTCACGTGTCCAGCTCACATGTCCATCCAGAAGGCCACTCCAGCTCACGTGTCCAGCTCACAAGTCCAACTCACATGTCCATCCAGAAGGCCACTCCAGCTCACGTGTTCAGCTCACATGTCCATCCAGAAGGCCACTCCAGCTCACGTGTTCAGCTCACATGTCCAGCTCACATGTCCATCCAGAAGGCCACTCCAGCTCACATGTTCAGCTCACATGTCCAGCTCACATGTCCATCCAGAAGGCACTCCAGCTCACGTGTTCAGCTCACATGTCCAGCTCACATGTCCATCCAGAAGGCCACTCCAGCTCACGTGTTCAGCTCACATGTCCAGCTCACATGTCCATCCAGAAGGCCACTCCAGCTCACGTGTTCAGCTCACATGTCCAGCTCACATGTCCATCCAGAAGGCCACTCCAGCTCACGTGTTCAGCTCACATGTCCATCCAGAAGGCCACTCCAGCTCACATGTCCAGCTCACATGTCCATCCAGAAGGCCACTCCAGCTCACGTGTTCAGAATAAGGCATCAGGCCCTACCATTCCATTTGGGATCCACTCTGAGCCCCAGGGAAAAGCATCTGGGGTCACTGCTTGGCCTCACCCTCCCCTGCCTGTTCTAAACCCAGAATATGCTAGAGCTCTTTGTGGCTGACACCTGTGTATATATTTACATTATTTATAGCATTATTATAAATAATAAAAAAATAAGTAAATCCTATTTAAATAAATATACAAATATATAAGCATATCCTCATCCATTTATATATATTTTAAACAAAGGAAGCCGGGAGAAGACTCTCAGCCTACTTAGATGCACCCAACCCAGACAGGAACCCCCATGTCCAGCTTCCAGCTCCCTCTCTCAGCTGTCACTAGGGGGAGTGGAGCGCCCGTGCTTCCAGGGGTGAGGTGTTTATTCTCCAAGGTGGTTTAAAGCTCCCAGTCCATCCTCTTGTTCACTTCTCCCATTCTCCTCCAGCCCACTAAGCTCAGAGCAAGGGGGAAATGGAGACACTAAAAAATGGCATCTTGGGCTTCCCTGGTGGCGCAGTGGTTGAGAGTCCGCCTGCCGAGGCAGGGGACACGGGTTCGTGCCCCGGTCCGGGAGGATCCCACATGCCGCAGAGCGGCTGGGCCCGTGAGCCATGGCCGCTGAGCCTGTGCGTCCGGAGCCTGTGCTCCGCAACGGGAGAGGCCACAGCAGTGAGAGGCCCGCGTACCGCAAAAAAAAAAAAAAAAAAAAAAAGGTAGCTTTACTCCCTAACACAGTAGCTCTCACCCAGGTCTGCCCTCCTTCTCCCACCAAAACCGTCCTCACTGGGGATTCTGACTCCCTTGGTCTAGGCTAGGGTGCAGTCTAGGCATCAGGAGTTTGAAAGCTCCCACATGATTCCAAGGTGAAGCCAAGGTCAAGAATCGCTGCTCTGACAGCAACTGCCTCCTCCCACCCCCGCCTAGGAAGAAGTTTTTAGTTTTAGGCCAACTTTACCCAAACTATCCTGCCATTGAGACTTCATTCAGGGGGCAGACATCCCTGGGCATTTTTTCAGCAGCTTTGGGCAAATCTGTGCTGCAACTGTAGATACAATAATGGTGAACTGGACTTAATGCAGTGTCGGTGGGTCCACAATACACTCTCTGTTACCTTGCTTGCTATTAATACCACTTTGGCAAAGATAAAAATCAATATAAAAATAGTTTACTGCGAGGGCTGGAACTTAAATACCTAAACTATTCCACTATTTAAAAAACACAATCCTAGGCAGTAATTTGTATCAAGACTAAAAAATACTTAAGAAAGATTTTAAACTGTAAAACTATAATACTTATTCATCCCAGTTACTAGTCTTTTCCTTTGCAGGGAGGTCTTCTGCATATGAATCGGAAGGTATTCAGCTCCTCTCCACCCCCAGTGTGGACTGAGCTCTCTGGAATCCTCTCCGTTGATCACCTACCCTCAGGCCAGAGGAGGCGAAGTCCCAAGGGGAGCTCTCAAACCTTTCACAGAAATTCAGTCCAGATACTGACAGTTAGTGCCACAGACTGGCTGCTGGGCCCGTGTCCCCTGCCCTTGCCTGACCGTACTTCTTCTATTTGTGGGAGACATTGAGAAGTAACCCAGAGGAGAATTTGAAAAAGGAAGTCGATTGGATTGGTAATAGTCTCTGCCTCTACGTGGGGAACAAAGAAAGTTAATCTGAAGGATAAAAAAAGGGGTGGCACGGTAGATGACAAGGAAGAGATCAGGAGTCATTGCAATCATAATATAAGACCATCTGAAGAGCTGTTTTTCAATTTACGATGGCATTTGCCCTTTGATTACCTTGAGGCTAAGAAACAAGTCATTTTCCACTTCATTGGTAAGTCAATATTTTTACTCCAAAGAATGATGGCTTTCATCTTTTTCTTTGACCTAAATGAAATTCTTCATTGATTAGTGTTTAACAGTCTAAAACATTCAAGCAAAGGTGTTAGGAGAATCTTTAGGTTAGAGCGATATATGCTCAAGAACATGTTGACTTACCACGGGAGTCATTCTGTGGCGTGGGCACCTTGCTGCTGCAGTCAGGGCCAGGCGTTTGCCTGTTACGGATGACCAAAGAAGATTCTCTCGGAAACCTTCTGAAGGGGAAAAAGGATGAAGCAGTGCCAAGCTCTCTAAAGAAACCCTCAAAACAACTCTGGAAGTTGTAACTGTTTCCATTTCAAGGTTGGTATGGCAGGTATGGATGAATAAGGGCAGAGAAAAACAAAAGGACCCTGAGCACTTAGTACATCTCTGTCATAGGAAAATAGATGGGTTAGGTTTGCAATAGAGCTTTAATAAGTCTGTTTCAGTTTGGATTATACTTCTTTGGAGGGTGGTTTGGCAATGTCTATCAAAATGTAACTGTACATATCCCATGACACGACAATCCCATGTCCTGGGATTTATCCTACAGATACATGCATGCCTGCAAAATGCGCATGTACATTGTATTCATCTCAGTGGTGTTAAAAATAGCAAGAGCATGGAAGCAAACTCGATGTTCATTGATAGTAGACCAGTTAAGTCAATTTATGGCACATCCTCCTATAGAATATTGTGCAACCATTAAAAAAGAGGCCACTCAGGGCTTCCCTGGTGGCGCAGTGGTTGAGAGTCCGCCTGCCGATGCAGGGGACACGGGTTCATGCCCCGGTCCGGGAAGATCCCACATGCCGTGGAGCGCCTGGGCCCGTGAGCCATGGCCGCTGAGCCTGCGTGTCCGGAGCCTGTGCTCCGCAACGGGAGAGGCCACAGCAGTGAGAGGCCCACGTATCGCAAAAAAAAAAAAAAAAGAGGCCACTCTTTCTGATGCGGAAAATCTTCAAGGTATATTAAGTGAAAAAAGAAGCTACAGAACAGTGTGAATGTTGTATAAAAAGTATTCATATATTTATCTATATGCATATATTTTATATATTTATAAGATATCTCTGGAAGGATACACAAGAAACTGGTAACAGAGGCAGTAAGGGAAGCTAACAGGCTTCAGCGATGCATCGGGAAGATTTACTTTTACTCTGACCTTTTGAATTTTGTACCATGTTCATGTATTACTTTCTAATGATTTAAAGGGGGTCTATACCTGAAACCACGAAACTCCTAGAAGAAAACATGGAAATAAAGCTCCTGGACAAAGGTTTTAGTAATGAGTTTTTGGATATACCACCTAAAGCACAAGCAACAAAATCAAAAATCAACCAAATGGGGCTTCCCTGGTGGCGCAGTGGTTGAGAGTCCGCCTGCCGAGGCAGGGGACACGGGTTCGTGCCCCGGTCTGGGAAGATCCCACATGCCGCAGAGCGGCTGGGCCCGTGAGCCATGGCCGCTGAGCCTGTGCATCCGGAGCCTGTGCTCCTCAACGGAAGAGGCCACAACAGTGAGAGGCCCGCGTACAGCCAAAAAAAAAAAAAAAAAGCAACCAAGTGGGACCACATCAAGTGGGTGTAGGGGAGCTGGGTCCCTGTCTCGAGGGGCAGCCACTGCTCTCCTCTCTGCTATGGATGCTTCAAAAGAATGAGGGCCAGTGTCACCAAATCTTCCTATTTTATGCAAAACTCAACTTTTTTTCTTTTACACTATTTTTTAGTTTTTAGTTTTTAGTTTTTTAGTTTTTTAGATTTACACTATTATGTTAGTTTTGGGTGTACAACATAGTGCTTCAATATTTTTATAGATTATACTCCATTTAAAGTTATTATAAAATATTGACACCCTCATAGGCATGTCCTATCTTTAAGAGCTGCCCAGAGAGTAACTATGCCCATAAAGACAGTACCTGCCAACGGCTCCCACCACATCCTCGTATGACTTTAATGCAGGGCTTTGCTCACGTACTATGGCCTCAACGCTGGAAGAAGAGGCCAAACTCTAGAGTTTTGGGAGATTTTCCAAAGATTACTTGAATGTGGGGGCAGCCGGGCTTGGAGCCAGGAAATTGGGTTTGAGTCCTAGCTCTGTCACTAGTTCGCTGTGTGACCCTGGGCCAGTCATTGCCTGTGAAATAGCCACTTGCTCATCTTTACAATGCAGAATCTGATGCAAGTATTCCTAACGTCCCTTCTGGCTCTTATTGTCAAGATTCTCTCATCCTGATTAGTATTGTATGGACATAGAGAAAGCCACTCTCACTCTATAGGTTGACACATGGCAGATTTAAATGACAACTGCAGGGAAGGGGGAGAGGAGGAGGCATCATCCAAAGGCATCACATTCTTTATTAAGCCCTCAGAGGATGATGCGCAGATTTTGTCAAAGTAAGTACTTGTCTTCAAATGCTTGAATCGGGGTGAAGCCACACAGCATGGGGCCAGGAGAAATAAACCATTGGGTTTTCCCATTTCTCCCCCTTTGAGCCCAGCTGGCAATTCCAGGTGATAGATGCTCTGATGCAGAAGGACAAAAGGTCATGGGAACACAGAGGGCAGGCATCTGACCCAGGGTTAAGTGGAGTCTAGGATAAAATTATCTTTAAGTAGAGGCCTGAAATGTGAGTAGGAGCTAGTAGGCAAACAGAAACAGGAAATGCATTCTAATTAAGGAGAACAGGAAAGATAAGGGCCCAGAGTTGCAAAAGAGTCGCCACATTAGAACTGATTGAAATTCAGTATGGCTGGAGCATGGATGGCAGTAGTTGGGACATGATCAAAGAGAATGTGTCTGGAGACTTAAGCAGATGCCACGTCATGACAACCATATTGAGCCATGAACTCTATGACCAATTCCTGGTTCATTCATTTATTCATCCATCTATGCACCTCATCTATGCAGTCATCGGCTAATCCATCCATTTATTTATTCATCTGTCACCCATCTGAAAAATAATGCAATGCTTTCAACCGTGGCAGCTCATTAGAATTACATGAAGAACCTGCAATTATCCCAAAGCCCAGACTGCATTCCAGACCAATTAGATCAGAATCTCTCGGGGTAGAACCCTGACGTCAATATTTTCTAAGTCTCCCCAAGAAATTCTAATGTTCAGCCAAGTTTGAGAAGCACTGAAATGATGTGTGAATGATGTGTTAGGTCCCACAGTCAGCTGTTCCACTTTCTTTTTATTGCTCTGAATCCTGGCTTCTCTATCCCAGGGCCATGACTTGTGTGGGACTGGACATTTAGTCTAGATCACCTGTGGTCTATAGGACATGACTGTGCAAATTAGAACAGGTACCCCTCCCTTAAAACATGTTGCTTCATTTTGTTTGAAATTGTCTTAATATTGTGTACTGATTATACTAGAATAAAATCTGCCCACCGGTCATGAAATTGTTGTAATAAACACACACATCAATGACGTCTACAATGTGAGTAGAGGATCCTTATATGTGGCAGCCTTGTACAATGCACAACCTGTACACTCATACATGATGGCCCTCCTTTAGTCAGGGGAGGCATGTGATTCCAACTCCCTCACTCTCTGATCTGAGCCCAGCCAACTTCCTCTTTGACACCTTTCTAGTCAAGATGATCCACAAATAAGGGGACTATATTTCCAAAGTCTGAATACGTACCTTGGCACTGAGAAAGGCTTTTGTTTTTCTGATTAGAGGATTTATTTAAATGAAAACTCCTCTAAAAGGCATAGAAATTAAATCACATTTAGTTACTTATGTAATGAGTCATCTTTATTAAAAATAATTATTATGTTGCATGAAATTGGAACTGTTCTGGAAAATCTGAGAAGGATAGCTGCCAAACTCTAACTTCCAGCTGGAATTCTACAGCTCTGCTGTCTGGTCCCCCATGATGGGACATTCATGCTCCACTCTGCTCCCTAGCCTAGCAGGTTCCTTGCGGTTGAGAGGCCACTGGTGACTACGATGGTTCTGACAGAAAACGAGAGATGCACAGAGCACCGTCTTTGTCGTGCCTCCCTCCATGGCTTCTCATGAACAGAGGTGGCTGCTTGAGAAGGAACAACTAATCCCTGTGTTCTTTCTCTTTACCAATGCTCGGTAGGCACACCGTGGTGGCACTGCCATGGGGGAATAGTGGGCTCACGGATGGCTGAGGAAAGGAGAGGCAAAAACTGGCAAGGGTAATGATGGTCCCAGAGACCCACATACAGCATTTATCCCGTGGATGATCAGGAGGAAGAAAAATGCACCTTCAGACGAGAAGGAGCTATTCTAGGCTGAAAAACACCATTTGGGAACTTGAGCAGGGCATCTTCTACCCACTCGTGGAGGACAGCACAAGGACTAGAGGCGAGTAGACAATATAGAAAAAATAGTAGTGAGTACTGAAAGAAATACCATTCAAGCAGGGGGAGGGGGGCGGGAGGAGGGGTGGAAGGAGGATATAGCTAAGTCCTCATCCTTCACAGAATTCTTTGCCCAAATAATCTAAGGGTACAGTGAAAAGAGTCATGTTCTAGAAGATAAGATTCCAGTCCCAGTTTTGATATTAACCAGCTCTTTGATCTTGGGCAAGTCACCTGACTATCTGGTACCTGTGAGTCCACATTTGTGGAATAAGGATGAACTAACTGAATTCCAAGATCCCTTCCAGACCTAGAGGCAGCACAGCATAGAGACTCTGGAGCTGGACACCTGAATACACCCTGTGACTCTACCTCCTGCTGGTTGTGTGACCTTGGGCACATTACTCATCCTTTCTGTGCCAGAGTAAAATGGTATAAAAACGGTACCTACTTCATAGAGTTGCTGTGAGGATCAAATGAGATCACATATGTGGTGTGCTTACAAGAGAAACTGGCACATAGAGTACTCTTGATATGTGTTCTACTAGAATGGAAGCCACTTGAGAGTGGAGATCTATGTCTGTGTTTTGATCACTGATGTGGTCTAAGTGCTGATGGTATTATCTGGCACATAGTAGACACTGAGTAAATATCTTTTGAACGAATGAATGAACCCACTACACACCTATTAGAATGGCTGAAATCTAGAACACTGACAGCACCAAATGTTGGTGAGGATGTAGGGCAACAGGAACTCTCATTCATTGCTGGTGGAAATGCAAAATTGCCATATGATCCATCAATTTATGTCTTTATTTACCTGAAGTAGTGGAAATCTTAGGTCCTCACAAAAACCTGCATGTAGATATTTATAGCAGTTTTATTCATAATCATCAAAACTTGGAAACAACCAAGATGTCCTTCAGTGGGTAAATGGATGAATAGGCTGTGGTACATCCAGATAATAGAATATTATTCGGCACTAGAAAGAAAGAAACTATCAAGCCATGAAAAGACAGGGGGTAACCTTAAATGTGTATTATTAAGTGAAAGGAGCAAATCTGAAAAAGGCTACCTACTGTATGACATACTACAAGACATTCTGGAAAAGACAAAACTATTTAGCGAGTAAAAGGGGTCAGTGGTTGCCAAGGGTTGAGGAGACGTGTGGGATGAACAGGTAGAACACAGAGGATTTTTAGGGCAGTGAAACTATCTGTATGATACTATAATGGTGGATATATGTCATTATACGTTTGTTCAAAGTCATAGAAGGTACAACACCAAGAGTGAACCCTAATGTGAACTATGGACTTTGGGTGCTAATGATGTGTTAATGTAGATTCATTGATTGTAAGAGATGTACCACTCTGGTGGGGGATGTTGATGGGGGATGCTATACATGTGAGTGGGCAAGGGGTATATGAGAACTCTCTGTATTTTCTGCCCAATCTTGTTGTGAATCTAAAACTGCTCTAAAAACATAGCCTATTAAAAAAAAAAGAATAAATGTGTGAATAAACATTCTGACTCTATAGCCTCATGACCAGGGTTTACATTTGGGTCTTCTCCTGCCCTCTCCTTACAATGAGAGGAGAGGGCACGAGAAGACCCTCCTATCATCATTCTTATCACGTAGAGAATCTAGAAGAAGTAAGAGAGAGTAACAAACTGCATAAATAACCAGAAAAAACGGTACTTAGTTACAGATTGCATTTTCCAAAAATGGCTGCAATAATCTTTTCAGTCCCACATACTCTTCTAGAACCCTGCCACTTGCCCACCAAGAGATGGAGTCTAGGTGCCCTCTGCTTGAACAGAAGCAGGGCTTTTGACTGCCTCGACTAATAGAATATGGTGAATCTGATGCTTTGTGACCTTCCAAGCCTAGGTCATAAAAAGCAGTACAGCATCCACCAGGTCTCTCTCTCTTGAAATACTCAACTTGGGACACTGAGCAGCCAGGTAAGAAGCCCAAAGCTTCCATGCTGTGGGGAAGTCCAACCTAGTCCATGTGGAGAGACCCTGCAGAAAAGCCCTGAGACGCTGAGGAGAAAGAGGTGCTGGCCAGCCCTCACCTGCTCCTGATTCCAGCTCCAGCTAGAAGTGACTCACCATAACTGCATAAGAGACCCTGAGCCAGAAGCACCCAGCTGGGTTGTCCCCCAGTTCCTGATCCACAGAAACTATGAGAAATAATAAATATTTTTGTTTTAAAGCATGGTTTTAGGATGATTTTTTTCTGCAGCATTATATAAACTGGAAAAAGTACTTGGCAAAGCATAACAACCAAGTCTGGCTTATTCAGGCCCACCTCTCTTAAGCCCCAAGTGGCTATCTGGCCCTTGAGAATGTTGGCGCTTTTCTGGCAGGAATCCAAACACAACTTGCCCCAATCCACCTGGGAATTTTCCTCCTGGCAGGACACCAAAACACAAGCTCCAGCTCCCACAGTTCAAGCCCAAAGCATCATGGATTACTCTGGCCTTGGCCCCCAAACTTGCTGACCCTCATCACTCTTCAGCAGGGACCCTGTTTTCTCCCTTTGCTTCCAGTAACTGCTAGGCATCTCAAAAATCCTATCTCATGGGCTCTCTCTTGAGAAGCTTCACATTTCCTTCCTTTTCTCATCATTCACCATCATTTTCCTCAAGTCTCAAGATGACAGTAACTTCAATGTCTTCTTTTGTCATTAATGTTTGACTGATTATGAAAGTGAACACCTATAAATCCTACATCCATACCGATAAGCATAATAAAGAGTTGATTCTAGGAGGATGAGGTACATTTATCATGATGAGGGAGGAACTATTTATCATGCCGCCAGTTCAGGGTGTATATTTACACATTTTAAAAGAATCACTATACTTTGGGTAATCCTTTATAACAAAGTGTTCAAGGAGCTTTTCACACAAATCTCCTCCTTTGAGAAACTCAAGTCCTGGCTGCTCTTCCGGGGTGTTAAAGAAAGAACAAGCTCATGTCAGACATAACATGTCTTGGATGCCTAAAAAAGAGTATCCAAAGTGGAGAATAGAAAGTAAGAAAGTGTAACTCCAAGGTTACCATAGGGGACAAGTCAGGTCTGACTTCTCAGAAACAGCTCACCGTACAGTGAAAAGATCCCAGAATCTGCAGACAGAAACCAGCAATTGTATTCCAGCTCTGTGACTTACTAGCTAGATGACTTCAACAAATAAGATTTCCATCACCTAATTTCTTCATCTGTAAAATAAGATATTAATAAATCTACTTTTAAAAGTATATAAAAAGAATTGAAAAGAAAGTGTTCACACAAAAACTTGTGAACAAATCTTCATAACAACATTATTTACAGTTGCCAATAGGTGCAAAGAATCCAAACGTCCATCAAGTGATAAATGGATAAACACAATGTAGTATATCCATTACAATGGAATATTAGTCAGCCATAAAAAGGAAGGAAGCACTGATACATGCTACAACATGGATGAAAACACATGAAATGAAGAAGTCATACACAAAAGGCTACATATTGAATGATTCCATTTACATAAAGTGACCAGAATAGGTAAATCCAGAGATGGAAAGCAGATCAGTGGTTGCCAAGGCCTGGGAGTAGGGAGGGATGGGCAGTGGCTCCTAAATGGGTACTGGGTTTCCTTTTGGGATGATGGAAAGTTCTGGATCTAGATAGTGGTGATGGTTGGACAAGACTGTGAATGTTTTAAATGCTACTGAATTGTACACTGAAAATGGTGAATTTTATGTTACGCATGTTTTAACAGAACAACAAATAAATTATGTAAAGCACCTAGCACACGTGCCTCCCCTCCCCCTCCCCATGTCATTAGACTGGAAGGAAACCAGTGGGAGACTGGAATGGTTTGTCCCAACCACTCCATCCCAGATGGTAATTCCCATTAAAAAGCCCATACAAGAGAAAGGACAATAGACGTCAGAGGTCCTGCTTCATTTGCTTTGGGTGCAACCGGGGCATGTGTATTTTGCAAAATCTCCCTGGTGATTCTCACATGTGCCCCTACTTAGGAACTTCTTTACTGATCGGGCAGCCTCCCACAAACAGGCCCTGGCCAAAAACTCTCCTTCCTACTGACAGCCCTGTTTTATCAACTGAGTTCACCTACAGTGAAGTTCTCTCCACCAGAGACACGTAGCTCACAAGACATTTATTCAGAAACACTTTCAGGAGGACACATAAGCCCCTTGGTGGCCCAATTAAATGAAGCTACCTATCTCAAGTGGGCTGAATTGCAATCAAAACACTATCCTTGCCTTTTTACCACTGTGAGAGACAGGCATTAAAAAAATACTTCTAATTATTTTTCAGAATTGCTATTGAATGCTTTGTGTAGTGAATGGGATAGTGGCTCTCCCAAATGCTATGTCTGAATCCAAACCCTGTTACCTGTGAATGTGACCTTACTTGGAAATAATGTCTTGGCAGATGTAATTAAGATATCAAGACAAGATCATCCTGGATTTAGGGTGGGCCGTTAATCCAATGCCTGATGTCCTTATGAGAGAATAGAGAGGTAGGTTCAAGACACAGAGGGGAAGACCATGCAAAGTCACAGGGATCAGAGACACACAGGGAGAGTGCCACGTGAAGACAGAAGCAGAGATTTGAGTGATGCATCTACAAGCCAAGGAACTCCAAGGCTTGCCTGCAGCCACCAGACATTAGGAGAGAGGCATGGATTCTCCCTCAAACCCTCCAGTAGGAACCAATCCTGCTGCCACCTTGATTTTGGACCTCTAGCCTCCTGAACTGTAAGAAAATTAATTTCTGTTGTTTTAAGCCACAAATTTGCAGTAATTTGTTACAGCAGTCCTAGAAACTAATACACTTGGTATCTTATATCGAACTTAATATCAGGGATTAGACAACAAATTTCCTTCCAGAATTCCGTACAAGGAAGCAGAGTCTCTCCAGATAAATGTGTATTTACGTTCCCCCTTACCCAGCAAAAAGTAAGAGAGTTGTTGATTCCTGACACATTTTGCACTTTTCTTGTCAGAAAGCTCAGGTGGAGGCTAGGGCTCAAGTTCTGTGATCATCCATCCTGGATTCTTGCTATCAACTTCTCCTTGCTTTGCCACGTTTCTGTTCTCTCTTTCATTTTGAATTTTATTTTTAATTTGCTTACTCTCTATATATGTAGTTTTATTATAAATCGCCTAAAATACCTTTTGAAGAGAAATGACTATAAAATTATAAGTAATAGCAGAGTGGCTAAGAGAGTGGGCCCAGGAACCAAACTTACTAGGTTCAAATCCCAGCTGTATAACTTAGGAGGTTTGTGACTGTGGGAGCACCCTATGCCTCAGTGTCCTCAGCTGTGAAAAGGGAATAATATTCATATGTGCCCTGTAGGTTTTAAGGATTTAGTGACTTAATCACATGCAAAGTACTTAGGACAATGCCTGACATATAAAAAGTATTCATTCAATAAGTACAGCTATTACTATTACTTGTCCACATTACTGCCTTAGTTAAAACTCTGCTGGTGCTTCACTACCTGCAGGATGAAGTTCAAGCTCCCTATCACAGCACACAAGGCTTTCCATGAATGGCTTCTTCCTGGGGCCGCAAGTGTGTCCTGCCTGACCCTCCAGTTAACATGGACCACATCCGCACGCTTGGCTGTCCGCTATGCTAGGGATGACCCAGCTGACTCCTACTCGCCCTTCCAGACTCGGCTCCGTGTTACTTTCTCCAGGAGCCCAGCCCATGCCTCCCCATCGGTGGTGGATGGTCCAAACCCAGGCTCCATCTCCAGCTCACCACTTTCACAACCTGTTGGAGTGACTTGTGCTACATCTCCTTCATCCAGGAGTCTCCTGATTTTAGTTGTCTCTGTGGGCAGAGAATGAAAGCACTGAGGCCCTTTGGAAGATTGAGCTGTCAGGTGGAGGTGAGGTAGAGACCTGTCTGAGATCTGTGTCCTGATTGACCAGGCTGTCCCTGGAAGGGACGGACAGCACCGGACAATTTAAAGCTCCAAAGGTTTCACAAACTACATCTAGTCTGCTAATGCCTGAGATAAAAGTTGGCTTTTCCATCAAAGCCTTTGACCCTCAGGGCTGGTATTACTCAGTTGGCTAAATGTCATTCTGCATTTAGCACCACTAACCCCTGCTTTTGAGGGAGTTAAAGAATAACAGCCTCTGGGAGAAAGAGAGTTTCCAGATGGCTTTGTTTAATCAAGTTTGGAAGTGTGACATTAAATCCTCTGAGAGGTTTGCCCTCATGCCCTTTTTCTCCCAGCTTATTGAGGTATAACTGACAAATAAAATTGTAAGATACTTAAAGTGTACATTGTGGTGATTTAATGTACATATACATTGTGAAACGATTCCCACCATCCAGTTAAGTAACACATTCATCACCATTCATCATATATTTATTTTTTTGGTAAGAACATTTAAGTTCTACTCTCTTAACAAATTTTGATTATACAACACAGTGTAATCAACTATTATCATGCTTTACTTTAGATCCTCAGATCTCATTCATCTTATGTTGTTGAACCCAAGTTCATGTTTCTGATGCACAGTGAGGCCAAACAAGCAAACCACCAGAATTTGGGGCACAGAAAGCTTTATTGCAAGGGTCAGGCAAGGAGAATGGGTGGCTCACGCTCAAAAGACCTGAACTCGCCAGGGGTATTTGGGGAAGAGTTTTATAGGCAAAATTTGGGGTGAGGGCTGCAGGGTCTGTGACTTTCTTCTGATTGGTTTGTGGTGAGGAAATAAGGGTGATGTTTCTGGAATCTCAACCTTCTGATTCCAACCAGTTGGGGGTCTGCATGCTTGTGGCCAGCATGTAGTCACCATCCTCCACCTGGTGGAGGACATGCATGAGATTGTTATCTATACCCCTTCAGGAGGCACTAGCAGTCCTGTGACTCTGTCCTATTAACTGCTTGAGCCTGCTCTTTGGAACTCAGGGAAGGTCACGGAGACTAAAGCCTTTTTTTCCTACAAACAAGAAACAGGGGATACAGAGGGGCTTCTGTACCTGGGAGGGTCCTGTTTGGTTTCACTTATAGTTGAAAGTTTGTACCCTTTTACCAACCTCTGCCTAATTCCTCCAGCCCCTGGCAACCAGTTTTCTACTTTCTGTTTCTATGAGTTTGACTTCATTTCCTTTCTTCATTATTTTTCTTAGAGCTTACGTATAAGTGATACCATGTAGGATTTGTCCTTCTCTGTCTGACTTAACTCATTTAGCGTAATGCCCTCAGGGTCCACCTATGTTGTCACCCCTTCTTTTTTATGGCTGAATAATACTCCTGAGGACCTCAGATCTGAAGCCTGGTATACCCCACACCAGGGTGGGTGTGAGACAGAGAGAGAGAAAGAGAGAAAATTGGTCAAACATTGCCTGTGGTATCATGGAAACGTCCCCATTTGAGAATCAAAGGATATCAAACTCAAGGGGGAAACCTGAGTCCTAGTTTAGCGGGCCCTGTATCTCACCCCTACTCATGGCCCAGCTCTCCAGCTTCTCTCCACAAAGTTCAAGGCATCCTCTCCCAGGAACCCCTGTACCAGGAGCAGGATACATGAGCGTGAAGGCCCCAGGCCTGGTCCGTAAGGGCCTGCATACCTCCTGGGATGGGGGCCTGAGCCTGCACAGGGGAAGAGGTGGAGCCACCAGGCTGCAGGTTCGCAGACAACAAGGGACCTCCTGCCCTCCCCAGGGCCCTCCTGAGGCTGCACCTCTGACACTCTCCCATTCAAGGAAGCCCTTAGTGGTCTTTATGCCTGGGATTCAGATGCAGAAAAATCAGGAGGGATTCAGATGCAGTTATTCAGAGGTGTTTGTGGGTGAGTGGAAAGGGAGCTCAGGATGGTTTCTTTCAGGACAGGCCTACAGCCATCAGCCAGTGTGGAAACAAAATGAACCCTGGAGTCAGGCAGACCTGAGTTAGGGCCTGGGGTAGGAAGAAGAAGGAAAATGAGAACCTGCTACACCCAGGCTGGGTTTTGAAGGTCTGTGGATGGGTAGCTGGTGCCAGGTTCTCCTCCCTGCAACCAACCACGAAGGCTGGCTCAGGGCATATTCTCTTGCTCTCAGAAATCCTGGCACATCAACCTCTACCCTATCCCCGCCTCCCAACTCCTCTACCTGCCAATCCCACCCTGCCAGGAGTGAAGGGGTGGGAAGCCTGATACTCCTTCAAGATCATCTGGCCCAGAGTCCTCATTCAGCAGGTGGGAAAATGGGACTCAGTGGTGCTCGTGCCAAGATTAGGCCTGTCTTAAGCCTGAGTTACAGAGAGGCCACAGACAAAAGTCAAGTGCAGTCCAGGAGACAAGGCATGAAGTCAAAGTCAGTTCAAGTACAGGACAAAAGGCATCAAGTGGAGCAACATGTGCTTCCATGCGGTCTCAAGCTAAGGTTGGACATCACCAGCAGCAAACAGGTGACAGTCAGTCAATGGATATTTACTGAGCACCTGGTAAGTGTCACGCTGCCTTGTAGGTATGGAGGACAGAGCAAGAGCCTACATTCCCTACTGAGAAGAAGATGCTAGTAGGCCAACCCCAGTCAAAAGGGGCACCATGGTGTGGTGGGCAGCTTGGGCTCTGTCTGGATTTGACTCTGCCTCTTACCTCTCTGACCTTAGGAAAGCCATGTAACTTTCCGTGCCTCAGTCTCCTCATCTGTAAAATGGGGCCAATAAGAGCAACAGCCTCCGAGGGCTGCTGTGAAGATCAAATCAATTGAGTAAAGCACTAAGCATGGTGAGAATGTATTTATTATCATCCCAAACACTGCTCTTATAAAAATGCTGGGATCATGCAATGCTTGCACTACAGAGCATTTTAAAGAGGCCACCCAGGGGTCTGAGAGCTTGTGTTCCATTGCTGGTAACAAATTGCTGCCTGGCCTCAGACAGGTCGGGTCACTAATTGTTCTCAGCCTCCATTCCATTCCCATATCTGGGGATGGCAGAGGAGGGGTAATGGCATTTTGCTCAAGAGGTACTGGGAGGCGATATGAGGTCACCTTCACCAGAGTCAGGGCAAGTGGTCCTGGGTTTGCCGTGGAAAGAAAAGGCGAGGCAGCCTGATCACAGAGGGGCTTCATCTGGTTGGGAGCTTGGGGCTTCTAAGGTTGTATGCACTTCGGAGCTGCTTGAAGGGTAGCGTCTGGCATTGTCTTGGCATGATTTATTGAAAGCTGCACTCAAGTTAAATCAAAAGTGAAAAGATTAATTACTGAGTACATAGTTTTAAAAATATATAATTGGCTTATTTCAATGAAGTTGGGATAGGAACAAGCAAGGAGAGGATTCAGTGTCCTGCAAATAAAACTCAGGAAGACTCTCACTATTTGCTCTGATTTGCCATCTCCAGGACATAGTCTGAAATAATATGAGTGTCCAGCCACCAAAAACAATGCCCTTTGCTGTGTTTAGAATACCTGTACTGTCCAGTATGGTAGCCACAAGCCATATGCGGCTATGGAGCACCTGAAATGTGGCTAATCCAAGTTAGATGTGCTGTATGAGTACCCCCTGGACTTCCAAGACTTAGTATGAAAAAAAAGTGTAAATATCTCTTTAATAACTTTGTATTAATTACATATTGAAATGCTAATACTTTGGATATATTGAGCTGAATAAAATATATTAACAAAATTAATTCCACCTGTTTCTTTTTACTTTTTTTTAATGTGGCTACTAGAAAATCTACCGTTACATATGTGGTTGGGATGGTATTTCTATTGGACAGTGAAGTTTAAATAGAGTTTGGTTGTCAGGGGGTCTGCTTTTCCCAGCAGTGCTGGTTGAGCCATAAATGATTCTTCTTCCTCAAATAGCAAGAAGACTTTGAGATGGAGAGAACACGGGACCAAGATATCGCAGATCCAGATTATTATTTCACACTGGTCATCAAGTTGCTGCATGGCCTTGATGACAATAAATAGTAGCAAACACTTCTATAATATATTTAATAGTTCAGGCACCACTCTAAGCATTTGACACTTGTTGCTGTCTCACAACAGTCTTGTGGAATGGGAGCTATTATGGGTTCCATTTTCCACATGAAGACGCTGAGGCGTGAAGAGGTTAAGAAACAAGCCCAGAGCTCACGGATGGAAAGTGGTGGAACTAGAATTCAAACCCAGGCGGGCAGGTTCCAGGGTCTGTGCTGTGGACCACGTTATTGCCTCTCAAGTTATCCAAACTAGCTTAAATTCAGTTTCTTTATCTATAAAATAGAGTTAATAGTTACTCTGTCTACCTTACAGGATTGTAACGAGGGCCAGAAGATGACATGGGTGACCGTAGACGGTAGACGGGTAAGGTGGCAGAAGCTTAAGAAAGGAAATTACACAGAAGGAGCTTCCCGTCTGTAAGACCATTAAAATTCAGACCCAGTTCTTTCATACAGTGTTTCCCCAAATGGAATTGTTTCCTCTTCCTGTGCTCCGCAGCACTCTGTGATACACCACAGTCCCTCACACACCTTGTCTTTCATTGCATGCATATGTCTGTTCCTTCATTACACTTCAAGTTTCTTAAAGGCAAGTTGTCTTGAAGATTAGTGCTTCTCAACAGGAGGTGATTTTGCCCCCCAGAGGACATTTGGAAATGACTAGAGACATTTTTGATTGTCACAACTTGGCGGGGGCAGGGGGAAGGGTGCTACTGGCACCCAGTGGGTAAAGGTCAAGGATGCTGCTAAACATCCTACAATGCACAGAACAGCCCGCCACAACAAAGTATTATCTGCTCAAAATATCAATGGTGCTGAGATCATTATATGACCCACTGTGGTTCAGACATGCATGAAATAGTAAGTACCCAATAAATGATGAAAGAACCATTGAATGAATGAATAATAAATATTATAATCACCTATCTGCCTTGGATATAACTTCTTTTCGGTTACACTCAACTAACACATATTAAACACCCACTACATCCCAGGCACTTGCTAAGGCTGGAAGACTGGGGGATGCAAAGTTCTGAAAGACAGAATCTCAAAGATCTGGTTGTCTTCTAGGGGAGTCAGAGTCACAACAAAGAGACTGTCAGATAATGTGGTAAGCGATGAATGCCGCGGCCCTCACCAGCTCTGGGCAGCCGCACCACTCAGGAACTTGTGAAAAGACAGAAGGTCCAGCCAATCTGGATGGAACAATAATTTTTCCTCAAGTTTTTATTTTGAAAAATTTCAAACACCAAGAAGGTGGAATAACTGCACAATAAACATTTATATAAGTATCAATATTTAGATAGGTATTTAATTATGATAGATAAAAGATAGATAAATATATAGTAGATAGATAGATAGATACACACATACATACTTTTTTCTGAACCGTTTTAGGCAGAGGAGGGACATGGTCAGACCTGGATGCCGAGTAGAGAACAGATTGAGGGATGAAATGATGCGGAAGGTGTCACCAGTTGTTGCGTTAGTCCTAAGGGGGACATGAGAGTCTGAACAAGGGCAGTGGTGGGTCTGCAGAGGGAGGAGAGAAGGATTTGAGGGGAATTCGTTTAAGAAGTAATCAGAACCACCTGGTTCCTGGTTCCCTTCTCCCCACTCTGGACTGGAGGGTTCCCATCTGCAAGCTTACTTCTCCAAGTCTCTAGAGCTAATCTTGAGTCCAGACAGGGTGATGCAAGGAGCTACTGCTCAAATCAAACCCCTCTTGCTCGGGTCCCAGTTCCGACAGCTGCGCTTCTGCTCTGTCCCCATGGTGTGCCTCAGTCTTGGAATCTGGGGCCTTGCCTTGTTCCTGCCCTTGAGCCTACGTCTGCATCTCAACAGCCTGCCCAGGGACACACAAGCCTTCTAAGGTTGGAGCCCCCGCTAATCCTCCTCCCTTTATCAGAGGTTCCTAAAGTCTTTTGCCTGAATCTCCAAGCTTCACATGCTCCCCAGGTGGAGCTCCACCACTCCACTTTCTATGCACCACTAGGTGCCTCGGGCATACTGGCCGTGCTATTGGGGAGTGACCATCTGTTGCAGTGCCTTCTGTATGGCTTGCCCTACCTGCTGTAACGGACGTTCCACGGCCCGACCCACTCACCACGCCATCGAATGCCTGGGTCTGCTTCCAGGGCCCTTTCCCTTTCAGTGACCACAGCCCTTGTGCACTTCCCCGTTTCTGCTTTCCATTTCCTCATCTCCGTGTGCAGAAGTAAGAGGCTTGCTTGTGTGACCCTAGGACATCTGACAGGTCAAACACTGTCTGATTCTCAAATCTGATTGGTGATAACAGTGAGCATCAGGGCACATGCAGAAGGCCCATACCTTGGCTGTGGCTGTCTTAAGACTTAGCCTAGCAAGCACACAATTTCAATATTCAGTGAGGGCAAAGCATCTGACAGGCTTGTCTGCAGTCTGTGTGCCAACAAAATACGCATTGGTTGGTTGATTGCCTTGTTGAATAATCTTCTGCTAAATATCTCATTAATGCCCTCCTATCCCCCAGTATTCTGGCTAATACTTCACTCTGTTCATCTGAAGTATATTTATCCCTTCATTTCCCTCAATTCTGCTAACTGAGGCAAAAGATCTCCATGTCCCGTCTGATTTCCAGAGAGCCTACCAAAGCAGCTACCTTTAAAGACCTCAAAACAGAAGAGACATGCCACTTGGGGACAAATGAGGTCAGGCCTGACTCTTGGATTTGTCTCTTCAAGTTCTGGTCTGCTGGCTGTGCACAAAATGAATTTTGGCTCCCAGCTGGCTGTGGTGGCCTAGACCCAGGGACACTGTGTCTGTGGGCAGATTACAAGGGCCACCACAGTCTTCCTTGTCAAACTCCTCCCAGGTGGGAGGTTCTGAATGCCAGGAACTCCAAAGGTGGAAAGGACCTGCGAGTCACATAGGCTAACCCTCCTATTTTACAAATTAAAAAAAAACAAAAACAAAAAACAGGCTCAGAAATGTCAAGTGCCTCCTCCGAGGTCACATTAGGATGTGTTTGTCTGCTCTCTTTCTGTCTGACCCAGAAATTCCACTTCACGGACTTTATATCACAGATCTGCTCACATACAGGCACAAGATGTACAAGCAAGGTTATTCACTGCAGCACACCTCACAGAAAAGATTGGAAATAGCCTCGGTGTCCACCAATAGAGGACCAGCTCTTCAGTGGAATACTAAGCACCTGGAAGAAAGGACGAGGCAGCCGTCCATGTGCTGATGTGGAAAGGTCCCTGAAATAGGTTAAATGAAGAAGGCAAGGTGCTGAACTGTGTCCATGGTGTGTTCCTATGAAAATGAAGGAAAGAGCACTAATCTATGTGTGTGTGTGTGTGTGTGTGTGTGTGTGTGTATTTGCTTATCTTTCTGGGAGGTAACACTATGACCTTGTTTGCCTAAAGAGAGGGAACTGCACGGCTGGAGAGAGGCAGGATTTTTGCTGTAAAGTTTAAAAGTTTTTGAACCACATTATTACATATTTTAAAACTTAAATAAATATTCAGGCCACGTGGCAGACTGGAGGCCAGTAGTTTATCCAAGGTGATACAGCTCGCTAAAATGGCAGAGCTGCTCCTAGGACCAAGGCCCCCTTATTCTTTTTTTTGGGGTGTGGGAGCCTTGGGGGTGGGTTATAACAAGTTTATATAACTTATCTTAATAACAGTAATAATTTTACTTAAAGTTTTCCTTTTGCTTTCTTCATTTGTATTTCCTAACCTCTGAAAAGTGAAAGATAATTTTTAGTCATCAAGAAAAGTCAGCTCTGAAACCTGTGAAATAATGTGATGTGTGAGATTTGTTTCAGTCAAAGCTCTGGGAGGGGGCAGGGGTGGAGGTGAGCAACACTGGCCATGAGTTGACAGTTGTTGAAGCCGAGTGATGGGTACATGGGGGTGCATTATACTATTCTTTCTACTTTCGTACTATCTGAAATTTTTCAATACATAAGCTTTTAAAAAATTGGTAAGGTGTAGCTAGGGATCTCTGTAATATAGTTCCTGTGTCTTTCCCAAGTGTTTCTTTTTTTGTTTGTTTGAAATATAGTTGACTTCCAATATTATGTTGGTTTCAGGTGTACTACATAATGATTTGATATTTGCATACATTATGAAACGATAGGTCTCATAACCATCTGTCCTCATATAAAGTTATTACAATAGTTATTATTGACCATATTTCTTATGTTGTATATTACATCCCCATCGCTTATTTATTATGTAACTGGAGGTTTGTACCTATTAATCCCCTGCACCTATTTCACCTACCTTCCTCACCCACCCCCCCATCTGGTAACCACCAGTTTGTTCTCTGTATCTATGAATCTGTTTTCATTTTTTTTGGTCTGTTTTATTTTTTTAGATTCCACATATAGTGAAAACATACAGTATTTGTCTTTGTCTGACTTATTTCACTTAGCATAATGCCCTCTAGGTCCATCCATGTTGTCACAGATGGCAAGATTTCATTTTTTATGGCTAATATTTCATTTTTTCTATATATCTCACATCTTCTTTATCCATTTGTCTATTGATGGGCACTTAAGTTGCTTCCATATCATGGCTATTGTAAATAATGCTGCAATGAACAGGGGTGCATATATCTTTTTGAATTAGTGTTTTTGTTTTCTTCAGGTAAATACTCAGAAGTGAAACTGCTGGATCGTATTGTTGGATGTCATTCCTTTTTTTTTTTTTTTTTTGTGGTACGCGGGCCTCTCACTGCTGTGGCCTCTCCCGTTGCGGATCACAGGCTCCGGACGTGCAGGCTCAGTGGCCATGGCTCACGGGCCCAGCCGCTCCGCGGCATGTGGGATCTTCCCGGACCGGGGCACAAACCCATGTCCCCTGCATCGGCAGGTGGACTCTCAACCACTGCGTCACCATGGGAAGCCCCCATTCCATTTTTAATTTTTTGAGGAACCTCTACACTGTTTTCCATAGTGGCTGCACCAATTTATAATCTTACCAAAAGTGCACGAGGGTTCCTTTTTCTCCATAGCCTAGCCAACACTTGTTGTTTGTGGTCTTTTTGATAACAGTCATTCTGACAGGTGTGAGGTGATATCTCATTGTGGTTTTGATTTGCATTTCCCTGATGGTTAGTCATGCTGTGCATCTTTTCACATGTCTGTTGGCCATCTGTATGTCTTCAGGCCTCCTTATTTTTTTTTTACTATTAAAAAAATTTTTTTAATTTATTTATTTAATTTATTTATTTTTGGCTGCATTGGGTCCTTGTTGCTGCACGGGCTTTCTGTAGTTGCGGCGAGCGGGGGCTACTCTCCATTGCGGTGCGCAGGCTTCTCATTGCGGTGGCTTCTCTTGTTGTGGAGCACGGGCTCTAGGCGCCCAGGCTTCAGTAGTTGTGGCACGGGGGTTCTAGAGCACAGGTTCAGTAGTTGTGGTGCACGGGCTCAGCAGTTGTGGCTCGTGGGCTCTAGGCGCGTGAGCTTCAGTAGTTGTGGCGCACGGGCCTAGTTGCTCTGCGGCATGTGGGATCCTCCCAGACCAGGGCTCGAACCCGCATCCCATGCATTGGCAGGTGGATTCCCAACCACTGCGCCACCAGGGAAGCCCAGGCCTCCTTACTCTTGACCTACACATAAATAAAAGTTTTCCAAAACTTGAAGTCTAGAAAGAGAAAAGTGGTTAATTCAGAAGAGGAAGAAAAGAATTTGAAGATGGGGTCAGGGCGGGGGGTTGGGGGGGAACCACATGGAATTAGGGGGAGGGAGAAGACAAGGGGGAGAGGAAAAGGGAGGCAAGGAGGAGAGTGGGAGGTGGAGGACGGGGTGAGCAGAAGCCCTGCGAGAGTTGATGGAGGACTTGAGCCGGTGCCCCTCACAGCCTGGACGTGGCTGGAGTTCAGCAGTCGCTGTTGCCAGGGCTTGTCTGCTAAGTGGCAACAATGAGCATGTGAGAAAGGGTCACCAAACACACCAGACCGTGTCCAGCCCAAGACACCGCTCCACCCACATTCCCTGGGATCAACCCGCCTCAACTCTAATCCCACAGCACAGACACTGTCAGCACGACGACACCCTCCCCCGGGGCTGTGCGAGTCCCAGCAGCAGGACGGCCTCTCCAAGGGGCTGTGCCTCCATCTCTCCAGCCTCCTGAAGGCCCTTGTTTCTGCACCAGAGTTCTGGCAGAATCTTCTGAAGGCAGTGACCGGGGCCAGCCTTGCCCTGGCCAGGGATTCCCGCTGAGTCAGCCATTCACTCTTCCATCTTTTCAACCTGCCTTACAGGAAGAGAGCTGCTCTGTCAGAGCACCATTTTTTTTTTTTTAATAGTGATCTTGGGGTCTTCTTATTTATTTATTTTTATTTTATTTATTTTTGGCTGTGTTGGGTCTTTGTCTCTGTGCAAGGGCTTTCTCTAGTTGTGGCAAGCGGGGGCCACTCTTCATCGCGGTGCACGGGCCTCTCACTATCGTGGCCTCTCTTGTTGCGGAGCACAAGCTCCAGACGCGCAGGCTCAGCAGTTGTGGCCCACGGGCCTAGTTGCTCCGCGGCATGTGGGATCTTCCTGGACCAGGGCTCGAACCCGTGTCCCCTGCATTAGCAGGCAGATTCTCAACCACTGCGCCACCAGGGACGCCCCGGAGCACCATTTTAAGTAGTCTCCCTCCTCAGCTCTGACCTTCTCGGGGCAGAAGAGAAAAGGCGTGGGCGAGACAGGCCTTCTCTCATGATGGGGAGTGAAGCTACAGTTCCCGAAAAGCTAAAGGACGGGTCCCAAAGCCTGCCCTCCACTCGCCCTTTGGGATCCTGGCTGTTTTGTTCGGTCTTCTTTGTCTCATTTGTAAAGTACAGAAGCAACTTTCTGCTTCTGTTTAGACAAGCTAGCACAAACACGGTGAGAACTTCGAAAAGACCTCTGCCCTCCCACGGCCCAGTGCCTGCTTTGCACTCAAAGCCGTGTCTGAGTGCTGAGGCTGAGGGGTCCCAAGGTAACCCTGGAGGTGCTGTGTGGCTGCCCTGAAGTCCCACTGCAGCCTGGCTCCCACCAGCCAAAACGGAGCCACAGGACCTGAGGCACTGGCCTTACTGGTGGCAACAAAATTCCTCACTTCGGAGGGGAAACAACACCAGAGTTTCAAATGGCCTGCCTTGGTCAGTGTATCATCAGAAAGCGGGGAAGAGGCATCAAAGAAGTTGTTAGTCTGATGCAGGAAATCCCATCCGACTAACAACCGATAACAAGTGCAGACGTTGACACAGTGATCCTTCAGTGGACGAGTCCTCAGGGGCAAAGCACCTGGGCCGAACCAGCTGGGCACAGAGGGAGTTGTGGTCTCCCAGACCCTTCCACTCCAGGTTAGTGCTGCAGCTGCTGAGAGCAGGCTGGGGTTGGCTCTCAGCACAGGTGTGGGCCTCTAGAAGGTGGACCAGGTAGTCTGAGAGGGGAAGCTCACACAGCCCTCCCCAACAGTGTCTCACAGGTCTTGGGAAGGTGCATTTCCTCTGTCACAGCAGGGCGGAAGGAGAGAAGGGGGCTCCATCACAGGGCCATGGGCAGGGAGTGAAGATCCAGGTGCCACCTCTGTGGCTATTATACCTTCTTTTGATTGTAATATTTTTTTCTAATAAAAATCGTCATTGGAAAAATTTCATTCATGAATAAATGTGGAAAGGAGCAGGAAGCATTGGCTGCTAATATGACACAGAGTGATTGTGAAGTAAGTGGAGAGAATGACACCTAGCAACTTTCAAGCATGACACAGGGTGGTCTTAACTGTGAAACTAACTCCATCACCCCAATAACATCCCCACATTCTAGGTTTTACCCCATCCTACAACAAAGCCCATTCTTACCCCATGATTTTTCGAGCTTTATTTGAGCCGTAAATTGTCAGTACTTGGTCCAATACCGGTCCTAGGAGAATGGACTGGCATTGTTAGGCTCCTTGAGCTGTGGTGTAACCCTAGAGACCAGACTATTTCTAGGAAGACTCTGTAAGGCTGAACCTCTCTGACTCCATAGACCACCCATGTGATCTAGGCTCAGCCACTTCCCCTAGGAAATCTTCAAAATTCTCTCTGGTTCAGACCCACTGCTTGGATGTGGCCCACAATGGATGTGGCTTGGGCCACCATGTTGCTCCAAGCAATGTTTGTTTTCCGTAGGTTTTGGCATCCAGCTGATAGCCAAACATTTCCACATTTCACTCAATAAAACTAAAGACTTTCTTGTGAAGACATGAAGAAACTAGATTCACTACACTAAGGTCAGGTGATAGCTGGCCCCCACTATCTACCAGCAGCCAGCTTGTTGATAGTTGTCTTTTCTGAAGCCAAGCCAAGACCTAAGCTCTTTAGGAAGAGAAGGCCCAGATCTAATTGAGCAGGGAGATGAGATGCCAGCTTGTCAACGCTGCATCTCCAAGTCCCTTATGTCTCTCTGCAGACATCTGCTACTTTTGGCTTCAACATGACAATGGTGTCTGTCAGTAATAGCAATGAAGTTACTCCTGAGGCTGAACATTGGACAGACCTGTGTTTATTTATTTTGTTTCCCTTCATTACGAATGGCTTTGATTATAATGAGTACATTCCATGGATTGTTATTGGATTTCAGAATCTTTATATATCTGCAGTAAAAATATTTCCTTTTCATACCAAGATACTTGATACTTAATATATATTTCAACTTTAGTTGAAGTATATATTCAGCCTCATAAATAAACATAATTTGCACACAGATGTCTGGCCAAGTCTGGACATCTTCACAGAGTGGGAGCCTGGGGCTGGAGGATAGAGGGTGAGAAATGCCCTGGCCTCTTCCCTTGTTGCCATTGGCTTGAGTGGTTATGGTTTAATAAAGCAACCCTGATCTTGGACTCATGTTCTCCCAGAGCAAGTGGGAAAGCATCGCCAGCTATCAGATAAGGAGCTTTGCCCTGGACTCTTGGCCATGTGCACAAACAGTGGGCCAGGCAAATTAGATGGTAATGAATTCTTTTTCCATGTAAACTGCTGCTCTAACTGCATATGTTATGTGGTGACCTGTCTGGTCTCCAGGGAATCTTCTCCCGATGTCTGTGGGTGTTGGACCTGTGTAAAGAAGGCAGAGTTCAGAGCCTTTGGGGATGCCAACCCCTTTTCTCAGTCCCACAACTTGCCTTGCCCAAGAACAGAGAAGCTATCTGGGACCATATACCCTCAAGCCCCTTCAAGTCTGTGCACCTCCTACCTTATCTGATGTGTGATCTCCCCCACCCCACCCCCCGCCATTCACCCTACATGTAGTTGCAAGATCAGTCTCCCTAAAGAACAGCTCTAGTCTTGTCACTTACCTGCCAAAAACCTGTGATGGCTTCCTGTGTGAGTTACAGAATGATGTCTAAACTCCTTAGTGATGAACTTACTTTGAAACTCTATGTGGCAAGAGAAATTTCCCATTTTCTTGTGGTTGTAAAGTTGACATCTGCCCCTTGGATTGTGGCTAGGAGGTTTCTCCATTCCTGGTAGACCACTCTTCCAGCATGTGTCCACAACAGGCTGCTGTTTGAAGCAAGACATGGCACCTTTAAGCCAGGGTTTCATCTTGCCTGGCAATTACTATTGGCTACTAGGACAGTCATCAGTCATGGAAATGTGATCTGGCATGGGTATGAGAAAGAGAATTGATTGATGGCACCTGGTCCTAGTAATTGTCATTCATGGCTATAAAGCCAGGAAAAACAGGTGTGTGTGTGTGTGTGTGTGTGTGTGTGTGTGTGTGTGAATATGTACAGGCACATAATCATGAACTGTACATCACTAAAAGTCTACTAACCAGTGGACCCCAAAGAAGGTATTAGTTGCCTCCTAATTGTAAACAGGGCCTGAGGACTCCGACCTAGAAGCTTGAACCAGGAGATCTTGGTACAGGCTGGGAATGCTTACTGGGAGTGTGCTCTAGGCCGGGAGGTTTGCAGAGAATCAAAGCCAGCCCCCTATCAGGAGGCTGAAGTCAGGGAGCAAACCAGGGACAAGGCAGGAGGTAGGTTCAAGCGGAACAATCAAGGCAACAACAGCAGACAGAGGGAACTTTGACACTGAAGAAAGCCCAGACAGAAGCCCAGCTTCCCAGGGTGAGCCCTGCCCCAGCCGGGGCTCTGCAGCATTGCTGTGCAGCTGGCCCACACCAGGCCTCAGGGGTCAACCTGCTCCCTCATCAGTGGGAACATGCCTCCCTCCACTCTGCCCAGTTCTCTATGTCCCAGTCCTCCTCAACTAATAGCTCAAAAGCAACAACTTTCTCACCCCAGGAAGAAGCGGCTACATTCCTTCTAACTCTATTTCTACAAAGATATTCATTTTTGCCACTGAGTTCACCTAATCCAGAGGCCCTCAACTCTGGCAATACAATAGCATCACCTGGTGAGGTGATGCTATATTTTATAAAATATTGATGATTTCACCCCCAAAGACCCTAATTTTTGTTGGTCTTGGGGGGAACCTGTGCATGGAGGGGTCCAGGTGACCCCGATGTGCAGTCAGGGCTCAGAATGACTGACTTCAACCGTTTCTCGGCCAGCAGAGTCTCAGCCACGGAAGACACTCCTCTAACCCACGTGTTTTACTCGAAACTTCCCAAAGGTTCCCCTCTCACACTTAGAACAAAACACCTGCCCCTCAGTTGTGCCAACCAAAACGTCTCCAGACATTGGCAAATGTCCCCAGGGGGACAAAACTGCCCTGGTTGAGAACCACTGGGGGTCTACCCCTCCTTCCTGGGAACGTCAGCCCCACCCTGGTGAGCCCTTCTCAGAGGTCTAGGCTCCATCTCGGGATCAGGGGCGCCCCTGGACGTGCACAGCTCTCTCCTGCTGAACTGTGGGCTCTTCATCCACTGTCTTCCCGACTCCCTGTGCACTCTCTTTCCTTAGATGGTGCCTGTTTCCTCACTCACAAGGTCAAGGGTCCTCCAGGGGAATTGGTTTCTAAAGCACCTGGCAAACTTTGAAGGAGAAATGACCTGATTTGAGGCCAAGCAGAAATAAGTCAAAAGTCTAGAGATTCTGCCTATCACTGGCTGCCATATAGGTGTGACAAAATTAAGCCATTATGCAGAATGATTTGTAAATAACTCTAATACAGTTCTAATATTACAGGGAAGTCTCGTGAAATAAAAGGCTGACTACTCTCTATGAATCACTGCAGAACATTTGAATGAAAGCTGGGAGAGGAAGGAAGCACAGAGGACAGAAAACCAAGTGATCTGACTGGCAGTTCAGACAACAGTCTCTGAGGGGCACCCCCCAGGGCTTGGGATGACGTAATTTAGCATTTAAAGTTGTTGCTATCTGTTCCTTCAAAGGGAAAAACAACCATTTTTTGTTTGGTTTGGCTTTCTTTCCTTCTGGTTTAAAATTCAGCACATCACCCAGGTTGATGGATTTCACTGAAATATTTCCCCCAAATGACCTACTTCATTTTCTAATACGCTGCCACCCGCCGACAGCATAGACGTTGACGATTGATATTCTGTAATTTTCAGTGACTAACTGAAGCTTCCCTGCGCGCTTCAGTAATACTGCTGCTTGTTACAGGTAAAAATAAAGAAAGTGATCATCATGCTGGTGGAAAACTCAGTTGCAGCTCTAAGATGATATAACTCTAAACTGTAAAAGGATTAGGAATCCATGGCTGGACTGAGCAAGTACAGGTCAGCAATTTCACGTTAAATTGTTTAATGCAAGGCGGGGCGGGAAGATACTGCAAAGCAAATCCAATTTACCTTGAAAATAATTAGTGAGATGTAAAGGCCTGGAGATGGAAAATTTCTTTGAAATTAATTATTGCTGGTGAAATCTTGCCAGTCTCTTTCAGCAGCAAGAACAGTCTGCAGCTAGAGATTTCATCTCTTTGAGTGCTGCTGAAAGGATCTCTTGGATTCTGATCTAAAATCAGCTCAACACTAGCATTACAGGGAGAAGCCGGTGCCGTACAAGCAGCTGAATAGTCAGAGGGTCAGATGAGCTTCAAAATGCACAGGGAAGAGAAAAATAGAAAGCAATATCTGAACCGAACAATCGAGTCGGATTTAGGGGCCTTAGCCCAGTCTAGTAACCCAGGTAACCGTCACTTCCTTTGTGTGGTTGAGGAGAAATGAACGTCTCCTTCACTCCCTTCAGCCAGTACACCCTCGGTCACTGGAGACAGACAAATTGAATGGAGTGACACATCCCATTTCTAACTGCAGTTCACAGTACCCTCACTTGGGACCATTCAGGCTCTGAGGCAGATGTTGTGAAGTAGTTAAAATCATCAGCGATGACTGGCAAGGAAACTTGAACAATAAAGGGGCTGGAAGTCTAAGTACCCCCGTCACCTCCATGGGAATGGGCCTCACGTCCCACAAGGGAGGGGGTGTGAGGAGAGGGCAGATCATTTCAAGGCACTGAGGTATCCTTTGTCCTTTACATCTGCTAAGATGGGAATGATAAGAACAGGGAGATGAGAGAGGGTAAGTCTGCAGGAAAATACAACTAAAGGAACAGGGGAAAACAGCCACCCGAGGCTGTTTTGCCCACAAAACACTAAACAACCAGAGGTGTTATTGGTTTGTGTGGCCTTTCTGCTTCTGCAGAAACAGCCAAAGCAGTCAATGCTTGGAGAGCAATGGGACCTCCCCCTGCCCCCAACCATGTTACTGCTTTTGTGGCTGCAGCTGTAGAGAGAGATGACTCACTCAGGCTGCAGACAAAGCTGCAACTCACAGGATAAGGGGGGTGGGAGGGAGAGACGACAGAGAAAACAGATCTATCAGCAGATTTTCTTCTCTAATAAGTTGAGGCTCATATACATACACTCAGCCCAAGGTGGCACTAGCCCATACTCTCCAGTATGAGCATTAGGAAAAGGCACCTCTTTCTCCAGGGCACACCGCTTGGTGAGCAGATGGCAGGCTGAATTTTAGGGTGCAGCCACTAAACCAACATGCACACACCCCATAACCTTCCATATCAGTCATGTTCCAGCAGGAAATAGTTGGCACATTCAAATTAGGATACTTCAAGGAGAGTTTAATAAAGGGGCATCCACTAAGGTATGGGTAGGGTGTAAGGAAGGAACCACAAGGGACAGCACAGAACTCCTAGGCTGAAAGGATGAGGTCAGGGGGCCACTGGAACCTGGATCAGGCGAGAGGGTCACCTGACAGGTGCTGTGACCTCTGGAGAGCAGCTGGTCAAAGACAATCTCGCATGGAGGATGCCCAGGAAATAAATACCCCAACCTCCCTCTGCTCCAGCCCTCCAAACTCCTTCTGGGACTCCACATTGGCTGAACTCACCTGGAAAGCCACAGGCGAATGGAGTCCATTGATGTGGGCTGTGTGGGGCAGCCTCCCAGGCGGAGAAGCAGGTAGAGGATGGAGAGTGGGTCTGGGGGTGCACACAGGAGGGATCCACCATCCAAGGCAGGACCACCCCAATCATTTATTCATCTTTCAAACAAGTGTTCAGAGCCATCTCCTAGGTGTCGCACCAGGTTCTGAGGACACACTGACATGTCTATAATGGATCCCTAACCTCAAGAAGCTTTTTTCTAGTAGGGGAGATGGGTTTTTATTGTTGCTATTTGTTTTGGGGTTTTGTTTGTTTCTCTTGCCTGTGAATCAGAAATCTCCTCTTCCATAGAACAGATCCAACAATCTTGGGAAATTGGAATTTGTTTCTCTTTATTTCCATCCATGTGGCTTAAGCTTCCACTTTGATTAGAGGGGACTGATGTTATCCTGAAGGCTCTTGACAGCTTGCATTTTGTGAGTTTGTCTGCTTTATAAACTATTAACCAGAAAAATATTAAAGTTTGCAAATCCAGCAACAGACCCAGAGGGACAATGTAATGATACAATTTTCACTGTGCTTAAAAAAACCCAAAAAAACAAAAAAAACCAACCATGAGAAGTATAACTAACAACGAAGGGGGGAAAAAAAGCAAGTGGAGTCTTTTTTCTCCTTTCAATGTAAACAGGGTAGTACGGGTTTGTTTTCTATGGACAGTGCTGATTCACCAACGATTTAAGGATTACTAATGAGTGTTTTCACTTCTCATTTACAAATGGAATATCTGTGTGTCTTTTAATTGAAACCTACCCCTCTGCATGGACAAGCAAAATTTGTTTTTCACTGCAGGCAGGGGCTGGTTGACCTTTTCAGCTTCAGAGGGCCTGAAATGTTGTCGACACAGTCACTCTTTTCACATCAACAACCCATGAAATCTGCCTAAATAGACTAACCAAATTGTCTGACTTTTCTCAGAATTCAGAACTCATTGCCTTAGAATTCTCTTCTCTTCTCTTCTCTTCTCTTCTCTCCCCCGTCCCTCTCTCTCTCTTCCTCCCCCTCTCTTTCTCTTCATCCCCCTCCCTTCTGAGCTCCTTTTAAGTGGACAAAATGTAGCAGGAGATGACACATTTATTAGTCCTACTTCTGCTCTCTGCTTGAAAATATGAAGCAAACCATATTTGCTGGAAAAAAAATATTAGCCCAAGTGTGACAGGCAAAGAGTTCTCATATTCAAACACTAGTAAAAGTCAATAAAAATCTGACACTGATAAGTAAATGGACAAAGGACACAACCAAACAACGCATTCAGAAATCACAGCTACTGAACAAACATGGTGGGAGGGGGAATGTTCAGCCTCATTTACTGATTCATTCATTCATCCATTTGTTAAATAAATATTTATTGAACACCCACTGTGTGCCACACACTACACAAAATCCCAGGAACCTATAGGTAAATAAAACACAGATCTTATCCTCAAGGGATTCCTATTTTGTCGAGAGAGACCTGAAAACGAAATCTATGGAGCAGGCTGTTTTGCTCAGGGAAACATAAGCAGTTAAGAAGCTAAAATGCTTAAGGTAGGATGGGTAAAGAAGTCCAGAGGAGGACTCAGCAGCCGTAAAAGAAGTGAGAGCTCAAACAAGTGCCATTTTCAATAAGAAAATTAGCAAATATTTTTTACGATGATACTTAATGTTGTAAAGCAAGAGTGAATCAGGATGACTTTAATAACCATGGCTCTTTAATTCTATTTCTGGAGTTCCATATTAAGGGTATAATCTATCAAGAAAGTTATATGCCATAAGAATTTTATATATCATATAAAAATATTGTTATATGCAGTAGCAAAAAATTGACATCATCCTAAATGCCCAACAACCACAGAAAGATTCAGTGAATTACGGTATATCCATTTGCCTGAATATTTTGCATTCATTAGAAATTTTTCCAATATATTAACTGAAAAATTGAAAATTATGTACACACTAAATAACAGTTATTTTAAAATACACAGAAGGAAAAAATGCATTGGGAAGCAATACATTAAAATGCTAACAGTGATTGCATGCATAGTAGTTCTTCTTTTTCCTATGTCCCCCCAATTTTTTAATAGAATGAAAAGTCAAACTCGTATAAAATGAATAGTTAACAAAGAAAATAAAACCTTACTCATGTCAAGCAGTTCTCTACTAGTTTGAATTCAAACAATGGGAAAAGGAGGACTGTCCACCATGAGTTCTAGATGGTAGGCCTAGCTCTCTAATCACTGTGTCATTTTGACCAAGCCTCTTACCTCTCTCGTTTTGTCTTTGGAAAGTAAGAGAGATGCACTGAATTATTTCTAAAGCTCTTGCTGTCCCCCAAAATCTATGAATCTTGACATCCTAGAAGGAAAAGTATGTGCCTCAACTCACTGAAATCACGAACAGGCATTGAGACACTTCTTCACATAAATCAGGTGTAAAACATCAGGTGGAGAAGAGACAGAATCAGAAAATAATGCGTGTTTTTCTCAACAGACACTTCTCAGAAAAGATTAAACAGTGTCTTTTCCCACTGAATTCATTACATCCTCTGGTTGTTGTTTTTATAGAAGTCTTTATGGAAGAGGGAAGTTTTATCAATTATTTAATACATGTCAGCCTATTGTTATTCACCTTGCTTGTGGAGACAATGCCTTTTATGTAGGTTTTGGGTTTCCTTAGGCCAATGCAAAACCCATCTTTCTAATTTATAGAAACTCTTGCCATTTTTTTATGGTCACTTATAGTACAGTATACTCTGAGCCTCTGCAGATGCAGTGTCTCAAACTGAAGATGATCCTGGATAACAGAATCTACCTCATTTCTTCAGGCTGGGGTAAAGTGCAGCACGAATCGGGTATTTCTTAGCATATCCATGTTTCAGGCCTGGAAATACTTTCAACTTCTTTTTCCAATTAGAGAGATTTTAAACATTGGATTGGTCTTTTCTTAGGAGCCACAGTGAAGTCATCTCTTGGATTGAATGAAGGCTGATGGGTTCACTTGATCAGAGAAGTTATTAGTTGTTGGTGAAATGAAACCTGAAATATCTTTCATTTCATGGGGGGCAGTGGGTGAATCAGTTCCCTCATTTGTAAAATAGGAGGCTTGGGCTTTATGTCTTCAAAGGTCCCTCTGGCTCTTTACTTTACGGTCTCACTATGGGGCATCTAAGCGGTGAAATGCTGACCCACAAGCTACTGGTAGCTGCAGAGGTAAGAGCTTGTGGGGTTCTGGCTCTCAGGGAAGAGCCACAGAGTTGCTTACACCCATGAAAACAGAGAGACAAATGGCAAAATACTCTGGCAGCTGTGCAGAGCTTCCAGTGTCCAACTGCTTAAGGTGACAGCCCACAGGGCCATGAGGCATGAACAATCTCACCAGCACTCGCCTTCTCTTTTTCCCATAAGAGGGTTCCCAGGGTTCAGAAGATACCAGAGTTAAGAGAGATAGGCAGGAAAGAAACTAAGAGATCTGAAAGGAAAAAATGTCCCTGGACAATTTCCCAGACACGGAGGGGGCAGTTAATAATGACTACATAATGAATCCCCAGAGAGCTTGAGGTCCCACCACATGGGGATTTACTTCTGGTCATGACTGGGCATCTTTGGGAAGGTTACAGGTTCAGTCCTGGGCCCCCTTCTCTTCCTCAACTACACACTCTCCTTCAGAGCCTCATCCAGTCTTCAGGCTTCAAATATCATCAGGCTGCTGACAACTCCCAAACTGATCTTAGACTCATGTATCTAACCACCTAGCTGACAGCTCCACCTGGATGCTTCATAAGGCATCTCCAAGTTGAAGATCCAAAGAGAACTCTTGATTTCCTGCCTTCCACGTCTAAATTTGGGGCTTTCCCCAGAGTCATTATTGACATCTTCCCTTTCCCTCATCCTTCATAGCCCCTTCAGCTGTCAGCTCTATCTCTGATGGAGATCCACCCATCCTTCAGTCTCCATTGCCACTGCCAGCACTGAGGTTCCAGCCACTGTCATCTCTCATGGGGGCGACACCAACCATCTCCTAATTACTCACTCGACTGCCACTCTTCCCCGCCCCCTCCAATCTATTTTCCACACAGGAGCCAAATGTTCTTCTTAAAACATGGTTTGTATTATTCTATGCACCAGCTTAAAACTTTCATCTGGCTTCCCATTGTACTTATAATGGTATCTAGGTTCTTACCATGGTGTCCTGGCCGTGCACCACGGGGCCCCTGCCCTCTTCTCCACCGTACTCAGGGCCATACTTCCTTTTGCTCAGCACGCTGCACTCTTACTGGCAGTAGTGAGCCTGCCAGCTTTGATCACGGCTTAGAGCCTTTGCCCCACTGTTCCCTCTTTCCCCTACTCTTTGCGTGGCTGACGCTTTCTTCTCCAAGTTTCAGCATCGATATGACTTACTCAGAGAGGCCTTCTCTGATCACCTATCTATAGGATGCCCCGCTTTCATTTCTACCTGTGATTGTGTCCTCTTTATTTCTTTCTTAGCATTTATTAAAACTTGTAATTACTTTATTATTTATTTGATTATGGTTCTACCCCTTGCCTGGATTGTAAACGCTAAGGGAGCAGAGGTTATCTTCTTTCCTATGTATTTCACATCCATCACATGATAGGTGCTCAATAAATACTTGTGGATTAAGTTAGTGAATTAAAGAAGACCATTAGTTATTCATACTTGATGGCTAGTTGTTAGGAAATCAATCTAATTAACCTAATCTGATTTGAGACACACAAATTTGCTCCCTCCACCTCTGTGCAAGTAGAGGTGCAGCTGCAGGAAAGGGACAAAAAAATGCAGCCTCATCTCCTGAAACCAGCTCTTAAAGGAATAGAAAGGTCTGTTCCTTTTTCAGGAGGGCATCTGAACAGTTTCCTTTTCTATAGCTTCTCCCCTAAAAAGTTCTGATTTCAAAGGGTATAGAAAGTAATTATTATAATTTATGTGAGCTGCTCTCCATTTTAGAGTCAATTACATTGTAGTTCATAATATTTATGTATATCATTAATATGTGTCAGATTGATTTTCTTGTAAGGTTTATTTAATTATAGCTCAGATAATACAGTTGTCCGCTTTTTAATTAGAGGAAACAATACATCAACTGCAACCATGTAAAATCATTATTATGTAAACAAATAGCACTAGAGTAACAAATGGCACTGTTTATGACTCACTTTAAGAGACAAAGCAGAATGCATCATTGCGCTGATTTGTAATTAAAACTATCAAACTATGTATACAAATGAACAAGTACTAGTAGGCAACAGGGAAAAACACCTTGGTTTTCCAGCATAGTAAATTTATGTATGATTCTTTTAAAAATTATTATTATTTCTTGGTGCAATATTAATTGCATAATAAAGTCAGAGGGAACATGGGCTATAAATATGATTGCTGGTGTGTACCTGCAGTTAGTGTACTGACTAGAAACACATGAGGTTTGTCTGAGAAAGTCTCGCTGTGACTATTCCTACTGATTTGGACTGCCTAAAAACTGTGCCCTGTTTAATGCCTACGGCTTTAGCGCCTGATGAAATCCTTCATTCAAATATTCCTATCAGGAAACAGCAGCAAGAATGAGCCTCTTTCAAAGTTATATTTCCTATGTGCTCCATGTGGCTATCTGTGTGAAACTATGTGGGTTAATTAAGGAGGGAGCAGGGAGGACGATGCATTTAAAATAAGTGCAATGAAATAAGTTACAAAGAATGAGATGGATTTGTATGTCCTATGTGGAACCACTCCCAAGATACACTGTTAAATTTATTCTCTTTAAAAAGTAGAAACATGGGGCTTCCCTGGTGGTGCGGTGGTTGAGAGTCCGCCTGCCGATGCAGGGGACACAGGTTCGTGCCCCGGTCTGGGAAGATCCCACATGCCGTGGAATGGCTGGGCCCGTGAGCCATGGCTGCTGAGCCTGTGCGTCCAGAGCCTGTGCTCCACAACAGGAGAGGCCACAACAGTGAGAGGCCCGCATACCACAAAAAAAAAAAAAAAAAAAGTAGAAACACGTACATTATGCTATCATTTGTTAAAAACAAAATAAAACAGAAAAGAAAATCGGAGAGGAGGACATATATTTATATCTATAGAGAGACAGTTTCATAAAGCATATATTTGCATAAATATATATGTTATATATCTATAATATAAACATGTGTGTCCCACACACACAGATGTTTTTAAGCAAAGGTATCTGGAAAGATAGACAGATCCCACACTGGTAATGATGGCTGCCTCCAGGAAAGAGAACAAGGGACTGAGGTGTGAGTGAGGTTTACCTTTCACTATATAGTCTTTCACACTGTTTAAAATATTTACCATGGACACATTACTATCTATTCAAACAGATGACTTACTCTTCGTTAATGAAGATAGAGAGCTGATGGCCAACAAACCCGAAGAACTGCATATGAAATAAACTATGTTAAACATTTCATGAATAGATTTCCTTAAATACATAAAAAATTAAAATAAATTCAAATGGTGTTATTAAATGCCATCTAAATTGTGTGCTGAGCATTTTGTGAGGCACAAGGGGGCAGAGATGCATCAGAGAAATACAAGATGTCACTCTCCGTATTAGTGTGCTTGGGCTGCCATAACAAAATACCACCAGCTGGGTGGCTTAACCAACAGATTTCTCTCACGGTTCTGGAGTCTGGAAGACGGAGGTGCCAGCAGGTTTGGTTCCTCCTGAGGCCTCTCTCCTTGGCTTGCAGATGGCTGCCTGCTTGTCATGTCCTCACATGGTCTTTTTCTCTGTGTTCATCCCTGTGTCTCCTTATGTGAGCTAATCTCTTTTTATAAGGACACAGTCAGCTTGGATTAGGGCACCCTAACAGCCTCATTTTAATTTTATTACTTCTTTTAAAGGCCCTCTTTCCAAATACAGTGACATTTGGAAGGCTTCAGCACATGGACTTGGGGGGACATAATTCAGTCGACAGCACTGTCCTCGAGGAGTTTTCAATTGAGTCCATGAGCTAAGCCCTATATGCTTGAAACAATGTTAAAGGCAGAAAACAATTAAATATCAAAGTGAATGACACTATAGAAGCTAAGAGTTAGTGCAATTTTCGAGAGATTCCCAGACACAATCTCTTATTTAAGAGAATGAAAATCAGGGCACGCGAGGAGGAGGGCAACAGCCAGCCTTTGCCACAGGCTCTGTGCACTGGGCAAGGGTTTGCCCACACTGAGTTTGGGGAAACAATTAGTTCACTAAATTATTGTAGGGCAGGCACATTACCGGAACAACTTGCTAACTCAATCAATTTAGTGGAAAGATACTACCCTCGTGCTATTTGAAATTATCCAAGCAAGAGAAAATTAGATTGTTGGAACACTTTACTTGTTACCAGTTATTTTATGACAGGAACAGGCGAGTGGGTCTCATATACATAAAAATACAAGAATTCCTCCATAGGTGTAAGTGTTATAAATCATCCCTGTTAATCAATTCAGGCAGTAAATACTGAATGAAGTGCCCCCACGAGGTGCCATTTCAGGGCTTGTGATAGATCAGAGAAGGGAACCACCAAGTCTGCCTGGTGATGGACTGCTCAATCCAGCCAACGGGGGCTTCCAGTTGGTTAAATGCTCAACAGTTATTTTAGCACTCTGACCCATCTTCTTTCTTTGCTTCCTCTTAGCCAATTTCTCCTCCTCTTCTTTCTTTCCTTATTTTTGTCTCATTTTGTGCACCTTTTTTTAGAGGTAAAAGAGCACATGATCCAGAACCATACCAAGGCAACTTGGTCCCTAACTTTCTAGATCCACACTATTTAATGGTGAAACCATTATATGACCCACTATATACAGGGGCTTCTCATGATATTCTGCTCAACTTACCCTGAAGATATTGTGAGGGTTTGATTAGGCAATGCATGTAAAAGCATTGTAGGAGCAGTGAAGCCCTCTTCAAACGCTGGCTATTAACTACAGTGCAGAACTAAACAAAATGGAGAACTGAATCAAAAGCCAGGTTCGTTGGAACTGGTCAACTGGCCAGTCCACTATAGCCATCATGTATTTTGAGAACACTAGAACCAAGAAGATGCTTTTCTTCCCTCAAATGGTGACTTATAATGAGGGAAAGCCTCACTGGTAAATACAGCAGGAGCAAATATACATATTGTGGAACACGGGGAGTTTTGGTATCTTCTTGCTTTTTGTAAATCAGTTATATATCAGTGTTGACCCTTAGGTTTTCTACAAAATGCCTCTTTTGTAGGCATATCAAAAGGATATATCATGGACTTCCCTGGTGGTACAGTGGTTAAGAATCCACCTGCCAATGCAGGGGACACGAGTTCGAGCTCTGGTCCGGGAAGATCCCACACACCACGGAGCAGCTAAGCCTGTGCGCCACAACTACTGAAGCCTGCGTGCCTAAAGCCTGTGCTCCGCAACAAGAGAAGCCACCACAATGAGAAGTCCGTGCAACGCAACACAACAAAGAGTAGCCCCTGCTTGCCGCAACTAGAGAAAGCCCACGCGCAGCAATGAAGACCCCACGCGGCCAAAAATAAATAAATATATTTAAAAAACCAAAAAAGGATATATCGTGAAACAGAGCAAAATGATATTTTTGCTGCTCTGAATTCCAGGAACACAAAAAGAGACCCAAGAGACTCAAGTGCCAATCAGTTCCTCAAAATGATCCATCACTTGGGGCAGATTACATAGTAGCTCAAATACAGTTTAAAAGCGAAACAGGGGTTTCCCTGGTGGCACAGTGGTTGAGAGTCCACCTGCCGATGCAGGGGACACGGGTTCGTACCCTGGTCCGGGAAGATCCCACATGCCGTGGAGTGGCTGGGCCCGTGAGCCATGGCCGCTGGGCCTGCGCGTCCGCAAAAAAAAAAGAAGCAAAACAAATGATGGCTGGTGTCCTGCGGGTTGACTACACAGATCTCCTTTCCGTGGTCACAGGCTAACGGCAGACTCGGTCTGCCCTACTCTCTGCCCAGGCAGCCTCAGCTGCTCCTTGACTGCTGGTCCCTGTGACAGATGCCAGGACAGGTGATTCTTCAGGACAATTCTCCAGGCCATTGACCCAGGTTTTTCCCTGCAACACAGAATCCTAGGGGAAAATTCAAACAAAGAGTGGGGTTGCCAACTCCATTTTCATAGTTGAAATCTCTGGAGGAAAAATGTCACAGGTGTTTGAAAAATAAAAAGCAGCAACGTCAGACCCCTTTTTCGATTAGCTGAGCTCTTCCCGTCGATTAGTTTGTCTGTTTATTTCTCCCTGCTGACCTGACTTAATCTGTCTGTCTAAGCAGCAAAATTCCATTCTGCCTGAAGGCTCAGCCTGATTTTCATTAGAACACCTATTTGGGTTTTTTTTGTTTTGTTTTGTGCGGTACGCGGGCCTCTCACTGCTGTGGCCCCTCCCGTTGCGGAGCACAGGCTCCGGATGCGCAGGCTCAGCGGCCATGGCTCACGGGCCCAGCCGCTCCACGGCACGTGGGATCCTCCCGGACCGGGGCACGAACCCGTGTCCCCTGCATCGGCAGGCGGACTCTCAACCACTGCACCACCAGGGAAGCCCCACCTATTTGTTTTGAATGAAATGCACTGGGCCCATTCCCCTCCCGACAGGGAAGTGCCCACATCCAATCTGGGATGACGGATTTCCCAGTTACTCCAGAAGCAGGAGGAAGCTGGGAGTGGAATGCTGGCCCATCACTCCAGCCAGTGCCCATCTACCAGATCGCACCAACTCCAAGCTAGAGAAAGCATCTGGAACATGCTTGGGCAGCACGGAACTCATCGCTGTCATCGCTTGCTCTTCCATTCCCTGCTTTAGTGTTTCCAGGAAGGAGGAGGCTGACAGGAAACTGGGGAATCAGATCTGCTCTGTGGTAGCACTATATTCCCATCTACGCGGGGCTCCTCTCAGGGTGGCTGTGCTCTCCTGAAACTTTCTGAAGCTTCCACTAGGCATTTGTTTAAGGAGGTGGGAGGAGAGGCTGCCAGCTGCACGGACAGGTGGTTAAGCCTCTGTGTCTCTTCTGCTGGTGGGGAGTGGGCACGAGGGGTAGCATGCTATGAAGGAAAGGGCATGGGCCTTGGAGTCAGACAGGCCTGGGTTCGAGTCCTGTTTCAGTCACTGTATTAATCAGCTTAGGCTCAATTATGCTGTAGTAACAAACAAATCCAGAATCTTGGTGGCTGCAATAGCAAAGGTTTATTTCTCACTCAGTCTACATATCAATTATGGGTCAGCTGCAGCTCTGTTTCATGTTGTCTTCATCTCAAGACCTAGGTTAAAGGGGCAGCCTCAATCTGGGAAACTGATCTCATGGAAGAAAGAGAAGATACCATGAAATCCTATGCTGGCTTTTAAAGTTTCTGATCTCATCACTTCCATTCATACTTTACTGACCAAACTAGTCATATGGCCAAGTCCAACACCAACAGAGGAGGGAGGTTTAACCCATCCCCAAGGAGGCACAGCAAATATCTTCAACAATAATACAACTTACCACGGCTACTTATGAATTGTGTGTCCTTTGGCAAATTACTGTGAGGTGATACTCTAATATGCAGATGTGCCAATGTTAATTACTTCTCTTGGGAAATAACTGCATTTTAATAATGGCCTTACATTCTATTTTAATCTAAAGTCTTAACTCTAATGGTGGAAATTTTAGACACCAGAAGGTGTTGATCTGCCTGAACACTTATGTCCCTGCACCTATGTTCCTCTTGGACCACTTAATCTTTTTATTTTATTTTATTGGAGTATAGTTGATTTAAAACGTTGTGTTAGTTTCAGGTGTACAGCAAAGTGATTCAGTTATACATATACATATATTCATTCTTTTTAAGATTCTTTTCTCATATAGGTAATCACAGAATATTGAGTAGAGTCCCCTGTGCTAGACAGTAGGTCCTTGTTTGTTATCTATCATATATATGTATATATATATGATAGATATATATGTTATCTATCATATATTCATATATATATATATATATATATATATATATATATATATATATATATGCAATGTGTATATATTCATCCCAAGCTCCTGATTTATCCTTCCCCACCCACGTTTCCCTTTTGGTAACCATAAGTTTTTTTTCTATATCTGTAAGTCTATTTCTGTCTTATAAATAAGTTTATTTGTATCATTTTTTTAAAATTAGATTCCACATATGAGTGATATCATCTGATTGGACCACTTAATCTTTAGCTGTAGATTCAACCTTTGGCCAGGCTCTGGGACAATTCATCTCTTTCACCAGAAAAGATTACACAACCCTATAATAGATACTCAGTGACTCGGTACCAAGGCAACTTTAAAAAGAGTTCCATGCACACTTTTCCTGTGTTTCCTATAGGTTCCAGTGCCTGAGGCCCCATCTTGATTCCCTACACTGCACCAGTTTCTCCTAAAGCCTGCCTTGCTAGCACACTGGTCCTCACCTTCTGGAAACCAGAGTCCTCCTGCCCACCTCCAGCCTGGGATTTCTTATGGTCCCGTCTTCTTATACAAATTAAACAATGCCACAGTTCTCCCACCTGCCAGGCATTCATTCTTGCCTTCCCCAGGGCCTCTCTGATACTCACCATCCACCTGTCTGTATTGCTACCTCTTGCCAGCTAACTGTACCTCCTGTAACCCCACTGATATCTTGGCACCAAGTAAGCACATTCTGATGGTCCCAGGACCAACCACACTTCAGCTCAGGAGCAGGTAGCAGAGGAGGCATTTTGTGGAGTCATGTAGTCACTGTCACCAAAGCTAGGCCTCACTAATATTCCATAAATATTTCCTCCAGGCATCAAACCATAAGACATTTTCTTCAGCCATTGGGCTCATCACAACTGCACCTCCGTGAAGTCTCAACATTAGCAGGCCAGTGACAGGGAACAGAGGCAACAATAAACAAAAGCAGGGAGTCCACGTCTGTTACCAGTCTGGGGCTTCTGGCTCTTTCAAGGCTGTGTGATGATGCTAATGAGGGGTCCATGAACACATTTTCATATTTTCAAAAATTCCCGTCACAACATGCTGAATGCAGCATTTTCTATTGCCCTAGACTTGGTAACCAGATAGCTTTACTTTCTAATACAGCCATAGTTGGACCACACGCTGCATCCATAGCAAAAGAAGAGCCAACGAAACATCCCCCCTTACTCCCTAGCTTCACTCCAGCCTCCAGTTTATACAAGAAGATTGGAAGTTGGGAAAGACAGTGTGATGTGCCTCATGTAGGGAGTTCAGTGTTCATTGTGAAAGGCTTCTTTCTCCCTTAACCAGGGGAGAGGACAGCAGCTTCCTTCTCATAGGTAATAGTTAGTGTAACATTAGCTGCCATAACCAATGAGCCCAAACTCTACACAGTAGCTCAAACACAATAGTTTATTTCTCACATATCAGTTCAAAGCAGATGTTCTTGTTCAGCAGAGAGCTTTCATCTATAAGTGATTCAGGGATTCTGGCTTCCCCCATCTTGTGGCTTTGCCACCATTTCCTGAGTCCTCATCATCTGCAACCAACCACTGGAAGTGGGAAGAGTGCCTGGAGGGGGCATGTCTACTTCTTAAATGCTTCAGTGTCTTATCACTTCTGCTCACATTCTGTTGGTGATAGCAAGTCACGTGGGCAGAACTAGACACAAAGGGGGCTGAGAATTATAGTTCCTGGTTGGGCAGCTCTTTCCCAGGGACTTTTCTCTACTGTGGAAGGGGAACACAAATTGGAGCAGACACCTACCCACAACCATACATCACCTAGTGCCACATGATGTAGAGAAGGCTCCAAGGGAATCTTTTGTAGAGATTGGAGGGGCTCACAAGAAGTGGTGCCTATCACCTCATCCCTGGATGGATGCTTGCTGAGCATTGGCATCTAAATCCTGCTCTGACACTGCCTTCCAGGGAGGGTCAGAGTGTGATGACAGAATTCTTAGGATATCCTGACATGCAGTCACTGATGGGGAGAGGAAGTGCTCCTGAATCTAGAGACTGGTGCTTCCCTCTTGTCTGCCTATTTCTAAAGAAGGGTCGTCAGAATGAGAGGGAACTATAATGTATTATGCCATGTAAGGAAATGATAGTTGAGACAGCCTCAGTCCAAGCCCCCAGAACTCTCAGAGGGTGTGGAACATACCTCAGTGGTTTCGATGACATCTTGCAAAGAGCATAGATGCTATAGCAGGAGGGATGAGTTATAGGGTTGTCAAGGCAGCCACCAGGCCAGGTGAGGTGATACCCCATCAGGAGAGGAGGGTGGAGACCTGGACCACTTGCCAGACCAAAAAGAGACCCAACTGTCTTTCACTGAGGGATTCTTAGTACCAAGGGTGGAGAGGGGAGGGAATCAGACAAAATTTGATGCCACCCTCAAAAAAAAGTTGAATAGTATCTGTGCAAAACCACTCCATCAGCAGAGGCCACTAGCATCAAACAAAACCATATCAAAACAGGGCTTGTCCAGGGATATTTCCCTGCCTCACACATGTGACCAGTTTTGTACGATGACCCCTGACTGCACCATCTCTCCTTCCAGCCCCCTACTGCCCAAGAGGATGGAGACCTAGAGGAAGAGAGGGCAGGATGTGTTCATCTCCACTTTTCTGCTTCCAAAATCCAGAGGTCATTGCTCAGACCTAGGCTGCAGGGAGGGGAAAGGATGAGCTTTAATAGACTTTGAAACTGAACTGGACTTTTAATTAGCAAGAGTGACAAGAAAGTTATGGAATCAGCTGAAGATACTGCTAAAAGACAGGAAATGGAGGACTTATCAGAGCATAGTTTAAAGAGGTAATTGGAAAAAATAAAACTGTTGTACTCCACTGAGTTGAATCTCCTCAATAAATTGCTAAACCCATTTCTGAGTCATTACCTGTTTGTCTTTAACTGATTAACGGCTGTCTAATTTCAGGGGTGGAGTTAATGACTTTTAAAGAAAGGGCATTAATTCAGGGAACAGAGGCTGGTAAGCAGAGGTAAAACCTAACCAAACTTTAAATCTGCCTTCCAATCTCAATCCCAATTTGGGGGATCACAAAAGAGAGTGAGGCTCTCAGCCAGAGAAGGGTAAAGTTTCTTCTCATTCCAAGCAGGATTTCACACTTACAGATATGGTAAAGAAGGGGTGGAGTGGTCCCCGCTGTAATTTCCTAAGAAAACTAGGTCTGCTTCCTCCAGTCAAAGGACAGCATGGGAGCTGCTCTCAGAAGGTGTGATATGAATTCCCAAACTGGTGTGTCCCATTACCTGAGACTATCCTGGGGAGACTAGGCAGAGCCCTGAATCTTACTTAACAAGAAGAGCAAGGCCACATGTTCTGTGATTGAGCTGATACATTCATTCAGCTGATATGTACTGAGCATCACTGTGTGTCAGGCAATCTTCTGTCTCACTGTGGGGATATATCAGTGAACAAACAGAAAACTTCTTACCCTTGTAGGGCTCAGAGAGACATAATAAATAGCGATCATATAATACATGGTTTTTTAATCAAATGAGGAAGTAAGCTGTGCAGTTATCTGGGGGAAGAACATACCAGACAGAGGCTCTGAGGCAGGAGTTTGCCTGTGCTGTTCTTTTGGTTTTGAGGTTTTGGGGGTTTTTTTTGTTTGTGTTTTTGAAGATCAGTGAAAAGATCAATGTGACTGGAGTAGACTTTGAGGGGAGGGAAGTCTAGTAGGAGATGTGGTCAGAGAAGTAAAGGTGAGGCCCATCACATGGACTCTGGCTTGTATTCTGAGTGAAACTGGGAGTCACCAGAAAGTTTTGAGCAAAGGAGTAACATGATCTGATGCTTAAAAAAAGATCATTCTGGGGAATTCCCTGGCGGTCCAGGGGCCAGGACTCTGCGCTTCCACGGCAGGGGGCCAGGGTTCAGTCCCTGGCAAGGGAACTAAGATCCCACAAGCCATGCATTGTGGCCAAAAAAAAAAAAAAGGATCATTCTGGCTACTTGAAGGATTTGATGACGGATTCTAGGGAGGGCAAGGGTGGGTGTGAGGAGGAAACCCATTAGGAGGCTATGGCAATAATTCAGTGAAGAGATAGTGGGAACTTAGGGTAGAAGAGTGAGAAATTGCTAGATTTGTTTAATTTTAATGTACAGCTAATATGATTTTCTAATAGAGTCTATGTAGGGTATGAGAGAAAGACAGAAATCGTGAATGACTATAAGACTTTCTGCCTGAGTAACTGGAATATGGAGTTGCCAACAATTGAGGTGGGGAAGATTGCCAGGGGAGCAGGCTTGAGGGAGTATATCAGGAAGTCAGTTTTGATCATGTTAAATCTGAGATGTCTATTGGACATCAAGGAAGAGATGCTGAGTTGACAACTGGCCATGTGAGTCTGGCATTTAGGAGAAAGGTCCAAGCTGGAGGTAGAAATCTGGGACTCATGGGAATATGGGTAGGTTTTAAAACCCTGAGACCAAATGAGACTAGATGAGACTAGATGAGATCACCAGGAGCTGTCAGTGAACACAGAGATGAACATGGGACCAAGGATTGTCTAATGGGACATTGAAATGTTAAGAGTCAAGGAAAAGAGGAGAAATCAATAAAGGAGATGGAGGAGGAGGGACCAGTGAAGTATGAGAGTAACCAGTGGTGTGCTGGTAAGTATAACAACCAGTTCACCAAGAAAAAAAATTCCTAATATGTAGTGTTTGCCAATTTCCATAGTGTAAATACTCCCACCATGGCCAATTTCCAATTGTGACCAGTTACCAATGTGACATTAACCACTCATAAAGTTACTGAAAATTTAACAATCATCAACTCTCATGAACTAGTATGAGCCAGCTCCACCATACAACTTACATGACTATGATGAGCAACTATAAACTAATATACTTGAAATCCTAGTTAAAATGAATAACTTTCTTGCAATGTATGAAATATGGCAAAATTTACACAAAAAGAAATAGAAAATTTGTATAAACCAATTGCTATTAAAGACATTATAATTGCAATCAAAGCTACCTCTTTCCTCCCTAAGAAGCATCACACCCATATGGTTTTGTGTGAGTTTTATCGAACTTTGAAGAATAATCACTCTCTAATATAAATTGTTTAAGAAGAAAAAAAAGTAAAGCTATCAAACTAACATTATTAGGATTGTGTAATCTTCATAATAAAATTGGAAAAGGGAAACATAAGATTTAAAAATTTCAGACTGGTTTTACTTTTGAACATAGATACAAAATGCAAAAAAAAAAAAGTTAGCTATCTTATTTTGGGATACCCCAGAAACAGACCCTAAGATAAGGATTGATGGGCAATGATTTATTTGGAAGGTGACTCTAGGAAACACCAGTAAGTGAGCGAAGTAAGAGAATGAAAGAAGGAAGCAAGTGCATTTTCAAGCAAGTTATCATTATGAGCAACTTGTGTTTAATCCATTAGGTTAGACTGGGAGCCAATGTAGAACACATGTCTCAGTTTTATCCTTCCCAGGGGCACGGAAACTAGGTCCTTTATCCTCTCAATTCCATCAGTTATTGGCTGAGGGCTGCCCCTGGGATGGGAGAAGTGTTCATTCTCTGGTTCTTGCAGCCTGACCTGCACACAGACAGAAGAGGTTCCAGTGACTAGAGAAAACTCTCAGGCCAAGAATCACAGATACTGGTAGTGGGCTCAGCATGCACAGAAATGGTTCATCCAAGTGGATATGACCAGGGCACACACGGCATCTACTACCTTAGCTAACTGAATTGAATAGCATATTAAATATAACGATTTATACCACATTATAGCACTACAAGTGAAAACCCACACAAATATCTCAGTAGGTGCATAAAAGGCATTCACTGAAGTCCAACACCTATTTATGATTTTTTAAAAAAGCTTTTAGGAAAAGAACTTATTTAACTTCCTTTTGGAGCTACCTGAATGCATAGATATACATTTCCTCTGCCTTTCTTTGCCAACAGGCCAGATGCCACATAAACAACTTCATATGATTGTGTCAAGAGGTTATTCATTATTGCCTTGACCCTTGGTGTCAAGCAGATTTATAGCGAACTGCTGCCCTTCCTTATAAAGACTATCTATGGCAAGAATTATATACTCTTAAGCTAAACAAACAATCAGAAACCTTCATCACTCTCATAACACACCCAGAGTATGTGCACTCTTTTCTGTATTCATGGGTTGTATTAACATTTAAATTAGAAAAAAAGGTCTTTCAAAAAATACCCAGATTCTGGCCATGTCTCACCAAATCTATCACTCCCATACTGATATAAGTGACCATCATTGCTTATCTGGTATATAATCAAAGTGACAAGCCAAATCAACAACAAATGAATGTATTATTTAGAATATGGTATTGGAAAAAAATATCAATATGTAGAACAAACTGAGTGGAATTCCTATCTCTTAACTATACTTTAAAAAATGCTTCGTGTGGATTGAATATCTGAATATAAAGGTAAATATAAAAAGTAGGCAGAGCGGAGTGGCTGGGCCCGTGAGCCATGGCTGCTGAGCCTGTGCTTCCGGAGCCTGTGCTCTGTCTGAACAACGGGAGAGGCCACAGCAGTGAGAGGCCCGCGTACCATAAAAGGAAAAAAAAAAAAAAAGTAGGCAGAGATTTCAAATTCTGAGGTTAGAAATAGAACAAGAATGTTTGCTACCATCCCTCCTATTAAACATTGTACTGGAAGTCATAGCCAGTGCAATACATAAATGAATGAATGAATGAATGAATAAATAAATAAATAAACAAATAAGTAAAATGAAATTATCATTATTTGTAAGTGACATGGTAGTGTAGACAATCCACAGGCACTAAAGATAAACTTTTAGCATTAATAATTTAATTTAGCAAAGTTACTGGATACCAAGTCAATGTTAAAAAAAAAATCAGGGGCTTCCCTGGTGGCGCAGTGGTTGAGGGTCCGCCTGCCGATGCAGGGGACACGGGTTCGTGCCCCGGTCTGGGAGGATCCCACGTGCCGCGGAGCGGCTGGGCCCGTGAGCCATGGCCGCTGGGCCTGCGCCTCCGGAGCCTGTGCTCCACAACGGGAGAGGCCACAACAGTGAGAGGCCCGCGCACTGCAAAAAAAAAAAAAAAATCAGTAGCATTTCTATATATAAGCAAAAAAAGTAGGAAATATCTCAATTGCTTAGGAATAAATTTAATAAAAGATACACAAGACCTCTACCAAAAACTCTAAAAAATTACCGAGATAAATAAAAGAATATCTAAATAAATGGAAGGCTCTAGCATGTTATGAATTAGAATACTCCATGTTGTAAATCAATTGATCCTCCTCAAAACTGATCTCAACATTTAACAGATCAATTGATCTCAATATTGATCTCAATATTTAAGAGATATTTAAGCAAGTTGATTCCAAAATTAATTAAGAAGTGCAAAGGGTCAAGAATGGGCAAAAATATTAAATAATTAAAAAAGGAAGTACTTAAATAAATTCAAGACATATGAAGATATGGTTTTTAATAGAGTGTAGTATTGATGTGGGGATAAATAGATCAGTGAAATATATCAGTCCAGAAACAAACCTACACACATGGACGCTTGAAGTATAACACAGGTGGCAATGCAGAGTAGTGAGAAAGGACAATCTTTTCAATGCTGAGTCAATTAATTATGTGAATGCTTTAAAAAATGAAATGACCTCTACTTCACCTTACACAGAAATCAATGCCAAATTGATTGAGGATCTACCTGAAGAAGGTAAAACATTAAAATTTAGTGAAGATAATACAGACTAATATTTTCATATTAGGCATAGAGAAAGATAGACAGACACAAAAAAAGCACTAATAACAAAGGAAATGATTGAAAAATTGGATTAAAGTCAAAAACTTCTATTCATCAAAAGATGCCATTAAGAGAATGAAAAAAGCAAGCCACAGAGCAGGAAAAGATATTTGTAATTCATGCAATGAAAATTTATAAAGAATTCCCATAAATCAATAAAAAAAAAGATAAACAACTCAGTAAAAAAGTGGGCAAGAGAGTTGAAGAAACAATTTAAGAGGTTATCCAAATTGTCAATGAAATGAAAAGGAGCTCAATCTCATTAATCATGAGGCAAATACAAATTAAAACTAAAATGAGATGCTGCCATACATTTACTAGAATGACTAAAATTAAAAAGACTGATCATACCTAGTGCTAACAAAAATGTGGAGTAACCGAAACTCTCATACACTGCTGGTGGAAATGTAAATCAATACAACCACTTTGGAAAAAGCTCTGGCATCATTTACTAACGCTTAATACATAACACTGCATAATCTATGGACCCAGTAATTCACTCTAAAATACATAACTATCAGAAATGCATACGTATGTGCATCAAAAGTTATGTCCCAGAACCTTCATGCACTATTATTTGTAATAGCTCCAAACTAGGATCAACCCATGTCCATGAATAAATCAACTGTGATATATTTATATAATGGAACACTATCCAGAAATTAAAATGAACAGAAGACTGTTATGCTCAAAAATGAATTCCATAAACATAATTCTGAATGAAAGAAGCCTGATACAGAATATATGTTGTATGATTCTATTTCTGCATGAAAGAAACCTGATACAGAATATATATTGTATGATTCTATTTCTATGAAGTTCACAAAAAAGAAAAATGAAAAGATATTAGAAGTAACGTAGTTTTAGTGATTTTATAAAATTATTTGATATTCCTCCCTTTAAGAAGTGGAGTCTAATTCTCTTCCCCTTGAGTGTGGGCTGGACTTAGAGACTAGCTTCTAACAAATAGAATAAAGTAAAAATGACAATGTGTGACTTCAAAAACTAGGTCAGAAAAAGTCACCATAGCTCCTCCTCCCCTTCTCCCCCACCCTTCTTCCCTCCACCCCACCCCCACCCCAACTCTGGGAAAGTTAGCTAACACATTCTGAGCAGCCCTAGGGAGAGGCCCACGCGGTGAGGGACTGAGGCCTCATACAACAGCCAGTGAGGAACTGAGGACTCCAGTCAATAGTCATATGAGTGAGCCTTCTGGAAGCAAATCCTCCAGTCTTGGTAAAATCTTCAGATGACTACAGGCCTTTACTACATCTTGACCGCAGCCTAATGAGAGCCTGAGCTCAAATCACCAGCTAAGCTGCCCCTGGATTCCTGACACTCAGAAACTATGAGATAATAAATGTTTATTGTTTTAAGTCACCAAGTTTGTGATAATTTGTTATAGAGAAATAGATAACTAAGACAATTGTTAACTCTAAGGCAGAAAGAAGGGTTATTAAAGAAAGGGAACAAAAGGGAGACATTCATAAAGTCTATTTCCTGTCTTGAAAGATGAGCATAGGACTGTTCTCTTTATGATAAATCGTTAAGCTATACTCTTATGATTTGTGCAAATTTTTATACCTATGTTATATCCCAATTATAACCCAATCTAAATTTTTTGGTAAATTCAACTATTCCATTCAAAAGATTTTTTACAGTGTTATTAAAAGGACACTACAGGGGCGGAGTCAAGATGGAGGACTAGGAGGATGTGGAATTCGCATCTCTGCACAACTAGGGCACCTACCAGGCACTGCTGGGGGACCATGGACCCCTAAGGGGACAGGAGGAACCTTCAGCAACCCGTTGTTTCAATTATATTTTTATTTTTCCTTATATATATATATATATATATATTTTTTTTTTTTTTTTTTTTTTTTTTTTTTTGTGGTACGCGGGCCTCTCACTGTTGTGGCCTCTCCCGTTGTGGAGCACAGGCTCCGGACACGCAGGCTCAGCGGCCATGGTTCACGGGCCTAGCCTCTCCGCAGCATATGGGATCTTCCTGGACCAGGGCACGAACCCGTGTCCCCTGCATTGGCAGGCAGACTCTCAACTACTGCGCCACCAGGGAAGCCCCTAATATATTTTTTATCTTTCTAATTTTATTTTCTTTTCTATTCTTTGATATTGTACTGCTCCTCTTTTTCTTTCTTCTTTTCTCTTTTATTTTTTTTTGCCATGCCACACAGCTTGAGGGATCTTGGTTCCCATGCCGGAGGTCGGGCCTGAGATCCTGTGGTGGGAGCTCCAAGTCTAAACCACTGGACTAACAGAGAACCTCAGACCCCAGGGAATATTAATCAGAGTGAAGCCTCCCAGAGGTCCTCATCTCAGCACCAAGACCCGGCTCTATCCAACTGCCTGCAAACTCCAGTGCTGGACACCTGAGGCCAAACAACCAGTAAGACAGAACTACAGCCCCACCCATTAAAAAAAACAATGAAATGACAAAAAAATATGTTACAGATGAAGGAGCAAGGTAAAAACCTACAAGACCAAATAAATGAAGGCAAAATAGGCAACCTACCTTAAAAAGGAATTCAGAGTAATGATAGTAAAGATGATCCAAAATCTCAGAGACAGAATGGAGAAAATAAAAGAAACATTTAACAAGGATCTAGAAGAACTAAAGAGCAAACAAACAGTGATGAACAACATAATAACAGAAAATTAAAAATACTCTAGAATGAATCAATAGTAGAATAACTGAGGCAGAAGAACAGTAAGTGAGCTGGAAGATAAAATAGTGGAAATAACTGCCAGGGAGCAGAATAAAGAAAAAAGAATGAAAAGAACTGTGGATGGTCTCAGAGACATTTGGGACAACATTAAATGCACCAACATTCAAATTATAGGGGTCCCAGAAGAAGAGAAAAAGAAAGGGTCTGAGAAAATATTTGAAGAGATTATAGTCAAAAGCTTCCCTAACATGGGAAAGGAAATAGTCAATCAAGTCCAGGAAGCACAGAGAGTTCCATACAGGATAAACCCAAAGAGAAACACGTTGAGACACATATTAATCAAACTATCAAAAATTAAATACAAAGAAAAAATATTAAAAACAGCAAGGTGAAAGCAACAAATAACATACAAGGGAATCCCCATAAGGTTAAGAGCTGATCTTTCAGCAGAAACTCTGCAAGCCAGAAGGGAGTGGCAGGACATATTTAAAGTGATGAAAGGGAAAAACCTACAAGCAAGATTACTCGGCCCAGCAAGGATCTCATTCAGATTCGATAGAGAGATTAAAACCTTTACAGACAAGCAAAATTTAAGAGAATTCAGCACCCCCAAAACAGCTTTACAACAAAGGCTAAAGGAACTTCTCTAGGTAGGAAACACAAAGAAAAGACCTACAAAAACAAACCCAAAACTATTAAGAAAATGGTAATAGGAACATACATATCGATAATTACCTTAAATGTAAATGGATTAAATGCTCCAACCAAAAGACATAAACTGGCTGAACAGATACAAAAACAAGACCCGTATATATGCTGTCTACAAGAGACCCACTTCAGACCTAGGAACACATGTAGACTGAAAGTGAGGGGACGGAAAAAGATATTCCATGCAAATGGAAATCAAAAGAAAGCAGGAGTAACAATTCTCATGTAAGACAAAATAGACTTTAAAATAAAGACTATTACAAGAGACAAAGAAGGACACTACATAATGATCAAGGGATCAATCCAAAAAGAAGATATAGCAATGGTAAATATATATGCACCCAACAGAGGAGCACCTAAATACATAATGCAAATGCTAACAGCCATAAAAGGGGAAATCAACAGTAACACAATCATATTAGGAGACTTTAACACCCCACTTCCCCCAATGGACAGATCATCCAAAATGAAAATAAATAAGGAAACACAAGCTTTAAAGGGCACATTAAACAGGGTGGACTTAATTGATATTTATATGACATTCCATACAAAAACAACAGAATACACTTCCTTCTCAATTGCTCATGGAACATTCTCCAGGATAAACCAAGCCTTGATAAATTTAAGAAAATTGAAATCATATCAAGTATCTTTTCCGACCACAATACTATGAGACTAGATATCATTTACAGGAAAAAGACTGTAAAAAATACAAACACATGGAGGCTAAACAATCTACTAAGTAACCAAGAAATCACTGAAGAAATAAAAAAAAATACCTAAAAACAAAGGACAATGAAAACACGATGACCCAAAATCTATGGGATGCAGCAAAGCAGTTCTAAGAGGGAAGTTTATAGCAATACAATCCTATCTCAAGAAACATGAAAAATCTCAAATAAACAACCTAACCTTACACCTAAAGCAAATAGAGAAAGAAGAACAAAAAAACCCCAAAGTTAGCAGAAGGAAAGGAATCATAAAGATCAGATCAGAAATAAATGAAAAAGAAATGAAGAAAACAATACCAAAGATCAATAAAACTAAAAGCTCATTCTTTGAGAAGGTAAACAAAATTGATAAACCATTAGCCAGGCACATCAAGAAAAAAGGGGAGAAGACTCTAATCAACAGAATTAGAAATGAAAAAGGAGAAGTAACAACTGACACTGCAGAAATACAAAGGATCATGAGAGATTACTACAAGCAACTCTATGCCAATAAAATGGACAACCTGGAAGAAATGGACAAATTCTTTGAAATGCACAACCTGCCAAGACTGAATCAGGAAGAAATAGAAAATACAAACAGAACAATCACAAGCACTGAAATTGAAACTGGGCTTAAAAATCTTCCAACAAACAAAAGCCTAGGACCAGATGGCTTCACAGGCGAATTCTACCAAACGTTTAGAGAAGAGCTTACACATATCCTTTTCAAACTCTTCCAAAATATAGCACAGGGAGGAACACTCCCAAACTCATTCTACGAGGCCACCATCTCCCTGATACCAAAACCAGACAAAGATGTCACAAAAGAAGAAAACTACAAGCCAATATCACTGATGAACATAGATGCAAAAATCCTCAACAAAATACTAGCAGAGAGAATCCAACAGCACATTAAAAGGGCCATACACCATGATCAAGTGGGGTTTATCCCAGGAATGCAAGGATTCTTCGATATGTGGAATGAAGCAATGTGATACATCATATTAACAAACTGAAGGATATAAGCCATATGATCATCTCAATAGATGCAGAAAAACCTTTTGACAAAATTCAACACCCATTTATGATAAAAACTCTCCGGAAAGTAGGCATATAGGGAAACTACCTCAACATAATAAAGGTCATATATGACAAACCCACAGCCAACATCATTCTCAATGGTGAAAAACTGAAAGCATTTCCTCTAAGATCAGGAACAAGACAAGGTTGCCCACTCTCAACACTATTAATCAACATAGTTTTGGAAGTTTTAGCCACAGCAATCAAAGAAGAAAAAGAAATAAAAGGAATCCAAATTGGAAAAGAAGAAGTAAAACTGTCACTGTTTGCAGATGACATGATACTATACATAGGAGATCCTAAAGAGGCTACCAAAAAACTACTAGAGCTAATCAATGAACGTGGTAAAGTAGCAGGATACAAAATTAATGCATAGAAATCTCTTGCATTTCTATACACTAATGATGAAAAATCTGAAAGAGAAATTAAGGAAACACTCCCATTTACCACTGTAACAAAAAGAATATAAAACCTAGGAATAAACCTACCTAAGGAGACAAAAGACTTGTTTGCAGAAAACTGTAAGACACTGATGAAAATATTAAAGATGATACAAACAGATGGAGAGATATACCATGTTCTTGGATTGGAAGAATCAACATTGTGAAAATGACTCTACTACCCAAAGCAACCTACAGATTCAATGCAATCCCTATCAAACTACCAATGGCATTTTTCACAGAACTAGAACAAAAAATTTCACAATTTGTATGGAAACACAAAAGACCCCGAATAGCCAAAGCAATCTTGAGAAAGAAAAACAGAGCTGGAGGAATCAGGCTCCCAGACTTCAGACTATACTACAAAGCTACAGTAATCAAGACAGTATGGTACTGGCACAAAAACAGAAATATAGATCAATGGAACATGATAGAAAGCCCAGAGATAAACCCACACACATATGGTCACCTTTTCTTTGATAAAGGAGGCAAGAATATACAATGTAGAAAAGACAGCCTCTTCAATAAGTGGTGATGGGAAAACTGGACAGCTACATGTAAAAGTATGAAATTAGAACACTTCCTAACACCATACACAAAAATAAACTCAAAATGGATTAAAGACCTAAATGTAAGGCCAGACACTATAAAACTCTTAGAGGAAAATATAGAACACTCTTTGACATAAATCACAGCAAGATCTTTTCTGACCCACCACCTAGAGTAATAGAAATAAAATAAAAAATAAACAAATGGGACCCAATGAAATTTAAAAGCTTTTGCACAGCAAAGGAAACCATAAACGAGAGAAAAGACAACCCTCAGAATGGGAGAAAATATTTGCAGATGAAGCAATGGACAAAGGATTAATCTCCAAAATTTACAAGCAGCTCATGCAGCTCAATATCAAAAAAGCAAATAACCCAATCGAAAAATGGGCAGAAGACCTAAACAGACATTTCTCCAAAGAAGACATACAGATTGGCAACAAACACATGAAAGGATGCTCAACATCACTAATCATTAGAGAAATGCACATCAAAACTACAAGGAGGTATCACCTAACACCATTCAGAATGGCTATCATCAAAAAATCTACAAACAATAAATGCTGGAGAAGGTGTGGAGAAAAGGGAACCCTCTTGCACTGTTGGTGGGAATGTAAACTGATTCAGCCACTATGGAGAACAGTATGGAGGTTCCTTAAAAAACTAAAAATAGAATTACCATATGACCCAGCAATCCCACTACGGGCATATACCCTGAGAAAGCCATAATTCAAAAAGAGTCATGTACCACAATGTTCTTTGCAGCTCTATTTACAATAGCCAGGACATGGAAGCAATCTAAGTGTCCATTGACAGATGAATGGATAAAGAAGATGTGGCACATATATACAATGGAATATTACTCAGCCATAAAAAGAAATGAAATTGAGTTATTTGTAGTGAGGTGGATGGACCCAGAGACTGTCATACAGAGTGAAGTAAGTCAGAAAGAGAAAAACAAATACCGTATGCTAACACATATATGTGGAATCTAAAAAAAAAAATGGCTCTGAGGAACCTAGGTGCAGGACAGGAATAAAGACACATATGTAGAGAATGGACTTGAGGACACAGGGAGGGTGAAGGGGAAGCTGGGACGAAGTGAGAGAGTGGCATTGACATATATACACTACCAAACGTAAAATAGATAGCTAGTGGGAAGAAGCCTCATAGCATAGGGAGATCAGCTTGGTGCTTTGTGACCACCTACAGGGGTGGGATAGGGAGGATGGGAGGGAGATGCAAGAAGGAGGTGATATGGGGATATATATACTACTGATTCACTTTGTTACACAGCAGAAACTAACACACCATTGTAAAGCAATTATATTCCAATAAAGATGTTAAGTAAATAAATAAATTAAAATTTAAAAAAAGAAACCCTATAAACTTTCAAAAGGTGATAATTAAGTCTATAAATTGACATATTGATAACTAAATAGATGGCTACCTGTTTGTATTTTATATCCAAATCACTCTGGTAATAGAAACTGACCTGGAAACATAGAGCCAACTGTGCTAAGACACTTAAAGCAGTTCAGAAATAACTGTCTGGCTTTAAATATCTTAGCATCATCTCTGAGTCATTTTTCCTAGGAATAAGAATATAAAGAATTCTATTCAAAATGTTTATGGACTTCTGAGGCTTAGGAAGAAAGCTTCAGAGATAAGGTCCTCCTGTTATTATCCACTTATACATTTACTGATTACTGCAGGCAGCCAGAGGTGTTATTATTTAGTAAGCAGCTACTATGTGCCAGGCACTATTTGGCACTGTATGTCACCAACTTGTATAACCATCCCCCAGATACTATAAGGTCAGTGTTATTATCTCCTTTGTCATATGAGAAAGCTGAAGATCAAAAAGGTTAATGATTGGCTCAAGGTTACATGATAATTTGGTGTGTGTCTGTTCCAAAACCCGTGTTTTTTACCTCTGGATATTCCAAGGGGAATACTAGTACAGTACTTTATACTGCAGAACATAATTTCTCTCCCCATGACACTGTCCTAGGATACTGAACACGTTTCTAAAAATAACTCCTTTGATCATAGAGGCATCCATCTGGTCTTTCTCCAGCTATTCCAAAGTCATTGTTTTCTGTGCTCAGCACCATATATCTAAAAGCCACTGCTGCTGCTTTTTCTGCAACTGGAGGTTTGGGATAGAACATTTTCCGAAGCAAATCTGCTTCTCTGAGTGATTGCTCTGAAATCTCTATTCCTCATTATATGATGCCACCCATGAGAAAAACAGTAATAATTTACATTTGAATTGTAAATTAGAAAATGCTACTAAATTCATGATCTTTTCTTTGATCACAACAACCTTGTGAGGTGAATAGGGTAAATATTATTCTCATTTATCCAATGAGAGAGGGTGAATTTTAGATATTAGATATGGGGACTTGCCCAAGGTCATAGAGATAGTGTATGGCATTACTGAATTCCAAATCCAGTGCTCTTTCTGTTATCCCCAAACTCCTCCTATAGATGATCCACATCTGACTGAAATCCTTTGTACAATGAGGATAAATAGATAGTATTTCAAAGGAGAGAGAGGTAGAGAGGGAGTGACAGGGAATACAATAATATATTCCTACTCTAATGGGCTTTGTTGAAGTTGCCTCCCCCATATCCAGCCCCCCTTCCTTGGTAACCACCCAATTCCCTCATATAACTGAGGGGAAAATAATTTCAAGTCCGGCATCAGGGGTAGAATATTAATTGGCATAATCCAAACATCTGGTTAAAGCTTTTGATCAGAAGTGGTCATATGAAAGGGCTCATAGGAAAGAAAGGTTTGCTCTCTCCTTCTGGATAGAATATGATGCAGAGGTGAAGCCTGGAGCCATTCCAGCCATTTTGACACCACGAAAAGAAGCCCTTTCTGATGACTGTGTTAAGCCACTGAATCCAACAAATCTTGAACTCTTGAACCATACATATAATATGATAGATCAGTCGAGCTATCTATCTATCCATCCTTGTCCTAAAAAGGATCTAAGGCAGACATAGAGTTATAAGAGCCATAAATTTCCTTTATTTTCAAGTCAGTTTGAGTTGGGCTTTCCTTTACTTGCAACTACATGCATCCTCACTGATACATACATGCATACATTTATACATTCTTGGGTAAAAATGAAGTACCCAGTGCTCAGTGGCAGCTCCAACTAAGCCATCCCAACTCCAATGCTTTTGAACATAATTTGGAGCCTGGACCATTGCCTTCTGTCACTTTTCAGATTGATAGCTGGAAGCAATTTGCCAGTCTTCTTCCTTCAAGCAGCGCTTTCCTCTGCTAGTTTCTTATGGCACTAAAATAAAAGATATTTTCACCAAGGCAAAGTTAATTAGTACATTTAACATCTTCATTAAGAGTTTTTGAGTCCAGCAAGGTGACAGGTGGAGCTAAAGGGAGCTGGGAATCAGGTATGATATTTTGACAATTAATGACAAGAAGACTGATGTCTGGTAGCTGAGGTCACTGAGTAATTAACTACTGTTGATAGCATCTCAGAGCTAATGAGATAGTATGTTGGGGGAAAAACTTGATAAGGTGTACAGCACTGAACAAATGCAAAGAGGCACTTTTAAGAACAAATTTAATCACTATTATCATTGTCAATATGGTAGTTCTTAAGGGTATAAAAAATTAGACGATGCATTTTTCATCTTCATTTAAAAACAACGTTAATGGGGTCAGATAAAAATTTCTAGGCACAAGACCATGAATATGAGACATATTTAGGGATCTGAACACTGAAGACTGCATTTCCCCAAGTATGTTCTATTCTATAGTAACTTCAAGAAAAAAGGATTCTTTGAGTAATAAATTTTGGGAAATGCTCCACTGTTTTCACCTGCTTAGAATCTATTTTTCTTCTAATAACAGTGTCTTATCCCCACTCCCAGGCCATGTGGCTTATGTGGTACTAACCTCACCTCCCAGAACTATGGTGAGCACAGGGCATAGACCAGTCAATTATCACATTCCATTTCCCTGAACTTAGTAATTAATTAATAAATGAGTAAATGACCTCAGTCAGTCCAGTGAGAGTCAGCCCTGGGACTTGTGTGGGAACTATTAGAAAAGAGATACTCTCCTTCTACTGGGGTTGTTAACCTGGTAAAAAAGTGAGTCTGGGGGGACTTCCCTGGCAGTCCAGTGGTTAAGACTCCACGCTTCCAATGCAGGGGGTATGGATTCGATCCATTGTCGGGGAGCTAAGATCCCACATGCCTTGCAGCCAAAAAACCAAAACATAAAACAGAAGCAATACTGTAACACATTCAGCAAAGACTTAAAAAAAAAATGAGTCTGGGGCCACTGGTGGCCATTTGCCACCCTTGAGGAGAGAGTTTGGCTGAGAATGAAGCGAACTCAGATAGAAACAGAACTGAGAGATGATGACAGGCACCTCATGATGTTCTCTCAGCACCTGGACCCAGCTGTGCCTGAAGTCCCTAACTTTTCATTTAGAAAGTCATTCACAGGGAAGACTGAAAAGGCCACGTCACAGCCACATTCTCCTTATTGCCCACTCAATGTCAAATCACAGCAAGCTAGCCAAACTGCTGGACGCCAACTCCCCCTCACCTCTACCTAGTATTCATTACACATACACCATCCAAAAAAATCTCTCTACAGTTCTACACAGCAACGCAGTTTTAAGCAGGGTCTACAACCAAAAAAAAATCTCTCAGTTCTACTCAGCAACTCAGTTTTAGGTAGTTCTGTTTTTCCTCTTTTCCTTTATCACAAAGGCCCAGCTTGGTCACCATGCACATAGTCAGCTCTTGGGAAATATTTATTTGATGTTCGTTTAATAAATTCTCCTCAGGGCAGCTATTCTGAAGTTCTCCTTGAAAACTTACACATCAGATTCTACCACTAATTTAGTTATTCAGAGTTTACTTGACTCAGTCAACAGATGACTGATATCTATGACCTCCTTGAACCCTATCTAGTCAGCACTCAATAAATGTTAGCCATTATAATTTTAATTTTTAAATATCTGGCCTTCTCGATCAGGCTGAAATCACCGCTCCCTGCTCCCCACAAAAAATGATGCTTTTTTACTTGCACCTTCTCCATTTAGTTCAAATAAACAGTTCCTCCAACATCTCTCCTAAACCCACCTAAGTCTCATCACGGGAGGCATCAGGGCATAGCAATCATTCCCACATCTCACATCACTAAGGTTATTTTATGCCCCCGCCACATAAACACAATATGTACAGCTGGAGATTTCTTTATCTTGTAATTCTTGATAACTTACCTGACATGGAAGAAAGCCTAATTCTTGAAAGATTTCATGCTATTCTCTTGGCAAGACACAGACATTTCTCAAAGCCAGAGGTCATATCACCTTCCTGAATAGGGCAAACATTCTCTTGTTGCTCTCCTTCACACTGACACTTTTTCTCTTGTTTTATGAAGATTCCTAACCAGCCAAAAGCATTGGCATGTGTGAGATGGCACAAGTTTTATGCAGAGTTCATTTAGTAAAGAACCAGTGATGTTAAAGCCACTTAGAGAATTCAAAGGAGATGGGCACTTGCTTTTTAAACCAGCCATTGTCAGCATCTATTCTGGACAAAACAATTAAAGTCTTTAAGCTACTGTGAGATGGGATTAAGTTTGTCTCATTTCCCATTATAGGTTAAAGTATTTCTTCTGATGATATGTTAATTGGTACAAATGTCTCCTAGACTAACCATAGTGAGATGAGCAGCAGCTGGTTCAGCCAGGGTAGGGGGCTTGAAGTGCAGGGAGCAGGTGGGAAGGCATCAGCACTGTTACTGCACAGCCGTCATCACCTGCATCACCATATCTCCACATCAGAAGACGGAGAGCCCAGAGAACAGAAAGAAAAGCTCAAGACTGGAAACAGACCATGAATGAAGCAAACCTATGCAGTTACTCATCAGGACAGGGTAAGAATAAAGGGAGCCATCCTTATTTCTCACAACAGTGTTTTTATACATTAGATCAGTGCCTCCTGTTTGGTCACCATTTTAACAGATACCCAAGCCTCTACTGAACGCGGATATATTAACAGAGATCAAATTAAGAAAACAATTCAGTGTATATCCTTTGCAATAACACAGGGCTTGGCTAGATGATTAAAAGTGGGGCCTGTAGGGTCAGAACCTAGAAAGCAGTGAGCTGGTGTCTGGTTCAGGACTAGATCCAAGAGGCCGAGTCATGTTTCAAGATCTGGAAGTTCACTGGTACTTGCTCCACCACATGGAGAAGGTGTTCCAGACAAAGCTGCACACAGACCCAACAGCCAGTGCCAGAGTGATTGGCCAATCTGAAGACAGAGGGCTGCAGGGACTGGGATGACTGAATCCTCCAAGCAGGACATACTGATTCTTGCCTTGAATCATCTTTTTTTTTTTTTTTTTTTTGCGGTACGTGGGCCTCTCACTGTTGTGGCCTCTCCCGTTGCGGAGCACAGGCTCCGGACGCGCAGGCTCAGTGGCCATGGCTCACGGGCCCAGCTGCTCCGCAGCATGTGGGATCTTCCTGGACCAGGGCACGAACCCGTGTCCCCTGCATCGGCAGGTGGACTCTCAACCACTGCGCCACCAGGGAAGCCCCACCTTGAATCATCTTAAAGGCCCTCCTGGTACCTGACATGGTCAATGAGACAAAAACCTTATTGCAAGGATAATTAAACACAATAACATTTTGTGGAAGGAGGGGGAGGCGGGAGCCAGTGAACTCTCCCTCCCTGGGATTCTGAAAACAGACATCTGTGGTTGAGGATTTAAGCCTTCCCCAGCTGGGACTGGGAACAGACAGAAACTGGAGCTTCATTCCCGTTTCTAAATTGTCTTATCACCTTCATCTAATGTATTGGAATGCTTTATAGAGTCTTTGGTCTTCTTAAGAGCTTTAAGAAATGAGTAAATGGAATGAAATATTCTCATTTTCTAAAAGTCATTGAATTAAACAGGAGAAAGCTTATACACAGCAGGTGAATACATATGTTTAAAAGGCTGACAATAAAATAATCACTGCTTTACATGATGGATGCTTACTCAGAGGGTAGTGATTTGCCTGCCCATCTCATGAAGGGAATCTGCTGTGGACATAATTGATTATACACTACCCGTATAATCCATTCTCCACTTGGTGGCAATAGCATGAGCTGTTGAGACTGGAGTAAGCTAACAATCCCATTAGTGTGAGCGCCATTCCTCTCCCTCCAATTCTCTCTGGTGCTTATTGACATTTTTGTCCTGCATTCAAAGCTGCTGCTGGAGCTACTGCCTTGGCAGGCACTGCTTCTGTTAGCAACGTGGTCTTTCCTATGTGCAAGGGTGGCTAAAAAGACCACCCCTGGACCCATAGTCATCCCTACATTACCTATTGTTTTAGTGGGTCATTGGTTGGTGGCAATGGCAACAAAATGAAGTCTGCTACTGTCTGGGGCTTGGGAACCCTGCCAGTGGGCCCAGGGACTCTTCACTCAGCATAAGCTGTTCCCCTTCTCAGTGCTGCACTGGGTACGGCTGCTCAGTGGGACCGTTCCCCAGCTGTCCCCAGGAGAACCCCATGACTCCTGGTGCATTGACTTGAGTCTCTGGAAGAGCTCTTAGAGGAAATCTGCTCCCATTCCCTCATGTTTCTGAAGAGCAAATGGAGGCTCAGAACAGGAACCTGCCATGGCTGAACTCACTCAGGTAGGTAGAGGGATCCTCTTATCACTAATAACACTAAGACTAGACATTGACACTGAGCAACCACATGTGGTGGGCACCTTATGTCTGTTATTTCCAGTTCTTACCACAACTCTGCAGTTAGGCATTATTATCCCCTTTTACAGGTTGGAATACCAAGTCTCAGAGAACTTGAATGATTTGCCAAATACCACATCACTAATAAGCGGTTGAGCTTGGATACAAACCTAGGTCTGTCTGACTCCAGAGCCTCTGCTCCTTCCTACCTTGATTTGAACAGTACATGGGACAATTCTAGCCCCCATCACTCTCAGGCTCCAGAGCAAGGCTTCCCAACACCACACTGACCTTAACTATTACATCCTCCCCTCAAGGGCTTCAGAAGCTTGGTCTCCCAGGCGTACTGTATAACCCCACATAGTAGCCACTGTGGAATCAGGATGTCTCAGCTGTTTGTGTGCACGTGCCTACTACAACCAAGGAATTCCAATGTCAGTGTGAACAGGTAGTCCATTCTTCAGGACCAGTCCTGCCTTGCTTTATGAGAGTGACTTTCTTAGACTTCCTGGGAGATTCTAGGCTTACAGTCTGGCATTGATCCTAGTTTACACTCTATGTTGACCTTGACAAGTTATATAAGCCCTCTGAGCCTCTGTTTCCTTGAGTGTAAAACAGGCCAATAACAACCTGAATGTTATGAGGACAAAATCATGTAAATATCCTAATACAGGGCCTAACATTTAGTAGGCCCTAAAGAAATGGTTGTTTCATCTCCTTTCCCTTGCTCCCCTTTTTCTCTACTCCTCTCTCTCTCCCAGTCACCATGGCCGCTTTCCCTGACTTGGCCTATCTCTTTTGATGCCCCTGCTATCACCAAAGTTTCCTGGCATCCTGCATTCCCTCTGCCATTATACTGCCTTTTCCTTCTGTATGATACAGAAGGACTAGGGGGCGGGGGGAGGTGGGCTAACAGTGGCCCCATGGCCTGGGAACATTGGATATGGGAGATCCTGAGAAGAGAGAAAAGACTGAGATTACAGAGTCAAGGATTGTTAGTGACAGAAAAACTATTTATTTGGTAGAGATTTTTAGTGTTCACTGTAACTGATTCTACTCTTATTCCAAGAAGATGGAAGTATTCTTCTTCTCCATTCCCTGCTTGTAACTACCATTGAGTGGTGCCATGTTCTGGCCAATGGGTTGTGGGCAATAGTGACATGCATCACTTCCAAGCCAGAGCATTTAGTTGATGGTACAAGGTCCTCCAGCTTTGGTCCTGCCTGCCAAGGTCAACTCTGAAGTATCATGTTGAGATGGGGCATCATAACATGGTATAAAGTGATTTACATGGAGCAGAACCCAGAGTCATCCACAGTGGAGACATAATGTGAACAATAAGTATTGTTATTTTAAGCTACTGAGAGTTTGGGTGTGTCTGTTACCACAGAATAACCTGTAGAACACAGCAGTCTGAACCTTGACTTTCATGTCATAGCCCCTTGAAAAACGGTTTTTGAGGGCCCTAGTAGCAAGTCAGTGACCATACAGATCTTTTGGAAGAGAACCTAAATAACTTTAGGTTATTTACAACCCCCAAGTCCTCACTTTTCTCATCTGTAAAATAAGAGTTGGCATATCCCAAAATGTGGGACACATACCATCACTGGTACTTTGGATCCTTGCTACTCAACAAGTGATCCAAACCAGCAGCATCGGCATCACTGAGATTGTGTTAGAAATGCAACTCCTTGGGTCCCACCCCAGACCTACTGAATCCAATTCTGCATTTTTAACAAGATCCCCATATGATTCCTATGCACGTTAAAATTGGGAGAAATACTGATTTAAATAATACTAGGATTCAGCAGTAAATGACCTATAATCACACAGTGAAAAAGTTATCCTTTTCCACTCGTCTTTCAACGTTTCTGATTCCTTCATGGAGAAAGTCTCAGTTTGATGCAAATATATCTTTAACACCTCTTTAACAGTTGCTAATTTTCTTCTTCTTCTTTTTTTTAATATTCATTTATTTATTTATTTGGTTACAGCGGGTCTTAGTTGCAGCACGTGGGCTCCTTAGTTGCGGCATGCATGTGGGATATAGCTCCCTGACCAGAGATTGAACCCAGGACCCTGCACTGGGAGTGTGGAGTCTTATCCACCGAGCCACCAGGGAAGTCCCCTAATTTTCTTCTTTTCATAAAGAGAAAGCAAGCCTCGGGTTCCTGGGCAGGCAATAGTATTTAGCTTGATCATAGGAGCAGTGTTTTATTTTCACTGTTCTTATTTAAATGATTATCTTGTCTATATGGCAACTGATGCCAGTTTTCTCTTTAGTGATAGCAACATCTTTAAAATAAGTGGAAAAGTGAGTGTATTTAAAGAAAATGTATAATAAGTGGGAAGAAGTGTTTGATTTGGTGTTTCCTTTCACGTCAGGGAACTCCATTGGTTTGACACTCCTGACTTCTTTCCACAGCTTCATCATTAAGGAACTTTACTCATGCCTCAGGGTGTCAGGGTGAGGAAAGTTGCTATACCTCTCTGTAAATTTGGGAGGAATGAAAAGAACATGCTCAGGTCAGCATCCCCCTTCTTCCTCTTGGAATTTAAATAGCCAGAGGATAATTACTCATAGATAATTTGCTTATAAATTCCCAGCCCAATTGTTAGAATCCTAGCAGCAGGTTATTTATTTACTATATCTTTACTGTGTGCCTGTGATATACTGAGTTCTGGTTCTGTCTTTTCTTCTCCTTTTGCTGCCCAGAAGCAACCTCTCCATTTAGAGGGCTCTTGACCAGCCTCTGGCCACGCTGTCACAGTGGTGTTTTTGGTTTCTCAGCTTCTGAATCTGCTTAGAGGCAAAAGTCAGGGGCATTGATGAGCTTGGGATCCTTCTAGAAGAAAGCATCGGGTATTCATCGTCATGAATCATGAGACAAAAACAGGTAATGGTCGTTAAGGTATCTGGCCAATCTCCTGGTGGCCTAACCATAATCCATCCATGTGGGTCAATCATGAAGGATTTTATGATTACCCTGCTAATAATGTAGACTTTTGGCAAAAGGCCTTGGGTAAGAGGGCACTTTCCCTTCCTTGGAAAGTAATAACTTGTGTGTCTAGGCCCCTGCATTTGCTCTTGTCAGTTCTCTACCACTCAACTAAAGTGGCGCCCTTCGGCCCTTGTTATATCGCTCTATTTTGTTTTCATCATGGTACTTACCTCCACTTTTCTGTTTACTTGATTAGGGTCTGACTCCCTCCACTAGACTGTAAGCTCAAGGAGAGCAGGAACCATTTCTGTGTTGTTCATGACTATATCTCATGTGTCTAGAATACACTGAATAAATGAATCAAAAGTTCCACATTCTGGGCTTCCCTGGTGGCGCAGTGGTTGAGAGTCCGCCTGCCGATGCAGGGGACACGGGTTCGTGCCCCGGTCCGGGAAGATCCCACATGCCGTGGAGCGGCTGGGCCCGTGAGCCATGGCCGCTGAGCCTGCGCGTCCGGAGCCTGTGCTCCGCAACGGGAGAGGCGACAACAGTGAGAGGCCCGCGTACTGCAAAAAAAAAAAAAAAAAAAAAAAAAGTCCCACATTCCAACTCTTGGAAAAAGAAAACTAGGATGTGTACTTTCAAGATCTAATTACCAGTCACTCTGCAGTATCATTGCTCAACCCTGGAACTGAGATATGCATTAATTGTTCCTGCTGTGTGTGGCTCTAAATGCTCCACTACATTTTTATCTACTGCATTTCTTATTCATTGGTTCGTTAATGCTCTGTCTACAGCTGGAAAGTGTCTGCAGTGTCTCATAAAGGAGGCAGTCAACAGGCAAAAGATAAGCGCTTGTAAGTAAAGGAGTAGGACCCAAGGGAAACCTTATCAAGAAATCTTGTTAAGGTGTAACTTTCTATTGCAATCTATGCAAGATCTGTCCCCTAAACTCCTTTTTCTGCCCTGTGCTGGGAAAGGTGAATTGGACATTGAAAACTGGTTTGAAAAAATTATTCAGAGTCCCAGAGCAACTTCTGGTGAAACTGTCCAAATTTTTCTGAAATTTATGCTCATCCAAGTAACTGCTCATAAAGGCACAATTTTTGAGGCAAATTAAATTATTTCATGCTTATTCTTCCATTTCTTATGTTTCCTCATGACAACACAGAGGTAGGTAGGAGTCAGAGGTAGCATTTTACCAACCCTGGACAATTTTTTATTAATGATATGTATAGGAGCATGAGTTGGCACCTTCTGGTCTTTTGGTGTCCCTAAATATAAAGAGGTCCAAACTGACACTTTCTGAAGAATATTAAAAGGAAGTAAACCAGGCAAGTGGACTAGAATCTGCTTACAGGTGGGAGAACTCCTCAGGAGTTCCTGGTTTGTGTGAAGATTTCATTGGGTTTATTGGCAGTGGACTGGAGACTCATATCACCATTCAAGGTGCTGATGATTAACCAGAAATTGCTCCTGGATGCTGAATATTTTTTTCTTTGAAATCAAACCCATTTTGAATTTCTAACCCAAATCAGTTTTACCTGCGAAAGTCAGAAAAGTGTAAACCCTCTGTCCTGAAATACAGGCACAAACTTATCTCAGATATTAAATACTCATAACCACTGTGATTGTGGCTGGTGTTGTTCTAATAATGAAAAGCCAGGAAAAAATGAGATTTAATCCAGAAATCCATCAAAGAAGACAGGGAAAATGAAAATACAGTGCTTGAAACACCACACCCCTTGAATTACATGCACACACACAGACTTACAGGAAAACACGGACAATTTAGTAGCTGCCCATTCCATGACAAATCCGAACTTCCTATCTCTTCATGACTGTAATGCATCTGGACTAGAACAAATTCAGGGTTTTCTTCAGTCTATAATGTTAATAGTTTGCATTTATTCACTCTTTACCTTTCACGGTATGGCTTCTCATACTTTATCCCATTTGAACATCACAACAAGCTCATGGAGAAGGCAGACAGACGTTCTATTCCCATTGTAAAGCTGAGACTCTGAGAGCTTGAGTGACTTGTCAAAGATCATACACTAAGCAACTGGCAGAGACTGCATTTAAGGCTCCAAACTTCTGATTCTTTAACTCTATGCCTGTCCTGAAATGTTTCATAGCTTCTTGGGTATCCCAGGAGATCTGATATACCCTGCAGAACTCTCATAAGCTCAAATTATGGGAATGTCTCAAGACTTCAGACCTGGATGCTGGTCCAAGGCAATAATAAGCTTAAGCTAGGTGGACTTTCCCAGACTGTCCTGGCACTGATTAGTCATTTTTCTGGGGAGAACTCAGGTCCTCTGAGCTAGAACCCACAACCTAAAGGTACACTTGAACTGCTCCATCCTAGGAGGGAAGTGTCAGACAGCCAGTATTCTTCTCAAACAGAAGCCCAGTGAATTTGTTTCCAAGGATGGAGAGTTACATCTCATTAGATCCCATGTATTTTGAGGGCTTGGACCAAAGATGCAAGAATTTATGTAGGTACTTTCCATCTAAATCAGTCTATTCAATGCATGTTAAATAATTCATTCTCTGATGAGGCCCAACATGCCTGGGTTTGTACCATCTAGTCCTCATCCTTTTGAGACATAACATAGTTCTCATCCTAACAGAGCCAATGAAAAAATATAAGCCCCGTGTATATCTTGTCCCCACTCAGACGTTATCTGTCTAGCCTGAATGCACAGATACTCCCTTCTAAGCTTACAAAAGATACTTCCTTTCTACTGGCACAAATCACAATCTCCTTGTTTTCCGAAATTTATTTTTTAACAGACAGGGGAAGGACTCTCATTTATTGAGTTCTAAATATGTGTCTAGCCCTGAGATAGGCAATTTTAAGAATATTATCATTTTTAACTTCTCATAATAGTTCTGTGAGGAGGTCATTTCACAGATGAGAGAAGAAAGGTTAGTAGAAGTTAGATACCCCCAAGGTCACATAGATTGAAATTCCTGGTCAGTCTTCAAATCTCAAATCCTCGATCTTTCTACTCATAAGATGTTGAGAATCCAAAGATAAACTTGGCCTACTTGAACTTTGGAGAAGGAGGAAGGTCTTGTCTTTTTTAGGAAGGGAGGGGAAATCAATCTCTCCCATCCTTTCTTTTCAGTAATGCTAAGGGAGGTGGAAGAAGTTTAAGAGCAGCAAGGGCTCCGTGAAGAAGTGGGGAAGCTTTCAGAGGGCAGGAAGCGGGTCTGGGTGGCCAGCTTTGTCCAATGCCAAGTCCAGCAGAGGTGGAGCTTCTGGCAGACTCTGTGCATTCGCAACACACGGATACTGCAGAGTCCTGCCTGGTCCTTTTCCCGGACAGAGAGCTCCTTGCATCTCTTGCCCCTCGGCCTCATATAGCCTGAGATACTGGAAGCGGCACCTGGAGGCTCAGTAGGCCAGGTAGGAGTTGACAGAGAGAGAGCGCGCGTGTGCGTGTGTGTGTTTGCGGGGTTGGGGGGCGGGGGCGTCTGGTGAGAGGCTTCGGCTCAATAACGTAAGGGGTTGGGCAGCCCACGTGACTCCAGGAGGGCGGAGACCAGCTAGCTGGAGGGAGGACTGACAGGCCGCGGGGAGGGTGCGGGGTAGACGGGGCAATCTGCATAACCCGGGAGCTGTTCCGCAGCAGCGGCTGCCTGCTGCCTTCCTTTGGCGCCACCAGCCAGCATCACAGGAGGCAGGGCCGGGCGCTGTAAGTGCAGACGGCCAGCCATCAGCCCCGGCAGCCAGGTCATCGCCTCCAGCCCTCCGGTGAGTGAACGTCCCCCTTCGCCGCGGTCTGTCCGCCTCCGTGCCCTCTGCACCCCAGCGGGACCCCCGCGCATGGGAATGATTGCCTCTGGTTGAATGAACCAGGGAGCCGGAGCCACCGGGAGGGGGGAAGCAGGAACATGGCGCGGAGGCTGAGGCGCGCCCTCCGGGAAGGGGTCTCCTGTAAAAAGGAAGGAGGCGAGTCGGGGTCTCTCCGGCTCTGGCCCGGAATGTGGCCTGGACAGCATCTAGGGTAGGGGGACGCCGGGCTCCAACTCGCAGGGCTACCAGGCGGGGCTGGGACGAATGCAGCTCAGGCGCGGCGGGAGATAGAGGCGAAGGAGGGAGCCGCGAGCTGCGTCCGGGCCCCCCGGGTCTCCACCGACGCCGGGCTCGTCCTGTCCTCCCGTGCCTTGCACACACCGGGCTCGCACAGCTCGGTTCTCGGCCTCGGAAAGAGCCCACGGAGAGGAAGAGACGCTTTTCCGGCCGAAGCCCGAGGGGAGAGCGAGGACAAACAACGTCTGCCCTTTTACCAGAGCGCAAACTCTTCAAAGGGACTCTAGCTGAGCCCGGTGACCTGACCAGGCCAGTGCGCTCTCAGGGGCATCTGTCCCCAGAGAGCGGTGACACGCCAGGGGTGACGAGGAGGACGTGATGGGTGAAGGGAAGCTCCCTGGCCAGAGGGGGCAACCCTGGGGAGAGGATTCTCACCTGCACGTAAGCCTCCTCTCTTCCCCCATGCCAAAGCACATCAGTGTCCTACGAATCCAGAGGGCCAGAGTAGGGCAGTGTGGCCTTGCGGGACGCAGCCCCCACCCTCCTTCTCGCTCTTGAGTCACCCCCTCCCTCCCCCGCCCCCCCCCCCACACACAGGTATTTTGTTTTGTGATTGAACAGTAAGATAGAAGTCGCCAAATGACTAGAAGCGAAGTGAAGGCGGAGGAACGATGCGGGAACGCTGGAACAGCAGAGCTCTCGCCTGTTCCTGGCACTCCCCACCCCACCACCTGTGCCAGACTCGGTTCATTGAGGTCTTGAACTGAGAGGCGCAAAGGAACCGGCTCTGGGGAGGGGTTCTCACCGAAGTGGCGGGGCCGGTCACTGGCCAGAGTTGACCAAGAAACACAGAATGATAACCCACCTCCTCTCCCCCCCACCCACCCACCCCGACCAGAGCCCCCTCCAGGAAGGGGTCCGGGAGAACGCCAAGCGGCAGGATAGCACCAGTCAGGAGCCTGGACCACAGAGAGGATGGCGGGGAGGGACGCTGTCCGCGGTGCTGAAAGTTCTCCGAGACAGGGAGATAATCCTGCCAGGGGACTGGCGGCTCACCACTTGCCAACATTTCTCCAAAGCAGAAACTGCGTTAGAACCACGTAAAGGGGGGCAGGTGGAGCAAGCGACCTAGAGAGATGGGTAAAGGTGCTATGCATTCCCTGGTTCTCTGCCTTCCCCCGGACTCCGCTTGGAAGGAGATTTTCCCCACCCCTGGGTAGAGGAGCAAGGAGCGGCTGTCACTCCAGCATCCAGCTTTGCTGTCTTCGAGTGGGAAAGAATGTGGCGCCTCGTTCTGTTTTCTCTGCCTGCGCTGTGAATCTTCCTGTTGGTAAAGCATTGGAAACACAGTTAGGGTTGCTGTTCTGGTAAACACTTCTGTGGCTTTCAAGAACCAGAGAACTGTGAGGCAGCACAAAGGAAGAGGCTTCATCAATGGAGAGACCGGACTTTCTATTCCTGGCCAAAGATTTTTCTCTCTTCAGCACCCTTCTCTCCCCACCACACGTTGTTTACAGCTTCTAGATATAGATCTCTAAGCAGCCGGGTGTGTTTCTTTGATGAGTCCTTTACATTATGGGCTAGATGAGGAAGGAACTAAGCCAATTTAGGGAGGCCACGATAAGAGAATATTTACTAAAAACCTACTATCTGCTGAATCATATTATCTCATTTAAGCTTTACAATAGCTGCTAACCGTAAGTTTCACAAAGTTAAGAAAACTGAAGTTACGTATCTCAAATCCAGAGCTTGGGTTCAAATTCAAGTCTGCTTAACGCTGAAGTGCAAGCTATTTTCATGCCTTCATTTTGGCATTTGGCTTTGGATAGCTGTTACTGGAGAATATAGCAAGAGTCTGTCAAAGGTAGAGGGCCTGTTTTTTTTTTTTTCTTCACACACACTACTCTCTCTTCCAACCCTTTCCTCTTTAATCTGTTCACCCACCCACTGTCACTCACTCCCACCATACCAACTGCTTTTGTGCATGCTGCTTGAGACACCACTGTTCACACAACTTGAGCTTCAGGATAACAGAAACACATTAGAGGACTAAAACAGCAGGCTTTCCTGAAAGAACAGCAGGGCTTCGGGGAATCTGGAGGATTAGAGCCCACTTGTGCTTTCATATTTAGAATTACACCCTTGAGTTAGAGGGCTGGAATAATCTTCAAATTCATTAAGCATCATTGTTTTACAAAAAGGAGAATTTGGGAACCACAAGATGGTTATTAGTCTAAGTCAGAAAAATGAAAGGTTAGGATTGGAATCCAGTTGACCTGACTCCAAGGCCGGTGCCCTTTCCACTATCCCCATGGTGCCGCAAATATTCTTCCATGTCTTCTTTGATTATCTTTGACAAGAACATCAGCATGAGTGAACTATGTTCAGTAATTATAAACACTTAAAATACAAGCAGTCCTCATTCCTACTTTTTCTACCTATTCTTTCCCCTTTGGTCTCACTATTCCAGTGTTGTCTGACCCAACATAACTGAGATACCTGACCCACCTTCCTCAGTAACTGCTCTCCTTATAGCAACAAATTGCAAATGGGGAAGATGGTGTGGCATTTCTTTGCTTGCCTTTATGTTGTCTATATTTCCTCTTCTATGATCTACTCTCAACAAATAATTCTGCCAAAATCAGTTACCCTTAGCATCTTCCTATGTTCTCAAAGGTACTTGGAAGAGGCCTCAAAAAGATCTAGGCAGAAATAACTGATCATCATAAGTGCTGATATCTATCAAATGCTAGCCACTATGCTCTAGCCACTATGCTAAGTCTTTTCATAAATCATTTCATTGAATTTTCACAATTCAGTCAAGTAGATAATTTCATTAGAGATGGTCCTAGAGTTCTAGTCTACTCTAACATACAGTGGACCTGATACTCTATTCATTTTTGCTTGCTTCTATTTCAGCCCACAGTAAAATCTCACCTTCATTAATTGGATTTTTATAGCCCTAGTAATCACACTGGCAAAATGTAATTTTTATATTGAATTGGATAGTTCTATCCTGCTCCAATATGTAGAATTTAGACATTCAAATTCAAATTCAATTCAAATGGCACTGTTCTGCTGTTTAATCTCTTAATATTTACCACAACATATTCCTCCCATTTGTTATCCTTTACTTAGAGATCCCTTTATGTCTTCCTAGTGCTATTACTGACATTCTGCTTCAAACCCCTTATCGAAGAAATTAAGGCATAACTCATAATTAAATGCATAACTTCTATTATACCCTCACTGGGTGATCCTGCAAGGGTGCTGTTGCTGGGTTGCTCGGCCCCATGAACCATAATCTTACACTGTCTAGAACCACTCTATCCAATATGGTAGTCATTAGCCACATGAAGTTATTTACATTTTAGTTAGTTAAAATTTACACATTAAAAATTCAGTTCCTTAATCACAATAGCCGTATTTCAAGTGCTCAGTAAAACCGTATGTGGCTAATGACTGCCTTATTGAACAGTGCAGATACAGAAAACTGCAGAGAGTTCTGTTGGACAATGTTGCTTTGGAAAGTGCTAAAAACATCCTCACAGCAACTGAGAACGTGAAATTGGGAATAAGGATTTCGGACGCTGTTTTGAAACATTTGCCATGAGAGGAGAAAAAGCTACTTGTGACTAGGACATCCCCCAAAGCCCAAAGATGCTCAAGACAATAAGGCTAGCAAGGAGAACACGTCTCACTCAAGGAGCTGGTGACCTCTGGAGTTTGCTTCACATCGATTCCATTTTACCATAAAGTAAAGTAAAACGTTCCATTTTACTGTCTTACTGGTTTCCTGAATTCCAACTTAGAAATAACCTAGCGGTTCTTATTCAAAATTCAAATTTATATAAACTTTATATATATATATATCTTATATATGATATATGTATATATTTGTCTTAAGATAGATAGATAAATAGATCTTAACAAAGGAATGGTAACTTGTAAGATACTCTGCCAGAGAAATAGCTGAGATATACTCTTAACCTGATGCTAGTCAAGCATGCTACTCTCAGCCAGTTGTTGCATATGTAATTTTATCACTGAAGGAGAACTTAGGGAGATTGTCAACTCTGGTCTCTAGCAGATCATGCTGGCTTTAATTATAAATACCATTTTGGGAGGAACCTTGGCTTATTCATTTCATGGGAACTGTGTATCTCTTGAAAGGGCTTGGATTTTGCAAGGGAGAAAATATTTTACCTCGGAGCTGAAAAGAGTTTAATTTTCACTGTTTTTAGCTCGAGGGATTTAACTGATTTTACAACCCAGGAAGTAAATAGAACTGACAATGTAGCTTTGAAACTCATGCTGGTAGTATACAATCATTCACTTAATCAATAAAGTAATTGAGGAGTGTCCTATATTAGCAGAGAAATGCTGTGGTCACAGGTGTTGCAATTCCTATAGCCTGGCACATGGGTGCTCAGTAAATATTTGTTGACTTCAGACCATTGTTCCAGGTCTGTTCGTGCCATACACTTATCTAGCCAAGAAATGAGTATTCCCTGTGGCATTTTCCTTCAGCAAATAAAACAGGAGACAAACACAGAACATCAAATCTTACCCTGACAACCACCCTCCTAGCCCCTCTAGGGGCACAGGTAGTGATGGCCAAGACAGACTGCTACTGAGAATTGTGCCTTGCTGTCCTCTTCCAGGGAACAAGGGACACATCAGCCCAAAGGCCTTGCATTTCACTATGATGAGGCAATTTCAGAAACTTAATGCTTAAATGCAATTGTATGTTATTTTTCACTTTTACCTGAATGGGATATTTATTTCCTTGAGAAAGTATTTGATTGGCCTTCATGATTGTTGCAGGCAATTACTCTTATTACTAAATTCATAGGGAGCTTAGCTTAAAATGAAAACACATATATTGATCAGAGGAGAGCTGATGACATCACAGTCTGGCAGGTCATAGAATATTATCCTTTTCCAGGAATAATTGGGCCTCCCTTTAAAAGTTTTAACTGGCGATTACTGACAAAAATGAAAGAAAAATAGATCATTCTATTCTAGCAAGTCAATAAGCAAATGCCTGGAATTAACTGATTCTCATTTGCCAAAGGCAAAATATTCCAACCCAATAAACTGTCCCACAAATGAGCAAGCTGGTTTCCATGGCCTGTTCATTTTTTAAATTGTTTTTTTTCCCTTTGTTTGTTTTTCAAATAATTAGCAAATTAAAAAACAATTGCAGGGCTTCCCTGGTGGCGCAGTGGTTGAGAGTCCGCCTGCCGATGCAGGGGACATGGGCTCGTGCCCCGGTTTGGGAAGATCCTGTGTGCCGCGGAGCGGCTAGGCCTGTGAGCCATGGACGCTGAGCCTGCGCGTCTGGAGCCTGTGCTCCTCAACGGGAGAGGCTACAACAGTGAGAGGCCCGCGTACCGCAAAAAAAAAAAACAACAACAAAAAAAAAAAAACGGTTGCATCCAGGTGTTTGAACATTCTGATGACAAAATGTTTCTCATAATTGTAAAGACTTGATTGTTCATTAGAGAAAATATTTATACAATATATTATTGTGCCAATATTTTGTAACAATCACACAGCCCAACTTTCTTATTTTGCAAACAGAGAAATCAAGGCTGAGAATGGTCACCCAAGTTAATAGCAGAGGCAGAAGCAAGACTTGAGCCTTCTCTCTCAATCCACTGCTCTTTGCATCTTTTTACATCATGCATCTTTTCATTAGTCATGAAAAATTTTTTTTTTATCAATGAGTTTAGCCACCAAACTTTTACCAGAGCTGCTAAGAGTAGGAAAGTGAAGGTATTTGGATTTCAGATTATTTTCCTTGCACCCCCAGGTGAACTACTAGTCAAGGATAATCAACAGGTAGAAATTTCATGGGTAGAACTATGAACCAGAAGAAAAGCATTCAAAACTTCAGAATCTTTGATGCAAGAATTTGAGCAAGGATTTAACTCCTCTTACCTTCATCATCTTCATCTCTAAACCAAGAAATTTGAATTAAATAGTGTTTCAGGTCCTTTCAGCTATAACATTCTATGGTTCTATGAAATGAGGCCAAAGACTTGAATATACTACCTCATTCAGCCCAAATAATCAAAAATAAATGAAGATTCTTATTTTTTACATCATTATCTATTGGAAGCTCTGACATTTCATGCTAGTACTTCACAAAGTAACAACAATAATAACAATGAGGATGATCATGATAGCTAATACTTATTTATACTTACTCTGACCCTAAATGTTGGTAATGTTATTATCCCCTTTTTACAGATGAGAAAACTGGATCCCAAAGTAGTGAAATAACCTGCCCAAATTCATCCAGCTAACAAGTTTGTGCTTTTAAGCACCATGCAACACTGCATCTTTGAAAACCAGATAACCGGTCTCTCAGATAACTGATGTGCATTATTTTTAGGCCACTTAACACACAAAGCCCCTTCTCTGGGGAATTTTTACTTTACCTACATTTTCTGGCTAGAATAGCAATCAAGAGGGTAAATAGAACTTCAGGTCTCTGGTTCTGATGAAACTATATAGGGATCTGCATTGTCTTTCTGCAAGATGGCTCTTGTCCTTTTTCAAGTTAATCAATTGTTTCAGTGGTTCAGTACTGAATGTTGGGCTTTGCATGATGCTGCTTTTCCCAGGATGTATGAATTGCCTGCATTGCCAGAAATGAATGAATTTTGGTGTAGGATTCAGCACCTTCTATGGCTACAAATGTCAGCCTACAACATCTTCACTGTTCAGTAGAGTTTTCTGGATTTGCCTCTAGGTTTTTTACTCAGAGTGACAATCTAGACAGCTTTTAGGCAGAGATGGAGAGTTTCCAGAGTGCTATTTCCTGGTGGTGGGCTTTGGTCAAAAGTAAGACTAAAATTTTCAAAATCATGTGTGAAATTCATTTTCTTCTCATTAACCCTACGTTACCAAATTAGTCAAACAGAATATATCACAGTATCTATCTATCTCACTGTGGATTTTAATGTGCCCTAAATCCGCTCCTCATATTACAAGAAGGGCCAATGAGATAGCACTTTTTAAAACTCCTTATAAACCATAAAGTCTTTACAAAGGAAAGGAACAGATTTTTCATCCTTTCAGTTCTTCTCAGTCAAAAATAACTCTCAAGTTGCTGATATACAGTCCTGAACTAGAGTTGACGGCTAAATCAAAGTCTTTAGGGTTAAGAAGATCTTAGACCTAAGCTGCATGTCTAGAAAATGGCATTTACAATATGGAAGGCTTCCTGGTTTCTTCTAAAATCAATGGTTCTCAACCTCAGGTGCTATCTCACTAAAGGGTATTTTTTTTTATTGTTACATACACTGGGGGTGGGTGTTACTACTGGCTTTGGTGGACTGGGATCAGGAATGCTGAATATCCTGCACTAGACAGGACAACCCCGCACAATAAAAAAGAATCCTACCTTTAATGCCCATAGCACTCCTCTTCCACTGAGAAATAGTGCTCAAGGTGAGATGCTGTTCGTGCTTCCTAGTTCCCCAATTGATACAGAGAGAATTTACTTTGGGTATCCTTCCCCAGGTGAAATCCAGCCATACTCATGTGAAGTCTACAACAGCTCAGAAGCATTACTGGGATTCTAGTAATTTTATCAAGAAGTAAAATATAAGGTCAGAGATCAGTGGTTTTCAAACTGGCCCTCAGAAGTTTATATAAGAAGCCCCTTCCAACTTCTGCAGGTGCAAGAAGTCCCAGTAGGGCAATATGCCCATATTGCGAGGCCCAGACTAAAGGTTGGCATTTGAGGACCCAAAATTAATGAATACAATTCTGAAAAACACCACCTTTGCAGTTCACTGGAGAAACACTGGGTTATGCTCTTACTTTATGAGAAGCATGGATCTAGCTAAGCACTGGCACAATCCCTGCCCTCAAGTCACCAACACTCCAGCAGTCAGACATGTAAACTCCACTAATTATCTATGCAATGTGACATATGCTATAACATGTTATGAAGGAGCCTCCAAAAAGAGACAAGGGAACGATTCACTTCCATAGAGAAGTTACAATTGAACCATACTTTGAATGATATATAATATTTTCTCATGTGGATAAATGAGGGGAAAGGCTATTGTAGAAATGGGAATAGCATAAGCAAATTCTAGAAGGATGAATGAAAATGATGTATGTGCAGACTGATGTGGTTAAGTAGAGACCTGGCTAAGAATGGTGAAAGGTCGTACTAGAAGGACTCTGAAGAAACTTTAATACAGCTGAGTGGATGTATTTATTCAGCCTGGAGTTTATCCTTTGAACAGGGTCTTTATGAATATTTTGGGAATATCATTGAATTCAGGACTGGTTCATGGCAAATATCAGAATCATGAAGTCTAATCTCACAGCTGGAAGGAACCTCAGAAATCATCGCAGCCAGCCTTCTCCTTTCCTTATGTTTTACAGTTGAAGTAATTAAAACCCAGAGACATTAAGTGACTTGCTCAAGGTCAGCCAGCAAATTAGTGACAGGAGACAGGATAAAGACTAGAGCCTAGTCTATCCTCTTAGTTCATAACATTTTTCCCTGCTTTGTACTGCCTTCAGGAATTTTATTCATCATTGGAGCATAATCCAATGTAACACACAATGTGATTATTAAGTATTTACGAAGCTCCAAGTTTTCCATAGCTCACTATTAAGATATGGCTCCTTCATAACAACCAAGTGAGAGATCAGATCCTGGGCTGCTTCTACATGAGAATATTCTCTTCAGAAACACAGACAAGCAGCATACCCAGCACATGGGCATGGCATTCTTCCCCCGCCTCACACACCCTCCCCGCCTCTTCGTTTCAAACTGCCAGAGATTACAGAGGCACAGCCTGAACAGAAGGCATCTTAATCTCTGGTGATTCTGTAAATAATATGCTGTTCATGCTTGCATATAAATGATCACAGCCTCTCTATTTTCTAGATGAGGGAGCCTTCAGAAAGATGAAGTTGCCTGCACACAGAGCATGTCAGAGATAGGATTTCAGGCTCCAGAGCACCATCCCTCTTTGTAGCAGGGTTAAATTTTTCACCCATCTGCACACTCCTAATAATTTATCCAGGCTTATGGTCTTAAATTTCACCTCATAGTCAAGTTAGTCTGTGCATATTTAGGTTCTGAGATTGCTTATTTCCCACTTTCCTTTCTCTGGCCACCTGTCATCCAATATACATCCAACAGAGATCATCTAAACCAATCCACTCAATTTACAAGAGATGAAACTCTCTCTCTGAGAGCCAGAAAGGTGAAGCCACTTGCTCAAGGTTGCACAGCTAAAAGCAGCACTGTGAACAGACCAGATTCTCTGGCTCCCAGTCCCAGGCTTTTCCCTCTACACCAAGCTGCTGCTTTCCAACAGTCGGTAACAGAGCATCTTCCCACTCTCCACACCCCCCATTCATTGACCAACCCCATAAGGATGGATGGAAATGACTGACTGCACTGTGCTCAGATGCTCATTCCAGGACCTTGTTTAGAATACCCACAACTTATTATCGCCCACATTGTATTGATACATCTATCATATTAAGAAGCTGGTTATGGAGGCAGGACACTTTCTAGTCTAGAGGCTATATACGATTAATGCCATTAAGGTAGAGATCACCACAGAAAACAGTGTGCCCAAGAAAAAAGAGGGCAGGGTCCATGGCTCCCATCATTTGATAAGGGAGCAAAGTTCATCCCAAATTCATTGTAAATGGCAGGTTATCAGATTCATAAACCCAGAGACCAGATAATTGGGTAAATGGGTAGATTTAAGCAAGACTGATTTAAAAAGAGTAAGAAAGTAAAAAAAGAGAACTCCCAAACCATTTCTGCTTCAGGGGCAAGGTGTTTTGCCCAAATTGATCAGCACAGTACATTTAATTTAATGTACACAAGGCTTACAATGATAGGGTTTTTCTTTTTTAGAAAATCAATGAAACTCATATTTTCTATATACATTCATTCTGAGAAATCATTTAAAGACAAAAACAGGTGGTGTTTCAGTAAAAATTGTGTTGAAAAGAGAATGAGGGAAGAAATCTAAGAACTGGCTTCTCAGGTAGGGTTTCATAGGGTCATGATTGTCTCACAGTCTGACCAGCCTTATTACGTATAGAAACTTGATTTTATCAGTTCTATCAAAAGTCTTCTAGCTCTGAAGAATCGAGCCATAATCCCCAAATCCCAAGAGGCTGATGTGTTAACTAGATGCCAATATAGTCACTTGTAATGCAGGATGCTTGTGAGTGTTACCCAGGTCATTCCCATCCTGGTATTAGGATAGCAAAAAAACCGAATGAGATGACTTGTGAGCACATCAGGATCAATGGAGTTGGACAGGCAGTCTCATGAAATTTGCCATCCAGGCTGCAACAAGGACTAGAGAGTTCTTCCAAATTCCACCCAAGAACACCTTTCAGGTTACTGGAATGTTGGGCCCTTCAAATAAAGGGTCTTGTTTCCCCTTTCCCTAGTGTTAGAGAAACTTTGGGAAATTATTTCAGCAGAAGGTAGAGACTTTATCTAGTCTCCATGCATTCCCCCATCTTCTGTTAGGATATTATTTCATACACGTTATAACTTCCTAACTCATAGTCTATCTTATATTTGTTACAGGCTAGTCTTCTTTAGGGAGTTCTGGTAGGTGCCCCAGTTTAACCACCAGTCATGAATAAGCCATACTAGTGGTTGGGTTATTTCTGTAAGGGGCAAAACTCTTGTACTTTGTGCTGATTCTGTTTATTCCTCTCCAGAGGGTGCCATGATCTGACCTTGCTCTGAGAGCACTAGATCTGGTTTATCCTTGTCAGTAATCTTCATGTGTGGACCCTGACATTTGAAACTGTATTCATTAGTCACTCTCAACACAGAAAACATTCATGGGGTGACTATGACTCATCCACAAAATGCCAAAGGAATCAACTCTCAAAATGTTTTTTAAAAATCAGACACCATTGTTACCTCTGACAGAGGTCAAACAACCATTTTAACTATTTTTATTCTTCCCTTGAGCAGACTAGTTATCCTAGTTCCAAGCAGGCACAAACTACAACAGACTGTTTGGGATTCATCTTAAGTTCTTTCCTAGTCACACAGACTTTTGACACACTTTCTATTCCAGCATCAGAACACAGAGGAAGACAATATCTGAATGAGTATAGACTGTCGTGCCAGAAATAAATTCCTAATGTAGATGACTAAAACATGCCACCATAGAACTTAATGTCAAAATAGAAAGAAGACTTCTCTATCTCAATAATGTCTTCATGACTAGCCTGTGTTCTTCTTCTCTGCCCCCAAGACTATTCCAAACTACAGTTGTAAATAAATACTATGGTGCCAACACAGTACATTAGGCATCTGGGGAGAACCTGTCAGTTGAGCTTTGTGATGTTATCTCTTTATACATGTGATTCCAATATGGCAAGTTACTGAGTGTTCTTCTTAAAGTCAAGGATAATTACATGGCTACATCATAATACTTCTGATAATAGTAATAACAGCTCACGTTTACTCATTTAATCCTATGATATAGGTATTATTATCCCAATTCTACATATGAGAATTACTGAATTTAAATGACTTGCCCAAGGTCTCATAGCCAGATTCAAACACTGTGCCCTCTGACACCAAAATCTTCCCCATTCGCATTACTCAGCCACAATTTTAAAATTCTCTCTGAAACAGACTAATCCTAGTATATCTTACATGAGTGCATGGATGATAAGAATGACTCTGAAGCTGTACCTTCATGGCCTTATCAGAGGACTAGACCCAGAGGTCCAAAGACTTAGTGTGGAACCTTGGGCAAGTCATACCTTTTCTAGGCCTCAGTCACTCCATCTAAGAAAGAGAAAAATAGAGGCTCTTTATTCATTTAGTTATTCACTCATTCAACAAAATATACTAAAAACTGAAGCTACAAAGGAGAAAAACACAGACTAGGAGCTGTTAATAAAAATAGGAACCCCTGTTCAGACTATTGTTGCTAAAATTAAAACAATACTAAGTCCCAAGTACCTAGAGTATGTGGAGAATTGCATTCAGGATTGATTGTTTGGGGTTCATTTCTTAATCAGCAAAGTGATTTGAATTCTTCTCATGTAACTGTCAACTAAACAAAATTACAGGCCCAACTGACCAATGTAATGCAAGTTACTACTTACAAAAACAGTGGCCTGCATCCTCAAGGTTCCTGTGAATGGTTTCTGAAGACAAATTTGTCCTAAACAGTCAGCGATGCACAATACATCTCTAGACTTAAAAGAAATGAATACTGTAGAACTTCAAAGTGCATTTTCATCTGCCTACAGGAACTCATTTCTTTCAGTGAAGGCTGAGATTATGTGATTACCCCAAAACAAGAACATAGTACAGAAAGAATAATAAGCTGTAATGGGAGAACTGATGGCAAAAGGGATATTTATTAAGCAAAACAGGATGGGGGATTTGAAAGAAAGGGAAGTAATTTGAAAGGCCATTTTGTTGTTCAGTTTAAGAAAATTCTAAAGTTTAATCTTGCTGATGGACTAGAGGATATTAAGAAAATGTTGAATGAGAGAGTAAAAAAGAAACTTAAGTCAACCAAAAAAAATGGAGGGGAAAGAAATTGCATTCTTCCTAAAGTACTTTCCCTTCAAAGGAAAAATTGGGGTCGGAGGCACGGGGGCATTTGCTGGGCAGTAAGAAGTGAGATGCATTTCCCTTCCCTCAATCAAAGTCTTTACCAGTGTCCCAGGCTTGAGAGTAAGAGGTATATCTCACACAAATAAGCAGATGGGTCTTTCTCAGTTCTGAATCACTCAATTTGCCTCCAGTTTTCCAAAGTCACTTGCAAAAGGCATCGTCATGAAGCCATTCACTAATGATCCCCAATTCACTAAGCTTAGAAGCCTAATTTATATACAGGAAACTATTTGGACTTTTAAGGTAATTTTCTCCTCTTAAGACAAGGGACATCAAGCCTTTCCCAGCACATGACCAAAACAAAACAAACACAAACTCAAAAATCAAGGGAGAATCACAGTCATTAGAAAATGAAGTAAATTTGGACTTCCCTGGTGGCGCAGTGGTTAAGAATCCACGTGCCAATGCAGGGGACACGGGTTCAAGCCGTGGTCCCGGACAATCCCACATGCTGCGGAGCAACTAAGCCTGTGCGCCACAACTACTGAGCCCGCGTGCCACAACTACTGAAGCCCATGCACCTAGAGCCCATGCTTCGCAACAAGAGAAGCCACAGCAATGAGAAGCTCACGCACCGCAATGAAGAGTAGCCCCCGCTCTCCGCAACTAGAGAAAGCCTGCACGCAGCAACGAAGACCCAATGCAGCCAAAAAATAAATATTAATTAATTAATTAATTTAAGAAAAAAAAGAAAATGAAGTAAATTTGCCAGCCTAATCTCACAGCTTAGCGTGTCTGCAGAGCCAGTTTCTAGTCAAAAAGTAGGGTAATACCAGTTTGTGAGTGGAATGTTAAAATGTAACTTATGGCTTGACTGCATCACAACACTAAGGGTGATCCATTTTAACTTTGCTTTAAATGTTAAAGCAAAGGTTTCAGGGTTAGCTTTTTGCTGTTGCTTTTTTTTTTAGTGAACTATAAGGTGGCCCTCACCAGAATTTGTTTGTTGCTCAGCTGCTTGGAGTTTTTTGGAGAAGTGTTTCATTACAAGCTCGATGGCTATAAGATTAGTAAAACTCATCTGTCCCAGACCTTGAATGCTGAGCTAAGATTAGGCTTTAAGTCACAAGCAGTGGGAGCCCCCCAAGGTTTTCGTACAGTGAAGTTGTGACCAGAAGAGTGACAGAAGTTTCTGGCAACAGTGAGTGGGATAGATGAGTGAGACAGCGAGAGGGTGGAAATAGAAAAGTGAAGTCAGGAGATTAAACTGTGAAAAACGTACAAGAAAAAGCGCATTAGAAAAAGCGCATTTCATAGCTGTAAGAATCAGGGGCCGTTGTTGCTATTTCTTGGCTGGTGTGGAATCATGTCGCCTGGATCTTGAGATGAGCACAGCTACCAGGACTGGGGAGAGAGAGCACCCTCTCTCCTAGGCGTCACACCCGACTTGTGGCCCCCCTTTCTCTCAGCTGACAGGAGCCCCTCTACACTCGTGGTGAAAGGGTTGGTGGGGATGAGCAGAAGTACAAAGAGGGGGAGCACCAGATAAGCTTTGCCTGCCTGGAACCAAAATGGCGCCAAGGAGGCACCATGAGGAAGTGAAGCAGGGGCGGTGGTTTCAAGTCTGCCTCTCTCCAGCTGCCTGTGCATCACCTCGCACAGGTCTCTTTGCTTTTCTGGGCCTGAGATGCCTCATCTGTAAGACAGAAAGGCTACCATGGATGATTATCATGGTTCTTTTCAGGTTGAAAATGTATAACACCAGCAGCGTATTATTAAAGATGCATTTCACGGACCATATTCAATTCAATTCAATTCCAGCGTGGACCACTGTACAAAATGCCAAAGCTCCAAAGGGCTTGATTTCCTCTGTTTATTTTTTCTCCCTCTGTTTCTTGTATTTTTCCATTATTTTTCTGATAGAGTATTTTTCCCCTGTTCCATTTGTTTCTTCATTTTCTGGTGGCAGCAGGGAAGGGGCTGTTTCAATAAGACAAGAAACTGAGATCACCTGTTTATTGACAAGACAAGGAGAAGCCAGGGCCTAACCAGCCAGCTCTTTTCCACATCATTCTGCTGGTGACCCTCAGCCCAGCACCAGCAAGAAGAGGAAGTTGAACTCACCCTCCCTTCTGACTTTTTTTTTTTTTTAATCACTGCTTTCTCCACCAAGCTGCAGGCTTCCAGATGTTCTAGGCAACTCTCTCCCTCACTGCCTGCAAGCCAAGCAAGGTGATGGTTGTCACCCCCTTTACCCTGGGAAAAGTAATAAAGAGAGAGGCGTTTTTTACAAGTCTTGCTGTAGTTTAGATTGACAATAACTAATATGCACACGCACATGTACACACACAGTCCAGCCTCCTATCTGCAACTGCCTCTGTTTAAGCTTGGCTTCCTCAAATCCAGCCAGTCAGCAGGGCCATGGAGGCCTCACTTCCAAAGGACCGGACACTGAATTAGTCACTTGTCTTTTAGTCCCTTGAGCTACTATTGCATTTGAGAGGCCTCAGCTCCTTGTCTTGCTCATCTCAGCTGAAGCTGAGCTCAGGGTCTCCCCTATTTTGCTCCTCTACCCCACTCCCACCCCCAGCCCAGGGCTTCCGACCCACTACTTCGGCGTCTCACTTCCTATGCCAGTCTGGTTAACATTCCAAGGGCAACTTCATTATCTCAAAAGGAAGAGAACCAGGATAGTATAGGAAGTGAGAGTCTATTTCTCCTGCTCCTCATAGGCTAAGGAGACTAGAGATTTCCTCCTAACAACCCAGGATTCTGCAATGAGAACCAGATTATTGGGTGGCTAGAAATATTTTAAAAATAAAAACTTGATACCCAAGAAAGGCCTATGTGGATCTACATAGGGCCCAAAGCTGGAGTGATAAGGAAAGATTTAGTTGCCAAAAAAGTACTATGGGAAGTATAAGTTACTATTAGAATTAGAGGAGGCAGTTGGTCCAGCCCTGTCTCCTAGAGTAATAACAATAATATCTGTATTTTAATCCAGTACATACCAGGCACTTCATATATTGAATACATTAACATGAATTAGCACAATAATCCTATAAGGTAGGCATTTCTATGTGCATTTTTTAGATAAAGAAACCAAGGCTCAAGGACTTCCCTGGCGGTCCAGTGGTTAAGACTCCGCACTCCCAATGCAGGGGGCACGGGTCCCATCCCTGGTCGGGGAACTAAGATCCCGCATGCTGAACAGTGCAGCAAAAAAAAAAAAAGAAAGAAAGAAAGAAAGAAAGAAAAGAAAAAGAAACCAAGGCTCAGAAAGACTATAAACTTTAACAGGTGAGGCAGAGACTCTAACACAAATCTGTCTGACTTCAAAGACTATAGCCTATTACTTTTGCAAAAGGATAAACTGCTAAAACCTAAACTTGATGAAATAAAACCAAAGCCAGTGAACTGGAGATAGACCTCCTGGGTCCTGGGACTACTGCCTGTAACCAGCAGTGTGACCCTGGGCACATCTTTTAGGTTACACTTTCCTTGTCTATGAAATGAGTTTCGGATCCAATTATTTCTTCCAGCTCCAGCACCTGGGAGTGTGCTTTCTAGTCCCTGCATGTCTCTTTCACAGGAGCCAGCAGCTAAAATCTTATCTCAGCACAATAGATCTCTAACAACAGGAAGTGCCACTTCAGAGGCTCTGGAAATGACTCAGAAAATCATTCTGTTCTCCAAAGAGAACCTATAATTTATATGACTGTGATTACCCACTGGTCAGGGCCAGCCTAGGTAATATTCAGTGCTGTTTATTCCACCAGCATTCCACTCCACGGCATTCTGATGACATTGGAGAGAGGATCTGTGCCCCGTTTTTTGTCACCCATGTGTTAAAGGGGACAGTGACTCAAAAATGAAACAGGGTAAAAGGTCCATATTACAACCCACACGTACCTCTTATGTGAAAACCCATTACGAGAACATGTTAATGGTAGGCAGGGCTGGGGTTATTTACTAGCAAGGAGTCTTCATTTAATAAAAGGAATCACCAGGATTCCTAAATAGTGTATCAAGTTCAGTCTGTCAGAGACTGAACTTGATGGAGTGATAGATACTAAATCCAATGCTGACTGAATGCAGATCAAAACCAAAGTGGGAACGTGTGTTATTTAATGTGAAAATAAGATATCCTGTTTGCAAAGCTTTGCTTTACACACAACCATTAGGAACCAGTATTTGCTGAACTGATGTGAGAGTACAGTTTGTATGGCAGAAGGCCCACAGGTATGAATCTATGCAGCGGGGTGAGGGAAGGAGAATGGAAAGTGGAGGTAAGAGGTGACGGAGCCCCATTTTTCTGCTTAGAAAGACATCATGGAAGTAAATATTGCACTGACTTTTTAAAAAACTAGAAGGATGTTGCTAGAAGAGAGGATGATACATGGTGCAATTCTTTGAGTTAAACAACCAAAAGTGAAGCTTCATCTAAGCCATGTAGAATATTAATAGGACTCCTTTGGTCAACATGTTAACAATTAAAGAGAGTTTGACAAGCAAAAACAATATTTCTTGTAGCAAGGCCGGCAACCAGACAATGCCAACATAAACAATATTTCCCAGGAGGAATCAGGAAATCTTATTACTGCCTCTGTGGTTTACCATGTCCTGACCCACAAACAACAATACATTATCAACAACACACTGTGGATAGCCTTTTAAAGTTTATATCACTTTTCCACATGGCATTTCTTATTTAATCCTCTTCACAACCCTGCAGGGTACACAGAGCGAATATACTATCTTCATTTTGTAGACAAAGAAACTGAGGTTCAGAAAGGTAGAATGACTTGTCTAAAGACACACAAGTTTTCTGCAATAGATTAGTCTAATACCCTAGGCTTCTGACTCAGTCCAGGGCTCTCTCCACAATACCCCAATAAGATCTGAGGCTTGGGGCGCCCCCAACTATATCAGTTTAAGTGGAAAACAGCTTATATATTTTGTGTGAGGTGCAGACATAGCAACTTCTCACACTGGGATGTTTGTAAATCAATTAACAAATATTTGTGGCAAGAAGTTTGCTAGGTTGTATATTAAACCTGAAAAAGACTAAAACATAGGTCATGTCCTCAGGGAGCTGACAGCTGTGGCGCCTAGACTGTGAAGGGACTTGAGGCCACAAGATGTATTATCAGAAGTAATATTAGCATCAATTAAGGCTCAGAGAATGAAGAGGTGAGTCAGAAGAAAAAAATGGGAGAGCGAGGGGAAGAAGGGTTATAAGACCCAGGACAGGGCACTAACGCTTAAGGACTTGGTTTTGAAGGTACACGCAGGAAGGACTGTAGATTTAGGCCCTCTGGAAGAGGGGACTTGAAACTGAGACCCCTACACAGATCTAGGACCTTCAAAGTACCTCATTCTCAGTGAAAGGAGAGACAAGAAAAATCCTACCCACTCCATCAATGATCATCAAGGGAGCTTGTGTCTGCCCAGAGCTCTGAATAGAGAACAAAAAAAGTCTTGCCTGAGAAATCAAAACCTCAGCCTTTCCACACAAGGGTGGAGTCCAGATTCACACTGCTCACTCAGTATGAGAATCCCAAGGCTGGGAATTTAACATAAAAATTGGGCCACAAATACCCATGAGGCACCTGGCAGAAGAAAAATGCAAAAAACTCTGGAAGGATACTCCCACAACTCAGGCCAGACAGGATATCCTAGATAAAACAAGCTCCACTGAAGTTTGCTCACAATCAAAAATTTAAAAACAGATAAAGAATGACTCCCCCATGAGTCAGAATGAGTAAACACAGAGAACTGGAGGTTTTCCCAAGAACCTAAGATAATAGAAAATCTGAAGGAGACTGAAATAAATGTGTTTAAAATAATTTAAAAACCAAAAGAAAGTGGGGAGGGGACCACAAAGAAAGAACAAGATGTCATGAGAAAAAAAATGAATTTGAAAAAGAACCAATTGAATTTTTAGAAGTGAAAATATGGTCACTGAAATTAAAGCCTAACGAAGAGATAACACATAGCTGGAGAGAGAATCAGTGAATTGAAAGATTTTAGGCAACTGCACAGGATGCAGTAGAGAAAGATAAAAGAGCTGGATATATGAAAACACCATTAGAGATAAGAAGAATGAAATGAGAAGGCCAAGCATTTATCAAGTAGGCATTTTAGAAAGAGAAATCAGAAAAAGAAAATATGTAGGCAACAATGTTTGAAAATATAATGCCTGGGAATTTTCCAGAATTTCATAAAGATATGAATTCTCAGGTATAAGGATAGCCACCTGTTCTGAGCAGGGCAAATAAAAATAAACCCATACCTAGATACATGTAATAAACTTCAGAATGCCAAAGACAAGACAAAAAAATCCTAAATGTACACAGCAAGCATAAAAAGATTACCTAGAAAAGAACAGTGGAATCTAAGCATACTTTTCAATAGCAACAATAGAGACCAGAAGACAGCAGAATAATAATGTTCAAAATGCTGAGGGAAAATAACTGTCAATTAGTATTCTATACACTTTTAGAGTAAGGCTGAAATAAAGATATTTTCCAACAAATATTAGGATACTTACTCACTCAGAGACCTTCAATAAAAGAACAACTAAAGAATATTCTTCTAGGGCTTCCCTGGTGGTGCAGTGGTTAAGAATCCGCCTGCCAATGCAGGGGACTCGGGTACAAGCCCTGGTCTGGGAAGATCCCACATGCCGTGGAGCGACTAAGCCCGTGTGCCACAATTACTGAGCCTGTGCTCTAGAGCCCGTGAGCCACAACTAATGAAGCCCGCGTGCCTAGAGCCTGTGCTCTGCAACAAGAGAAGCCACCGCAATGAGAAGCCTGTGCACCACAACCAAGAGTAGCCCCCGCTCACCGCAACTAGAGAAAGCCTGCGTGCAGCAACGAAGACCCAACGCAGCCAAAAATAAAATTAATTAATTAATTATTTAAAAAAAGAATATTCTTCTAGAGGAAGAATATTGAGACCAGAGGAATAATGAGCAAAAAAGGAAACTGGAAACTTGGGTAAACCTAAAGAAACACCTCCACACCAGTGAGAGGCCCGAGTACCGCAAAATAAATAAATAAATAAATAAACAAAAATAAAGGATAATGGCCAAGGCAGTGCAGACTTAAAAACAAGGTAGGAATATAATAGTAGCCAACAATAACACTGAAGAGTGAAGGAAATCAGTAAGAGCAAAAGGAGTTAAAGGCACTTGTTTCATGTAGAAAGTAAGGAAAGATATTGACTAGCTTCATATTTTAGGTCAATAAATTAAGGGTAACTAACAAAAATAATAGATGGTATATAATCAAATGAATAAAAAGGAAAATGTATTTTTTATTCATTTGATTAAAAAAGGGGTAAAGTGGAGAGCAAAAAAAAAAAAAAAAAAAAAAAAAAAAAAAAAAAAAAAAAAAAAAGACATGGTAAATACATAAGACAAAATAATATAGGGGAAATAAATCTAAATATTCCAGTAATCCAAAAGTATAAACATATTAAATGAGTAACTTTAAGGTTCTAGGGTGGATTTTTAATATTTTATTTAAGGGATATACTTGAAAAACTAAAGACATAGAAAGGTCTAACATTAAGGGCTAGAAAAATATAATCAATATTTTTCAAATACTAACAAAAAGAGGATGTTATAGCTCTTTTAGTATCATATAAAATAATTTTAGTATAAAATATAAACAAAAATGATAGTAACATAATGATAAAAGGAAAAACTTATCAGGAATATATAATAATTCTGAACCTGTATACCCCTAACAATATAACTTCAAAATATATAAAGCAAAAGTTATCAAATACATAAAATTCCCAAATGTGAAAAGCTATTAAAAAATTTTAGATGTAACATAGTAAATCAACAATACTTCCATAAAAAATTATTTGTTTTGAAAAATAATGTTTAGATAAACATATAAAATAAAACTTTATTGTGTCAGAGTAAGGAAAGATTTCTTACATAAATCACACACACGCACATACACACACACACAGCATATCATAAGGGAAAATACTGATAAACTGACTACATTAACATTAAAGACTTCTGTACAAAAGACACTATTTAAAAAAAGACAAGTCACAGAGTCATTATAGCATTATGAGCTACATATGACATATTAGAATGCAGAGTGAATGTTAAGATAGAAAAGAACACTAGCTCTCATAGCTCATTTCTTTCTTATATGTGTAAGAATAAAAAAAAGTTTAGGGAACTGGCTGGTACTGTTTTTTACAGGTCAGTACTACACAGTTAAATGTGTATGTGGATGTGTGTGTGTCTTTTCTGTTATGTATTGTTCTAGACACATGGTGGAAGTGGTTATATATGTGACTCAGACAATATCAATGTATAGACTAAATAAAATAAGTCAAACAGATTAACTGAATATAATATTTCACTGGAAATTAAAAACACCATCCAGCTATGCTCAGGATTCCCTTCTGTTATGGAGAAGAGCTGCAAATGCTAAGACACTCCCTGCTCTTGGTATGGTTTTCCATAAACCAAAACTTTGGTCCATCATGTGCAGATTATGAGGGGCTCTGTGGAGAGGCAATGCTTGTTTTGTTTCTCAGGGAAGAGGCTCACCTCCCAGTTAGTTGACTTCTTTTGGTTTTTTAACATAGAAGTTGTTTTAACCAAAAAATTTTTGAAGAGCACAGCCGTACTGGATAAAGAAAACCCAATCCCCATAGCTCCTTTTTTTGGAGTAAAATTTCTCTCCTCAGTATTTTCACAAGAATTGGGAGACTTAAAGCATTATTCCAACTAAATCCTCTTTTGAAGCAAATTTTACGTTAGCTATCAGAGGTAGAGAGAAACATCACAGGAGGTCTACATTTGCCAGGATATTTTAGCACCTTCCATTTTAGATTCTGAAAACCATGCTTCACTGGAAAGAAAAATCTCTGTTTAATTTGAGGATTCTGTCAGCAAAAGAAGTGCAAGAGCTGTAAGTCTCCTTGACACCACGATAAAATGAACTTTTAACAAAAAAGAAAAGAAAGGAAAGCCACAGATCTACAGAAGATACAGTCAATGCATTTAACTATCAGAGAATTAGTATAAATCACATGTATTTTAAAATTCCTACAGATGTATAAGAAAAGAAACAACAGCACAGTAGAAAATGGGAAATGATCAGGAACAAGCAATTCACAAAAAAGGAAACCCATGCGGTAAAACAAACAAAGAAAAAACATGAAAAGACCTACTTAACAAATTGAATAATCAGAGAAATGCTGAACACATTAAACCCACTGAAGGCTTTTCAAACCTATCATATAAGCAACAGTTTTAAAGCCTGATAACACTAGGTGTTGGTGAGGATGTGCAGAAACAGAAGTCTTGCACGTTTCTGATGGAAGTACCAATTTCTGCAACCATTTCAGAGAGCAGTTTGGTGGCTCGCTAGTATTTAGTAAAGTTAAAGGTCCCCCCACTTTATACCCAGCAACCCAACCACACACATGGAAGGAGACACACTGAAAGGATGTTCCCTGCAGCATGGTTTGCATTCGTGAAAAAAGAGGAGCAACCAAACTGCCAGCATTAGGAGAATGAGTAAATAAATCAGTAGATTTGTACAGTAAGATATTACACATGAACGAAAATAGATTACCTAGACCTAGAGACAGATCAACCTCAAAATTAAAAATTTAAGTGAAAAAGCCAGTTGATACGATTTTTAAACATTTTGAACACAAACACAATAATCTATAAGAATACAACTTAAGTGGTTAAAAAAAAACATCCATGGGAATGATGTGTACTATCTCCAGGATAGTAGTTACCTCTATGGAGAAAGATGGAAGAGATGAAATAGGAGAGTCTTAGCTATTAACTGGTACCTTTTATTTATTTTCAGAAAGAGAGATCTATAGCAAAATTGGTAAAATCTGTTAAATAGGAGTGGCTATCATATTGCTTTCTATACTTTTACGTATGTCTGAAATATTTCATAATTTAAATTTTTTTATGTTTTGTTTTAAAATTTGAGGCACTGTGCCTAGTCCCATATCAGAGCAGCAAGATGGCCTCACTGAGGTTGGGGGATTTGAGAAAAGTCTTCTTAACAATTCATGAGAGAGTGGAGGGAATTCCCTGGCAGTCCAGTGGTTAGGACTCTGCACTTCCAATTCAGTGGGTACAGGTTCGATCCCTGGTCGGGGAAATAAGATCCTGCATGCCCCACAGTGCGGCCATTGTCAAAGAAAAGAATTCTCAAGTCCCAAGAGAAAATAATTTTTTTAAAAAGAGAGAGTGGAATTTTGGAGGTCACAGTCCTACAGAGAGAGATGAGGGATGAGACCATCAGGTACCCCAGGCAGGGCTCTCGCACACCTTGACCAGCCCAGTCCGATCCGTGTTTGTTTCTTCAGAGACTGGAGATCCCAGCAGCTACAGCCACAGGTGCTCTGTCATGGAAGGAAGGTCCTGGTCCCAGTGGATGACTCAGCCTGGCCAGAAAGTTGGCAGAGACTGAGCTGGTCCTTCTCACCTCTGAAATGCCAGTGGACTGAAAGGGTTCATTTCGATTTGGTTGTTAATTACACACTGTGTGAGACTGGAATCTCACCTAACAAAGCCAACCATAGTCTGGCCTCCCAAATTCAAGAGGGGAGGGGGGGCGGGGGGAGAAACTCCGCATGTGTCAGTTGAATCTATTTGCTTGTTTTATAGCCCAGGTATTAGAATTAGTAATTTTTAAAAAAAATCTGTGGCATTCAGCTAGAACAGGGATTAATCAATATCCCATTCTTGAGTCAAGCAACCTAATGAGCGTTCAAGGGCGAAAAATTGTTTGCTAGAGAAAAGGAAGGAACAAAAAATTACTCTGTGAATGCTACATCCCTTACATGAAAACAATTTTTAAACTGGTATAATGGTAGGCATGTTAAGGTGGTAGACTATAATCTTCTTCCTACTTTCTAAATTTTTTACAGTGATAGTTACCAATTTTATAGTAACAAAGTTTTTAAGAAAAAAAGAGTGACACTGTATTTCTGAAATCAGAAATACAGTTCTATTGTATTTCTACTGATTGAGAGAAATAGATCTTTTCTGGTACCCAGAAGAGAATCTTACAATCACTTAAGAAATCAATTTGAATTCATGACATTCCACCTTTCTAAAAGAGAAAAGAATTGCATTCTATCTTCTCCCCCTGAACAAATTTAAACATTGAAACAACCCTGTGAAATCACTAATGTTCTGTTTAAACAGGCCCTTTATCAGCATTAATACTAGCAATTGGTAGAAACACATTAATTAGTAATTTTGTGAGGTACAAGTTTAGAAAGCACTGTATGTCACTTGTGGTTTTTACGAAACAGACTTTCATGCAATTAGACTCCTATATACACCTCCCAGGGCCGTCATTTAGCCAGGCAGTTACTAGCATGAAAATCAACAGTTCCCCACAGAAAAACATAATTCAAAAAAACACATGCACCCCAATGTTCACTGCAGCACTATTTACAATAGCCAGGTCATGGAAGCAACCCAAATGCCCACTGACAGATGAATGGATAAAGAAGATGTGGTACATATATACAATGGAATATTACTCAGCCATAAAAAGGAATGAAACTGGGTCATTTGTAGAGATGTGGATGGACCTAGAGACTGTCATACAGAATGAAGTAAGTCAGAAAGAGAAAAACAAATATCACATATTAATGCATATATGTGGAATCTAGAAAAATGGTAGAGATGAACCTGTTTGCAAGGCAGAAACAGAGACACAGACGTAGAGAACAAACATATGGACACCAAGGGGGGAAAGGGGGAGTGGGATGAATTGGGAGATTGGGATGGACATATATATACTAATATGTATAAAATAGATAACTAATGAGAACCTGCTGTATAGCACAGGGAACTCTAGTTCACTTCGCTGTACAGTAGAAACTAACACAGCACTGTAAAACAACTATACCCCAATAAAAAAGAAAATCAACAGCTCACATTCTTTAGCTGAACAGGGCCACACACAGGGAGAACTATTTATATCAGGACTACGCACTATTATAACAGGACGGAATTGCCACCCCTTCTGCTTAGGTGTAAGGAGAAGCTTAAACAAGCCATTCTTATACTATAACCTTATATTTATAGCCAGTGAAAAAGCCCAGTCATTGAAATCCAACTTTGTAATTCTCCATTGAGAATGACATTATAAGAAAAACATCATGTTTAACTCTGTCATTTGACATTTTTCATACCAAGTGCGTGTGTTCCCTATTTGAATTTCAGCCACAGTCTTATCACTGAGCTACTCACATCTACCATGGTGATCTGAAAATAAAACTGGCTATTTGCCCAGATAGTGTACAAAACACAGCAAGTTAGAAGTAGAATGGGGATTTAGAATTTGAGAATTGTAAACCTGAAAGGGAATGTAAGTAGTTAATCCCTCCCACCCTGCCTTTTTATTTTCTAAATTAAGAATACCAAGGTTCCCAGCAGTTCTGCCTGAATTGGGTTGGTGCAGTTTCCCAGTGACTTGAACACAGGACAAGGTAATATGAGATGCCCTAGGGGAGCTCCTCCCTGTATTCCAGACTTATCCTTCTTGCCCCCATTGTGTAGTACAACCCAATTTCCCCTTGGCTGTCAGGACCAATCAGCCCAGCCAACACAGTAACCCCCTTCCTTCCCTTTTGATTCAGAGACATGAATATTACCCAAGATTACAAAACTATTCAGTGGGAAAGAGAGGACTAGAATTCAGAATTCACTCTTGTCTCTCAACAGATAGTAATTAAACAACATTTACTGATGCTTACTGTAAGTCCTGCATTTTCTAAGCAAGTTCCATGGAGCATCTCTTCTAATCCCTACAATAGCCCTTTTAGGGAAGATGCTATTATTACCCCCATATCACAAAAGGAAAAACTCAAACCGAGATGTGGAGAGCTCAAGTTACAAGGTCACACAGCTGATCAGTGACAAAGCTGGGATTTGAATGGAGGTGGTCAGATGCCAGATCTCCACTCTTATCCACTAGGTCTTATTATTTCCTTCCCATCTATGTCTCCCAACCCAATGCCACCTCCACTACACGGGCTCAAAGGGGTCCCACCGCTTCATTTCCAGCCTCAGCACCCAGCACGGAGTCTGACACAGAATCAGCGCTTGGTTAGAGTTTGATAAATAGGATTGAACTATTCTAGGTAACAAAATTAGGCAACTCCAGAGGCACTGTTCAGTATGGAATTACATAACTCAGGAACAGTGACAAATTAAGGCTGATTGAAAACTTCCTGGCCTGAAGCCATGATATGATAAATCATAAAAGGTTTGGTTTGTGGGTTTGTTTCTTTTTTTTTTTTAATTAATTAATTTATTTATTTTTGGCTGCATTGGGTCTTCGTTGCTGTGTGCGGGCTTTCTCTAGTTGTGGTGAGTTGCTCCGTAGCATGTGGGATCTTCCCAGAGCAGGGCTCGAACCTGTGTCCCCTGCATTGGCAGGTGCATTCTTAACCACTGCGCCACCAGGGAAGTCCCTGGGTTTGTTTCTTTAGTACTTCCAATGTGCCTGGACTGTACTAAGCACTTCACATACATCATTTTATAGCATTGTTCACAAGCACCCTGTAACGTAGGTGCTGTGATTATCCCCAGTTTGCACAGCTTGGCGGGCTGGAGTAACTTACCCAAGACCATGCACTAGTATGGGGTAGAGACAAACTTTTAACACAGAAATGTTTCATTCCAAAGTGTGCACTTTTCTACTATAAATATAAAATATGTGTTAATCCAGCCATTTTGACTATTTTTTCCCATGTGGTGACCCACCATTTACTGTGCTGATGTTGAAAAAGAGGATTAATATCTTCCTTGAAGAGCAACCCTGTTATATCAAACTTGTGTGGCATCCTCCAGGGCACTAAGTGATTCACTGAAATGTGCACTACAAAAATAGCATGACAATTAAAACCCACCCCTACAAGGAGCCCTACATACATTATCCCTTTTAGTCCTCACATCCAAGTAGGGATGATTAATAGTGTTTACAAAAGAAGATCTGAAATCCAGAGAGGCAAAGGTGCTTTGCCCAAGGGCACACAGAGCAGCAATGGAAGCCAGAACTAAGGGAATGCAATCCTGCGGACTTCCCAACTTGCCATACTGCCTCCCGGCATCTAACCCCAGTCCTTATACAGGCTGCAGGCCGTCCTGAGCCCCATGGGACATTAGTTATCTATATGAGAAATGGGCTGTGATCCCAACCATTTATGAATATCATATCTTAAATATATGTTGTTAGCTAAAGTCTGAAGGTACAAAAACTTTCGAATGGCATGCCTTAAAAGGTAATATAATTCAATGCTTCCATTTTACAACTGAAGAAACTGAGATCCAGAGAGGTGAACCGTCTTTTAATTCAACCAACAGTTATAGTACACCCACTTCAGGCAGAACTTTGTGCCAGCTCACACAGGGTAGACACGTTAGTAAAGGAGATAAAACAAATATGCCAATTATTAAAATAACAGGCAGAAGAGTTATAAGTTGCCATCCTCTAGGAATCTCTTCTAAGCAGATATAAAAAATGTGGTCAAAAATGTATATGCAAGCAAGTTCATTTTGCATTATTTATAATAGTAAAAACTTGATAGAAACCTAAATGCCTAACAGTACCAACAAGAGATGAATGATTATGTTAATTATGGCACAACTATATCATGAAACATTGAATAACCATTCAAATCATATTTTATAAGACTATTTAATGATCTGAGCAAATGTCCATAACATAATAAGAGGTGAAAACAACAGAATCCTATATTGTATGTACAGTTTGAGCATAACTTGGAACATTTTGCACCAAAATGTTAACAGTGGCTAATTCTAGGCGAGAGACATTGCACAGGCTGCCCATTTATGGAGAGGAAAATGCTGAATGTCAGTTAAAATGCAGTTTCAACATGGCCCTTTGGACTTCGTACTAAACAAATGAAACATAGGCATAGAAGAGAAAATACCGAATCAATAAACCCCGACAAAAATCATTTCTCCTTAGCTTAAAAAGCCAGGAGCTGCCATCTGGCTCATGGTTAATTTCGTTCTGGTCATTCTGAATTGTGTTACTGACGTCATGGCTGTGCAGTGCAATCAATACTCTAATCACTCCTAGCCATGCCCAGCACAGTCCTTGGACAGAGGAGAAGAGTTTATCCTCTTCTTGCTCTTGTCCTCTTTTTTTTTTTATTTTTTAGCTCTGAAATCTGCAGTTTTCCCCAATGACTGACTATCAAAGTCACACCACGGAGGGGTTAAAAACACCGGAGGGAAAGTTACTGGAAGCATGTGCACCAGAATATTCACAGTGCCATCTGTAGACAGTGGAATTCATGGTGATGGATGTTGTTTCTTTTTATTTTACCATATTTCTTAAGATTTTTCCAACTAGTGTGTATTAATTTTGGAATGAAAAAACATCAAATCATGCAAAAAAAAAAAAAACCTTTTATCAGTGGCTTGGGCATCAGAGCAGTAGCAGGAGAATTGGTGTCCAGGGTTGACTCTAGTGCCAATGTTTGCAAATAAGTAATTTAAACACAGCAGCTGCCACTACAGACAAACTTATTCTTCCAACTGTTCCCTGCACTCTGGCTGCTTTTAGTTCCCCAGAGCTTCCTCATCTCTCCATAGCCTCTAATTATTTTCCATCAGACATTTCCACTTTCCTTGAATATATTACATGGGGCATTTGGGTATTAAACTGCCTCTTTCCTAATGGAACAAAAAGGCTTTGCCCCATCATAGAATTTCTAGCATTTGGAAGACTTTCTATTGTTGTTGTTGACGATGATGATGATGAAGTTGGTATTTTTACCTGGAAGCTTCCTTTCCTTACTCTCTTGAATTACACATACAGACCCCTGTCTGTCTTCTCAAATAAAGGTATATGTGTTATATAAATAAGTGATAATAAATTTTTGTGTGCTTCAAAGCTAATCAATGCCTCAGGAGAAACAGAGCAGTTAGTTTCCTGAGGAATAAGAACTTAGGGGAGTACCCTGAGAAAACTGTAATTCAAAAAGAGTCATGTACCAAAATGTTCATTGCAGCTCTATTTACAATAGCCAGGACATGGAAGCAACCTAAGTGTCCATCAACAGATTAATGGATAAAGAAGATGTGGCACATATATACAATGGAATATTACTCAGCCATAAAAAGAAATGAAATTGAGTTATTTGTAGTGAGGTTGATGGACCTAGAGTTTGTCATACAGAGTGAAGTAACTCAAAAAAAAAAATGGTCATGAAGAACCTAGGGGCAAGACACAGACCTACTAGAGAATGGCCCTGAGGACACGGGGAGGGGGAAGAGTAAGCTGGGATGAAGTGAGAGAGTGGTATGGACATACATACAGTACCAAATGTAAAATATATAGCTAGTGGGAAGCAGCCACATAGCACAGGGAGATCAGCTCGGTGCTCTGTGACCACCTAGAGGGGTGGGATTGGGGGGCGGGAGGGTGGGAGGGAGATGCAAGAGGGAGGAGATATGGGGACATATGTATATGTATAACTGATTCACTTTGTTATAAAGCAGAAACTAACACACCGTTGTAAAGCAATCATACTCCAATAAAGATGTTAAAAAAAAAAAAAAAAAGAACTTACAGGAGTACTGAGGATTCACTCTTGCAACAAAATTCACTGATCCCAACAGTGTACCAGGCAGTGTACTTCGGACTGAAGTGGAACCAGAGATGCCAAGATGAACAAAGCCCAAAGTCCAAGCATGTTCCTTGGGAACTCAAGGAAGGGCACCGCCAGTTGGAGAGGGGACCCACAAGGCTTCCAGAGGAGCTGATGGAGCTGGTTCTAGAAAATGAATGTGATTTCCTAAGAGCTGTCAGTGTGAGCAATGGAGGGGCAGTGAGTAGTGGCAAGGCCAGTTCTGTAGGCCAGGTGGCGTGCAGGACAGGGATCTGGAGGGTAATCAAGCTGATGAGCTATGCTGGAAGGCTTGAACTTCATTTCACAGAGCATAAGGAGCTATTAAAAGCTTTTGAGCAAGGAATAACCTGGAAAGACTCATATTTTAGCCATGTGGGAGATGGGCTGGAGAGGCAGAGAAGGAAAAAGGCTGAAGGTACAGAAGGTGCCTTTAGAGAAGTGGTTCTCAATGGGAATATTGCTTCCTGAGGGATACTCTGGAAAGTTATGAGACATTTTAACTGTCAAAATGATTGGAGGGCACACTGGCATGTAGTTGGCAGGGGCTAATAATGCTAGATGTACTGCAATGGGCAGCATAGTCTCACAGAAGGAAGAATTGCCCTGCCTCTCACATGACTCTCAAATGCCCCACTGGACAAACATACAGGTGAAAAACCTGTTGACAATTGTCTGAGCCCAGAACATAATACCATTTTACATGCAAATACTATGCATAAATTTTATATATGCCATAAAGACAGGCATACAGATCAATGGAACAGAATTGAGAGCCCAGAATTAAACCCTTACATTTATGGGCAAATGATTTTGACAAGGGTATCAAGACAACTCAATGAGGAAAGTATAGTCTTTTCAACAAATGGTGCCAGGGCAGCTGGATATCCATATACAAAAGAATCTTATCTCAAACCATATACAAAAATAAACTCAGAATGGATCAAAGATCTAAATGTAAGAGTTAAAACTATAAAAGTCTTAGACAAAAACATAAATATAAATGTTCATGACCTTGGATTAGGCAATAGTTTCTTAGATATGACACCAAAAGCATAAGCAATAAAAGAAAAAATAGATAAGTTAGACTACATCAAACCCAAAAACTTTTGCATTGTAAATGATACCATCAAGAAAGTAAAAAGACAGTCCACAGGATAGGAGGAAATATTTGCAAATTATATATCTGATAAAGATCTAGTATTCAGAATATATAAAGAACTCTTAGGTCTCAATAATAAAAAGACAAATATTCAATTTTAAAATGGACAAAGGATTTGAGTAGACATTTCTCTAAAGGAGATATGCAAACAGATAATAAGCACATGAAAAGATGTGCATTAGTTATTAAGGAAATGCAAATCAAAACCACAATGAAATATCAATTTATACTCGCTAGGATGGCGGTAGTAGAAAAGATGGATGGGGGCTTCCCTGGTGGCACAGTCATTGAGAATCCGCCTGCCTATGCAGGGGACACGGGTTTGTGCCCCGGTCCGGGAAGATCCCACATGCCGCGGAGCGGCTGGGCCCATGAGCCATGGCCACTGAGCCTGCGCGTCCGGAGCCTGTGCTCCGCAACGGGAGAGGCCACAACAGTGAGAGGCCCGTGTACCGCAAAAAAGAAGAAGAAAAAAAAAAAAAGATGGATGATAACAAGTACTGATGAAGATGTGGAGAAACTGGAAACTTCCTATGTGCTGGTGGGAAAGTAGAATGCTGCTGCTGCCTTGGAACACAGTCTGGCAGTTCCTCAAAATGTTAAACATAGAGTTGCCATATGACCCAGCAATTCCACTCCTAGTATAAACCCAACAGACTTGAAAGCATATGTCCAGACAAAAATTTGTGCACAAATGTTCACAGCAACATTATTCATAATAGCCAAAAAGTGTAAACAACCAAAATGGCATCAACCAATGAGTGGATAAACAAAATGTGGTATATCCATACCATGGACTATTATTCAACCACAAAAATAAATGAAGTTCTGATACATGATACAACATGGATGAACTCTGAAAACATTATAAGTGAAATTTATGACACAAAAGGCCACATATATTATTGCATTTATATGAAATACTTGAAAAAGGCAAATCCATAGAGACAGAGGGTAGATTCGTGGTTTCCAGGAGTTGGGGGAGGAGGCAATGAGGAGTTACTGCTCATGGGTATGAGTTTCTTTTGGGGGTGATAAAATGTTCTGAAATTAGACAACTGTGATGGGTATGCAACTAAAAACCACTGAATCATACATTTAAAAAATGAATTTTATGACAGGTGAGTTATAACTCAATTTTTAAATTTTATATGTGCTGAATTTTTCAGAAAGGCAACTAACATACAAATCAAGGGCAAGTGGTATTAGGTTTAATTTGGAAGTTTTCAGAAAATCACTTCACTCACAAACCCTCATCGGTAGTATTTGGATCACCAACAGCCCACAACTTTGTTACTTGTGGCTGCTGAGAGCACCCTGGGCATAGATGCAAGTTTAAGTACTTCATTATATTGTGCTTGAGAATTTACAGTTTGAAGAGCATTTTTATTATAAATTAATTGCCTTCTAGTTCTTCATACTGCAAGGGCATTATATTGATTTTTCTTAAATAATGTTTGTGGGTTAATTATAGTACCTATGAATTTCATGTCAGTAGAGGAATGGGTATGATTCCCCATCACATTAATAATGTAATGTGTGCTATAAAAAAGCTGGCACTGAGGCTAATAGAATTGAGGACCTTGACCTATTTTCAAATCAACCCCTCATTACACACATACTCAGTCACAACCATCATTTAATTATAACCCAAGATCTTCCTCTTTTCTTCATTGAAGCCTTACCCATTAGGCCTCTGCCCCTGTAATTAAAAGATTTCCTGTAAAAAGCTTAAATTGCTTTTCTATCTTTGCTCTCATTCAGACTCCCCATGCCTCCATGGGTTTGGGGTAAGGTGATTTTTCCTGATTGATCTACATATGCTTTCTCCCCTGCTCATGTTTTAAAGTATAGTGTGGAAGTGACCACAGGCACCATTGTTTACTCTCAAAGGATGCAATCTTCATGTCACTGTTCAAGCCAAGTGCCTCTCTGTAGGATGTCAGGTGGGGATAACTGTTGGTATTCTTAATTTCTGAGATCCTAAATAAGTGTCACATTGGGGACATTTAAACAAATTTCCTCAGCTCTGGCTGAGTATAAAACCTGTAGAGGAACAGCCTGGAGAGGCAGAGAAGGGACAGAAAGCCAATGTCCAAATCTGGACCTAAGCTGTGTCGTCTTTAACAAGTCACTTTATGTCTCTAAACCTCTTTTTTTCATTCTTAGTTTAGGGATATTAATGCCTTACTTCCTGCCTTACAGACTTAGGACAATTGAATGTGAAAATATTTACAAAGTGTTTTGCAAGGAATGTCAACTCATGTGTCCATTCCTGTGTTGCCAGAAGTCCTGGCTTGGTGCTGGGGACACTACAGTGCCCAAGACAGACACAGCTCTGCCTTCATGGAACTCAGAGACTAAAAGGGACAAACTCTAATGAATAATGACACAATTCATTCATTTATTCCATGGAGTGTTCAAAAGGAGAAGTGTGGGGTGCTATAACAGCTTATAGAGGTGGGGGATAGGACCAAACTCATTGATAGATCAGAAACGATGCTCAGGTGAGGCCTGGGGGTCAGTAGGAGCAACCTAACCAGAAGTTTCAAGAGTCTGGTCTGTGATTTTGTTTAAAATACGGATTCTTAGACCCCACTCCCAGAGATGTGAAAAAGCCTGAGGAGCTGTGTTTGTGCTTCTGGTTTTTTGAGTTTCCTGGGTGATTTCTCATGTGCAGCCAGATGCGGGAACAACTGACCTCAGCAAAGAGTGGGGAGGATCAAAGCAGGTAAATAGAACAGCTCCTGCAAAGGCCCAGAGGTGGGATTGGGTCTTGCTGCTAGATGCAGACCAACTGCACAGGCAGAGGCATTTTCTGAAAGCTTCTTAGAAATGCAGAATCTCGGGCCCCATCTCAGACTTACCGAGGCAGAAACTGCATTTTAACAAGATGCCCAGGTGATATTTACAACATGTAATGTACCCAGGAGCACTGGGTAGGAGAAGGCATGAACTCTGACTTATATATCTTGGTATTGTTAGCACCCAGTACACATTAGACACTCTGTAAATGCAGCCTGAAGCAAGTTTTACTGATGCAAATTTTTATTTTATGGGAACTGCCAATTTCAGAAGCTGTTAATACTGGCGGGAAATGGGTACAGGCATATGATACTGAGGAGTGTGTAAAGTGCCACAGTCTTTTGAAAGGACAATCTGGCAAAGGCACCAGAACGTAAAAGATGCATACCTAATTAACTGGGCAACTCCACTTCTAGGAACTTAGGGTAAGGGATTATATGTAAATGTCTGCAAAATATATGTCCACTGGGCATTGCTTATGAGAGGAAAATAATGAGAAGAGCTTCAATTTCTATTAAAAGAAGATTAAACTAATTGTTGAACATAGATGTTCCTCTATGATGGAATTACTTCCTAAGAAACCCATCATAAGTCAAAAATGCATTTAATACACCTAACCTACCAAAAATCACAGCTTAGCCTAGTGTAGCTTAAATGTGCTCAGAACACTGGACTTCTCTGGTGGCACAGTGGTTAAGAATCCGCCTGCCAGTGCAGGAAACATGGGTTAGTGCCCTGGTCCGGGAAGATCCCACATGCCGCAGAGCAACTAAGCCTGTGCACCGCAACTACTGAGCCTGCACTCTAGAGCCCGCGAGACACAACTACTGAAGCCCGTGTGCCACAACTACTGAAGCCCGCGTGCCTAGAGCCCGTGCTCTGCAACAAGAGGAGCCACCGCAGTGAGAAGCCCACGCACCTCAACGAAGAGTAACCCCCACTTGCCACAACTAGGGAAAGCATGCGTGCAGCAACAAAGACCCAACGCAGCCAAAAAAAAAAAAAAAAGTGCTCAGAACCCTTGTATTAGCCTACAGTTGGGCAAAATCATCTAACACAAAGCCTATTTTGTAATAAAGTGTTGAATATCTCATGTAATTTATTGAGTACTGTACTGAAAGTGAAAAATAGAATGGTTGTGTGGGTTCAGAATGGTTGTAAGTGTATCAGTTGTTTACACAGAGGCTGACTGCCACTGCCCAGCATCAAGAGACAGTATTGTACCACATACCGCTAACCCAGGAAAAGATGAAAATTCAAAAGTTGAAGTATGATTTCTACTGAATGTGTATCGCTTTCACACCATCATAAGTCAAACCATCGTTAAGTTGGGGAATGTCTGTATTCATAAAATGAGCAAATCTTTGCAGCTCTTTAAAATGATGTATATCTATATTAACTGTCTCGATATCTCTGATACACTAAGTGAAAGAAGATCATAAAATAGTGTCTCAATTTTGTAAAAATATATACATATGTGTGCATGCATGTGTGTGTGGTTAAAAAGAAATAGTAGTAGTTTTAACTTTCTTTTTTAGATCTCTCTAAATTGAAGTTATTTATAATAGGTATATATTGTTTTGTTTCCAGGAGATGGAAAATATTATCACGTTCATAAAAGAAAACAAAACCCTCCACTTCAGAAAGTGGAACCAACTCTATCTGGCTTGTTGAGTCACCGCAGGAGACAGAAGAAGGAGCAGGACAGGGTTCTGATGTCCTGAGGTTGCTGGTTGCTCCATCCAGGGTCTTAGTGCATTGGAATCACCAGGGATCCCCCCATATCACTGATGCCAGGTTCCCAACTCAGACCAATTAAATAGAAATCTCTTGGGAGTGGAACTGGCTATTGTTAGTTTTTGAAGCTCCCCAGGTGACTCAAATTGTTCTAAAAGATTCTAAGGCTGAGAATGTCTGGGGGTCTAACATGAAAGGCCAAGGAGGTCTGTGTATCATCCACCTGCATGTGGTATTATTCATGGTGCTACAGCTCTCACCAACAATACTAGTTCAAGTCCAGCCTTCAGGCAGAAAAAAATGATTTGACAAGTAAAAGCCTGAACCAAATCACCTTCTAGAGCCAGCTGAGTATCAGTGTGAGGGGGCCCCCCTCTGATTGCTTTACTGGTGGACACACCAGGAAACAGCATAGTTTGACAGTGGAATTGCTCCAGGAGGTGGCTTGGAGGTCTGAATGGGAATAGAAAAAGCTTCTGTTTCAAAGTACAGTGCTAGATTTCATATCTTGAGAAGTTATAAAATGCCTTATCCCTTTCTCCTTCTCTATTTGTACTACCACGTGAATTTGTTCCCTCTAAAGAAGTCAGTGGAAATGAGGACACTAATTGACGTCACTGCTCTGAATTTTTAAGTACCATCAGGTTGGCTGTAGCTGCATAACTCAGTCATCATTTGAGATCCACCGAGTCCAGGGTATGTCACAGGGGAATAGGAAGCATCAAGGAGACTCAAACACAGATGCCCTTCCTCCCCGTTCTTCATACCCTTCCTCCCCGTTCTTCAATGTCCTAAAAGAGTCCTCCTCAGTCTCTTCTCAAGCTACTTTCCAACGAACTCCTACTTTCCAGGTCATTGGAAATACTGGCTTGCCCCTCCCCACCAGGAAACATTAGATTCTGCCTCCTGTCTGGGAGTTGGATGAGTCTTGTCTCCAGACAAGACAGCGATCGCATTTTGTGATCAGATGGACAGACTGTTATCTGAAGAAGTCACAGCATTTCTTCTCTTCTGATGCCAGAAAGGATTGCCTGGGTGCTTGAGGCCTGGGTGCACTAGTATTTGAACTTGGGCTTTCTTTGTTGAATAAAGTTCTGTTTTCTCTGTTCATGCCCAACAGTTAAAGTGGGGTTTCCTATTCGCATAAGTCTTAAGTCACTAAAGTAACGCAGAGGAAGGCAAATCAATGAAATGTTAATAGTTATTGAGAGGTTACTGGGTACAAGACACGGTGCTTGGCTCACCATGGGTTAACATAAAGTTGGTTTATTCAAAACTATGCTTTAGAAACATGACAATCTTCCAAACCATACATGATTGTCTATCTTTTCTTTAATAATACTATTAGCTAATGGGAACCTAATCGAAAGAAGTTTTTGTTCTGTTTTGTTTTGGGGTGTTTTTCTTGGTGGGTGAGGAGTTCAAATTAAAGAGCAAAGCTGGAGGTTGATATAACTTTAGTACTTTTAACCAAAGGCTGTTTTGATTTAGGGGCATATATTTTGTTACCAATGGTAAAAGAATTAGGGTGGGTTGAAAGGAGGAATAACCAAGAAGAAATAGACAACAAAATAATAGTTTGAGGTAAGCCCTTACGAATGTTAAGAATGAGTACACTACTTATTACCAAGCTGTTCCAGTTTAGTCAGTGAAACTCTACAGGGCCATGCCACATCCCCCAAACACGTAGCATGATGTTCTGTCTCAAAGTGCTGTTCTACTGTTACGGCATTAATAATAAAGGAAGGGAAAAAGAGACTCTTTGATAAGGGTGGAGGAAGACAGATAGGCTTTCTGATCCCGTTTGGAAAGAGATGAAGAGCCAGGAGAGTGGATGGGGGTCAGAGGCGGGGGTGTATCTCTGGTGACCACAGCACGTGGTTTTAGAGGCTGGTGGCCTGGCTCTTCCACGTTCCAGCTTCAGAACCTTGGATAAATCCTCAGCTTTACTGACACTCACTGTCCTCTTCTGGAAAGGATACCACCACCTTTCTGATTTTTTTTGGAAGTTATTAAAAATGGACTCTACAGCTATGTTTTCCAGTATAATAGCCACTAACCACATGTGGCTATCTAAATTTAAATCATTAAAATTAAATAAAATTTTAAATTCAGTTCTTCAGCTGTACTAGCCACATTTCAAGTGCCCAATAGCCACGTGAGGTTATAGCTACCATACCGGACATCACAAAGAACACTTCATCACCACAGGACTCTGCTGGACATTGCTGCTCTAGATGGGCCACTGCTCTGGAGATACAAATCCTGGGTTCAAATCCCATATCTGCCACTTAGTAGCTGTGTCACTTTGAATAAATGCCTTAATTGTTCTGTACCTCAGTTTCCTCATCTTTCATTTAGAGATGGTTAAAAATAAATCTCCCTCACAGGGCTGTTGTAAGAATTATATATATATATATATATATATAAATATATATATATATATATATAAATCAGTTACATTTGTGCCTGGTACATAGTAAGCATCATATAAGTGGTGCTATTCTATAAGTGAATTGTTACCCAAGATAGGATATGGGCAGCGTCTGGCACATAGAAAGAGATGGGCAAATATTTCTACCTGACATGTGATGAACAGAAAAGGCAGAGAGGGAAGACCCTCTTTTTTAAGCACTATGACTTGCATTTTAGACATATAACCATATGACCTCCCCATTTTTAGCCTCACAATAAAAGACTCTCTTTTTTGTCTATTTTACCCCATATCCATTTGCAACAGAATGAAATCCAGGGTTCAAAATAACAAGGGGACTGTTTTCATCCTTTTATGTGTCCCAAGGGGAGTTCACCCCTTTTTACTTGGAGATTTTCACTAACTAAATAGAATGGGGTCCTAGTCAGACCCAAACCACAGACAGGAAGGAATTACACTCTCAGCCCTTGCCTATGACAGGTGAGACCAATTAAGTGTTCTCAATACCGGGCTCTGAACACAGAGGCTCATTTATTGGGATACTCATCAGTTGTCAAAATATGACACAGAGTTTGACCCACCCTACCCCGCTTGGTGCTAGAGAGACTGTACTTCTTTATGTATCTCATTGATGCAGAATATAGTGAAATGGGTCTTCTGGGGCTGGGTCTGAACACCAGACACCATGGCCTTCTCTTCTGGGGTAGACAGAGAAGAGTAGGTCACATCTGGGCTGGCATCTTCTGGGGAAAGAAGGGAGGTCAAAGGCTCCAGGGCAGCAGGTCCACCAGCCTAGCTTGGAAAAGGGACTTTACACCTTCTACCAAGCTTCAGATCTCAGAGAGGGCAACAGTCTCAGACACATCAGTTCCAAGTACGGGTCAAGGTGCATGGATGACCAATAGCCCAGATGGACCTGAAAGTTTGTAAACCATCTAATCCTCTACCTCAAGGAATATTTGTATTTTTGTTTATATTTGCTAAGTAGATTCTCCCATTTCTTTGTCATGTTGAACGAAAGGGTGTCTTTTCCCCTTCTAAATCACTCTTTCAGCCAAGACATTCCAGCATCATGGCATAATGGTTTCTTGATGTTGACTCACACTGACCAATACATGGTTACTTGTAAATATCATTCTATGATTCCATTTAACAGTAGACCCCATATTAAGGACTAAAAATGTACCAGCAGTGAAGATCTTCTAGAGGATGCGTTCTTCCTTTTAAAATCCCATTACACTAAAGAAGAAGAAGAAAATCACAATAGCTTATTCCTAATAGGAGGTCACCATCAAGCTTGCACACTACTACACTCAACCCATGGCTCTCACTGCTATAAGATGAAATAAGAGTGTTTGAGAAGGAGGACGTGAACAACAGTGTTGAATGCCTCTGACAGGCCAAGGCGGGGAGATGAGGGCTAGAATATGTCCATTGGATTTAGCAACACAGATTACTTCAGCAATGCAGTTTTGGTGGCAGGGAACATACAGAAGGCAGAACAGAGAAGGCCAACGACTGACAAGATATGAAGAAGTGGAGACAGCCTGGAGGACAATAGCTAAAGTGTGGCAGTACCTAAACAGGGCACGGCAGTTTGGGGGAGGAGGGGTGTTTTTACTTGTTTGTTTTGCAAGATGAAACTATCGAGAATAATTCACATTATTAGAACAGTCCAAGAAATTATCAGAATTAGTTGCCTTTGGGGGATGGGGGATAGTCAACCTGGAAAGAAAGAAAACCAATCTAAGAGAAGCCAGGGTCATAGGACTGAGGTATTTGCTTCGGGGGCAGATTCTATCTTCCTGTGTTGGCCTGAGCTTTGTGTAGCAACTGGAAGAATCCTGACTCCAGGCTCCTGGTGATTCCAATCTGCTGTGTAAGGATGATTCTGTAACCAAGTCAGAGCTTTCCTTGGAAATACTCTGAAAATTCTATCTCCCAAGTGAAAAGAGTGATAATGATAATGTTGGCTAATCTCATTCCATGAGGGAAACAGATCCTAAAATAGTTCCCCATAATGGAGATGCATGGAGACATAACTACAAAAACCAAGGATATATCTTCATTGCCAGGAACAGGAGCAGGCTGTTTTGATTTTCAATTAAACATTTTTTCCTGATTTAAAAAAAAGATACATGCTGACCACAGAAAAGATGAAAATAGAAATCATTCCTAATTCTACCACCTACTGATCCCTCCTTTTTTTTTTTTTGCGGTACGCGGGCCTCTCACTGCCATGGCCTCTCCTGTTGCGGAGCACAGGCTCCTGACGCGCAGGCTCAGCGGCCATGGCTCATGGGCCCAGCCGCTCCGTGGCATGTGGGATCCTCCCGGACCAGGTCACGAACCCGCGTCCCCTGCATCAGCAGGCGGACTCCCAACCACTGCACCACCAGGGAAGCCCTGATACCTCCTTTTAACATTTTAACACTCTGCCTTCAGAAGAGAATGAAATTAAATAGTACACTGTACAGTTTATATCCTTTATTATTGTTATAGTTGTTTTAAATTAATATATTCTGAGTAATTTGTTACATCATTAAATATTATTTTAGAACAATATTTTATTGGATGCTTAAAATTTTATTCTTTGAATGCCTCATAATCCATTTAACTCTGTCCCTATTTTTGGCATTTAGATTGTTTCCAATTTTTACCACTATAAATGATATTGCAATGGCCCTTGAAAAAAAAAAAAACTTCTTTTGCACCTGATTATTTTCACATGATAGATTTATTTTCCAAAAACATTTATGTCAATTCACACTCCCACAGTCAGTGTATTGAAGTATCATTTCTTTGACCCATTTCTTTGATCCATATTATTGAATATTTGTATTTGCATTAACAGTTGCTATTTAATGTGCTCTATGAAGAATACATTTGAATTCAAGAACTTGCAGTTTACAAAAATTTTAACTCAACAGCTTGGAAGCAAGCACTTTTAAGTCAAATAGCTTGTAGGTTGGAAATTCCTTTAAAAGTCCCCAAATGGAATCTGGCATTCCTCTGTGAGTTAAGTGCTGTTGGCATTGGAATGTGCTCTCCCAGTTTTCAGATTTCCTAATGAACAGACATGCTGATAGTCAGGAAAGAAACCTGCCTCCAGAGAGGAGTTCTCTGGGCTGTGGATCCAAAGTATACACCAAGGGCCTGCAGATCCATGAACCCTGAGTGGGTGCTATCTTCCAAGTAGACTCAGAAGCTAGAAATGAACAGTATACCCACAGGGCAAAGTGATCTCCATTTTTCAAAAACATATTAAATTCCAGGCTGTCAAAGTGCTCAACTATTTTCCTCCCAGATGAAGGAAAAAAAAAAAAAGCAATGAAGCAAACTAAAAATTATACCTTCTCTTCTATGGTGCATACTCTATAATGTATGAGATATTTACTGCTCTGATTGGGTAAAAGACTGTTTGAAGTCTCCAAGGAGCTATTATACATGAACCATCTATACCAAAAAGTACAACTCTAACCTTAACTAGACATTACTGTTTTAATGTTAAATATTTTAATATTATAATATTGTGGATTTTTAATTCAGTCTTCCCTTGACTTAATTAATATTAAAGGATCAAAAACACAGAAATATAATTTATTTATAACTAGGTAATATAGATAATTTGGTTTTCCAAAGGGATTTGTGAAGGCAGTCAATGAGCTTAATCATTTGTAAAATCTGAGACTTGAATCAAATGATTTCTGAGGTTTTGTGTTCTTTGATGTTATGCACAAAGGGTACTCAACAAAGGAAGTCATCTTACACTGTAATAGATGTCTCAAGAGAACATGGATTATTACAAACTCCTACTGTAAATTATATCTTTTATAAAGAAATATTTTATGCCAAATATTCTTTTTAGCTGTGGAAAAATCTTCATTCTACAAACAACTGTTGATTACCTACTGTTTGCCAGTCCCTGCTATGGTCCCTGGGGATTCAAGAAAGAATGACACAGACAAATCCATACCTTCAAGGAGTTTACAGTCTAGAGAAAGGATACAGACAATGAAAACATAACTAAATAAATGTCAAGTAGGGATAAATTACTCAAAAATAAATGGATGGATACATACATAAGTAGAGGACAGAAAGATAGATAGAGAGACAGATGATAGAACTTGAGAGAAAGAGTCTGAAAGACCAAGGCTACTTTTAGCCCAGATGATCCTGGAGGGCTTCTCTCTCCAGAGGTGACATTTCAGCTAAGACTGGAATCAGGAGAAAAAGAAAGTCATGCAAAGACCTGAGGTAGGAGATTCCAGGTAGGGGAAATAAGTGCAAAGGCCCTGAAGCAACAGAGAATTTAGTGTGTTTCAAGAACGGAGAGGAGGTCAGTGGACCAAAAGGGAGGGTGGCAGGCAATGAACTCTGAGAGGAAGTAGACACCAGGCCGCTTACGGCCCTGTAGGCCATTGTAAGGAACTTGGATTTTATTTTCTTTCCAAGACAAAACCATCTGGGGGGCTTTAAAGAGATCCAAGCCTTCAGGTGTATAACAATCTGTGGCAAGACACAACTTAACATATGCTGAGTTGGGGGAAATCAGAGAAGAGGAGCCCCAAGTGGTTAACATACATTTAACGACAGATGAGATATGAGCTGAGTGCCAAAAGAACATGAACATATGGATACCTTTGGGGAGGGAAAGATGGGAAAGAAGCAAGAAGCAAAGGCTAAAAAGTAAAATCTTGGTAGTCAGTGTGTACTTCATCGTCATGCCTGTCTTCCTGGCCAGCCTGGGAGCTCCGAGAACAAGGGGGGCATCTTCCTCCTCTTTCTGTCTCTGCATCTTGCACACATGATGCCAGACATTTAGTAGGTGCTCTGAACCCATAAAGCAGATGATGTGTATTGAAAACTGTACAAACCCAGAGTAAAGAGGGGTTGGGTATGTGGCGTCAGGCTTTGCTGAGAACCGAAAGTTCATGAGGCACGTATAATAACCTACATCGATAAAATTAAGATTCTGTCCACTTGTCTGTTTATTATTGTATCACATACAAGCAGCCATTATCAAAATTTGAAGGATCTGCTTGAAATTATCTGACTTAAAATGCAGACTCTTTAGAATAGTAGAAATTTCCTTTGGGGGCACTGGAAGGAATCTCAGAGACAAGAATCTCCAGAATAACTGAATCAAAGTACAAAGAGGCCTGGGTAGGGGTTAAGACACAGTGAATAGGGAACACAAAAGGAGTTTCAAATATGGGCTCCAAACCCAAAGGCACAAAGGTATCCAAATTGCAGTTACGGATTTGTGAGGGAGCTTCTCATATGGGCAACTCTATTTAGCATATGCAGGGAGAGAAGCTGCAGGGATGTATCTACTTAAGGATTTTCCTGAGCGATGCTGAGGAAGCCAGCTGGTTAATAATGAAAAGTGTTTATTAGACTCCTACAAGACTCTTGCTTCTCCAAATTAGGATGAAGAAATTCCCACTGAAGCCAAGTCGATAGGAAAAGTTTTGAGGAACATTAAACACCCTCGGCTCCTTTAAAGGAACATTACCACACAGACAACTAGGTAAATGCCTCATTTTCCTTTGGGGATCACCCCAAGCTTGGTATGACTGTGATATCATACAAAGAAAACGTAGGCAGCTCTGTCCACCTTCTTTTTTTTTTTTTTTCATCTTTATTGGAGTATAATTGCTTTACAATGGTGTGTTAATTTCTGCTTTATAACAAAGTGAATCAGTTATACATATACATATATCCCCATATCTCTTCCCTCTTGCGTCTCCCTCCCTCCCACCCTCCCAATCCCACCCCTCTAGGTGGTCACAAAGGAGCGAGTTGATCTCCCTGTGCTATGTGGCTGTTTCCCACTAGCTATCTATTTTACATTTGGTAGTGTATATATGTCCATGCCACTCTCTCACTTTGTCACAGCTTACCCTTCCCCCTCCCCATATCCTCAAGTCCATGCTCTAGTAGGTCTGTGTCTTTATTCCTGTCTTACCCCTAGGTTCTTCATGACATTTTTTTTTCTTAAATTCCATATATATGTGTTAGCATACGGTATTTTTCTTTCTCTTTCTGACTTACTTCACTATGTATGACAGACTCTAGGTCCATCCACCTCATTACAAATAGCTCAATTTCGTTTCATTTTATGGCTGAGTAATATTCCATTGTATATATGTGCCACATCTTCTTTATCCATTCATCCGATGATGGACACTTAGGTTGTTTCCATCTCCTGGCTATTGTAAATAGAGCTGCAATGAACATTTTGGTACATGACTCTTTTTGAATTATGGTTTTCTCAGGGTATATGCCACCTTCTTAAATATGGAGCAGTAGGAAGAGCACTGGTGTGAGGTTAGGGGGAGGAAGGAGGGGAAGATGATATCAGGTGGGGATATCCTCCCTGCATGGGCGCTGGAGGAGAAAATGACATATACATATATATATATATATATATATATATATATAAAACTGAATCACTTTGCTGTACACCTGAAACTAACACAATGTTGTAAATCAATTTAAAAGAATAAATATATATTTTAAAATATGTATCAGAAAAAAGATAGATGTCATTCTTTTAACATATTGAAATTTAAGACTGCTTATTACTGCAACAAAAGCTGATTAACGCAGTCAATAACTTTTTAGAAACAGAAAAAGAAATAGTAAGCTTTGTAAAGGAAGCCGAAATGATACCACCTCTTTTGCATAGCTATTCAGTTGTCATAGATTCAAACTTTCCTGTAAAAAACATTCCAAGCAAAACAAAGCCAGCTGTGTCTGAGATCTCACATACAATGTAAATGGGCTAGCACATTGATAAGTAACGTAGTAGGTGATCAAGAAATACCTCAAGTGGACTTGATCAATCAAACACTTAGCAAAGACATAATTGGGAAGGTTGGCAGTCTGAAAATCAGGAACCCTGGTTTTAAAGCCAGTTGTACATCTGAGTGAATTTGTCAGGCACCAGCATTGTATGATTTAGGAGGTTCATGCGTGCATGCACGCACACTCACTCTCACACACACACACACACACACACACACACACACGGCCAGACTGATCAAAAACATCTCCCTTACCACTCTTTTATGGTCCAAAAATGTCAGCATGATAAACTGCAACCTGCCCAAGAAGTACAAATCAGAATGTGATTGATCTAGAAGCCATACCATGTGAGACGCTGCTGATCACTGAAGAAACTGAAGATGTTTAGTCTGGGGAAGATAAGACTCCAACAGATATGTTAGTTGCCTTCAAAAACTTGAAGACTTTCCTATAAACAGATTAGCCCTAATCAGTACAGATACAGAGAACAAAACTGGGGACAACAGGAGAAATTTACCAGGACACAGATCTCAATTCAATTTACTAGGGTGTTCTGTTCGGATGCCGCAGACCCTGGGATTCACATATATCTGACCTGTATCTGGCCACCCCGTGTAAAATCATAGTGACTGACAGGCAAGTGACTCCACAGTTGGGATATGAACTTAGAGCCATAACTGGCAAGTTTGGAAGAAATAGAAGAGCAACAGAAGCCAGAACCTCAGCAGAGAATCTGCCATCAAAGACTCTGGCTAAGTGAGCCACAGTAAGCCACAGCAAGAAAGTCAAAAGGAGGTCGTGCTTTCAGGGATCGGGTGGTGACTACAGGTGAATCCACCATGCCCTAGCCACCTTTGTGTGTGTGCATTTTGGGCAGAAAAGTCAAGGGTGTAAAGGAATGAGAGCAGATATAACATCCAAAGGTCCAAGCAAATCGGCTGAGGATACCCCTTTAGATAACAAAACACGGGAAAGGAGAAAGCCCTTCCCTAAAAGCATGAAAAAGGCAAGCATGAACACCTAGGAGTGAAATACCAGGGTGTACAGTCTGCAGCCATAGAATCCAGGGGAGCTTCAGCAGAGAAGAGCCCCGGGTAAGGGCTGGGCAGTAGGCCAAGGACCCTCTAAGAGCTGCCTAGGGAGGTAGGAGGGGGTGTCAGCAGTCAGGGACAAAAAGACCTGGTCATCGGCCAGAGGAGGGTGATGCTAGCAGGGTGCCACTTCCTGGCAGTCATGTATGCCAGACACTGTGCTAAAAGCTCCACACACGTTAACTCCTTCACTCCTAACTAGCCCTGTGAGCTAGTTAGCGCCCTTATTATCCCATTTTACAGATGGCAAAACTGAAGCATGGAGAGGCTCTTAGCGAGTAAGGGCAGAGCCAGACTTTGAACCCAGGGGACCTGGCTCCTGAATTAGGTCCTTAACCAGGAGCCAGGAGCTCAGCCCAGAGGAGGAGCAGCGGGGCTGGTGGGGAGGAAGGCTAGCACACGACCCAGGGTACAGGAGTTGGGGGCGGGGCCTCAGAAGGCTCCTTCAGATCCTGCAGTCACCTGGAAGGGCTCATCAAACCTGGCACTTTCAACTGCAACCTCCTTTTGCCTGGGGACATTGATGAGAAGAATTTTGTTGCAATCTTAACTGTTCAACCACGTGAAGGGGCAGCTTCCACCGGCCAATGTTCCTGCTGCTCCAGATGTTCCAGCAAAGGCTGGACACCAGCTCATGGGAAGTGTCAGGAAGGGATTTTTGTAATCCCTTAGCGTATTTGCAAAATCAGGCAGGAATGATTTGAGGCTGTTTACTGTTTTGTTAGCCTTCGTTTCCTTCCTCTCTTCACCTCCAAACGCAGGCTCCAACCTAATTCAACAATCCTACCTAGTCGGTGAACTTCCAAGCCATAATTCTTTTCATCCTCACACAAACCTGCTCTTACTGTCATTATACCTGGAGCCCACTGAACCCTCAAGCATGCCGGCAAACACCACAATGATGACTTCCTTCTCCCAGGGGCCCTGCAAGCCTTCCTTAGCTATAGCTGTGAAGTATTTTGAGAAACTTGAATTAAAGTGCTAGAGAAAGCACAACACACATTTATTGCTCATCTTGGAAAGACAACAGCAATAAGCTTCCAAAACTCTCTTTGATTAACATAATCTGGGGGTAATGAATATGGATATTGTCAATAGTCACTTAGAAGCATGTTTTCTTTTGTACATTTTGTTCTCTCCAGTAAATTTCCAACCAAGAAAGGAAATGCCCCAAGCCCCTGTTTTCATCAATAAAGCAAGCACTCAGAGGAATTACATGGAGGGAATGGAGCCAGGAAGGAATTCTACCACCTTCAATCTTTATTCTAGTTGATTCTCTATGTTTTCACCATGATTTCTAATTATCTACCAAATTGAAACTGTCACGTCCCTAAGCAGCCTGGTTCTTTTCTCAGTGTCTCTGTGACAGTTTCTGATGAAGGGCTGATCAGGACAAATATCCCAAAGGGTATCTCCAGATCCACAGTCACTGCCTGCAGAAGACTGCTGCTGAAAGGCCCAGTTACCTGCCCAGGAAGAGAAACAGGAAGTACCTGTCGGCCTTGGGACCCCACATGGAAAATGGCAATGGGTCAGTCAAGGTTCTCCAGAGAAAGAGAACCAATAGGATTTATACAGATACATATGAGGGGATTTCTTACATGAGGAATTGGCTCACATGTTATGGAGGCTAAGAAGTCCCATGATCAGCTGTCTGCAAACTGGAGAACCAGGAAAGCTGGTGGTATCATTCAGTCTGAGTCGGAAGGCCTGAAAATCGGAAGGGGCAGGTGATGTGAGTCCCGGTTTGAGTCTGAAAGCTCAAGAACCAGGAGCACCAGTGTCCGAGGAGAGGAGAAGACGGGTACCTCAGCTCAAGCAGAATCAGTGAATTCACTCTCCCTCTGCCTTTTTGTTCTATTCAGGCCCTCAACGGATCAGATGATGCCCACCCACGCTGATGAGGGGATCTTCTCTACTCAGTCCACCGATTCAGATGCTAATCTCTTCCAGAGACACTCTCACAGACACACCCAGAAATAATGTTTTACCAGCTATTTGGCATCACTTAGCCCAGTCAGGTGGACAAGTAAAATTAACCATCACAGGCAGCATCTGGTTTTCTACACCAGCACTTTAGTCATTACTCACAGGGCAGTGGACCCTAACCCTGCTGTGGTAGAATCACCTGGGGAGCTCTAAGGATCTAAGGAATCCCTGTATCTATGCCACACCTCAGACCAATTAAATTGGGATTTCTGGGGCTGAGGCCAGGCACCATTGTTCCTGAAAGATCCCCAGGTAATTCCCCTGTGCAGCCAAGTTGGAGAACCATGGCTGCCCTCAGCAGCAGGTCCACACCTCACTCCCCTCTGTACTGATACATCTGTCCTGGCACTGACTCATCATTGGGCATGAGTCTTCAGTTAACTGCGCAGCAGCTACAATGAGCTTTTAAAAATGTAAATCATATCATGTTGCCCACCTGAATAAAACCCTCCCATGGCTTCTCATGGCTCTTAGAGTAAACACAAACTCCTTGTCTTGGCTTGAGAGACCCTCAGCAGCCTGACCCTGTGCCCTTCAGGCAGGAAAGCCAGGAATAACAGCTTGGCAAGTGGAGCCAAGGCCCAGCTCTGCACTTATAGGCTCCATGACTTTGGAGAAGTTACTGGACCTCCCTGGCCTTCTCTGCCTCACCTGTAAATGCAGATTTAACTAGTTGACACATGTAAATCTCTCACGTGGTACCTGAATCCTCCTCATCACACTGTCCCAGTGTCACTCAGTTCCCAGAGCAGGCCACCCCATCTCCCCTCTGGCCCAGCTCTGCAAGACACTCTCCTCTGACACCTGGCATGACTGGCTGCTTCCCGTCACTCAGGAGCCAATGCTGTCACCACAGAGAACCTCTCGCCCCTTCATCACCCTGTTTGACTTCCTTTATAGCCTGTATTCATTTGCTAGGGCTGCTATAACAAAGTATCACAAACTGCAAGGCTTAAATAACAGAAATTTATTGTCTCACAGTTCTGGAGGCTGGAAGTCTGAGATCAAGGTGTCAGCAGGGTTGGTTCCTTCTGAGGGCTGTGAGGAAGGATCTGTTCCAGGGCTCTTTCCTACCTTCTGGTGGTTTGCTGGCAATCCTTGGTGTTCCCTAGCTTGCAGATGCATCACCCTGATCTCTGCCTTCATCTTCACAGCTCGTTCTCCCTGTGTGTGTGGCTCTGTGTCCGAATTTCCTCTTTTTATAAGGACACCAGTTGTATTGGGTTAGGGCCCCATCCTACTGCAATGTGACTTCATCTTAATTAATTATTCAGTACATCTGCAACGACTCTATTTCCAAATAAGGTCACGTTCTGAGGTACTGAGGATTAGAGCTTCAACATATAAATTTGGGGGGGACACTACAACATACCCTTTATCCCTCTCTAGAATGATCTGGTTTTATTTTTCTATCTGTGTGTTGAATTGTCTTATCTATCTTCACTAAATGTTATTGTTGATACTGTCTGATTTTTCTGCAATGGCCATGCTATATACATTTGTAATATGAAAAATAAGTAAAGACAAGGCTTTTAGAAAAAAAAAAAAACCTTCTCCCTTGCATTGTGATTTGGGTGACCATCATCTCCAGTTCTAGACTGCAAACTCCATGAGAGCAGGGACCGTGTCTTAGCATCCCTGAGCCTAACGTCATGCCTGGCACATAACAGATGCTCAGTACATGCTGGCTGAGTTGAAATTAAATAGATATGTACATTGATTTCCCCACAAGAGCTCAAGTAGAGCAGTTGTTCTTGCAGCCTTCCTGGTATACATTTTCTCACAAATCTGGAAATCTTAAAAAAAAATGCTGGCACTCTAGGCTTTTGAATGACTCTGGTATATACAGTGGCACTATCTAAATGTACTGATATCTAAGATGTCAAGAATTAACACACAGCATGAAGCAACGCTGTCAAATTTAGGAGGAAATTAAACCAGTAGTTCCATCACCCAACCCCTGTGAACCAAACTGCTACATTTCACCTGATTCTTCTAATTAGGTTGTATCTACAAAGCTTTTAGAAGTGGACAAGTGTTACATTAAGTGCTAAATAGTATTAATTAATAATATGGGTAGGTTACACAGGCTGGAACTTGCTGTAAAATGTAAATGTCCTAGGCTTATCAGCACAGTACTTGGAATCAATGTTCCAGATGTATTTTTTAAATTCTTTATAGAATTTTGTGAAGCTTCTGGCTTCCAAAGAAAGTAACTTCATATAATCTTGGCATTTTCTAACTTGACAAAACTTTAGAAATCATCTAGTATAATAATTCTCAAGTCTATCAGACCCAGCACCTCTTTTTTGTAATACATGTTTTGATACACCCCTCTTTAATATCCTAAAGCAAAATTCATGGGTAACCTGCCTATATATAACATATTTCAGTATTTAAACACTCAGGCAAGTACAGCTGTCATCATGAGATGCTTGCACTATATGAAAAAGTACTGTAAACGTGCCAGTTTCAAATGGCAGTCTGTTACAGGTGTGCTGAATGCGTGATGCAGCACCATGGGTTGCACTGAAAGCCTGTCTTGGTTTTCTAAAACAGTGATGAACTCCACTTAAGTTCAAAACTAAAGAATTTACAATCTTCCTTCAATTTATTCTGTAATTGCCTTCCTGGAAAAGTCAAGGTACTTGTCTATTGAAACCATCCAAAATAATCTCATGTGCTTATATGTAAAACAGAGTTAGGTTTTAGGTTCAGATCATCATAACCAGAATTTTCACCTACAAGAATGTCCGGGGCTTCCCTGGTGGCACAGTGGTTAACAATCTGCCTGCCAATGCAGGGGACACGGGTTCGATCCCTGGCCCGGGAAGATCCCACATGCCGTGGAGCAACTAAGCCTGTGCGCCACAACTACTGAAGCCTGCATGCCTAGAGCCCGTGCTCCGCAACAAGAGAAGCCACTTCAATGAGAAGCCCATGCACTGCAACGAAGAGTAGCCCCCGCTCACCGCAACCAGAGAAAAGCCTGTGCACAGCAACGAAGGCCCAACGCAGCCAAAAATAAAATAAATTAATTTTAAAAAAAATGTCCGATATCTGAAAATGGTATGACACCATCCCACATGTTTAACATCTCTGGGGCCCACCAACCAAATGCCATGAACACTCCCCCTACCCCAACCTCTGAGAGCAAAAAATTTCTCAAAACATTTTCATTTCATTTGAGAACAAAGTTTGAAGACAATCCCGTGGGGTGGCACTGCCCCTCTTGAGAGTTGTAGATCTAATTTTACATCCTTATATAAAAAATGAGGATTTGTGTCCCCAGAGATTATGCCCAAGAATCACAGACCAAGTCTTGGCAGAGCCAGGTAAGAAGCACTTAGAGTTTGACAGAAGAGCGTTTTCCACAGGCCAGGCATTGTCTTAAGCTCTTTTTAGACAAACACTAATTTAATTCTCACATTGACACAAGGCAGGAGGCTTGATTATCCCCACTATGCAGTAGAAACTGAAGCACAGAGACATGAAGTAACGTTCCCAAGTTCCCAGAACCGTAAGCAGCAGAGCCCTGACTCAGACCACCCTCTTCATAACGACTATGCCACACAGTGCAAACTATGGACTGTCTTTTAGGACTGGAGGCAAGACAAAGGGGAAAATGCAAGCCTCCTGCATTACAAATACACAGGTTAGATCAGTTCTACCAGTTCAGTACACGGACCTCCATCCATGCCTTCAAGCCATGGTTTGTTTCCCACCTGGTCTCATCTTCCTTTTTCTTGTGTTTTTCCTGCAGACATTCATTCCCAGGAGAAGGCTGCCCTGGGGCCCTCTCGACCTCTCCTAAAAGGGAGATCCCTGGTCACTAGATGAGTTCCAGAAGCATCCACTAAGGCTTCTGCAGCCCTCTGCCATCAGTTGACCTTCACCACAACCCATCTCGCTCAGGATGAGTGGCTTCCTCACCTCCCTGGACCCCCGGCGAGTGCAGTGGGGGGCTGCCTGGTACGCCATGCACTCCAGGATCCTGCGCACCAAACCGGTGGAGTCCATGCTGGAGGGAACTGGGGCCACCACAGCACATGGCACCAAGCTAGCCCAGGTGCTCACCACCGTGGACCTCATCTCGCTCGGAGTTGGCAGCTGCGTGGGCACTGGGATGTACGTGGTGTCTGGCCTGGTGGCCAAGGAAATGGCAGGACCTGGCGTCATTGTGTCCTTCATCATTGCAGCCGTTGCATCCATATTGTCAGGTAAGCATCTTGTGCGGGCGCAGGCCTGTGGAGAGCGTGCCCGCAGGCCTGTTACTGTTCGTCCCACCCGCCTAGAGTATTTAGTGGTGAGATGAGCAAAGTGGTCATCAGGCTCCCTTTTTGCCTTGACTATCAGGGAGTCCAGTGCTAGGTTTTGGCTCATGTAGCAGCTTCCTTTTTCTTTGGTTTTTCGATCCAAATAAATATTCTGGTGCCTAGCCATTGCCCAACTTCTCATTCCCTGTCATGTCGTAATGGCTCTATTTTTATTCTGACTCCCTTTCAGGAGAAGATAGGTCAGTTCTTTCGTGGTGGGTGGATATAGCCAGGATATAAATAATAAATACTGGATAGGCAGAGTAGCAAAATGACAAGTCAGTAAATCTGATGTGATTGGGATTTTATGAGCCTCAGACTGGCACTGTGATCTCCAAGCAGGAGGAAACCAAGTTAGGAAATAAAGCCATCGTGAGAATCACAAAGCACCATCTGCCATAGCACTTCCACAGACTGATATTCTGCAGAGGTAGCTCAGCTAGCTCCTTCTCTCTCCTTGAGAAAGAATCATAAAACTCATTTGTTTGTTTTATTTAATGAAGTACCAGGACTTACATGTTGATAATTTGTGAAATAGCTCTATTTCCTTTTCCTCTTTCCTCCTCTTCTCTTGAGTTGGAATCCACAGTATCTTCCCAGATGCTGGGGACGGGTCAATGGACACCTTGAAAAAGAAAGAAAAGGAAACTTCCTGCTTCTTGATGGTTATACTGCAAAAGCATGAGGCTTTGCTGGGTTTGGGATTGGCAGATCACGTGGGTCAACTCATGCCTTGGCAGTGAATGTTGTGGCCTCTTCAAATGCTTCTGGAGAAGTAAAGATGCTAACTTACACTGGGAGTTCTGTGTACTAATGCACACCATCACAAGAAGTGTTCTACATTAGTATCATACATCCAGACTAAACAGTCTTCATCCATGTGGGATGCACAGACTAGGGATACGCCATCAGAAAGTGCACTGGTTTATATCTGACATCGTTTTAATGTGATGAGTAAAATATTTCCAGAACCGATTTTATTTATCTCCTGTCATGGCTTATATCCTTGTTGGTCTTACCACTATCTTTTCCTGAAGTCATTCTCTAATATGCATGAATATCCTAATATTTGAGATTCCTGCAGAACAGAGGATTTTTTCCTTATAGATGAAAATAAATTATTCACATGAATAAATTCTGTGGATGCTTGAAATTCTATTAATATTAACCTGATTGCAATCATTTTCAAACTTGTTTGGCAAGGAAATTATTTGGGGGAAGGTGCCAGATTCTTACTCACCATAAATTTATAAATCTAAAAATGTTAGCACATAGAACAGAAGAGCAGGGGTAAGACAAAAAGCAGGCATGTAACCAGGGAGACCTACAGAGGGCGTAGGGCAGACGGTTCAGAGTCCTGCCTGGTCAGTGCAGACTGCACAGCCTCCTCTAGATCCCATCCTATTAAGGCCCAGTCCCCCAAACCATGACAATTCCCACAAGTGAATCCTTCCTTCTTATCCTTCAAGGTGCTTCATTACATTCAGAAATTAGAACAAAGCCCAGTCACATTCCGGTAGCCTGTCCCCGTGACATCATGCTCATGGGCGCTGTGTAACCTAGACTGGGGCTATGGAGGGAGTATTTACACCACAGAAATTTGCAAATGCTACCAATCAGAGTTTGTTTGTTTGTTTGCAGAGAGTGAGTTGTTAAACATTTACCAGCACATCAGTGAACCAGCTCCACCGAAGGCTCTGGTACTGGCCAGTAATTGGTGCCTTCACCACGGCACCAGGCACCAGTAGAAAGCCCTGCTTCTGTCCTAGTAGGGATGCCCCTCTCTGCACATGGCCTCGTCCATAACACTTCTCTACACTTTGTAACTGACATCTCCCAGCTGAGGCCAGCCAGAAGCCTCCTAGAGCCCCCAGCCAGGGACAGGACCAAAGTAACTGTGCCAAGGTTAGCATTTTTATATCAGTTTTCTTCAACCAGGCCTCTCACTCTATGATCCTTTGCCATTAAACCAAGGAAAGTCTCCCTCCACCCTCTTCTTTCCACTCCCACACCGTCATCTCCGTAGAGCTTCTCTCTGGACCCAACTTCCCACTGCTTCTCCATATCTGCATCTATCTCCAGCAATAACTGCTGCTTGGTTGCAAGAGTAGAATAAAGAATAAGTTGGGATTGACTAGATTTAGCTTTTCCCAGGCAGAGAGAGAGGGGGAACAAAGCAATGGGGCTGGGAATACTAGAAAAGGAAGAGGAAATACTGCGGGACCACACAACTTAGGTTGGGTGAGAAGGGAAGTGAGAACATGAAGGTAGCGGTGACTTATGAGAAGTGGTAGGATAGATGACGACTGGTGTTCTCAGTGAGGTCAGGAAATCACTGAAGTAAAAACACCGAGAAAGTGAACTAGAAGACAGAAGTGAAGTTGAAGGGTAGGATGCTTGAAATTAAGATTTCAGAGAGGTAAAGTAATCAGTAACAATAAGTTTAGACTTGGAACCTGGCTCAGCCACTGATCAGCTGTGAGACTCTGAGCAAGTTCCATAACTTCTCTGAGCCTCAGTTTCTCCACCCTGAAGATGGTGACAATAATACCTACTTCATAGAGCTGTTGTAAAGACTAAATGAGGTATCTGTAAAATGCCCATACAACACCTGGCACGTAGCACCTATTAAGTGGTTATTATTATTTTGTGCCAAACCCTATATTAGGAGTTTGCCATACATCATCACATTTAAAATTCATAATATCTCTTCAAAGTAGGTTTTATTATCTCCAGTTTTACATATGAGGAAACTGAAGTTTAAATAACAGAAACTAGATTTGAATTTATTACGCCAGCAATATCTCTCAACCCTGACTATGAATTTAAATTACTTGGGGAATTTGCTTCTGAATAATGGACTGGGGGAGGGAGGCTCAGCTTTACTGAGTTATAAGTACATACAGTAAAGTTGACCCTTTTAAATATACAATTCTATGAGTTTTGACCAATACATACAATTGTGTAACCTCCACTACAATCAAGATACAGAAGAGTTCCATCACCCCCCAAATAATTCCTTCATGTTACCTCTTTGTGATTTTCCCCTCCTGCCACCCCCAACCCCTGGCAACCACAGACGTTTTCTGTCTCCATACTTTCGCCTTTTCCAAAATGTTATATAAATGGACTCATTCAGTATGTAACCTTTTGAGTTTAGTTTCTTTCACTTAGTATGATGCATCTAAGATTCATTCGTGTTGTGTGTTATCAGTGAGACGTTACACTTTATTTCTGAGTAGTATCCCACCTTATGGATATTCCACAGTTTGTTTGTTTTTTTCTTTTCAATTTATTTTATTTTTTATTTTTTGGCTCTGTTGGGTCTTCGTTGCTGCGCACAGGCTTTTTCTAGTTGCGGTGAGCGGCAGCTACTCTTCGTTGCAGTGCGCGGGCTTCTCATTGCGGTGGCTTCTCTTGTTGCAGAGCAAGGGCTCTAGGCATGCGGGCTTCATTAGTTGTGGCACGTGGGCTCAGTAGTTGTGGCTGGCGGGCTCTAGAGCGCAGGCTCAGTAGTTGCGGCGCACAGGCTTAGTTGCTCCGCTGCATGTGGGATCTTCCCAGACCAGGGATCGAACCCATGTCCCCTGCATTGGCAGGTGGATTCTTAACCACTGTGCCACCAGGGAAGCCCCCCACAGTTTATTAGTTTACTAGTTGAAGGACAACGGGGTTGATCCAGTCTGGGACCATTATGAATTAAGCCATTATAAATATCTGTGTACAGGTTTTTGTGTGAACACAAGTTGTTATTTCTCTTGAGTAAATACCTAGGAGTGGAATTGCTGGGGTTTGTGGCAAGTATATGTTTAACTTTATAATAAACTGCCAGACATTTTCCCAAAGTGGCTATCTTATTTTTGATTCTCACCAGCTATACATGAGAGTTCCAGTTGCTCTGTTCTTTGCCAGCACTAAGAATTGTCAGGTGTGTTTTTTTGTGGCTGTTTTATTTGTTTGTTTGCCATTTTAGAAGGTGTATAGTGATATTTCAATATGGTTGCAATTTGCATTTCCCTAATTATGAATATTTTGAGCATCTTTTTATGTATTTATTTGCCATGCAAATATATTCTTTGGTAAAGTGTTCAAATATTTTTCTCATTATTTAATTGGAGTCTTCATTTTCTTATTAACTTTTAAGACTTCTTTATATATTTTGGATACAAGTTCTTTATTAGATATATGGTTTTGCAAATATTTTCTGTCAGTTTGTGACTCATTTTAAAATTTTCTTTTAATTTCTGTTTATTTCTTTTTAAAAATACCGATGCTCAGGCTCTACACCCTAGAGATTCTAATTCAGTTGGACTGGGGTAGAGCCCAGGAACTGGCATTTAAAAAAAATTCCCCAGGGAATTCTAATGTGCAGCCAGGGTTAAGAACTACTCCACTATAGGAACCAGGAGCTACCTCTGGAATAGCCATGACCTACAAGAAGAGGAAATGTATGTTAAGATAGGAACTATTTGGCCAGCAGATTCTTAAGAGACTTTTGCCCTTGTGGCATCACCTCCCATGAGATGAGCAAACCAGCTTATAACATGAAACAAATCTAAGAGAGAGAGCCACTTTCTCTATAATTTGACAAGACCCAAAGTTACAAAAACTTCCCAGGGACTTCCCTGGTGGCACAATGATTAAAAATCTGCCTACCAATGCAGGGAACATGGGTTCAATCCCTGGTCCGGAAAGATCCCACATGCCGCGTATCAACTAAGCCCCATGCACCACAAAAACTGAGCTCTGTGCTCTAGAGCCCGTGCGCCACAACTGCTGAAGCCCACGCACCTAGAGCCCGTGCTCCACAACAAGAGGAGCCACCACAATGAGAAGCCCGCGCACGGCAACGAAGAGGAGCCCCCGCTCGCCACAACTAGAGAAAAGTCTGCGTGCAGCAACAAAGACCCAACGCAGCAAAAATAAATAAAATTAAAAAAAGAAAAAAACTTCCCAGGCTCCTCCTACTGTTCCTGCCCCAACACCATAACTGCCCACAGCCCTATCACAGGTGGAGGGAAATTTATCAGAGGAAGCAGCTTGTGCTGTAACCTTTACCCTTGTCCAAAAGGTCTTATCTACTCTTGAATAGCTCAGCAGCCCACAACCAGACCCCGTGCCCATGCCAAACCTTAAAACCCTTTTATATATACCAGACTGTATAAACCAGATAGGGGAAATAGTTTTTCTTCCTGGTTCCCACTGACAGCTTTGTTGCAAGATGAGGGATGGAAGGAGGGTAGTTTATAGAGGTTCTCTAGTTCACTGGCTTGGGATGAAACACAATGCAAAACCTCTGTGTCAGCGACACCTGGCCATTAAAAGTAATCTGCCCCAAGAGGCTCCTATGAATGGAACGTGCGTGGAGAAATAAAACTTATTTCCAGTTCTTTTAATATTAATAAAATTGAACCTCAAACAGAGTGTAGGTCTGAATGACTCCTAAGCTCTTGCACTGTCTACAACTACCCTTTCAGCCCATTTCTCAGGTGGTTTTGGTAAGGATTAAATGACAGTAAGCATGCATAGTATCAGTCCCCTGCCCGGTACACAATACCAGTAATTTTTATCATCTGCTCATGAGAAATAGTAGCAAAAATCTAATAAGATATGGTTTGGGAAAGCTGTATTGGGTACCTACCACATGCCAATCCTGGAGCAATACCAAAAATAAATAAGAAATTGTCTCTACCCTAAAGGACCCATCATCTCCATTAATGGAGATGAATGCTAAACCTGATAAGTAATTATGGCAATACTAGTAATGATAATAATAATGATAGTAGCAGCTACCATTTATTGAGCACTTACTGTGTACCTAAAGAGCTCTAATTGCTTTATACATTATTTTACTCAATCTTCACAACAACCCCATGTGTAAGTCGTGTTATTTTCCTCATATTGCAGATGAGAAAAAGGAGGCTTCTGAAACCTTTGGTAATTGGTTTAAGGCTCTTGTTTAAGAGGTGACAGAGCAAGGAATAGAGTGAAAGCAGTCTGACTCCAGAGCCCTCTCATGAATCACTCTGCTATTCTGCTACTGTGTTAGCAGACTAGGTTCAGTTGATACAGCAGAAAACTAAAAATGAAAGATAATTTCACTTCCCTCTTGTATAAAAGAAGTCTAGAGGGAGGCTGCTACTGTGGCTCTGCAGTCATGGGTAATCAGGCCCCTTGATCTTTCTGCTCTACCATCTGGATACTTGGCTTCCATCCTCAAGGTGACTGCAAGATCCACGATGGCTGCTGAAGCTCCAGTCAATTCGTCTGAGTTTTGGAAGGCAGGAAGGAAACAGGAAGTTGAGGCAGGTCATTTCCCACATTTCTGTCCCTTTTTAAAGAAGCTTTCTCATAAATCCTTTCCTATAACTTCCATTTGTATTGCTTAAAACCTGAACACTTAAGATACAGCAAGTGAGATTGAGAAATGTAGTCTTCTGACTGGGTACATTGCCAACCCAAGTATTTTAGGGGTTCTACTGGTGGTAATGAAAAGGAAAACTAGCTGTCACTGCCACATCTATAATGGATGCATAACCCCTAAGCCCTCCAGTTTGCTGAGGTCAAGTTGTTCTGAAACATTTAAGTAAAATTTGTTCTGATTCCCAGTAATGTACAATCAGAAAATCTAGTCTCCCTCAGTAAACCTAGAGAGTTGTGAAGCTTACTTCCTCCAGCTCTGAATCTCTGCTTCCATAGAGTCTCTGTCTCCACTCCATGTTTCATTGGCTTCTTCCCTTTTCTTCGCTTCATCATCCAACTAGATGATACCCCAGTCCCTCCTGTCCTCCAAGTAACAGCAAGGTAAAGCTGTATGTGCAGTGAACTTTATGGAAAGTTTGGGCCAGAGATAGGAGAAATAATGCAGTCCATCCCAGCAGACAGCAAGCTTACGATGGAATATAGGCTACTCCAATTCTCCCTGGCTTTAGAGAATGTCCACAAACCCTCTGTTCTTCTTGACTTCAGCCTCCAGCCCCATTGATGGGCAGCCTTCCTCCTTCAAACTGACCTCTACTCCCTCACCTGCTCACTGTCAAGCCCTGAAACTCTTTTTTTTTTTTTCGGTACGCGGGCCTCTCACTGTTGTGGCCTCTCCTGTTGTGGAGCACAGGCTCCGGACGCGCAGGCTCAGCGGCCATGGCTCACGGGCCCAGCCGCTCCGCGGCATGTGGGATCTTCCCGGACCGGGGCACGAACCCATGTCCCCTGCATCGGCAGGCGGACTCTCAACCACTGCGCCACCAGGAAAGCCCAAGCCCTAAAACTCTTATTCGTATCTTATCCAGAGCAGTCTACATATCTTTCTATCGCCCTCCAAGTTCATCCTGGCCATTCTCCAAAGACTATCATCCCCTAACCAAAATGGCCCACCAGGATCATTCATTTAAACAAAGTGAGGTCTAGAAGGAGGGATTTGGGGGCCAGGGCAGGAAGGTTAGAGATCATTCTGTAGTCATTGAGAAGTTCAGTGGCGTGACCAGATCTGTATTTTAGTAACACAGCGGGGAGAGAACAGAGGTAGGAATCTGGCTGTGTGCATATTGTACAGAACAGGCAAGAGACTACGGGGCTCTAGGCCCTGAAGCGGAGCTGACAGGAAGCCTGGGATGGAGAAGAAGATTTGGGGCATGGCTGGATGAGGGAGGGTGAGGGAGAAGGATAAATGCTCTTTCTAGCTCAGAAAAGGCACATAATAAATGAGAACGTTTTTGAGATAATGTCATTTGAACAATGGATTTACAATACCATCCTGGTGAAAGAAAGTGAAGGCAGAAACAGAAAACTCTAGTAAAGAGCCCCACCACAGGACACCACGAGGTACAGTAAACTAATCTTTGTGTTCAGAACACTGCATACGGTGCTCTCGCAGAGCACCTCCTCTCCATCCCCACCAAGCCAGTGCAGGGAGAGGTGATTTTAGTTCTGCCCCCAGCTGAGAAGCCAGGGGGTCAGAGGTTAAAGTAACTTCCTGAGAAGCAGGCAGATATTTACTGGCAGAGCCAGAACTCAAATCTAAGATTGCAGGACTCCAAAACGCACGGTCCTCCATTTCAGCAAGCTGCCTCTGATATCTTTAAGGCAAAACACTCTTTCTCATTAGATGGGGATTAATAAATTGCAATGGATGAAACGGTCTAAAAGGCAATAAAGGACCATCACACCGAGTAGTATGTTTCTCGGCACTCTAAGTTTATGGTTCAGCACTAGGGTTGATCATTTGTATTTCCTGCCATCCTCACTTGCTCTTTAGCATCTTCTCAACCATCATTAGGTGAACCCTGGTAACTGAATCCCTGGAGAGGTGCTAAGGGGAACAGAGTTCTTTCCCACAGACGAGGCTCCCAACCGCCTCCCTAGGCTTGTTCCACAGACCTTCTCAAAGTTTAAGCAGAGTCCCCTTGTTCCAGTGTTCATCTCAGGTTGGATTTTCATGCCGAGGAAGATCGCTAAATATTTAGGATTTATTTAGATAGTCTGGTGAGTTTCTTTGTTTTGTTTTTCAGAACAGACCATTTCCCCCTCCCCAAATTGAAGCCAGACCTGAGAGGTGACCACCGGAAGGGTTGGCCCTTCTGCAACCTATTTTCAATGACCTAAGATCACTCATTCATTCCACAAACTTCCATTTATTTGTTCCCCCAAACATATCTGAGAACTGCTCTTAACCACACTGGGTGGGTAGGAGAGGCAGAAATGCAAAGTCGGTGAGAGGGTAGAGAGGAAATGCAAAGATGAACAAATTCAGGGCCATCTTCAAGCTTCTTGAAGACTAGTTCTCCAAAAGACTGTCCAGATACACAGCTGTAGGTTGAAATCTTAATAATGATAGCAGCTGCCCCTGATGTTTGTAAAGTCTCTAAGACAGAAGTTAGTAAACACTCAGTAAATGTTAGTCATTACTATTATTATTACTATTGTTTTTATTATCATCAGGCAAATTCTGTGCCCTGAGCACCATGCATATACTACCTCACTTAATCCTCTCAGCCTCCCTGGTAGGTGATAGTAGCTTTCCTGTAGTATGCCCAATCATAATAGCTAAGCCACTGAGCACTGATAACATGCCTGGCACTAGCTGAACACCAGTTGCACAATCCTCTCAACAAATCCTACAAAATAAGTACCATTGTCAGATGCATTTTGCAGATGACAAAACTGAGGCTTGCGGGGGATGGGTGACTTGTCCGGGGCAACGAAGCAGTCAGCGGCAAAAGGCAAGTCTAAATTCGATTCTGCCTGCTCCAGAGACTGTTACCACCATGTTGCTCCATGCAGACGCACCCCCTCAAAAAATTAAAAAACTCGCCACAGAGAATCGAATGAATCAAGGAAACCCTCATTCCTATTAGGGTTTCAAAAGAGCCTGTAGCTCATTCTATTCCATTGATTAGGGAAGCACTTTTCTAGCTCAAAACTTCTGTAACCCAGGTCATGAAAATGACTTCTAAGCTCAGCGGCTTTCTGTCACCTGTCAGCAGTGAGAAGGGTGTCGTGAAGTGCATGTAGCTCTTCTATGTGGGGCTGGATTGACAGCCCTGTAGGAAGGATGTCAGTTACCAGTTCAGAAAAGGTGAGCACAGTTTAATAGAAATATGCAAGTTTCTCAAATTGCTGATTGTGAAAATAAGTTTCCTCCAGCAAACCCAGGAGAAACTGGGCTTCTTTTGCATCTTCTCCAGCACTTGCTGGGGTGGACAGTGCATACCGAGAGCCCCCAGCACGGCTGTCAGAGGGACTGGCCGCCGGCTCTGGGCTCAGCATGGCAGGGTGCCGCAGAAGACAGGCAAGAACTCCGAGACAAAGGGCTTGGCATCGATCGATGCAAAGAAACAAGACAGGCACACGTGAAATAGTCATGAGAGCTACAAGAGACAAAGGGCCTGGGTCAGAAGTCAGGACACCTGGGATCTAGTTCCAGCTCTGTCCCTCAGCAGCTCAGGACCCTGGAGCAAGTCATTCACGTCTCTCGACCTCAATTTCCTCCTATGCACAATGAAGAGTTCAGATTCGATTGCCTGTATGAGTTAGGGTGAAAAAGAGAACTTAGGGAGCAGAAAGATTTGTCAAGAAAGGTCCAATGCCTCAACTCCCCCCACACACATCCCAACACCACGTAGCAGAGGAGAACCAGGTAGCATCAGAGCAATTAGCCCCAGAGCTGATCTACCTCACTTCAAGCCCTGCTCGGCCATTCACTACTTGTGCAACTTGAAAAATGTACTTAACCTAGAGCTTCCCAAGCAGGTTGCCAAAAATTATAGGTGTGCCAAGGTATTGCTCCCTCAGCCCTCAGGGCAGCAGGAGGTGGGAGAGGCCCAAGGCTACTCACCGCTACCTGTGAACGGCCTCGTCCCTTTACACATGACCTCCTTCCCACATCCGTACAAACGTCATTTTCTAGGTGTATTCTGTCAAGTGGAAAATATTGGGAAGTCCTAAGAACCTGTCTAGATCCTGGACTCATTCTCTGTAAATGGAATAATGATGGCCTCAGCATCATTTCTATCTTGTGAGATTAAGATCGAGTATGTAAAGTGCTCAGTAGAGCTGGTGCACACAGTAAATGTTTAGTAATGTTTGCTCTTATTTTTATCCTTACTACCACTACGGCTGGCCAGAGCTCCAACCTAACAAGGCTAGGTTCATTCTTAGTGCAAATGAGCAGGTTCAGATTCTGAAACCCCTCAGCGCACACCTAGTAAAAGACTCAGACCCACCTCCTACTCACCCTTTCTCCAGATAAATCTTGGGCAAAAAGCATACTTTTGTTTCTGAAGGCATTTGCCCAAGAGGAACTCTCATCTCTACAAGGACAGTCCCCTTCAAACAATCTGTGCTGCAAAACATAAAGAAAAGCTGTGCCTCAAAAAACAAGTAAATAAGTACATAAGAGAATGACAAATTGTGGTAAGTGCTCCATGGAAATTAAACAGGGTACCAGTGCAAAGTACTCTCTCTCTCTCTGAACAAGTGATATTTAAGCAGCCTCCATTCTGTGCACTAAAACAGGGGCTAGAGGTGAGTCAGGCACAACAAGCAAGCATAACCACCTGAGACAGGAGCGCTCATGGAAACTCACAGAGGAGTTATTCCTAGCACCAGCGCCTGCCCTTGGGGCTCTGGGGAAAGGCAGACTATGTACAGAGTCTAACTGGCTGGCCACAGCAGCTCAGGAGCTCTGCGTGTGCCAGCCATCAGCTCTGAACACCCTGCCCCACCCGGTGCCCCTCTTCACACTGCCAGGCCACAGAGGCTGGTGCTAAGGGCCCACGGCCAGCCGAGTCAATCAGGGAGGCCCACTGCCCCTACCCTGGCAAATTCCACCAGCCCTGGCAAGGGGGTGAGATCACCAAAGCAAAGGGGGTATGAAGAGAAAAGAACAAAGGGCAGAACTTGGTTAAATGGCTACAATCAGATGGAGATGGAGAAATCAAAAGCAATAATGGAGAAAGAAAAATGTAGGCAGAGGAGGAGGAGTGAAACTGAAGGAAGAATATATTCTTACACATGGAACTGAAGAAGGTGTAAGCACTGGCATCCCAAGCTGCAGGGACGCTGATAAACGGCCTTTCCGGTTGACAGCCTGTGGACTGGAGCTGCCAATCTCTGGGGTACAGCATAGACAAACACCGTAATACAAAGGGTAGAGCTGGCATGGAGAAGAGAGAACAGCAAGCAGTAAAGTGAAACTCTGATTTAACAACCCAAGAAATGCATTCATCTGTTCCTGTGCCTTATTGAGTGTCCATGGGTAGCTGTATGTGTGTGAAAAGCAATGATTTGCTAGCATGCCTCACAAACATTTCATACTCTGCTTCACCACTGGCCGTTTACATAGACCTGGCCCTCCAAGTCCCTTGCAAAGTAGTTGAACACATATAAATATATGTATACATTTACATAAATATGTATGTATACACAGGCACACATAAATATATCTTTATATCCTATCAACTCTTCAGGAATTTCCTATTCTGTAATAAATTCAATAATAGTCCTTGGTTATTTATCTTGAGACTTTATTTACAAATACCCCAGTTGATAATTTCTGAGGCTTTTTTTTTTTTTTTTTTTGAGGTACGCGGGCCTCTCACTGTTGTGGCCTCTCCCGTTGCGGAGCACAGGCTCCGGACGCACAGGCTCAGTGGCCATGGCTCACGGGCCCAGCCGCTCCGCGGCATGTGGGATCTTCCCGGACCGGGGCACGAACCCGCGTCCCCTGCATCGGCAGGCGGACTCTCAATCACTGCGCCACCAGGGAAGCCCTTCTGAGGCTTTTTAAAGAAAATAAACAATGCAATGAATTTCTCTTATGTATAAAACATAGATACAAATGCCTGCTCCTTTGCAAACACTTCTAAGCATGTTTTAATTATGAGAGCACTCGACACAATAAATCAGGTCAAGAGCACTCAGTGTTTTCCTTGGAGGGCATGCCTCTGTCAAGAAGCCACCAACATATCCAAGGGATTCACTGTTCCATTCACTGGAATTGTCTTGTAGAAAAGTCAGCTAAAATCCCACCATCGCTATTGTATTTGGTAGGGGCTGTCCAGTTGGAAGCAATCCATTAGGACCATCTAGGTGAGAATCTAGGAAAAACAGTTACCCCAGATCCTGGTCAGCTGTGCCCCAGTACTGTTTACCATGCACTTCATCCTTCCATCCTCATGGACCAGTAGGCAGCAACACTCACTCCTTAAAATACAAACTTCATACTTATGCCCTACAGAAGGCCAAATTCTTCTAGAGTTTGTGGGCTGGAGGGTAGAAAGGGCGAAGGAGAGGGAGGGAGGTGAAAGTGGTACGTGTTTGTATCCCAAACGTGTTTGTATCCCTGGAGGGAGGAGAACTACAATAGAAAGAATTAGGAGCTGTAACCAAATCCCCACACCCAGAAGATTCTCTCTAACAACGTCCTGAATCCTGAGTCTCTGGTCCTCCCTCTCTGCATGTTGGCCCATTTTGGAAAAAAGTCAAGATGGCACCCCTTTTAGGAGGGGTTTCTCATGTCTCTGGGAAGGTCCTCCACTGAGAGCAGATCCAGGTCCATGAGAGATTCTCTGGGTCTCACCCTCCTGGGCACCTGCCAAGAACGCAGCCTGTCCCAGGGGAACCTGGTCCCACGTGATTGTCAAATGGGCTGAGGAGGCCACACAAGGGCTCAGGTGTGTTCTCTTAGCATTCTCTTTTAGTCCTGCCCACTAAATTCTCAGGGCAAGGGGGTGATGGCCTGGTCCCCTCACAGAAGCTTCTTAGGACTGTCATCTCTGTCAGCACGACTTTCCTCTGCTTCAGAAACGGGGGCACTGCCTACTCCTGGAGAGATGAGCTGGAAAATGTTTGACTGGCTGTCACTTCAGTGCCTGCCCTCCTTGCCTTTCTGCACAAAGCCTTTTAGGCTCAGTCATCAGAGTCATCTGGACGAGGGGCAGCAGGTCTCATAAAGAAAGGTTGAACAAGAAAATGGGAACTTTCTCTTCACCCTCACAATTTCTAACAGGATGTGTGGAAAAGAACAGATGATTCTAGATTAAAGATTAAGAACCTAAAAAGAAATTTTTCCAGGTTTTGATTTAGAAGTGAATCAAGCACACATAGGGCTTGGTCTAGATTCTAGATGACTTCACTGCCAATGCTGAGTCTCTAAAACCATCAGCCAACAATACTTGTTTCTCATCTCTTTTATCCCATCTACGAGGCAAAGGCTTCTGCACAGACACTCCAGAAGCTACTGCTAAGTAAAGCTCTCTGATACCCTTTTCCTCAACTGTAGTAACAGCCATAGCTCCCGCTGGAGGAGTGCCTGCCCATGACAACCTGCACAGTAGGCATCGCCATTGCCAGTTTCCAGATTGAGAAACTAAGGGTCAGTGAATTGGGTGACTTGCTCAAAGCCACAGTTAGTAATAATTCTAGTTGCCATTTATCAAGCACTTACTGTGTGCGATGCACTGGGCAAAGTGATCTGTGTGCATTATCTCATTTAATTGTTATAAGCACTCTCTGGGTCTCTCTCCAGAGGCTTCATGTCTTCTATGACACCTCACGGCTTCTCCTAAAGCAAAGAGGGGCTGCTGATGGAGGCCCCAACATTCCCTCGCAGCTTACCTGAGCATCAGATGAGGAACCATGTACAATGGGCCTACCATGGGTAGATGCCCCAACACATGTGTCTTTCCCTTTTGTAACATCTTTTCCCCTGCTAGGCTCTCTTTGATGTTAACCCAAGGTCACCTACATAAAAATGTTATGAGCAGAAAAAAGGGCAGTTCTAGCCCACCTGCCACCTCAGCAATGAAGAGGGACCAATCTGGGCCAGAAGATGGACTTAGGAACAGCTAACCCTGTGAATTTTTCAGTTGAAAGCAACCATATGATCTTTATTATTATTATTACCATCTTCATTATCATTGATAAAGCAATAAAATTAATGTACACTAATGATGACATTAACAATAGCATGACCAGACAATATAATACTGGAATTCATCACGTTATGAAAACTGTACCTTCCAATAACCTCTAAAATATTTTCAAAGGGGAGATGTAGACAAGAGAGTAAACAGATAGGCTGGTCTTATTTCATAAGTAAATTAATAAACTCCCTTGACCTATTTTGGGGGTCACTCCTCTGACTATGAGGACAGCTTCTTTCCTTCCTGTTTATATGTTGATATATTGGTACAGCAGGTTGGGGAACTTTCCAGTTCTCTGCTTCCTACCCAACTTTAATTGGAGGCCTGTCAGGTTCAGTAAGTAATAGTGTCACACACCCCCTGATTGAAGATGCCACCCATTCCCTAAACACAAGCTCTTACTGTCCACCTGGGACCCACTTTGGCAGAAAAATTATGGCGCTCCCAGACAGACTGCTTTTCTTCCAGATGCATTTGTAAAAATTGCCTGGGCTTCACTGACAGGTGATGGAGTGACCAAGGTTACTCACGTAGAAGAGACAGTCGAAGTGGGAGGGAGAGAGAGCCTGATGGATTACTCCCTGAAAAAGAAACCCACAATTTTCTTGGCTAATCAAGAGCATTGGGAAGAGGACATTGGTGCAGGGTCGCAGGGGGCTGAATAGATGTTTCTCAGAATCCAGCAACGTGCTTCTCAAGGGGGACAGTGATGATGGGGATACTTCATTACCACCATCTGGAATTCAGTGCTGCAAAGAACACAAATGTTTCCAAGAGAATTCACACTCTGTTTCTCTCTAGGGTCCTGTGATTTCTCCTTATACCCCACTCCCAACCTACTAGCAGTACTAGCAACCATATCAGTATATACAACATGTATAGCCCTGCTGTGAATTTATTAATGGAACAGAGATATTTTAAGAAGACTAAGAAAATGAGAAGGAAATGGGTAACAACGATCTCAGCAAAATGCTGTCTTTGGTGAGGACTTCCTTAAAGACATGTTTGGGTCTAAGTGGTGAGTTGCACTGGTGTCATCCAACAGCTGATTCCTTCCTGAGTCTAGGAGACAGAGGATAATTAGCACTCAGGAGGAACTGACTTCATGGACAAGGAATCGCTGACCGATACACCATGTTCAAAATAACCAATCAGGCCTGTTACCTGTGACCTGTGGCCAGTCACCCCAGGCAGGCTCCTCTGAGCAACACACAGGCTGGGACTGATCCCAGAAGCCTGAATGAAACTGCAGAGTTGGCCAATTGTTTTCTTGGACGCTCCTCTCCACTCCTTCTCATACCTCCTGACACTTCTCATACCTCCACTCCTTCTCCACTCCTTCTCATACCTCCTTTTCTCTATGGATAGTCCTTCTGGCTGTCTGAACACCTCACTTCAGAACTCAGGGTTGCAGTTCTTTAAAGCAGCCCACGCATTTTCCCCCACTCCCTGCAACTAATATCTCCTTTCTTGTTTTCTTATAATTGTTGCTTTTCTGGTCTGTCCTCGCCACTAGACTATAAGACCCACAGAAAAGGAACTGTATTCTTCCTATTTACCTTTAAGTCCCTAAAATCGACCACAGATGCATCAAGATGGCACCTTATAAATGTTTCAGATAAATGAATGAATGAATTGGAAAGCTCCTAGAACTGGGTATCAGGAGACTTCCATTCTAGCCCCTGCTCTGTCATTACGTGAATATGCAGCTTCAGGTCTGGGGTTCGGCTGCATCCTCTATCAAGTAAGAACACCACCCAGATGAGCAGCTGATACCCCTCCCCACCCTGTGCTCAGTACAGCCTGTGGGTCCACAGAGGATAGTCAAAAGCTCTGGGGAGGCGTGGGATGCGGGAGATCCCGGGCAGACCAGCCTCAGGTCTCCTACTCTCTCCTCAGACAGAGCACCCTGCTTTCACTTATTTATGTATTAAGCTCTCAAATAAGACTTTGTGGGCAGAGTGGGTTTTACAACCAAGAGAAAGCTTTACGACTATAGTAGATGAACCGTATGGTCCCTTTCTGCTAGATTCCCCCAACCTATTAACCAGGTCCCGCTCCCTCAACACTTGACCCCAGTCCACCTCTGCAGACTCATCATCTTCAATCCCCAAAGCAGCCTATACATCATTCCAGCTGTGCCCTTTCATCTGCCTGAGACCCCCGTTTCCCATTTTGTTCTGCCTGGGAAAGCCCAGCTCACCCTTCAAGATGCAACTCGAAAGCCTCCCCACTTCGTTTCCCCACTTCCCTGGCAACCAGAGAACCATGCTCCCTCAGAACCACACTCACCCCACGGGGCTCCCAGAGCACCTCATAAATACCCTACAGCATTACGTATCAGCCACGTGGAATCTTCCGGTTATTAAGCTCTTTCCCGATTAGAATATAGATGCTTCAACGTCAGGAGACCTGCCTTACTTTCCGTTTAAGTCTCTGATACTCACCACAGTGCCTGATTTAGTAGGCACTAAAGGAAGGAAATTAGAATGTCCGAAGTTATTCAGGAAATCAGCAAATTCACTGATAAGTAGGTTAGGGAATTAGTCAGTATGTTAAACTACATGGTAATGGGAAAACCTCTCTTTATCTGAGTAGAGTAATTGGTGTACAGGTGTAAATAACCACTAGATTTGTTTTTTGTTTTTTTGTTTTTTGTTTTTTTTTTGCGGTACGCAGGCCTCTTACTGTTGTGGCCTCTCCCGTTGCGGAGCACAGGCTCCGGACGCGCAGGCCCAGCGGCCATGGCTCACGGGCCCAGCCGCTCCGCGGCATGTGGGATCTTCCCGGACCGGGGCACGAACCCGTGTCCCCTGCATCGGCAGGCGGACTCTCAACCACTGCGCCACCAGGGAAGCCCTAACCACTAGATTTAATCTCCCCAGGCCCAAGTACACTTTTAAAGAGTACTTATTTGTCTGATGGCTTTCTCTGGTGGAAAGAAGAGGGAAATGTATTTCTCGAGTGCAGAAACCCTTCTCTACCTTTCACCTACCGCCAGCGGGATCTCTCTCCTTTACACCCTCTTAGGGTGGAGAATCTTTGCTTCCTGGTCCTGAGAAGGTACTAGAGAACCAGGGTGGGCAGGCTGTGAATGACAGGATGACATCAGACAGGGAGGAACATGTAGTGATCATCTTAACTCTTGGGCAGCGCTGTCTTAGGTACAAGTTTAGAAAGTTCAATATTGTTCGTAGGCTCCCTGGGAGTATCTAACCGAAGCCTGGCCTATTATACCTACATATGATAGGACCATAGACTCTCAGAGTTAAAAAGAAATTCACACTGAAAGGAACCAAACTTTTCTGAAACTCAAATCACACATTTGGGGTACTCACAAAGGGATTGATCGAGAATGTTTCAAATATGAAATCTTCTGGTATCTTGTCCCAACCCACTGTTCAATGTGTAAATCCTAAGTTTGACTGCTCTTCAGGCTGGGAATTACTCAATTTAACCAAAAGTAGTTCTAGGTATGGAAATAAAACAGAACACTAGTGATATTACAAAATGAGAACAGGGGTATGTTTACAATACACTTAAAAGGTAGATAACCGAAAAGGATAGCAGAGTTGCAGGCTATGAGGAACCATTCCTATTCTCTCTAGTCCTGCAGAAATGAATGCTCCATACTGCTCGAGGACTTGCCATCTCTGAACAACCCTAATGGGAAAATTTCCATCATGTTCTTTGCAGCACGCTGTCGCTCGTTGATGGCCATCTGCACCCCGACATTGTACTCTCTATTGATTTTCTCCAGCTACACGGTTATACTTTTGGAATCAATATGCCTCTCCCTCTCCAACCACCTGATGAATAGCCAAGGAATGCAAAGTCACTTTGATAATAGCATAAGCATAAGGCAAATATGATTGGGAAGGTAACTCTGGGGCAAGAAATTTTTGAAATGCCTTACTAAATTGAGTAGAGATTGTTTATAAACTTCTCTCACATTTAGAATAGTGATTCTCCATCCTAGTACACCAAATCAACTTTAGATAATAAATACACTGCAATTCTTTTTCTACTATTCTGCAAAGCAAACTAGAGATAATGTTACCTTCCTAAACACTAACTTTAAAAAAAAAATCACCATGCCCTCTGTATAGAAGATAAATGAAAGAAAAGTAATTTCTGATAAAAATAATATCAGCATGTGAATGCTGGGGCATAAGTACATTAGGGGACATAACAGAGTTGTCGGTTGCCTGCCGTCATTTGTAGAACCACTATGAATGCAACTGCTACAAATGTACCTTCACATAGGTGTGCTGTTTGGTGCTCAAGGACCATGAGTCTTGAGCTGCTGCTGATGTGGTTTTCCCAAATGATGAGCAACTCCTGGTAAATTTTGAGACAAAACAAATTACAACTGTCCCTCAATTTACCCAGTCGTTACATCCCAGGAAAATTCAATGTATATAAAACCATACCAAAAAAATGCTTTGTGTTAATATGTAAAATGAAGATAGATTCAAGCTCAGAAATAATAAACAGGTTTTGTCTTACATGAATGTCCACTGGGACCTTTGGAATCATGTAAGACGCAGGACAATGCCTCATTCAGTGGGACAGTCCCACACATTGCAGAATGTCTAACAGCCCAGGCTCCCACCCATTTAATGCCATGAGTGCCCACAATAATCATGTGAACCACAGACACCCTCTCAGATTTCCAAAATTTCCCCTAGGAGGCAGTACTACCTTTCCCGAGACTACTGGCTTGCAGTATTTCCTACAGGGTTTCCCCCATTGACCCAAATGATTAAGAGTTGCTTCTAGCTGTAAAACCAAAGAACAATAGCATGAGAAGGTAGCTTGAAGCTCATCTAGTTGACCCCCTCATTTTACCCAGGTGAGGTAAGTAACTTGCCTTTGGACACTCGGTTACCACATAATCTAGGATGAAAAACAAGGCTTCCCTTTCCGTGGTTTTTATTTCTCATTGAAATTAGAAAGATACCCTTGAATGTGTCTCTCTTACACATGAGATAGTTGAAACAAACGTTGAATCACTGACAATATTTTCCAGTTTTTTTCCAGAATACTTGGGGTTGAAATCACTCACTCCTCACCACTGAGCTTCAGTGTCAAGCTGTAAACTTTCTAGTGTCCAACAAAAGCTTGGATTCTTGCATACAAATAAATTAGAAGGTTTCAAAAATAAAATCCCTCACAATGTGTTCAGAATGAGAATGTGTCCCAAAGAATGATTTATGGTAGCGGAAATTGTCTTACAGGGTTAGTGGCTAATTGACTGTCCCACTGTTCTCCCCAAACTCTAGTCATCAGGATCCAATCAGGTTTGGGGAAATGAGTGACTAAGATTCTATATGTTCCTGCACCATGCACAGCATAGGGCCTCTTCCTCCAATCCAGCAGATCAAGGGGTGGGTCCCTTCACAAGACCTAAAGAAGACTTGGCTCTTTGCTAATTACCCTTGGTCAGTGGGTTCTGATGGTGAATTGGATGTTTTTAAATTTAATTTGTCAGATCAAATATTAAGGAGAGAACGTTTGACTACCCAAACTTCACAATACTGGCTCTCCAAATTAAATTTGCAATCAAACTGATGCCAATTTCAAAAGCATTCCTTGCACAAATTCTACTTATAAGCCTTGTACATTATCAGGTGGTAAAGAAGGATGGAGAGATGAAGCCCATAGAATATAAGACTTATTGGGTATATAGAGATCGGTTCAAGATGGCGGAGTAGAAGACCATGCTCTCACTCCCTCTGTCGAGAACACTGGAATCACAACTAACTGCTGAACAATCATCACCAGAGAAGATACCCCACATGCAAAGACAAAGGAGAAGCCACAATGAGACAGTAGGAGGGGCGCTATCACAATAAAATCAAATCCCATAACCACCGGGTGGGTGACTCACAAACTGGAGAACACTTATGTCACAGAAGTCCACCCACTGGAGTGAAGGTTCTGAGCCACATGTCAGGCTTCCCAACCTGGGGGCCTGGCAACTGGAGGAGGAATTCCTAGAGAATCAGACTTTGAAGGCTAGCAGGATTTGACTGCGGGACTTTGGCAGGACTAGTACAAACAGAGACTCTACTCTTGGAGGGCACACACAAAGTAGTGTGCGCATCGGGACCCAGGGGAAGGAGCAGTGACCCCATAGGAGACTGAACCAGACCTACCTGCTAGTGTTGGAGGGTCTCCTACAGAGGCAGGGGGCAGCTGTGGCTCACCGAGGGACAAGGACACTGTCAGCAGAAGTTCTGGGAAGTACTCCTTGGCATGAGCTCTCCCAGAGTCTGCCATTAGCCCCACCAAAGAGCCCAGGTAGGCTCCAGTGTTGGGTCGCCTCAGGCCAAACAACCAACAGGGAGGGAACCCAGCACCACTGATCAGCAGACAAGCGGATTAAAGTTTTACTGAGCTCTGCCCACCAGAGCAACAGCCAGCTCTACCCACCACAAGTCCCTCCCATCAGGAAACGTGCACAAGCCTCTTAGATAGCCTCATCCACCAGAGGGCAGACAGCAGAAGCAAGAAGAACTACAATCCTGCAGCCTGTGGAACAAAAATCACATTCACAGAAAGATAGACAAGATGAAAAGGCAGAGGGCTATGCACCAGATGAAGGGACAAGATAAAACCCCAGAAAAAGAACTACATGAAACGGAGGTAGGCAACCTTCCAGAAAAAGAATTCAGAATAATGATAGTGAAGATGATCCAGGACCTCGGAAAAAGAATGGAGGCAAATATTGAGAAGATGCAAGAAATCTTTAACAAAGATCTAGAAGAATTAAAGAACAAACAAACAGAGATGAACAATACAATAACTGAAATGAAAAATACACTAGGAGGTATCAATAGCAGAATAACTCAGGCAGAAGAACAGATAAGTGACCTGGAAGACAGAATGGTGGAATTCACTGCTGCAGAACAGAATAAAGAAAAAAGAATGAGAAGAAATGAAGACAGCCTAAGAGACCTCTGGGACAACATTAAATGCAACAACATTCACATTATAGGGGTCCCAGAAGGAGAAGAGAGAGAGAAAGGACCCAAGAAAATATTTGAAAACATTATAGTCGAAAACTTCCCTAACATGGGAAAGGAAATAGCCACCCAAGTCCAGGAAGCGCTGAGAGTCCCATACAGGAAAAACCCAAAGAGAAACACGCCGAGACACATAGTAATCAAATTGGCAAAAATTAAAGACAAAGAAAAATTATTGAAAGCAGCAAGGGAAAAACGACAAATAACATACAAGGGAACTCCCATAAGGTTAACAGCTGATTTCTCAGCAGAAGCTCTACAAGCCAGAAGGGAGTGGCATGATATATTTAAAGTGATGGAAGGGAAGAACCTACAACCAAGATTACTCTACCCGGCAAGGATCTCATTCAGATTTGATGGAGAAATCAAAAGCTTTACAGACAAGCAAAAGCTAAGAGAATTCAGCACCACCAAACCAGCTCTACAACAAATGCTAAAGGAACTTCTCTAAGTGGGATACACAAGAGAAGAAAAGGACCTACAAAAAAAATAAAAATTAAGAAAATGGTAAAAGGAACATTCATATCGATAATTACCTTAAACATGAAGAGATTAAATGCTCCAACCAAAAGACACAGGCTTGCTGAATGGATACAAAAGCAAGACCCATATATATGCTGTCTACAAGAGACCCATTTCAGACCTAGGGACACATACAGACTGAAGGGATGAAAGAAGGGATGAAAGTGAAGGGATGGAAGAAGATATTCCATGCAAATGGAAATCAAAAGAAAGCTGGAGTAGCAATACTCATATGAGATAAAATAGACTTTAAAATAAAGAATGTTATAAGAGACAAGGAAGGACACTACATAATGATCAAGGGATCAATCCAAAAAGAAGATATAACAGTTATAAATATATATGCACCCAACATAGGAGCACCTCAATACATAAGGCAACAGCTAACAGCTACAAAAGAGGAAATTGACAGTAGCACAATAATAGTGGGGCACTTTAACACCTCACTTACACCAATGGAGATCATCCAGAGAGAAAATTAATAAGGAAACACAAGCTTTAAATGACACAATACAACAGATAGATTTAATTGCTATTTATAGGACATTCCATCCAAAAACAGCAGATTACACTTTCTTCTCAAGTGCGCATGGAACATTCTCCAGGATAGATCACATCTTGGGTCACAAATCAAGCCTCAGTAAATTTAAGAAAATTGAAATCATATCAATCATCTTTTCTAACCACAGCGCTATGAGGTTAGAAATCAATTACAGGGAAAAACATGTAAAAAACACAAACACATGGAGGCTAAACAATACGTTACTAAATAACCAAGAGATCACTGAAGAAATCAAAGAAGAAATCAAAAAATACCTAGAGACAAATGCCAATGAAAACACTATGATCCAAAACCTATGACATGCAGCAAAAGCAGTTCTAAGAGGGAAGTTTATAGCTATACAAGCCTACCTCAAGAAACAAGAAAAGGGCTTCCCTGGTGGCGCAGTGGTTGAGAGTCTGCCTGCTGATGCAGGGGACACGGGTTCGTGCCCCGGTCCGGGAAGATCCCACATCCCACATGCCGTGGAGTGGCTAGGCCCGTGAGCCATGGCTGCTGAGTCTGCGCGTCTGGAGCCTGTGCTCCACAATGGGAGAGGCCACAACAATGAGAGGCCCCTGTACAAAAAAAAAAAGAAACAAGAAAAATCTCAAATAAACAATCTAACCTTACAACTAAAGGAACTAGAGAAAGAAGAACAAACAAAACCCAAAGTTAGTAGAAGGAAAGAAATCATAAAGCTCACAGCAGAAATAAATGAAATAGAAACAAAGAAAACAATAGCAAAGATCAATAAAACTAAAAGCTGGTTCTTTGAGAAGATAAACAAAATTGATAAACCATTAGCCAGACTCATCAAGAAAAAGAGGGAGAGGACTCAAATCAATAAAATCAGAAATGAAAAAGGAGAAGTGACAAAGGACACCACAGAAATACAAAGCATCCTAAGAGACTACTACAAGCAACTGTATGCCAATAAAATGGACAACCTGGAAGAAATGGACAAATTCTTAGAAAGGTATAACCTTCCAAGGCCGAACCAGGAAGAAATAGAAAATATGAACAGACCAATCATAAGTAATGAAATTGAAACTGTGATCAAAAATCTTCCAACAAACAAAAGTCCAGGACCAGATGGCTTCACAGGTGAATTCTATCAAACATTTAGAGAAGAGCTACCACCCATCCTTCTCAAACTCTTCCAAAAAATTGCAGAAGAAGGAACACTCCCAAACTCATTCTATGAGGCCACCATCACCCTGATACCAAAACCAGACAAAGATACTACAAAAAAAGAAAATTACAGACCAATATCACTGATGAATATAGATGCAAAAATCCTGAACAAAATACTAGCAAACAGAATCCAACAACACATTGAAAGGATCATACACTATGATCAAGTGGGATTTATCCCAGAGATGAAAGGATTCTTCACTATATGCAAATCAATCAATGTGATACACCATATTAACAAATTAAAGAATAAAAACCATATGATCATCTCCACAGATGCAGAAAAAGCTTTTGACAAAATTCAACACCCATTTATGAAAAAACTCTCCAGAAAGTGGGCATAGAGGGAACCTACTTCAACATAATAAAGGCCATGTACAACAAACCCACAGCAAACATCATTCTCAATGGTGAAAAACTGAAAGCATTTCCTCTAAGATCAGGAACAAGACAAGGATGTTCACTCTCACCACTATTATTCAACATAGTTTTTGAAGTCCTAGACACAGCAATCAGAGAAGAAAAAGAAATAAAAGGAATACAAATTGGAAAAGAAGAAGTAAAACTGTCACTGTTTGCAGATGACATGATACTATACATAGAGAATCCTAGATGCCACCAGAAAACTACTAGAGCTAATCAATGAATATGGTAAAGTTGCAGGATACAAAATTAATGCACTGAAATCACTTGCATTCCTATACACTAACAATGAAAACTCAGAAGGAGAAATCAAGGAAAGGAAACACTCCCATTTACCACTGAAACAAAAAGAATAAAATACCTAGGAATAAATCTACCTAGGGAGACAAAAGACCTGTATGCAGAAAACTATAAGACACTGGTGAAAGAAATTAAAGATGATACCAACAGATGGAGAGATATACCATGTTCTTGGATTGGAAGAATCAATATTGTGAAATGACTATACTACCCAAAGCAATCTACAGATTCAATGCAATCCCTATCAAATTATCAATGGCATTTTTTATGGAACTAGAACAAAAAATCTTAAAATTTGTATGGAGACAAAAAAGACCCTGAATAGCCAAAGCAGTCTTGAGGGAAAAAAATGGAGCAGGAGGAATCAGACTCCCTGACTTCAGACTATACTACAAAGCTACAGCGATCAAGACAATATGGTACTGGCACAAAAATAGACACATAGATCAATGGAACAGGATAGAAAGCCCAGAGATAAACCCATGCACATATAGTCAACTAATCTATGACAAAGGAGGCAAGGATACACAATGGAGAAAAGACAGTCTCTTCAATAAGTTGTGCTGGGAAAACTGGAGGGCTACATGTCAAAGAATGAAATTAGAACACTTCCTAACACTGTACAGAAAAATAAACTCAAAATGGATTAGAGACCTAAATGCAAGACTGGGCACTATAAAACTCTTAGAGGAAGACATAGGAAGAACACTCTTTGACATAAATCACAGCAAGATCTTTTTTGATCCACCTCCTAGAGTAATGGGAATAAAATCAAAAATAAACAAATGGTACCTAATGAAACTTAAAAGCTTTTGCAAAGAAAAGGAAACTACAAATAAGATGAAAAGACAAACCACAGAATGGGAGAAAATATTTGCAATCAAATCAATGGACAAAGGATTAATCTCCAAAATATATAAACAGCTCATGCAGCTCAATATTAAAAAAGCAAACAACCCAATCCAAAAATGGGCAGAAGACCTAAACAGACATTTCTCCAAAGAAGACATACAGATGGCTAAGAGGCACATGAAAAGCTGCTCAACATCACTAATTATTAGAGAAATGCAAATCAAAACTACAATGAGGTATCACCTCACACCAGTTAGAATGGGCATCATCAGAAAATCTACAAACAACAAATGCCAGCGAGGGTGTGGAGAAAAGGGAATCCTCTTGCACTGTTGGTGGGAATGTAAATTGATACAGCCACTATGTAGAACAGTATGGAGGTTCCTTAAAGAACTAAAAATAGAATTACCATATGACCCAGCAATCCCAGTACTGGGCATATACCCAGAGAAAATCATAATTCAAAAAGACACATGCACCCCAATGTTCATTACAGCACTATTTACAATAGCCAGGTCATGGAAGCAACCTAAATGCCCATCGACAGACGAATGGATAAAGAAGATGTGGTACATATATACAATGGAATATTACTCAGCCATAAAAAGGAATGAAATTGGGTCATTTGTAGAGATGTGGATGGATCTAGAGACTGTCATACAGAGTGAAGTAAGTCAGAAAGAGAAAAACAAGTATTGTATATTAACGCATATATGTGGAACCTAGAAAATGGTCCAGATGAACCAGTTTGCAGGGCAGAAATAGAGACACAGATGTAGAGAACAAACGTATGGACACCAAGGGGGGAAAGTGGCAGGGTGTTGGGGTGGTGGTGTGCTGAATGGGAGACTGGGATTGACATGTATACACTGATGTGTATAAAATGATGACTAATAAGAAAAAAAATAAATAAATAAACAAAAGAAAAAGAATTATTGGGTAAAGATGTGGATCCTGCACTACAGAGAATAAGTTAGTTACCTCCTAAGCCCTTCCTTATACTGCACTTAAAAGGAAACCTACTCTATGTGCAAACTCAACTCCCTTCAGGAATAAACAACACATAAGTTACACAAGTCCGCCAAGCATCCAAGAAAATATCACCAGGTCTCACACTCAGCACTTACACACTCTATACTTTCCTTATAGAGTTCCTCAGGCCTTCCTTCTGACACCACTTCCTCTTAATTTTAGACTCACCCTAACAATTTAAACATCAGGTGTTGGAAGCAGCAATTTAGAATAGGAGGAGGTCAGACTGCTCCATGTAAGCCTTGCGACAGCAACAAGAAGAAACAACTGAGAGTCTGACCTCCAGGAAGTGGACGAAAACTATTTTACAAAGTGGAGGGAAGGGGGATGACATAGAAACTCAAAATAAATAGCAGCCTAGGCCATTCAAGGTAGGGACAAACAGCTTTGCTAGCCTTGAGAGCATCTCCATAATACAGGACAATACAGTAACTAATGTAAAAGAAAATTATGTTCAATATATTTTGTAGCAAAATTCCATATAACAATAGAATCTTAGATTATCAGAGTAGAAAGACACTTAAAGACAGCAGCCCAGCCTAATTCCTTTACTTTACAAGGAAGGAAACAGCGTATAGGGGTACACAGGTTCAAGGTAGAGTCAAGACAAGAGGGCAGCCCAGCTGGTCCAGTGCTCCTTCCACACGGACGCCCTGACACTGATGCCACTGAGTGGAAGGAAAAGAGACAGTGCATCACTTTTAGTCATTCATTGTGTCCATGCTTTTGACATCTCTCTTTTTGCTTCCTTGCATTGATTTTACTCCCTTCAAAAGGAGAAGAAACTTGTTCTCTTTAGTCACAAAAGAGTGAACAATTTTTCCCTGATCTGTGACAAGAGAACCTCAAGGTTGGCTCTTAACAAAATTGGGACTGAAAGTAAAGTTTACTTTGAGTTCCCTTCTACCTCCTCCTATATCCCATTCCTGGTGTGTTTCCTCCAAGCTGTCTTATGTCTGTCCTTCCACTTGGTACCCCACCCATTGGCCCCAAATCCAGAGTTCCTAGTACAATGTAGAATATTCTCCCAACTTCCAGAAGTTTGGTGTATTCCCTGTCTTTCTAATTTGATCTCTAATTCTATAAAACAAAAAAATGAGGCAATATGCCAGTGTTTCTCAAATATAAGTGGGGAGCTTGTTAAAATGCAGGTTCCTGGCCTCCATCTCCTGAAACTACAATTCAACAGATGACTCTGGTGGAAGGGGGCCCTGACCCACTTTGGAAAACACATGACTTCTGTTTGCCTCTCCAGCCTCAGACCCTCCTAGTCCCCCCAGGCACATCCCACTCCACCCAAAGCTTCATACTGTCTCTCCCCACCATGTCTTTGCCTCATGTTCCACCTTCTGAGTGCAATTAATTCCTCCGTATACCTCAAAACCAGCTGAGGCACGTGTCGTATCTCTGCTCTCCTTGTTCCTGTACATCTCTGGATTATTGAGCTTATACAGCCTATGATGTGAGCTGATTTCCTGGTATAGCTCCCCTTGAAGGCAGGGCCCTACCTTACTTGTCTTTTTTTAGTCCCAGCACTTGGCACCTTCCCAAGCACACAGTAGGCACTCTAAAAGTGTTCATTAAATTATCTTTTGTATGTGTTAAATTTCCTAGTTAATAACTAGTCATTTATTTATATTTGCATTGTTATTACCCACCCACCCGCCAGTATAGTACAGGATTTTCGAGGGTTGCTTGAGGTATCACTCTCAAATGAGGAACACCTTTTGTAACAGGTAAAAATGAAAGAGAAGAACGCTAGCATAATCTAACCCTGGTGCCATCAATTGTGGGGTCATAATGAGTTAGATCCATGTTCACTCAGGATATCTGACACCTAAGGAACAATGACAGAGACACATACAATAACCGGGAGTTTTCCTAATGAAAAAGATCAGCTTCTAATAGTTCCTTAGAATTAGTTCTGGCATTCATTCAGGTTAAAAAGTTTTCCAGAAGTGAAGCTGGAACACATTAGAACTTTGAATTGATTCATTTATATAAAACTTTGCCTATTTGTTCTAAGATCCCAGAGATTTCCAGTATTTTCTACCCAAGATGGTTAACCACCAGAAGTTTAGCTCATCTCCTGAAATCCATCATCCATGTGTGTGTCCCATGCAGGTGTCTGCTATGCAGAGTTTGGAGTCCGCGTCCCCAAGACCACCGGGTCGGCCTACACCTACAGCTATGTCACTGTCGGGGAGTTTGTGGCGTTTTTCATCGGCTGGAACCTGATCCTGGAGTACCTGATTGGCACTGCGGCCGGCGCCAGCGCTCTGAGCAGCATGTTTGACTCACTGGCCAACCACACGGTCAGCCGCCGGATGGCGGACAGCGTGGGGACCCTCAACGGCCTGGGTGAGACTGCCACAGACTCTAACCCCAACATGCAAACTTGCTGAGTCAAATAAATGGGTTCCTCTTTCAGGATGCAATTTGGCAAAATGTATCCAGGGCCTTAATACATCTTCTTTTGCCAAGTAATTCCCCTCTGAATCTAGCCTAAGGAAATTATTCAAGTTTCCATAAAAGCTTTATATGAAAAGATGTTCACCACAGCTTTATTTATAATAACAAAAAATTAGAAAGAGCTTAAATATTCTACAATGATTACATAAACTAGGGCAGCATATTATATAGCTAGCAATTAAAAGGAAGACCAGGAAGACTGCTGTAATAGCATGGAATATGTTTTTGATGCGATGCTGTATGACAAAGGATACAAATTGGACGTGCATCATGTTAATAACTATATAAAAATAAAACTAATACAGGAAAAAGAACTATAAGGAACTTCTCCAGTGGTTTCCTTAGAACATTTTTAAAATTTTTCATAAATAAGCATGCATTAATTTTTAAATAAGAAAATATATTTCTAAAAGAAACAGAATGGATGAGTAACCCAAATGAGTGAATACTAAATAATCAGAAGCTCATGTAACAAATACCTTGAGACTTCAGGCTCTGAGCCTCACTTACCACCCACTTTCCATCCTGATGTCTGACTACCCCTTTACATTCAAGGGAAGCTAAACAGTAGTTGAGGAAGCTTTGGGGTCTTGCCCCAGAACTTCCAGGGACTAATTCAGTGGCTGCATGCGAGTCATTTGACTTTGGTGCCCCTATCTCAGAAGAACTGACCAAAATGCTGAGCACCTAGATACCATAAGAAGATAAAAAATATGAGGACCACATTTTCTCAGTATAATGATTTCATAGAATTTTAGGTCTGAAAGTGTCCTCCAAAACCAGGTAGCCCGCCCTTTCACTTTACAGATGAGGTCCGGAGAAAGGAGGCACTTGCCCAAGGCCACACAGCTGGTTACAGGCAAGAGCTCAGCTGAAATCCAGGAGCGTGACTGCTGAGGCAGTGCCGTCTCCATTCTATAGAGGGCAGGAGTCCACTGGCCAACAGACAAGACCAAAATGTTCCCCGGCCATCTTCTCCGCAACCACATTTACTCAAATGGAAAGAACACCCTTCTTCCAATAATTTTCAAAGACACGTATTTCTAAATTTGCTAACAAAGAGAAATTTATGGACTATAAACTAAACAACAATGAAGATAAAACAGTTCAAATAACATGCATGTCAGATCCATATATACATCTGAATGTCCTGGGACAGTCCTGATTTTGGATGTTCCATGTGATGATAGACACTGCTGTAATTATCATATCATGTGTTCCAATTTTTGGTCCAGGATATTAGGCCGCCTCACCTATAAACCAAAACCTTCCCATTTGCAAATAGACACCTGTGGACCACAGTGGAGGCGAACACACACACACACACACACACACACACACACACACAGAGTTCCTTTTCCCTCCGTAACAAACTGACCATCTTTCTCTGAGCTGAGTGCAGATGCACCGGGGTAGGCCTGGGAGTTTTTCTCCCTGGACAATATTAGCTCATGTCTTTCCACTCTAGGGAAAGGAAAACAATCATACCCGGATCTTCTGGCTTTGGTGATCGCAGTCATCGTCACCATCATTGTCGCACTGGGGGTGAAGAATTCTGTGGGCTTCAACAACGTACTCAATGTGCTGAACCTGGCAGTGTGGGTATTCATCATGATTGCAGGCTTCTTCTTCATCAATGGGAAATACTGGGCTGAGGGCCAGTTCTTGCCCTACGGCTGGTCAGGGGTGAGTTCATTCCTAAATCCCAGTGTACCTGTTGCACGCTCTGCTTTCCACCCTGTGACAGTCTGAGACATACTTTCAAGAAAATGCTGTTTGTCTCATAACCTTCATGGCACTCTTTTCATCACCTTTTATCTGAATTTAATTGGAATGTTCTGAAGAAGTGGTTCTTTTTTATTTATTTGTTTCACAAACATTTGAGATCCTATTTTATGTGGAAAACAATGATAGGCTTGAAGTTCGGGTCACTTGCAATATACCTAATATTACGCTAAGTGCTCTTCATGTAATATCTCATTTAACCTTCCTAATAACCTTGCAAGGAGGATATTTACATTCTGGTCTTACAGATGAAAAAAATTCATACTCAGAGAGGTCAAATGGCTTGCTATTAAGCACACAGTGTAAGTGCCCAAGTCAGGACCCAAAGCCAGGACTATCTGACTCCATAGCCTGTACAAGAACACTCAGTCCTACAGAATCTCTCTACAGTCTATTCAGACAGTCCGTAAGTACACAAGGCAGTAAAGGAGGCCGGGAGAGTGGGCGGGTGAGGAAAGCATGAGTGTTGCCTGGGTATGGAAAAAGAAAAGAACAGTTTTCAAATCTAATCCCAACATTTGACCCAAGGTGGAGAGTCCTGCTGGGGTCTGAGAGCAGAGAAGCCCACCTGGTGTGGTCTGGGGGTTGGCAAGAGAGTGCGCTGGACCAAAAGGACATTTTCAGATCTCATCCCTGTGATCTGATGGTGTGGTTTATGCTAAAGAAAGATGGGAAGGTCCGAGTGGCAAATTCTTTATACTGAGAAGTACTAGTTCTAAGTCGCACCTGGATTCTTTCTCTAGCACGACTAAAAATGCTTACTTTATGGATTTATTGGTAAAATTCACCAGCTCGTTCTTCTTTTTTTTTTAAATAGTTGAATATAAATCAGAGAATTTTGAGTTAGAAGGGATCACAGAGGTCACCTGATCCCATCCCCTCACTTAACAGGTAAATAAACTGACGCTGGGAGAGGCACACCCACCCAGAATCAGTGACAGAAGCAAGTCCAGGATTCCACCAGTTTTGCTTTTGTAGTTTTTGCTTACACTGGTTTTCCTCCAAGAGGTCCAGGGACCAGAAATAGCTCTTGGAGAACACTCAAAATAATTTCTGTGTATTCTAAACCATGCCACGCTGTTCAATGCAGAGAAACAAGCAAGGAAGCAATTTAAGCCAAGGTTTCTAGTCTTCTGCTTATCAGTAAGAATTTGCAGAGTTCATCCCTCCCCCTTGAAGTGAATAAATCCTAAAACTGGTTAAAACCAGAAGAAGAGACAAAGAAACACTGTTAACCCCATTCTGGATTCCCAAGTCTATAGTTTCTTATGATACAAATCGTTCCCTTCCTATCAAATAAGAAAACAACAAATTGTAATAATGAAAAAGAAAGAATGTTTTCCCAGAACTCAACTGCATTTTCATCATAGCACATGAAAATGTTCTCACCATTTTCTTAACAATGTAAGAAATTACTGGGTCATGGACCTACTACGAGACTTTGGCCAACAGTTAACTTCTGTGCTTTCAGGTTTTCTCATCTATCAAGTGGTAAAACTAATGACAACCAAATGTTTGCAAAACAAGAATAAAATCTTAGATGTTTTTATGTGCACACTGTGTGGTTAGCAACAGCGATCATGACAGGAGGAAGGAGTTAGAATTTACCCACTACCTGCTGGGTGCCCAGCATTCTGCTCTATGAATATTATCTCACTCTTATAACAAAACTTTAAAGCAGGTGCTGCTATCCCCAACTTATAAATAGAGAATTCAAGGCTCAGAGAAGCTGGGTAACTTGCCTAAAGTCACTTAGCTAGTCGGTGCCAGGACTGAAATTCCCACCCAGGTGTGTGGCTCCAAAGTCCCTTCCACTACACTGAGTGCCTTATGTATGATGACCCCTCCCTTCTGAGCCTTCTTTAAAAAAAAGTAAGAATGTAATTAATCTGACATGTTACATTTTCATTTCCTTTAAGCCTTCACCAAGTCTTGGGGTCTTGGAGCTAGAAGGAGCATTAAGATGGGGGCATAGTTAAGCCGGCCCAGGCCAAATGTGCATTTTTACTGAGACATCATATCAAAGCAATTTGAAAACTCTTCTTAATTACTCAGATCATGTTTAATTTTCAAAATCTTCCTAAGAACTTATCTAAATGGCACACACTGTAGTCTAGGCCCCATGTGAAGACTGGAAATAGTCAATATCCTCTGTGTAAATACCCTTTGCCCATGCTGAAGAAGATGAACCAGTCTTTTAGCTCTTCCTTTTGTGCTTTGTTCTGGGGTCTTTATTCTCTTTGGGGGGATCTCCTCTCCCTGCTCAGGGGCTCCACATCCGTCCTCAGTCAGGAGCTGCCTCATCACAGAAGGAGCTAATCAAGCTAGGCTTAGGGGTTTCCCATTTACCCAACCCCAGTTCTCACTAGCTTCTACAGAAAGAAAAGAAAATTGGAAATCAGGCATAAAAAAGAAAGGAAGGATGCCATCCCTAACAATTTTTTCCTTATGACATACTCTTTCATATACACTTTTCATTTAATCTTCACCACAGCCTTGCAAGATAAGTACAATGATCTCCACGTTTACATCAAAATAACTGAAGTTTAGAAAAGTTAAGATCACAGATCTAGACTGTAATAGAGTTGAAATTCAATCCCAGTCCTAGATGAGCCAAAGCCCTTATTTACTCCATTATGCCCAAGTTTGCATGCATCGAACCAACTGTCTTTTTTGGCACCTTTGGCCACTGACCTCACTCCAACCCAAACGTGCTACCTGGAGTAGGCTTGTCATTGGTCACCAAAAAACCTTGGCTTGGATTTTGGATTTTTCACTGCAAATCCATGTTCTCTGCAAGAAATTCAAATATATGTCCTAGTGGCTGTGCCTAAAAACATCATCTGAGCACAAAGGACAGCCCAGTGTGAAGATGATGCTGACTCATCCTCTCTGCTATCTGCCTGGCCTTGGATTTCTGCGTTGTACATTTCCTCCACAGCTGACTGCCTAGACCTGTTCTTTCTCGACTTTGGTTTCAGGTTGCTTTTCCAGTCCAGCAAGGCCAATTTGAATATGGATGCTATTTTTTAAGATCTGACACCTTCTCATGAGCATGTCATCCACCAAGTGAATAAACACACTCCCTACTCTGTCATCTGACAATTGTCAACAAAATCGAGTTGCCTACTTGGCAGCTTCATGAACTTCTTCACTCCTTAAGGAAATTCTGACCCCCACCCCTGACAAGGGGACTAGTGCAGAGTTCCAGTCCACTTTCTTCTTCAATCCTTTTAGGTAGGACAGGATGGAGGAAACCACTGTGGACAGAGTGGTTTATAAGGATACCATTACATGACTTGAAACACAATTTTCAAGGACTCTGAAAGAGTTAAAGAGCAATCCATCCTCTGGCCATGGACCCCTCAGAAGCCTACTCTTTCCCTGCTCCAACCACTTCCTTCCAAAGAAAATAGCATAAGGAATGGTTTACTCACTTACAGGTTCTGGGTCAAATGCTTCTTTGGTCTTGAAGAGCTTAAGAACAACAAACATTTTTTTCCCTGTATCAAGTAACTGCTGGCCCTCAGCTGAACCCCTGCTTCTATCTGCAATTCCTCAGCTCTTGAACATTGTCGGATGCATATTCACTATATGTTATTTGTTCTCGATGCTATCTTATGGTTTCTCTTTAACCAAATAAGACACTCTACCAGCACAAATAGCTCCCAGGAAAATGGTTCAGAGCAAGTATTTGTGGGGAATGCTGACAGCCTCCAAACAAAGGAAAACCTGTTTCCCATGTCTCCACATTTGAATCCACTTGTTGGAACCTATTAGCACATTCCACTGTCGCTGTGGACAGGCTGCTAATAGATCTGGAGCGTGAGGGTGGTAGGAAATGTTGTTAATGTTGGAGTTCTGGCTTGTGACCTTGAGAGTGAATTATAAAAATGTGCCTAATTATCTCCTAGGCACATCTGGCAGACACACCAAGGCAGAATACAGAGAGCTGCCTCATCCTAATGCCTCTCAAATATCAACAAGTCACAAGGGCCAGCTTTTAGGGATCCCAGACGCTGAGTAGCAGGCCAGCAATGTCATTCTTTTGTCAACTAATTAAGCAGCGGCCCGCCAGCAACTGAGGCACGTGCTGTTTCCCTCTGTAGAGGGAAGGAGCCATCTGGATCGCCTGGCTGAGCAGCTATACCAGGTGGACTTTGGAAAACAATTTCCATTAATGTCATCAAATAAAAGTCAATACTTTTTTTTTATTTACATAAAACATTAAAGGAAAGTTAGGATAAAGTACAGATGAACCCAGAAACACACACACACACACACACACACACACATACACACACTTCACCCACCAATTTAATTCACAGATGCTCACCCCTAGGTACCGCACACATTCTTTCATGCATGGAATTGTATCCTAATCGTAAATACCAGAGGCCGGATCTGAGATCTGGGTAGAGTGAAGTGGAAAGCAGTTTTAGTGGGTATTTGGGTAGAGACACACCCATACACAGTTTCATTTCGTGGTTCTTTTGTATTTACCAGAGATTATTTGCTTACAAGGAAGAAAAACTCATTCAAACTAACTCAGGTAAAAAGGTGACCCTATTTGCTAATTGTATTATCTTTTCTTACATAATCTGTTTATTTAATCTATATCTTGTTAGGCCAGAGTCTGTTTGATCTTGGCAGGTGTGCTGATTTTTCCCCATTTGCCCACAGTCCCCAGATCCCTTCTCTACCCCTCATGCTCTGTTCTGTGTTCCAGAAGACCCCCTGCTGGTTGCTTCCTGTTGGGTTTAGCCAATGGGAGATATCATCAGATCAGAAGGTGAGAAGAGAACAAGGCCAGGGTATTTCTTCCTCACTTCTTCCCAGCCTTGACCCCTAGAGCGCCTTCACTGAAATCATTCATTTGAACCATCTGAGTTAAATTCCGTGTCCTGCCTATCACAGTAGAACCTCCAGATGTCCTACCTTTGATCTGCTTAGTCTTTCTTCAACCATAATTTCTTTCTAGTTCTACACATGCAAGTTCAGGCTAACAGACATTCTCTTTGCAAACTTATTCTCTCTCTTCCCAACTTGATCATAGTTAATTTTCTGGTATCTAATCATTATCAGTAATTGCCATCCATTCTTTCATTCATCTGGGAAATAGTAGCATCCGTGTTTTACAAATAATATAGATATTTATTAATCTTTTTCAGTTTGTTACCACAGTCAAGGTAGCATTTCGGGTCGTGCAGTGTCCTCTAGGCTCCAAGCCCCAGGAAGTCAAGCTCAGAGTGTTTTTTGCACATAATTGCATCCACATCACCAAGCACAGTTCCTGGTTCTTGGGAGCAGTTTAAAAAATGTGTCAAGTTCTAAAAAAAAAATAAGGAGGACGAGGAAGAGGAGGAGGAATTTGTGCCCTTGGTTTCATCTGTTCTAGAAAAACTTATAATAGTAATAAAAATACTACTGATAAGAGGAATATTTATTAAGTACCTATTGTATTCTATGACTGTGGTTGACTGTATTATCTCATTTAATCCCTGGAACAATCCAACGAGCTAAACACGATTTTTATTTCCATTTAAGTGATAAAGAAAATGAGACCCCAAGGGGTTAGGAACTTGTTCTAGGTCACCAAGCTAGTACATGGCAGAACCAACCTAGGTCTGACAGTCTACAGAATCTGCACTCCTAACCAAGTCCTATGCCACCCATTTGCATGGCTCTGTGATTGCCTCTGGAGCCTTCAAAATTGGAAGGTGTCCCTCCAATTCTGTCTGGAGGTATCTTCCACTGAGTCTTCTTTTTCAGTTAGACATCCCTTGGTCCTCAGTTAATCTTCATATGGCATGGTTTACAGACCTCTCACCTTTCTCCAGGGTAGACTGGCCCTATAGTTCTTATTTAGGACCTTCCTACCCACCTATCCTCATCAGGGAGCTCTTCCAGTATCTATGACCTTTCCATCCAGCACTGATCACACCAAGTGGGCATGGCACTGTAGCCGTGGGACATCCTAATTGGGAGCAATGCATCTTTAGACTGATTGTCAGAGAAGGTCACTGTATGATTTACAAGAGGTGTGTGTGTGTGTACGGGAAGAAAGATGTTAAAGGAAGAGAAGACAGGACTGTTTTCTGGAAGCTGTCTTAAAGCAAGGCTTTCCTTAACTGGAGCAGCTTAGCGAGCCTACAGTCCCAGCAATCATTCATCCCTGAACACCAGAGACATCTTTTAGACAAATGAAAACAAAGCACGTTTCCAAACCTGTGAACCTCCACATACGATGAGGTGAGATCTGTTTGACCTCCTTGTCTGGATGCCAAAGACAGTTTCCACATCTTCAAATGGAGGACTTTGCTGGTGTGAAATTGGGAGTTATCTCCTCCCCCAGAAAGTACTCCTCTGGTGACAACTGCTTGTTTGAGAAGTTCTTTCTATTAGAATAGATCAGAAGTTCTTAGATTTTTTTGTGTGCAGTGGACTCCTTGGCAGTCTGGTGAAGCCGATGGACCCCTTTTGAGTTATGTTTATACTATGTATAAATTGTGTTTATAAATGAATAACCTAATTACATAGGAGTTCGAAAGAAATCAATTACAGTTAACCTATGAACAACATGAGTTTGAACCAAGTGGTTCCACTTAGGTGGATTTTTTTTCAAAAGTAAATACTACAGTACTACACCGGTCAGTGGTTGGTTGAATCTGCAGATACAGAACCACAGATATGAAGGAACTGAGTACATGGGGGAACCACAGATACAGAGGGCCAGTATAAGTTATACTCAAATTTTCAGCTGTGCTGTGGTCGGCACCCCTAACCCCCATGTTGTTCAAGGGTCAATTGTATATTGAAATATAGTTATAAAAATATTTTTAAATTGTGATAAAACAACGTGCTTTGTTATTAGTGCTTTAAATATTAATATCTATGTCTAATAACTGACATAAATTGGAAGTCACAATGAGCACAAGTGGTATTTCAAGATCTCTGCAACAACTAATACGATGGGAAAATAGCTGATTGCTATTGGTGACAAAGTCACAGGTACTGTTAGTCACCTACACTCATAATTGAAAGAAATGATAACATTCAGTTGAAGGGTAGTGAACAGAAAGATGTATTTTTTTCTCTGAAAAATTCTCAGACCCTCCCCCGCGAATTGCATGGACCCCAGAATAAGAACTTCCAGTTAGAGAACTGAAGCATTAAAGTCCTGACAGGAGAGACTGTAGAAGAGACCAATTCATTTTACAGATGAGCAAAGGTTGCTTTTGAAAGTTTGAGACAATCTTCCATTTTGTGATGTTCCTTGTAGGTTCCACTTCTCAGTATTTTGTCTTTTACCTATTGAGAAGTCAGTAGGAAAGGTAAGAGTGAAAATTTAGGGACAGGTGTCTGCTTGGCACGTGTTTAGAATTTCATCATGTATAAACCGAATATGGAGAAAAGGAAAAAATGGTCAGTCCACAATGAGCCTCACTCCTGGCCCCCTGGCTAGAGCTTGCAGGTTGCCAAATGCCCTCACCCCATACACAAAACCCCAGAAAAATCTCTTTCATCTTCCCCAAATGGGACACCCCCAAGCATTCAAAGAGGCACATTTCTTACTTTCAGCTGATAATGAGAATGCTAAGGTGGGAAAACATAATTTAAACTTTGATAGATTCTTTGGAAGAAAGCCACACACTCCTCAGTGGAAGATTTTCACTGCTTGACTCATCAAGTCACAACCACCCTTGGGATCACATAGGCTCCTGTCAGACAGACATCCAGCAGATGTCACTGGATACCACCTCCTCAGCTTCACACTGCCTCACTCCTCATCCTTCCCTTGCCCTGTAGCCCAAGGCCACTCAAGCCCCCAAAAGGAACAGTAAAGTCAAATTGTCTCCACCTGTCTTCCCATGAAAGACACTACACGATTTGAAGATCTAAAATCTTTTATATCATTTCACATCTGGAAGATGCCCTGGAAATATCTACCAGGGTCACTAATGGTAATTTGGGCAGGACAATTTGTGCAAAAGCATCTGAGCCCCGTACACTAAATGCCAGAAGTGCCCACCCCATGTCTCTGTGTCGGTCACAAGTACCTCCCTACATTTCCAAACAACTACGGGCAGTCATACAGACTCTGGTTGTGATTGATAACCACTGAATGAAAACAGAGAACAAAGAAGTTAATGAGTTCCCCAAGACATAGGGATAGCCAACTTATTGATTTATTTATAACCCCATTTACTTCCAAAAATTATTTGAATGTGTTGAATGACCTCGTTTTTTGGGGGGGGGGGGGTTGGTTTTTTATTTGTTTGTTTGTTTGTTTGCGGTACGTGGGCCTCTCACTGTCGTGGCCTCTCCCGTTGCGGAGCACAGGCTCCGGACGCGCAGGCTCAGCGGCCATGGCTCACAGGCCCAGCCGCTCCGCGGCATGTGGGATCTTCCCGGACCGGGGCACGAACCCGTGTCTCCTGCATCGGCAGGCGGACTCTCAACCACTGCGCCACCAGGGAAGCCCTGACCTCGTTTTTATTTGGATATAATTCTTCTTATCTTCATTTTACACTTGGGGGAATTTCCCAGTGTCACACAGCTAGAAAGTAGAGATCAGAACTCAAGCGTTTAGCACAAGTTCCACCATGTTACTCCTTCTACCACTCAGTACTGTTTGCCGGGCACCAGGCAATTCTGGGGACCACGTCAGGCCCTGGTGCTGCCCTGACACTTTGAGTCTGATAAATGTCTTCATCCCGATAGGTGCTGCAAGGAGCAGCCACATGTTTCTATGCGTTCATTGGCTTTGACATCATCGCCACCACTGGAGAGGAAGCCAAGAATCCCAACACATCCATCCCTTATGCTATCACTGCCTCCCTGGTCATCTGCCTGACAGCATATGTATCTGTAAGTACCAAATGCTTATGTGACCCTCCTCATGGCCTTTCCATATTTGACCTTAAAATGTGGCTCTGGGACTGGGTTTCCTTCTGTCAGGAAGTAATCCTTTACTTGTGCCTTTTTGGTGTTTGTACGCATATGTTTTGTGTTGCTCCCTCTTTTTACACTGGCTCAAGCTCACCCCACCCACCAATGCCAAGGAGGAAATCAGGGCTCCAAACTGGAGACAGGAGAAGCCCCAGGTTCTCACTTCAGCCATGGCCCCCGTCCCTGCTCCGTCCTATGCACAGGCTCTTGGTGTCCACTGCTGCCCACGGGATAGTGTGCAGGGAGTGGGCTGCCGTCCAAGGAGCTCAGATCACAGGCTGGCAGTAACAGGTGGGTGTGCAAGCAGAGGCACTGTGGGCCTCTGCGCGCCCTCCTCAATGCTCTTCTGTCTTCTGGGAGCTTCCCGGCAGCAAAGAGACAAGGCTCTCCCAGGGTGGGGAAAGAGAATTCATCATCCTCTAGAAATGCTTCTCCCTTAAATCTGGTGGGTTGGGGGGTACAGAGTGGGAGAAGATGTAATTTCTTTCTGTTATTGCTCCCTCTTTTTACACTGGCTCAAGTTCGCCCCTTCAGGTTTCCCTGCCAAGGGAAGTCCTTAGAATGAAGCCTTCAGGCTGTCTCCTGAGGATCACGCCCCTCAGACACTCCTCACACTTCTGATGTGTCATCTCTCAGCTCCCATCCCAGAATTTCTATCACAGAAATAGTTCAGCCACATGCAACATCCCCCTCAGCCCCTGGCAGTGGATAGGACCAGCTGGTAAGCTGACAGATGCGTGGTTACACAAATCCCCCCAAGTCCTGGGGGTCCAACTCACTTCAGCCACCACAATTATCATAGAAAGAGCCAGCAGCCAGGGTGCACGCTGTCGGCCCTGCCGCTCCTCCTGCCACGGCATGCGACAAGAACCTCTTCACAACCCCTACCAAAAAAAATGGAAAAACACCTTCAGCAACAACCTGAAGAAACCAGGCCAAGGGATCATTAAGGCAAGCTGAAAAACAGGATTGTCCTGGAAGCCAAAGGAAAACATGAGAGCAGCACTGGATGTGGTTTGCCCACCCAAATCTTTATGGATAGGTCAGTTATCACCTCCCCCCCACCCCGCCCCATGCACACACATGCAACTGGCTTCATCTTATCCAACCCTGATTAGCCCTGCAGACAGAATGTTCAGGAACAGCTGGGGGTGGGGGAAGCAGGCAGGGGTAGCAGCAGAGACACTCTGCTCTGCATTCCCCCTCCCTCATGCCTCCCCTCTTCCAGTAGTCAACCATTGTAGCACACACAGTAAATAATCACAGTTCCTTCCTTAGAATAATGCTTTAAAGACTACAGAATATGTCTACGCATCTACCAACTTCTGCCCATCCTAATCTAATGTGGGCAGGAAACACTCTGAGAGTTGCTGTAAGAATCTATCCCTCTCTCCTCAGGTCTACCCCGATGTTGCTGGAAAAGATTCCCTTTTAGAATGCGTGGGCCCTAACCATGCCTCAGGGGTTGTTTGGTCTTGTGTTGGTCAGCAGGCGCCCATTCTACCACCAGGAAAAAGTCAAATTGCTGGGCTGTGGTCATTCATCCTGCTGTCCTCCCTAGTGGCGCATGGCTTCACTGGAGGATCTTGGCTCCTGAGAAATAGGCAAAGAGGTGATCTAGAAATGGACCACTCTCTTCTTTTCAGGCTCTGGACTCCCTCACTGATGCCAGGATTGGCCTTCACAGGCCAGGGGGCACCTGGTCTTATGACTGGCGGCTCCATCACCTGGGGCCGATTATGACGGGAGGGATGTTACAGCAGATCTATGACATGTGAGGAGAAATAGTTCCTGGTTAAGCAAAGCCATAGTGGTCTTAGAGCCCACAGTAGTACTGGATTCCATCCTGATGCCATAATTTATTTCTTGGCCTGCCTGGTTCCTGGGACTGAGCTACAGAGAGGAAATGGAAACATGAGTCCCGTCAGTTAATCGGTTGTGGATCTCCTACGCATTTATCTTTAGAGTTTTGATCTCTGGTCTTTAGGGCAAGGTCTAGTACAGTTAAGATCCTGTAGGACCCTGAAAGTATAAAAGAAATGAGACTCTTGTCCATGTGGGCAGGGTGCTCATGGTCACTGCCAGGCCCTGGCTCTAGTGCCTTTGGCTGCAGCTCCTTCCATCGGATAATATCTGCCCTTCATTGAACTATCAGTGTAGCTCTCCTTTCATGGAGCTGAAATACCTGCAGACTTATCCCTCAGATACAGAAGGGTCACAGAGAGATATTGCAAATGATTTGGTCTAGTCCACTAAATTCACATGTGGGGAGAAAATACTGAGACCAAGCATTCCAAAGGCCAAATAACTGGTCTAAAGTAAAGGCACGTGCCAAGAAGTGGCAGATCCAAGCCCCCATGCAGGACCAGACCTCTTTCCTCTCCTATGGGACCTCCATCCATGCTTCAGACAGACCCCTTTACCTCCAGCTATGTTTCCTCTTGTTTTAACAGGTGAGCATGATCTTAACTCTGATGGTGCCATATTACACAATTGACACGGAATCCCCGCTCATGGAGATGTTTGTGGCTCGTGGGTTCTATGCTGCGAAATTCATAGTGGCCATCGGGTCGGTTGCAGGACTGACAGTCAGCTTGCTGGGCTCCCTCTTTCCAATGCCAAGGGTCATTTATGCCATGGCTGGCGACGGGCTCCTTTTCAGGTAAGGGCTATGCTCGGTGGCATTTATTCTTTTCTTCCATGCCTGCCCAGGGAATCTGTCACCCACTGTCAGCCTGACTGTAATTTTGATGTGAGTGCCTGTCACATAGACAATGGAACTTGTCACATATCTTGGCAAAGGGTTTGAGTGAAATTAGTTTAGGTCCTAAAACAGCCCCTCCGTTTGACTCTGGGTCCCTCAGTCTAGCAACAAACTAATATGTCCCTCCAATGGCCCCCTCCCCTCTTATTTGACATTGTATAAAGATGATGAGTGCCAAAATGTTACATTGGGCGGCCTCCAGAAGGAAGAACCCATCCCAGGGGCATCTGAGGCTTGCCTTCACATTGAGGCCTGACGACTGCCCCCTCTGAAGCTGAAAAAGTTCACAGTTACAATCAAAGAGAGGATAAGACCCTCTGAACAGAGCCTAATAATAGTAGCAACAATCGCTACTGTTTATTGAACATTTGTGTATCCCAGGTATATGGTATCCCATTTAGTCAGCACCATAACTCTATTTTACAGAAGAGTATACTAGATGAATATTCTCAGAGAGGTTAAAAAAAAAAAAAAAAAAAACTTGCCCCAAATCCCCCAGGTGCTGGGTGGCGGGGTCAGGATTTGAACCCAGGACTGTCTTGACTCCGACAACCAGACTTTTAACCACACCAGTACACTGACACTTCCAGCCCCCTAAGCTGGTCATGAAGTAGCCTATCTGCCCATAGTACAAAGGGGATGTGGCCCCATCTCTTGGTTCCTAGTGTCTACTGTGTGAAGAGCTTGCAGGGAAGGCATTCTTCTAGCGCACAAAACAAGGAGTAAACCTCCAAGGAGCTCTCAGGAGTGCAGAGGGATCCAGCTCAGGGACTTTATCTCTGCCATCGGCTATCACATTCTGCACCGTTTCCTCCGCTTACCCCCTGAGGTCACCACCGAGCTGTGACCTTGGGGGAGCTGGAAAGATCAAGAAAAGGCTGACTAGCTATCTATTTTATATTTGGTAGTGTATATATGTCCATGTCGCTCTCTCACTTCGTCCCAGCTTACCCTTCCCCTCCCCGCAGCCGCATAGCGCAGGGAGATCAGCTCCTTGCGTTGTGACCACCTAGAGCGGTGGGATAGGGAGGGTGGGAGGGAGACGCAAGAGGGAGGAGATATGGGGATATATGTATATGTATAGCTGATTCACTTTGTTATAAAGCAGAAACTAACACACCATTGTAAAGAAATTATACTTCAATAAAGATGCACCAAACGTAAAATAGATAGCTAGTGGGAAGAAGCTGCATAGCACAGGGAGATCAGCTCCTTGCTTTGTGACCACCTAGAGGGGTGGGATACGGAGGGTGGGAGGGAGGGAGACGCAAGAGGGAAGAGATATGGGAACATATGTATAGGTATAACTGATTCACTTTGTTATAAAGCAGAAACTAACACACCATCGTAAAGCAATTATGCTCCAATAAAGATGTTAAAAAAAAAAGAAAAGGCTGACCATAGTGGAGGTGTGACAACTTCACACACCCAAAAGGTTTTTCAGCTGTCAAAGAAAACCAAGAGGAAAGATGCTGGGGCTCCCAGCACAGTTTATATTCCTGCTTCATGGACTGAGTCATGGAAAAAGGGAGGAATGGAAGTGGAGGGAGGAGGGAGTGCCAGAATGAGAGAGGAGGAGGGCGGGCCCTCATGTGCCTTACTAAGCCTCCAGGAACTGCTAAAGAAGGGTGCCATTCAGTCACCCTTGTTGGTCTTCTCTATCTTCTCCAGTTAGTAAGTGGCCGGATTTAGCTTTCATCCAGGAGCACATGTTCTCAATGACTGTACTATTTTGCCAACCAAATCCCTGTACTTCTGTTGTAGAGCAAGTGCTTCTCAAGCTTTGGCATAAATCAGAATCCTCTGGAGGTTTTTTAAAGCGTAGGGTTTGTTGGGCCCCACTCCCGGAGAGTCTGACATGGTAGGTCTCAGGTAAAATCTCAGAATACATATTTCTAACAAGTTCCAAGGTGATGCTGATGCTGTTGCTCCATGGACCACACTTTGGGTAAGACAGGTGTAGAGGACCCCCAAGCAGATGTATGACTTGGCCAAGTATCCCTTCTTCATAGCAAAGCCTATGCTTCAATTTAGATTTCTGAGAACCCCCTAGAGTCAATCAACCCATCACATCACATAATGAAGCAGGAATTTTAATAAAGAAGTTTGGCTCAAACTCAAGGAATTAAAGTAAATTCTGTTTAAATTCTATTCCGGGAACCGAATCCTGGGGCAGGAATAGCAGCTGTATTTAAGGCAGAGAATCCAGAAGTAAGCTGGAGAAACAGGACCAGGAGGTGTTAAACCATGTTGAATCAATCCCCACGTGTAGCTCACCGTGAACCCTCTGCTTGCCCCTCCCTTCAGGTTCCTGGCTCACGTGAGCTCCTACACAGAGACCCCAGTGGTGGCCTGCATTGTGTCGGGGTTCCTGGCGGCTCTCCTCTCCCTATTAGTCAGCCTGAGAGATCTGATTGAGATGATGTCCATCGGCACCCTCCTCGCCTACACCTTGGTCTCTGTCTGCGTCTTGCTCCTTCGATACCAACCAGAAAGTGACATTGACGGGTTTGTCAAGTTTTTGTCTCAGGAGCACACAAAGAAGAAGGAGGGCATTCTGGCTGACTGTGAGAAGGAAGTTGGCTCTCCTGTGAGTGAAGGGGAAGAGTTTTCCGGCCCAGCCACCAACACATGTGGGGCTAAGAATTTACCATCCTTGGGAGACAATGAGATGCTCATAGGGAAATCAGACAAGTCAACCTACAACGTCAACCACCCAAACTACGGCACCGTGGATGTGACCACAGGCATAGAAGCTGATGAAACTGAAAACATTTATCTCATCAAGTTAAAGAAGCTGATTGGGCCCCGTTACTACACCATGAGGATCCGGCTGGGCCTTCCAGGCAAAATGGACCGGCCCACAGCAGCTACAGGGCACACAGTGACCATCTGCGTGCTCCTGCTTTTCATCCTCATGTTCATCTTCTGCTCCTTCATCATCTTTGGTTCCGACTACATCTCAGAGCAGAGCTGGTGGGCCATCCTTCTGGTCATTCTGATGGTCCTGCTGATCAGCATCCTGGTGTTTGTGATCCTGCAGCAGCCAGAGAACCCCAAGAAGCTGCCCTATATGGCTCCCTGTCTCCCCTTTGTGCCTGCCTTTGCCATGTTGGTGAACATCTATCTCATGCTAAAGCTCTCGACCATCACGTGGATCCGCTTTGCGGTCTGGTGCTTTGTGGGTAAGCAACTTCCTTTGAAGCCTTGAGAGTTCCCTTCTAAGACCTTGATCAGGCTTATCTCAAAATTACCTCCTAGCTGGACTGGGCATCACTCTTCCAAGAGAAATCTGGCTGGTTCTGTGGATCCCTACTTCCTGCTTTAGAGTCAGAAAAGTCAGTTGTGCCCTTTCTGCCTGTTATGATCTTGGTTGTTAGTTTTTTGTTTTTTTGTTTTTTTTTTGTGGTACGCGGGCCTCTCACTGTTGTGGCCTCTCCCGTTGCGGAGCACAGGCTCCGGACGCGCAGGCTCAGCAGCCATGGCTCATGGGCCCAGCCGCTCCGCGGCATGTGGGATCTTCCCAGACCGGGGCACGAACCCGTGTCCCCTGCATCGGCAGGCGGACTCTCAACCACTGCGCCACCAGGGAAGCCCGGTTGTTAGTTTTGAAGAATGATACTGAACAATCCAGCACTTCATTGAATACTATTACTGGATGTTCTTCTTGTGGATAATTAGTATCATAGAAAGGCCACTTAAAATGAATCCACACTTTTAAAAAGGACAAAAATAACATATAAAAATGAGGGTGGGAAAGGCTGATTGGAATTCTTAGAAACTAAAAATTATGAAAATTTTTATTTATCTTACGTTCAACAAAATTAAAATAGCAATCATGCCATGTTTTTTTAAATGAGCAAACTATGAATTAAGTATGGGGTTTTAGGCACAGTTTTTTGACAAAATTGTATCATGGCACCATTTAACAGCCCTCAGTTTTTGTTGACTTTGCAAAATATTCAAGTTTTTCATTTTTTCCCCAAGATCTTTCTTCATCCTTTGATAATCATTCTCTTGGGAAGTACCCATCATACCATCATCCTTGTTGCTTTTCTCTTCTTCTACTGATAACTGATAGGACTCTGTTGGGTCATCAACGTCCACAGCTTTGAGTGAATTACTATTGCTCTCTCTAAACTCACTTCCACTGCCTTCAGGAAGTCCTGTATCATTCCCAAGATTTCTAGTTTTCCTTTGGGATCAATTTATATTATATTCACATTACATGTTTATCCTATATGACCATCACTGATGTTTATGAAATTGCTCGGGATTGGTGCTCGTGATAACTTGAGAAGGATATTTAAGTGAAGACTAATTTTAAAGTTCCTTAGTTACTATTTTTATATTTCCTATACAACTTGGTAACCCTGGGGTCTCTGGCAACAAATACTTAGCTAAGGAGAGTCCTTAGGTGCTTTGAGGAATAGGAAAATAAAGAAAAAGTAACTCAGCCTTAAGGGAGGCAAGACAAATATGTGTGAATCAACCAGCCTGAGCAAGGCAGCATAGAGAGTCATTGAGTTGTAGCCCATCCACTCCTTGAGGTCAGGGATATGGGTGTTCAACCAGGTGACCTCTGTGCCGGAACATAGTTCGTGCTTAATAAATACTTCTCTATGATTGTAAAGCACTCTTCAGATGAAAAAAAGGAAACTTCCAGTCAGAATAGCTGGAAAGGACTTTAAGGAGGTAGAATTTGAACTGGGCCTGTAAGATAGGATTTAGGTAGAGGGAGGTGGGGGGAAAACACAATATTCAAAGGAAAGAACATATGCCTCCCAGAAAACTCCTCACATCCAAAGGCCATCCTATGCCTTCCTGTAAGCATTTTGTACCAATTTTTCACTACCCTAAGCCTCATCCCTTGTTAGACTTTAAGGGATCTCTTGAGAGGACCCCACCGACTCATCAAAGTTCTAAGCATTTATATGATTCATTCACAGTCTCTCTTTTCTGTTTAAACATTTTTCCACTGGAACAAGAAGCTAACCAATGGAAAGATGCTATTATGGGTAGAAATGAATGAAGTGGGTAGAAATTAAATTAGAGTCATGTATTTGTCAAATGAATGAAGGCACAGACACAAATACACATGAATTTATTCATCTTTTCCTGGACTATTTAAGCTAGAAGAAGCCTCCAACATGTAGTACAGTGTTACCCACAGTGTGGTGACCATTCCGTTGTTAATATTTGGACTGATTTTAGAGAGTATATGAATGAACTTTTAAAAATATTATATGATTATTATTCACTTTCACAAATACTAGAAAAATATATACATTCCCATGAATCTGGTGATTATTTTTAAGCTTTAAAAGTGAGTCAAGAAGATTCAAGATGGCAGAGAGTAGGTGGACGTGGAGTTCATCTCTCTCCACGGATGTATCAGGAATACACCTGTAGATGCAACAATTCTCACAGAACACCAGCTGAAAACTAGCAGAAGACCTTGGACACTGGAAAGGACTATAAAGATCACTGCATAACTGGGTAGGATGGAAAAAAAGAAGGGAGAAGGAGGAGGAGAGGAAGCAGGCCAGGTCCTGCACCCCAGGGAAGGGAAGCTGAAGCAGAGGAAGGAGCCCCAAATTTGGGGAAACCCCCTTTCTGACGGGGAAATAGACTGGGACAGAGGGGAAGCATTAGAGGCTGTCAGAAGAGGGTGAAGCGGCCAGTTTGTGGGAGACAGGGCAGAGTGAGAAATACACAAACGGTCCATACTGTGGCCATACGTGCCCGGGACTGGGACGTGTATTCACAGGTTTGCAAAGGGGCTGGGAGCTGGTGCGTGGGGACTGGAGAACAGGCTCAGAGCGAGAAGTGCTGTTGGCTGTGGGGAGAAGGACTGAGGGGATGGGAGGGAGGAAATCTGCAGCAGGGAATGCCTAGGGAGGAAGACTGGACTGCCATGGAAGCAGGGTGCTATTGCTCAGTCACACACAGGGGGAGGAACCATTACTGTAGCCTCTCTCTACCTACACGCCGGCACCTGCCAGTGATAATAAAAAAAGCCCCCTCAGGGCTGGCCCTCATGTGCCTTACACCGGGAGGCAGAAAAGGCCCTCGCTAGGGCCATATCTCTTGCACCCGTGGCCACCGGCTTCCCTGCGCATTTGGCGCCCCTGGGGCTCCCGTGATCCAAGCAGTCATACCACCTCTATGCCTGGTCCTCACAGGGGCAGACCCAAGAGCTCCAAGGCAGACTCAGAACAAGACTCCTGTGGGTGGACCACATGCAGATCTGGGCATAAAACCAAAGCTGAACCCCAGGGATGGGGTGACTAAGGAAGAAGATGGAAAATCTTTCCACCAGCTGTACAAGCTGAAGATTAAGTCCCCACAATCAGTTAGTTAGACCCTGCATCTATGGACTATCTGAGTAGACACTGAGTGTTCCCACAAATGAAAACAGTCTAGGGCTTCCTTGGTGGTGCAGTGGTTGAGAATCTGCCTGCCAGTGCAGGGGGCACGGGTTCGAGCCCTGGTCTGGGAAGATCCCACATGCCGCGGAGCAACTAAGCCCGTGCGCCACAGCTACTGAGCCTGCGCGTCTGGAGCCTGTGCTCCGCAACAAGAGAAGGCCGCGACAGTGAGAGGCCCACACACTGCAATGAAGAGTGGCCCCCACTCGCCACAACTAGAGAAAGTCCTCACACAGAAACGAAGACCCAACACAGCCAAAAATAAATAAATAAATTTCTAAAAAAAAAAAAAAGAAAAAGTCTAGCTCTGGCAGCTGTGGACTTTGGGGGCAGCACAAGCAGGAACTGGGCCAGATCAGAGCCTGAGTGGTCCCCACAGTGCCCACAGCAGGTCCAGAGACCAGCCCAGAGGCAGAGGAGAGCCTCCTGGGGCTGTGGCTCACAGCGTGTGCAAGGACACTTACAGCAGACACCCATGGAAACATAATTATTACTATTGACTTTATTATGTTTTGATTCATTCTGTTGTTGGTTCTAGCTTTCTTTTTTTGGTTTCTTTTTCCTTCTTTTTTTGTTTGTTTCTTGTTGTTTTGGGGGGGTTGTTTTGTTTATTTAGTCTTTTGGGATCTCTGTTTTATAACTTTTAAAAATTTTTTATACATTTCTATTTATACTTTGTTTTTCTGTTTTCCTGTGTTTTTCCCCCTTTTTATTTTATTTTATTATTATTATCTTTTTAATCATTTTTATCAGTTTGTTGTTTCCTTGCTTTATTCTTCAGTTGGCACACTGCTTTGGTTTTGTTTTTAGGTTATGTGTTTTTGTTACTTTTAATCCTAATTGTTTGATTTCATTTTTGAATTCTTCTATTTGTCTGGTTGTTCTCTGGCTTTTTGTTTTATTTGGCTCTGTTTTTGTTTCTTTTATGTGTGTGTGTGTTTCCCTGTTTCTGTTTTTGTTTGATTTTGTTTTCACCATTTCTCTGGGGTTTTGTTTGTCTTTTTTTTCTTTAATATATTTTCTATTTTTTAAAATATTTGTTTCTATGTTGCTTTTCTGCTCTTCTGTATTCTTTCCCCTTTCTCTTTTTCTTTTCTTAATATCATTTCTGTTGGTTTGCTTTGTTTCTTTGCTTCATTCTTCAGTTGGCACTCTGCTTTGGTTTTGTTTTTTGGTTTGCGGTTTTTGTCAGCTTTCTTCTTAATTGTTTGATTTTCTTCTTGGGTTCTTTTGTTTGTCTGGTTGTTTTTCTATTTGATTTATTTTGTTCTGTTTTTGTTTCTTTTGTGTGTGTGCATGTTTCCTTGTTTCTGTTTGTATGATTTTACTTTTTACCATTTGTCTGGGGTTTTGTTAGTCTTTATTTTTTTTCTTAATCCCCCTTATTGCCGGGACAAGCGACTTGTGGGGTCATGGTCCCTCAACCAGAAGTCGAGCCTGAGGCTCTAGAGTGGGAGCACGGAGCCCGGGATGCTGGACCACTAGAGAATTCCTAGCCCCAGGGAAGATTAATCACCAAGAGCTCTCTTGGAGGCCTCTATATGAATCCAAGACCCAGCTCCACCCAACTGCCAGCAGTTCCCAATGCTGGACGCCTCACACTAAACAACAAACAAGACAAGAACAAAAACCCACCCATCAGCACACAGACTACTTAAAGTGCTAGTAAGCTCACAGACACCCCAAAACATACCACATGACATGGCCCTGCTCATCAGAGGGAAAATACTCAGTTCCACCCACCAGAACGCAGGCACCAGTCCCTCCCATCAGGAAGCCTACACAAGGCACTGGATCAACCCCACCACCGGGGGCAGACAATAGAAGCAAGAGGAACTACGACCCTGCAGCCGAGGGAAAGGAGACCTCAAATACTGTAAATTAGACAAAATGAGAAGACAGAGAAATATCTTATAGGCAAAGGAGCAAGATAAAAACCCACAAGACCAAATAAATGAAGAGGAAATAGGCAAACTACCTGAAAAAGAATTCAGAGTAATGATAGTAAAGATTATCAAAAATCTTGGAAAGAGAATAGAAAAAATACAAGAAACATTTAACAAGGACCTAGAAGGACTAAAGAGCCAACAAACAGTAATGAACAACACAATAACTGAAATTAAAAATACTTTATTTAATTTTTTTAATTAAATAAAAAATAGTGGAAAACTGAGGCAGAAGAATGGATAAGTGAGCTGGAAGATAGAAAGGTGGAAATAACTGCCAGGGAGCAGCATAAAGAAAAAAGAATGAAAAGAATTGAGGACAGTCTCAGAGACCTCTGGAACAACATTAAGCATACCAACAACGAATTATAGGCATCCCAGAAGAAGAAGAAAAAAGAAAGGGTCTGAGAAAATATTTGAAGAGATTATAGTTGAAAACTTCCCCAACATGGGAAAGGAAATAGTCAATCAAGTCCAAGACGTGCAGAGAGTCCCATACAGGATAAATCCAAGGAGAAACATGCCGAGACACATATTAATCAAACTAACAGAAATTAAACACAATGAAAAAATATTAAAAGCAGCAAGGGAAAAGCAACAAATAACATACAATGGAATCCCCATAAGGTTAACAGCTAATCTTTCTGCAGAAACTCTACAGGCCAGAAGGGAGTGTTTGCAAGATATATTTAAACTGATGAAAGGGAAAAACCTACAACCAAGATTACTCTACCCAGCAAGGATCACATTCAGATTTGATGAAGCAATCAAAAGTTTTACATACAAGCAAAAGTTAAGAGAATTCAGCACCACCAAACCAGCTTTACAAAAAATGCTAAAGGAAATTCTCTAGGTAGGAAACACAAGAGAAGGAAAAGACTTACAAAAACAAATCCAAAACAGTTAAGAAAACAGTAACAGGAACATACATATCAACAATTTCCTCAAATGTAAATGGATTAAATGCCCCAACCAAAAGACACAGACTGGCTGAATGGATACAAAAATAAGACCCATATATATTTTGTCTACAAGAGACCCACTTCAGACCTAGGAATGCAAACAGACTGAAAGTGAGGGGTTGGAGAAAGATATTCCATGCAAATGGAAATCAAAAGAAAGCTGGAGTAGCAATACTCATATCAGATAAAATACACTTTAAAATAAAGACTATTATAAGAGACAAGGAAGGACACTATATAATGATCAAGGAATCAATCCAAGAAGATATAACAATTGTAAATATCTATTCACCCAACACAGGAGCACCTCAATACATAAGGCAAATGCTAACAGCCATAAACAGGGAAATGAACAGTAACACAATAATAGTAGGTGACTTTAACACTCCGCTTACACCAATGGACAGATCATCCAAACAGAAAATAAATAAGAAAACACAAGCTTTAAATGACACATTAGATCAGATGGACTTAACTGATATTTATAGGACATTCCATCCAAAAACAACAGAATACACTTTCTTCTCAAGTGCACACGGAACATTCTCCAGGATTGATCACACCTTGGGTCACAAATCAAGCCTCCGTAAATTTAAGAAAATTGAAATTGTATCAAGCATCTTTTCCAACCACAACACTATGAGACTAGATATCAATTACAGGAAAAGAAACTGTAAAAACTACAACACATGGAGGCTAAACAATACGCTACTAAACAACAAAGGGATCACTGAGGAAATCACAGAGGAAAACAAAAAATACCTAGAAACAAATGACAATGAAAACATGACGACCCAAAACCTATGGGATGCAGCAAAAGCAGTTCTAAGAGGGAAGTTTATAGCAATACAATCCTACCTCAAGAAATAAGAAAAATCTCAAATAAACAACCTAACCTGACACCTAAAGCAATTAGAGAAAGAACAAAAAACCACAAAGTCAGCAGAAGGAAAGAAATCATACAGATCAGATCAGAAATAAATGAAAAAGAAATGAAGGAAACAACACCAAAGATCATTAAAACTAAAAGCTGATTCTTTGAGAGGATAAACAAAATTGATAAAACATTTTTCCAGACTCGTTAGGAAAAAAAGGGAGAAGACTCAAAGCAACAGAATTAGAAATGAAAAAGGAGAAGTAACAATTGACACCGCAGAAATACAAAGGGTCATGAGAGACTACTACAAGCAACTCTATGCCAATAAAATGGACAACCTGGAAGAAATGGACAAATTCTTAGAAAACTACAACCTTCCAAGACTGAACCAGGAGGAAATAGAAAACATGAACAGACCAATCACAAGTCTGAAATTGAAACTGTGCTTAAAAATCTTCCAACAAACAAAAGTTCAGGGCCAGATGGCTTCACAGGTGAATTCTATCAAACATTTAAAAAAGAGCTAACACCTTTCCATCTCAACTCTTCCAAAATATAGCAGAAGGAAGAACACTCCCAAACTCATCCTATGAAGCCACCATCACCCTGATACCAAAACCAGATGAGGATGTCACCAAAAAAAGAAAATTACAAGCCAATATCACTGATGAACATAGATGAAAAAACCCTTAACAAATACTAGCAAACAGAATCCAACAGCACATTAAAAGGATCATACACCATGATCAAGTGGGTTTTATCCCAGGAATGCAAGAATTCTTCAATATATGCAAATCAATCAATGTAACACACCACATTAACAAACTGAAGAATAAAAATGATATGATAATCTCAATAGATGCAGAACAAGCTTTTGACAAAATTCAACACACATTTATGATAAAAACTCTCCAGAAAGAGGGCATAGAGGAAACCTACCTCAACATAATAAACTCCATATATGACAAACCCACAGCCAACATCATTGTCAATGGTAAAAAACTGAAAGCATTTCTTCTAAGATCAGGAACAACACAAGGGTACCCACTCTCACCACTATTATTCAACATAGTTTGGAAGTTTTAGCCATGGCAATCAGAGAAGAAAAAGAAATAAAACGAATCCAAATTGGAAAAGAAGAAGTAAAACTGTCACTGCTTGCAGATGACATTATACTATACATATATAAACCTAAAGATGCCACCAGAAAACTACTAGAGCTAATCAGTGAATTTGGTAAAGTAGCAGGATACAAAATTCATGCACAGAAATCTCTTGCATTCCTATACACTAACAGTGAAAACTCAGAAAGAGAAATCAAGGAAACACTCCCATTTACCACTGCAACATAAAGAATAAAATATCTAGGAATAAACCTACCTAAGGAGGCAAAAGACCTGTATGCAGAAAACTATAAGACACTTACAAAAGAAATCAAAGACGACACAAACAGATGGAAAGATATACCATTTTCTTGGATTGGAAGAATCAACATGTGAAAGTGACTATACTAGCCAAAGCAATCTACAGATTCAATGCAATTGCTATCAAATTACCAACGGCATTTTTCACAGAACTAGAACAAGAAATTTTACAATTTGTATGGAAACACAAAAGACCTCGAAGAGCAAAATCAATCTTGAGGGGAAAAAAATGAGGCTGGAGGATTCAGGCTCCCCGACTTCAGACTCTACTACAGGCTACAGTAATCAAGACAGTATGGTACTGGCACAAAAACAGAAATGTAGATCAGTGGAACAAACTAGAAAGCCCAGAGATAAACCCACACACATGTGGTTACCTTATCTTTGACAAAGGAGGCTAGAATATACAATGGAGCAAAGACAGCCTCTTCAATAGTGGAGCTGGGAAAACTGGACAGCTACATGTAAAAGAATGAAATTAGAACACTTCCTAACACCACTCACAAAAATAAACTCAAAATGGATTAAAGACCTAAATATAAGGCCAGACACTATAAAACTCTTAGAGGAAAACATAGGCAGAACACTCTGTGACATAAATCGCAGCAAGATCTTTTTTGACCCACCTCCTAGAGTAATGGGAATAAAATCAAAAATAAACAAATGGGACCTAATGAAATGTAAATGCTTTTGCACAGCAAAGGAAACCATAAACGAGACAAAAAGACGACCCTCAGAATGGGACAAAATATTTGCAAATGAAGCAACGGACAAAGGATTAATCTCCAAAATATACAAGCAGCTCATGCAGCTCAGTATCAAAAAAATAAACAACCCAATCCAAAAATGGGCAGAAGACCTAAATAGACATTTCTCCAAGGAAGACATACAGATTGCCAACAAACACATGAAAAGCTGCTCAACATCACTAATCATTAGAAAAATGCAAATCAAAACCACAGTGAGGTATCACCTCACACTGGTCAGAATGGCCATCATCACAAAGTCTACAAACAATAAATGCTGGAGAGGGTGTGGAGAAAAGGGAACCCTCTTGCACCGCTGGTGGGAATGTAAGTTGATACAGCCACTATGGAAAACAGTATGGAGGCTCCTTAAAAAACTAAAAATAGAACTACCATATGATCCAGCAATCCCACTACTGGGCATATACCCTGAGGCAACCATAATTCAAAAAGATACATGTACCACAATGTTCACTGCAGCACTATTTACAATCTCCAGGACATGGAAGCAACCTAAATGTCCATCGACAGATGAATGGTAAAGAAGATGTGGCACATATATACAATGGAATATTACTCAGCCATAAAAAAGAACAAAATTGAGTTATTTGTAATGAGGTGGATGGACCTAGAGTCTATCATACAGAGTGAAGTAAGTCAGAAAGAGAAAAACAAGTACCATGTGCTAACGCACATATATGTAATCTAAAAAAAAACGGTACTGATGAACCTAGTGGCAGGGCAGGAATAAAGACACAGACATAGAGAACAGACTTGAGGACACAGGCAGGGAAGGGGAAGCTGGGACGAAGTGAGAGAGTAGCAGTGACATATATACACTACCAAATGTAAAATGGATGGCTAGTAGGAAGCTGCTGCATAGCACAGGGCGCATCAGCTCGATGCTTTGTGATGACCTAGAGGGGTGGGATAGGGAGGATGGGAGCGGGGCTCATGAGGGAGGGGATATGGGGACATGTGTATACTTATAGCTGATTCACTTGTTGTAAAACAGAAACTAACACAACCTTGTAAAGCGATTATACTGCAATAAAAGTTTTTTAAAGAGTCAAATTGAAGAAAACGTTAGTACTAGTACATGTGCCATATGATTCAAAGTAATAATTAACACTTATATAGCTCTTGCTACATATTAGCCATCATTCCAAGGACTTTACTTATGTTAACTTATTTAATCTGCACAACCACCTGCATTTCACAGATGAGGAAACTGGGGCACTTGACTGAGGTCACGCAGTTAGAATACAGCAAAGCCAAATTAGAACTCAGGTGTGTGGGTCCAGAGTCCATGATCATAACCACTATACTAAAAATGTAGTATATGAATATAAATAACATATAAATAAATTCTGAGAAACACTGACACGGTCCACCACTTTCCCACTTCTCCCTCTCTCAACCTTACAGATAGGTAAACTGAACCTCCAAGAGGTTAAATAACATGCTCAGGGTCAACAGGAATAACGGGAAGTTATTCATAGAGCTATTACTATAATCCAGGATCTCCATGCTCAGATCTGGGGCTCCTACCTCCCCACCAGGGTGCCTCTGAACAGACCTTCTTATTTGCTCAGAATGTTTGATATGTAGTCTGTGCAGATTAACACATAACCTCAGGGTGGATGATCTCTGCAGTCACACAGGGCTCTGCACTTGGCTTAATGTTCTGCTGCTGTCTTCTTGAGTTCTTAACAATTTTTTAACAAGAGGCTCCATGGTTTCATTTTGCACTGGGACCTACAAATTATGTAGTCAGTCCTGCATAATATCTATGTTTCTGGAGAACCAGAGGAATTTTGCAAAAGTGATGAGGTGGCAGGAACCCCCTGCCTATGGTTTTTTTTTGTTTTTTTTGATACAAAGCTAGATTTTATTTGAAATTTTTTTAATGTTAGCATATCTAAATTCATATATGTAACTGGTTTACAGTTTTTGTTTTAATTTTTATTAGAGCATAGTTGCTTTACAATGTTGTATTAGTTTCTACTGTACAGCAAAGTGAATCAGCTATATGTATACATATATCCCCTCTTTTTTGGATTTCCTTCCCATTTAGGTCACCACAGAGAATTGAGTAGAGTTCCCTGTGTTATACAGTAGGTTCATTAGTTATCTACTTTATACATAGTATCAATAGTGTATATATGTCAATCCAATCTCCCAATTCATCCCACCTCCCCCTTTCCCCCTTGGTATGCATGTTTGCTCTCTACATCTGTGTCTCTATTTCTGCTTTGTAAATAAGATCATCTATACCAATTTTTTCAGATTCCACACATATGCGTTAGTATACCATACTTCTTTTTCCTTCTTACTTCACTCTGAATGACAGTCTCTAGGTCCACCCACATCTTTAGAAATGACCCAATTTCATTCCTTTTTATGGCTGAGTAATATTCCATTGTATATATGTGCCACATCTTCTTTATCCATCATCTGTCGATGGACATTTAGGTTGTCTCCATGTCCTGGAAATTGTAAATAGTGCTGCAGTGAACATTGTGGTACATGTATCATTTTGAATTATGGTTTTCTCAGGGTATATACGCCCAGTAGTGGGATTGCTGGGTCATATGGTAGTTCTATTTTTAGTTTTTTACGGAACCTCCATACTGTTTTCCATAGTGGCTGTATCAACTTACATTCCCACCAGCGGTGCAAGAGGGTTCCCTTTTCTCCACACCCTCTCCAGCATTTGTTGTTTGTAGATTTTCTGATGATGCCCATTCTAACTGGAGTGAGGTGATACCTCATTGTAGTTTTGATTTGCATTTCTCTATTAATTAGTGACGTTGAGCATCTTTTCATGTGTTTGTTGCCAATCTGTATGTCTTCTTTGGAGAAATGTCTATTCAGGTCTTCTGCCCATTTTTGGATTGGGTTGTTTATTTTTTTGATATTGAGCTGCATGAGCTGCTTGTATATTTTGGAGATTAATCCTTTGTCCATTGCTTCGTTTGCAAATATTTTCTCCCATTCTGAGGGTTGTGTTTTTGTCTCGTTTATGGTTTCCTTTGCTGTGCAAAAGCTTTTACATTTCATTAGGTCCCATTTGTTTATTTTTGACTTTATTCCCATTACTCTAGGAGGTGGGTCAAAAAAGATCTTGCTGCGATTTATGTCACAGAGTGTTCTGCCTATGTTTTCCTCTAAGAGTTTTATAGTGTCTGGCCTTATATTTAGGTCTTTAATCCATTTTGAGTTTATTTTTGTGAATGGTGTTAGGAAGTGTTCTAATTTCATTCTTTTACATGTAGCTGTCCAGTTTTCCCAGCTCCACTATTGAAGAGGCTGTCTTTGCTCCATTGTATATTCTAGCCTCCTTTGTCAAAGATAAGGTAACCATATGTGTGTGGGTTTATCTCTGGGCTTTCTAGCTTGTTCCACTGATCTATATTTCTGTTTTGTGCCAGTACCATACTGTCTTGAATACTGTAGCCCTGTAGTAGAGTCTGAAATTAGGGAGCCTGATTCCTCCAGCTCCATTTTTTTTCTTTTTTTTCTCAAGATTGTTTTTGCTATTCGAGGTCTTTTGTGTTTCCATACAAATTATAAAATTTTTTGTTCTAGTTCTGTGAAAAATGCCGTTGGTAATTTGATAGCAATTGCATTGAATCTGTAGATTGCTTTGGCTAGTATAGTCACTTTCACAATATTGATTCTTCCAATCCTAGAACATGGTATATCTCTTCATCTGTTTGTGTCATCTTTGATTTCTTTCATCAGTATAGTTTTCTGCATACAGGTCTTTTGCCTCCTTACGTAGGTTTATTCCTAGGTATTTTATTCTTTTGTTGCAGTGGTAAATGGGATTGTTTCCTTAATTTCTCTTTCTGAATTTTCATTTTAATGTATAGGAGTGCAAGAGATTTCTGTGTATTAATTTTGTATCCTGTGAGTTTACTAAGTTCATTGATTAGCTCTAGTAGTTTTCTGGTGACATCTTTAGGATTTTCTTTGTACTGTATAATGTCATCTGCAAACAGTGACAGTTTTACTTCTTCTTTGCCAGTTTGGATTCCTTTTACTTCTTTTTCTTCTCTGATTGCCGTGGCTAGGACTTCCAAAACTATGTTGAATAATAGTGGCGAGAGTGGATATCCTTGTCTTGTTCCTGATTTTAGAGGAAATGCTTTCAGTTTTTCACCATTGAGAGTAATGTTTGCTGTGAGTTCATCATACGTGGCCTATATTATGTTGAGGTAGGTTCCCTTTATGCCCACTTTCTGGAGAGTTTTTATCGTAAATGGGTGTTGAATTTTGTCAAAAGCTTGTTCTGCATCTATTGAGATGATGGTTTTTATTCTTCAATTTGTTAATATGGTGTATCACATTGATTGATTTGCGTATATTGCCTTTGGAGTCAGACAGCCCCAAGTTCAATCACAGCTCTGCCACTTCCTTGTGACCTTGGGAAGTTCACTTAACTCCTTTGGGCCTCAGTTTTCTCATCTGTAAAAATGCAGATAATTCTTTTAGCCTTGATCTAGTTGCTGTTTGGGGCTTAAATAAGAAAATATCAGAGAAAGCAGTAAGAAATATTGTTTTGTTGCCTTTCTTTTAAAAAGCTAGAATGATTCATTGTCTCCCAGACTAGCTATCACATGCCAAAGTACAACATGAACCTGTTCTGACTCAGGCTGCCTTCCCAGTTATCAGGCAGAAGAAAACTCCCAGAGAACCTTTTGTAATCTTGCTGATAGCACAAACTTCAAACTAGCTCCAGAAACTGATACTCCTTGGCATGGGAGGATGCCACCCTGAAGCTTGGGCTGGCCAGACAGAGGGCAATGAAGCCTGCAGTTTAAGAAGCACCCAACTGCTAGCTATTAACTGCTTTGGTATCATGATCTTTGAAGGCTGGAATATAAGTAAGTTTCGCCTAGAACAAAGATTCTCAACCTTGACTACACAACAGAATCGTGAGAGTTGCTTCTAAAACATTCTATGACCAGGATCCCCTCACAGAGATGTTCTGATTCAATTGGTCTGGTATGGCCAACTATTGGGTATTTTTAAAGCTCTCTTAGGTAATTTTAATGTGAAGCCAGGTTTACAATGATCTAGAACAGTGGTTCTCAAAGTGTGGTCCCAGACCAGCAGCATCAATATTATGTGGAAACTAGTTAGAGATGCAATTTCAGAGCCCATCCCAGACCTACAGATAGAATCAGAATCTCTGAGGGCAATTTAGATTTTAACAAGCCCCCCAGGTAATTCTGATGCATGCTCAAATTTGAGAGCCACTGATCTAGAGAGAAGAATAAGAAGATATTAGCAAGAAGGGCAGATAATTTAATTACAAAACTCCCTATTTTTGGATATATAAAGTATATCCATTCCACAACCCCAAATTGGTTTGTAAAATTTTTAACTATCTTGTAGAATAAATATCCTATCTCTAAACATCTGAGCCTCCAAAGTGCCAGATTATTCTTCTTAATCTCTCTATTCATAATATAAGTTTCCTGGGGAGAACAGTAGAGAGATTTCTAAATGGAGCTTCTTATGAAACTTCTGATACTTTTTAAAAAGATTTACACGGTTAGGCTGAGTCATAACTTGATAATCTTCTTAAACACATTTTTTTACCCAAATTTCTCTAAATGAATCTTAATTACAGCATTTTTGTAACAATGTTTTGCTAAGCTTTTGACCTTGAGAAGAGCACAACTCACAGCGAGAAACGAGGCACGGTCCTAACTAGACACCCAGCACTTGTTTATTTTCCTTTTGACAAGAGAAATAACACAAACAGCAAATGTTTAATAATCCCCAACAAAATGAACACAAAGCGGCCTTCATCTACCTTTTCTTTTCGATGATGCAGTTTTGTAAAGGAATACCTCAGGGGTTGGGCAGCAGCTCAGGGAATATGAAACTAGGAGGGACCAGTAAGAACACTATACAATGGTATTTTCCAGGCATGTGTCAGGTCTACTGGTCCCTGTGGGCCTTTATTGTAAATGAATCATCTGTTAGACCAGCTGTGGGCGCCCTGACTCTGGAGTCTGTCAAGTTTTCATTTGGAATTTTTTCAGTCCCTCTGAGGAAAACAAATTACCATCTATAGCTCTAGAGAACAGATAGGACTTATGATTTGCGCAATGGCCCTCATAAATCCTGTACTAAACCATCACTATCCCAAAGAGAAGGCATACTTTACGGTCTTCGCCTGAGCTCTCATCTGAAATCCTATTGGAAACTGACCCAAAGCAGCCACTGTGATGAAGGGAAGAGGAGGGAGAGAAGGGGGCCATGAATTCGACCTGAGAGGGCACCAAGATAAACAAATTCCTGATGATATGTCCCATAAATAAGTTTGAAATTCTCCTTGAAGGAAACAAGAAAACAACTGGCAGCTTCAACATCAAAATCATGCTCAGAAGAGCAAGAAAAATCACGGAGGCCAGAGTGAGGATGGCCACAGGGCCAGGGTGATTCCAAGAGGGAGGGAGGGAGGAGGTGAATCGTTCAGCAGCTGAGGCTGCCTGCTGGCAGAGGTGCTGGGCTACACAGGGAGACACCTGGCTGAGAATGAAGGGAGAGGAGAACATGGCAGTGGAAGGCCCTGGAGCGGGTGTGTGCCGTGCACCCTTAACAGATAGCGCTGTGAAAGAGTGGGTGATGGGCTTCTTTCCCTCAGCATTACATTTGTGAGACTCATCTGACTTGTGCTTGTAGTTTTAGTTTGTTCGTTCTCCTTGCTGTCTAGCATTCCACTGTGTTGATATACCACAATGTATTTATCCATCCTGGTATCCATGGATATTTAGCATGTTTCCAGTCAGGGCCATTAGGAGCAGAGCTGCTGCGAACATTCTTGTACATGTTTTCAGTGGACACACAGACACATTTCCCTTGGGCTTCTATTTAGTTAGAGGTGGAACTGCTGGCTTAGATTATTGGACTTCTTAATATGTCTTTAGACAAGATTGCATTCTGTCTCACAGCCATTATACTCAACTAATAACATGAGGGTCTCCAGCTCCATTTTGCAGGTGGGAAACGGAGGCATAAAGAATGTGACTTTACGTTAGATCAGCTGCAGGGCCAGAAGAGAAGCTCCCCCGGTCCCCATTCCATCCTGAGCCTGCTCTTCCTGGCCACACCATATTAAACAAACCTTACTGTTATTACAATCAACAGGGCTTGTGAGTATTTAAAAATAACCAGCAAAGTGGGAGCTGGTGGGGATTGTGCTGGATGGGAGGCCACCTTCTCATTACCATCTTCATTTCTGCACTGGCAAGTGTCTGTTTTGGAAAGTTGATCCCAGAGTAGTAAAAATAAAAAAGCCTCCGGGCATAACAAAGTGCCTTGTTACCTTCAGTGGGCAGGGCTTCCTGCTGGAAAGCTTGCTCCAGGAAGAGGCTGCTCCACCCAGCCTGAGGTCAGGTGGCCCACCTCTCTTGGCCCTGAGCATGGAGCCATGTTCAGAGGACAGGAAGCTCCTGGGGGGCTCCAGAGGTCAGGGACCTTCTTCATAACCTGAGCTTGTTCCTGCAGGATTGGAAATCTGTCTAGACCCAGGTCACCCGGGCTCTTTTCGAAAAGCATTGAGTTTTTGTTCTGGATTTCTCCCATATGATTCAGAGGACCCCCTACCCCTACCCCTCTCACTTGTAGGTTTGAGGTCATTTGCTTAATTTGAACAGGATGGACCGAGACAAGTGGAGTAAGTAGGTGTTTCGCCAGCTGACACTGAGGTGCCCTGAACTCGTGAAGGCAACCTGGCATCCCGAAAAGCTCTCTGGAGGCCCCTGGGTAGGATGGGAGCAACCCTCCATTTAGACTCAAGAGATGTGAGTTCTGGTGCCATTTCAATCCCTGCATATTGCACACTTCTTAACTTCTCTGGGATGATGGACGAGGAAGTGTGTTTGTATAAAGGGCCTTCTGATCACAAGGTATTGTTACATAAAGAAAGCCCATTCAATTGCTGAAGGCATGATTCTTCATCTTGTCTAGCCCGAACCTCTCAGGCTAGACAAGATGAAGACAATATGGCAGGCATAGTCTCCACCCGGGAACTTCTGTCCGGAAAAGAAGCCAGAGCCTCCCTTTGAATATGTCCCTTCAGCGCAAACAGCCTCTCACGGGACTCATTGCCATTACTGGGTGCCCAGTACAACCGTGTCTGCTGTTAAAATATTGAAACACGTCTGTGCCTGCTGCTAACTAGTCACTGCCTGGAGTGCTCCCTCCCCTCCACGATCCAGCAACGAAAAAAATAACTCCAGCCCAGTAGGGGGGCCTCCAAGACCCTGCTGCAACACAAAAGCTGATTCCCTTCTGATTTTTAACATCACACCTGCCTTTCATTCATTCAGATATCAGATGTATAACTACAAAGCAGTGGATCTAAGTTTTTATGGAACTGGAGAATTAAGTACCCAAATAGAATAAGTAATATTATTTATCAATCAGCCATCTTACTCTTGAGGCTTGGTTCCAAATGACTTCTGGCTTATGCTAAAAGCAAATGTACTTTCAAAAGATAAAACTTTGCCATCTGTAAGGGTTTACAAAAGAGTAAACCCAATCCCAGTGACAACCTAAATGACAGGACCCAAAAACTATTTCAAGCAATGATAGCATCATTGGAATAAGTGTATAGCTCCAAAAAGTGAAGAGTTTATCCAAACATAATAATTTGGGGAAATCTTAATGCTGCTGGGTATCAGATGATATTAAGGAATTTTAAAAATAAATTTCTTTTTTTTAATACATTTATTTCTTTATGTATTTTTGGCTGCATTGGGTCTTCGTTGCTGCACGCAGGCTTTCTTTTTAGTTGTGGCGAGCGGGGGCTACTCTTTGCTGCGGTGCGCGGGCTTCACATTGCGGTGGCTTCTCTTGTTGCAGAGCATGGGCTCTAGGCACACAGGCTTCAGTAGTTGTGGCGTAAGGGCTTCAGTAGCTGTGGCTTGCGGGCTCTAGAGCGCAGGTTCAGTAGTTGTGGTGCACGGGCTTAGTTGCTCCGCAGCGTGTGGGATCTTCCCAAACCAGGGCCCTGTGTCCCCTGAATTGGTAGGCGGATTCTCAACCACTGCACCACCAGGGAAGCTCGATATTAAGGAATTATTATCAATTTTTAGATGTGAGAATGATACTAAGTTAAGGTTTTTAAAGGAGTCTATTTTACAGATACATACTGAAACATTTACAGATGAAACAGGATGAAAGGGATTTGTTTCAAAATAATCTAAAGACAAAGTGGTAGGGGGGAGGGAGTGGGCTAGCGATTAATACATAGGCTTTTTTATACTATTCTCTCCACTTCTGTATGTTTTAAATTCTTCAAAAGTAAAGTTCAGAAAAATTATTTCCAATCAGTCTATACCTCCCAGCCACCCCTGGTAGGTGGGAGAAAGAACAATTGAAAGCAGCCTGGATTAGGACATGGAGGACCCAGAAGGATCCACAGTCCAAACACTACTTAAACACTGACTGTGTAGCTGTGGAAAGTCCTGTATTTCGCCTTGTGCCGCAGTTTCCAGCCTGTGAAACGCACATAACCTTAACCCACACACACACACACACACACACACACACACACACACACACGCACACACACACCATTCTGAAACAGGCCAGGAGGAGTCTAAACAAGACAACATTTGTAAAACATTTTGCGTTCCTTGGGAGAAAGGTGTGACATAAAGGATGCATCACTGTAGGACCTCAGCACCCAGAGGGGTTGTGTGAAGTTTTGTTCAGATGATTCAGGATTCCCAGAGCTCCCCACAGATTTTTCAGAAACGACCTCATGCTTCCTTCTCTAAGCCAACTGAAAAAAGGAGCAGAAACAAAACACCCTGCTTCTACACAGGAGGCTTTTAGCAGCTCTGTTTACTCCTCCAACACAAAGCCCTTGTTTATGTGTGACAGATGGTAATACATGTTTCTCTCTCCTCTCCGCCCCCACTCATTTGTTCCCCTCTGTTCCTTTGTCCCCCTCCATTCTTCCTTTTCTCCAGTCCTTCTCTGCCTCACACCACTTTTCCTGAACTGATTCAAGGGCCAGGGAGAAGGATAAAGGCAGACAGAACGCCAAGCCCTAGGAGAACGCATGTGCCCAAGCCGGCTATTCATGCTGTCAGGCCCATGCACACAGTCGATTCTTGGTTCACAGCACTCATATTTGAAATGTATTTTTGAAGACAGAGTGACACACCTTTGAAACTGTAGGGGGCTCAGAGCAAACATTAGGAGGCCCATAAATATTTATGTGGTAGGTTTCCATGGATTGCTTTCCCAAAGTAATCACAGTCGACACATTTGTGTACAGACACACACACACACACACACACACACACACACACACTCCTGTTCCTTCCAGGCCCAGCCACTCCCCAGATAGAACCTAACCTTGTACCAAATATTTTCGTGCTAGGCACAGTCTATAATGCAGCAGTGGAGGGGGTGTGAGGGGCTGAATAAGCTACAGCCTTCTCTCTATCCTCATGGAATGCTGCTGCTGTCCCTCACAGACCCAGGCAAGTGACTTAGTCTTTCCCAGCCTCCATTTCTTCGTCTGTAAAATGAAGGTATTCAAATAGGTAAATGACATAGACTCTTTTCCAGCTCTAAATATCTATGATTCTATGAGTAATCACACCAAGGCTCCCAGAGAATTCCCATAAACCGATCTACCTGACACCCCAATACTTGGTGGGGAGAGGGGAAGGTTTGTCAGAATAGATGTCAAACCAGTGCTCGAATGATGACCCGTATAGTACAGAAGAGAGAAGCTAAGGGCAAAGGGGGAAAGAAAAAATGGTATTGTTTAGTAGGGAAATAACGTGCTTATAAATAGGATCCGAGAAGGGGATCAAAGAGGAAAGAATTGATGTAATAGATACCAAGCCGAAGGAGAAGACAAGCTTTGGCACCTGCCTGTATGTCTAAGAGTAAAGACAGCAAGAAAGAAAAATCGGGCATAAGGAGGTGTGTGCCTGACGATAAACTCAGTCTCGTGAAACAAACATGCTTCCAGGGCTTCCTTGGTGGCGCAGTAGTTGAGAGTCCGCCTGCCGATGCAGGGGACGCGAGTTCGTGCCCCGGTCTGGGAAGATCCCACATGCCGCGGAGCAGCTGGGCCCGTGAGCCATGGCCACTGAGCCTGTGCGTCCGGAGCCTGTGCTCCGCAACAGGAGAGGCCACGACGGTGAGAGGCCCACGTACCGCAAAAACAAACAAACAAACAAAACATTCTTCCAACAGACGCATTCTCCAAGAAGCAGCATGCTGGCCCTTTTAAGAGAGGCCTCAGTTTGGTGCCTTGCTCTACACAAGGATAATAACTTTCCCCATGGCCACACCCACCCCCAGACAAGAAAGAGTAAAGATCCATGCTCAGAAAAAATGAAGTTCCTATTTCAGAATAGCTACCTCTGCAAGTGATTAACTCCAGGATTTATTACCAATTAGGACTGTAAATCTCTGCTTACTTTGGCTCCTGGAAAGTTGATTTCACTGGGGGATGGCGGGGTCGGGGGGGAGAATCCAAGCTTAAAAAGACACACTGCAAATTCAAAAGGAAGCAGGATACCTCAAGCACCAGAGCTGGAAAGCAGGCTTCACCCTGTGGTTCTAAGCAAACAGCCCAGCAGATGCCCACAGGGTTAGCAAAGTCAAAGAGACTAGTGCCACCGAGAAGAGGGCATTGGGGCCTGGAAGGAGGGTGCATAACCGAGGGGCCCCCAGCGGCCAGGCCACAAAATGGCCAAAGTTGGCAGTGAAGCATGCGCATCAGGAGTTGTTTTTTTGTTTGTTTGTTTTTCTGGCCACGCCACGCAGTTTGTGGGATCTTAGTTCCCTGACCAGGGATTGAACCCGGGCCCATGACAGTGAAAGTGATGAGTCCTAACCACTGGACCGCCAGGGAATTCCCACATCACGAGCTTTTATGTTCCTGATCTCAGGGGTCCTCAGCCTTGGCTGACCACTGGAATCACCTGTGAAGCTTTAAAAACACCTATGCTTGGGTCACACTGCAGACCAATTAAATCAGAATCTCTAGAGGATGAGGCTCAGGTATCAGGACTGTGCAAAAACTCCCCAGGTGACCCTCCAGGTGCAGCCAGGGTTGAGAACCACTGCTTATCTCGTTTCCTCCTCACAGCAACCCCAAGGTATAGGTACAATATTCTCATGGTTTCATAGAAGAGAAAGCTGAGGCACAAAGACACTCAGTAACTGGTCCAGGGTTACACAGCTAATAGTGACAGAAGCGTGATTTGAACCCAGACCTCGCACTCTTAACCATCATGCCCCATGGCCTCCAAGGCTACAGTTCTCAGCGTTCCAGGCCCTGAGCCTTCATGGGCTTTTCAAGGTAGAAAATGGGGTCTCTCAAACTATTTTCATATATCTTTTCCTAAAAATTCTAATAGAAATGAAACATTAGCCCGTATTAATGCTACATATTAACTAGGAAGGCAGGTTTCTTTCCTTCGCTTGGAATGAGAAGGTTGCACTGGACACTGCATGCTCATCAGGAGTTCTCATTCATTCCTTCAACAAACATTAAGTGCCAGTTTTCTGCAGAGTCTATAAAATAGAACCACCCTGTGCAGATAAGCACACAACAGATATCCTAAGGGCCGAAACAGTGGCATGCACTAGACACTGTGAGAGTCCACAAATGAAAGTGGACAGCTGAGTGGCAGTAATGTACTATGACTTTGGTGAGTGAAAAATGGCAAAGTACATTGTAGGATCATATATGCATGTTGCTACGTGGTGAAATAAAAGATGGAGTCCCTAAGTGCAGGTATGGGATAATAAGATGCTATGAGAAGGTTGGGAATACACTGCTGGTGATCCATAACTATTTAATCCAGAGTAGAAAATACAAATTCCTGGCTAGCACCTACATGAGTACAGTGAGCTAGATGTCAACAGGGGAGGCGGGACTGAGGTGACCTCAAGAGCCCATATCCTAACTAAAGAGGCAGCCAGTTCTCACCTCCAGCCAAACGTCTCCATATCAGAATGTGGGTACAGTGCTGTCAGTCCTTCTGACTTGTTTAGGGGAAGCTGTAAATATGGGTTGCTTAATGCAAGATCTCCCAATTTTTAAACAGCATCTAATTCGAGTCTTTTCAGTACACTGTATAGACCAAAGAAAGCACATCCAGCACCAGCTCTGCTTTCACAATTGATAGTGAGCTCCCTGCTTGACCCACAGATCCCAAGGCAACTGCTTATCCCACCTGTGCTTCCCCCCACCTCCCACCTACAGGTATGCTCATTTATTTTGGGTACGGCATCTGGAACAGCACCCTGGAAATCAGCGCCCGAGAAGAAGCCCTGCACCAAAGCACGTACCAGCGTTACGACGTGGACGACCCCTTCTCAGTGGAAGAAGGTTTCTCCTATGCCACAGAGGGCGAAAGCCAGGAGAACTGGGGCGGGCCTGCCGAAGACAAAGGCTTCTATTACCAGCAGATGTCAGATGCACAGGCAAACACCCAGACGAGTAGCAAGGCGAAGAGCAAAAGCAAACACAAACAGAACTCAGAGGCCCTGATTGCCAATGATGAGTTAGATTACTCTCCAGAGTAGGAGCAAACACGCAAGAAATGTGTAGAAATGATGGTGATTTATTTTCAGTAACTTAACCTGTGGGCTAGAAGGTGGAAACGTCTTTGGCTCTCATTTCAAAAACCCAGCCTTCCCCAAAGTCAGTCCCCAGTCATAGCCTGTCATTTGCCACTTCTGCTCTTCAGGATAGTTCTGTCGAAGGGCTTAACCCAGGTCCCATAGCTGGTCCCCTTGTAAAAAACAAAAACAAAAAACAAAAACACTAAACAAGAAGCTACAAGAAGTTCTATCTTAGGTGCAACCATCAGAGCTGATGGCAGCAAACGTTTCCCAGGCCTTTGCTTTGCTGGTTGAATCTTTTCGCTTCTTACTAAGGCCCCAAGAAGCAGGGAGTAAACTTCTTGGACCATACTGAGGCTGCAGCTCCTCCTGGAGATGTGCCAAAGCAGGCAGGGGTGGGCACAAGGCAGCATTTCAACCACCTGAGACCACAAGGGCAAAGCTCTGTTCTCAGCATGCTGGGCTTAGAGCTGCTCCCTGAGGCCAGGTGGCATGTGGCACTTCCTCAGCATGCCACATTTTGTCCTGAAATCTCACAAAAACAAATTCATGGAGATGCGTGGCTCTTGTTCTTCGCCAAGGTTCTCACAATCTCCCAACTAGAACTTTAGGACACAGCAAAGGTCAGGGACTCTGAGACCATGACCCCAAAGATTTCAGACTCACCATAAAGCAGTCATGCAGACCCAATAATATGGTGAGAAGCACCATCAAGCTCTACTTAAATGCCCAGAAAAAAAAAAAAAACCTGAATAACCATCTCTTGCAGTGAAGGCCAGAAGGGCATTGGCAAAAATTAACTCTCTGTCATGCCTTCTCTTATACCAGACTCTAAGCTCCTGCTGATATGATGAAAGAGGGCAAAGTAGGAGCATGATTTCATGGCACTAGTATGCCTTGAAGAAGTAGGCTGTTTGTTTTATGATCAGATAAAAAAGCTTTACAAGGAGAAGTGACCCAGCCACTGAGATCACATTGCAAACTCTACTTCAGATTTCTAAAATTATAAATTCTGTAGTTTTTTGAGATATGCAACCACTTGATTGGTGGGTGCTGCTCTAAAAACAAAAATATTGAAGCACAGCTACTTAGTAACTGCATTCCATGAGATCACATTTCACTTCTGAACCTTATTTCTCTGGAGTAGCTCACTTTTAGATGTGTATTTTTCCTGTTATTTCCCGAAGTAGTTTCACTGAAGCCCAGAGAAAAATCTGGTAAGGTCTAAATCTGGGCCATAGAGGGGCTCTTAAAGGTATTTTCTCTGAAACAAGGTGGAAGAGAACATTTGCAACAAGAGAAAAACACATGGTCTATGCATTCTAGTCCTGGGTTACAGGGATTCCAACACTGCCTTGAGATGTGCACACATGTATGTGAAGGCACAATTTGGATCAAGCTAAAATCTTTGTGAGAAATTCCCGAAAGGGAGGCACAATAGCAAATTCTTTGCTCTCTCTGTCTCCTGGATCTAGAGTTATGCCAAAAGTTTTCCAGAACACCAACTAATGTTTAAGTCTATTCTTTCTTAAAGGTTGAGGTTTGTGCCACCTTGGCATGTTTCAGGATTATAAACAGGAGGCAAAAGCACATTTTTATGCAAAACTAACACTGATCAAGAATGTACCAAGTCTTAAGCAATGCGAATAAAAAGAAATGTAACATCTGTCCTTGGAGGCTCACAGCCCAGGGAACGAACAGCACCAGAGCCTGATAAATGTAGATAAAACAACCGAACCTGACAAGTCCTCTTGGTTGATGCCCCGGGCTTTAACATAGTAGTTTTTAAAAGATCAACCGAAACTAGTTGTTTTTTTTTTAATAAACTGCATAGCCCACCCATAGCCAATGTATGCCATTTAAATTCAAATAATTACTGTTTCCAGATCTTCTTTTTCATTCCTCTGTATTAAGTGTTTAGAGCTCTGGTTTCCTGAGGTCATTTTTTCATTTTAATGTAATGCTTGGCAATGCCATTTTTCTCTCGCCTAAGATTAACCATAAAGATACAGTGCCTGGTGTGTGAAATACATCCTTGGGGATTAAATTCGCTATCAGTAATTTTTGTGAAAACAAAGTTTCGAACTGGTCTTAGGACTCAACAAATCTGCCTAATTTAAATATAATCTGTTAAACTTGAGACACATCCAGACAGATGGGATGGGGCTGTATTCCTTAAAAGTGTTCAAAGAGAAATATGAATACAAAAATAACAAAATCTTAACGTGAGTGAAAGAGCTTCCTTTTACTAGTAAGGTGTAGGTATTAGCATAACCATTGTCTGGTGGCAGACGTATGCAGTTTCTGCAGCATGAGAAGAGAGAAGGCATGCTTTGGTAAACCCCGTTGGTCCTGATTTCTTGAAGGCCTTCTCTAAATCACTCTCATTTCAGGAGTCATTTCTCACCAGTAGCATCTCTATATTTTTTTAAGCTTTGCTCTCGTTATTGCTCTAAAGTTGATTAGTCATTTCACCAGTGACCTTGGCTTTTTAAAAAAATTAGTCAATATGATAGAAAAAGGTTTTCAAGATAAATAGACATGTTTTTCCCTCATGTTTCCCAGCCTCTGTTAAACAGTCCTAGATTTCACAATGCAGCTTTCAAATACCATTAGCCACTAGAATGATTATAGTAGCGTTTCCTAATTAATTCTCTTAAGACCATATTTGTGGGACCACGTTATAAGTAAGATCACCCTATAATTACCTCAGAAACTTAGCCCCTTGAACAGAGTCCAAGAAAGACCTATATTTTACTGAATCCTCTGTAGCAAGAGCCCTTTCAGTGAGATTTCATCATGTGGATTTATGATTTGGAGGCAATTACTTGATTTTTTTAAATTGTATGCTCTTTATTAGCACTCTGCTTCATTTCAAGAGGATTTCAGGTGGCTATAAAAATACATATAATACAGAAAGATTAAGTGAGGAACTGAGGCAAATAAAAATAGAAATAGAAAGGATAAGACAAGGCTAGACGTGTATTTAGTGCACAAATGCAGAACCTTGACATGCATTGCTAGATTTGCCAATGAGGAGGCAACTTAAGACATAATGGAATTGTTGGTAATGACAACAAGAAGTATTCCTGGATGATAAGAATATATCCTTCCCCATGAGGGCAGAGAATTGCAATACCATAATAAGCTTCAGAGCTAGATTTTACCAACTGCATGTGCCTGGCATATAGTGGATGTTCAATAAATATCTGATGATCAGATGGATGGGTGGATGGATGAATGAAAGGAAAATGAAATATCATTTATTCAACAATTTTTTGTGGAGAGCTTATTATGTGCTGTAGGGGTTCAAATATCAAAAAGACCTCCCTCCATTGGAAAGATCATAGAGAATGCAGCCCTTGTGTTGAGCCTTGTGGGGTGGGGAGAATTTTGCCAGGTAGAAATGAAGGAGATGTTTGCCAGATGGAGGATCAGCATGAGAAAGGTGTAGACTGTGGCTAACGGCTGTCTCCTGACTAATAATTTGTACTGTGCCTCCTTCAAGGGAAAGCAAGAAGCTAGTTTGACAGGAGCACATGATATGTATTTAGAACTGTAGGAAATAATGCTGAGAAGGCAAGTCAGGGCTCACGCACAGATAGACGTGAATGCTGAACTGAGCTGGCTGGCCCTCCTTGGGTGGGGCGGCAATGAGGAAATGATGAAAGTATGAATCAGGGAAGGCTGGACTTTAAGAAGCTGGGGCAGTGGCTTCATCTGCCTAGCAAGGAGCTAAGAAATTACATACACCCTCCAAGTTGATTTAACATACCTAAAGGGGGAAAATATCCATACTTAAAACAATGTATGATTCTTCCTTTGAAATCCTGTCTGATTTCATCAACTTAGGAGAAGTATAGTCATTTATCATGTGGACAGACAGCACAAAGTTATTCCCAGCCACTTTAAAATTTTCAACAATAAATTTAAACAACCAAACCTAACAACATTTTATATCTATCTAACCTGAACAGTAAAACCACAGCTCAAGATTTTACTCAACTTGAGTGTAAAGCCACTTTGTGAAAGGAAAGGAATGATAGAATTAGGTCAAGAATCCAGTTCTCCTTCTTAGTAACAAACTAATAGCTAATCAAATGTCAACATAATGGTCATGATGACCCTGTTTAATAAAAAGGGGGGGAAAGGTTGTTGAATTTAATGATCCATCTTTCTCTAGAACCTGTGGGTTGGTCAGGATATAAACCTAGTAATATCGGGGAAACAAAGCACAAACTCCTTCAAAGAAATGTCTTTCCCCCATTCTGAAAAGAGTTGATGTACCTGAACTCCTTTACATCCCACTTGTAAATCTACTTTACAAGGGGCTACCTCTTCTCCGCATTATAAAGAGAAGCTACAGGAGTTTGAGAATCTGTCTAAAAGACTAGAGGAAATTGCTGTCCCTTTTCCCACTAGATTTTGGCAGGGCCGAGCTGTCAGTGGAAGCCCACTGAGGATCAGCCGCACGTTTACTAATTCTGTGTCTCAGACTAGAATGTCTTGTCGGGTGGAGATGTCAGAATGTGTCTGAAGCCACAGTAAGGGTCAACTCACCGAGTCCTCGAGGCGGTTAACAGTCCACTCTGGAATTTAAGCCCTCGGGCTAGTGCGCACTCCGAAGACCAGCTTAATTTCTTATGTTGGAGGAAAGGGCGGAGCAAATTCGCCGCCCTCCAAATTCGCCACGTGGAATTCGCACTCCATGGTGTTTAGAACAAGACTTGTCCAGGAAGGTTTTTCTCTCTCAAATTTCCACGGAGCCTCAGTTTCTCCCATATGCATGCACCTTCCGCACGCTGAGGACCCCCTTGCCTACAGGCAAAGAGAGCCGCCAACTGGTAACCAGTGGTGGCGCCGCCGTGAGACAGCCAATAAGGTGTAAGTAAACAACGCGCAAGCGCAGGACAGCATTCCAACCCGCAGGTCCCACCGCAAGCGGGAACTTGGATGCTGTTTCCACAAAGGAGTTTGTATTTCTCAACTGGAATGGTGATGGGTAGCAGAAAGCCCCTTTCGTGTACAGATTTGTTAGTCCTGTGTCTACTTTTATTGTCTCTCAGACTTTTGAGGAGAGGCTCTTGTAATTTTTCCCCCCATCAGGAGCAACTTTGTTTCTTAAAGGCTTTCCTCTTCTTGCCCGGTTTGAGTAACTCACTGGTCATTCTGAAATACCTAGGCGCTTGCCTTGTGCCATAACTACTTCTTTAAGAAAATGTTTTCGTTTTTTAGGACTTAACGCCCAAAAGGGATTAGTGGAAGTTTTGAAGACCATCAAAAGTGAACATATATTCTGTAGCATCAACTAAAATCGTGTTAGAAATCATTAAACAGTATGCTACGTGCATGGAGTTACAAAATTCACATAGGACCTTCACAAAGACAGCTTTGGGCTTGAAGTCTTCTGAAGGCAGGTAGCTGTAATTTCTCATTCTACGAGAACGTATAGTGCATTTTGATACAATAAGGAAAGAAAATGCCTTGATATTAGAACTAGGAAACAGGGGCAGCCTGGATTTTTTCATTAGGGACTCCCTCTGTGCTTTTTCCCCCCGTTTTCCTGACATTGACATTGGTGGCATTGACTAACGGGAATTGTGCGTCATGTGAATTTCCCAGGAAGTGCAGACTATGAAGGACTGTATTCATTCTGAGAAGGCTGTTCCTTGTACATCTCCTACTAATTGGTCGTGGCAGTTGCAGGTACTTTGTCTCACTCACTCACGCTTCCAGAGGCTAGACTCTACCCTGGAAATCATAAACACCCACCTTCCAAAGCAAAAACACAGTTAATGCTATGATGGCGCATAAATACCTCAACCATCTGGGCTGACAGAAGGGGCTGCAGGTCTTTTAAAGAGCAGCTATAGTCCTCATCCCATATAGGCACACCATCTAACCAGGACTCACGTTCTAGCTTTTCTCACTGTGGAAAAGAAACATTACTGTTTAATTCATATCCAAAGTTATAAATACAGCTTGTAAATTTTACCAACGTGTTTCATTTTTGTTTGGTCCTTGAGAGCTGCAACTTGCTTTTTTGCAGATGGTAACTTCTGGTGTCGTTCTCTGCTTTTTTTTTTTTTTTTTTTTCCTTTTCTGGTATGAACTTGCTGTATTTGTTAAAGTTTGTTTTGTGGTTTCTAATTCCCATTGGTGCACCGTACAATGGGGTGTGTAGTGTCATGAAGAAAGAAATAATATGCAGCTATGTTATGAAGTGTGTTTTATTTTTAAATGACTGTGATGTTGACAATATATTGATTTATCAAGACACTAAGGGAAAATTCTAAATTTACCAAAATGTGTATATTTTAATAAATGCATAAAGCTTTATTGTGTGCCTTTAAATTTAAAAATGGGTTTATAAAGAAAGTCAGAAACAAGTGTCTTACTATAAAATATACATAAAAATGTAAAGCTCTTACACAGGAGATGACCAATAGAAAAAAGAAAAGAAAAAGGAGCTTTCCCATATTTTGTTACCTTAACCAGTATCTGAAGTCTGCTACTTTCTTTCCATCCTAAAATGGAGATAAGTGAATCTTGCCTTAAATGTTTCAATTGTCCTTTGTAGAAAAGCCAGATAAATGAGCTCATTTTTGGGAACTAATTGCATTATTGTGGAAAATTCATTTTCAGAATAAAAATATTTTAAAAATTACAGCTAATCGACTATTAAAATTTAAATTTGAAGAAAGTGCCATCCTACCTTATAAAGTTCACTTTACTTCTGTGAAGAAGCTAAAATTCCACTTTAGCAGACTCTTGGGAGAACGTGACGTGATTCCATCTCCCTCTCACCATTTTCCTCCAACAAGGTACAGGGCTCTCTCTGGGACCCTACTCACTATGCTGCCTCATGAGTTACCCCATTCCCAGTTCCAACTCCCAGTCACAGCCACACACCACTCCACCCTCAGCACCATGGAACATTCGAGTCATTGCCCTCCTTCATTTTTTGGACAAATTACAGGAACATTACCTGCCTATAGTCTCAAACCCAATTCATGACAGCAGCATTCATTTATTTTACTTTTTGATGGCACAGGTAGTGACACCTGGAGAAAAGGTAGAGGGGAGTATCAGGGTCACATATTGCCCACACCACATGAGATGCGAAGAACCTGCCATGTCTTTATCCTACAACTCCTTAATCTCCCTTGCAAAGGTTCACCCCCCCCTGGGTGGCAGGGGAGAGAAAAACAAACTTTAAATATATTAATTTATGGAATCACAGTTGCCTTCCAGTTTGGCCTCTTTTTAGATGATCTAGTCTATTTGGGATAAATTCTCCATCTTCTGGATTCCCTCCCTTCCTCCCCCTTGCTTCTCTCCAAAATGGCATCTGGGAACAGAGCCTATGAGATCTCCTAAGAGGGGTGGGGTTGGGGTACAGATGAGAACTACGGTGTTCTGGACCCTTAATGGATGCTGCTGAAGAATGGTTACCAGGATGGCTCCCTGAACAGATGACCACTGAAGAACGACTGGCCAAGGGGGTTTCATGATGGCATTCATTTCCAAAGTCCATAGGCCTGGCATTTAACTCCAGAAAAGTCCCTGCACATTGATGCCTCTTCATACGGACTCCAGGCCTTTGCTGGTCCACTGAGGCCTCAGCATTTCCACATTAGAACCCACTGCATCCCACCCCACATACCCTCTGGGCCTGGGGAACCAGGAGCACCACCTGGGGCTCAAGTAGCAGCCACTCCCTTCACTAGTGATGCACTATCATTTCTGGGCTCTGTTCATGGAGGCTTACAGCCAGTGGTGTGCAGCAGCCTGCACATAACAATGATTAACTTTCCGTGACTTTTGTGAGTCAGTTCCTGAAACAACCATTATTATTTTTTGTGAATTTTATTTTATTTATTTTTTTACACAGCAGGTTCTTATTAGTTATCCATTTTAATCATATTATTGTATATATGTCAATCCCAATCTCCCAATTCATCCCACCACCACCACCCCCGCCCCCCCTGCGCTTTCCCCCTTGGTGTCCATATATTTGTTCTCTACATCTGTATCTCTATTTCTGCCCTCAAACCGGTTCATCTGTACCATTTTTCTAGGTTCCACATATATGCATTAATATACGATATTTGTTTTTCTCTTTCTGACTTACTTCACTCTGTATGACAGTCTCTAGATCCATCCACGTCTCTACAAATGACTCAATTTCATTCCTTTATATGGCTGAGTAATATTCCATTGTATATATATGTGCCACATCTTCTTTATCCATTCACCTGTCGATGGGCACTTAGGTTGCTACCATGTCCTGGCTATTGTAAGTAGTGCTGCAATGAACATTGGGGTGCATGTGTCTTTTTGAATTATGGTTTTCTCTGGGTATATGCCCAGTAGTGGGATTGCTGGGTCATATGGTAATTCTATTTTTAGTTTTTTAAGAAACCTCCATACCGTTCTCCATAGTGGCTGTATCAATTTACATTCCCACCAACAGTGCAAGAGGTTCCCTTTTCTCCACACCCTCTCCAGCATTTGTTGTTTGTAGATTTTCTGATGATGCCCATTCTAACTGGAGTGAGGTGATACCTCATTGTAGTTTTGATTTGCATTTCTCTAATAATTAGTGATGTTGAGCAGCTTTTCATGTGCTTCTTGGCCATCTGTATGTCTTCTTTGGAGAAATGTCTGTTTAGGTCTTCTGCCCATTTTTGGATTGGGTTGTTTGCTTTTTTAATATTGAGCTGCATGAGCTGTTTATATATTTTAGAGATTAATCCTTTGTCCATTGATTCGTTTGCAAATATTTTCTCCCATTCTGCAGGTTGTCTTTTCATCTTGTTTGTAGTTTCCTTTGCTGTGCAAAAGCTTTTAAGTTTCATTAGGTCCCATTTGTTTATTTTTGTTTTTATTTCCATTACTCTAGTAGGGGGTGGATCAAAAAAGATCTTGCTGTGATTTATGTCAAAGAGTGTTCTTCCTATGTTTTCCTCTCTGAAACAACCATTATTAACACTTAACTTCTACAAACTTACAATTAGTTATATTAAAAATAAATGTGATAAATACTCAAAACTAATTATTTTATTACATGTAACCATTATCTATGCTCTTGAGGTTATTTACAACTGTTACATGTGTATGGGGGAAATACTATATAATGATATGCTATTACACATTTCTTCCCAGCTCCATGTTCAATGAGTTCACATTGATAGATTGAAATCAGCCACGGTGGAAGTATTTACACTGTGCAAACTGGCACATGCTGCAAAATCAGGGTTGGTTTTTGTTTTTTGTTTTTGTTTTTCCAGAGAGCTGTTAAACATTTATAAGCACACCATGGCTTATATCCTTTCCAGCTAAGTATACCATAAGCCTTCTGATGTTTTAAGGTGTTCTCACTCCTATCACACCGCTGCACACAGAGCAGGGAAAGCCTGCACAGGTATTTTTCCCTCTCCGTCTTACCTCTATTTCTCCTCCTCTCTCCACCATCCAGCAAGACCATCAGGGGCTGGCTTTCCACTCTTTTTTCCATCTGACAAGGATTCCCCTACATATTATCCTCCTTCCTGGGGGCAATAAGCCTTGCAATTTACTCCTACTGGTGGGAGGGTTGCCCATTTGCCTGTTTACAAATAGTATCCAAGAAGAGTCACAGGGCAAGCTGGAACTAGGGATTATCAGGATCAAAAATAATTGAGTTGATATACCAAAATACAACCTCATTACATGGGTCTTAAAGTTGAAATGTTATTTAATAACAACTACTGGCGACTATGTGGGGAAAACGGAACCCTTGTGCACTGTTAGTGAGAAAGTAAAATGATGCAGCTGCTCTGAAAAACAGCTTGGCAATTCCCCAAAGTATTAAAGATAGAACTACCATATGATCCAACAATTCCACTTCTAGGCATATACCCAAAAATAATGAAAGTAGATTCTCGAAGGTATTTGTTCATAGCAGCATTACTCACCATGGCTAAAACATGAAGGGAACCCACATGTCCAGCAATGAATAAATGAATAAAGAAAATGTGGTCTCTACATACTATAGAATATTATTCAGCCTTAAAAAGGAATACAATTCTGACACATGCTGCAACACGGAGGACATTATGCTAAGTGAAATAAGCCAGTCACAAAGAGACAAATACTACATGACTCCACTTATATGAGGTACCTAGAGTAGTCAAAATCATAGAGACAGTAAGAAGAATGGAGGTTGCCAGGGGCTGGGGGAGGGGAGAGTGCAAAGTTATTGTTTAATGGATATAGAGTTTCTGTTTGAGTTTGGGAGAGGATGGGGTTGATATTTGCACAACAATATGAATGTACTTAATACCACTGAACTGTACTCCTAAAAATGGCTAATACAGTAAATTTTATGTTATGTATATTTTACCATAATTCTAAAAATTGAGAAAAAAAATTAAAGGTTATTCTAGAGGCATCTTCTCCTTAGTCTGTAACTCAAAACCATTTTAAAAATTAAATACCCCATTAGAAATTTAAGAAATCCCTATATCCCAAACATTAAGTTGACAAACATTAAATTGACAGCTTTTCCACATGTTATTTCCAACTATTAGCAGTTCACTGACTGGCAATAAGAGTATTTTCTGTGTCAAGTTCTCTTCCTCTCCTTAGCCCACATGCATCTACCTGAGGATAAGTTCCTTGCATTCTCATATTGGCCTCAGTCAAATAAAGAAAAACTCTAAGCTCTGACGCTCAGAGAGAAAAAAAACACACACCCGCATTTCTATGACCTAGAAGTTTGAATTCTCCAAGCTTTTATTTCATATATGTGTAAGCCTGATGCTTACACATCAGAGCCATTTAGGGTGCTTTCAGGAAGGGATGAGCCCTCTGGAAGTCAATTAACTGGACAGGATAAGCACTGTGGCAGGCTTTCCTCTAGAGAAGGGAAATACAGATGACTTGTGACACTAATTAACTTCAAACCCAGCAACAGGAATACAATTTGGAACAGAATCCAAAGAGGAAATAGTCCATCCAAATTCAATTCTGGTGACTGGAAGACTGTAATTGAATTTCCTTCCTAGAGGAGACACTCCTCACAGGGCAGGTGGGGAGGGGGAAGGGGGTTTCCTAGCAATGAGTTTCCCTGTTCTCTGAAGCTCTGTGTTAGAAGCAGCCCCTTTAATATGCTGGCAATAAGTTCAAGGTGTGGATACAATGTCCTCAGCTTTCTTGCCCAGCCGCGTTGACCTTGTACTTAAGGAGGAGGAGATTGGGCTAAGCAGCTATGGTGGAAATGGTGTGTGTGAAGGTGCGCTGTGAGCTTCGAGGACCAGCGGAGGACACTGTGTGCTCCCTGATGCCCAAAATGCCTCCACTGGAAACAAGGTCTGGCATTCCTCAAGAAGAAAGAGATCTTCAGATGCCTTCACAGTTAACGCCCCTTGCAAGAAAAAACACAGTGTCTTAATTCATCCACATTGACATATGAGTGACTGACACCCGTTCCTTCCCAGAAAGCAGGTTTTCGCAAGTCATGAGAAAAGATTATGAGGTCTCTGGATGCCTGAGAAAGGGCTAGGGGACTCCAGGAAGTGAAATGGCACAGAAGGGGGAGGCCGGGGCCCCAAAGACACACATGGCCCCATTCACTTGACAACCTTGCCAAGAGTTAGATCTAAATACAGAAGACACCATAAACCAGCCCTGATCTGATGCCCTCAAGATCACACTGAGGGGAGAGATGGCTGGTGGGGGGCAAAGAGGCTTGAACTGCAAGAGAGAAAGCTGTATTCCAATCCTGGCTCTCCACAGCTGGCTAGGTAAAACTGGGCAAGCTGCTTCCCCTGTTTCCTCAACTGTAAACAAGAAGTTGACCCAGGATTTCTAACTTTCCAGATCACTGCCATGAGCGCAGTGAACACATCTTTCTTGCTTCCTGCTGCACCTTGGCACCTAGTGCAGAGCCTGGGATGAGGAGGCATTCAATGAATACTTGTTGAAGGAATGGATGAATAGAAGTATTCTCTCATCATCCAGAGGCCCTCCCTATGATTTTGCCAAAGTAGAGAACAATTTCAATCACCCTGTTTAAATATTCGACAGTTCACCTCTCTGACAGATTTCAGATCTTTTCAGAAATTGATCCTACGAAAATAAATAATCAGAGATATGGTCAAAGATCTATGCCAAAGAATACCTCTGTAATTACAGGAAAAAATAACAAAAAATTGGAATCAACCTAATGTCCCAAACTGGAAGTCATTTAAATAAATTATAGTGTAACTTTAGAACTCAATACTGCACAGTCATATAAAAATGTCTTCAAAGAATGTTTCATGACATGAAAATATTCACTAATTACATTAAATTTTTAAAGTGAAATGCAACGATTACATACAATGTCCTTCGTTTTGAAAACGTATATATTTTATATATGCATAGAAAAAATATTTAGGAGATTATATAAAGTATTAACCATTGTTACCTCTGAGAAGTCTGACTTGGGGTGGTTTTGCATTTTCTTCTTTATGATTTTCTGGTTTTTGCAAATGTTCTTCAAAATATATTTTACTTTTATTTTCAAAGATACAATGTAATTAATGTTTATTTCTTATGACATAAGGACCTTTTCAAATATTTGCCACATCCTAAATGACAAACAAACAAGGCACCTTGGCATGTCTTCCCAACCAACAACACAAATAATAGAATCTCAAAGCCATACCGCAGACAGATTTCTCTCTCTACATTGACACGTGTAAATGTAGGATGCTTATATTTCTTCAGCAGAAGGAATCCATACTCAAGTGGAGTTCATAAGCTTGGATGCTTGGCTCACATATGTATTGTTAAGTGTTAAATACCAGTGTTAATTTGTTCCGAATGTCAAGGGTATCAAAGAGACATCACAATGCTAAAGGATAAATGCAGATATGTGTGTATTTAGTTGTAAACATTCAGTTTAATGCTTCTACCAAGTAAAATATGCACCATTATACCTTTGTGTTGCCTTGGGGATACTGCCTGTCACACAGAATATGGTCAATAATTATTTGTTAAACTAGATTGAACAGAATTTCACCCACATCTGCCAAAAGTGTAATTATTTTCAAAATGTGCATATTGTTCATGATTTATAAATGAAATACGTCCTTCACTGAGGTCATTCCTCTACTTCAAATCTCCAGTGGCTCCCACTCGCCAACAGAACAAAACCCTTCGCTGCCTGAACCCCGTCCATCTCTCCAGTCGCATGTCTAACTCTCCCCCACGTCCGATATTCGGACCACAGCAGACTCCTCGTGGTTTCCTGGGCACACTCTCCTGTCTTCGTGTATCTTCTTGAATGTCCTTTACCCCCTTGTCCACACAGCAATCTCCCATTCATCCTTCAAGTTCCTCTCAAATGTATCTCCTCTCTGAGTTTCTGGAATTTAACCTCTGCCCTACCCTCTCCGCCCCAACCACATGATCCCATAGCATTTTTATTTTTTCATTTACATGTTGAATACAGTTATTTGTTTATATGTCTCTCTCCTGCTATAGATCAGAAGCCTCCAAAAAATACGAAAAAAAAATATTAGAACTATTTTTCTAAAATATTTTTGGTCTAAAAATTAAGAACAAAATTAAGCCTTATATTCAGTATATTATATAATATTAATATATAGTATAATGTATTGATTATAGTATATATTAAAGTATTAATATAAATGTTGATTAAAATATATTAACATTGATATAATAATATTTTCAGTGTTAAGTACAATGCATAATTTGATTTGTATTGTATTGTATTATGGAGCTTATTATGGATCTATTGAGCCACATATTCATCAGACCATTCTTCTGAGGGTCTAATGATCATCTGGGTCTTCAAGAGCTCCTGAGGCCAGAGGACCCTCTTCAATGAGGGAGGGTAGACAGCACCAGCCTCACTATTTCATTCAAGTTATGATAGTTTGTATAATACAAATACCTATTTAAGTGGATTTATAGATTGCATTATCTGTTTTTACCAAACTAACCTCACAAAAAGAGCTAGTCATCTAAAAAGACTCCTGCAAAGAAACCATAAAACAGCCTTTGCAGCAAAAACAGTGAAGCTAAAAAGTACAAAAGTTTGCTATCTGACAAGGATTTAAAACAAAATAAACATTGTTAATCTATGATCTTATACAATTCATGAGAAAGCAATTTGTTTTTGAGGGAAATTAGTGCAATGGAGAGGTCATTTTGAAAAAAGATGTTTGGACATGTATGTGATTTTCTTACTGAAAATAATATGTAACAAATATAAAAACAGGTCTACTGTACATACCGAAAATTTTTAATTTTAAAATCTGATTAAGAAATTTTACAGAAAGTCTCTATGGGTTTTCAAACAATTTTTTAGAAATAAAAACATGCAACCTACCTGATTAGTTTGAAAAAACAACTGAAAGGCATCAAGGAAGATGGAGAACTGCCGAATTTTAATACAAATCTTTGCAAACTTTGTGGAGGAGGTTGACACGAGAGTATAATGATTGAGGAAGACAGTCAGTGATGTACTTCTTCTATATGGTTCTATGTATTCATATGAAGTACATTTTTTCAGCCAAAGCAGCTATTAAAACCAAGTAGTATAATTAACTGAACTAAGAATCAGACTTCTGAATATTTTTATCCCAGTATTAAATAATGAAGTAGGGGCTTCCCTGGTGGCGCAGTGGTTGAGAGTCCGCCTGCCGATGCAGGGCACACGGGTTCGTGCCCCGGTCCGGGAAGATCCCACATGCCGCGGAGTGGCTGGGCCCGTGAGCCATGGCCGCTGAGCCTGTGCGTCCGGAGCCTGTGCTCCGCAACGGGAGAGGCCACAGCAGTGAGAGGCCCACGTACCGCAAAAAAAAAAATAAAATAAAATAAAAAATAAATAAATAAATAAATAAATAATGACGTAGGTTCAAATTCATGGCTCTCATTAAAATATTATTACTAGTAAAAAGAAAAAGAGTTTCTATCATTAATAAATTAATAAATAATGTGAAATAAAATTAAAATGTTTCATTTTTCCCATTCTTTCAACTTTTTGTACATTTTGTACTGTACATAATACATTAATACAGTTGTTCATCTATAGAGATAAGTAAATAAACATACATAGGTATATCTAGAGACAGAAGAGATAGTTAATAAAAGTTTGCAGAGTGCAAATCTTCTTATAAGGTTTAATAGCAGAGACATAAAAAGTGCCCATGGAGCCTGTGCATAAAATGTGAAAAAAACATAAAATGGGGGGGAAATACTTTTAGGTAGGCCATGGTCTATTTACTTTGTAATAATCAAGAGGAGAGAAATCCTCTCTAAAAATTTGAGTGTCCTAGAATTTAAACTATAGCACTGAGTAAAAGATTAGAATGTAAACTACAGCACTGTGTACAAGATAAGGATGTGAAACCATATATTCAGCTAAGAAAATGTATCAGAGAGGAATTAAATATTGAAGTTTAGTGGCATTTTCTGACAAACTCTCAAGATCTCATCATTAAATAAATTCACTTGACCAAACAAAGACACATTCTAGTATCTTTCCTCAGAACACACTAATTTGAATTCATGAATATAATGAAAGTCTGTTTCCAGAAAATGCCCAGAGGGAAATAAGAGGCATTTTTATCACTTATCATTATATAGCAATATAGTGTTTTGAAAATGAGATTCAAACATGTTTTTTTTTTCTTTTCTTAAACTCTGTGGAGTTTTGCTTCCATTTAACAGATTAGAAGATGTCTGCATTTGAAGCTAGTTCACTTATTGCTGTGCCCAGATCTTCAGTCGCTACGGAATATTTACCCACTCTTCCTCCCCAAAGTTACGTCTCAAAAGCTGCTCGGTTGCTGAGATCAGCTTATTGACCTATGAAAGGAGGTGAGCAAACTTAGCGGCAACCAAATGAACTCTTGTTGAGACAAAAGCAGCCAGCTTACTGGGGACAATTTGAGGACAAATAAAAGGAATAACTACTTTCACCATGGGTGGTAAACATATGGAACTTGTTAACTCCAAGTGACAGTGCTAACTCAAGCATAAATGGGTTCAAGGAGGGTTCAGATGCATTCTGAGAGAATAACTCTCTAAAGGGTTATCAAATGAAAATTAAGTTTGGGGAGAACTCCATGCTCTGGAGATGGACCTCAAGGAGAACATGAATCCCATTCCTCTGTCCATCAAAAGCACTGCGGCTACTCCGGCCTGACACAGAGCAAAGTTCTTTTGTTCTTACCATGACATCAGAAATAAATTCCAGATCCTATCACACAGAGGGCGTCTTTGATAGCCTCCCAGGTCTTGGCACTGCCCTCCTTGGGCTGGGGAGGAAAGTACGTGACTAAGAAATCAGAACTCTTGCTCTCCATTTCCCATCCTGAAGCCAAATATACTTTTTAAGCAAAATCAAGGCCCTACTTCCCTTCAAGGGGCCTTTTGGAATTGAAAGTAGCTCAGAAAGACCTCCTGACCAAAAGTGCTCTTTTTCTATTTTATTTTCAAATTTTAAGCCAAAATTGGTTAACTTCAAAGAGGCTCTGTGCAAAAATCACAGCATTGTTTTCCTAAGGAGGCCTTATTGAATGATTGATATTTTTAGGGTTTTCCAGCCCAATGATCTCTTTGCTAAAAACAGCATGTACTGACTCATCTTGGCATTTGTTTGCAAACAAAACCCACAGTCTGAATTCTGTTTATCAACCCCCAACACTGGAGTTGCTAACAAGTAGTGATCACAGTGGCCCATGCCTAGCAAAAGGTGCTCCCCTGTGACTTTGCTTTTTACATACAGACTATAATCTCTGTCATTCATTGGAACTTCAAAGCCTACAAGAGACTATACTCCCTTCAATAGCTAATTCCCCTTATTTCCTGAAAATCTGTTTGCGGAGAATATGAGTCTACATTTCCTCTTTCAGAGATATAAATATTCACTAGCCCTTATACTATAGAGAAGTTTGAGCTTCCTCTACTTTCCAGGTGACCACAGATAAATGATCCATTTCTAAGAACATTTGTTTTGAAGACTAACAGGTCCAGAATTTAAACCTACCCCTAAACTAACATTTTCAATTGGGAGAATATTTATGTTAAAGAATCTTAAGCTAATTTTGAATCTGTCCTTTCATTAAATGGCTTTCTGTAGTAATTCATTCCCCTTTCTTTTTAATTTACTTCTTTTTATTTGTTTTTGGCTGCATTGGGTTTTCGTTGCTGCGCGCGGGCTTTCTCCAGCTGTGGCGAGTGGGGGCTACTCTTCATTGCGGTGCATGTGCTTCTCATTGCAGTGGCTTCTCTTGTTGCAGAGCATGGCCTCTAGGCACGCAGGGTTCAGTAGTTGTGGCGCATGGCTTAGTTGCTCTGTGGCATGTGGGATCTTCCTGCACCGGGGCTCGAACCCGTGTCCCCTGCAGTGGCAGGCAGAGTCTTAACCACTGCACCACCAGGGAAGTCCCATTCCCCTTTCTTAAGGAATAAATTCCACTTGAAGGCTAGAGCAGTGGTCAATACTTCAGGCTTTACAGTCAGGCTTGCAAGGCTGTGGAACCTTAGGCAATCTACTTAACCTCTCCATGCCTCTGTTTTCTCATCTGTAAAATGGGTATATGATAGCCATTAACTCATGAAATTGTTGTAAGAATTAAATGAACAAATACATGTATGGTGCACTCTATGTTACTATCGATATTTCAAGTAAAATTTATGCTTATCTTTAATAGCCTATGAGAAAGAGGCATATTTCTGACATTTTTATTTTACTGTATTTTGTTAAACATTATTTAGTTTCATTTCATAAATTCCAAGTATGCTGTAGCAGTATGAGAACTGGCCTTAGCATTGGAAGAGATGGGTTCAAATCTTGACCTTGATACTTACTAGCTTGTGGCCTAGACTCATTACTTCACCTCCCTGAGCCCCAGTTTCTTCACATAGATAAAAGATGATACTGATGGCTGAATGGACTGAATGCTTGTGTGCTCCCCAAAATTCATATGCTGAAGCCCTAATCCTCGATGTGATGATATTTGGAGGTGGGCCTTTTAGGAAGTAATAAGTTTAGATGAGGTCATGAGGGTGGGAGCCCCTGTGATGGAATTTGGGTCCTTGTAAGAGGAAGAAGAAAGACTAGAGCCCTCTCTCTCTCTCTCTCTCCCTCTCTCTCTCCCCACCAAGTGAGGACACAACAAGAAGGCAGCTGTGTGCAAACCAGGAAGAGAGTCCTCCCCAGACACCAGATCTGCCAACACCTTGATCTTGGACTTCCCAGCCTCCATAACCATGCGAAATAAATGTTGACTGTTTAAGCCACCCAATCTATGGTATTTTGTTATAGCAGTCTGAACTGACTAAAACAGATGCCCTCTTCATAGAATGTCAGAAGGTATGACATAGGCTACAAGTTTCCCTCAAAATCCACTCTCTCTTCTTACAGATTTAAACAATTAACCAGGCACACAGCCAGATAGAATAAAGGCCAAGTCCAGCTTCACGGACATGCCACCTGTATAGTCTCGCAAGCCCCACAAGCAGAAGGACCATTAAACCCTGGCTTAATTCTCTGCTGTTGGCATCTCGGATTCTTAATAATTTTATCATTGAACTTGTGTTTTGTAAGTGAAGTCTAATGGGACTTGTATTTTGTAAGTGAAGTCTAATGGGACCATGGAGCATGCGTGTGAGCTGAGAAAATATGTGCAATGCATGTGTCCATCACTTCTTGCCACCTTATCTGTGTTCGTGATTCCCACGAGCACAGATTTCTGATGGACCCATGATGTATGGGAGTTCAGCAGGACTCATAGCAAGTTCAGAGGTAAGTGTTAGTTATGCCTATGACTGAGTGCCATGGTTTGAATGTTTGTATCCTCCCAAAATTCATATGTGGAAATCCCAACACCCACAAATGATGGTACTAGGAGGTGGGGCCTTTGGGAGGTACTTAGGTCATGAGAGTGGAGCCCTCATGAAGGGATTCGTGATTTTATAAAGGAGGCCCCACAGAGCACCCTCACTCCTTCTACCATGTGAGGATACAGGGAAAGGGTGCCAGCTCTGAAGCAGGAAGAGGGTCCTCATTAGGTGACCATGCTGGTGTCTTGATCTTGGACTTCCCAGAACTGTGAGAAATAAATTTCTGTTGTTTATAAGCTTCCGGTCTGTGGTATTTTGTTATAGCAGCCTGAACAGACTAAACCTAGGTAAACAGGTACACGGACAGTCCCCAGAGGCCACATTTACCATTCAAACAACAACTTTCTTCAAATAGAGAAAGAAGACAATGGAATTCTAAGAAACATGAATGACCAAGGAACATTATCTTTGTATTAATTCCCTGTATTCACCAACCACTTTACACTGAAAATGATGACATAGAAGGAAAGGGAAAGATAGGGCAACTTATAGGTCCTATTCATTTCAATCCTTCCTTACTTATCAGTAAGCTGAAGGTAGAGCATGTTGGCAGAATGTGTGCATATCAAGAAGTAAAATAAAAAATGAGTTACTTTTGTGCAATGTTTCCACCATTCTAATAAGAAATACTAATATGTGTACATGCTACCAAATAGAAAATCTGGAATTTTAGTGTTTCCATGTAAAAGTGAACTGTTCTTTTATTTGCATTTAAAACAGATGCACAAAAGAAAGAAGAATGGTAAAATTCAGGCTTGTAATTTAAAATTTTAATTTTTCTTTACTTAGAACAACATTAAATAGCAAAAAAAAAAAAAAAAAAAAAAAAAAAAATCCACCATGACAAGTCAAGAGAGAGACCACAAAAAAAAAAGGAAAAAGCTTTATGTTTTAAGTATTTTTAACCATACTTTTTCCCTGCTTTTTGTAAAAGGAGCTACATATTTTCATTTTATCCTGGGCGCTGCAGATTATGTAGCCAATCTTGATAAAGACCATACTTCCCAGCCTCTCTTGCAGCTACATGTGGCCATGTGACTTACTGCAAGCAGATTCCTGCAGCAGCTTCAGGGAACTATCTTAGGAGATGGTGGGCATGAGGCTTTGGCCCTTTTCTTTGATCCTTTCTCCAGCTGCAATGTAGAAGCTGCCATCTTGCACCATGAGTTCAAGAGTCACCCCCTGGGGCTAGCAAAGCGGTGAGTTGGAAGGAGCCAGGGTCCCTGAGGGTTTTGTGAAGAAGAACCATCTAATAGGCCAAGACTGTGAATTGCTAAACTTTTACCGTGTGTAGAATGGATTTCATGAAATGACTTGGTAATAGCGTGTGCCTGTATTAGTCACTCGGTGAATGCCCAGATTTTTACTTTTATTGTTTGTTTTTTAGTCAGCTAAGAAAAGAAATATTATTCTTCATATTTTTCTTGGGAACAGTTCAGCACCCTTGGACCATCTACAATCCCCAGCATGGGGTCACTGCTTCAAGTTTCCTCTTTGCTCACTATACCTGGTTGAGCCTTCTACGACAAGTCAGTAGCAGCTGACTTCACTGTTCTTGTTGCACCTATCGTAATAAAAGCTGAGCTCTGACACCTGGAGAGGAAGTTTTTATATCATTCAAACAAGAAAAGATTGACAACTTCAACTAAATTCCACCCCTAAAAAACAGCATGCTCCTCTGTGGAAGGTCTCAGCAGGACACGGTGCAGAAACCTGGAGAAAGCCTTCTCTGCCCATTACTCACTCTTCTGTGCATAATTAAATCAACAGAGATTAAGGAGTTTGGGGATTGGCTGACTTTCAACACCCATAAAAAAGGTGCAAAGTTGGGAGAAGATCTGGTCAATATGCCTTTATATATCAAATATTCTGTAAACTCTTATCTTTAATCTGTGCACTAATGTGTTTCTGCTGGTATTTTATTTTCTCCTCTCAGTCAGGGTGTAGATTTCCAAAGTAGATTAAAGATGGCAATGATAAGAAGCTAACGGCATCATGGTTCATGACGTTCCTGACTACACCACTAGGCTGTGAGTTAACTGAGGGCTGGGATTGACTTTGAGATTCTTTTTCATATCTGGTGGCTAATGCATGGCCGGCACATAACAAGTGCTCATCAAATGTTTGCTTAATTAACAAATGAATCAATTAATGAATAAATAATTACTTTTAACAGATGCTCTTAAAATCCATTTTAGGATGACTAAAGTTCTAAGAGCTTGTGACTTGTCTTTTTCTAGTGTTCAAATTTTCTTTAATGAGTGTATACAACTCCAGGTATGAGTCTAGACCAAAAGCATCAGCATGCCCTGAGAGCTGGTTAGATATGCAGAGTCCCAGGCCCCACCCCAGACCTGCTGAATCAGAAGCTGCATTTTAACCAGACCCCTAGGTGATAGGTATGAACATCACAGTTTGAAAAGCAAAGTTGAATGTAACTTGACCTAACATTTTAATTAAAGAAAGCCCCAGACTGTGACAACTAGGTGCTCTTTGCCATTTGGAAGGTAATTTTGCTATAAAGCATAAGCAATTCTTACCTTCTACAATCCTCTAGAAATGGCTTACAGTTTCCATGCTTTTCATTTCAACAATGCGGCATGGAGCAGTGACAAGCCCTTCCATCTCCACTCCCTCCCCCAGCCCCAGGGCCACAAAGCCTGAGCTCTGAGATTCTGCGTGAGGTAAAGAAATATAGATTCCTCAAGAGCTGCTATTCAAGCCATAAGCAGCATGTGCCAATGTTCCACCCACAATTCTGGTTTAGTCTCCTTTAAGCTGCACATCTGGCTGTCACACACTCTTTTGTGGGGACATCTCAATGGCAGCACTGATGCTGCCTTTGCCCAAAGCCAGCCCTACAGTGGCCTCCCTGTCCTCCCAGCATGTGAGGTCATGAGCATGAATGTCCTGCCAAACATTTAAGATGTTGCAGTTCACATTGTGTACATTGTATAGAGAAACACTGAAACGCAGATTTGAAATTTAAAAAAAAACAAAACTACAGGGCAAGATACAACCAAACCTTGTTCTATTGTTATCCCTAACCACCAGTTCAGCACAAATATGTAACTTGTATTCTTAAAGTAGACAATCTTCTCTCTCTCTCTTTTCTTTTTTTTTCTGTCATTGTAACTAGCATCTGTAGATTCAGAGATTTCCTTGAAACATTCTTTCTCTAATGTGGTTTCTATCAAATTCTTGGAAAGCTTGAGCAGAACTGGTTCATTTCAAACCAAAGGTCCCCTGCATGTGGTCCCTTCAGAATAGGCCAAAGAGTTGGAGGGAAGCTGCATATAACTGTTAGAGTAATCTTGCCACCGAGGACCATCTAAGAGGGATGAAGGAAGGGATTAGCTGCACTACAAAAAAGGCATGAGGAAGAGGTCCTTCCCTTCACTGTTTATCAAAGTGCGGCGTGGGAACCACCTCTTCAGAATCACTGGGGATGCACAATAAAAATGCAGCTTCTTGGGAAACAACCCATATCTATTGAGTCGGTGTCCAAGGTGAATCTGCAATTTACCTGACTTCCTGTAGTGATCCTTATCTTGGAGAATAAGGGCTTTAGAGCTAGACTTGAATCCAATTTTAGTTCTCTACAGGGGCAATCTGACCTTGACAAATAACCTGAACTCTCTACATGTTCTTCTCCTCATCTATACAACAGGGAAGGATTGAGTGTGTGAAGTTCCTGGCACAAACAGGTCTCAAGAGCAGGACTTCCCTTTTCCCTGTTATTCAGGTAGAGCTCTTTGGGTCTGCCATTTTACCTGTGACCAGGGGTCATTGTCTTCCCCTGAGTGACAATTATGATATGTGCCAGATTCTAACGGAGCTCTAATGAAGGCAGCTAAAATCATCAAGACTGAATCCCCTTCTGTTGCTAAGGGTGGACCTGCTGTTCTATAGCTGTGCTGTCCAATCCAATAGCCATTAGCCATATGTGGCCATGGCCACTGAGCACTTGCAGTGTGGCCAGGACAAATGGAGAGGTGCTGTAAGTGTAAAAGCCACACTGGAATCCAAAGACTTAATACAAAAAGAAGAGCATAAAATATCCCATTAATAATTGATTACAGGGAATTCCCTGGCGGTCCAGTAGTTAGGACTCCATTCTCTCACACTGCCAAGGGCCCGGGTTCAATCCCTTGTCAGGGAACTAAGATCCCACTAGCCGTGTGGCACAGCCAAAAATAATAATAATAATAATAATAATAATGGATTACATAATGAAATGATAATATTTTTGATGCATTGGATTAAAACAGAATATATTAAAATTAATTTTGCTTGTTTACTTTTAGCTTTTTAATGTGGCCCCTAGAAAATTTTAAATTATACACATGGCTCATATTACATTTCTACTGGACAGTGTTGTTCTGGAGGAACAGCTATACCCCTCCCTCCTACCCTCACACTGATAATAAGACCCAACACTGGAGTTATGACCTACAATATGGGATTCCCTAACTAGGCGGGCAACGATCACCTTGGAGAGACTGGGGTATCTCTTCTCCTGCTGTAGGGAAAAGTGGGGCTCCTAAAGCATACCCCCTCATGAGAGAAAGCAAGCAGCAGTCTCAGGGAGGGGGCTGGGTCAGTGAGTGCATGCATCCATAAGAGGACACTTCTGATTCAAGCCGGTGGTTGTGACGAGGGGGATGGTTGTGGGGACCTAGGGCCTTCCTTGTCCACGCCCCCTGAGAGCCTCCTGCTCTATCCATGTTCCCAATCATTACTCCCTGACAAGTTTTCATGAGGTAGGGAGAGTCCTCCAATATAATCAATCACACCACTTGTGTCCTTACAAGACTGTATCATAACTAAGCAAATATTTTGGTCAACAAGATTATCTTTTCTCCATAGGTAATTTAGAAATAGTTTCCACCAGGTTATAATCTCCTGATGTACACAGATCTCTACAAAAATGACTAGCCCAAGTGGATATTTCCAAAGAGGAAATGTTTGCCAATCATTATACTATCAGCTAATGAAATTAATATTTTTGGAAAAATATGGCCAAAATAGACTGTAATCTGTTTTTTTAGAGCAGACTTGTAACTTGACAGAGTTTCTGGTATAGAAAACACACATAAATCAATTCAATGTATTTGTCTTTGTTCAAAATTACCAAACATATACATACATATGTTTGAATGAAATACATTTAGATATTATGACCTAAAGATCCAATAAAATGGGATTGTTTTATAGTTCCCTTTATACCTAGCCAATTCCTTTACTAAGCACTCAACATAGATAAAGGAGTTTAACTGTGTGATACTTGGCACTTGACATTGATGGCTGCCTATTTATATGTGACTTAAAGAAGCCATAACATCCCCACTTAAGAGACCTAGAGAGCATCTAGGTTACATTTTTACTACCACACATTACCACCACAGTACAGCGAATAAAATATAACTTTTCAATTATTCATGGCAGTGCAGAATGACTTGTTTTTGAATCCCTGACCAGGTTTCCTATAAATTACTAGTAGAGATTAATGAAAAATTTTTCAATTGATGAATGAATACCTCTGGATACAACAGAATATTAAAGGCCAGTTTTGCAGACAGTCCGTTATTTTATTGCACAGATTTCATTTAAAGAACAAAATGCACCATCAATGTTTGGAGAGTTTGGGGTCTCAGATACTGATACACCATCAGTGTTTGCCCCCAGAAAGCCAAATTCAACAGTACAATTTATGTTAAACAATATCGCTTCAAGGCAGCTAACAGAATGAAAATAGAGAGAAATGGGGAAAAGCTTCTAAAATGTGTTAAATTGAAGCACATGCAAGTGTAGGATTCAAAACTACATCATACAAACCTGGAAATCAAAAACGTTTTGTGGAATGTCAGTTAGAGTTATACTCACTTGTACTGTTATTTATGGTATCATTAAAGTCTATTTGGTTCATTTCCTTCATACTGATGAATTGAGAATTTCAGGAAAACCATGGTTATAAAAATGAGCAATCTTGAAAAAGTATGTACAGATAAATGTAAAATCACAAACTAAAAAGTATCTCCACCCCTTGCCCTCAACTTACAAAAGGGAAACCTTCCCATGGAGGGAAAGTTCCACAATTCCCCACCCCATGTTCCCAATTCTATCTTTTTCTATTGGTTATAACTAAGTGACCTTGGAGCTGACAGAGGAGGGAGGGAACAGAGAGGCATCTTTATGAGGCTCCCATTGTCATCTGTAACACTTTGAAAGTGTCTTTTATTTCTCTCCCCACACCCAACTCAGCAATGTTTGCAAGATATTTAAAAGTTAAAGAGAGAGGGAAATTTTTTCCCATATATATGTATATATATATATATATATATACATATATCTATATATATGACAAAGGAATGCCCCCAGAAAACAGCTAATAGTGGGCAAAACCATGGAAAAATTGTGTGGCATCTGAGCTAAAGATTTCTCTTAAGGCAACAAAAGGAGAGGGGGTGTTGAGACTACAAAATGCCAGACAGGATGCTTTTCTAGACCTTTGGCTTTGGAGCCTGGCAGAGGAGTGGGCTTCCCACCCCCTCACTGTGGCAAGCAAACCTAGGGCCATGGGCCCAGCATCTATAGCACCTCCATGGGTAGGCTGGTAGCTCTCTTATACATGGGCACTCTTGGCATGAGTGGGGGAACTGGAGCCCGAAGAGTAGTAGAAACGGTTTTCACCAAACGACTGGGCATCTCCGGCGCAGCAGATGATGACACAGCCACCCACAAGGCACAGCATAGCACCGATCCAGCCCGCGTACAGGGAGTAGCCAAAGCTCACGATGGTGGTCTCACGGTGGGCGCACACAGGAAACCAGATGGTGGCGACCATGGCACAGAGAGCTGGGGAGACATGGAGAGGGCTGTGACTGGGCATCCCCATCACACACCAGCAGCGGGCAGGCTCCCCTTCCCTCCACATACACACCCCTCTGGCTTCCAACCAACTCCCCAAACTCAATACACTCAGCTCTGCCCCCGCAGGGGCAATCTGAACCTAAAGGTTTGAATCTATGGAATAAGCTGATCAAAAGCTTGTACCAAACTGCTAGGTCCTTATTTTTTCAACAGGTGATGGAGACAAAAGAACTCTGATGTAAAAACCTAGAAATACATCATTGAAGTCCAAAAAATATGTATTTGTATTTATTTATATATCTTGACTTTATATACCTATAATTATAATTCTACTCTTACACCTACCTAATTGCATTATAATTCTCTCTTTACATGTCTACTTCCCATTCCAAGTTCTGAGTTCCTTGAAGGCAGGGCCCATGTCTTATGTTTGTAAAGTCAGAGTTTAGCTCAGTACAAAGCACAGAGTATGTGCTCAATGTATACCAGTTGAATGACTGGATGACCTGAGCTATTCGAAAATGAGAAACAAGACAGTGCCCACTCAAATTTCCACTCTATTCTTTCAGTTTGGTCAATTCATAGTACAAAGACCGGAAGAAGCTATGAAAATTCTCTTGCTGTGGTGAATACTGCCAGACCTCAGTGGAGTATCGGCGAAGAGTCTGAGTTTGTATTGTGCTGCTTCACAGTCACAAAATCTCCATACACACATGAACAGTTCTCAGAGTAAAAGAAGTTACCCATTCAAGGGTTGTGACCCATCACAACAAATGTCATCACCATAAGAAATAGCCTCTACATCATTTAGTTCTTCACCTCCTCCCAAGCAAAGTAACAAAACAGGGCAGGCATGGGCTTCCCTGGTGGCGCAGTGGTTGAGAGTCCGCCTGCCAATGCAGGGGACACAGGTTCATGCCCGGTCCGGGAAGATCCCACATGCCACGGAGCGGCTGGGCCCGTGAGCCATGGCCGCTGAGCCTGTGCGTCTGGAGCCTGTGCTCCGCAACGGGAGAGGCCACAACAGTGAGAGGCCCGCGTACTGCAAAAACAAAACAAAACAAAAAAAAAACAGGGCAGGCAGGAGCCTATAAAGACTTGACAAAACATTTTAAACCTCTACACTAGCACTGTCAAATAGGGTAGCTACAAGCTACATGGGCTATTGAACATTTATGAGGCTAGTGAGACTGAAAACCAAATTTTGAATTTTAATTAATTTAAATTTAAATGAACACATGTAGCTAGTGGCTAATGTACTACACGACAACGCTCTAGACAAAGTAACTCCATTCTTCTTTTGGTATCATCTGATCTCTCACAACTACTGCAGGACAGAAATTTTAGTTAAAGATGTAGGTTGGGATGGCACATTAAAGTTGACAGACCAAAAAGTAATAATAATAATAAGGTTTCTCATTGTTAGTCAAAAAGCCTTTGATAAATTCACTGCAGGGCACTGCACTGTTTGCTACAAGGGGTACCCTTGTCACTTTCAACTCAGAAAGCTTTTTTCTGCTCATACAGAGTAATTTTCTAACTTACTTCTATGCCCACAGAGAAAAAAATGTAATTTTTCTTTAACATAGCACTCAAATCTAACAGCCCTGTACATTAGTTCTAAACTGAAGAAAAGATTTAAGTCTTACCCATTTTGAAAGACCTTTTAGACTATCTCATTGCACTTGTGTAGCTTGTAACATAGGGTTTTGTTGACAACACACTAAGCCCATCCCCACAAGGTGTGTATAGATATATATAAATAGATGTGATTCCTGTCCTAAAAAAGTATAGATCCCAGTTGGAAGTCAGAAGTAAGAAAGTGAATTTGGGGGCTTTGAATTGCTCCAACTGGCTTTCTAACAGTTTAAATTCATTCCATTAACTGTGAACTATTCATATATTTAAGCAGTTTATATACTGATAGATTATCTAAGAAGCTAAAATCTATCCATATGTTAATAGCTTCACTTAAAGAGTAAAGCACCATCATGCCAGCTTCTGTAATGTTTTTATATGCGATACCATAAGAAGATGTATTTTCCTTCTGTGAATAGAATATTCTCAAGAACACCAGTTGATCTGGTTGATGGAACCTTCCCTTTCCAACGCAGGGCTTTGAATACTTAAGGTACGATTTTTTTCTTTCTCTTCCTCTGGCCACAGATTCCAAATCTGGCACTCTTGGAGAACTGCTTGGCTATCGTCATAGTTATACTCTCAGTGAGGCACAGAGAAAAGCCTTTTCTCTATCATGAAAGGGGCACAAGCTTTTTCTAGAGTGTTTGAGCCAGAAAGAATTGCTCTAGATTCTTCATATCAAGACACAATCCAGCTACACACCCCTAGATGCCAAAAAGGGGCATTCGTTCTGATACAGGAAAAAACAGCAACCTAGCAAGGGCTTCCAAACACCCAAGCTTGATTAGAGGGAAAGGTGGGGAGGGAAAAGCCGAATTCCATAGGGAAAAAAAAAAGATTTGATTCCCAGTTGATTTGGTTCAATCCAGTTGATCTTTCCTATAAACTATTAACTGGATTCAAAACAAGTTATGGTTCAAATTAAGTTTTATGTTTTTCAATTACTTTGTATTTATATATACCACACACACACTCACACACACACAAACAAAAGCATTCTCCACATTTCATTTAAACCTCACTTAACTTGCAGGTTGGTTTAGATTTTATAGAATAAGATTTAAAAGTTGCCTCTAATTTCACTGAACTCTTTCCCTTTTCCTAAGCAAAGTAATAAAGCTAGGTTATCTTCACATAGGGAAAGAATCAGGCTCGCTATTCAAAAGTAATTATCAGTCTTGATTTTGAATGTTTTAGAGATTTTGTTAGATTTTATTCCTATATAATTCACTAGAAAAGGAAAAATCATAAAAATGTCTGAACATTTAAATAATGAACTTATAGGACTGGGTGAGTGAATGGGTGGATGGATGGACAGACAGATGGAGAGATGAGAGGTAGATTCATTTCTAGTCTATTCTCCACCTCATCCACACCAAAACTGACTTCCAAAACTATAAAACTTTAATGTGACTTTAACACACTCAAAGCTACAAGCTCATGATTTACCTCATTAAAGATTTCCTTCTTTTACAATCCATGCAAAACGAGGCAAATGAGCACCAGCAGGCTCTTTATTTCCTAGTAGATAATTGAACTCTGGGTGGAATTCCTGTGGCTCTCAAAGATGGACCACATCAAAAACCACTAGAAGATGACAGACTGCCACACAACATAAAGGGAATGAGAGGTTCACTGTGACCTTCAACTGAACTCACAATGAAGAATGTTTAAAAACTAAAAAAGGAGTTTACTCAATTTCAGCATGGTTTGAAGGGAAAGGGGATTTACTGATTTACTAGTTTTAATCAGTGAAGTTAAAAATGCAGGTCATATCATACTCAACTAAAAGATGTGACACATTAATAGAACTGGCAGTAATTTTTGGCTTTCTTAAAGACATAGGAGGCCTGCTAGAATTATTGCTATTTGCAGAGACACACACACATACAAAGAGTTTGTAATGATTCTCTCCATATTTGGGGAAAATAAAGAAAATGTTTTTCTTAAAAAGTCACAGTTACCCATAAGGTAAAGAACATTGAAGGAAGATAAAGGGAATTTTCATTTCTTTTTACGTCATCAGAATTTATTTTTAAATTAAGTCTCTAAAAATAGGACAGGGGCAATTTTAACACTTAGATTTTTCAATTTGTTTCTCCTCTTCTACCTTCAGAAGATGCAACAGTTACCTGCACAAGAGGAAAAAACTTCTGCCACTTGTGGGGGACTAGAAAGTGAAAATTAGGAATATCTTCATCTGAAAAAAACAAAAGAAGGAGAAGGGGAGAAGAAAGCTTCACTGTGTAGATATAGATTCATCTGGACTTGGTCCTCTCACAAGCAGAATTCCTTGCTCTTCATAGAATAAAATTGTTTGCCCTTTTTGATAAATGTCAAATAATTTAATACATCAGTTCTTTAGTTGATAGGAAATACCCTTATTAAAAGTTAGCAATGATCTTGATGTAGCCAAACACAGAAAATATTTGGGAAGGCAGTTTAAGAGGAATGAAATGTAAGTGTAGCTTTTCATCTATTTAGGGATTAGATGACACAGGGTGATACATGATACATGGAGTTAAATAAATGTGATGAAGTTGAATAAAATTGGTACAGGTGTGTTTGGCTTTGGAGGTAACAACTTAGAGAGAGAGAGAGGACAGACAGACAAAGAAGCCCAGAAAGACAGAAGAGCAGCAGACCCTGACATTTCTTCCTTCCTCCAATGAACACCTCTGTTTTCAGGCTTTGTCACTTTCAGTATTAAGCACTGAAAGAAATTTTAAAGGCATAATTTCCAGCACAAAGCAATATTTTCATTAAAATAACTTAAATTACTCTGACTTACATTAGTAATACTGGAAAAAATCTTCCTTGATCTGATATCTGAGATTTGCTTCAAAAAAATCTGGGGAGGGCTTCCCTGGTGGTGCAGTGGTTGAGTCCGCCTGCCGATGCAGGGACACGGGTTTGTGCCCCGGTCCGGGAAGATCCCACATGCCGCGGAGCGGCTGGGCCCGTGAGCCATGGCCGCTGAGCCTGCGTGTCCGGAGCCTGTGCTCCGCAGCGGGAGAGGCCACAGCAGTGAGAGGCCCGCGTACCGCAAACCAACAAACAAACAAACAAACAAAAAAATCTGGGGACTGGGAGAAAAGTAGACGTACAGAGACGAAGCAGATTGAATGTGAGTTGATCATTATTGGGAATGAGTTTGGGTTCACAGGGGTTCATTACACTAGCCTCTACTTTTGTGTATGTTTCAAATTTTCCACAACACCTTTTTTTAAAATCCCCTTCCATTTAACATTTTACAGTGCACCGAACGCCATCTTCCGCAATTGATGCTATTATGTCATACGATCTAACTAGCAATTCACTTTAGCTTTTCACAAAGAAGCCAGTTAACTCAAGACAACAAGTAATCAGATTTCTAACCAGCTGTTGGTTGGAGTCATATGTATTTGTTGTTTCCTTATAATTTGAAACCAGAAAATTTTTTGTCTTTCCTTTTTTCATTTGTCACTGTCTAAATTTTGACTTAAGAAAACAGCTGCCAAAGGCCTCTATGCAATGACTTTTATGAAGATCTAATATTTACAACAATCATCAAGTCAATGGAATATTTGAGTACATTATTTTCCTGGCCTGCTTTCAGCACTTTTTTCTCTTTATTTCTATTCCACACATCGTTATCTCTTTTTTTCCTACAACCTTTTTTAAAAGCCAACTTCGTGGTTATTTGTTAATTTTTTAAAAAACACTGAAGTTAGAGACAGAAAAGACCTCATAAAGCAGTTAGTTCCTCCAATTTTACTAATAAGGTCATTTTAAGCCACAACCATACTAAGATGCTACATCCTTTCTTCTACCCACATGAAATTTGATTTAGATTAGGAACTTTGTGTAAAGTTAATGAGTTTGAAAGAAGACTTTTTCTATTATCTCAATACTCCGGGATTAAGGGCATCACTGTTTATTTCACACCCAAGGATTCCCAATCCCCCTAGGACATCCGATTCTCTGTGTGTGACAAGCTCAATTTTTCCCACATTTGCATATAGCCTTTATTTTACGGCACTTTCATTATTAGCCTATAAGTTCCAAGTTGAAAACTTTTTTCCAATACAAATAGGATTCCTGAGGCCATACTTTTTAAAAGGAGGAGAGAAGACGAAGGATTCCACTTAGGAAGGAAAATACATTTCCTTTCCTTCCATTCCCTACCCCATCTCCCCAAGAAACACCCAAATCAAGTACTTTGTAACTTATAGTGAGATGAGAATTAGACTGAATCAGAACTAAGCTTGAGCATTTTCAGTTGGGTAGCTTATCATGACTTTTCATAATGGAATAAGTCAAAAACTCAAACTATTGATCCCTACACTCTGGTTTTTACAAAGTAAGCAAAGAAAATATTTCCATTAGACCAGGATGTGACCTGGTGTTTCCAGGAACAGTTCGTCATCTCTCCTTACCAGTTTCACGTGTGGAGATGACCCTGCACAAATCAGATGTGATGGAAGGAATACCCAGTTGCCTTCTAGGTTAGCTCTCTATTTCCTCTAAACAACAACATCTATAAAATAGCAACCAGTTGTTGAGCACCTACTAGGCGCCAGACACCATGCACGCTAAATAACTTGCATACATCATTTCACTATTCTTACCAACCTCAGAAGTAGGCAGTATTGTCCCCGTTTTATATAAAGCCTCAGAGACATTAAGTAACTGGCCCCATTCACACAGCTAGAAAGCGGTAGGTCCAAGATTTAGTACAGTTGGTCTGACTCCACATAATAAGATGAAGCATCTCAGGGCATAGATACCTCTTGCCTCAGCAGGGGCTCTTGAAAAGCCATAGGTTAGAATTAGATTTGCCTCTGCTCTGTCCTGGATCTGAGGCACCTGCTGCTCTTTGAACTACTCATCTGGCTTAAGAAGTCGGCAGCATCAGGCACCCATTCCTTCCCCCACAGCAGGAACCAAATCCTCACAACACTGAACTCAGACTCCTGAGAAGATAAGCTGTTGTACCACAGACATAATTTTTTTTAAGCTTTCTGAAAAATAATGAAAGGTTTTCAGAGTCAGGAAGAATTGATTTTAATTAAAAGTGCTTACAGTTTTCATCCCAAGATTAGCTTTGACACCATTTCCGGTTCCCAGGCTCCCACACCCCAGTGTGCCTGGCCCCCGTTGGAAGGGGACCACACCTCAACTGGAGCACCTCTGGTGACCCCTAGGACAGAAGCCCATCCTGAGCCACACAAAGGGAGGCTTCACTCTCTCTTGTTCCTCCCACCCACTGCCCAGCAGGGGAAACAAGGCACTCGGGCTCCCTGCCGAGAACACCTAGGGGAGGCCAGCAGATGCCACACTTGAGACAATGAGCTTTACATTTCCAGATCAAGCAAGCAAGCGAGCTTGTTCCAGTCTAAACAACATCCAACCCAAAGGCAAGCTGCGACCCACTGAGAAACAGATCCAGGCAGGAGCCATCAAAGAGGACGCAAGTACCACTGGAGATGCAAGGCTACAAGAGGGCAAGGAGCAGTGCCCTCATCCCATCCTTACAGTGAGTGGCCAGAAAGGGGCAGCCTCCCTGGGGGAAGGGGTGTCAGATCACTCAATGCCCCCTCCATCGTCTCCCTCTGGGAAGCAAACAAGGACTGAGAAGCTCACACCCATACCTGCCCATCCCTCTCACTCTCCTCTCTATGATTCTGTCTGCATCCACCAACCCACTTGAAAAAGATGAAGAAAAACAGTATTTAATTCGTCTAGGAAGTTTCAAACAACGGGTTGTTATTTTTTAATAATCATTATATTCAACTGGACAATTAAGTTGTTTTCAGGGGTTTTTAAAATACCAATTTGTCTCTATGACTTTGCTTTTATATCTTTATTTTCTACAGGGTTTGGGTTTGGGGTTTTCTCATGTATTCTCTTACTTGTGGATATTCCGTGACTCTCATATGGAAGGCTAGGATTTCTAAGGATGAACACTCAACACAACGGACCCATCCTTTGGTTTTGGGATCCTCAGAGCTAAAGAGAAATCCTTCTGAGGCTTCTATAAGAATGTGAGGAAAGTTACAAACAACTGCAAATATCTAGGATGAAAAGGGTTTCACCTGGATTCTGCAAACCAGTTTACTTGTAGAGCTTTTGTCTACCTACTGGAAAGGGAGTTCAGATGCAAAGATCTGGGCATCGAAAAGCACTACAAGGAAGGACCCTGTGAGTTGGATGAAGCACGTGATGCTGATTGTGTGTTCCGTGTGGCACTCCCACACAAATTCTTTGTGGCAGGAACCAAAATGTCCATGCCCAAATTCTTCTCTGGAAATTACAGAGGTTTTCTGGTCTTTTCACGCCTATTAACACACACACACACACACACACACACACGCAAGCCCCTCCTCTGAATTCTCCGTGGCTTCACAAGCCTCTAAAAACCTCCATCCCTTTGCAATCAAGGGAAACCTTACCCCTATGTCTCATGTCTCCTCACCTCACCGGTGTCACTGTGGGTGACCATCACTAAGTGGTACTGATCCACACAGAACCCTGGCTCCTTACCTTTCCCCCTCAAACACATGGTCTGATACCAGTTTGGGGATGGGAATTTCCTGTCCCAGGAGAACATGATTTATATCTAACTCATATCCAAACCAATGTCTCCTCACAATGTCTCAGGGCACTTGGCAACAAGAGCTGCTGTTCTTAAAATGCATGTCAGAGAGTAGAGCTAGAAGGACCCTCCCTAGGTTGTTAAATCAAGACCCCCGTGTGCAGGTGTAATCAGGAACACTGAACAAGCACATGTCATGTCCTTGGCCTGAGCTGTCCCTCTCTCCAATCCATGCCCTGACCACCTTCTATCCAACTCTCAAAATTCATCGCTAGGGTCCTCTGCTCTGGAAAACTCCTCCAATCTGGATCAGGTGCCTTCCTATGTGTGTGCACAGCCTGTGTACCTTTTTTAGGTGAGCAAGCACACCAAGTACATCAAGATGTCCAAGTACACTCAAAGCAGAGACTACCTTCTTTTCTCCAATATCCCCAGTGCCTACCATAGTGCCTGGCACTCAGCAGATGCTCAGTGAATGCCTACTGAATAAAAGATGGAATCATCACCTAGTGATCTACTACCCTCAGCATCTTACTTTTATCTTGCCCTCCTCTTTCTCTGGTCTTTCTTTATATGTTAACTGAAGTTCTCAATCCTGGTTGCACTCAAGAGTCACCTGGGAAGCTTTCAAAAAATATCTTTGCCTGGTCTAATGCCCAGAAATTCTGACTCAACAGACCTGCAGTGGGACCTGGACACAGGTGTTTCCAAAAAGGGATTCTATCGTGAAGCCTGAGTGGAGAGCTGCCCTGTAACTCTCTTCTGCCTTCTGTTCTCTCTCTTAGGTATACCCTCAAAATCCTTTTTGTTTGTTTTTTTTACACTTTTTTTTTTCCTTGGTGGTGCCAAACGGCCTGTGGGATCTCAGTTCCTGGACCAGGGATTGAACCCGCACCCCCTGCAATGGACGCGCAAAGCCCTAACCACTGGACAGCCAAGGAAGTCCCTTAACTTACTTTTATGTTCAGTGACTCCCACAGACATTACTTATCCCTCTGCATCAACCGCCCAAGAAACATAAAGGGATACACATTGTGGGGGGCTTTTCCCCCAATGGATTCACATGCCTTCCTTGCACACGTCTCTTGAACTCGATGAAGCAGCAGCAAGACCCGAGATTCTTCAGGTTTGCTGGGAGCTGGGGTGCTCTACAGAAAGCTGTCTTACCCAGCAGAATGAGCATGACGCCAGCCAGCTGGGCCCGCCTGTACTTGGCCACGCCAGGCTCCTGGCCCATTCGGATGAAGGGGAGAACCGTCAGCAGCAAGAGAATGGCCGGCAGACCCAGGACTGAGGCAGTGATCATCAGGGCTCGGCAAGCCTGCACGTAGCCTGGGAACAAGAGTGCAGACAGGGTGGGTTAGGCCACGGGTCCCCTTGAATCCTCAATCCTGCCTCACGGGAATTCAGCACCATCTGCCTTCCTCCCTCTTGTCCCACTCCAGGACTTACAATATGTTAAATGTTGTCCAAGATCACTTTGCATGTTCAACTCTTAAAGTGATTCAGTGACAAAAAAAGGAAGGTTGGGGGCTGGAGAGACTGAATGGGGATCCCTGGTTTAGACCACTCATCCAAGCTTCCGAGATGAAGAGGCCAAGAGTACAATTACACTGTTACATCACCTTGTGAAAAATTCAGATTAAAATTCAAATCTTTGAAGAATTCTTCTGTGATGGTCTGTGTTGATCCCAGCCTGCTGTTGATATGCTCTACCTGTGTGACCTTGGGCAAGTGTCTTGACACTTTCCTCACCTATAGAGTAAAAATAATAATAGTACCTACATCTCTCCAATGGAATTCAACTAAGATTAAATTCGTTAATTCATGAAGTGCTCAGAACAGTGCCTAGCACAGGCTAAGTACTCCAAAAAGGGTCAGCTATTATTACTGGTATTCCTAATATTACTCTGTGTCAAGGCAGTACTTTTATCTCCAGGTGTACTAGGTGATTTTGTCCCTTAACCATGTGCTTTTAATTCACATTGTGTATAAACAGTATGTGGCCCTAACTAGACTAAGCTAAGGCTCAGGCTTCCTCTCTTGATATCTCCCCAGATACTGCTTGCTCATGAATCCTGTCCCCTATAGATGGTCAGGCTCCATCTCCTGCCTCCCCGACTGGGCCCTGGGCATGCTTCCACAATGGTCCATTTTCCATAAAGGCATCTCTCCAGTCCCAGGGATTCCTAGAACACAGACACCTGCCTTGGTCTTCATGGAGTTAACACAGTGCCCACAATAGATGATGTAAACATACAATTATGAATGAAGGAATTAACGAGTTGAATAATAAGAGTGGAGCAAAGCTATCTGAACTTTATACTGTCAAATAAAATGCCAGGTAACTACTTTATTAAGAAACAGATTATAGGGCTTCCCTGGTGGCGCAGTGGTTGAGAGTCCGCCTGCCGATGCAGGGGACACGGGTTTGTGCCCCGGTCTGGGAAGATCCCACATGCCGCGGAGCGGCTAGGCCCGTGAGCCATGGCTGCTGAGCCTGCGCGTCCGGAGCCTGTGCTCCACAATGGGAGAGGCCACAGCAGTGAGAGGCCCGCGTACTGCAAAAAAAAAAAAAAAAAAAAAAAAAAAAAAAAAGAAGCAGATTATAATATGTGCAATATTTATGTAAAATAAATCTGACAAGATGCTGGGAGAATATGACACAATTAAATGTATCGTTTCTCACTAAAACACTCTCCCTCCTTCAAAAAAAGGGGGTGGGGGAATTGTAACTCTCCCTCTTGACTCAGAGGAAAGTAGAGCTAGTGACGTGGGGGAGGCAGAGTTAATGGCAAACCCAAAAACAAGCCCCAGCTTCTGCCTCATGTGCCAGGACCCTCACACTAAATGTGGCCAGCCTACGTGTGCACCAAGACCCAACTGCAAGATTGCCTCTTAGCAAGATTTGTTTTGCCAGAATTCAGACTCCACAAGGACACACTCCCAACAATTGTCCAACTCAGTTTCTTCCGAATTAAGGGCAATCAATCAATCAAGTATCTGTTGACTTGAAGACCCCCAGAAAGGAGCCACAGGAGGTCTGAGGCAAGACCTCTGACCTCAGCCCTAAGCCCCTGCGACTGGTCAGAGAACCAGGGCTGGCATAAAGGAGAGTCAGCTAGCCACCCGGATTCTGAAATTCATGGCACAGTCTGTGAACATGCTAGGTGCCAAGGCCACATTTGAGAATCTAAAGATGGAGACTGAGATCTGTCCCTGTGCCCACCTACTGTGTGAGGGAGGGGACCACAGGAAGGATTAGGCCCTCCCTAAAATGTACTCCATCTGTAGGATGGTCTATGTTCTCTAAAAATAAACCACTTGTCACTGAATGCTCAGCAAACTTAATTTCAGGAGGAAGGAAGCAGAGAGTCATTTTATGCTTCAAGTCAGATTCTTAAAAATACCATGCCCGGCTTTTAATTAAAAATATAGCTACCATTTATGGAGCCTCTACTACATCTAAGGAGGCTTACATTTCTCATCTCATTTAATCCCCAAAACAACTCTGAAAGATAGGCGGTTGGTTTCATTTTAATTTTTAAAAGAAGACAACTGGGGTTCACAGAGGTTAGGAACGTGTCCCAAATCACTCGGATTGTGAGCACTGCATCCCAGAGTCTGACCCAGGTCTACCAACGGCAGCTTTAACTGAAGGTGGGTCCACATCTGGGTTCCCCAGACCTCTGTCATTCTGAAAGTCCAAAATGGAGGGCAGGACTGGCACGCACTGTGCGTACCTGCTGTGTGTCAGGGGCAGTGCCAAGTACAGGGGAAGATGCAAAGAGGGTAGGATGCTAGCTATATCTTTGAGGAATTTAAAATGTGGTAGGAGAACTTGACTCACAAACAATGAACAGAAAAGTCAAAACGTGCACTGACGGGGATAGGGGTCAAATACCAGGGTGGCAAGGAGGAAGGGCGGATAGATTCCGACTACAAGGACCTGGAAATAGGAAGCACTTGAGGTGAGGCTTAAAGAGGGGCAGTCTTCGGGAGCGAAAGGCTCATCCAGGAGAAGGCCAAAGCCAAAGCCTCCCAGACTGGCGGCGGCCTCGGGGCCAGTTACTCCGGCAGACCGCCCAGTTACTCCACTTGTTAAGGAAACTGGGATAGGCCTTTAAAGGCGCACCATCCTCAAAGGCTAGCGAGACAGTCGTTCTTAGGCCTGGGCCGGGATAAGCCATGATTCCGAGCAGAAAACCTGAAGGGGCTCCGGAGACCTTGTCAATCATCCAACTGGCTCGAGGTTTAAATCTGAATTGAAACTTGCCCAGAATTTTTCAACGGGGCAGCAAGTTAAGATTCGGCACCGGCTGGCGTCGGGGAAGGTGGAAACTAGGCAACTCTTCCCTCCCCTCCCCACTCTGAGGCACAGCCGTAGGGGAGGGGGCGACCCGCGGAGGTGCGCCTTTTCCCAAAGTCAGTGGGCCCTCCCAGGGGCGCCCGTTCTTCCCTCTCCGACCCCAGGGTGCGGAGACTGGGAGGGGAGTCTCGGCAGGCCCGAGGACCGACGCCCTCCACTGCGGGGGCAAAGGGGTGGGGGAAATGGGAGTGGCCCCGGGGCCTGTGGGAACCGACTGCGCGCAGGTAGGAGGGCCCTAACTTGGCCAGGACACCTCGGCCGTCCCACAAGGACTGGGAAACTCAGCCTGCGCCTGTTCGGATAGCTGGAATGCTTTTGTTTCTCTCTTTCCTCCTCCAGCCTCTGCGGGTGGATTCTAACAGGGAAAGCAGGGCGCCTGCAGGAGGAGGCCGGGGGATGAAGTACTTCTGATCCACCCACAGTGGGAGCACGCGGCAGGGGAGGCTACGGTAATTAACACGTACGGAGTTCCAACTATGTGTCTCTGTCTCAGTTCATTACCTTCTCAGGGTGACCGGGCCAGTGGCCACCACTGTCATCCCAAATTCCAGATAAGAAAACTGAAGCTGAGAGAGGTTAAGTTCAGGGCTACCTAGTTCCTCCTCAACAAAGTAGGACGGAAGGTGTCAAAAGATGCCCCAAAGTCTTCAAGCCCCCAAATGATTCTGTGAACGCTGCCTAATGCTCCCCTCCCCCGTCTGCCCGGAAGGAAAGGGTTTATTTAGGACAGCCACTTGCAAGGCAGGGTCCTTACCCGGCAGGATGAGAATGTCCACCAGGGGCTTGCAGTGGTACAGCCCCGTGGCCAGGACGCAGTCGGCCCACAGCCCCTTGGAGCCCAGCTCGTCCAGCTTGCGGCAGGTGGGGATAGTGTAGCCGCAGGTCACCACCCAGTCATTGGTGGACGTGGTGACGATGATGCCGATCCAGCCCACGAAGCTCGTGACGAAACCCACTATCTGCAGGCATGTGGCCACCATCGTGGCCGCCCTGGAGTCCCTGCGCCTCGCCCCTCACTAGCTGTGCACGCGCCCGGGCTCGACGGCGCCTGGCCCGGTCCTCCTTCTCCCGCGCTGGCGAGCCGCTGGCCTGCGACGGCGAGATGCGGGATGCTGGAGGAAGCGGGAAGCCACGAGACGCAGCGAGCCCAGCTGCACGACGGGCGCGCGGCGAGGACAGCAGCGCGGCTGGGCTGCGCGTCCCCGCCCCCCTCTTTAAACCCCGCAGACCCGGCCGGCGAGCTCCAATCCGCGACGGCCCCGGGTCCAGCAGGCCAATCGCCGGGCGGGGTCAGGAGTGGGATGTGGAGGGAAGCGGAGTTAGGGAGGGGGTGATCCCGCCGCCCCGCCGGCGAGCGTCGCACGGTGAGTGTTGGAAATAATAAAATTTGGAAAGAAAATTCGATCCAGGTCCAAGTAATGGACAGCGACAAGAGGGCCCGCGTCAGGCGCGAGTTCTATTTTGCTGCGAATTCTTTTTCTCTTCTTGCTGCTCCTCTCTCATCCTATCTCTGGGTCTCCGCTTCGCTCCATCCCTCCTCAGCTTCTCCCTACTCCTTCCCAGCTGAGAGCAAGGACCTTGGTACTCCCAAGAGCGCCCAGTACAGTTCCTCCTTGGCCCAGGATTGTTTTGTTTTTGTTTTTTAATGCATCTTTATTGGAGTATAACCGCTTCACAGTACTGTGTTAGTTTCTGTTGTACAACAAAATGAATCAGCCACACGCATACATAAATCCCCATAACCCCTCCCTCTTGAGCCTCCCTCCGCCCTCCCTATCCCACCCCTCTAGTTTTCCCAAAGCACGGAGCTGATCTCCCTGTGCTACGCGGCTGCTTCCCACTAGCTATATATATATATATATATAGTCGATGCTACTCTCACGTCCCCCTCCCCGCCCAAGTCCATTCTCTATGTCTGTGTCCTTTATTCCTGCCCTGCCACTAGGTTCCTCTGTACCTTTTTTTTTTTTTTTTTTTAGATTCCATATATATGTGTTAGCGTACGGTATTTGTTTTTCTCTTTCGGACTTACTTCACTGTGTGTGACAGACTCTAGGTCCATCCACCTCACTACAAATAACTCAATTTCATTTCTTTTTATGGTTGAGTAATATTCCATTGTCCAGGAATATTCCAGGATGGTAACTGATGAGCTGAGAATTGCCCTAAGAAACAGACTTGAAGCATTCAGCATACCATAGTTACTGGTAGAAAGAAAATGATCCTTTGCCCGTGGTCAAAACTCATCAGAGGTGGCCATGGCCAGAGTAATGGTAACAACAACAATAGCAACTCACATTTATGCAGCTGTCATGTACCATGTGCATGTGTTTATATTTTATAAATTATCTCATTTAATTCTCTTAGCAACCCTTTATGGTAGGGACGATTGTTTACACATAATACTCATGAAGAAACAGCATGAGAGAGGTTAAGTTGCCCAAGTTCACATAACAAGGAAGGGGTAGCCTGCATCCCACCTCATTAACCATTCCTGGGAACCTGTCCTGATTGTCACTTTCTGAAAATTCCTAAAGGGCTCGTGTCTCTTTTTTTTTTTTTTTTTTTTTTTTTTGCGGTTCGCGGGCCTCTCACTGTTGTGGCCTCTCCCGTTGCGGAGCACAGGCTCCGGATGCGCAGGCTCAGCGGCCATGGCTCACGGGTCCAGCCGCTCCGCGGCATGTGGGATCTTCCCGGACCAGGGCACGAACCCGTGTCCCCTGCATCGGCAGGCGGACTCTCAACCACTGCGCCACCAGGGAAGCCCCTCGTGTCTCATTTTTGACACTCAAAGCTAGGCTGACGGCTCCTGCTCACTGTAGATAAGTTAGTATCTGCACTCCGCTGAGAACACTGCCTAGCCTAGAGTCAGTGCTCTGCGAGTGTAAGCTGTCATCATCACCATCATCAAGCCCCCTTCTCCCCATGCATTCAGGTAAGACCTATTATATGTACTTTTCTATCATGTAGAGAAGTTGTCCTTGGGCTGTATTTACATTAAACAGTTTTAACTCCCTTTGATACATTTGGCTTATTATATCCCTCTATCAACAATCATGAGATTTAAAGATGAGAAGGATTTCAGCAAGCACAAAACTTCCTACTCAACACTCTAAGATATAGATCATAAGTCACAGGTATTAAGCTTTCCCATATCTCTGCTGGGCAAATCACCATGTCTTCTAGAGAAGACTTGCCTCAAGGAGACCCCAAAGAAATCAACTGCACAGACAGAAAAGGCTCTGTAAGAGATGAGAGAGTGTCAAGTAAAAAGCTGCAGTAATCACCCAGGAGAGCACAGTGGGTAAGAATGCAGGCTGCCTGGCCTCGAATCCTGTCTCCACCATTTACTAGCTGTGGATTCAAGTTACCTCACTTCTCTGGGCCTCAGTTTTCTCATTTGTAAAATAAGGGTTAAAATAGTGCCTAACTCATAGGTTTCTTGATGATTATGTGAGTTAATATACATACAGAGCTTTAAACAATGTCTGGTACAAAGTAAGGCCTCAGGGAACCTGGGCTGCTATTATATATGATATATATAATATGATTTTATATATATATACATACATACACATATTTTTATATAAAATTCAGAACCCTTGCTTTTGCACTCTTATATGTTCTCCTTGAAATCATACAAGTTTGATTTGTAGGAAATACTGTATTATAGGAATATGTCCCTTTTTTGAGTGAATCATTGTGTTTGGGGCATTTCATCACCAGGGTCTATTGACCTGGATGTTTTCAGATATTTCCTTATAACATAAAAAAGAGCTTTTGTAAGAAGTAAAACATAAAACCCAAGCAACATCAATTCATTAAAAAAGAAGTTATGCAATCTGCACTCTTGCGACTCCATGAGCATTTGACATTCTAACAATAAAAATTCAACCAATCATAATTCAACGATGCCCAGATCACCCAGAGGTCTCATAGACACACAGAGACATCTGTAAAGGCAGATTTCAGAACTCAGGCTCTAACTGGTAGAAGGAGTTGTGAAGTTAAGATCTTGGAATGGAACTTCCTGAGTTCATATTCCAACTTTATTACTTGGGCTTTCCCTTATCCTATGTGACTCTCAGGTTTTTCATCTATAAAGTGAGACTAGCAGATGCCCCGATACAGTTATTGCGAGGATTAAGTGAGATAACTTTTACGAAGTACATAGCACAGTGCCCGGCACTGATGGGCACTCATAAATGTTAGCTACTTTTAGTATTATTCATAGGCAATATTGATCAATTGGAAATATGAGTTGCCTTTGATAAAGACTAAAACTAAAATAATTAGGTTATTGCTATTGTTATCTATTAATGGGAGAAAAAACCCTAAAATGAATGTTTAAATGATCACAGCACAGATGTACAAAAGGCCACTCAAGGGAGCCCATCAAAATATAACCTATTTGAATGAATTAGCCATAAATAAAGAGAGAGTGTGTCCCTTGAAAAGAAAGTTGGGCAGCCATGGAAGAATAGAGAACTGGGGTCAGCTCCCTGGTCCCCCCGTTTCTCCTCCTTCTCCTGGCATCTCCATCCCATGGGAAGGGTCCAGGCAGGAGGCTGAATCCGAGCAACACTCTCCTGTTACTCCCTCCTCATCCCTGGATCCCTCTTGGGGAACCAAGAAGGATAATTCCCTTTTCCTGGTTCTCAAATGGAGGGTCTTAACACCAGCCAATGTTTCAAAACCAAGAGGCAGAGAGAGGCCGTGAGAATCCTCTACTATCCACAGGAGATGGAAATGGTATGGTGGCCACAGAATCCGAGAATGTGGTCCCTTTGGCAAGGCTCTCTGTAAAGTGGGGAAGTCCCTCAAGCTATCTCAGCCAAGGTACTGTTCCTAAATTCATCTGCATTCTTTGGCTGTGACTGTACTCCCCAAGCCCTACTCTTCATTAGAATCTGACTTCCTACATAGCATAACTTAATAAACTGACATTCCAGGTCTACCACAGTCCCAGGTACCCTTTTAGTTGTGAGAAGCAGTCTCTCAGGGTCCAGTCACCCCAGATAAGTGAGAACAATGGATCCCCAGACCTCCCAGATGGAGGTTTTTCCAGTTAATTTTCTCCCAGAAAATTTTGCCATGCCATCTCTTCACATTTCTGTAGTATGTAACAGAACTGGTAAGGTATACCTGAAATCTGATTCCAGGTCTTCTGACCCTAAGTCCAATATTCTTTCCATGATGAAAAATGTAAGAGTCTTTCCTATGGTCTGAGCATAAGTTCCTCAACTTATTCAAAGATATTTAAAGGGGAGGATTAGAGAGATTGTCAGTGCCCTAAACCCCAGATGTGTACTGAACAAAGGAAGCAGCCTGGTTAACTGTTCTTCTACCATTTATACCTAAAAGTAGTTAATCAAACTAAGTGTGATTCAGTTAGAGTACAAATACATATCGTACTGGCAAATGTATTTGTTGACAAGCATCGAAAGCCCACATTGAAAGCAAAGCTTGGGCCAAAGGAGTGGGCTTGCAGCGCCTACTAGTGGTTGTCTTTTATCATTGCATAGCTGGTAAAAACATTTTCTGTGTAAAGAAGCCTATGACTCGTAGGGAAACATGATTAACCGCAAATTCCAAATGTGTGATCATTAGATCCAAGTGGAATGTACACTTATTTGTGAAAGCTTTCCTCATATATTAAAATGTATCTCTTTAGGAAACCAAACATGAAAACATAGGACATATATGAAATTACTTAAGTGAGATTATTCATTTAAAAACACTTTTAATAAGACCCCTTTTTAAAAGGAGAAATTTCTCTGGTGGATTTTGCTATTTGGTAATGCAAAAATTCCACATACACACACATTTTTAGAAACATTGTAGTACCAATTCATAGTGTAAAATAATGTATCAGACATAAGCTTTAAGAAATGAAATGCCAGTTACAATAGCTAAGATATGGAAACAACCTAAGTGTCCATCAACAGGTGAATGGATAAAGATGTGGTACATACACAGTGAAATACTACTCAGCCATAAAAGAAGATGACATCTTGCCATTTGTGACAACATGAATGGACCTTGAGGGTATTATGCTAAGTGAAATATGTCAGAGAGACAAATACTGTATTATTTCCCTCATATGTGGAATATAACAAACAAACAAAATAAATGAACAAACCAAATGAAAACAAACATGTAGATACAGAGAATAGAGTAGTGATTATCAGAGGGGAAGAGGCAAAAGGAAGGCAAAATGGATAAAGGTAATCAACTGTATAGTGATGGATAGAAACTAAATTTTTGGTGGGGAGCATGCTGTAGGGTATACAGAAATAGAAATATGATGTCATACACATGAAACATATATAAATCCAAGATCAGGACACCAACTAGCATATTCGTGTCTGGTGAGAGTCCTCCTCCTGGTTCACCGATAGCAGTCTTCTCACTGTGTCCTCTCATGGTGGAAGACCATGTTCACTGGGGTCTCTTTTTATAAGGGCACTAATCCCATTAATGAAGGATCCATCCTCATGACTTAATCACCTCCCAAAGACCCCAACTCCAAACATCATCACATTGGAGATTAGGTTTCAACATATGAATTTTGGTAGGACACAAATATGCAGTCCATGACAGATGGGAATCTGAAGACAGCACAGAAGAAATCAGGAGATGGGGATTATAACTGGTCTGGGGGTGGGCAAGAGGCAGAGTGAAGGCCTAAAGTGGAGCTCTCTCCAGTAGGAGGAGGGGATGTGTGCTACTCAGGTCTCAAGCAGGAAAATCTCTGATTATCAAGAGATGCTGGCCTCAGTCAAGGTTTCTCCATCAAGAGAAGAGTAGCACCTTTACAAATTATTTCCATCTAGAATTTCAAATTCAACTAAGGAAAAATTTGCATTTTCAGGGTCCCATTTCTTGGCCTTCGTGGTGCAATTAAACTATTGTTCCTTCAGAAGCCATTTTATTCCAAATTTCCCCTCTGTCCACTTGGAGATAAAGCAAAATAATGAAAAGCTTGTACCTGGGGTATAAGGTTTGAGTCCTTTCCAAAATGTTTTCTCTCTTCTGCTTTCTAACAGCCAATTCTATTTTTCTGCTTCTCTACCAGAAGTTTCAGAATACATTGGATGAAATCATGTCTAATTCAACCAATGAGATCATACTTCCTGAAGAGCAGTAAAAGTCCTTAGTTTTAGCTCTAACTGGGGATCACATTTACTAAAATATAATAGTAATAAAGTATGGAAGTATGGAAAGGGAAAATAAGAAAATTAACTAGAAAGCCACACTATTAAATTTGCTTAGAAATTAAGAGCAGGTGTTTGCATTTAGCTACCTAAGGCAACAAAGTGTCAAACTTTTTCTTTTACTGAAAACGTATGAACTATAAAGTGATCAAAACTATCATGTGTCATTACTCATTCAATATATAATATAAAGTCATAGATTATGTTATCAATATTATATTGTTCCAATTTAAAAATGGCTAGAAGAGAAGCTTATGTCTCAATCTTACTAATAGTTTTTGTTGTTTGTTTCTTACATAAATAAAGATCCTATTTTATGAAATTATTCTGAATGGGAACATTCTTGGACACCAAAGTCCCAGGGAGACATTAGAGCAGGGAGGTTAAGGGCCCTGGTTGGAATCTTGGCTCCAATACTTACTAGCTGTGTGGCCTTGGGCAAGTTATTTAACCTTTTTGATAAGTAACTCTGGTTAGAAACTAATATTCTATTTCCTGCCAGTAAAATGGTATTTAAAATAGTAATTATTTCATAATAGCCATGAGAATTAAATGCATTGCTACATGTAAAATGTTTGGAGCACTGACACATAGTAAATACTCAATAAATATTAGCTTTAACACCAAAAAATAATCAGTTGATATTAAACCTGTTTGAAATTACATAATCTTTTCTTAAATTTTTTTATTATTTATTTTATTTTTCACTGCATTGGGTCTTCATTGCTGCGCACGGGCTTTTCTCTAGTTGCAGAGGGGGGGCACTCTTCGTTGAGGTGTGCAAGCTTCTCATTGTGGCAGCTTCTCTTGTTGTGGAGCACAGGCTCTAGGGGCGTGGGCTTCAGTAGTTGTGGCACTCAGGTTCAGTAGTTGTGACTCGCAGGCTCTAGATCACAGGCTTAGTAGTTGTGGTGCCAAGTAGTTGCTCCACGACATATGGGATCTTCCCAGACCGGGGCTCAAACCCGTGTCCCCTGCATTGGCAGGCGGATTCTTAACCACTGCACTACCAGGGAAGCCCTGAAATTAACATAATCTTAACCTTCATATTACACAGCAGTGAAATTCAAAACATTTCGTAGTCTGATGAACAAGAATTTGAAAGGATGAACAAGAATTTGAAAGGAAAGCAAATTGCACCTCTTCTCTAACTATAGGATAAGGCCTTTAAAACAGCTAAGATATTTCTAGCCACTCCCCTCTTTCTGCCATTAAGATTTAACAACTAGATACAATTCCTTTTTAATCAACTGATAATATTTTTGCAGAAATTAGCTTGGCCATTGGGGGCCTCTCACAGGCTCTCATTAATGCTATTTAAAAGTGATTCAATAAAAATAACTAACACAAAGAATGAACATCACCAAATACCAATAACACAACTGATAAACCCCTTTTCAAAAGTAATTCAGCAATATATATCAAATAGAATAAAACATGTATATTCTTTGATCCAGCTTCTAAAAGTTTATCTAAAAAATTATGTTGATGATATCACTTATACGTGGAATCTAAAATACAACACAAATGAACCTGTCTACAAAAGAGAAACAGACTCTCAGACATAGAGAACAGACTTGTGGTTGCCAAGGGGGAGGGTATTAGGAGAGGAACGGACTGGGAGTTTGGGATTAGCAGATGCAAACTAGTATATATAGGATGAATTAACAACAAGGTCCTACTGTATGGCACAGGGAACTATATTCAATATCCTGTGATAAACCATAATGGAAAAGAATATGAAAAAGAATATATATATGTATTAACTGAGTCACTTTGCTGTACAGCAGAAACCAACACAACACTGTAAATCAACTATACTTCAATAAAATTTTTAAAAATAAAATAAAATTCAGTATTAGTTACCTACAAAAAATAAAATAATTATTATGAAAGTGTTCAATTAACTTTTTCAGTTTACATTTCAATTAAGTGTTCAACTAAGAACTAGATGATAATGTTATAAAATATTAATTTCAAAATGGAAATTGCTAAATTTTATTTCAAAATACCTGTACAGTTGGAGACTAGTTTTTAAATATAAATAAATATATTTGGAAAATATACACTGAAATATTAACAAGCGTTCCTTGGAGTAGTGAGATTGAGGGGTTTTACTCTCTTTTGTTCTTTAGGCATTTTCCAATTTTCCATAATGAACATGAGTTGATTTTATGGTGAGAAAAAAATGTTTAATTTTTAAATTTAAAATATTTTGGGGGAATTCCCTGGTGGTCCAGTGATTAGAACTCCATGTTTGCACTGCAGTGGGGCACAGGTTCAATCCCTGGTCTGGGAACTAAGATCCCACAAGCCACACAGCATAGCCAAAAAATAAATAACTAAAATAAAATATCTTTAAATTTTTTAAATATTCATTATTATTAGGGTCTACGAAGAGTACTCAAGTCCCTATACACTATGTGACCCTCCTGATGATTATGTGACTACCTCACCAGCAGTCCTCTTTACCTTCACAACGTAGTTCAAGCCCTTTAGGATATAGGGTTACACAGGCCCTTTATGACACAAACCCCTCAACAACCCTTACATTTCAGTTAAGTGAAATCCCCTCCACTGTGCAGCTCCCTACCCCACGCAATGTCCACACCAATCATAATGAACTCCTTGGACGTTCCTCATAGCAGAACACCACACTTTCTGGTCCCCTATGCTTTACACCTTCATTCTGCAAGAAGTGACCTCTCCACCCAGCTACTTTGCAGTCACCCAAAATTAGCCCAAGAACCTCCTACGACAGGACTTTCCTACCTCTTCCTATGAAGTTCTGAAGGGTCCCATAAGACCTTGTGCATGCTTTTATCAAAACATAAATTACCCATACTATGCTGTCTAGTTTCTAATTTAACCATGTGGATTGTTTTCTCAGCAAGAATAATATTGCATTCATTACTAGCCTCCAACCTATCCTCATGCAGATCCTTCTACCTAGAATGCCTTCCAGCACAGCCACAGCTCACTCTCTCTAAGTTCTATCCAGGTATCATTTGGAACAGGAACATCCCTCACCCTCCAGGGTGAGCGAAGTCTACCCCTCAGGTTCCCCTAGCCCTCTGTATAGGACTGAGTCGTGCTGCTTTCAAATTACCTGTCCAGCTGTCTGGGAGTTCCTCAAAGGCAGAAGCTGTGCCTGACTCATTCCCCTAAGAAGTCCAATATCTAGTAGATTACTGTTTGCCAGGGCAAACAGTAATCATTGTTATCTGAGCTAAACACCTCCTCTTAATGTTTTCCAAACTAAAGTTCTAGCTTAATGTCTAGGGAATTGTGGTAGTGAATTCCCTATCAGTTCAGTGATTAGGACTCTGAGTTTTCACTGCCGGGTCCCGGGTTCAATCCCTGGTCGGGGAACTAAGATCCCTCAAGCTGTGTGGCCAAAAAACAAGGGAAAAAATAAATAAAATAAAAACTGTGGTTTCAACCAACATCACTTTAGAGGAAAGTTCTCATCCTATGCTGTGGTAAGCAACCTCTAAGATGACTCCCAGTGATCCCCACCTCCTGGTATTCACACTCTTGTGTAGTTCCTCCTACATTGTTCCAGGGTGAGTCTGAATGAACAATAGCACATGACAGAAGTGATGGTAGAGACTTCCGGGTAAGATGGCGGAAGAGTAAGACGCGGAGATAACCTTCCTCCCCATGGATACACCAGAAATACAGCTACACGTGGAACAACTCCTACAGAACACATACTGAACGCTGGCAGAAGACCCCAGACCTCCCAAAAGGCAAGAAACTCCCCCACATACCTGGGTAGGGCAAAGCGGAGAGATTCCCGCACAGAGGAGCGGTGCCGAGCGGCACTCACCAGCCCGAGAGGCTTGTCTGCTCGCCCGCCGGGGCGGGCGGCGCTGGAAGCTGAGGCTCGGGCTTCGGTCAGAGCGCAGGGAGAGGACTGGGGCTGGCGGCGAGAACTCAGCCTGAAGGGGGCTAATGTGCCACAGCTAGCCGGGAGGGAGTCCGGGAAAACTCTGGAGCTGCCGAAGAGGCAAGAGACTTTTTCTTCCCTCTTGGTTTCCTGGTGCGCGAGGAGAGGGGATTAAGAGCGCTGCTTAAAGGGGCTCCACAGACGGGCGCGAGTCGCGGCTGAAAGCACGGAGCCCAGAGACGGGCGTGGGACGCTGGGGCTGCTGCTGCCACCGCCAAGAATCCTGTGTGCGAGCGCAAGTCACTGTCCACACCGCCCTTCCGGGAGCCTGTTCAACCCGCCACTGCCGGGGTCCCGGGATCCAGGGGCGGCTTCCCTGGGAGAACGCACGGCGCACCTCGGGCTAGTGCAACGTCACGCCGACCTCTGCCACTGCAGGCTCGCCCCGCACTCCGTGCCCCTCCCTCCCGCCCAGCCTGAGTGAGCCAGAGTCCCCGAAGAGGCTGCTCCTTTAACCCTGTCCTGTCTGAGCGAAGAACAGACGCCCTCCGGCGACCTACACGCAGAGGCGGGGCCAAATCCAAAGCTGACACCCAGGAGCTGTGAGAACAAAGAAGAGAAAGGGAAACCTCTCGCAGCAGCCTCAGAAGCAGCGGATTAAAGCTCCACAATCAACTTGATGTACTCTGCATCTGTGGAATACATGAATAGACAACAAATCATCCCAAATTGAGGAGCCAGGAGTCAGTGCTGTGCCTCTGAGGTGGGAGAGCCAACTTCAGGACACTGGTCCACAAGAGACCTCCCAGCTCCACATAATATCGAACGGCGAAAATCTTCCAGAGATCTCCATCTCAACACCAGCACCCAGCTTCACTCAACGACCAGCAAGCTACAGTGCTGGACACCCTATGCCAAACAACTAGCAAGACAGGAACACAACCACACCCATTAGCAGAGAGGTGGCCTAAAATCATAAAAAGTCCGCAGACACCCCAAAACACACCACCAGACGTGGACCTGCCCACCAGAAAGACAAGATCCAGCCTCATCCACCAGAACACAGGCACTAGTCCCCACCACCAGGAAGCCTACACAACCCACTAAACCAACCTTAGCCACTGGGGACAGACACCAAAAACAACGGGAACTACGAACCTGCAGCCTGCAAAAAGGAGACCCCAAACACAGTAACATAAGCAAAATGAGAAGACAGAAAAACACACAGCAGGAGAAGGAGCAAGATAAAAACCCACCAGACCTAACAAATGAAGAGGTAATAGGGAGTCTACCTGAAAAAGAATTCAGAATAATGATGGTAAAGATGATCCAAGATTCTATTTCCCAGATCCAAAATCTTGGAAATAGAATAGACAAAATGCAAGAAACAGTTAACAAGGACCTAGAAGAACTAAAGATGAATCAAGCATCAATTAAAAACACAATAAATGAAATAAAAAATACTCTAGATGGGATCAATAGCAGAATAACTGAGGCAGAAGAACGGATAAGTGACCTGGAAGATAAAATAGTGGAAATAACTGCTGCAGAGCAAAATAAAGAAAAAAGAATGAAAAGAACAGAGGACAGTCTCAGAGACCTCTGGGACAACATTAAACGCACCAACATTCGAATTATAGGGGTTCCAGAAGAAGAAGAGAAAAAGAAAGGGACTGAGAAAATATTTGAAGAGATTATAGTTGAAAACTTCCCTAATATGGGAAAGGAAATAGTTAATCAAGTCCAGGAGGCCCAGAGAGTCCCATACAGAATAAATCCAAGGAGAAATACGCCAAGACACATATTAATCAAACTGTCAAAAATTAAACACAAAGAAATCATATTAAAAGCAGCAAGGCAAAAGCAACAAATAACACACAAGGGAATCCCCATCAGGATAACAGCTGATCTCTCAGCAGAAACTCTACAAGCCAGAAGGGAGTGGCAGGACATAATTAAAGTGATGAAGGAGAAAAACCTGCAACCAAGATTACTCTACCCAGCAAGGATCTCATTCAGATTTGATGGAGAAATTAAAACGTTTACAGACAAGCAAAAGCTGAGAGAGTTCAGCACCACCAAACCAGCTTTACAACAAATGCTAAAGGAACTTCTCTAGGCAAGAAACACAACAGAAGGAAAAGACCTACAATAATGAACCCAAAACAATTAAGAAAATGGGAATAGGAACATACATATCGATAATTACCTTAAATGTAAATGGACTAAATGCTCCCACCAAAAGACACAGATTGGCTGAATGGATACAAAAACAAGACCCATATATATGCTGTCTACAAGAGACCCACTTCAGACCTAGAGACACATACAGACTGAAAGTAAGGGGGTGGAAAAAGATATTCCATGCAAATGGAAACCAAAAGAAAGCTGGAGTAGCAATTCTCATATCAGACAAAATAGACTTTAAAATAAAGACTACTAGAAGAGACAAAGAAGGACACTACATAATGATCAAGGGATCGATCCAAGAAGAAGATATAACAATTGTAAATATTTATGCACCAAACGTAGGAGCACCTCAATACATAAGGCAAATACTAACAGCCATAAAAGGAGAAATCGACAGTAACACAATCATAGTAGGGGACTTTAACACCCCACTTTCACCAATGGATAGATCATCCAAAATGAAAATAAATAAGGAAACACAAGCTTTAAATGATACATTAAACAAGATGGACTTAATTGATATTTATAGGACATTCCATCCAAAAACAACAGAATACACATTTTTCTCAAGTGCTCATGGAACATTCTCCAGGATAGATCATATCTTGGGTCACAAATCAAGCCTTGGTAAATTTAAGAAAATTGAAATTGTATCAAGTATCTTTTCCGACCACAATGCTATGAGACTAGATATCAATTACAGGAAAAGAGCTGTAAAAAATACAAACACATGGAGGCTAAACAATACACTACTTAATAACGAAGTGATCACTGAAGAAATCAAAGAGGAAATTAAAAAATACCTAGAAACAAATGACAATGGAGACACGACGACCCAAAACCTATGGGATGCAGCAAAAGCAGTTCTAAGAGGGAAGTTTATAGCAATACAATCCCACCTTAAGAAACAGGAAACATCTCGAATAAACAACCTAACCTTCCACCTAAAGCAATTAGAGAAAGAAGAACAAAAACATCCCAAAGTTAGCAGAAGGAAAGAAATCATAAAAATCAGATCGGAAATAAATGAAAAAGAAATGAAGGAAACGATAGCAAAGATCAATAAAACTAAAAGCTGGTTCTTTGAGATGATAAACAAAACTGGTAAACCATTAGCCAGACTCATCAAGAAAAAAAGGGAGAAGACTCAAATCAATAGAATTAGAAATGAAAAAGGAGAAGTAACAACTGACACTGCAGAAATACAAAAGATCATGAGAGATTATTACAAGCAACTCTATGCCAATAAAATGGACAACCTGGAAGAAATGGACAAATTCTTAGAAATGCACAACCTGCCAAGACTGAATCAGGAAGAAATAGAAAATAGGAACAGACCAATCACAAGCACTGAAATTGAGACTGTGATTAAAAATCTTCCAACAAACAAAAGCCCAGGACCAGATGGCTTCACAGGCGAATTCTATCAAGCATTTAGAGAAGAGCTAACACCTATCCTTCTCAAACTCTTCCAAAATATAGCAGAGGGAGGAACACTCCCAAACTCATTCTACGAGGCCACCATCAACCTGATACCAAAACCAGACAAGGATGTCACAAAGAAAGAAAACTACAGGCCAATATCACTGATGAACATAGATGCAAAAAGCCTCAACAAAATACTAGCAAACAGAATCCAACAGCACATTAAAAGGATCATACACCATGATCAAGTGGGGTTTATTCCAGGAATGCAAGGATTCTTCAATATACGCAAATCAATCAACGTGATACACCATATTAACAAATTGAAAGAGAAAAACCATATGATCATCTCAATAGATGCAGAGAAAGCTTTCGACAAAATTCAACACCCATTTATGATAAAAACCCTGCAGAAAGTAGGCATAGAGGGAACTTTCCTCAACATAATAAAGGCCATATATGACAAACCCACAGCCAGCATCGTCCTCAATGGTGAAAAACTGAAACCATTTCCACTGAGATCAGGAACAAGACAAGGTTGCCCACTCTCACCACTCTTATTCAACATAGTTTTGGAAGTTTTAGCCACAGCAATCAGAGAAGAAAAGGAAATAAAAGGAATCCAAATCGGAAAAGAAGAAGTAAAGCTGTCACTGTTTGCAGATGACATGATACTATAAATAGAGAATCCTAAAGATGCTACCAGAAAACTACTAGAGCTAATCAATGAATTTGGTAAAGTTGCAGGATACAAAATTAATGCACAGAAATCTGTGGCATTCCTATATACTAATGATGAAAAATCTGAAAGTGAAATCAAGGAAACACTCCCATTTACCATTGCAACAAAAAGAATAAAATATCTAGGAATAAACCTACCTAAGGAGACAAAAGACCTGTATGCAGAAAATTATAAGACACTGATGAAAGAAATTAAAGATGATACAAATAGATGGAGAGATGTACCATGTTCTTGGATTGGAAGAATCGACATCGTGAAAATGATTCTACTACCCAAAGCAATCTACAGATTCAATGCAATCCCTATCAAACTACCACTGGCATTTTTCACAGAACTAGAACAAAAAATTTCACGATTTGTATGGAAACACAAAAGACCCCGAATAGCCAAAGCAATCTTGAGAACGAAAAATGGAGCTGGAGGAATCAGGCTCCCTGACTTCAGACTATACTACAAAGCTACAGTAATCAAGACAGTATGGTACTGGCACAAAAACAGAAAGATAGATCAACAGGATAGAAAGCCCAGAGATAAACCCACGGACATATGGTCACCTTATCTTTGATAAAGGAGGCAGGAATGTACAGTGGAGAAAGGACAGTCTCTTCAATAAGTGGTGCTTGGAAAACTGGACAGGGACATGTAAAAGTATGAGATTAGATCACTCCCTAACACCATACACAAAAATAAGCTCAAAATGGATTAAAGACCTAAATGTAAGGCCAGACACTATCAAACTCTTAGAGGAAAACATAGGCAGAACACTCTATGACATAAATCACAGCAAGATCCTTTTGGACCCACCTCCTAGAGAAATGGAAATAAAGACAAAAATAGACACATGGGACCTAATGAAACTTAAAAGCTTTTGCACAGCAAAGGAAACCATAAACAAGACCAAAAGACAACCCTCAGAATGGGAGAAAATATTTGCAAATGAAGCAACTGACAAAGGATTAATCTCCAAAATTTATAAGCAGCTCATGCAGCTCAATAACAAAAAAACAAACAACCCAATCCAAAAATGGGCAGAAGACCTAAATAGACATTTCTCCACAGAAGATATACAGACTGCCAACAAACACATGAAAGGATGCTCAACATCTTTACTCATTAGAGAAATGCAAATCAAAACTACAATGAGATATCATCTCACACCAGTCAGAATGGCCATCATCAAAAAATCTAGAAACAATAAATGCTGGAGAGGGTGTGGAAAAAAGGGAACACTCTTGCACTGCTGGTGGGAATGTGAATTGGTACAGCCACTATGGAGAACGGTATGGAGGTTCCTTAAAAAACTACAAATAGAGCTACCATATGACCCAGCAATCCCACTACTGGGCATATACCCTGAGAAAACCATAATTCAAAAAGAGACATGTACCAAAATGTTCATAGCAGCCCTATTTACAATAGCCCAGAGATGGAAACAACCTAAGTGTCCATCATCGGATGAATGGGTAAAGAAGATGTGGCACATATATACAATGGAATATTACTCAGCCATAAAAAGAAATGAAATTGAGCTATTTGTAATGAGGTGGATGGCCCTAGAGTCTGTCATACAGAGTGAAGTAAGTCAGAAAGAGAAAGACAAATACTGTATGCTGACACATATATATGGAATTTAAGAAAAAAAATGTCATGAAGAACATAGGGGTAAGACAGAGATAAAGACACAGACCTACTTGAGAATGGACTTGAGGATATGGGGAGGGGGAAGGGTAAGCTGTGACAAAGCGAAAGAGAGGCATGGACATATATACACTACCAAACGTAAGGTAGATAGATAGTGGGAAGCAGCCGCAGAGCACAGGGAGATCAGCTGGGTGCTTTGTGACTGCCTGGAGGGGTGGGATGGGGAGGGTGGGAGGGAGGGAGATGCATGAGGGAAGGGATGTGGGAACAGATGTATATGTATGACTGATTCACTTTGTTATAAAGCAGAAACTAATAAAAAAAATCAAAAAAAAAAAAAGAAGTGATGGTATATCACTTGCAAGATCAGGTTATAAAAAGACTGGGGCTAAATAAAAGAGTGGTAAAGACAAATGATGAACTAGGAAACTCCAATATGTTTGATATTGGATAAACACTGATATGTTTCCACAGAAACATCCAAAAAGAGAGAGAGAGAAGGAGAAAATGTCAGGACCGTTGTTGATGCTCTGAAAAATAGTCAAAGGTTTATAGCAACAAAACAAATACCCAATCAAGAAAAAGCCATCTTCAAAATGATAGGAAAGTTTGGGGGCATTTTTATTCACCCTTTCACCTTCCCACCCCAGTGCAACAGCAGTCCTGATCTTGAAGCAGCAGCAGCCCAGTTCCCAGTTCCCTCCCTTGACAAGGGAACAGAGCAGACTTTATTTGAAAAGCATCATGTACATCTATTCTGACATCTCTGGAGGTGCTTGAACTACCGACACAAGACGCTCATCTTCAATTTGCCTAACTTGGAACTTGGAAAAAGCAGTGGGCACTGCTTGTAAAAGATGCAAGGTGGACTACAGACTCACAGATGCCTGGGACAAAAGATTACAGGTATAGGAACTTTCCTGGTGGTCCAGTGGTTAAGACAATGAGCTTCCATTGCAGGGAGCATAGGTTCATCCCTGGTCAGGGAACTAAGATCCCACATGCCACATGGCCAAAAAAATAGAAGAAGAAAAAAAAAGATTACAGGTGTAAACAACCTATAGATTGTCTAAGAACTGGAGGATGAGTTAGGATGTGATTCTTTGGGAAATTAGGACATTCAAAAGCAGCTGTCTATAGGGGGAATTTAGAAAGCTACACACATGCCCAGGCAAGCTGCATACCCAGGAAGGCCTGAAAAGGCCTTAAGTTTTCACTTTGGGCCGATTCCTAGGATCAGAGAAAGCCTACTGGAGTATTTGAAGGAGTGTTTTAACATAGAGCCAAGATGCAGAGACTGTGAGAAGTAGTTGGGTTTTTTTGTCTTTCTGCTTTTTAAAATTTTTTGTGAGTTTTTGTTGTCGTCTTGTTTTTTAACTCCTGACATTCAAGGAAATCTGTCAAAACATTAGCTGGGGCTTCCCTGGTGGCACAGTGGATGAGAGTCCGCCTGCTGATGCAGGGGACATGGGTTCATGCCCCAGTCCGGGGAGATCCCACATACCACGGATCGGCTAGGCCCGTGAGCCATGGCCACTGAGCCTGCATGTCTGGAGCCTGTGCTCCGCAATGGGAGAGGCCACAACAGTGAGAGGCCCACGTACTGGAAAAAAAAAAAAAAATTAGCTGAACATGAGCTAAAGGAACAGACACTTCCATGACCACACACAATAAGGAAAAGTCTTTGCAAAAGGCGTGGAAAAATCTCAAAGCATGTGGACTACCACAGCCTACAGCAGTAATAATTTTAAAAAAGGAAAAGCAAACCCTGGGGAATAAGGAAAATCTGATTTCCAGAGTTACCGCATTATAACTGTCAGATGCTCAACTTTCAACAACAACAAAATCACAAGGCATACAAAAAAAGTGAAAAATATAATCCATCCAAAAAAACAAATTGATAGAAACCACCATTGAAAAAGCACAGACATTGGACTTGCTAGACAAAAACTTCAAAACAACTGTATTAAATATGCTCAAAAAGCTAAAGGAAAATCTGGACAAAGAGCTAAAGAAATCAGGAAAACATTTTATGAACAAAATAAGAATATCAATAAAGAGATAGAAATTATAAAAATAAACCAAACAAATTTTGAAGAATTATGGGGGTGTCCTAGAAGAAGAAAGAAGGGGGCAAAGAGATTATTTGAAGAAATAATGTCTGAAAACCTTGCAGATATGATGAAATGCTTAAATCTACAAATCTAAGAAGCTTAATGTATTGTGCATAAGACAAACTGACACATTATAATCAAACTGTTGAGAGACAAAGTCAAAGAGAGAATCTTGAAAGCAGCAAGAGAAAAGTGACATCACAAATAAGGAATCCTCAATAAGATTTACTAGCTGACTACTCAGAAGAAACCTTGGACACTAGAAGTCAGTGGAATGATGTAAAATGTCAAAAGAAAAAACTTTCAACCAACAAATTTATATCTGGCAAAACTGTCCTTCCAAAATGAGGGAGAAATTAAGACATTCCCAGATAAACAAAAGCTGACTACCGCTAGACCAGCCCTATAAGACATGCTAAAAGGAATCTTTAGATTGAAACAAAAGGACACTAGACAATAACTTGAAGAAGTAAGAGGAAATAAAGATCTCCAGTAAAGGTGAATACATAGGCAAACATAAAAGCCAGAATTATTGCAGTTTTGGTTTGTAACTACTTTTCATTTTCTAAGATGGAAATTTATAGCTTTAAAGGCATCCATTTAAAAAGATCTCGGGCTTCCCTGGTGGCGCAGTGGCTGAGGGTCCGCCTGCCGATGCAGGGGACACAGGTTCGTGCCCCGGTCCAGGAGGTTCCCACATGCCACAGAGCGGCTGGGCCCGTGAGCCATGGTCGCTGAGCCTGTGCGTCCGGAGCCTGTGCTCCGTGGTGGGAGAGGCCGCAGCGGTGAGAGGCCTGCGTACCGCAAAAAAAAAAAAATCTCAAATCAATAAGCAAGCTGTAAACTTTGAGGAACTAGAAAAAGAACAAACTAAACTCAAAACTAGTAGAAGGAAATAATATACATTAGAGCGGAAATAAATAAAGAATATAAAAAGGAGAAAATTGATAAAAATCAAAAGTTGGTTCTTTAAAAAGATCAACAACATTAAAAAACCCTTAGCTAGATTGAATAAGGGGGAAAAAGACTCAAATTCCTAAAATCAGAAATGAAAATAGGAACATTTTCACTGATTTTATGGAAATAAAAAGGATTTTGAGAATACTGTGAACAATTGTATGCCATCAAATTAGATAACCTAGATGAAATTGATAAATTCCTAGAAATACACAATCTGTGAAAACAACTCATGAAGAAATAGGAAATAGGTAAACTTATAACTAGTAAGGAGATTAAATCAGCAATCAAAAACCTCCCAACAGAGCAAAGCCCCGGACCAGATGGCTTCACTGGTGAATTCTACCAAATATTGAAAGAAGAATTAACACCAATCCTTCTCAAACTCTTCCAAAACAATCAAAGCAAGAAAGAACACTTTCTAGCTCATTCTATGAAGCAGGATTAACCTAATAACAACAACAAAGACACTATAAAATAACAAAAAACAAAACAAACAAAAAACTGCAGACCAGTATCCCTTATGAATATTGCTTCAAACATCCTCAACAAAACCCTAGCAAATCAAAATCAGCATATTAGACTATATATAAATATATGAAATGAACATATACACCTTAAATTTATAGAATGTTATATGTCAAATTATTTCAAATAAATAAATAACAGCATATGAAAGGATTATACACCATGAACAAGTGAGATTTATTCTTGGAATGCAAAAGAAATTTCAACTTATGAAAACCAAGCAATGTAATATATCACCGCAATAAAATGAAGGGAAAAAACTACATTATCATCTCAACTGATACAGAAAAGGCATTTGACAAAATTCAACACCCTTTCATGATAAAAAAAAAAAAAACCTCAGTAAACTAGGTATAAAAGGGAACTTCTTCAACATAATGAATAGGCCATATATGAAAAAACCACAGCTAATATCATACTCAAAGATAAAAGACTGAAAGCTTTCCCTCTGAGAACAAAACAAGGACGCCTGCTTTAACCACTTCTATTCAGCATAGCATTGGAGGTTCTAGCTAGAGCAATTAGGCAAGAAAAAAAAAGCATCCAAATTGGAAAGGAAGTAGTAAAATTATCTCTATTCACAAGTGATGTGATCTTATACACAGAAAACCCTAAAGATTCCACACACAAAAACTGTTAGAGCTAATAAATAAATTTAGCAAAGTCCCAGGATACAAAATCAACACCAAAAATCAACTGCATTTTCTACACACTGGCAATGAACAATCTGAAATGGAAACTAAGAAAACAATTCCAGTAAGAGCTAAAACTACAAAACTCGTAGAAGAAAATACAGGGGGAAAGCTTCATGACATTATATTTGGCAATGATTTCTTAGATGTAACACTACAAATACAGAAAATAAAAGAAAAAATAGAAAAGTTGGACTTGATCAAAACTTAAAACTTTGTGTATCAAAGGACATTATTGAGTGAAAAGACAACCTAAAGAATGGGAGAAAATATTTGCAAATCATATATCTGATAAGGGATTAATACCTAGAACATATAAAGAAGTCCTACCACTCAACAACAAAAAAAGAAACAACCCAATTTAAAAATGGGCAAAGAACTTGCATAGACATTTCTCCAGTTGTATACATACACAATGGCATATTATTCAGCCATAAAAAGGAATGAAATTGATACATGCTACAACATGGATGTACCTTGAAAACATTATGCTAATTGAAACACAATGCTAAATCAGACACAAAAGGACAAATATTTAGATTCCACTTATATGAGATACCTAGAATAAGCAAATTCATAGAGATAGGAAGTAGAATAGAGGATACCAAAGGCTGGAGGGAGGGAGGGAGGGAGGGGGGAGGAATAGGGAGTTATTGTTTAATAGGCGCAGAGCTTCTGTTTGGGATAGTGAAAAAGTTCTGGATATAGTGGTGATAATTACACAACATTGTGAATGTACTTAATGCCACTGAATTATACACACACCTTAAATGGTTAAAATGGTAAATTTTATATGTACATTTTGCCACACACACACAAAGTTTGGAGGATATGGTAACCAGACTCTAAGATATCCCCCAATAATACTTGCCTCCTGGGATTCATTCCCTTGTATAATCTCCTCCAACTGAGTATGGGCTGGACTTAGTGACTGGCTTCTAACAAATAGTACCAGGCAAAAGTAACAGTATATGACTTAAGAGTCCAGGTCATCAAATTGTGGCATCACTCTCTCCTTTGGATCACTCATTCGGGGGAAGCCATCCACCATGCCGTGAAGAGCTCCATGAACAGGTCCGTACAGTGGGGAACTGACTGCCTGTCAATAGCCGAGTGAGCTCAGAAGCAGATCCAACAGCTGTCAAGCTCTCATATGACTTCAGCCACAGGTAACATCATAAAAGCACTTTCTAAGAGCTCTTGAGCCATCACGTTCAACTAAACTGCTCTTGGATTTCTGACCCTCAGATACTGTGTGAGATATGTTGTTTTAAGCTGCTAGATTTTAGAATAGTTTGTTATGCAGTAATTGACAACTAATACCAGAAGTGGAAGTGAGGAAAAGATGTTAAAGCAAAAGTCCAAGTATCTTGAAAGAAAATAATTACAAAATGCTATATTCATCACATAAAATATTACATATTTCATATTTTACAATAAAAAAAGTTTCTCAAGTTAGTTATTTGCTATGTAATGAATAGACTTTAAAGAAACAAAAGGAGAAAATGTCAATCTTAAGAAACAAGAACATTGAACTCACACAGGATACCAAGAAAGCTTGAATCAATTTCATTGGCATTAAAAGTTTTTATTTGGAATTTAATCCACAATCTATACAAGTTATTTACAAGGCATGAAAATGGAGAACAGCACAAAATACAGTTGAGGTATAAGCTAAGAGCACAGTATGTCATGTTTCAATAAATATAATTCAAAATTTGTAAACTAAGTGACCAGATAGATGAGTCTTGTTTTATAGTAAAACCATATAAAATATTTATTTCACGTGAGGTAGAGGACAGTTTTGTGTGTCATGTAATACAACCAACCACAGCAATTTTAACCATAAAACTGTACATCATTGGCAAGATTTTAAATTGAATTATGGTCAATGTAGTCAACAATTTGTTTCAACAGTTGCACAACAGATCTTTCATTTACTGCCTTCACAGATTAGAACTTCAGAAATAATTTAAGACTACTGTGTTGGCTTAAAATTATCAGGACAAATAAATACTTCTAACAGGATGGTTAAAAGCAAGTATATTTTATTTCTCCCAAACTATAATTCCCCAGGAGTTGTTCAAGATTTAGCAATTCTTTTAGTAGGATTTTTTTTTTTTTTTACTAGAACTACTTTAAGTATGCTGTGCTTTATTTTCAAGTGAGGTATTTATATTGAAGAAAAAAAAACTTACGAAGAAAAAAAAACTTACGAATTTCTCTTACATTCAACTAACTTAATACACTATTTTGTTTTCTGGGCTTAATTTTTAAAATTTTGGTTTTTACATTTGTTCACTTTAATTCAAACACAGTAGCACTATATAAGACATTTAATTCTATCACTAAAAAACAGGCTCCAAATTGCATTATGTATTATAGTTTAGAAGCCAATTAAAATGGAAAGATTTTACAAAAGAAAAAAAAAAGACTGTCCTTTTAAACAAGATGCAATATTGAATACCCATACGAATTTCTTCCAATAATGGAAATTCTTAAGTGTCTTACACTAGAAAAAAATTTTAAGCTGTTTAAGTTATTCAACCCCACAATGTATAATACAGCAGTAATGTGTCCCTTATTGCTGGCAGCTCAATAAAAACTAACAAGTAGTTTCAAGCACAGAAACAGATGTACAGTATGAGCACAACTTTTCATTCCATTAATTTTTAATATCCTGTCGTGCAGATTAAATGTGTAAGAGCAAATAAAAATGAGGATTCTTCCCTAAGCAATCAAAACATAAGTCATTGAGAAGAAAATTTTAGAAACTGATCAAAAACTTTCAGCACCAGCTTTCCTATTACTTTTAGGGAAATAACCTTGAGCATGTTTCATATTACTCAAGTTTCTTTATCATTTTACTTTCCTTCAAACAGAAGCCATAGATGTGCAAATAAAATGGTTGTTCTGTCATGTCTTCTAAGGTATATGGATAACCTGCAAGCATCATTGTACTCAGTCTATTACACCTACTTTAGTAACTGGTTTTCAATTCAATATGTACAAATGATTTTATAGCTCAACTGGTAATATATTAAATATGTTATAAAATTAGTTCAGGAACCATAAAACATCCTGACTCTCCTGGACACAGAAATTCAAGCAAAAGAATATGCTTTACAAAACTAAAGCACAAGCCAAACTTATGTTGTTGGTCAAAGCCTTTCCTAGTGTTACAAGTTGCATTTGTGAAATAAGGGTTGTTTAGAGCTTCCTCAATGACAGCAGGTTTTACATTTACTATAGATTTGGTACCTTTTTCTCATAAAGTTTAGAGTATAGAAACTATCATCACCCAAATTAAACATTACTCATCACCCAGTAAACTAACATTCTATCTTTTCTTCCTTTTAAAGATGCTCTAGCACTTTTGATAGGCCGTTCCTTTAATGCAGCTTTTTAAAGTAAATATTTTTATATTTTTCCTAAAAAGAAAAATATTATGACATCTGAGGGAAAATCCGCTTGCCTGATGAATTGGCACACAAAAACTAACACTGAAACAAACTTTAAGCTAGCAACCAACACACAAAATGAGCATGCAAAAATAGAATAATAATTATATGGATATTTTTAGCAGAGGCCACTTGTAGAGTATTACAAAGTCTATATTTTCGAGCTATGTTGTACAGTTTAACTTGAAATTACTTTTAACTATAATAGGCATACTATTTACAATTGACTAAAAAAAATTTTCAAAGAAGTTAGACAGAAACTGATGGCACATCAGTGTATCTTCTGGAAAATGAAGACTACAATTTCATGTGGCAAGTTTCCCTTATGTGAAGAACTAGAAAAAATAGTTCTTTACTAAACTCTAAATTAAGAGTTTATGATAATTTAAAGGTGATTAAGCATTGCTTAGGATTTTTAAATAACATATTTCAAAGATTAAGCAATTTGTTTTAGAAGTTTTGAGTTAAAACTTAAGTAAGCTTACAATTTAACTAAGTAACGTAAGTAGATTTTGAGTGAATTAGAAAAATAAATGAAATTATAGGGGCCTGAATTATATCTCCCAAAAAGCTTAGCTGTGACACAACTAACACACAACTAAAACGAAACGGTATCATAAAATGTATTTGTGATTTTTCTTTCTCCAGATAAAGAAAAGATATTAGGAGGGTATATCATTTTTAATATTTGTTCCTGTATGTCATTTTAACATGCGTTCCTCCTTAAGGAGGAACAAGGATCAACAAATTAATTGCAGGTTTAATATAGTAAAAGTTAAATGGAAAATAGAAAATACACATTTAGACCATACTCTAGTATTTGGGAAGTACAAAAATTCTTTTAGGATATATAAGTACCATTAAGCAAAATATGAAAATAACTGGCTAAATGATTACCTACGTATTTTTGAAGTTCTATACCAAGTATCTATCATCTAAGATGGGAATAGTAAATAACCTTAACCTTAGCTGATATATTTAAAAAATAAACTTAGCTCTCAAGTTAATTTCATACAGTACCTTACACGAGAACATAAACATAAAATTCATGGGATAATAATGTCAATTAATGGTAGCTTCAGGAAACTTTCTTTAAAAAATGCATACTAAGGATTTTACCTAGTATCTTTTAAGCCAAGAATTAACTAATATGAAATTTGCCATTAAAGAATGACAGGATTTTCTGTGCAAAAAAAAAAAAAGTGCAGAAGTTGTTTCCCCTCCCCCAAACTATGGAATTCCTGTCTTCTAAAAATTATCTAAAAACCTTTTAGTAGCAGATAACTAAACTTCCCTATATTAACCTATCATACACTACCAGTTGACTGTAAATTCCTGATTTTGATATTAAATAGTAACTGAAAATGGTCCATTCATGCACATTTTGGTAAGACTTAACATTTAAACATACAAAAGTCCAAAATAACCTTCAAAGTGTTTAATATTTTACAATTTAAAGGAAAACAAATCCATTAAGGAAAACAAATCCATTATATAAATTTCAGTAAGACCCACAACTACATATAAAAACTGTACAGGAGGACTATGGATTGTATGGAAACTGATGTACATCAATGGTATCAATTTTTCTCAAGTACATTAATATTTTCACACCACTATTAACAACATAAACAAAAGTTCAAAAATTATTACATTTTATTCCCTCTTCTAAAGTTGCTGCATAAAAAATTTTTTCTAAATATAACCACATTTAAACAGAAAATCTAATTATAACCGCTTCTTGTGTTTAGCAGCAGTGTATAAGAAAGCATGTTATCCTTCCCCATGGGGTGTGCTATAACCTCATCAATGAAATTCCTCTATTGACAAAATGTCTCTTAGGAGACATTAAATAGAAGAGAACTGGTGGAAATTCATTCAACAATATGAACAAAATAAAAGCAAATTTTGATTATAATAATGAGTATACCATATTAACTCAGAAAGGAGATTGTGTTCATGAAAAAAAATGGAGATTCAACCCCTTGAGTAGCTCTACATATGAAATATGAAGCCACCATTGTATCTAAAATTGAATCTAAAATATGGATAACAAAATTGATCAAAACTATTTTCCATCACACAATGCAGCTTTTAAAAAGTATGCAACTGTTAAATTGCATTAGAAATATAGGCAGATTATGTAATAGTTGAAACTGTAAAGTATTGTTACTAAGCTGGTTGAAAAAAAAGTACAAAGAAACATACATTTTCATTCATTTGGAAAATGTAAAAATTTATATACTAATATATAATCTCTTCACTTTCTCTGATCTACAAATGGATACAATGCCTAGTTATTTTCATGCAGATAAATTGTTCAGAATTCAATTACCAAAGCAAACAAACAAACAAAAATAAACCCTGTTGGGAACACACAGACGAATCTCTTCAAAGGTTTCTATTCTTTAGCAGTCTTCGATGATTTCAAAATTTGCAGCTTTAGCTCTTTTATCATCATCTCTAACTTCTGTCTTGCCTCCCGTTCCTGTCTGAGTTCATCCTGGAGTTCTTGCCTATCAGCCTCGGCATGGTCCAATCTCTGTCTCAGTTCTGCCAGCTGTGTGATTTAGAAGACTGTGTCAGTTTTCATTCAGTTTTGTTTTTCCACTTACTCCTCACATCATGGCAAAGACCTACTTTCAAATTACTTATCACAAAAATGAACTATTTCATGCATGCATCTCTTGAATATCTAATACTATTAATCATACTTTGACATGACCTTAAAATGAGGGTGACACAAAAGGTCAAGAGAACTGAACACCTAGAACACTTTCATTATGCCCTACACTTCAGTATACCTCTCATCACAGCTGGCTCAGGTTAAGAGTTATTTGTTCATCTTCCCCAAGTTGTGAGCTACTATTCATTTTTGCCCGAGTGCTGTGAACATAGTGGGCAACAGTTCATGTTTGTTAATTCGTTGATTAGAAAGCCCATATACTACATTAGAATAACATAACCTCTGATATTCAGATAGCTAGAGATTAGCAATCTGGACAACTAAACTACAGAACCCTGATAAGTTTAAAGTAATAAAGTAATCAAGGTCAAAAAATCATCTTGGAAGATATAAAGTTGTGTTTAACAGAACTGTCTATTTTGAAATCTAGTCTAAATGAAATGAGCTTAACATAAAGTAATTTCTTTAATGAAATTAAAATAACGGCTTCAATTTCCACATTGAAAGGGCAACACTATACAAACTGTGTAATTCTTACCTGTGCTGCATATTCAGCCTCTTTATCTTTTTCTAAATTTGAGTCACAGGTACATTTTTGCTTCATTACCTGCTCTAATTTTTTCTCTAAGTCTTTCTGTTCAACATAAAATTCTTCCATTCTTTGAGCATGTTCATTCTGCAAAGATTCAAGCTCTTTCTGTAAATTCTGCTGTTCTTCAGTGAGTTCCTTCATAGCTTTTGAACTACTCAACATTTCAACTTCCTATAATTTAAAGAATCACAATATAATTTTTACTTTATTTCTGTCACATTAGAATTTTCAATTCAGGAAAAAACAGGACAGAAAATATCTAAAATTCAGCTGTCACGTCAATTCTATACATAAGTAATTATCTTGAAAACTATCTTCTCTAAAAATTTTAAAGTATATTAATCTTTTTTATAAATGTAAAACTGAATAATCTTAAATACATTTACAGCATCTCATCTTGACTTCTTTAAGAATATGCAAAAGTATCTTTTCACAATGGACTATCATTTAGATAACAATTTTACCATCTGAAGTTGTTGCTTCTTCTGCAAAATTGAGTTCAGTTTTTCCTGTTGTTTTACGTAAGTTCTCATTACTTCTTCCATGATTTTTCCCTTATCATCCTCACAAATGACATCTTTGACAAGAAGTGGAGATGAAGCTGCAGCATCACGGTCAATTCCCGCCTTGCTTGTGTCTCTGGCTAAGTTGCAAGTGGTAGGCTCAGGTTTCTTTTTGCTTGTAGAATTATTCGAGACTGATGGATCTTTGAGAGGCAAAAATGAAGTAACAAAGTATGAATATCACTCTGTTAAAATGTCACTAGAACAATCCATAAATGAAATTAAGAAAACAATTTCATTTACAAATGAAATAAAAAATAATAAGATACTTAGGGATAAACTTAACAAAATAGTATAAAACTTGTAAAATGAAAACTACAAAACATTATTGAAAGAAATAAAAGATCTAAATAAATGGAAAGCCTCCCATGTTTATGGATTGGAAGACTTAATATTGTTAAGATGATATCATGATCTGAATGTCAGTGACCTCCAAAATTCATATGTTGAAATCCTAGCCCCCCAATGCAATGGTATTAGGAAATAGGGCTTTCAGGAGATAATTAGGTCATAAGGGTAGAGCCCCCACTGATGGGATTTATGCCCTTATAAAAGAGACTCCAGAGAACTCTCCCACCATTTGAGTACACAGTGAGAAGATGGCCATCTATGAACCAGGAAGCAAGCCCTTGCCAGACCAAATCTGCTAGTGCCTTGACCTTGGATTTCCCAGCCTCTAGAACGTTGAAAAGTAAATGTTTGTGGTATAAGCCACCCAGTCTATGTTATTTTTGTTACAGCAGCCCAAATGGACTACAATAAATGATAATACTCCCCCAAATGATCTACTTTTTCAATGCAACCCCTATCAAAACTTCAACTGGCTTTGTGGCAGAAACTGACAAGCTGATTCTAAAATTCATATGGAAATAAAAGGAAACCAAAATAGCCAAAACAATCTTGAAAAACAATAATAAAGTTGGAGGACTCACAATCCCCAATTTCAAAGCTTATTACAAAGCTACAGAAATCAAAATTGTGTGTACTACTGGCATAAAGACTGAGTCCAGAAACAAACCCATACTTTTATGGGCAACTGGTTTTCAACAAGGGTGCCAAAACAATTCAATCAGGAAAGAGTATTCTTTTCAACAGTGCTGGGACAACTGTATCCATATACAAAGAATGAGGTTGAACTTCACACCTTATATAAAAATTAACTCAAAATGGATCATGGACTTAAATGTAAGAGCTAAAACTCTTAACTGGATTAGGCAATGGTTTCTTAGACATGACACCTAAAGTAAGCAATGAAAGAAACAATAAATTGGACTTCATCAGAATTTAAAACTTGTGTTTCAAAGGACACTACCAAGAAAGTAAAAAGACAACTGACAGAATGGCGAATCCTATATCTGATAAGGGTCTAGTACCATAATGTACAAAGAACTCTTACAATTCAGTTGTAAAGAGACAACCCGATTTAAAAATAGGCAAAGGATCTCAACAGGCACTTCTCCAAAGATTTGCAATGTCCAATAAAAACATGAAAAGATACCCAGTATCATTAGTCATTGGAGAATTGCAAATCAAAACTATGAGATATCATTTCACAACCACTAGAATGGCTATAATCAAAAGACAAACAATAACAAGTGTTGGCAAAGATGTGCAGAAATCAGAGTCCTCAGAAGCCGCTGCTGGAAATGAAAATGGTGCAGCTGCTCTGAAAAGTTTGGCAGTCCCTCAAGATATTAAACATAGAGTTACCATTTGACCCAGCAATTCCACTCCAAAATATATAGCCAAGAGAAATGAAAATGTACGTTCACATTAAAACTTGTGCGTAAGCGTTCATAACAGCGTTAGTCATAATAGCCCAAAAGTGGACACATCCAAATGTCCATCAACAGATGAATGAATAAACAAAATGGGGTATTATCCATCCATATGATAGAAAGTTATTAAGCCATAAAAAGGGAAGAAGTACTAATACATGCTATAATATGGACTGAGAAAATATCCTTGGTGGAAGAAGCTAGACAACAAAAGGCCATATGTTGTAGGATCCCTTTTATATGAAATGTCCAGAATAGGCAAATCCATAAAAACAGAAAATAGATTTATGGCTGACAGAGCCTGGTGAAAGGAAAGAATGAAGAGTAACTTCTACTGGATTACAGGGTTCCTTTTTAGGGTGATGAAATGTTCTGAAATTAAATATTTGTAATCATTGCACAACTTTGTGAATTTACGAAAAGCCACTGAATCATATACTCTAAAAGGGTAAATTTTAAGGAATATGAATTACATCTTAACAATTTTTTTAAGTCTCTAGAATTAAATAACGGGAAATATAATGCAAACACGGTATAATGGTATTAATACATTACTAATTATTGTTTGCCATATTTAAATACAAGGAAAACTGAGTTTTAAAAATCTCAAAATTAAAGTACAAAAACTCCGGAAGAATCTCAATTATCTATGAAAACAGGTAACTAGAGGACTCTTAGATTGCTCTGAGAAAGCTGAAAAGAACTGTCACACTTGCCTAAGCTGTAAGCAAAGCTGTGCATCTATGAAGAGGGTAACACAGGCAGCATGTGAGCAGACATGTCTTGTCTGGTCCACGGTATTTTAAAAGGCACTGTAACTATGCAGTTTTTTTTTAATGTCCAGCCAGCATTCTGCATTTATGCCATCTGCCTGGCTCCCACAGCTATGAGTTTTCAAACCTTGCTTATTCTATGACTAAGTGTCTCTGAGTCCTATACCTAACTACTCTTACATACACTTTTTTTTAAATTAAAGTATAGTTGATTTACAATATTATATTAGTTTCAGGTGTATAACAAAGTTGATTCAATATTTTTATAGATTATCATATACTTTTCATATTATTAGTTAAAAGGTTTCTCAGTTCACAGCAAATTAGAAAGAAAAATAAGGACCTTTTAAGAAATCTGACAGTAAAGAAAAGGCTGGAAGAAGAAAAAATAATTAGACAAAAGTCACTTGCAATATGCAGCCAGGTAGTCTATTTTCTATCTCATTAGCTTCTATATATATATCACCATTCTAGATAAGCAGAACAACTGAGGGTCTATGTAGCCACTCAAGAGTTTTGAAAGGTGGTATTTTTTTTTAAGATAAAAGCTTCCATTATCTGGAAAATTCTCTTAAATAGAAATCCTCTTTGAAAATGCTGAATATGTTTATTAGATATTTGATTTTAAAAAGATAATTTCCGAATACTCACCTAAGCGGCTATATAATTCTCTACTTGTTTTTAGATCCATTTTCTCCTGTTCCTCCAGTGAAACATCTGGATAAGACACTATTTTTTGATGTTTCCCACTACTGTGAGGCTTCTCTGAGTGTCTTGGTATAGATCTACTTGCCTCTGTCTTTGTGACCTCTTTAGGCTGGGATACAGCCGAAGTAAGCGACACATTTGGGGCAACCACTTTATCACACATGTATAAGTAGTAGCTGAAAACAGAGAACGGCAAAAGAAGATACATATTACATTTAGGTAAAAAGCAAAATATATTACGTCAATTTCTATGGTTAAACAATTTTTTAAAAATCACAACAGATAACAGAACAACTCAGAAAATAAGGGTCATAGAAAGGAATTCTTGAAAAAGTAGTTGAGGCAGAAAGAGTAAAATTATGAGGTTATTTTTGTTATTTTACAAAAAGTAGTTTCTAAGCACTTAAAGATACTGGAAAATCAGTCTCTTCTCCTTCCCTCAAAACCACATGAGAACTAAAACCATGAAGTACTTTACAGAGCAGTTCAACAGCCCTGAGTAGGTAAGGTTTATGCCGAAAGAAAACAGACTATACACTACTCCGGAGGACTACTGCTTGTCTGCCACCCCTCCAAAGCAAGGAATCCTTGCTCTTTATTGTGGTGAGACTGATTCAGTCCCACACTGCAAGGCTATGGCCTGACTCATCACAGCCCCAACAAAGAGCTCCCAGGGCCTTCTCCCTTCTCAGGGAGAGAAGCAGCATTCTGAATGCTGCCCAGCTACTGGGCAGTCCTCCTTGGATCAAACCCCACAGAGCAATCTTCTGAAAATACTTTAGCATTTCTTACTTATTTGATAAAACAGCAATAATAAATTGTGCAAAACTAAGATCAAAGGGATAACTACCAATTTTACTCAAAGCTCATATAAAATTGTTCAGGAGATTATCTGAGAGACTCATGGAACAAAATTTGAGCTAGATATTTAAGTACCATATGATTAACTATAATCTGCTGAACCTTTAGCCAAAAGATGCAACCATTTAACTGACCTAACACTTCATCTTCTGAACTCTAAATAATCTCATCTCGTATCACAGTTCCCTTGTACAGGACATCTATATAGTCCCTCTTTACCAATCACATGAATTCTGAGAATGAAAACTCAGTATTCTGCTAAGAAAACTGACAGGTTTATTACTGCCCAAAAACTTACTTCAAATGTAATAGGAATAGAAGGAACTATATAAATTAAGTAAGATTGAGATTCTTTATCACTGTGCTTAGGGAGATAAATATGTAGAGCAGCAGATAAAAATCTAGGTTTTATAAATAAAAACTGTAATCTAAGATGCATTTTTATTGAAAATATGAAAATTGATTTTGAGGGGTGTGGCTACTATGAAATCCTCTAAGTTTCAAAATGTTTTGTTTTAAAATATCAAAGTCGACAGAGAGGGGAAAGATGGTGGAAGAGTAAGACGCAGAGATCACCTTCCTCCCCACAGATACAGCAGAAATTCATCTACACGTGGAACAACTCCTACAGAACACCCACTGAACGCTGGCAGAAGACCTCAGACCTCCCAAAAGGCAAGAAACTCCCCACGTACCTGGGTAGGGCAAAAGAAAAAAGAATAAACAGAGACAGAATATGGACAGGACCTGCACCATTGGGAGGGAGCCGTGAAGGAGGAAAGGTTTCCACACACTAGGAAGCCCCTTCACGGGCGGAGACTGCGGGTGGGGGAGTGGGGAGCTTCGGAGTCGCGGAGGAGAGTGCAGCCACAGGGGTGCGGAGGGCAAAGCTGAGAGATTCCCGCACAGACGATCGATGCTGACCAGCACTCACCAGCCTGAGAGGCTTGTCTGCTCACCCGCCAGGGCGGGCGGGGCTGGGAGCTGAGGCTCGGGCTCCGGCTTCGGTTGGAGCGCAGGGAGAGGACTGGGGTTGGCGGCGTGAACACAGCCTGAAGGGGCTAGTGCACCACGGCTAGCCGGGAGGGAGTCCGGGGAAAAGTCTGGAGCTGCCGAAGAGTCAAGAGACTTTTTCTTCCCTCTTTGTTTCCTGATGCATGAGGAGAGGGGATTAAGAGCGCTGCTTAAAGGAGCTCCAGAGATGGGCTCGAGCCACGGCTAACAGCGCGGACCCCAGAGAGGGGCATGAGGCGCTAAGGCTGCTGCTGCTGCCGCCACCAAGAGGCCTGTGTGTGAGCACAGGTCACTCTCCACACCTCCCTTCTGGGGAGCCTGTGCAGCGCGCCACTGCCAGGGTCCCGGGATCCAGGGACAACTTCCCCAGGAGAACGCACGGCGCGCCTCAGCCTGGTGCAACGTCATGCCGGCCTCTGCCGCCGCAGGCTCACCCTGCACTCCGTACCCCTCCCTCCCCCCGGCCTGAGTGAGCTGGAGCCCCCGAATCAGCGGCTCCTTTAACCCCGTCCTGTCTGAGCGAAGAACAGACGCCCTCCTGCGACCTACACGCAGAGGCGGGGCCAAATCCAAATCTGAATCCCGGGAGCTGTGTGAACAAAGAAGAGAAAGAGAAATCTCTCCCAGCAGCCACAAGAGCAGCGGATTAAATCTCCACAATCAACTTGATGTACCCTGCATCTGTGGAATACCAGAATAGACAACAAATCATCCCAAATTGAGGAGGTGGACTTTGAGAGCAAGATTTATTATTTTTTCCCCTTTTCATCTTTTTGTGAGTGTGTATGTGTATGCTTCTGTGTGAGATTTTGTCTGTATAGCTCTGCTTTCACCATCTGTCCTAGCGTTCTATCCATCCGTTTTTTTGTGTTTTTGTTACTTTAAAAAAATTTTTTTCTTAATAATTATTTTTTTATTTTAATAACTTTATTTTATTTTACCTTACTTTGTTTTATTTTCTTTTATCCTCTTTCTTCCTTTCTTTCTACTTTTTCTCCCTTTTATTCTGAGCCGTGTGGATGAAAGGCTCTTGGTGCTGCAGCCAGGAGTCAGTGCTGTGCCCCTGAGGTGGGAGAGCCAACTTCAGGACACTGGTCCACAAGAGACCTCCCAGCTCCACATAAGATCAAACGGCGAAAATCTCCCAGAGATCTCCATCTCAACACCAACACCCAGCTTCTCTCAATGACCAGCAAGCTACAGTGCTGGACACCCTATGCCAAACAACTAGCAAGACAGGAACACAACCACACCCATTAGCAGAGAGGCTGCCTAAAATCATAGTAAGTCCACAGACACCCGAAAACACACCACCAGACATGGACCTGCCCGCCAGAAAGACCAGATCCAGCCTCACCCACCAGAACACAGGCACTAGTCCCCTCCACCAGGAAGCCTACACAACCCACTGAACCAACTTTAGCCACTGGGGACAGATACCAAAAACAACAGGAACTACAAACCTGCAGCCTGCAAAAAGGAGACCCCAAACACAGTAAGATAAGCAAAATGAGAAGACAGAAAAACACACAGCAGATGAAGGAGCAAGATAAAAACCCACCAGACCTAACAAATGAAGAGGAAATAGGCAGTCTACCTAAAAAAGAATTCAGAATAATGATAGTAAAGATGATCCAAAATCTTGGAAATAGAAGAGAGGAAATGCAAGAAACATTTCACAAGGACCTAGAAGAACTAAAGATGAAACAAGCAATGATGAACAACACAATAAATGAAATTAAAAATACTCTAGAAGGGATCAATAGCAGAATAACTGAGGCAGAAGAACGGATAAGTGACCTGGAAGATAAAATAGTGGAAATAACTACTGCAGAGCAGAGTAAAGAAAAAAGAATGAAGAGAACTGAGGACAGTCTCAGAGACCTCTGGGACAACATTAAACGCACCAACATTCGAATTATAGGGGTCCCAGAAGAAGAAAAGAAAAAGAAAGGGACTGAGAAAATATTTGAAGAGATTATAGTTGAAAACTTCCCTAATATGGGAAAGGAAATAGTTAATCAAGTCCAGGAGGCACAGAGAGTCCCATACAGAATAAATCCAAGAAGAAATACGCCAAGACACATATTAATCAAACTGTCAAAAATTAAATACAAAGAAAACATATTAAAAGTAGCAAGGGAAAAACAACAAATAACACACAAAGGAATCCCCATAAGGTTAACAGCTGATCTTTCAGCAGAAACTCTCCAAGCCAGAAGGGACTGGCAGGACATATTTAAAGTGATGAAGGAGAAAAACCTACAACCAAGATTACTCTACCCAGCAAGGATCTCATTCAGATTTGATGGAGAAATTAAAACGTTTACAGACAAGCAAAAGCTGAGAGAGTTCAGCACCACCAAACCAGCTTTACAACAAATGCTAAAGGATCTTCTCTAGGCAAGAAACACAAGAGAAGGAAAAGACCTATAATAACAAACCAAAACAATTAAGAAAATGGGAATAGGAACATACATATCGATAATTACCTTAAATGTAAATGGATTAAATGCTCCCACCAAAAAACACAGACTGGATGAATGGATACAAAAACAAGACCCATATATATGCTGTCTACAAGAGACCCACTTCAGACCTAGAGACACATACAGACTGAAAGTGAGGGGATGGAAAAAGATATTCCATGCAAATGGAAACCAAAAGAAAGCTGGAGTAGCAATACTCATATCAGACAAAATAGACTTTAAAATAAAGACTATTAGAAGAGACAAAGAAGGACACTACATAATGATCAAGGGATCAATCCAAGAAGAAGATATAACAATTGTAAATATTTATGCACCTAACATAGGAGCACCTCAACACATAAGGCAAATACTAACAGCCATAAAAGGGGAAATGGACAGTAACACATTCATAGTAGGGGACTTTAACACCCCACTTTCATCAACGGACAGATCATCCAAAATGAAAATAAATAAGGACACACGATACATTAAACAAGATGGACTTAATTGATATTTATAGGACATTCCATCCAAAAACAACAGAATACACATTTTTCTCAAGTGCTCATGGAACATTCTCCAGGATAGATCATATCTTGGGTCACAAATCAAGCCTTGGTAAATTTAAGAAAATTGAAATTGTATCAAGTATCTTTTCTGACCACAATGCTATGAGACTAGATATCAATTACAGGAAAAGAGCTGTAAAAAATACAAACACATGGAGGCTAAACAATACACTACTTAATAACGAAGTGATCACTGAAGAAATCAAAGAGGAAATCAAAAAATACCTAGAAACAAATGACAATGGAGACACGATGACCCAAAACCTATGGGATGCAGCAAAAGCACTTCTAAGAGGGAAGTTTATAGCAATACAATCCTACCTTAAGAAACAGGAAACATCTCGAATAAACAACCTAACCTTGCATCTAAAGCAATTAGAGAAAGAAGAACAAAAAAACCCCAAAGTTAACAGAAGGAAAGAAATCATAAAGATCAGATCAGAAATAAATGAAAAAGAAATGAAGGAAACGATAGCAAGGCTCAATAAAACTAAAAACTGGTTCTTTGAGATGATAAACAAAACTGGTAAACCATTAGCCAGACTCATCAAGAAAAAAAGGGAGAAGACTCAAATCAATAGAATTAGAAATGAAAAAGGAGAAGTAACAACTGACACTGCAGAAATACAAAGGATCATGACAGATTACTACAAGCAACTCTATGCCAATAAAATGGACAACCTGGAAGAAATGGACAAATTCTTAGAAATGCACAACCTGCCAAGACTGAATCAGGAAGAAATAGAAAATAGGAACAGATCAATCACAAGCACTGAAATTGAAACTGTGATTAAAAATCTTCCAACAAACAAAAGCCCAGGACCAGATGGCTTCACAGGCGAATTCTATCAAACATTTAGAGAAGAGCTAACACCTATCCTTCTCAAACTCTTCCAAAATATAGCAGAGGGAGGAACACTTCCAATCTCATTCTATGAGTCCACCAACGCCATGATACCAAAACCAGACAAGGATGTCACAAAGAAAGAAAGCTACAGGCCAATATCACTGATGAACATAGATGCAAAAAGCCTCAACAAAATCTAGCAAACATAATCCAACAGCACATTAAAAGGATCATACACCATGATCAAATGGGGTTTATTCCAGGAATGCAAGGATTCTTCAATACACACAAATCAATCAATGTGATACCCCATATTAACAAACTGAAGGAGAAAAACCATATGGTCATTCCAATAGATGCAGAGAAAGCTTTCGACAAAATTCAACACCGATTTATGATAAAAACCCTCCAGAAAGTAGGCATAGAGGGAACTTTCCTCCACATAATAAAGGCAATTTATGACAAACCCACAGCCAACATCGTCCTCAATGGTGAAAAACTGAAACCATTTCCACTAAGATCAGGAACAAGACAAGGTTGCCCACTCTCACCACTCTTATTCAACATAGTTTTCGAAGTTTTAGCCACAGCAATCAGAGAAGAAAAGGAAATAAAAGGAATCCAAATTGGAAAAGAAGAAGTAAAGCTGTCACTGTTTGCAGATGACATGATACTATACATAGAGAATCCTAAAGATGCTACCAGAAAACTACTAGAGCTAATCAATGAATTTGGTAAAGTAGCAGGATACAAAATTAATGCACAGAAATCTCTGGCATTCCTATACACTAATGATGAAAAATCTGAAAGTGAAATCAAGAAAACACTCCCATTTACCATTGCAACAAAAAGAATAAAATATCTAGGAATAAACCTACCTAAGGAGACAAAAGACCTGTATGCAGAAAATTATAAGACACTGATGAAAGAAATTAAGGATGATACAAATAGATGAAGAGATATACCATGTTCTTGGATTGGAAGAATCAATATTGTGAAAATGACAATACTACCCAAAGCAATCTACAGATTCAATGCAATCCCTATCAAACTACCACTGGCATTTTTCACAGAACTAGAACAAAAAATTTCAAAATTTGTATGAAACACAAAAGACCCCGAATAGCCAAAGCAATCTTGAGAACGAAAAACGGAGCTGGAGGAATCAGGTTCCCAGACTTCAGACTATACTACAAAGCTACAGTAATCAAGACAGTATGGTACTGGCATAAAAACAGAAAGATAGATCAATGGAACAGGATAGAAAGCCCAGAGATAAACCCACGCACATATGGTCACCTTATCTTTGATAAAGGAGGTGAGAATGTACAGTGGAGAAAGGACAGCCTCTTCAATAAGTGGTGCTGGGAAAACTGGACAGCTACACGTAAAAGTATGAGATTAGATCACTCCCTAACACCATACACAAAAGTAAGCTCAAAATGGATTAAAGACCTAAATGTAAGGCCAGAAACTATTAAAGTCTTAGAGGAAAACATAGGCAGAACACTCTATGACATAAATCACAGCAAGATCCTTTTTGACCCACCTCCTACAGAAGTGGAAATAAAAACAAAAATAAACAAATGGGACCTAATGAAACTGCAAAGCTTTTGCACAGCAAAGGAAACCATAAACAAGACCAAAGGACAACCCTTAGAATGGGAGAAAATATTTGCAAACGAAGCAGCTGACAAAGGATTAATCTCCAAAATTTACAACCAGCTCATGCAGCTCAATAACAAAACAACAAACACCCAATCCAAAAATGGGCAGAAGACCTAAAGAGACATTTCTCCAAAGAAGATATACAGACTGCCAACAAACACATGAAAGAATGCTCAACATCATTAATCATTAGAGAAATGCAAATCAAAACTACAATGAGATATCATCTCACACCAGTCAGAATGGCCATCATCAAAAAATCTAGAAACAATAAATATGGAGAAAAGGGAACACTCTTGCACTGCTGGTGGGAATGTGAATTGGTACAGCCACTATGGAGAACAGTATGGAGGTTCCTTAAAAAACTACAAAAAAAAAAAAAAAAAAAAGAAAGAAACTACAAATAGAACTACCATATGACCCAGCAATCCCACTCCTGGGCATATACCCTGAGAAAACCATAATTCAAAAAGATTCATGTACCAAAATGTTCACTGCAGCTCTATTTACAATAGCCAGGAGATGGAAACAACCTAAGTGTCCATCATCGGATGAATGGATAAAGAAGATGTGGCACATATATACAATGGATTATTACTCAGACATCAAAAGAAACAAAATTGAGCTATTTGTAATGAGGTGGATGGACCTAGAGTCTGTCATACAGAGTGAAGTAAGTCAGGAAGAGAAAGACAAATACCATATGCTAACACATATATATGGAATTTAAGAAAAAAAAATGTCATGAAGAACCTAGGGGTAAGACAGGAATAAAGACACAGACCTACTAGAGAACGGACTTGAGGATATGGGGAGGGGGAAGGGTAAGCTGTGACAAAGTGAGAGAGTGGCATGGACATATATACACTACCATACGTAAAATAGATAGCTAGTGGGAAGCAGCCGCATAGCACAGGGAGATCAGCTCGGTGCTTTGTGACCACCTAGAGGGGTGGGATAGGGAGGGTGGGAGGGAGGGAGACGCAAGAGGGAAGAGATATGGGAACATACATATATGTACAGCTGATTCACTTTGTTATAAAGCAGAAACTAACACACCATTGTAAAACAATTATACTCCAATAAAGATGTAAAAAAATAAATAAATAAAAATAAAATAAAATATGAAAGTTGCACACCACACTCTTGAAGAGTTGGTTTACTTCTTGAAGGGAAGTAAGGAAATAAAAAGAAAACTTCCAATTTTTTCACTTTAGGGCAAAAAAGAAATGACCTATTTCTAGGGAAAAAAAAAAATAGAAACACACAGGAAAGGTTAATTCAAATATTCAACACTATTTATAATTCATTTCATTGATTAGCAAAAAAAAACTAAAACTATAAAATGAATTCCCAGGGCCTAGAATAGTACCTGATGCATAGATGTTGAATGAATGAATGAATGAGCCAATACCCACTCACCTGGGGTGTAGAAATGAATGTGTCTGAGAAACATGGTCACCTTCCTGCTTTATAACTGGATACCATGACTGTAATTCCATTCCTGGTGGTGTATCTATCTGTAGAAAAATGTGGAAGGGGAAAAGTTTATTGAAGGAGGATGTGATGGGTAATTTTATGTATCTACTTGACAGAGCCATAGGCTGCCTCCAGAGAACACTGACTAGTAAAGAATAATGTTATTTAAGAATCATCTTCTAATAAGGCAGTCTTTCCTTAAAGTATCACGTGTAGTCACTTAAAACCGAAAAGGGACATGAACTGTCCCATCACAAGAACAGTTTTAGCATGTATGTTAACATGGACTACCAGAATGATTTCATCAAATATCATACTTACGGAATCTATTTTAAAAATCCATTTTAAATAATAGTACTCTGCAAATGTGCAGCATTGCTAAGTTCTGATTCTTCTCACTGTTACAATTACCTAGAATATACCCCCCATCCCTATAGTATTTCTTAGCATATTATATTAGATAACACTCTACAGCAATATTTTGCTAAACTTTAAAACCACTGTGTCTGCTAACACTTATCAATAAACCACATTTTCTCATAAATATGAAAAGCTCTTTTTAGCCCTGAAGGATGAACTCTACCTGTAAATAAAGTAAGAGGAGAAGGTAACTGGCTACCTCAAAGTTCATGATAAGAACTTTATATCCTGCTTATTTCTAATGAATACCTCATTAAGTAGGTATAATTATCTCCATTTTACAGCTAAGAAAACTGAGGTTCAGAAACTGATAGACAAGAATAAATAACCTGTGGCTACTAACTTCCTCATTTGGTTTGTTTTATATTTTGTCTCCCCTCCCCCAACACACGCACATATTGGTAGGAGATCAATGTTTTGTTAAGAATTACTGGGCAATGGGGCTTCCCTGGTGGCGCAGTGGTTGAGAGTCCGCCTGCCGATGCAGGGGACACGGGTTCGTGCCCCGGTGCGGGAGGATCCCACATGCGCGGAGCGGCTGGGCCCGTGAGCCATGGCCGCTGAGCCTGGGCGTCCGGAGCCTGTGCTCCGCAACGGGAGAGGCCACAACAGTGAGAGGCCCGTGTACCGCAAAAAAAAAAAAAAAAAAAAAAAAGAATTACTGGGCAAGGAATTTGAAAGACTAACAAGAGCACAAGATTATAGCGAAAAGAACAGCATTTCAAAAGGACTTAAGAGGTGAGTATTCAGTGACGGCCTCTAGACTCTATAAGAGTAGAATTTGTTTCAAAACCTCACAATCCTGATAAAGTATTCTAAAGTTCAGAATCTGGGGCAAAATCAACTGCTTATTTATAAAATAAATCAATCATTTGTTTACACAGTTTCTCAGCCTATAGCTTAGTTCTACCATAAATTAGAAAGGGAACTGACTGCTGGCAACAGAAATACTAAATGATAGATACCAGGTGCCAGCTGACAGCCTAGGGAGAGAGGAGAATTACAAGACACAAACACAAAAACTGATTAAAAAAGCAAGACAATCTGAGGGCTTTATCACACATAGGACAGGGCAAATAATTTAATATATCTCAATTGTTCCCTACCCTTATCACAACAGAGTAACTGATGTTTAAGAAGTCTTGAGTCAACATGACATAGTTATAGTCGATATTTATATTTATTAGTATACCATATACATATATATACCATACACATACCATTCAGAGAGACTGAAAACTATTTAAGACATTTTAGAATTCATTTTAAAAAAGGTTAAAGTTTTTAAAAAGACACAGTGCTGAGAAGAGTAGTTTCATCATCTAGAAAACTCACTTAGGCAGAACATTTTTCACCCCAACACTGTGATAAAACAGGTGTTAATGAGCAGGGATAAGCTCACTCTAACAAATCAATGAAATATAAGATTGGTTCAAATTAAATGATAACTTCATTTTTAGAAGTTATTTGTTAAACTCATTATTTAGAAAACATGGAAAGCTCCACTTTAAATCAGTTTTATATCTGAGACAATTCTGGATGTACTGCCCAAGAAATCAACTGTTTCCAGATTTTTTAAATTAAAATTACTTAAATTGATTTATATATTTTAAAGTTTTCCCTATTACAGATAACTGGAATGTCAAATCTTCAGAATAACAAATTCTAAACTTCTTCAGCCAGAGATCTTGACTTCAAATCTGACTCAATTTTGATCAAGTGCATTTTAAAACTCTACAGTTTGATTTGTGTAAGTTTTACCTTTATTCATGATCCAAACTCAGTACAGCTTTGTTTCTATGATGTCTCTAAACTTCAAATGCCACCTTAAATAAATGCTAGCACATTCTTTCTATTTAAACATCCATCCCTCTCTAGTTTCTGACCTTTATTTTGTTTCCTATTCTTGCACCAACACATGAAGAGAGTCACAGAGGAGAGGGTTATTAAAAAAAAAACCTTCCTTAAAGATCACCTAGTGCAGTCCTCTAATGTCTGAACTCCCTATACAAAATCCCTGACGAGTGGCTATTACGCCTCTGCTTAAACAGCAGCTTGAGGTCAAGTACTGTCTTAATCACTTTTGTATTTTCAGTACCTAGCACCATGCCTGGCATGTAGTAGGGACTCAATAAATATTTGTTGAATGAATTCTGAAGGACAGTGTAGCTCATTAATTCCCAGGGTGGCCTTTTTTAAGGTTAATCTGCTACCACAACACTCACAAGATAGTCTCTTTCACGTTTAATACCCTTCTGTTCAATGAAGTACCAACAATCCTAACAGTCTCTGGGCTGTATTTTTAGAGATCAGATCTACAAATTAAATAATATAAATGATGGGGAAATGCACAACACTAACCATGATAAAATGTTGGGAGTTAATTTTACCTAATATGCTGTGGTAAGCCATAAACACATTTATAACAAATTATCCTAACTGCATGTTAAAAACAATTACGAAAAGCACATATTATACAACAGAACATTCACGGGCATGCCAGATTTTCTCATCTATTCTGCATTTGTGGCAACATACAAATTAGGTCTTCAAAAAAATAACAATATAATTAAATGGCACAGCAATAATGCTACTACTGATCAGGAATAAAAATGAGACACCAAGATAAGCACATCTATTGCCTTTTCTTTTACCTTTCAATATGAGAATAATTTAATTCCCTTCATGTACTTAAACATTAAAATAGAATACATTACATTACTTGGCAAAGAAGAGAAGTAGATCACTTAGTAGCTTAAGTTAGAGCCTTAAGATTTTAAAATACTTCTATTGCCCAACTTCCCCATAATTATCTACCACAAAATGAACAGATGGCATCCTCATCTGAAACATATAAGAAAAATTTCAGACATATGATTTCATTCCAAAAGTTCTTTCTCTAAGTCGTAAAACAACAAATAACGTCTATGAAAGCAAAATTTAAATAAGCCCAAACTGTATAGAAGTTAACTTTAAATAAGTAAAAATTAGGAAATGTTATATGCAAGTTTCTCTAAATTTCAACTTACTGTGTTATGTACACATGACCCTTTAATAATCAGGTTTCCTAATAAAGAATCATTGTATTTTGCTACCATGCTTATTAGCCTCACAATGACAAATAGTTTAGAGAACTTGATTTCATTTACAAAAAGACCAATAAGCATTTGTCACCACTTTCTAGTTACAAAAGCAATTCCACCCGCTCAGCACCCTTTGTATACTAACATTCCAATTTGCACTAAAAAAACCCCCAAAAACAAAAATCAAAATGCTTGAAAATTCCCAGACTTATCTTCAATAATAAACTTTGATTTTAGGTGGCACTTTAGTTTCTAATTACAGTGTCAGATTAATATTGTGATCTTTAAGTCCTAATGACAAACAATGATGAACTAAAGAAATCAAGACAATATCTCAAAGTATTGATGGGATTTCAAAAATTCCCCTCAAAAAATAAGAATTAAATCTTTTTAAAATATGTGGAAAATATTTTTTAAAATAGAATTTAGAAAGACAAAGATTAATTTTTACATTTTGGTATTTATAAGCCAGTAAGCATATGAAGGACTAGTAGACTGATAAATTTCATAGTCTATCCTCCTATAATGGTGTGCTTACATAAAAAGTAAAATATAATGCATATTAAATACACATTACTTTGTACAAGCCAAACATAAATCGTTAGCAACCTTAGTAAACACATGACCAAACACATAGTTAAGCAACAACTCCTTAGCTATATAAAGCCAATATACCTGCCAGGTTCCTTTTACTGTGTATAATACTAAGACATTCAAGTGGTCCATAAATGATTTCAGAAGGACACAAAAGACACCCTACCAGACAGCTGCCAACTCCTACTGAAAGAAACTGAATCTCTCAGAATAGGATCAGGTTTCCTCAATACTTCCAACAGGCTGTGAATGAGTGTTTCAACAACTGAAACAGGAATAGTGTTACAAGGTAGCAAATAGCTACTTAAGAGATTTTAAGGCTTAGTTTTGTGCCTCATTTCATTGTAATTATTAGAATTAATCAACCTAATGCAAAACCGGAACAATATGGTCTAAGCACTTCCACTAACTTATCAAAGATGGATCTGCAGAAATCACAACAATGTCTGTTGCTCCTCCACACTGCAGAATCATATCTACCTCACAAAGCCAATTTTAGGTTTAAAGTGCTTAAAAACTCTCACAGGAAAAGCAAAGGCTCACATTCTTATAATGTGCAACTCTCTTCTTAAATCCTTCATGGAAACAAAGCCATGTAAAAGTCAGTAGTATGATATTCCTCCCTTAAACTTAAAGAAAAACTGGTGGCACAGTGGTTAAGAATCCGCCTGCCAATGCAGGAGACAAGGGTTCGAGCCCTGGTCCAGGAAGATCCCATATGCCGCAGAGCTATTAAGCCCATGAGCCACTGCCACAACTACTGAGTCTGCACTCTAGAGCCAGCGTGCCACAACTACTGAAGCCCGCACGCCTAGAGCCCGTGCTCCACAAAGATAAGCCACTGCAATGAGAAGCCAGCACACTGCGAACTCGCCGCAACTAGAGAAAAGCCCGTGTGCGGCAACGAAAACCCAATGAAACCAAAAATAAATAAAATTTATTTTTAAAAAAACTTAAAGGAAACAGAACAAACTGATAAAAATCCTGTTAATTTCTGGGACTTGAAAAATAATTTCTTTACACTGGAATTCTATGGTGTCCAATCCACTTAATATTGCAATTATTTGAAAATTTCCATGTCATATACATCTTTTCACTAAAATATGTTATAAAAAGTTTTAATCTAGGGCTTCCCTGGTGGTGCAGTGGTTAAGAATCCGCCTGCCAACGCAGGACACATGGGTTCAAGCCCTGGTCCGGGAGGATCCCACGTGCCACGGAGCAACTAAGCCCGTGCGCCACAACTACTGAGCCTGCGCTCTAGAGCCCGCGAGCCACAGCTACTGAAGCCTGCGCGCCTAGAGCCAGTGCTCCACAACAAGAGAAGCCACCACAATGAGAAGCCCGCGCACTGCAACGAAGAGTAGCCCACGCTCACCGCAACTAGAGAAAAGCCTGGGCCCAGCAACAAAGACCCAACGCAGCCAAAGATAAATTAATTAATTTTTTTAAAAAAGTTTTAATCTATATACCTGTAAGGCTTTGCTTTTCTATCCCATTTCGGCATAGATGCTTTTTAAAAATTATCTCAGGGCTTCCCTGGTGGCGCAGTAGTTGAGAGTCCGCCTGCCGATGCAGGGGGATGCAGGGGACGCGGGTTCGTGCCCCGGTCCGGGAAGATCCCACATGCCGCGGAGCGGCTAGGCCCGTGAGCCATGGCCGCTGAGCCTGCGCGTCCGGAGCCTGTGCTCCGCAACGGGAGAGGCCACAACAGTGGGAGGCCCGCGTACCGCAAAAAAAAAAAAAAAAACTCAGATTATTTTGGCCTTCAAATAATGTAAATTGACAATATCAAAATGTAAATTAATTAATTTTACTATGTGCAATATATTGCATTTTTAAAAATTTTACTCGATTTCATGTATTTTTAAAATGCTGGTGACCCAGTCAGTTGACTTCTTTGATATTCCCCCCTCACCCTTCTCAACTGAGGTTCTCAAGAAAATTAAGCCCAAACTCTGCAAAGCTTCCATTGTATGCACTAAATTAACTTCTCTCCAAAGGACTTAGAAAGGTACTATATACCATCCTTTCTATGGCTTAATTCTCCTCTCATAGAGCCCCAGATGAGAAAGGCTGCATGGGTGACAAATTGCAATTTGATAAACACTACTCTAAGTACATGTCCTAAAGTTTGTCCAAATGTATTATTTCAACAATTAGGTCTTAAATTAATAACATGTGCACTCTACAGATGCTTTTGCACAGATTTACAAAGCATTACGTACGTAAAGGAATCAATTCCAATGGTGGTTATCACTCCATGGTGAAATAATGAGGAAATTTTGTTTTCTTCTTTGTACTTTTTTAAGGATTTACTCTAATGGGCCTACATAGCTTTCATAATCACACCAAAAATTTTTTTCAAAATGGAATAAAAGCCGTAGTACTATGTACCAAAATGGTCTTTAGTAATTTTCTTTAACTTTTGTATTCCTTGTACCCATAAGATAAACAAAATATGCACTTTTAAGGCTATTAGAAATCTCAAAATAAATTCAATACCACAAATAAAAACAAAATGCTGCTTTGCTTTAAAACTAAACTCTTTTCCGCCTTGAAAATCACTGGTAGCTTTCGAGGGCTACTAAGACTTTTCATTCAGTTGTATCCAAACTTTTGTTAAGCATCCATCACATTCTAGGTTTAGAAACTACAAGATGAATTCCTGCCCTAGGGAGCCTCCAACTAGTCTTTACATACATATTTCTGTGACCCATTTCTAAGTCTAGGAATCAAAATGAGTTTTAAACTAACTATAAATCTTTCCTATTCATTTCTCTTTCGCCTAGCATGGTGCTGTAATACTTTATTTAGTGATGGAACCAAACCACACCTTAAATTATATATTCTTTATGCCTTTTTAGTCAAATAAAATCCTTACATTATTTTAATGTATATGTAACATATATGAAACCTCAACAGACCAAATTTTACGCATGGACAAAATAAAGGTTCAAGCCATTACTAAAACTATTCCCAAACTAATTCTGTCTCTTTACTTGAACAAATTGAGTTCTGGCTCCACACTCTCTACTCCCAGAATTCTAAAGGCATTGAAATTAATCCAATTCTTGCTTTCTTCCTTGTTCTCCAAGTGGTATAAATTATAACATATGCATAGGTATGAGAACACTACTGGCTAACTATGTACTGATTCAGGCCTATCCTTTTTCTTTTCTTCCTTGAAGTTTCTTAATTTTTTTCCCATTTCTCAGACCAAAAGGATAAAGCTTTTTATCAGAAGCCTTTTTTTAAATATTAACATTTTAAAATGTTTAAAATGTTAAAAAAATTAAAAAATTTTAATGATAAAATGAATATAGACTCTATATTTTCTAAACCATAAGGGGGCACTATTCCCAAAGCCATTCTAAAGATTTCACTGAAATTTCCTTCTTATAACACATTTTATAACAACGTGTTTTGTACTTTCTTCTTGCATACTTCATTTTGATAAATAAACAAATATCCAAATAGTATAATTACTGTGTACAAACAACTAAACGTGAGATACAGCTGAGCCCAACACTCAGTTATCTTACTTAGAAATATCTTCAGATAATTCTAGATAAATCAAGAAAATGTTTGGGGAAAGGAAAAATCCTGAAATACATATTAGTAAATATTTCAATAATAGTTTGAAGTACCATCTGATATTTCTAGACTCTTAACTTCCAAAGTACTTTTACATCCATTCTCTCATTTGATCAGCTGTCTTATTCAACAGTTTATTTGCAAATTATATGTTTATTAAGGGTTAAACCATAATTTCTCCAAAAAAATCCCCAATGTTCTAAAATACAATGGAGCATTGTCTCCCAAAAATTTATTCAGTTTAAAAATTTTTTTCTTTTTCACTGAGTAACTTTGACCTGCCAAGCAGTAAACTAAATTCTGGGAAAACAGGAAAAAGATAGTCTCAAAACTCATTAAGACAGTTGTTAATTTTAGAAAGTTAGAAAAAAATATTCATACTCGTCCCTTATATGAGCACAAATACTTCATTTGATTCTGACCTTATAGCCACTTAATAAAAATTTATGCTAATCATAAAATGCAAACTCTGCCTCTGATGTAACAAATTACCATCAAATCTATCACAATTATTACTGGTACACATTTTGTCCCAACACTACTCTTTGTAGTTACCCATTCTCTCTAGTGTATTTCTTTACCTCACTTAGGTTTGTATTAAGAAACACACTTCCTAAACAAAAGTATAATAGCTTACAAGAGGGGAGAAATATTTTGTAGGATTATCATTATTGCCAATGACCTCACAGAAATGAACTGTAAGAAAAATGCAAAACTAAAAAAAAGTGAAATGTTTAATTAATAGGCTTTAAGAGGAAAACTTAAGTTGATATCTTTAGGTAATCTATTTGCATCACAGATAATCCACAGGGTTTTTTTCCCTAAGCAAAGTAAGAACTATATTATTTTACTTACCTAACAGTAGTCAAGTCTAAATGTTAGAAATCTAAATTTTAACCCCTAAAAAATTATAAAGGCATAAACCATCTTTACTTAGTGAACTGGACACTATCAGCCACATGCTGTAACAGCAAAGAATCACCTATAATGATCTTATCAGTTGACTACAAATAGGTTTTTCTAATGTGCTTGAAAATAATCTCAAGGAAACATCACCCTTCAAATTTTACTTACAAATGATCAGTTTGCTTGGCAAACCTTTTTTCCACAGATAGAAACTAAGATTCAACAAAATCAGAATTAGATCAAATAAATAACACCCACTGGAGATATGGAAAAGAATCAAGAATATATTCTTCCATATATTTGTGCACTATAAAATACAATAATAATTTTTCTAATAAAAACATAAAAAACTCAAATGATATAAAGAGACAGTTTGGGGGTTTTTTGTTTGTTTTTTACAACTTTATTGGAGTATAATTGCTTCACAATGGTGTATTAGTTTCTGCTTTATAACAAAGTGAATCAGTTATACATATACATCTGTTCCCATATCCCTTCCCTCTTGCATATATATCCCTCCCTCCCACCCTCCAGGCGGTCACAAGGCACCGAGCTGATCTCCCTGTGCTATGCGGCTGCTTCCCACTAGCTATCTATTTTACGTTTGGTAGTGTATATATGTCCATGCCTCTCGAAGAGACAGTTTTGATAACACCATTTTGAAAAGCAACCTAGGCAGATCTAAAAATCAAGTATTATTTCTTGTGGTGACCTGAGTGAGAAAGAGTTCAAAATACTATACCTCTGGTGTCTGCAAAGAATAGTCAGCTCTTCACTTAGAACACTGACCTTCTACCACTTATTTCTCCCATCTAAATATAGCTCCTAACTATGCAAAGTAAATACAGGTTTTAGTTATGCAAATAGTTTGGTGACCATCACTAATATAATTTCCATCCTTAGAAATAATTCAACAGTTGCTACATTTCAAACAATTGCCTACTGAGTTTGAGGGGATTTTTAAAATCCAAAACCCTACTCTGACTACATTAACTAAACATACCCAATTACATTAGTGTTCACACTAAACATAAGGACCTTTAGATAAGAGGTTAATATATTTAGCATATGCTTTAATTTTTTTTTTAAAAAGCCTGTTTTGACTTTTTTTAATGAGCTTCCTCTGGATGTATTTGGTTTGTTGGGCAACCAATTCAGTGACTCACAGAAGATAATGAAAAATGTTCCCCAGCCAAGGACTATCCCCGTGCCCCCTTCCCAGTAAAATACCTTAGTCTACATACAAGTTAACAGAGAGCTTAAGAACCATTATACTAAAGTAAGTTGATAAGAAAAGTTAATGTTTCTCAAAATTCAGTTTCTGCTACTGAGTTTGCTTATGGGAAAAGTAGTGAAAATTACTAGACTTGAAGTCAGAAGACCTGCATTCAACTCCTGATTCTACCACCTACCAGTTATACAACCAGAAGCATGTGACCCATCTGAACCCACCGGTTTCTCATCTCAACTTCAAAAGAGAACTACTTCACCAAGTTTTGAGGAGTAAATTTTCAAAATGTGAAGCGGCAAGCATATATTACTACACATGAACTCCCCAAAAACTTCTTTCTTAAAGGTTTGATTACTGGAAATTTTCAAATTCCCTTAAATTGCTTAAAATTCACATAAAATTGGAAAAAATAACAGAATACCCCAGAAACACTAGCAAATACTGCAAAACATAACATAGTAAAAAGATGGGGGAAAAAATCTCACAGCTTCCCCAAATAAAAACTGAATTCAAATTAATAAATTCTGAGACAATAAATGACTACATCCTGATGAAGGACAGTTTCAATTTTAACCAAACCCTAGCACATTCAGTTTCAGTTAAGTAAATTCATCACCTTTTTTTTTTTTAACCTTTATCATGGTTCTCAGATATTTTTTCTCACAAACACAAAGCAGGAATATTAGGCAAAGTAATTTATCCCCAAAATGCTTACGTCAGAGCAATCAAGATTGGACCAAGAATATCTGGCAAATAATGTGGCCACCTATGGACATGTAAGAGTCCTAGTTAGGTTAGGGCAAGATATCATAAATATCAAAAGGGGCATTCCACATTTTGAGAATACAGACAATTCTAAACACAATTTTCAGCATGGGACCAGGCCAGCTGTAAGCATGTCCAACAATGTGAGAACTGGCTTGAAGTCAATTCTGCTTTAAAATCAGTTAAACAATATACTTATCTAGTAGCCACAGGCAAGGAATTTCCAAGAAGTACTGACCCTTTGGAATCAGCAAGTAGCAAACGACCCTGAATTCAAGTCTGAAATTATCTTCATTGGGCTTCAGAAGCAAATCACTGTCTTAAAACTACACTGTAACTAAATTTCCCTCAAAACCTGAAAGGTTTAAAGCACAGGCCACGAAACCTTAGTTTCTTGCCCAAGCTCTAATCTTGCTGTAAATAAACTTCAGTCATTTAATACTTCTGTGAAGTAGAAAGAGCACAGATATTCAAGGAATAAAAACTAATTAATAGTGGAAAAATTAGATTCTTAAGATGAAACATGGCCAATCTTTTGTGGTACCAATCAAATAAAATTATACGTGTAAAACTGTTCAAATACAATGCTTGCCACATTTTAAACACTTAGTGTTAGCTATTATACTGATTTTAATCAAGTAGGAAAATATTTAAAAACCAGATCAACAAACTGAATATTTAATAGCCTAAATCTTATCTATTAGCCAGCCATTCAAACTCTTAGAATGAACTAGTTTAGCCTACCAGATAATGCAGTGGGAAAATAAGTTTAAAATCTCTTTGCTGAGACATTTTTATATTAATATTTATTTAATCTAAAATAATCTTGGGCTTCCCTGGTGGTGCAGTGGTTAAGAATCCGCCTGCCAATGCAGGGATACAGATTCGAGCCCTGGTCCGGGAAGATCCTACATCCGTGGAGCAGCTAAGCCTGTGCGCCACAACTACTGAGCCTGCGCTCTAGAGCCCATGAACCGCAACTACTGAGCCCACGCACTACAACTACTGAAGCTCGGGCACCTAGAGCGCGCGCTCCGCAACAAGAGAAGCCACCGCAATGATAAGCCTGTGCACCGCAAGGAAGAGTAGCCCCCGCTCGCTGCAACTAGAGAAAGCCTGAGTGCAGCAATGAAGACCCAATGCTGCCAAAAACAAATAAATAAAATAAATTTTTTTAATTAAAAAAATAAAATAATCTTTATTCTGTCATAATTTTTTTAAATTATTCCTCTCTTTATAAAAAATTCTTGGTGACTAGAATCATGAAGTCTTCAGATAAATCTGTCTTTTGCATTTGTCCTCAGTACTGATCAAGTCTGAATATTCAATTATAGAAACAATGTCAGAAATCCTAAATATACCTTTGAAAAACGCTGTTTGGAGCCCACCACCAGAGTTGTTTGGGCTAGCTATTATATCATTTGCAAATAGATATAACACCAAAGTGTAAGTTATCTTGAGTCCTAGGAAAACAACTGATTTAGTCATCAAAAAGCAAGATGTGTGAAAATGAGGACATGGCTTGAGAAAGAAGCCCCAAATCCTCCAGTCCCTGGCTATATAATCTTGGGAAAGCCACCTGATCTCTCTGAGCCTCATTCTCTTTATCTGTAAAATGGGAATAATCCCACTTCTCTCAGTAGGTTGTTTGGAAGATCAAATGAGAACACATACAGGAAAGCACTTTATAGCCTAAAACATGTAATACAAACATAACATATTATTTAGATGAGTTTTTGCTGTTGCTGCATGAGCAGTAACAGTTTCTTAACAGTTATATTCTAAATAGACTCTTAACTTCAAAGTAAACCATTACCATTATTCAAAATTGCTATTAAAAAAAAAAAAACTTGCCTTGGATTGAGTCCTCTTCCCATTTCTCATGCTAAATTTCTCCTTCATTTCTTCTAAAATTACCTTCAGTTTCTTTTCTTCAGGTGTCCCTAAGTATTTTTGGTTCACGTGAAGATAGCAATGCCATTTGGCTGATTCAAAGCCCCAGTGGCAAGTCCTTTTGTCGGGTGATCTGTGAGAATGCATCACAAATGTCTGGGGCGCAAACATTCCACAGCACTCCAGACACTGAATACACGGGGCATCTGGCTGAACATAAAATTGGGGTGCAAATAAACCCTGACATTTGCCTAAGCATTCATGTTCCACTTCAAAGGCACTGCCAGTTTCCTTCAACTGGGCCAATGAGTTTTTAGCAGGAAGTATACTACCATTTTGAGGAAAAGTGCGTGGCCGCAATAAAGCATTACACAGTCTTTGTGCATCAGTTAATGTGATCAGCCCACAGGACGGGGCATTGAATGGAAGTATTCCCAGGACCTTTAAGATATGAAGCTGGTCTGATGTACACCTTGAACAATAGATGTACAATTCATCACATACTGTATTTATTTGTTGGAGTGAAAATTCTCGGAGAACAGAATTTAGGACTTGGGGCAAACAGAGTCTCTTTTCTCCTCCAACCTGAAAACAAGAAATAGACTCCCCTTCCAACACAGTCTGGGTGAGTTCTGTGGAGCTATCAGAAGGGATGAGCAGTGGACCAGGAAGAACCTGAGGAGATGGAAGAGGCAGAAATACAGTAGGTGACATGCTTTCTTGGGAATACCGAGCGGAAAATGCTGCTGGTCCACCCAGAGAGCTCTGGCTACTTAAATGGAATTGTGCCAAAGTGTGTTTCAAACTGGGATTTAAATGTAAAGGTTCAGGCACAGAGGCACAGGTTCTCTTGACATGCTCTTCATCAGTTTCCATTGGCGCTTCATAGTCGTCCAAGTGTTCCTTCTTTACAGTTGGCATCTTGTTTACCATCATTTTTCCATTTGCATGAATGGCTGTCATCATTTTTTTCACTGGAGGGCTGCCATCATCTTCCATCCCGTTCAGTTTATTTGAGCCCTGAACCAAGGAAAAATTTGTCTGTAGGTTTTCCATTGCTAAAAACTATTGTGTTAAATAAGTAAGTCTGAGATTTGCATTGTTATCTAGTTGCTTATTTGAAGAGAGAAACACAATGTATACCAATACTTATGGTAACTTACTCGCACAGAAAATTTAAATTTCCAAAGAGATCTCCCTAAACTACTCAATAGATTTTGCAACTTTGTTTTGGTTCTGCTTATACTCTAAGTATAATTTCACTGCAAGTGCTATAAAATTTCTTATTGTCTAATAACACAGAAAATAATTTTAAGAGGCACACCTCCGAGGAAGCCTTTGTTTTCTTAAGTTCTTCAGATATACTATTAAAATAAAGTTACCAGTTCTCTCAATTCAAGATGTCCAAGTTCAACGCAACAGTTTGGTTTGGTTTTAAGCACAACATGCGAAAAGTTTATGCAATTACTTGAGACAAAATTATGCACCCAAATTTAGTATTTGGCACCAAGGACACCAAAAAAGGAGGGAAAAAAGTATCTTCTCTAAAAATGATGATCTGTTGGTCTGTGTGGACAAAATGAAGGCTTGTATAAATCCTCACACCAGTTAAGAAGAGCCTCTGACTCCACTTGAACTTCTACAATTAAAAATGAAACCTAAAGAAAAACTGCCCAGTTATCTTCAGGATTACTGTTCATTCTTCTTTTAATTAATCTGGAAGAGAAGGGGGTTGGGGGAGAGTTACAGTTGAATTTGCTCCAGAGCCCAAAGGGTCAGTTTGAAAATAGTTTCTTAATCTTAAACTGAGTTCACTTTACCAAAGGTGACACTTGAGTGATTCCTTTAAATCTAATACCAGTTACCTAGAAGTATCTCCATTTAAATAGGAAAGCAATTCGGAGAATGGGTAAAGGTTGCAATAATATCCCTCAAAAGGGAGAGGGCTACTCCTACTCAGAACAGGAAGAACCTTAAAGAGATCATCTCACCCAAAACTCAATACTAAAGGTTTTCTCAGTTATGCCATTTTAGCTAAAATCACCTATTACTTCATCTCTCAAAAAAAAAAAAAAAAAAAAAAACCCCACCAGTTTCATCCAAAAAAATCAGAAACTAGTTAACATACCTACCATATGTAAGTTACAATCTTAAGTGCACAATTCATCTAGTCAGTGTAGGCTATTTTTCTGGAATGACTGTAGGCAAAAATTAACTTTCCCTTTAAAGGGTTAGAGAATTTGCTTAATGGAAGCCAAAAGCTACAGACTCCACTCCTGGGAATCTCCATCCTTGAACAAGACTAATCCGGGACAAAAAGCACAAGGCAGACAGACCTCACAAAGAATGCAAATGGAGGAAGAGGGAAAAAAAAGATTCTTCTTCCACTTCCTTCTTGACAGAAATTCCAAAAGGAATCCAATAAATAGAAATTTTTCCCTCCCAAACTGCGAGCAATTTACCTTAAAACAGACCCAAAGGGTTAAGGACCAAGGCCACTAGCCAACGTACTGATTTCGCCCACCACAGGAACACCTCAGCCAACGCTGGCCAAGGAAGAGGGGAGGAGGCGAGAGCTAGAATGGGGGAGCCCCCAAACCCTGAAATCCTCGGCCCACGCAAAGCCACCCACCCATCTCAAACCCGAGGAGGCGGCGGGGGGGTGGGGAGGAAGGGACCCGGGACCCTTCGGGGCGTGCCAGGGGGTCGTGGGAAGGGGAGGAAAAGGAGCACCTCCCCCCCGCGGTCTCGGAACACCCTCAGTGCCCTCCCCACACCACCCCGCTGAGTGGGCCGCTGGGAAGACTGGAAATCCCCCGTGCACCCTCTCCCCGGGAAGTTCTCGGGTGTTACCTCAGCACCCCTAAGACTGCACCTCCCTCGCCCGCCCGGGGACAGAAGAGAGAGGGGCGGGTGGGGAGCCCAGCCAGGATCCCCCAGCCGCTGGGCGCCGACCAACCGGGTCGAGCCCGGGGCATCCCCGCGCAGCGCAGACAGGCAGCGGGGGGGCGGGGGGCCGGGGACGGGCGCCCAGGTCTCCGGGGTCCCGATGGCTCCGGTCAAGTGCAGCGCCCTGCCCCTGCCCACCACCCGGCATCAGCGAGACAAGATACGCCGTGAGACACCCGCCCCGCGCCCCCACCCCCCGGGGCTCCGATCTCACCCGTGACCAGCGCATCCGCACCCCCGACTACGGCCTCCGCGCCCCAGGAAGCCCGACGAGCTTTGTTAACTCCCCACTAACCCCAGCGCTGCCGTCGGGCGCCCCGGGGGCCGCGCGCCCCTTGCCTCCCGCCGCGTCCCCCCAGCAAGCCGAGGCCGCACCTGTGCCCGCCGCCGCCGCCGCCGCTCGCCCGCTCCCCTCGGCTGTGCCGGCGCCGCTCCGAACCCCACACACATCGCTACACACAGCCCTCTGACGTCACCGAGTCCTCGGCCCGCCCACGTCACTGCGGAGACACACGGCTTCCCGCAGACGACGCCGCCGTCTCCGGCCGCCCGGGGCAGAGCGAGGGCGGAGGGGCGGGGGAGCGGGGGGGAAGGGAACGGAGCCAGCAGCGGCACCGCGCCCGCAGGCCGGCCGCCGCCTCGCGGCTCCTAGCCCCTCGGGGACGCGCGCGCCGTCTGGCCTATTGTGGCTCCCGAGGGCTCCCCCGGCCCGTCGTCTGGCGCGCGCGCCCCTCCCCCCAGGCGCGCGCCCGGCGTTCCCAGCCCCGCGCGCCGTCTGGGCGGCTGGCGCGCGGCGCTGTCTGCGGTGCACCCGGCGCAGACAGGATGTTCCCTCCCCGCCCCACCCCCACCGCCGCCCTCCCTCCTTCCTTCCTCGAGTCGCCCAGCCGGCTGTCTGGGGCCGCCACCGCCCCGCCCCCGCCCCACCCGCTGCTCGGTGGAGACGGGCCAGACCCGGGGGCGCCCTGGTCGCTCGGCCGCCGCGCGACACGGAGAGAGGGGGCAGGGCGGCCGCGCGGTGCACTGTGCGCGACCCCAGCAGCCGGCAGGGCGGAGGCAGGGCCCGCCCGGCCGAGCGCCGCCGCCCGAGGTCAGGCACGGGCGACCCTCCCCCCGCGGGGCGCAGCTGGGCCGCCCCGCCCCGGAGGCAGCCGAGCGGCGGCCGCCCAGCTTCGCCCCACACAGTGTGGGCCCTGCGCGCTGGGGCTGCCCCCCGCCCCCGCGGGGCCCCCCGCCCGAGGGCCGCCCCGCCAGCTGCTGGCGCTGCGCTCCGCCCCACACCGGCGGCCCCCGCCTTGCCCGGGCGGCCTCCGCCCAGGCGCCTTGCCGGGGCTGACCTTCTCCGCCATCGGGCCGGGCCGGAGGGCTGGCCGAAGTTCCGGCAAAACAGAGAGAAAACATTTTTGTCTCTGCTTCTCAGACTCCCTCCTCCCACCCCCTCACCAGACTGCTCTCTCGGTTCCAAAAAGCAGCTAGAAATTACATGTTTCTACAGTGTTTCCTGAGGGCATTGGGGTTTTGTTTTGGAAGCGATCAGGAGATGAGACGAGGAAAGCGACGACTGAAGAGCTTTCGGCTCTGACCCTCGGGGCCGGACAGTGTTCTCCCTGGTCTGTGTTCCGCGGTGGCTAGTTAGCATCTTGAACTCTGCCGAGCTGCTCCGTCATATTTCGAAACATCAAGAAAAAACCCTTTTTCCCGCCCCACCGCAAAATCAGGAGACTGACCCCCAGGTCTCAGTGCACCGAATTCAGAAGACTCGAGCTTCGTCCCCCTCCTTTTTTTTTTTTTTTCTTTTTGCCAGTTTTCGCCCTATTTCTCCTGGTTTTACTGCTTCGAGGTCACTCGTATGGGGTCCACATTTGGAGCCAGCCGACTGGGAATACCCCTGTGCTCATAGATTTTTTTTTTTCCCTCTTTTCCTCCCAACGGGCCTACCAAAGGCTCACGAGCCTCTCTTTCCCTCCACACACAAGTTCCGTTCTTTACACCACCCTCGCCGTGCTCCCGGGTCGTGGCCCCTTCTCCCACCCCTCATCTTCCCCTCCTTGACTGCCTCCTTTCCAGAACATGAATAATTCCGCAGCACTTCCCATCTGTTATTGCCATAGAGACAGAAGCTCAGCAAAGATAATGATGTTCTCTGTAGAGCCAGTTGGGGGAGAACAGCATCTGCGAGACTGGGGGATAGATTTTCTAACCTCAAGAATGGTCAGAAGGCCCGGCTGAAGGTCTGATGTGCAAGACTGGACAGTCCTGAGACTTGGCATCTGGTCAGCTCTCGGCACTTGGCTCGTGTCTAGCCAGAAGAAACAATTTTTAAAAACCAAAATGACAGATTTTTTAAAGTGATTTCAAACTGCAATTAATGATAAATATTCAGTACTCATCTTATCAACCATAAAAATAATTACTTGCTAGCACATCGAAAGGCCTAAGGGCCAAAATCAATTGGACAGTACATAAACTTTTGAGAAATCAAACACATTAATCCTCTCCCCTGTTCTTTTGATTTGCTTTCCCCTGGAATATGTTTTTATAGTGAAGGATCTTTTGTGCTGGTGACTTTATGTACAATGGTTTGAGAAATAGTGACAGGCAAATGTGACTAGAACCAATCAAGCTTTGAGGATATATTTTTTTCACTATTCATCAAAGTACAAAATGTACCAGATTAAAGTTCACTTTGCCCTTGAATTCCCAAGGTCTTGGCCTCAAAGGTGCAGGTTTGAACTCAAGTGAAACTAAGCAGGGTACATTTACATAGATCTGAGGCAGATGGGAAGGCACACACTAACCGACATTTTTGCAGTCCTACTTAAGGATGTTTGGAAATTATCGGTAAAATTGACTGTATAACATAAAACAAAAAGCACTGAAACAAATGATAATGGTTCTTTATCTGAGAAACAGAATTGAATGGACACAGAGAATACAGGCCTTAGAAAAAATAATCGCGTTGAGGTAATGAATATTGTAATCCCCACATACTGTTGGTCTTCATCAGTGTTGAAAAGTCAGTTTAAGTATCAGTTAGTAAATAGCTATTAAACTGGTTTTGCATGGCCTCCTACCTTACCATCTTGGCTGCCAGCAGGTGCTGAGCAAGGCCACAGTGAGAGTGTGTGCCTGTGTGCACGTTAAAATTCCAAATGATTGGGGGTACAGGGGCACTACCTATTGTCTCATCTTCCATTAAACAGCACAGATAGAAGATGCAAACTAGCTGGTACTAGGTGGTCTAGAACATCTTTTTCAGTAGTTACGGATGTCTGGTAATAATAGAAACCAAGAATTTAGAGATTATAAATTTGAAGACCAAGCTCTGCCCTCTGACCTGATAAATGGTTTGAAGTAAATGCTTTCTTCTTGTCTCCATTTACTGATCTATTGATAATGACCTACTAATATTAATTATGAAGAACATGGAAGCAAAAAAAGGGTAAAGTGCAAACATTCAATGTAAATTCATTTTATTTTTATGAATTATGGGGAAGAAAAGTCAAATAAATGTTTATTGAGCGTACCAACAGGCTTGTGTTTTCGTTTATACCTTCTGCTCTTTCCTCTCTTTTTAAAAAAATTTTTTATTATTTTATTTTGGCCACATTGCATGGCTTGCAGGATCTCAGTTCTCCGACCAGGGATTGAACCCGGGCCACGGCAATGAAAGTGCCGAATCCTAACCACTAGACCACCAGGAGACTGCCCAGATATGATCTCTTCTGGTTTTGCCTCTCCCCCATTTCTCCTTCTGTAACACTAATTAGATAATATTAAATCTCCTCACTCTGTCCTCCATGTTTTGTAATCTCTTTTTCATATTTTCTACTTTCTGTTGTTCTGTGTTGCATTCCAGGTAGTCTAGGTAGTTCTTTAGGCGTACCTGCACTTATTCAGAAACTGACATTGGCACAATATGTCTATATACTTCTGTGGCATTTTACCACATGTGTAGATTTGTGTAACCACCACCAAAATCAAGATACAGAATGATTACATCGTCACAAAGATATCCCCCGTGCTACCCTTTTAGAGTCATACCCATCATTCCATATCCTCACTCCCCATCTCTATGCCCTTGAAACCACTGTTTCCATCTTTATAATCTTATTTCAAGAATGTTATATAAATGGAATTATACATATGTGACCTTTGAAATTGGCTTTTTTCTTTCAATATAATGCCCTTAAGATCCATCCCAGTTGTTGTACGTATCAGTAGTTGGTTTCTTTTTTGCTGTTGTTGTTATTAGAATTTTTAAAAATTAGTTTAAATTAATTCATTTTAAATTAATCAATTCTTTTTTTAATTTAATTTTTATTGGAGTATAGTTGCTTTACAATATTGTGTTAGCTTCTACTGCACTGCAGAATGAATCAGCCATACATATGCATATATCCCCTCCCTTACCTTCCGCTCTTTTTCAAGAGAAACTAATTGTAGCTTGATGGCTCTAGTGCCTCTTCTCCCCCTTCCTTGATCCACAACAACAAAAAAACTTGTGTGAAATATTTTAAAGCAGCAAGTCAGATGCTACAAGTTCCTTCAATCTCACAAAAGAATCTCAACTAATTCCTTTTCCATCTCATTTTTTTCTGTAGCTTTTCATTTATTTCTACTTGTCAGAATTATGATGATGATGATGATGGTGATGATGATGATCCTTAACTTTCTCAGAGCAGTTTCATCTTTTTCCTACCAATCCTCTTCCCTGTGCACTTTACTCCCCATGTTAGTTTAATGCTACTGTCCCTGCCAGTGCAAAGTTCCTTCCCCTCATTGACTAGACTTCCTTCTGGGGCGCCATTCTTCTCTTAGCTGCCAAATCAATACTAGATCTACAAGATTCCAGTTCTCATTTTCATGATTTAAATAAGATGAGAACCAGATGTTTTAAAAACTATTCACTTCCTCTTCCTGAATAATGTCACATAGCAATTCTTTTCTTCAGGTCTTTTTTTTTTTTTTTTTAATGTTACTTATTTTGGCTGCATTGGGTCTTCGTTGCTGCGCACAGGCTTTCTCTAGTTGTGGCGAGCAGGGGCTACTCTCTTCGTTGCGGTGCGCGGGCTTCTCATTGCAGTGGCTTCTCTTGTTGTGCAGTATGGCCTCTAGGCGCACGGGCTCAGTAGTTATGGCTCGCGGGCTCTCGAGTGCCAGCTCAGTAGTCATGGCGCACGAGCTTAGTGGCTCCATGGCTTGTGGGATCTTCCCGGACCAGGGCTCGAACCCTTGTCCCCTGCACTGGCAGGCGGATTCTTAACCACTGCACCACCAGGGAAGCCCTTTTCTTCAGGTTTGAACTTGGGCCCTATGGAATTGGAATGGAAGTAAGGGAAAGAAAGCAAAAAGGAAAGGGTAAAATAGAAAAAGGTGATGTTAGAAATGTTTGAATTTTCAGGCTTAAATTGCAATAAATTCTAAAATCAATGTAACAGACATATTAAGTGTATTTCATTGTCACTTCTGGGAATTTCATGAGTGGTTAGAGAATTTGGCAAAGTTGCATTTATTGCAAATCAGAGAACTTCGTGTGTTTTTTTCCCAAACCAAAAAAAAAAAAAAAAAAAGGGAGTCATAATTAGCCCTATGATGTTGCCAAGCTATAATTCAAAACTGACAAGTTGAGAGGTGTTGTCTAATTCATATGTAGTGCTGGACTATAAGCGCTCACAGTGCTTCACACTTTCCTTTGACATACATACAAGAAATTCCCTTTTTAATAAAAGAGGTGTCGAGTTCAGGTCATGTGTCAAACCACTTTGCTGATCAGTGGCAGAACAGGGGTTAGAACTAAATGCATCTGACCCCCAATCAGTGGAGTTTCCATTCTTCATTTTCTCACTCTTCTTGGTATTCATTCAAATTAGCCAAAAAAGAGCAAATATTGAAACTTACAGAGTAGGTAGCATTGTACCAATTGTTATGGCATATTTATCACAACCCACAATAATACCTGTACCATGTGCATTGCTCTCTAATATTTTATTCTGCTCTGGTCTGTTTCTTTGTATTTTAATTGGCTACAAATGCATCCCAACCTACAGTTTAAGAAACAATGTATCAAAGAATAATAATCAGTGTTAACATTTACATAGTGTTTACTATTGCTAGGCTCTTGTTCTATTATATTTTACATATGGTAACTCATTTAATCTTCACAAGCCAGTGAGGTAGTGGCTATTATTATCCCATTTTATAGATGAAGAAACTGGCACAGTGTTGTGCTCAAGACCACACAGCTAAGTAAATCCTTCCCCTCAGATTATGAAAAAGATTATACGTGATTTTCAAATCGGAGTTCTATGCAGGATCAATCTGGATGTAAAAAAATAGAATTAAAGTTTATATTATATGACCTCAGGTTCACTAAAGTTTTTATCTCCCCCACTGCCTTTCTGACACAGTGTTTGAAATTCCCACAATATATTTTATTTCCATTAATATCCAGGTTAAACTGAAAATGTATTACTTTGAAGGGAATAGCATTATTATTATTATTAATATTATTATTATTAAACTCTAAGCCTCAAAAAATACCTAAGCTAGACAAAATAATCCTCATTTATCAGGTGAGGAAACTGATATTCTAGGTTTATCCGAATCTTTGCTACAGTTTGCTGTCAATATCAGAATAATTGGCCTTCTAGCAGAATCCTATTATAATGGTACACAAGATAAAGAAACTTTGCTTAGAGGAGGATGTGGAAATAGAGTGTATTCGTGGTATAGTTCAGGGAGGGAAATAGTTCAGGGAGGGTATAGTTCAGGTAAATGACTAAAGAGGGGAGTCCTGGACCACCAAATGATACAGTGAGAATTGCGGTGGCCCCCGTGGGGTTGGCTGCCAAGCTCTGTGTCTTTTTCTGGCTGTGTCTTTTCCTGGCTCCTGTCGCACTCTCTAAACCACATGGTAATGGCAGCAAGGCTTCTGCAGTTATGGTTGACCTTGCCCCCAGTCACAGCCATTGGACCAGGAATAGACACCTGAGCTGAGCTAGGCCAATGAACACCTTCCCAGAGATGACTGGAATGATCACTGAAAGAGTCTAGCCTCAGCCTAGCTGACATAGTGAATGGAGGTAATATAATCTCCGGAGCTATTGGTGGTCATACTTGCTGTATCATGGAGTAGAAAAGCAGTGTAAGCTGGTCTGCAGAGAGAAACCAAAATGAGGCAGGTGCAGAGAGGAGCAGATAGAGTGCTGATAAGACCTAAGTCTTAGGTTCCAGTTTGGTTCCAGGCTGAGCTGTACTCCTGTCCTTGGATGATCCTGCAGCTTTGAACAGAATCCCCTTTTTTTGCTTTAGCTAGTCACAGTGGGTTTCTATTACTTTCAAACAAGACAGCCTGAAGAAGAAGTGGAAGGATGGGATAGTGGCAGAAAGACCCACACACTTCAATTTTATGTATCACTGGACTTAGTTATAAACTGCCAAATCTCATTAGCAATAGAGTCCTCAACCAAAAAAAAAACCAACTAAAATTGTTTTTAATCATTTTTTCTTGCCTTTGGCATATGAGATATTTAAGGATCTTCTCACTTCTTTTAAATGTAGGAGTCTGTGGACCAGTGCTGTTCAGTAGAACTTTCTACAATGATGGAAATGTTCTATATCTGTGCTGCCCAGTAGGGAACACTACCTACATGTTGAGCCCTTGAAATGTGTCTGGTACAACTAAGAAACCAAAATTTTTTTTTGGTTATGCCATGAGACTTGCAGGATCTTTGTTCCCCAACCAGGGATTGAGCCTGTGCCCTCGGCAGTGAAAGCACGGAGTCCTAACCACTGGACTGCCAGGGAGTTCCCCGAATTTTTTTAAAAATGTATCTAAATAGCCACCATATGTGGCTAGTGGCTACCATATTGAACAGCACAGCTCTCTAATCATTAAAAATAGGTTTTCTTCTGTAACAAGATACAAATAGTAAAGTTGGCTTGCAGTGTCAAGATAAGAATCAAAAGAAAACTGGGAGCAGTGCAGAAACACTAGGGCACAACTATGAAGTGCCTGACCCAGTAATTGTAAACTGCATTTCTACCTCCTACTCCACACAATAACTTGGGAAAAGGATATTAAAAGGGATAAAGGATAATAAGAACTACCTGTAAAATAAACAAAAAGAAAGAAAGGAGGGAAGCAGAGAGAGGCAAAGTCACTTTGAAGAGAAAAGATAGTTCTCTGGTCAGATTAAAATTTAACTGGTAGCATGAACAAATCTACAAAATAAATGTATCCCTCAGAAGGCTATCTGGTCAGCAAGGTTAGCGAGGCTATATCAGTTGTGGCAATGAATGCATCAGCCTCAAGGTATCAGAAAGCAAATTATGTATTGAACCTCCCTTATTCTGATTTCTTACCCAGGAAGCAAACTTCTGATTGTGATTGGACTTCCCAAAGCACTCGAATGGTGGAAACGTTCCAGTTCCTTTCCATCTGTAAACAAATGCGTGGCAGGCTGGTCATGTGCACCAGGTGCTGTGAGTTTGGTTGAAGTAAACCTGCTCACAGACCAGATCCAGTCCTGTTTGTTGACAAAATCAAGTATCTGAACCGTCAAGGCAAAGAGCCAGGTTCTAATTAACCCAGATAACATCAGCCTGGTCCTTTCCTGGCATACAGCCAAATGGCCTCCCCACATACTCCCTGACCTGTCCAAGGGACTAGTCTTCAAAATACTAATTCTTAAAGTAGGATCAGGAGAAACTGTAGAGCTCCTCAATGGATTCTGGTATGGTCCAAAAAGAACAGGAGAACCAGTGGATTTAGGAATAGAAGACTGTGAACACATAAGTCAATTAAACAGGATGCATAGTAGGAAAAAGCAAGGGCCAATAGCATGCTTGTTTGTGAAGTATTGGGGAGACAGATTTCAATATTCTCTTTAAGAAAGTTGTTTGATAAGACCCAGAACTGACTTACTAAAACAAAGAGTAGCATAACCAATTTTTTATAGAACAATTTTTTTTAAATAGAAAACTTTTTTTATGCATCAGTTATCTTTTTTTAAAATTAATTAATTAATTTTTGGCTGCTTTGGGTCTTTGTTGCTGCACGCAGGCTTTCTCTAGTTGAGCAGGGGCTACTCTTCATTACAGTGCCCAGGCTTCTTATTGTTGTGGCTTCTCTTGTTGCGGAGCACAGGCTCTAAGCTCGCAGGCTTCAGTAGTTGTGGCACGCAGACTCAGTAGTTGTGGCTCATGGGCTCTACAGCACAGGCTCAGTAGTTGTGGTGCACGGGCTTAGTTGCTCTGTGGCATGTGGGATCTTCCTGGACCAGGGCTCAAACCCATGTCCCCTGTATTGGCAGGCGTATTCTTAACCACTGTGCCACCAGGGAAGTCCCTAAATAGAAAACTTAATTTTCATTTCCTCTCACCCCAAAAGTACCCATTAAGTCCCTGAAGCAATTTTTCTCAAAGTGCGGTTTATCAAGCACCTGTGCCAGTTATCTGAGGAACTTGTTAAACATATAGGTCCTTGGGCCCCAGAACTACCAAGTTAGAAAATCTCCGGGGTTGCAGCACAGGAATCTGCAGTTTGCACAAATTCCCAGGTGTTTCTCTGCCCTCTCAATTTGAGAAGCTCCACACCAAGGGAAGTATAAAGAAAAGCACGGGGAAGAATTCTTCTCCCTGAAGTGTGACAAGGAACACCCATGGGAACAGGATCGCTCATACCAGCCACTCGGGCAGGCAGGGCAGAGTGCAAGTGCAAACTTTCCTTAGAGAACAGCCAGGCCTGACTTTCCAAACTTTGTCAGCTGTTCCACCACCCTGAGAGCAGTTTGGGTTTTTTTAAATTAATCTTTTAAAAAATTTGCAAAATTAAGTGAAAAAAAGAGCACCTGGAATTTTATCTTTTCCTCTTTCTTGGATGGTAGCCTCACTAGCAGCAGTCAAGCCACCCTAACCTTTTCTTGAAGTAAAAGAACATTCTAGAGATAGGAATATTTCCCAAAATAACATTAAAAATCTTTCATAAGCAGTTTCACAGAAAAAAAAAAAAGGAAGAGAACAAGGTTGTGAGACTCAACCATGTTTGTGAGCTGATTACAGAAGCGAAACTTTTCTTTCTTACATGTTTACACACATGAAAAGAGGGAGAATTATATTCTTGGTGTTTAGTAAGTGAAATACTAAGAGACCAAGAGAAATATAATGGTCAAAATTTAGCAAAATAGGTAGCAAAATTAAAATTTTTTATACCATTTGACCCTTGACAGTTACTCTTCTGGAAATTCATCCTAACAAATTTAGTGGACAAATGCAAAAAGATGTATAACAAGGTCATGTATCAGTGTTGTTAACAATGCAGAAAGACTGGAAAATTCTAATGTGAAATACATCAATCATGATGCATGCAACTCCTCCATCCTCTTATACCAGAACCCACCCTGCTCACAATCCCTTGCTGTGAGCTTAGACTTTTCCTTGAACAAAGGGTGATCACTGAGTGGGTCAGGAGTGGGGATCCGAACCATAGGCTGGCCAACAACCTAGACTTTGACCCAAAAAACCCAGCCCAGAGAAGTTCATATGAATTAATTAGGCCAATTAGACTTTCTCCTTGTACAATTTAACAGAAAAATATAGAATTAGCCAATTGGAATTGACATATACATTTTTCTTTATAAATAAATTATTAAGTTATATATTAAAACCTCAGGCAGTAAAATGATTATTTGCAAATATGCCTAATATAAGTATAAAAGTTATTTTCCTAAGAAAAATGTTAACAAATCTATTGTTTTATCCATTAAGATCTCGATCATTTACTAGTTAAATTAGTTACAGTAGGTGGTCAACATATTCTTTCAACTGACAGCATGGGAAATGTGTTGATAATAAAGTCTTATATTCATAAAGTTAAATATCTTGAATGTTAAAGCTCACTAGAATTGGCCTCTATGGGATATGAATATTGGCTCCGTTACCAAAATCAGGGACTGGGTTTCTAATGAATAGGTTTTCTTTACACAGATAATATAGATTTTAAAGAAACCACATGGGCTCATTAAAGGTTAATATAAATGTGAAATTACTACCCCAAAGTTCCATTAGCCACTTTGTTGATTTTTAAATAAATCAGCGTGTCAAAAAAAGCTCTCTATAATATTTTTCTCATGTGCTTTAGTCACTTTCTCCTGGATGGACAAGTGCCAAGTATTCAGTATGTTTTACACATTTAAAAATAGATAAGACATTGCATTAGCATAATTGTAAGAAAATGGAGAACAACTTGCCAATAAATGTTACCGAATTATTTAGTTGTAAGCAATCATCCACACTGATGTAGACTCCTAAGGCCCTCCATAAAGTATACACTGCAGAGATCATGGTCGGCCAAAAAGGAAATGAGTCCAGTCTCTCACAGGCCTCTATGTCCCCACTAGCAGCCCCACACCTGTTCAGATATTCAGTTGAGACTTCTACCTAAACTGGAAGATCTTCTGGTTTCTCCTCTCCAAGTTTGGCCCCTTGCTTCCAGAAAATGATGCCTACTATGACACCTGCGCTGTTGATTTTCCACATATCAAAATGTCAGAAATATGCATCTGGTGTTATCAGCTGTATCCAATTTCTTCCCTTCAGGATATAACCTCTCTGCCCTTTAATTCTTACCAAAACACAGTTGTGAGGAATGCTGTTCATCAAAGATTACCTAGAGTACTGGAAGGCCATCCACTCTTCTTAGGCATGTTATGTTTTCTCCCCCTTAGATTTTTTTTTCCTTGGATCAAATCAACCATCCAAAATGTTCATACTTAAAACAAGGAGAGTTCCCCTCCTTTGTAGGATTTTTCTAAGAGCCACCTGTCATCTGTTGGTTGAGAATGGGTATTCCCTTTATGAGGACCCATGAGAGAAACTTCTGTTTAGCCTCAACTGTTTTGCTTCTATCTCGCAAATACTAAAAATGTTGTTATTAACCATGATACCCCCAGAAGCTCAGAAGCAAATTTCTAGACTGAATCCAGCTACAGTTCTGTGTTCACTCTACACTTAGTTTGATTTTATTTCCCCCCTTTAATTTCTCATTGCTCTCCTTTCATCCATGAGACAAGAAATGAAGGAGGGTGGGAAAGAAGTTGGAGGTGAAACAAAGAGAAACCGGAAGTTCTGGCTAACATGCCATTTGTCACATCCTCTTGCATACAAATGTAAGGTCAATGTCCACCTTACAATTACTAAGGTGATTTTCAGGGCATTTGTACCAAGACAGTCTCAGAGCGAAGAGAGAAAAAAAAAAAAAAAAAAACTGTTACTATTTCCATTCATCTTGCCCATAGATTTTAATCAGATAATTTGGTTAAGGAACAGTTTTCCATTCCAATTACTTCAAGTCACTTAGAGGTGGAGGATTATAAGGACACCTGTTATTGGACCCAGAGAGCCCTCGGCTCCAAGGGAGCCTGGTACCACCTTCTTTCCTTCATAACTTTGACTTACCCATGGCATCTTTTCACTTGAGCTCTTTCATGTTTCTACATTTAAATTATCAAAAAGAAGACTCTCATGGGCTCAGAATGTCCTTCTAAGCCAGGCTGTACTAGTCAGGTCACACCTGGGAGTGACAGTCCTGGGTCAGGAAACCACCTCTTGCCTAACCTGCTGGAATAGTTGGCTGTGGGCATTAAAGCATGAGTGCCTGCAAGAGCCTTTGGGCAAGGCAGTTTCTTTGAGGGAATGCAGACATTCAGGCCCTGGCAATATCTAGTATACCATGACAGAATTAGATGGGATTAAAGCTCTCTCTCCCTTTAACACCTACTGAAATTCAGGCCACCCTTCAAAGCTTTCAGTCCCCATATATTTTGTGAAGCTTTGCATGTCCATCTCTGCCTTTCCTAATTTCATAGTCATTTACATTTACCACATTATGTCTTATAGTGTAATTTTATGATCTCAGATTTTCAACTGTAGTGTAAGATCTGGCAGGGCAGGAACTGTGTCTTACTCATGCCTGTATCCACCACAGGGTTTGGTATGGTTCCTTTTCATCGTATTCTCAAGAAGTGTTTGTTCTTGACAGTGCAGCAGTTGCTAGAGTCAGCCTTCCTGCTAACCCACCAAATAAATGAATAATCCTTTCAGCAAGATCCTGAAACACACCAAAAAAAAATTCCATTTTTTAATAAATAATCTCTACCGCATTCTGATATTTCTCTAGTATTTAGGAAGAATCTCAGAATTATTATTATTATTATTGGTTTTTTTTTTTTTTTGCGGTACTCGGGCCTCTCACTGTTGTGGCCTCTCCCGTTGCGGAGCACAGGCTCCGGACGCGCAGGCTCAGCGGCCATGGCTCACGGGCCCAGCCGCTCCGCGGCATGTGGGATCTTCCCGGACCGGGGCACGAATCCGTGTCCCCTGCATCGGCAGGCGGACTCTCAACCACTGCGCCACCAGGGAAGCCCCAGAATTATTTTTAAATTGAATAAAAATCAATCGATCACAGGGAGAAAAGAAGAAGTAGATTTCCTGCCTCTTTCTTAGGGCCCTTAATCCCCTTCCCTATACTCCCTTTCAGTGCCCCAGGAAAGTCTCCGGTGACCGCAAAGTCTAGATACGCCCTTTGCCTGTGTGTATAACGATGCCCTTTGGAGCCAATCAATGTGGCCACAGCCTGTCAGTCCAACTGGGGCACTTTTGACTCTCCACCAGGATGGATTTCCTGTCTGGCTGACACCCTTGGTGTACAGATTCTTGTCATTAAATCAACACAGACAGGCTCCTCAAGGACTGCCTTTTTCCTGGTAGCACATTTCCTACCAGTTCTTGCTTTGTCAGTTTGATAAGCATAACACTCTCTAATCCACTGTGAGTAGGCACTAGAGTTCTGTACTGACTGTCACAGAGCTGGATATGGCCAAGAGCTGTACTTCCAAAAAAGTCTACATTCAGCTCAAGTATAGGTTTAGGTCTGCTGCAGGGATCACCAATTTGGCTAAAGGTTATAGCCCGGGTCCACGCTCTTTGGCCTCCGATGTTGGTTCATCCTCTCTCTCTCTCTCTCTCTCTCCCTCCCTCCCTCTAGCATTGCATTTGAATGTCTTCAGTGTGCTCTCCAATTTACCACAGCCCTCACCACTCCTTATTGTTGGTCCCGGCACACATTCTCAGCAATTACTGAGCAATTACAATTACTCAGCAATTACTACCACTCACAGTGGCCAGCTCCCTTGGCTCTTCCTTGAAGACCTAGGCTGACGCCAAGGGCTCACACAGAGCAAGCTCTGTTACAGGCCAGAGAGGGCCTGAGCATCTACACTAGCCTTTCTGACTGTTGTAAAGAGAACCAACCCGATGGGATAAGAGTTTGTGGGACAAGGAAGGCAGGCAATAGGAGACTCTTTACTTTGGTGTGTATCTCTAAACAACAAGAAGTTTTTAAAAAATAATCACAATACCAGAGACATACCTTAAACGATTAACAATGATCCCTTAATATCATCAAATATCCAGTCAGGGTTCACATGTCCCTGGTTGTCTCATAAAGTTTTGCTTGTTTGATTGTTTTTATGGTTGGTAGGTTTGAATCAAGAGCCACATACCATGCTTGGTATGGGTTCCTTGAGTCTCTTAATCCACAGGTACTCCTTTTTCCTTGCCATTTATTTGTGGAAGAAACTGTGTCATTTGTCCTATAGGAGTTTCCTGTATTCTGATTTTTGATGATTTTGTTGACTGCCTCCCTATAATGTCAATTTATCATCTTCCCACTCCCTCTGTTTTCTGTTACAGTGGTAGTAAAATCTAGAGACAATCAGATTGTGTGTAATTTGTTGGCAAGAATATTTTATTGGCAGTGCTGTGTACTTCCTGTTTACATCGCATGAGGCACATACTGTCTCCTTTTCTCTCTTTTTTGTAATATTAAGATTGATCAGTGTTTCCAGATGTTGTCAGCCTGATCCATCTATTATAAAGTTCTCCACTGGGGAATTCCCTGCCGGTCCAGTGGTTAGGACTCTGCGCTTCCACTGCAGGGGGCACGGGTTTGATCCCTGATCAGGGAACTAAGATCCTGCATGACGCACAGTGTGGCATAAATAGATAGATAGATAGATAGATAGATAAAGTTCCCCATCAGTTTTCAGAAAATGGTTTCAGTAACCATTGATGATCATTGCCTGGATCCATTATTTCAATAGGGGTTGCACTTATTTACTCTTTCCTCATTTATTAGCTGGAGTTTTTTGTTGTTTTTTTTAAAGAAGAGCTCTCCGTTGTCATCTATTTGTTAACCTGAAGTACAGTTTTTTGGGTTTTTTTTTTTTCAGGAAAGGCAGGATGTTTGATTCTTTCCTTTTATTTACCAGTTCTTAGAATAATGAGCATCCTCCAAAGATGACCAAGGAGTCTTTTGGGTTTTAATTTCTTGTGTCCTTATGAACTCATGGATTTTAGCACATTTGATGTATCTCAATGCATTACACTTTAGTTTTGCTCAAAGTGTCCCACTTTTGGCCATAGGAGCTGCTTTGGTTCTGAGAGATAAATGAACCACAGTCATTGAAGCATTTATTTTCCCATATGACTAAGAGCTACTTTCCAGAACTTACAGAATGATGCTGTGAGTTATACAATGTGGTTTTTGTAGCCCCAATTAGTGAGTTACTAGAGTTTAAGAGGGCTCTACACTTGACTCTGCAATATGTCATGCAGATGGTTGGAGTCAGCTCCAGCTGGAGAAGGGGCTTTTCTTCAGTGTGTCACTGGTGCTGCATTAATTCATGGACTTCGTTTTCAGGTGCTGCTGTTTCTGTGAGGCTGCTATGACGTTTACGCTACAAGACGGAGACTGGGAAATGTCACATTCCTACTACTACCTGATAAGCAGCACTCCTGAAAAAAAAAATAACATCTGCATCTTCTTGAACCCTCATTAAAAGTAAAGTAAATGGGGACTTCTCAGGTGGCGCAGTGATTAAGAATCTGCCTGCCAATGCAGAGGACACGGGTTCGAGGCCCAGTCCAGAAAGATCCCACATGCCGCAGAGCAACTAAGTCTGTGTGCCACAACTACTGAGCCCACGTGCCACAACTACTGAAGCCCACGTGCCTAGAGCCTGTGCTCTGCAACAAGAGCAGCCACCACAAATGAGAAGCCCACACAACGAAGTGTAGCCCCTGCTCGCTACAACTAGAGAAAGCCCGTGCACAGCAACAAAGACCCAACGCAGCCAAAAAATTTTAAAAAAAATTTTAAGTGAAGTAAATGAATAAAGTAAGCATAAACCCACAAGAACAACAACAACAAAAAATTCAAGAAATGAGGGCAAAGGGAAATGTGAGACTGACGGTGAAAGGAAGCCCCAGGATGACAAGCATGTTCCAGTCCAGATTAATGCAGGAAAGTGAGAAATGACAGAAAAATGACACACTTCCTAATGTTTGAACACATCGACAGAGCCTTACTGTGTAGTGAGAAAATTCGAGAATGAATGAGTGGTTCATAGGTTCATAAAAAACCAAAAAAAATTTTAAGGTACTCATTAACTTTAGAAAAAAAGAAAAATTTTTCAAGAAAGGAAATTACAATACATTACCTGGCTCTGCTGTGAATAAAATTGGCACAGTCATAGTAACGTAAATACTCTATTAATAACAAAAATTACAAACTTGTGATATAACTATATTGAGAGGACAGAGGGGAGGCAAAGTGTGTGTGTGTGTGTGTTATGTGTGTTGTGTGTGTGTGTGTGTGAACTTTCATCTTTTATAGTGAGAAGTTCTTAGGCAATATATAAAACTCAAAAACTTCAGAAATAGTAAGAATACTTATTTAGAATTATGGAGGTAAGCGTGAGAAGAAATAGCTAAAAAAGTTGAAGGTGGCTCTTCCCAGGAAGTGGGAATCTGGAGTGTGGAGGTAGGACAAGGGACTTTTCATTTCATTTCTATTTCACATTTAAAAAATTTTTTTACTGGAGTATAGTTGATTTATAATGTGTTAGTTTCAGGGGTACAGCAAAGTGAATCAGGTATACATATACTCTATTTCACATTTTAAACTATGTAACTATGTACATTTAATAATTATGATATTTTTCATTAAAAACGTGTCACATTTCTATGTATCTTTAATTCAAATAATTCTGCTGCCAGGAAATTAATCTCAGTCATGATTTGGGCTTCTTCCCATCCTTAAGGTCATCCAGGAGTCCCAGATGGTCTCGTGTATTGTAGAATATATGGGGCAGGTCCTCTGGTCTCTAGCACACATAAGGCCTCATGCCTCACCCAAGCCCATAATCTCTTTGGTTCTTGGGCCAAACTTGGGCACAGGAGTCTTTCTCTGCTGCCCTCAAATCTTAGCATCTCCCAACGCTGCTCAGAAAGATCTTGTCACTTTGTGGGGTCCTACATGGAGTGGGACTCCACACCTCCACACCCCTGCTCATAGGACCTGAAAACATAGGCACCGGCTCTTTCTCCACTCCCTTCCTCCCTGGCACTTTCCTTTCCCCCTCTTCTTAGTGAATTTTTAAAACCCAGGATCTGCCCCTCTTTTCCGTATGAGAGAGGTGAGAGAAGAAGCTACCAAGCAACACCTAGGGTATGCCTTAGTCCCTCCTCCATAACTTTGATTCAGACAGTTGACATCTTCCAATCTTCTGTAAAGATCTACAAAGAGGGACCTTCTGGCTAGATCTCATGGCCTCTCACTTGGCCACCCCCCACTCAACAATTCTGAAGCTGCAACTGAGGGGAGCCTACTGTTTGAATTTTTTTCATACTCATGTTGTTACATTTATAATATTTTACTTTGGTTGTACTTGTGCAATCTGTGTATTGTTACAATTTTATTGTAATTTTGTTTCTCTCCAATTATAATCACCCATTTCCCCTACTCCCCAAAGGAGTGTGGGAGTCCTTTACCTCATCAAGGGTCCTTTCTAAGGTAGCAATTTCCAAAGGGCCTGTGCACACCCTAGGGGTATACTTGTGATCATCAGGGTGTGAGAAGAAGATATCAAGACTTCTATCCATCTGTTTGCTTTCTGCTTTTGTATGTCTCTAATGTTTATAAAGTATACTTATAAATTAAAAATTTATATATTCGGGGATGCATTTTCAAAATTGTTTTTCACTGATGAAGTACATGATCTAAGATATTTGAGAGTTATGTTCCAAGTCCAAGACAATACTGCCTCATAGAAACGTAATGTGAAGGGACTTCCCTGGCAGTGGAAGCGTGGGTTCCATCCCTGTAACTGTCTTCCTCAGCCACAATTTTTAAAAGTGAAAAGAGGTAGAGTTAATTTTCATATATTTTATTTAACCCAATATGTCCAAAATATTCTCATTTTAGAACTACCATATGACCCAGCAATCCCACTCCTGGGCATATACCCTGAGAAAACCATAATTCAAAAAGAGTCATGTACCAAAATGTTCACTGCAGCTCTATTTACAATAGCCAGGAGATGGAAACAACCTAAGTGTCCATCATCGGATGAATGGACAAAGAAGATGTGGCACATATATACAATGGAATATTACTCAGCCATAAAAAGAAACGAAATTGAGCTATTTGTAATGAGGTGGATGGACCTAGAGTCTGTCATACAGAGTGAAGTAAGTCAGAAAGAGAAAGACAAATACTGTGTGCTGACACATATATATGGAATTTAAGAAAAAAAAATGTCATGAAGAACATAAGGGTAAGACAGGAATAAAGACACAGACCTACTAGAGAATGGACTTGAAGATATGGGGAGGGGGAAGGGTAAGCTGTGACAAAGTGAAAGAGCGGCATGGACATATATACACTACCAAACGTAAGGTAGATAGCTAGTGGGAAGCAGCCGCATAGCACAGGGAGATCAGCTCGGTGCTTTGTGACCGCCTGGAGGGGTGATAGGGAGGGTGGGAGGGAGACGCAAAAGGGAGGGGATATGGGAACATATGTATATGTATAACATTAAATTTGTTATAAAGCAGAAAAAAACATATAATAAATATTAAAATTATGAATAAAATATTTTACATTCTTTTTCTTTTACTAAGTCTTCAAAATCTGGCTTGTAGTCTACAGTGAGAGCTCATCTCTTGGACTAGCCACATTGCAGGGGCTCGGTAGCACATGTCCACTCACCACTGTGTAATGCTGTTACCTGTTGAGACTGCTTTCATAGAACAGGAGAGGGAACTCTGCAGTCAGACCCCAGGACAGTCATGATGCCCTCCCACACCTCCTGAAAGAATGAAAAATGCAGATTATACCCCAGGCCATTTTCCTTCCCTCTTAGACTCTCCAACTGTGCACTGTCAGATTTCTTAGCATGATACTTTCCTGGTTGGGGTTCCTTTATGTGAAGTCAATCTGCAGTAGATTAATTAAATACTGTATTGATTTCCTATTCTCTCGGGTACTTCTAAATGGATTATATTCTTGAAGCCTCTTCTCTGAGCTAGTAGAACAATTGCCTTTGCAAATGTGATACTTAGAATTTTATCACAGCCCTCCCACCCAGACATCACTCCACCACCACCATCACCTGGCATAAAATCTAAAAGACCGTCATGGCAAGAAAGGGGGAGGGAGTCTTGCTGGTTTCCAGGTCATGCTGATTTAACACTTCATGATTTATGCATCCTGGCTGTCTTTCTTGTAAATTTTCATTTTTGCATCCTGCTAAATACCTTGCAGGGGTGTTGTTCCTCTTAATTAGTCAATGTTTGTAAAGCACATTACAGATGAAAGCTCTGTGTCAGTGCTAAATATGAACACTCGGGTACCCTTGAGCTGTGCTTTGTCTGTACAGAGGTTTTCAGTGTAGCACAAATTGTGAGAGATCTGCCTTTGGGAAAAGGCTTGGGTACTCTCCCCTGAACTGTAGATTATTAAAATATACATACTTGGGAATTAAGAGTGGCAATAAACATAGAGCATTTTGCATTCGCACGGTTTTCTGATGTAATGGTGTTTTCCCCGCTTAGTCAAAGTGCTATGATGATGGGGAGTGAGAAGAGAACCTTTCCTGTGAATTGTGCTGCCTTAGTGGTAGACCCTTCACCTTCCTGATATGTAGCAAGTAATGTCTTTTTTTGTTGTTGTTGTTCAGTGAGTTGGCGACTGAAACAATTTAGCAGCATTTCCAATGTGTCTGAGCAGAAAAAAAGAGTCATTTAAAATTACAGCATATTGGGACTTCCCTGGTGGTGCAGTGGTTAAGCATCTGCCTGCCAATGAAGGGGACATGGGTTCGATCCCTGGTCCAGGAAGATCCCACATGCCACGGAGCAACTAAGCCCATGCACCACAACTACTGAGTCTGCGCTCTAGAGCCTGCACCACAACTACTGAGGCTGTGCGCCATAACTACTGAAGCCCACATACTCTAGGGCCCGTGTGCCGCAACTACTGAGCCCACATGCGGCAACTACTGAAGCCCGTGTACCTAGAGCCTGTGCTCTGCAACAAGAGAAGCCCCTGCTCGCCGCAACTAGAGAAAGCCTGCACACAGCAACGAAGACCCCGCACACAGCAACGAAGACCCAACACAGCCAAAAATAAATAAATAAAATAAAATAAAATAAAATTACAGCATATTAAATTGTGTTGAGTAATATTTCACTAGTAAAAATTTTTAAATGCCAGTTTTACTTATTTTTGTTAACATATTCACTAAGCCTGAGTTTATCAAATTTCTAAATGTGTAAAGAAACATGTTAAGCATCTTTATTAAGGTATTAGTTTCAATGGCTCATCTATTAACACAAACAAAAATGTTTTCTTTTAGAAGATTGAGTGGCTTACCATTCTTGATTGTTTTCTAATCCTCAGCTTTTAAGCTAGGTTTATATTTTAGAATAAAAGAACTGGTTGAAATGGAGCAGAGAAAGTTACAGTCTTCTCTTTTAATAGCATGGGTTTATGAAAAACATGACTTTTTTGGTACCTTTCATTATTTTTCATAAACAAAAAATAAAAATATAAACATGCAGCCTAAAACACACTTTATACTTCCTCTCCAATCCACAAAATGGCTGTTACCAGCAAGTAATTTATAGTAATAAATGATACACATGCAATGACATGTAATTATATGTAATACAATGAATAAGCAGTAAGAAATAAAAACGTTAATAAATGTTGTTTCCTTGCTATTCTAAGACTATAGCAAATTATCCTTCATCTTGTAATTGCTTTTCAATGTAAGAAAATCCTAGGTTTATTTTTATTAATCAAAATTCCTAAAGGCTCCAACAGGATCCTCAGTGATTGTAAATTTACATAATTCATCTTCTTCCACTCAACTTATTTTCTATAATTAGTGCAGCTGTCACCAGGGAGTCACGTTCTGGTGGGCAGGTAGCTATGGGTACAGCAGGCAGGCTTCAGTCAAACATTTCCTTTTAAACCACCCATCAGTTTTCTCCCTCATTTCAAATGAGTTGGATTCTATAAAGAAGAATTTGTTTTTGACCTAGCAGACCTCCCTTTTCAAATCTGGACTACCATTCCATAACTTACAACTCCTTCTCCAGGTCCGCTGAGCCAAACAATATAAATGAATCTCTAAAGAATTTCTTGGTCAAGCCAACTTTTAGGCTGCATACATGATATTTCTCTTTATAGCTTCCATATTTTTATCGAGACAGGTCCTCATTTCAAAATGTAGTTATAATGCTGTTTAAAAAATTTCAAATGTAGTTATAATGCTGTTAAAAACACAGCTAGACCACACTATAAGTACAATGACAAAGCACACTTCAGAATGGTATAGTAAATATCTAGCTTTACTTCTTTCTAGTCTTTAAATGACCTTTCTCTTTAGTTTTTTAATATACTCTTCCTCAGTAGAGCTATATGTTCAGCCTTTTCTATGATTCCTTCATTTGTAATACTTATTTTGAGGGCTGAGTAGCAATGTTTTAAATCACCTAACTCTGCACTATAATAAGAATTTCCCTTAAAATAATAAATGGATGAAGGAAAAGCTAGTATTAATAGTATTTAGTGAGTGCTTAGTATATGCTAAGTGCTGTGGAGTAAACAAAGTATATATGTGCCACAATACTTAGGACATAACAAGAAATTCATTAAATATAAACCAAGGGTTTCCAACTTAGATGGGGAAGGAGGTGGCAGATCACCTACATAAAAAACTCCACCATTGCAAAGCTGTTGACATCTGCTAAGTGACAAGTGAAGGATTCTTACTGAGTTTTTTTTATGTCTATACATCTTCTGAATTGCCTGGGTCACAGATGATTTCCAGCAAGGGAGCTCCAGGCAGGAGAAGAGGGCACCTAACACAGATGCAGTCTGGAGTTTGGGGGGAGAAAAAGCTGAGTGTCTTCAAGTGTGAAAGGCACAGCTTCCCAAACCAGCAGTCAGCCAGGAGGGGGGTCTGGAGGAGGTAAGGGAAACAAAAGAGGAGACCAAACGTGCCAAAGCCAAGGGGAGGCCATAAAGGGTAGTAGCCTGGGATGGGGCATCAGTACGAGAGCTCAGAGCCCCGGTGCTGTTGTCCACTTTAGGAGGAACAGTAGGGGACTTACAGGACGTTTGAGCTGAAAGCCAGGGAGTCCAGTGTATAAGGGACCAGGAAACTCCTTGGTGGATCCCAGTAGCAAGGAGAGACTGGGAGCCTGAGGCCACACTTCCTGGGAGCAGGTCCAGGAGGAGAGCAAAGGAAGGAGGTGGAAGTCCAGCTGAGCCAGGGATTGAAGCAGGAAGTCAAAGTGGGACACAGCAGCTGCAGCCACCAGAAACAGGGCTGTGCTGGTGACCCTCTGAGTATCAGTGCAGGACTTCCTACCCCTTCCTTCTCAGTCTGAATCATAGGCTGATGCCCCTCCAAGGGTCAGTTCAGGGTCTCTCATCTGATGCAGTTCAGCCTGGAACTCAGCCTCAGCACAGAGAAAACAGCTGGCAGGCCTTCTAAATCTATCCACCTCTTCTTCCTGGGTGCACAACTAGCTGACATTCCTCAGCCTCCCTTGCTTTAGGAAAGGCCATAGGACTGAGTTCTGGCCAAAGCCATGTGAGCCTATGTGAGGCAAGTCACTTCCAAGCCAGAGCTGTAACACCTCCCACGAATGTGCCTCCTAGATCTTTCCTTCCCTAAGGCACCTAAGACCTGGTGCCCTGAATGTCAATGAGAAACAGCCTCATCTTCCCAGCTCCAGACCCAGAGCATCTGCCCTGGACTGTTAGGAGAGGAAGAAACAAACTTCCATCACCTTATGGGTCTATTTGTTAGAGCAGTGTAGTTTACCCTAAGTAATACTCAGTGAGGCCAGGGATTCCCCAAGGTCCCAAAAGGAGTGTCATAGACAGAATGCCCCAGGGCACCGCCTTTATGTGTGTTATGTGTATGACCACCCATACATACACGGAGGGACTGTTTCCATGATAATACTAGGCCCACTAGTTTGTTTGTCTGTTCTTTGTTTGGAACATAGAAGATCTTTTCCCATATAGGCAGTGTTAGAAATGGCACTTAGATCCTCACTCCTACCCCTGCCCAACCTACAATATCAAAAGCAGTAGTTCAGTACAGTCCACCATCATTTATAACATCTCTTTGCCTGATGTCAGAGAGTGAAAGAGATAGGAAATTGGGAAGGGGAAGTCAGACATGCTTTCTGTCAAGTCAGCATTAATAGAAGGGAACTTTGCAAGGTTACTCCAGGTTTTAAAAGGAGACAGATACTCTTCTAAGCCCCAAAGACCCAAGAATCGTGCTGGCAGGGAGAGTATGAATCTTAAACCTAGACCTGGAGAAGTAGCCATAGGATATTAATCCTCACAATGCAAGATGTCTGATTTTTTTTAAAGAAATTTAAAAGTGATCAAATTAAAACCAAATCAACAAACAAACAGAAAACAGAAGCAAGGCAATTGCAGTTCTTCCCTCCCCTTCTCCAACCCCTGTGTTTCCCCTACCCATCTTAGCAGCAGAGATGGGCGTGGGTTACTCTGTGGTAAAGGAGGTGGATGGGGGAGGGTGGAGAGAGGAAAGGGGAGTCCAGGTGGGACATTCTCTGCTGTCTTTAGAGGGCACCCACGTGAGGACTCTCGCGGTCTGTGGTTGAGACCCTGTAGTTGTGTGAGCTTCTAGGGATAGGATTCTAAACGAGAGGTGCAGTCTCTCTTTTCATCCTTATCCCCCCCTCATCCCCCAAGAAATCCCATCACGAGGAGCCTGGAGTACAGAACTAATGGAATATTCTTCTGGGTCTGTGAACACTGACTTGGACGAGCTTCTGAGCTAGACCCTCTGCTCGCCTGGCCCAGGGCAAGCACCTGAGATACATCCAGGGAGATCAACGAAGAGACAAAAGCCACAGCTTTGGGGATTCATTGCGCTAGGAAAAATAACTTCTCTAGGTCATCATTTCTTCTCTCCTGAGAAGAACTGAAGTTCCTCTGTGGCCAAAGAGAAGGGATAATATGTCCTGTTTACCTCTAGAAATCATCTTCAGAGTATGAAACATGCTGCCATTGAGGAGTTTCAATAGGATTATTCACCTGGTTAAGGCAACAAAGGAAATCTATAAACTGAAATTCTCCTCTCCAAAATGCCTCATACAAAACAGAAAACTTATTACAAACTAAAATTACTCTACACCTTTCAGTCTCTACAACCTTTCAGGAGTCCCTTTTCCCTTGATTTCCATTTATTACCTGAGTAATTGAGGGCCTTCTCTAAATGCTTCTGTTTACATCAGTGTTGGGGAATACCACAAAAGCCCAGAATGACTCACCTTCCCGACTATAGCAAGAAGTTCTCTAGCCTAGGTCAGCATTTAGTGTGTGGGTGAAGGCCCTTCCCTGGTTCTGTTTTCCAGACTTTATTAAAGCATAAAAATGATCTGCATGGTCTATAAAAAAATACTGGTCCCTGGGCTTCCCTGGTGGCGCAGTGGTTGAGAGTCTGCCTGCCGATGCAGGGGACACGGGTTCGTGCCCCGGTCTGGGAAGATCCCACATGCCACGGAGCGGCTGGGCCCGTGAGCCATGGCTGCTGAGCCTGTGCGTCCGGAGCCTGTGCTCCACAACGGGAGAGACCACAACAGTGAGAGGCCCGCGTACCGCAAAAACAAAAACAAAAACACAAACAAAAAACTGGTTCCTTAGTCCCAACTCTGCTGGATCAGTGAAAGTTTCCCTGCCAACCTCTATTCATGGTGAAACCACAAGCCAGTGGGAGCTCTCTCTTTCCAAAGTACACGGCTAACGTTTGTTCATTCACTCATTTATTTATTCATTTAATAAATGTTTCTGGAGGGTCTATGTGCCAAACATTGTTCTAGGTGCTGGGACTGCAACAGTAAATGAAATTGACGTGGCCCCTGCCTTCATGGAACATACAGATTGGTGGAGGTGACGGATGTTGGTAAAATAAATCAGCAACATACAGTTACACATTGTGAGAGATGCTGTCAAGAAAACAAAGTGCAATGAGAGAGAATAGTGGAGGGGGCTAAGTAAGGTGGCCCTAGGTTGTCCTCTCGGGGGAAGAGACACCCATGCCTGAAGGATATAAGGTGCCCACCTGAGAAAGGGCAAAAGGAGAGGAGGCATTGGGACAGCATGTGTTAAGATCCTTAGGTGGAAACAAGTGTGGTAGGAAAAAGACTGGTAAGAAAGAAAGGATGGGGTTTCCCTGGTGGCGCAGTGGTTAAGAATCCGCCTGCCAGTGCAGGGGACACGGGTTCGAGCCCGGGTCCGGGAAGATCCCACATGCCGTGGAGCAGCTAAGCCCGCGAGCCACAACTACTGAGCCTGCGAGCTGCAACTACTGAAGCCCGCGTGCCTAGAGCCCGTGGTCCGCAACAAGAGAAGCCACCTCAATAAGAAGCCCGCACACCGCAACAAAGAGTAGACCCCACTAGCCGCAACTAGAGAAAGCCCGTACGCAGCAACGAAGACCCAACACAGCAAAAAAAAAAAAAAAAAAAAGTTAGGAAAAAAAAAAAGAAAGAAAGAAAGGATGGGATTTGGTGTTTGATTGGTTGTTGGATCCCTGGTCCATTGAGACACTGGTTGCTACAGATGGCTGGCCTTAGGGTAGAGCAGTGAGCCAGGTACCACATCTTCCTCAAATGAAATGGAATGAGCAGGAGGATGTTGTATGATAAAGGGGCTGAGCCACATAGCACAGACCCTGAAGGAGCAGGGTTTTTACACAAAGGTGGAGGAGTAATAGATGCAGTAGCTTTAAGGGAGCAGAAGGCTGAATCCTGGGAACCATTAGAATGAGCAGCCTCCCCTTGAGAGGGCGGCAGGAAAAGCAACGTTCTCGTTCAGAAGGGGAAGGAGAGTGCAACGAATGGGCTGAGAACCTTGATGTCAATTTATCCAGGAAGGAGGGTCCCAGTGGGCACAGAGAACAGTTAGGAGGGAAAGGAAGAAGGAAGGTTGAGTTTGGGAAGGGCGAGAACAGAGAAGAATGGGGATGAGAGTACAGGGCAGGCTATCTTGCTGGAGTCACATCTTGAAGCATCACCACAAATAACAAGCATATGGGTATAACTAAGTCCAAGATGTCTAAAAGAACAAACCTTTGCAGTCACCTAGTGGATTAGAGGTGTGTGTGTATGTGTGTGTGTGTGTGTTTCAGGGGGTACCCTGGTTTCCCAGAAATCAGCAGCGTCCTGGACGTCTTGATCTGAGGAAGTCCTGGTTGGGTGAGGCCAGCCACAGAGTATTTCACCGGGCAGGCTCACACCAAATGTTGGATGTAGGAGCAGTTTCTGATGGGCTACCACACAGTTCTGAGTGCTTGAAAGAAAGGAGTCCTGGGCCAGTCAAGAAAGTGTACTTCATATATCTGTGAAGTGGGAGGCTCAGAGCATGGAAAGATGGAGTGCAACATCACTGGAAAAGGCTGGCAGGGTTGAGCCAACATGGAGGGTTGCAGAGAAGGGGCCAGACCCACAGAGATGGCCATGAAGGAGTTAGCCAGAGAGAGTTTGAAGAACAGGGCATTAATTAGCTGTGTGTAATTTTTCAGGAGACAGAATTTGGAGCAAATGTTATATAACTGTCTTGAGAGGCAATAGGCACTGGAATCATACAGACCTTGATTGAGCAAGTTACTTAACCTCCCTAAAACTCCATTTTTTCCCCCACCAGTTGAATGGTAATAATAGAACATATTAATAAGGCTAGTGGATTAAATTCTCTGAATTTAACTTGAGATCACCTGAGGTGCTAGTCTCTGGTCTTGCCTACACGGACTTCAGTTCAGTAGCTCTGGGATGGGAGACAGTCACGGGATTGTTAGGATTAAATGAGACGTCTGTGAAATGTTTGGCACATGCCTGGCCCATGTCAGCTATTAAAATCCATAAATACCATTTCTATTTGCATGGACCCAACAGTGAGGAGCAACTTTCTTTGGGAAACTTAACCTCCTTTGGCATCACTGAAAATCAGATAGAAATAAAAATCACGAGGCCTCATCGTAAGTACAGTCTTTCACCTCTGTTTTGAGATACAAAAAGGAATTTTTTTTCTCTTTCCTTTATTTCTATCACTATAGAAATTTGTAAAAATATATTTACCTATTCCCCATTCTTTGGTAAAATGTTTTAAAATCTTTTTTGAAGTATAGTTGTACAATATAAGTTATAGATGTACAATATAAGTTATAGATGTACAATACAGTGATTCACAATTTTTAAAGGTTATAGTCTACTTATAGTTATTATAAAATATTGGCTATATTCCCCACGTTGTACAATATACCCTTGTAGCTTATTTTGTACCTAATAGTTTGTATCTCTTAATCTCCTACCCTGATATTGCCCCTTCCCCCTTCCCTCTTCCCACCGGTAACCACTAGTTTGTTCACGTTATACTGCATGATATCACTTGTATTTGGAATCTAAAAAGTACAACTAGTGAATATAACAAAAAAGAAGCAGGCTCACAAAAAGGAACTCTTATACTTTTAAGAATACTTTGTAAGTGGACAGATTTCATACTTCCTAGTTGCTCTTACTATCAAGTTACAATGTGCAGCTTATAAAATGGTGTCAATAACACAACAAATCTAAAAATTTCTTGATGAAAAATCTGTGAAGGAGAAGGTGTGAGGTTGTTTAGTGCAACTCACAGCACACTGTAGAGTTATTTTGGGCAATGAAGTAAATAACTGCCTGGAACTGAAGCACGCTGGAAATGAATGTTCAACGGAATTAGCAGGAAAATGTCTTTCCTTGGCAAACTGATGCTTTCAACTATTTACTTCCAGTACAAAAGTGTTTAGTGTTTGTGAAATAGCAACATAGTCAAAACTTTCCTGAAATCATGTTTTTAATGGATACTCTGAGGGTCTACAAACATTCATGGGTTAAACCTGTGATGCCATGCAATAATTGATATAGAAAGTTCCACAACTAAAGAATGTGGGCAATTTCTTGCATTTTGTTTTAATTGAATTCTTCTATATTTAAATGACCAAAATCAGCCCTGGTTTTATTTTCAGCTAAAGGTATCCTTCACAGATGGAAGACTGCCCAGACTGCATGAAATATGACATGACTAGACTCTTGCTTGATATATCCCCAGTGCCCGGCACATAGTAGGTCCTAATTTGTTTTGAATTAATATGGAAGGTCTAACACCCTGAAGAGTTAAAGAAGGCAAAGCAGTTCTATGACAATTTGCCAGACTCCCAGATAACTGTAAATTCAAAACACACATGATAAGCACTGATGAAATCCTGGAACCTCTTGGTAACCAGCTTGTAGAGAATATACTGCCTTCTCCGGAGGGCGAAAGTGCTGGTAAGTCTGACCTTCATTACAGCAATAGACTGGCCCCTGGTGGTGATGAAGTGGATGGAATCACCATTCTGAGACAGAACCACATACGCTGCTACCTCCCATTTCCACGTTTTTCAGACCTCACTACTTGGGGGAGAATGTTAATTTTTATTTTAATCATAGGAAATATTCCCTACCTCAAAGGATAACACACACACCGACTTTTTTTCTTTTAAACCTAAGCCAACTTTTCTGGAATGAATTTATTCCTTGTATCATAAAAAAATTCCTTACAATAAAACTTTTCCAAATCCTGTAGGATCAGCATAGTACTAGACACATTACATAGCCTTCAATAAACGTATGAAATAAAAATTTAAACTTAAAGAAGGGAATAATAATGTAGCAAAGTATCCTCATTAACATAGATTCAGATTTCTTCATTAAAATATTGTTTCAAATTGAGTAAACTTTCAAATGATGCACAAGTGCACATACTTTCATGATCTTTAAATTTAAAAATCTAACTTTTAAATAAAAATCAAGAGTGCCTAGAAAAAAATTTTACTTAGAAATTTACCTTAGAAAAAAATTTTACTTGAAAAAAATTTTTCTGGTAAGACCATAAAATGTGAGTTAGAACTAGGTTTCTGTACTTAACTATCTTTACATGATATTTTCCCCTAAATATACTATGAATAACGTAAAAAGTTACTAAGTATAACCACCCACCTTGTAGACAGTTTACATCATGGAAGGTTTAAATCTGGTTACGTGGCACTATTTCTAGAAAATTTTACTTAGAAATTTACCTTAGAAAAAAATTTTGCTTGAACAAAATTTTCCTGGTAAAAAGAGCCCTGCCTCTACCCGCAAAGGGTCCTTTCTTACACAATGAGAATTTGCTTCTGACCTGTTAACTGTCAATAAAAACTTGAGGTAAAGCTCTCTCAAGTCTAGTGAACACATCTGGCATGGAGTTGAACTTTCAGATAGCCTGTAAAAGATCACACGAAACAGCCACTTAATCCTTAGAAGAATTGTAATTCCATTTTCTTCAGTAAAAATGTTAAAAACAGTAATTGGAGTAAAAATACAGTGTTAATGCCAGTAAGGCACAAATTGCTGCATAAAGGTGAACTGCACTGCCACATTTCAAGCCAAAAATCACTCTTAAATTCTGAGCTGGGTTCCTCTTAATTATAAATTTCAGAGATGAACTTTACAAAATCTAATCTAAGCAGGAGCATCTGATAATTTTCTCTCCCACGTCCATGTAAATTCCAATTCATATTTCTGAGCAGAAAAGCCAAAAACAATTTTATATATTAATCTTATATATAGTATATCTAGTATAGTATATATTGTGTATGTGTGTGTGTATATAGAAATATCTAAGATTTTATTATGTATATATGAATTCTTAAAGCTTTTTGCAATCTACCATAAATCTAAAAAAAAGTATAGCATGGATCAATTATATATGAAGTAAAATTCATACAAGTTTCACTGGTAAACCTGTAACCTAACATGACCACATAATGTATATTTTTCTGCATTTATTTGGCTCTTATCACTGGACTATTTCCTGTGGAGACAATCATCTTTCTGAGTATGTCTGTTTTCTATCCTGAATATCAAGGGCAGAGATTCTCTTTTTATTAGGCTTATTTAGCACCATGAACATTCTGGGACAATAAACTTTGGATACAAACTACTCAGACTATCTGGGTCTTAACTGATTCCTTAAGTCCTAGTGGAGAGGAGGGTAAATCCATGAAGGGAGACCATCATATATACCAAATGACTTGCTGTTGGGTGTTATCCAGAAACCAACCTGTTGGATTTTAAAGATTGGAGATTGACTTTCTCTCTCAGGGAGAAACTGGTTGCCCTATTGAATGCAAAATTTCCCTAAAGCTTCAAACTCCTCTTTGGATTCTGTTTCGGGATTTTATTAACACAAAGAAAACAACCGAATTTATGATTTGGTACAGGGGATATTAGGATAAAATAATAGAGAAGACACAGGAGATCAGTCTTTGGTGGTTTTAATATACAGGCTCTAGCTCTCCAACAAGTCAATTAAGAAAAAAGTAAAAGCACTTAAGATTTCGTTCGCCTTGGAAAGGAAAGGAAAGGCTTAAGTAATGGTAAAGAGGTTTGTAAGTGTGGGATACCAGGCTCATGCCTGTTTATATATGGACACTAGCTACAATTAAGAAAGAAGTTCTGGAACTCTAGAATACATCACTGTAGAACATGCTGTTCTGAATCTGTTTAAATTTGGTTCAGTTTTAAAACTAGTTAAAATGCTCTCTCTTCAGCTGATTTTTTACTAATTTGTTTTCCAACATAAGAGATACAGAGGGGTGAGTTTAAAAATATACTGAACAGGGCTTCCCTGGTGGCGCAGTGGTTGAGAGTCCGCCTGCGGATGCAGGGGACACGGGTTCGTGCCCCGGTCTGGGAGGATCCCACATGCCGCGGAGCGGCTGGGCCCGTGAGTCATGGCCGCTGAGCCTGTGCGTCCGGAGCCTGTGCTCCGCAACGGGAGAGGCCACAACAGCGAGAGGCCCGCATACCGCAAAAAAATAAAATAAAAATAAAATAAAAAAATAAAAATAAAAATATACTGAACAATATTTTATGAGTAGATGTCTACAATATGGCATCAGAACTACCAATGCTGCTTTAAGTACAGCAAAATTCCAAACTCTAAAATTTTCATTTTTCTTCTTGAACAAATTTTGATATGCCTTTGTTCTTTTACAAAACTCTGGTATGCTACATATTAAACAGGTTCCAATCTTGATGAGTATTAAACATTTTATTTAAAGATTTGAAAGTAAAAAAAAAAGGTACACAAATACAGATCACATTATACCAAGGCAGTATTCTACATGACAAAAATCAAAACAAAACAAAATTTTAAAAGTAAATGTACAGGTACTAAACAAGCATAATACCTGATATGCATTTCAGGCTGCATACACATAGAATGATCTGACCACATACATGCTTATACAAAATAAATTTTTTCTTAGAACACCAAAATTCCAACCATTCTGTCAACTGCCTTAGTCCCCTGGTGAGCAATTTGAAACAACTTCTATGTAATACAAAAAGAATTGGCATGGCACATAAGGACTACAAAAATCAGAATACAAGTTAAAACATATTTGTAATTTAATTCTGTATAAAATATACACAGTAAATCTTATTAATTTTTAAAAAAAAATATTTTAAAAAAAGGCCACCCTGAATAATGGTTAAAACCTCATCACAGAAAAATGTTTCATCATTTGTAACATTGATAGAAAACTGATGGATTGTTTTTTAGAAGATATCTAACTTGAAGAAGTCATTTACTCAAAACTTATTTAAAACTGTAGATAAGATAGTAACTGTCCACCCCTTCTCAAAATGTTTTATCATGAATACTCTCTCTAATACGTAACTAAGGACAAACTAAAAGAAAAACTCAAAAAAATGTTTCTCAAAATGAGGTCCAAAGACCCAACGGAATTCTAAGGCAGGCCCAGTAATGTGCATATTAAACACACTTACTACGTGATTATTCCACATTCTAAAACTTGAGAACGAATGCCCTAAGGGAAACAGTACCACTTAAAAGCAAGATGATAAACATATTTCTGATATGTCAAAAATTTCTATAAATTTATGATTTGAAGTGAATATTCTTTTTGTTTTAAAACAAGTTTCAGGTCTTAAGAGAAACATACATACCTCTTAAATAAACATGTAAATTATATAAACATTTCCTTGGAGGTTTTCATTGCTTTCAGACATAGCTATTCAAAGAAAAGAGAGTACATGGCCAGAAACTTTGGAAAAATTACATTTCAAATGAAATGCAGCATCCCCGTGCCCCCCAAAAAGAGAGAATTTATTAAACGCCTACATATTTTAAATCATTCTAAATTTAAGAAGAGATAGCTTTCCTAAAAGTTACATTTTACTAAGATTGGACAATTATAAGTAATTTAAATGATCATAGTTATTTTTTAAGTCCCTTTTCATAAAAAAAATTAAAAATAAACAACAGAAGGATGCTATCATTGGCATCACTTTAAATAATAAATTGTTAAACACTAATATTAATAAAAAATAATCTGAAGAACTCTGCCCCTGAAATGTATTCTACTCTGATTACATGTGTTACCTACTTAACAAAAACTCACTTAAGGAGCTGGAACTGTGATGAGTGTGAGTGTACGTGCATATCCTGAAAATTTATTCATGTTTACTTTATTATTTTTTCTTGAGTTTCATTGAAGACTCCACAAACAGGATCCGAAAGTATGGATAATGTGGTTTGGGGAAGAAACAAGCATGGTTCAGACACTATTTGGAAGATAAATTATTTTCCTGTATACTGAATTATAAGGAAAAAATAGTATACATTCTGTGTCCACTGGATAATGGAATGCTTTTACATTTGGTAGCAAGTGAGTGCTTCCTTATTATTTAAGTCAAATCACAAAAAGCGACTGTGAGATTTACTGTCCAATAAGAAATAAATATTACCATTGCACTTTTCTGTATCTATTTTAAGTTTCTATTTTTTCCTTTTTATATACTGAGAAGTGTTCCATTTAACTGCATCCTGGGTTCTTTGAACTACATTTATTAACACTCCAGTTAAAGTTCCCACTACAGGGACAAGCTCAGACACTAACCCCTTAACATACTAAAGAAATCACTTGAATCAGTTTTTCAAAAACAGCTAATGATTTGGAATCTGATTCTTAATAAAATGTGCCTATTTTCTTCCTCAAGGAGAATCTGTATTCCCTCATTCTAAGCAAGCAACATCTTTTATTACCAATTTATAATTGTTGCCTTAAAAATCAATAATTTAATTTGCTAAGGCAATGATAAAATTTACAGCTGAATTTTTAAACACACAGAACTCAGAAAGTAGTAGGTAATACAAGTGGTATTTTGCGTTACTCTTTTATTCCAAAATTAAACACTTAAATGACTTCATGAGTATGACAAAAATCAGGGGAGGCTTATGATGTAATCCCACCATGTGCCTTAATGCAACAGATACTCTTTTTAGTCAGTACTTCCTTTAAACGAAATAGACAACTTTGTTATTCATCAGTAGGTTGCTGGATTACCAGTGTAACTAAATTTTGACATGATTGTCTGCAAACTAGTTTCATTTTTTTTCCATAGTTAAACTTAGATGTAATAATTGACTCTTACAGCCAACAACAGAATATACTGAGTGCTTTTTTGCAGGTGAAAAATATAAAATGGTTCTTTGTATCCAGGCTGGTAAAAAGTTTATCCATGCACTAAATGGCAACACAAGCAAAATGCATAGTTGAGAAAGGAGAATCAGACACATTCTTCTGCAGACATCAAAAGAGGATTAATGTACTCAAAACCTTCAAATTCAGACTGATCGATCTTCCTCACAATGTCACTGTTGAAAGAAAAATAATTTTCATCATCAAGATTTCTTTGATTTTTTACTTAAATGGAAAAATAAGATTAAAAAATTAAAAATAAGGCTAATTTATATAAGATATGGGGGGAAAATCTACAAGTTTTTAGATTAACCCCAAAACATTTTCTAGAAGAATCAGGAATGTTGAAAATCAAAAAAGACTAATAATCCCACGAGCAAGTTTAGAACCAAAAAGTAGTCCAAAACTGAAGACTGGGAATAAACAAGGTACAAATTGTCATAATCCTGGGTAATCTTAACTTTTGACCTGAACGACATTCATAATTTAACATCCATGTCTGTATTAGTATGCAATTTAGTAGTCACCCCAACAGCCAGATGGAAGATGGTGAAGAGAAGCCCAGAAGAAGTTAACCAAAATGAAAAGACAACAGGAAGAAGAACACTGAAAGACCTGGAGTGAGGAAGGGTCACCACAGGGAGACAGTGGGTCACAGGGAGCAGAGAGGCTGGCATTCTGCTACATTGGGCTCCTAGTTTAATTCACAAGAGTATTTCCATCAAATATTTTACTACTTAAATGTTCGTACCGGGGCTTCCCTGGTGGCGCAGTGGTTGAGAGTCTGCCTGCCAAGGCAGGGGACACGGGTTCTAGCCCTGGTCTGGGAGGATCCCACATGCCGCAGAGCGGCTGGGCCCGTGAGCCACAACTACTGAGCCTGCGCGTCTGGAGCCTGTGCTCCGCAACAAGAGAGGCCGCGATAGTGAGAGGCCCGCGCACCGCGATGAACAGTGGCCCCCGCCTGCCGCAACTAGAGAAAGCCCTCGCACAGAAACGAAGACCCAACACAGCAAAAATAAATAAATAAAATGACGGAGGAATTATGTTTAAAAGAAAAAACAAATGTTCGTACCATACTGCAGAGCACCACGTTACACACAGACATAGTCTCTTCCTTCAAGAAGAGAAGGAAGATAGGTACTTCACATAACAGAGAGCAGTACCTGCTAAGTTTCCTACACGACAAGCTAAGTTGTACTCTAACCACAGTTCTAAAGAAAAAGGTGACTTCTACTTGGAGAAATCAAGAAAGGCAGCATCATTCCACAAACACTTACTGAATGGAATTATGAAAGATTATGTTAGGTCTGGGGAATGCCAATAATTTATTAGAGTTAGAGCACAGGAATAGAAGGGTGTTAAGTGGCAGAGGACGTTGGAAGGAAGGTAATGGCTAGCTCAAAGACGCCAGTGATGTTTACACTACGTAGGTCCACCTTGATCCATCAAAGGTCTGGTTACATCCGAGGTAGCTCTGAAAGATGGGGAAGATTTCAATAGGTGAAAAGGAAGGAGGAATAGAGAGGAAATGTTAACAGCATGCTATCAGGGAATGGTGAGTAACTGAGCCTGATGAGAACGCAGTGTTTGTGTTAGAGTATAGTGAGAGATATGGCTAGAAAGTCAGGCTGAAGTAAATGGTGGGAGGCCTTAGTTACTAACCAAGGGGATAGACTTTTTCTGCTAGGCAATGTAGCAGTTACTGAAGGTTTCTGATGAAAGGAGTTAAAGAACTGGAGTGGTACTTCCTGAGTGTACCGAATAGGCTGCAAAGTAAAGAAGGAGTCAGTTAGGATGGCATGATATTCTATGTATGATCTGAGAGACCTGAGCTGGGCTTATGGCAGTGGGAATGGAAACGACACAAGTGATGAAGTAAAGCAAAAAGAGACGAGGACTTGGCTGCTGAAGGTATTATATAGTTTGGTAAGGAAAAGTTAGAGTCAACAACCACTGACTCAGCACTTGAATCCAAATGCAGGACTGCACGGTGGTACAACAAGCAGAAAAGGGTAAATAAAAACAAGGACCCGAGTGAGAACAATTTAGACTTCACATGTTTGAGGTGCATATCTGACAAACTAGAAGAGATGTTTAAACTAGTAGAGGGAAATGCAGCTCAGGAGAGATATCAGGGCAGGGGCTAGGAGCTTTAGAAACCACCGCTCATTTACTCTTCACAGCACCTTGGGAGGTAGGCAATACGAGAAGACACAGGCTCAGAGAAGTTATGCAATTCACACCCAGGGTACCCAGCTGGTAAGAGGTGGCGTCGGGATTCAAATTCCTATCTTTTGGTTAAATCCAGTGCTCTTTCTAATACACAATGCTGCAAGAAATAATGATTTGGGTACACCTCTCCCTCCTCTAGTAGCCAGTAAGCTTTCTGAGAGACTGGCCTATGCCTTGATCATCTTTGAATGTGCAGTACTTAGCATAGTGCCTTTTGCTCAAGAATTGTTTGCCAATTTAGCTGGGAGTCATTTAATAGCTGGTATCCATGCTACGGGGGTGGCTGAAATCTCCAAGGTACAAACTGCATATAGCAAAGAGAAGGCAGTCATGAACAGAACCACGGAGCATCCTAATCTCAAGGGGACAGGGAAAATAAGATGACAAGTGGTTAAAGAGATGACGCAGAAAGAGGGTAGGCAGTGCCAACTAAAGCAGGCCATGAGTGCCAGACGCTTTACTGACATCAGAGGAGATGGGGGCAGATCAAAAAATGCTTTAGGGCTTCCCTGGTGGCGCAGTGGTTGAGGATCCGCCTGCCAATGCAGGGACACGGGTTCGGGCCCTGGTCTAGGAAGATCCCACATGCCGCAGAGCAACTAAGCCTGTGAGCCACAACTACTGAGCCTGCGTGTCTGGACCCTGTGCTCCGCAACGAAAGGCCACGACAGTGAGAGGCCCGCGCACCGCGATGAAGAGTGGCCCCCGCTTGCCACAACTAGAGAAAGCCCTCGCACAGAAACGAAGACCCAACACAGCCAAAAATAAATAAATAAATAAATAAAAATTTAAAAAACTAAAAAAATGCTTTAAAATTTAGAAATTAAGAAGTCAATTCAACCTTCAACAGGTGAAAAAGCAGGTTAAATTGTAAGAGGTTAAAGTGTTGGCAGCAAGAAAGTGTAAGATAATCAATGTTGACTACTCTGAAGGAATCTAATAGAGATTGTGCTTATTTATTTTTCTTTTACCATAAGCATCTATTAACTATTTTTGAAAAAGCTCGAAGACGAAAGGAAAATGAGAAAAAAATGTGGTGGTTCAAAGAAGTGGAGGGCTTCCCTGGTGGCGCAGTGGTTGAGGATCCGCCTGCCAATGCAGGGACACGGGTTCGGGCCCTGGTCTAGGAAGATCCCACATGCCGCAGAGCAACTAAGCCTGTGAGCCACAACTACTGAGCCTGCGTGTCTGGACCCTGTGCTCCGCAACGAAAGGCCACGACAGTGAGAGGCCCGCGCACCGCGATGAAGAGTGGCCCCCGCTTGCCACAACTAGAGAAAGCCCTCGCACAGAAACGAAGACCCAACACAGCCAAAAATAAATAAATAAATAAATAAAAATTTAAAAAACTAAAAAAATGCTTTAAAATTTAGAAATTAAGAAGTCAATTCAACCTTCAACAGGTGAAAAAGCAGGTTAAATTGTAAGAGGTTAAAGTGTTGGCAGCAAGAAAGTGTAAGATAATCAATGTTGACTACTCTGAAGGAATCTAATAGAGATTGTGCTTATTTATTTTTCTTTTACCATAAGCATCTATTAACTATTTTTGAAAAAGCTCGAAGACGAAAGGAAAATGAGAAAAAAATGTGGTGGTTCAAAGAAGTGGAGGGCTTCCCTGGTGGCGCAGTGGTTGAGAGTCCGCCTGCCGATGCGGGGGACACGGGTTCGTGCCCCGGTCCGGGAAGATCCCACGTGCCGCGGAGCGGCTGGGCCCGTGAGCCATGGCTGCTGAGCCTGCGCATCTGAAGCCTGTGCTCCGCAACAGGAGAGGCCACAACAGTGAGAGGCCCGTGTACCGCAAAAAAAAAAAAAAAAAAAAAAAAGCAGAAAAGAAGTGGAAAAAATTAGGATATTTGAACATGTTTATAAGTAGAGGGAAAGCAGCTGGTAAAGAGAAGTAAAGGAAGGTAGAGTAGTGGAGATAACTGACAAAAATGAACCCTGGAGGAAAAGGGGAGAGTACCCCTTGCCTTCCAAGAACTGGGAAGAAGCAAAAGTTTGGGAAGAGTTAGAGAGCAATTCTGAGATGCAAGGTGGTCTGGTGACAGCTGGAAAGGGAGTAAGCTCACAGCAGAGAGGTCTCAATCCTGGCAGTCAACTCAAGGCAAGGTTAATCCATTTAGAGTGATGAAGGCAGGGGTAGGATTGAAGGCTTCTAAAATGTAGAGATAGTTTAGAACAGCTGCAGTGAGGAACGTGACAAGAACTAAAAAGATGTAAAAGTAAAATGACTGCCAAGCCGAAAGGGCTTTATGAGATGAGAGAATGAATCTGTAATGACAGGTGAAGGATCAAATATCCCCAAGTTATTCTAAACTTTAAAAGATACAGCATAAACACAAAAAGTATGTCAGATCACTGCTGCCTGGACTTGATATGTTGATGTAATCTTTTTAAAAAGTAATTTGGCAATACATATCAAGAGCTTTAAAAATTTCGCACCCTCTGACCTAATTCCCTGTCTAGGAATCTATCTTAAGGTAATACTCAGGAACTCAGACAAAGATGGTCATCATCAAAATGGGAAACAGCGCAGTGGAGTGGAAAGAGCACTGGCCTTAGTCAGACTTGGGTTTGAATCCTGGCTCTGCCACCTCATAGCTGCATAACTTTGCTTAACCTCTCTGAGCCTTGGTTTCCTCATCTGTAGAACGAAGATGAAAACCACTAGGTTTACAAGGTTGTTGTGAGAATTAGAGATAATACACATAAAGCAAAGAAGAAAATGACAATTACTGTTTTAATAATTGTATAATTCAAACATCCCATAACTGAATGTTAGATAAAATACAGCATAGAGGCTTCCCTGGTGGCACAGTGGTTGAGGGTCTGCCTGCCGATGCAGGGGACACAGGTTCGTGCCCCGGTCTGGGAAGATCCCACATGCCGCGGAGCGGCTGGGCCCGTGAGCCATGGCCACTGAGCCTGCGAGTCCGGAGCCTGTGCTCCGCAACCGGAGAGGCCCAGGTACCGCAAAAAAAAAAACCAACAAAAAACCCCCAGCATAATCGGATAATGAAACACTGTGTAGCCATTAAAAATGGGACTTTCAAAGAACTTTAAAAATATTTCAGTCTATAGAATTACTTACTCATCATCTGGAGTGAGTTGGACAGGTTCATTAGTAAACTGAGAATCAAAGTTGTCCAAACCAAATTCCCCAGAAATATTTGGTTTAAAGGGAGGTACCACCTGCTTTTGCTCCATCTAGAAAAGACATAGTGGATGACAGCTCAAGCCTGCATTCTTAGAAATATTCCACCTCTACATTTCTCCTCTGTCCTCAGATATTTCCCAGTCTTATTAAAATGAGTTCCTAGGCATTGTTCTACAATATTCACAATGATGGAAATAATCTGCAAATCTGAACACTGATGCAGGCCTCAATAATATTACAACCTGCTCCATTAAATTAATGTTCTAAACTTTTACTGTTTCAAAAGCTTTTTTAAAAGCACTGAAGAGAGTGGTTTTAAATTATTTAAGCTGTGATATACTAGTTTTTCAATATTCTTTTAAGTTAATAAATTTTGGCCCAAGAAAATAATGAAACCTAATATATAAAACAGTCCACAATTTACATACCATATCCCAATCAACATTTCGGAAGAATGGGTGTCCCTGAATATCAGCAAATCCTGTTTGAGGATGACAACCCAATCGTTCCTTTGGGTCCTATGGTGGAAAGAAATGTTTCAAGAACTGGGTGAATATCCTGCTTTAGAATAAATCATCTTTGTGACCTGTGTTTTGTGTCTATTATATGATACCTTTATGTGTGAACTCAGAATGGTCTACCTTTCTTTTCTAGAAAGTGCAACACTAGATACTCAAATGAGTATCTAAAGCTTGTGACAAGTAAGATTTCCTCATGGCTCTCTCTCCAGCTATCCTTGTAATTCAAGTGGAGAGATGTCGCCACACCTTGCTAAAGAAAAATGGGAGGAAAAAGAGCAGCAGAATCAACTAGGCAGCATCCAGCTCTTTCTTTGACATGGGTTAGAGCGATAGTCAAAATATACAAACCCCCAAATTTTACAAGTTTGTTTTTTAGCTCAATTTAAAAGTCCTATGCCCAATTACAACAACCATAATCTGTGTATAGCGCAACGATACAACCATTATCTGAATCACTGGACTGAGAAGGGGCCTGCAACTTATAAAATTATCATGAATGAGAACATGTTCCCATTTTTCTTTGCAGTAAAAGGCATTTTGTTTTGCATACTGACACTTCTCACCTTCACTTTTCACTGTGTTAAAGCTTAGGTTTCCAGTTTAAATCTTTCCTCACATAAAATACTCGTTTAAAACAAGCTTGAATTTCTTATTTTATTAAAATTCATCATTATCTTATCTATTTATCTTAGAAAATAAATGCAGGGATTCCCTGGTGGCGCAGTGGTTACGAATCCGCCTGCCAATGCAGGGGACAGTGGTTTAAGCCCTGGTCCGGGAAGATTCCACATGCCGCAGAGCAACTAAGCCCGTGTGCCACAACTACTGAGCCCGTGCTCTAGAGCCCGTGTGCCACAACTACTGAGCCCGCATGCCACAACTACTGAAGCCTGCACACCTAGAGCCTGTGCTCTGCAACAAGAGAAGCCACTGCAATGAGAAGCCCACACACTGCAACGAAGAGTAGCCCCCGTTCGCTGCAACCAGGGAAAGCCCACACAGCCAAAAATTTAAAAATAAATAAAATTTGTTAAAAAAAAGAAGTAGATTGGTGTTAGAGAGAGGGCTCTTTAAATAAACAAACAAACAAACAAATAAATAAATAAATGCACATCAGCCTACTTTCTAACCTACCATTTATTTAAAATAAGATTTTAACATAAGAATTGGAAAATTGGTTGGTGTGGAAAAAACCTACACATTTGGTGTTAGAAGTGTTATGAGTAAAGATAGTTCAGAATCATAATCTTAGATAGATCCTAAAACTCTTCTAGCCTACCAACTGCAACAAACAACAGAATTTTCAGATGTTCAGATTTTTTAAAGCGCCAGTGATAGCATTTCATTTCTTCTGAATATTATCTAATTATAGGGTTGTGATAATGAGAATTTGTAGGGAACACTACTGCACTAAGTGCTCAATAAGTTAAGACATTCTATGAATAATTATCTAAAGAAAACTGAAAAACAGAGCTGAAAGTACAATTGAGGCTATCCCCAGAGATGCAATTTTTCCCTGAGTACATGGTATTTTTCACTTACATTAAAAACACCATATGTAATATAAAGCTGGGGGTAAATTATATTGGCAAAATGGAAAGAACACCTCATCTCGGGATCTAATTCTGTCAACCTACTCTTTGCTGAAGAGACAAGTTCCAGATCTAACTGAAAAATTACATACTCTGATGTTTTGGAATTTTACATTGCCTGAACCTCTCCTTACCAGCTTCATTTGTATAGAGATAAATCACTAAAGATTTTATACACAATTTATACCTTGTTGAGGAAGCTCTTCAGGACACTTGCAGCTTTTACAGACAAAGAACGTGGTATGCGAATTTGTTTTTCCAAAATAACTAGAAAGATAAAATTTACGGCATTATATTTACCTTTTACAGGGCTTTAATCTTTATATTTTTATTATGAGGTATTTAAGGCATTCTAGCAGAAAAAACCAAAGACATTACATACACTACCTAAGCGTCTTGTGTACTTTCCCAGTCCCATTCCTCTCCTTCCTTCTCAGAGACAGCCTCTATCTACTCTGAACAGTTTTTATTATTATATGCATATGTTTTATTCTTTGACTACCTTACCTTAGTTTCCTCATCTGTAAAATTGGAATAAAAATAATACTTGATTCATTGGGGTGTTATGAGGTTTAAATGAGTTAGTATCTGTAAAATGTGTGGCACATTACTATATTCAACTTTATTAGACGTTGCCAAATTATTCTCCAAAGCTGTTGTATCCATTTTCACTCCTGCCACCAGAGTTCCAGTTGCTCCATATCCTCACCAGCACTAGTATTATCAGACTTTAAAGTTTTTGCCAAATGTGTAGGTATAAAATGGCAGCTCATTAATGTTTTAATGTGCACACCCCTAATTAGTAGTGAGGTTGAACGTCTTTCCATATATTCCACAGCCAGCTGTATTTCCTATTACATGAAATATCCATTCATTTCCTGTGATGGCCTTAATTATGAAATGTAGAATTTTATGGCAGTCTTCGCACTTCTTTGGACTGTGTGTTGGTAGGGGAGGGGTCCTTGTGCTTGTCTGCTTGTTTCCGTTCTGTTCAATTCTTTGTATTTCCAATTGTGCGGCTTTTTTCTTCACCTTTTGATCCCTCTTATCTTCTTGGTACTCTGCTTTTTCCCCATATTGCTGTTGGACTTATGCATTCAGCCTCGTGGTCCAGGTGAAAAGACTGTCCTCTCCAGCTACACAATTCTTTCCTCCAATCTCTGTCACGTACAGTCTGAAGGAAACTCTTTGTTATGTTTTTGAGTATGAGAAGGTAACTGGCAAATGTGAACAGACTAAGAGGTAGGAAGGATAGATGAAAACAACAAAAACAACAAAAACAAACTCAAAGCCTCACGTGTTAAGGACTATATTGTCCACATTATTCTCCTCTTTCTTACTCAAAGTAATAACTTGAGCCATCCTCATTCATGCTCTAGAATAGATTATTCACAGTGAATCTCTGTAAAACACTGCAAATTACCTTGAAAAAGATAATCCTCTGTGTTTTGATCAGGGTTATCCGAGCTCCCAACAATATCAAATGGAGACCTTCCTGCCATCATCTCAAACATTAGTACTCCAAGAGCCCACCAGTCGACGCTGAAACCTTCAAAAAGAAATTTTAAAGCAACAAATTATCCATTCTGCATTCTAAAAAGTCAGTAATTTGAGATTCATTTTATTACATAATAAAAAAATAAACATAATGAAAAAGTAAACTTGAAATGCATTACAACTATCATGGTAGGCATCGAGGATTATAGGAATATTTCACTTATCAAAAAGGGGAGGTACCTAAAAGATAACTTTAAAAATAAAATATGGAAAATGGAACATAAGTTTTGCTTCCCAAATATGCCTGTAATTTCAGACTCATAGCCTGTATCTAATATTTTGTTTTGAGGATATAATGAAATTGTATTTGAGAATAACCTTCCTTGATCTGAAACGTGATCTTCTGCTAGCTGACTAAAGATCCCTGAAGGACTTTGGAACTGGATTATGAGCAGCTATCATAAATACCCATCCTCCTTTACAACTGCTGGAATCAAAGGGCCAGAATCCAAAGGGTCAAATGTTTTCTTGAGATAAACATATCCTCTGGTTCCTGAAAAGCAGACAATCTTTCCTCCATCTTTCAGATTCCTGGGGGAAATACTCCAGGAAATCTGAACAATCTTCCAGAGGTTTATGACTCTGGAGTCACATGGCTGATTAAATCCCAACTCTGCCACTTTCTAGCTACATGACCTTGGGCAAGTTATTTAACCTTTCTGTATATCAGTTTCCTTGTTTGTAAAATGTGAATTAACAGTGCTTACCTCATAGGATTATTAAGAGGATTAACTTAGTTAACATATGCAAACTGCTTAGAATAGTGCCTAGTACTCTTAAGTGCTTGCTACTAATAAAATATTATTTAAATTTGCACCCCCAAATACTGCCAAGGTCCCACCGTCTCTGATTTCAGAATCTGGGTGTTTTATGTAGGTTTTAAGAAGATCAAGGAAGTTTATGTTAATAAGCTCAGTATTGAAATACTATAGTGTACTATAATGCAATTGGTACCACATTTAACCACCCTTCTAGCACATAGCCAAAATACCACCAATTTATTACCATAATCTTCTCCTCTTAAAATTTCAGGAGCAATGTAATTAGGAGTACCACAGAAAGTGCTGGTTGTATCTCCTGGCCGTAATCCTTCCTTTTATTAAAAAAAAAAAAGAAAAAAAATAATAAGATGCAAAATCTGTTTTAAATTCACCTCTTTTATTTCATCTATCACATAAGGTCAGCATCTATAGGTAATAATATATTGAGCTTAAATAAAATATCACTAGCACAGTTGCCTTTATTATTAAAATCATGGGTTTTTACTAAATACCTTAAAAAAAACCTGTCCTCACTAGATGTAGGTAAAGAGTCAGTTCAATTAAGATAAAAATTGCACTTAAAATAATTTATACTCAAGTAAAATTGTAATAGAAAAACTTAAATTACATGAGTAAAAGGAATCATATTTTATGAAGAAAAGAAGCTCTTTAAATCCCACCTCCTAACACAACCACTGCTGGCATTATGATGTTTCCCTTCTGGTCATTTCTCCTAAGGCACACGTTTTTTGGTTTTGTATTTTAATAGCTACAGGATGGAGGAAATTAAGGTAAAACACACTAATATGTATAAATAGAGAAACTACAAAATAACAAATGGAAAAATCACCAAGAAGTTAAAACAAACTTGTATGTAGCTAACAACACAGCCTCAAAATACAACTAGTAAAAATGGACAAAATTATTAAGAGTATTTCACAATCCCTGCTATTGTCTGAATGTTTACGTGCCCCCAATATTCTTATGCTGAAGCCCTAATGTGATAGCATTGGGAGGGGGGGCCTTTGGGGAGGTAATTAGATCATGAGGTTTGAGCCCCATGATGGGATTCATGTTCTTATAAGAAGAGAAAGAGAGCTAGCCCCTTTCTCTCTCCCCACCATTTGAGGATACAATGGGAAGACAGCCATCTGCAAACCACGAAGAATGCCTTTACTCTTCTGCAAACCAGGGGGGGTGCCTTCAGACACCAAATCTGCCAGCACCTTCATCTTGGACTTCCCAGACTCCAGAACCATGAGAAATAAGTGTTTGTTGCTTAAGCCACCTAATCTGTAGTACCTTGTTATAGCAGCCTGGACTGATAGTACAATCCCCAATCATGACAGGTAATTTTAACACATCTATATAAAAAAATGGAAGGTCATACCAACAAAAAAATTAGTAAGCAGAGAAAGATTTGGACAAAAGCTAGAGTTAAAAATATGTATAGTTTACATACATATAGAATATATATATATCTATGTGTATGTGTGGAGAAACGGAAAAGGAGGGAGAGACTCCTTGAATGCAAAATAGAGATTACATACCCTTTTTAAAGTACTTTTGGGATACTGACCAAATACTAAGGCATAAAAGAAACCTCAATATATTTCAAAGGACTAATATCATTCAGATCATTCTTGGGCCACAGGCAAATAAGAAAGAGCCAAAACAATCTTGAGAAAGAAAAGAGTTGGAGGAATCAAGCTCTCTGACTTCAGACTATACTACAAAGCTACAGTAATGAAAACAGTGTGGTACTGGCACAAAAACAGACACATAGGTCAATGGAACAGAAATAGAGAGTCCATAAATAAGCCCATTCACTTGTCGTTAATTGGTCTATGACAAAGGAAGCAAAAGTATACAATGGAGAAAAGACAGTCTCTTCAATTAGTGGTGCTGGAAAAACAGGACATCCACATGTAAAAGAATGAAATTAGAATATTTTCGCACACCATATACAAAAGTAAACTCAAAATGGATCGAAGACCTAAATATAAGACCAGAAACCACAAAACTCCTAAAAGAAAACATAGGCAGAATACTCTTTGACATATACTGTACCAATATATATATTTTTTGATCTATCTTCTAAGGCAAAGGAAACAAAAGCCAAAATAAACAAATGAGACCTAATTAAACTTAAAAGTTTTTGCACAGCAAAGGAAACCACTGACAAAATACTACTGGAATACTACTCAGCCACAAAAACGAATGAGATTTTGCCATTAACAACAACATATATAGACTTGGAGGGTTATTATGCTATTGAAATAAGTCAGACAGAGAAAGACAGATACTGTATGCTATCACTTATATGTGGAATTTAAAAAATAAAACAAACAAATGAATATAGTAACAACAACAAAAACAGACTCACAGATATAGAGAATAAACTAGTGGCTACCAGTGGGGAGAGGGAGAGGGAGAGGGAGAAGGAAGGCACAAAATAGAGGTAGGAGATTGAGGCACAAACTACTATGTATAAAATAAATAAGCTACAAGGGTATATTGTACAGCACAGGGAATATAGTCCAATTTTATAATAACTATAAATGGACTACAATCTTTAAAAAACGTAAATCACTATGTTGTACATCTGAAACTTACATAATACTATAAATCAATCATACCTCAATTAAAACTAAAAATAATAAAGAGATAGTCTAAATACAAGCTGAATAATATTAAATATACAATTAAGCATCTGCTTTTTTTACTTTATAGCTATGTAATTTCCTACGTAATTACAGACTTCCTATTATTAATAACTACAAATCCAACTCAACATATGTACCTAGAATCTAACCATTTCCCTATTGTTAAATTACATGGCACAAAATTCCAAACAAAAAGGTTGGGGGGGAAGATATACACTAAAAATCAAGCCTTCCTCCCATTCTTGTCCCTGACGCATCCAGTTCCAGCTCCCTAGGGACAACCACTGTCATGAGGTTCTTATGTGTTCCTACAGAGATATTCTGGGCGTGATGTATGTATTTGTCTTCAAATTTTACACTATTATATATAACACTAACACAAACATCTAGAAGAAATACTTAGTAATATATGTTGTGACTCCAAGGACTTTTTTAAAGATCTCTAACAGGGATATATATGTTATTTTTGTATACAGGCATACATGGAGATACTGCAGTTTGCTTTCAGACCCCCATTTATGACATCACAATAAATTGAGTCACGTGAATATTTTTGGTTTCCCAGTGCATATAAAAATTATGTTTACACTACACTGTAATCTATTAAGTGTGCAAAAGCATTATGTCTAAAAAACAAAGTGAATACCTTAAATAAAAAATACTTTAAACACAACATTGTAAATCAACTATATTTCAATAAAAGTTAAAAAAAAAAACTTTATTGCTAAAAAGTGCTAACAAGGACTTCCCCTGGTGGTCCAGTAGTTAAGAATCTGCCTTCCAACGCAGGGGATGCGGGTTCGATCCCTGGTTGGGGAACTAAGATCCCACATGCTGCAGCGCAACTAAGCCTGCACGCTGCAACTACTGAGCCCGCATGCTCTGGAGCCCATGCGCCACAACTAGAGAGAAGCCTGCGCACTGCAGCAAAAGATTCTGTGTGCTGCAACTAAGATCCAATGCAGCCAAAAATAAATAAATAATAAATAAATAAATATTTTTAAAAAATGCTAACCATCATCTGACAACACAGGGTTGCCACAAAACATCAACTTGTAGAAAACGCAATTATCTGTGAAGCACAGTAAAACGAGGTATGCCTGTACAAGAAATAGGAATGTGATTTAAGTTGTTTTGTATAATGGGCAATGGCTCGACATACAGTCTTATGGTGAGTGACATGCACTTTCAGGGTAAGACTCAGAGGCAAGGGATGCAGTCTGTTAACTTGTAAAAGAACTATACTAAATCATTCACCTTTTGACTGGATATCTGAACATAGGCCCATCAGCTAAATTATTTACAGCATAACATAGATATTATTATAACACACTCTGCTGATAAAAAATAGTTAAAGGCACATCAATTCACAAAATAGCTGGTTTTTCAGTCAATTAAAAAAATCAATGTTCATAAAATATTCCAAACATAACTCTGAAGATGTTAATTGCAGTTTTCATATGCCTCCAGTCATCACTATTCTCTGCATTCTTTTTAAACTTTTTTAATACATTTTTTAAAGTCTTTATTGAATTTGTTACAATATTGCTTCTGTTTTATGTTTTGGTATTTTGGCCACAAGGCATGTGGGATCTTAGCTCCCCGATCAGGGATCAAACCTGCACCCCCTGCATTGGAAAGTGAAGTCTTTTTTTTTTTTTTTTTTTTTTTGTGGTACGTGGGCCTCTCACTGTTGTGGCCTCTCCCGTTGCGGACCGCAGGCTCTGCACACGCAGGCTCAGCGGCCATGGCTCACGGGCCCAGCCGCTCCGCAGCATGTGGGATCTTCCCAGACCGGGACACGAACCCGTGTCCCCTGCATCGGCAGGCGAACTCTCAACCACTGCGCCACCAGGGAAGCCCCTGGAAAGTGAAGTCTTAACCACTGGAATGCCAGGGAAATCCCCCCCCCTTTTTAAAAAATATTTATTTATTTAGGCGACGCAGGATCTTCATTGCCGAGTACGTGATCTTTAGTTGTGGCATGCGGGATCTAGTTCCCTGACCAGGGATCAAACCCGGATGCCCTCCACTGGGAGAGTGGAGTCTTAACCGCTGGACCACCAGGGAAGTCCCTGCATTCTTTATATAAAAGTATCTAGTGAGAAACTACAGAAATTAAATTAATTAAACTAAAGAAAGTATTTCTGGAGAAATTATGAAAAAAATTTTAAATGATTTAGATTTACCAAAGAATAATTATAAGGAAAAGAAATTTATCCAATATATGCCCAGGGTCAGACATTAGGTAAGTTTAAATACTGATGTTAAGTCATAAGATAAGAACATTCAAATTTCCAGGGGATTTATTTCCCATAAGGTTTAACATCGGGCGTAAATATGTTAGTTGGAAAAGAGACAAAGTACTGTTGGTTAAGTCTCTGAACACAAGTTCCAATCCTGGTGTCATTTGCTACTAATAACACCAAATAGCTCCTGGAGAAGGAGGCAGAAAAGGAGGTAAGCAAGACAACCAATTTAAAGAACTACTGAATAAAACCTCTCAGATTTATCAAAGATCGTGATTAACTTGATTGAGGACCTCTGGAAAGAATGGGAATATATAACAAACCACTATTATTTTTCATTGAGTAATAAAAAGATCAAGTGATTTTTCTCTAATAATATCTTCCAGGCAAAACAGGATGCCCAAATTTCTTTGAATAAAAAGAACCAGGCTCTGGAGGCACTTCCCTCAGGTGAATGGGGAAAGGCAATTAACACATTCACATGCTTGTTGCCAAATTCACTGTCTGAAGATAATTCGGTCCCAGCTATTTTGACAAGGAGAGTAGCCCCCTACACATTTCCTGGAAAAAGATTGGACCCGTAAATGAAACATTGTTACAAAAAGAATAAAACACCAAGAAATAAAGGACATGTCCTGAGAGTAACTAAAATTCTTGTTTTGCTTTACTGAATTTTATGTCAGATATTTAAATTTAAATATATAAAAAATGTTAGATTTCCTAAGAAAATCTTGAGTGCATCATTAAGAGTCACAATTAAATGGCAAAAACTGGAAGGTGATATGCAAGCAGTTGTTTTAAAGTTGTGGGTTTGTAGACAGTTTTTACCTCCAAATTTTCTTCAATAGTGTCACAACTTTGAAGACAAAAAATTACAGACAATAAAAAGAACTTGACTCTAATAGCACATATAACACTCACAGAAAATATGGAATTTTGTAAATGGCTAGGAAATCAGTACATTTGTCTTTGTTTAGGATACTTTTTGGAATTCTAGCACAAAGTAGCACTTATTTCCCCATCATTAAATACAAAGTTATTTGACTGAAACAATTTCCTGAGCTGCTGAGATCTTCTGAACAACTAGAAATTTCCCCTCACCTTACACATGCCATAGTCAGTGAGTTTAATGTGTCCTTCAGAGTCCAGCAACACGTTGTCCAATTTCAAATCTCTATAAATTATACCCCGTTCATGAAGATAATTTAATGCTAGACTGATTTCTGCGGAGTAAAATCTAAAATAAAACGAAAAATTATTCATTTGATTCAAATTTTTAAATTGTGGTAAGTGCCTACAGAAAGGTATTTAAATCCTACTCCCATCTGCAAACCAGAACATCAAAATCATGTCAAAAGATTTTTTTCTCTCAATGTTTTTAGGAACAATACCAAAACACAAATTGAAGTGCCACTTTAAGATAGCTGAGCCCTAAACACAATTATAAAGTTCCAGTCTAAATTAAACCCATACTTTTCATAAGGTTTAATTTGAAAGTCTCAAGCAGGGATTCTTAATCTGGGCCCTTGGATGGACTTCAGAAAGTCCACACTCCTACAACTGGACGCCAAGTTGTATGTACACAGACACCTTCTACAGAGTTTCCATAGCTTTCATCACTTCTCTAAGGGATCAGTGACCTCCCGAAATGCTAAGAACCACTGATTGGTCTAAAATAGAAAGAATACCAAAAGCTGACCACTCAAACCATAAAATCCATACCAAAATTCTAGAAAAGGAATTAAAAGAAATTATTTTACAACAGAAAGAACTTTTCAAAACTGCCACCAACTCATTGGCGGTAAGCAGAATTTTTGACCTGAATAATGAAAATGAAACACCCTAGCTGGTTTCTGGCTGCTTTGGTGAATGTTATCATGATCATGTTTGGAGGTACATAATACACACCTTCCAGCTACTTAATTCTAAGAATAGGGAACTTGAGCTCTTATCCTATACTCTGGTTCTTAGAAAAGCAAAGATGATATAAAACCAGAACGGGCACTGTAATACAATAAAAATAAGACTATTTTCCCCAAGTCCAGCTGAACAAACAAGGAACAAATACCGGCTATATTCACAATTCAAAATATCATCTGTGGCTTTGCCATGAAGGGTGACCATTTGCTAAAGCCTAAATAAATAATGAACATACAGTAAATTAAACAACAACAACAACAGCAGTTTGGCCCTGAGAAAAATTAATACACTTTATACCGTCTTATAAAATTGAAAGCTATTATCTCTTTTGACAAGAAATATCAATGAATAGCAAGATTTCCACTAAATAAGTTATTTTTTAAAATAAATCTCTAGCCTTTGTTACATACATATACAAACTCACATGCTTCATTTTGGCATTACTCTTGTGAAGTGCAAAAGGGTAGAATTACTGCTAATTATGAGTAAAAAACAAAACAAAACATGGCACTCATGGATTAAACTTCTTATCCAAGGCCATGATCCTTCCCCACCTAAGTCCTCCAACAACTTACAATCCTGTATAAGAGTATCAAATTAAGGGCACTAAACAAATAAATGATATTTAATACTCTTTTCTTTTATTAATCAACATGTATGGGATCAGAGTGGGGGAAGCCAAAGGCAGAACAATTCAGAAATTATAATTATGGAAGAACAGTCGATTACATAATAGGTTAAGAGGAATTGTTTTATTACTCTCAAGTATATATGAATAATAATCCTCTAATGAAAAACTGTCAGTGATCACTGCAAACTTGATAAGATTAAGAAGTGTTTATAAATTCATTAATTATCTTAGTGGCTGATACTGAATAGATAAAATATTTGAAAATAATTGAGTTTCGTAGACTAAAGGTTTCTGTTTTAACATTGTTTGTACTTCTCAATTGCTTATAATTATATTATATATGTAATATATATCACATTATAATATAATTTAACTTTTAGCTCAGCCTTTACATGACTTATAAAGAATTAGCTCGTATCAAAATAAATGATTTATCTACTGTTTTCAACCACTGGCATATAAAAAGTCCCACAGCTCCTCCCACCAAACTTCAACACAAGCAAACAATAAACAAAAAACTTACCTGGCATGTTCTTCAGGAAGTTTTCTTTGTCGCTGCATATGAAACATTAGATCTCCTCCATTAACATACTCTATGACAAAGAACAATCTAAAAAACAGGAGAGAACACATGAAACCAAGATCCAAAATAAGGTGGTGTAACTTTGCATTTTAAAACTATAGAGACCAGGGCTTCCCTGGTGGCGCAGTGGTTGCGAGTCCACCTGCCGATGCAGGGGACACGGGTTCGTGCCCCGTTCCGGGAGGATCCCGCATGCCGCGGAGCAGCTGGGCCCGTGAGCCATGGCCGCTGGGTCTGCGCGTCCGGAGCCTGTGCCCAGCAATGGGATAGGCCACGACAGTGAGAGGTCCACGTACCGCAAAAAAAAAAAAAAACTATAGAGACCAGTCACAGCATAGAGAGCATTCTACATGATTCACCCTTAACAAAAATTACAGGAATTTGGTGGAAACAAAGGGTGACTGGAGTAGAAAGCTGTTTAATCACAGAAGATACAAGAAAGTAAATCAGAAAGATAATTTGTAACCTGCTACTTCTATTCTAAAGTATTGGGTTGGCCAAAAAGTTCGTTTGGGTTTTTCCATAAGATCGTAACGAAAAACCTGAATGAACTTTGTGGCCCAGCCAATAGTACCATTTGCAATCCAGAGCTCTCACTCCCACCCCAATTTTAGAATGTGCAATGTGTAAGTCATTTTCAACCGTCACTTAAGGCAAAAGAAGTTAGAATCTATCCCCCTAATTAAACTCTAGGAACATTTAAGTTCTAAAACTAGAATCTTGGTGATATTTAAAAGGTTGGATTTCAACTGCCATAATTATGACCTGGCTATTTTTTTTTTTTTTTTTTTTTTTGTGGTACGCAGGCCTCTCACCATTGTGGCCTCTCCCGTTGCGGAGCACAGGCTCCGGACGCACAGGCTCAGCGGCCATGGCTCACGGGCCCAGCTGCTCCGCAGCATGTGGGATCTTCCCGGACCGGGGCACGAACCCGTGTCCCATGCATCGGCAGGCAGACTCTCAACCACTGCGTCACCAGGGAAGCCCTGGCTATTCTTTTTTTTTTTTTTTTTTTTGCCCAAAGCAGGTAATTTCCTAATGCTGATTCAATGTCAAATTGATATCACTGGTTGGAGTATGAGTAGCAGGAAATTACAAGCATAATACTGTTGTGTCTGTCTCCATGTGACTTCCACTTTAGGAATTACTGCAGAAAGGGTTCTTATTGTGTAATACACCAAAATGTGTAAAACCCAGGTATCATTCCATTATCTTTCAATCTTACCTGCTTTCTGTCTGGAAGCAAGAATGCAACCCAACAAGAAAAGGGTGATTAGATGCCTGCTCAAAAACATGCTTCTCTGTCTGTACCCAGTCAATATCCTATTTTAAAATACAAAAGAAATCTATGTCAAACTGAAATGATATCATCAAAACTATGATAAATTTGTTCTAGTAATTCTATTACCATAAATGCAATTATTAACTAGGCTAAATATCAAAAGCATTGATAATCATGAAATAGTAATTTATATACAAAGAGAAAATACTACCAGTAAATCTTCTGATATTATGCAACAGTCTAGAAAATTTTACAAAGCTCAAGTACTTGCCCTTGATAATAATATGGTTTGATTTTTATTTTTAAAAAATCTAATAATCATCAGATAACTTTATTTATTTATTTATCTGGCTGTGTTGGGTCTTCATATGTGGCTCGCAGGCTCTAGAGTGCAGGCTCAGTAGTTGTGGTGCATGGGCTTAGTTGCTCCACAGGATATGGGATCTTCTCAGACCAGGGATCGAACCCATGTCCCCTGCACTGGCAGGCGAATTCTTAACCACTGCGCCACCAGGGAAGTCCCCATCAGGTAACTTTAAATATACCTTAAATAATCTGTTTGAAGCATGTATTTAGAAAAGTAGGCTGAAATAATAAGGCATAAACATTGAGGTTTTTTGTGGGAAACAGTCAGCTTTGAGAGCAGGCTGCGGACATGCCAGGCATGCCACCACTGCTCGAAGGGACTGTGCCTACTTGTTCTCCTCCTTGTTCCATTCCATGGGAGATAAATCACCAGGGCCCAGAGATCAGAAAGAATGTAAAATGAGACAAGCAAAGCTGTCTCTCCCCTGCACATGCAGGTTAGTTTTGATGATTCTGGGTTTATGGGTTTTCTCCCAGGGAAATTAAACTTGAGCCGAGACAGTCTATAGATAATGTAAACCACCATCTGGCAACCTTCCTTTTTCTAGTCTATATAATCTGCAACTGTAGCGCAATAAAATTTGCCTTGCAACCATCAGTTGTCTTGGTCCTTCTGACCCCATTCGTTGGTGCTACTTCAGTTCCTTACCCCTTCCCTTCTGACCCTGGGCGGTGAAATCCTCTTTCTCCGGCTGGTTCATGGCAGTTTTTTTCTGAAATAGTACACTTAAGCCAACTTAACAGTTTAGAGGTAATAAAACATCATTGTGCTTACCTCATCATCATTGACAAGCTCTTTTTTCACAACTTTCATTGCATAAATACGATCTGTTTTTTTTAATCGCACCAATAGTACTTTGGCATAACTTCCTCTTCCTATTACACGGAGCAAATCAAAATCCTGAAGACCTAAACTGGATGAAGCTTTGCCACTTTCCCTGGTGTTCATTGCCTGTTGAGAACATTTATGGCAAACAGTTATACCTGAAGTATTTTGCATAACACAATATACTTCTAACACCTAGTTATACCTATAAGATTTTAAAATATTTTCTAATTTAAGTTCTTAATTAGTTTCTTATATCATTCTAAATGATATAATCTAACTACTCAAGAGGTAGGATGAATTCATGAGTTGAGGTCAGAGGGGTGGTGTTAGGAAAGGAGAAGGAGTTGAAATCTGAGAAACATTGAAGGATGTCTTAAATCTGATAACTTTTGGGTATGGAGGCAGTGGAGACACATGAATAAAAAAATGACACTAACTTTGGTGACTGGGAGACTGGAGGTGGCACTGATAGAAAAATAAAGTGTGAGCACACGGTAAGATTGACAGAGTTGATGAGATAATGAGCTCAGTTTTTCATACTGAAGTTAGAAGTTACAATGGGACATCAAGATGAAAGAGTCTGCCAGAAGCTTAATGTATGAAATCTGAGTTAAGCTACAGGCAGAAAACAAGCATGAGGCAGTTCAGCTAATGTAAAACATTCTTTTCTACACAATACCAAGACTCCTGTGGAATGACAAAGTCAGCCCTGTAATTCATTCACAAGTAGAAACTTAGGCTTCTGGAAATTTATAAAGAAGACTAAAGATAATCTTTTATTAGATGCCTGCAAAATTCCCAGCATACAACCAACAGATATACCCATGAGAATTAAGTATGAATTTTCTGAAGTGAAGAGTATCAGCAAAAGCAAGGAGCAAATTTTCAGAAAGATAAGCTAGTAAGCACAAAACAGGAAAAAAAAAAGTATTATGAAAATTGAAGGAGGATGATTATCTGAAAGAAAATTGGGAAATAATAATCTGACTTGATAACAAGAATAAATAAAAAGGAGAGAAAGAAACCAGATTAGGGCACATTAAGAAAGCAGAAAATGGTAAAAAGATAAAGCAATGTATAGACTTTAAATATGGTTAACTGGAAGCTATAAAAGAGAATCAAATGGAATGAAAGCACAGTTCCTTCACATAAACAATAATAAGGCTGAATGAAATGACAGAAGCCAGAAAACAGTGGAATGTCACCTTTTAAATGGCTTACCCCCGTCTCCCCCTTGCTTATCTACAATCCTACAGCCTGTAAAAATAGCCTTCAAAATGAAAATGAAATAAATACATTTTCAGACAAACAAAAACTAAGGAAATCCGTCACTAGTTGGTTCTCACTCAAGGAAATATTGAGTTCTTCAAGAAGAAGAAAGATGATCTCATATGGAAGGCAGACACACAGGAACAAAAGCAGAACAAAAAGAATAAAATGTGGATAAACCTAAATAAGGATTGACTGTTTAAGAACACTAACACAAACATATAGAATTTTAAAATATGACAAAAATAGCAGTAAAGACAGGAAGGGAGCATGAGTGAATTTAAAGTGTTCTAAGGTCCTTGCATATCCTGGAAAATGGTAAAAAGTATTATTAATAATTTGAATTAAATTTAAATAAGTTAAGGGTATAAGATGCAATCTCTAGAACAACCAGTAATAAAAAAGCAAAAGAATGTGAAACAAGCTAAAAGAGGTGAGAAAAAAAAAAAAATTAACCCAAAAGAAGGCTAGAAAAGTAACATAAATAGATGATACAGAAAACATAGTAAATTGGTAGATTTAAATACAAATAAGTTGTTAGTTTAAATATACTTATATTAAATGTAACAATACATAAATATTAAAACACACTAAATACTACAGCTAAGGACTATCAAACCAGAGGGGGAAGTCCAATTCTATCATGTTAGTAAGATATATATGTGTACAGAAAGGTTCAAAGTAAAAGGGTAAGAAACTATATACCACGTAATCACTAACCAAAAAAGAGCTGTAGCTAAAGTAACATGAGACAAAGTAGCTGTAGCCAACTGTGGTAGGCTGACTTCTATGAGGACCCCAGTGATCCCCACCTCCTAGTATTCATGCCCTTGTATAATCCCCTCGAGTATAGGCTGGACCTAATGACTTGCTTCTGATGAAAAAAATATGGCAAAAATGAAGGGATGGCACTTCTGAGACTAGGTTACAAAAGACTGTGAGGTCTGTTTTGCTGGCATTCAATCTCTGGATCTTATTGCTTGCTTGCTCTGATGAAGCAAACTACCTTGCTGTGAGCTGCCCTATGGAGAGGCCACATGGCAAGGAACTGAATCCTGCCAACAATGAGGTGAGTAAGTATGGAAGCAGTTTCTTCCTCAGTTGAGCCTTGAGACGACAGCAGTCTTTGCCAGTACACTGATTGCAGCCTCTAAGGGACTCTGAGACAAGAACCTGGATTCCTGACCCACAGAAATTATGACATAATAAATTTTGTTGTTTTAAGCCACTATATTTTAAGGTAATTTGTTACACAGCAATTACTTAACATAAGGACTTTAGGCAAGGAAGCATTACTACAAATAGAGAGGGGTATTTCTTTATGAAAAAGCATTAATCCAATGTAAGATATTATGATTCTAAATCTACATGTACTCAATAACATAGCCTCAAAATATGTAAAGCAAAAACTAACAAAACTAAAAGGGACAGGTAAATTCTAAATGGAACCTGTTTGTAGAGAAAGAACATGCAGTCAGTGAGGTAACAGAAGACTGAATAACACTGTTACTACTCTTGACTTACTTGATCTGTATAGAATACTGCACCCAACAACTACAGAATATATTATATTCAAAAATACATATGGAACATTCACCAATGCCTGTGTGCTTGGTCTTCAAGCAAGTTTCAAAAAAGTTCAAAAGACTGAAATCACACAGAATAGAATACATTCTCTGACCTGCAGCAGAATTAAGCTATTCAATACAATAATAAAAAAAATTCCCACGTATTTGAAAATTAATTAGTATAACAATACTTTTAAATAATACATGGATCAAAGAAGAAATCATAATACAGATTAAGATATATTTAAAAGTGAATGACACAGATGGCCAGTAGGCAAATGAAAAGATGCTCAACATCACTAATTATTAGAGAGATGCAAATCAAAACCACAATGAAATACCACCTCACACCAGTCAGAATGGCCATCATTAAAAAGTCTACAAATAACAAATGCTGGAGAGGGTGTGGAGAAAAGGGAACCATCCTACACTGTTGGTGGGAATGTAAGTTGGTACAGCCACTAGGAAAACTATATGGAAGTTCCTCAGAAAACTAAAAATAGAATTACCATATAATCTAGCAATCCCACTCCTAGGAATATACCAAAACTATAATTCAAAGACAAAACTGGACAAAACTATAATTCAAAAAGATACATGCACCACTATGTTCATAGCAGCACTGTTCACAATAGCCAAAACATGGAAACAACCTAAATGTCCATCAACAGGTGAATGAATAAAGAAGACGTGGTACATATATACCATGGAATACTACCCAGCCATAAAAAAAAGAGAATGAAATAATGCCACTTGCAGCAACATGGATGCAACTAGAGATTATCATACTAAGTAAGTCAGAAAGAGAAAGACAAATTCCATATGATATCACTTATATGTGGAATCTAAAATATGGCATAAATGAACCTATCTACAAAACAGAAACAGACTCATATACATAGAGAACAGATTTGTGGTTGCTGGGGGCAGGAGTGGGGGTGGGGGAGGGATGAACTGGGAATTTGGGATTAGCAGATGCAAACTATTACATTTAGAATGGATAAACAACAAGGTCCTAATGTATAGCACAGGGAACTATATTCAATATCCTGTGATAAACCATAATGGAAAAGAATATTAAAACAAGAATGTATTAAAAAAAAGTGAATGACAAAAAAGCATAAGGAAATAATGAGAAGAGAAATCAATGAAATAGAATAGGATATAAGAATTCAACAAAGAGCCAAAAGTTAGTTCTTTGAAAAGACTAATAAATTGACATCCCCTTGGCAAAACTGATGAAGAAAAAGGGAACGCACAGTAACTTTTTATCAGGAGTAAAAAAGGATATCATTTCATATTCTCAGCAATTAACAACTTTGTGTCAATAAATTTGAAAATTTAGGTTAGACAAATTCCAAGGAATAACACAAGAGGAAACAGAGAAGCTAAATTGCCCTAGATCTATTCAGAAATAGAACGAAGAATGAAATCCTTCCCATGAAACAAACAAACAAACAAACAAAACAAAACAAACAAACCCTCCAGGCCCAGAGTGCTTTTCTGGTGAATTCTTCCAAAAATGTAAGAAAGAAACAATGTCAATCTTATAAGAATTTTCCTTGGGAATAGGAAAAATTCCAAAATCATTTTATGAGCCCAGTATTATTTTGATACCAAAACTTCACAATCCAATACAAAAAGGGAAAATTACAGGTCAATGATTCTTGTTAATTTTTTCAGAAACCTAAATTAAATATTGGCAAATCAGATCTACCAATATACAAAGAGAATTATACATCATGACACAGGGAGTTTATTCCAGAAACGAAAAACAGGCTTAACATTTGAAATTTACTGAAACTGGGCTTCCCTGGTGGCGCAGTGGTTAAGAATCCACCTGCCAACGCAGGAGATATGGGCTCGAGCCCTGGTCGGGGAAGAACCCACATGCCGCGGAGCAACTAAGCCCGTGCACCACAACTACTGAAGCCCACGCACCTAGAGCCCATGCTCCGCAATAAGAGAAGCCACTGCAATGAGAAGCCCGTGCACAGCAATGAAGAGTAGCCCCTGCCTGCCGCAACCAGAGAAAGCCCACACGCAGCAACGAAGACCCAACACAGCCAAAATAAATAAATAAATAAATTTAATTAAAAAAAAAAAAAAAAGAAAGAAATTTACACATGATCAACTCCACAAATGCCATAAAATGTTGTGATAAAGTTCAACATCTTGGGCTTTTCTGGTGGCGCAGTGGTTGAGAGTCTGCCTGCCGATGCAGGGGACACGGGTTCATGCCCCGGTCTGGGAAGATACCACATGCCGTGGACCGGCTGGGCCCGTGAGCCATGGCCGCTGAGCCTGCATGTCCGGAGCCTGTGCTCCACAACGGGAGAGGCCACAAGAGTGAGAGGCCCATGTACCGCAAAAAAAAAAAAAAAAAAATTCAACATTTTTCAAGATGAAAACAAAAATCTTAGCAAACTAGGAATAGAGACAAAGTCCCTCATTCTGATAAGGGTATCTACAGAATAAAAACCTATAGCAAACATCAAACTTAATGATAAGATATTGGAAGATTTCCCTCTGAGATGCGGAACAAGACAATAATATCTGATTGTCACTTCTTTTCAACATTATTTTGGCCATTTATAGAGGTCCTTGCTAACTCAATAAGGTAAGAAAACTGAAAAAAATCTATAAGATTGGAAAAGGAAAAAATGAAACTATTATTCATGATAAGATGATCATATACTTAGAAAATCTAAGAGTATCTTTAGATAGCTATTAGAATTAATACGTGAATTTAGCAAGGTCTCAGGATACAAGGCAATTTAGGAAAAAAACCTTATTTCCATATAACAATATTAAATAGACAATTAAATTTTAAAAGAATACCATTTACCTCCAATACCTCTAGTGGAAGAACTTTGAAAACTATAAAACACTGAGAGAAATGAAAGAAGACCTAAGTCAATGGAAGAACATGTCATGTTCATGGATGAGGACTTAATATTGTAGATATCACTTTTCCTGAAATTGATCAACAGGTTTGGTTTATTTCCTTGATTCTATGGAAACTAGTGAGCTAATTCTAAAATTTACATGGAAATTCAAAAAGCTAGTATGAGTAGCCAAGATAATTCCCAGAACAAAGTAGAACTTTACTAGATATAAAAGACTTATTATAAACCTATAATAATAATGACAGGGCTTCCCTGGTGGCGCAGTGGTTGAGAGTCCGCCTGCCGATGCAGGGGACACGGGTTCGTGCCCCGGTCCGGGAAGATCCAACATGCCGCGGAGCGGCTAGGCCCATGAGCCATGGCTGCTGAGCCTGCGCGTCCGGAGCCTGTGCTCTGCAACGGGAGAGGCCACAACACTGAGAGGCCCGTGAACGGCAAAAAAAAAATAATAATAATGACAGCATGATATCAGCATAAGAATAAATAAATGATGGAAAATAAAAAAGAATCCAGAAATAGACCATGTAATGGGCATATAATTGATGAAAAGATACCTCTGCAGAATAATGGAGGAAAGTATAGTCTTTTCAATGTCTTCAATAATCTTCAAAAAGACAAAGATTTCTTAAACAGGCCCCAAAATCTCTACCCAAAAAAGAACAGACAGATGTACACAGCCCTCAGAATGGGAGAAAATATTTTCAAATGAAGCAACTGACAAAGGATTAATCTCCAAAATATACAAGCAGTTCATGCAGCTCAATATCAAATAAACAAACAACCCAATCCAAAAATGGGCAGAAGACCTAAATAGACATTTCTCCAAAGAAGATATACAGATTGCCAACAAACACATGAAAGGATGCTCAACATCACTAATAATTAGAGAAATGCAAATCAAAACTACAATGAGGTATCACCTCACACCAGTCAGAATGGCCATCATCAAAAAATCTGCAAACAATAAATGTTGGAGAGGGTGTGGAGAAAAGGGAACCTTCTTGCACTGCTGGTGGGAATGTAAACTGATACAGCCACTATGGAGAACCGTATGGAGGTTCCTTAAAAAACTAAAAATAGAACTACCATATGACCCAGCAATCCCACTACTGGGCATATACCCTGAGAAAACCATAATTCAAAAAGAGTCATGCTCCACCATGTTCACTGCAGCACTCTTTACAATAGCCAGGACATGGAAGCAACCTAAGCGTCCATCAACAGATGAATGGATAAAGAAGATGTGGCACATATATACAATGGAATATTATTCAGCCATAAAAAGAAATGAAATTGAGTTATTTCTAGTGAGGTGGATGGACCTAGAGTCTGTCATACAGAGTAAAGTAAGTCAGAAAGAGAAAAACAAATACCATATGCTAACACATATATATGGAATCTAAAAAAAAAGTGGTTCTGATGAACCTAGGGGCAGGACAGGAATAAAGACACAGACGTAGACAATGGACTTGAGGACACGGGGAGGGGGAAGGGTAAGCTGGGACGAAGTGAGAGAGTAGCATTGACATATATACACTACCAAATGTAAAATAGCTAGCTAGTGGGAAGCAGCTGCATAGCACAGGGAGATCAGCTCGGTGCTTTGTGACCACCTAGAGGGGTGAGATAGGGAGGGTGGGAGGGAGTCGCAAGAGGGAGGGGATATGGGGATATATGTATACATATAGCTGAATCATTTTGTTACACAGCAGAAACTAACACAACATTGTAAAGCAATTATACTCCAATGAAGATGTTAAAAAGAAAAAAATCATGAACATCTGTTCATCAATGATACCATTAACACAGTGAAAATACAAGCTATTGAGTGGCAGAATCTATTTGCAATATATAACTGATAAAAGCTTAATGCTGAGAATATACCAAAAACTCCCACAAATCGTTACAACAAGGGCAGACCACTCACTTTTTTAGAAGAGATATAAACAGACACTTAACTAAAGATTATATCCAAATGGTCAATAAATACATGAAAAGGTACGCAGCAGGGAAATGCACATAAAAACTACAACATTCAACAGGTTGGCTAAAATTTAAAAGACATACTACACAACGTGTTGATGAGGATGTGGAGCAAATCAAATCCTCACACATTGTTGGTGAAAGTATAAATTGATACAAGTACTTTGGGAAACTGCTTGGCATTATTTACTAATGTACATAAGACTCAGGAATTCCACTCCTAGTTATGTACCTAACAGAAATGCTTAAATATGTGCACCAAACTACATTTACAAGAATGTTCATAGCAGCATATCATAATAATCCCAGTCCTGTGGGGGGAAGTCAACAGAATAGATAAATTGAAACAACAGTGAAAATAAATGATATACTGCTATATAAAACATGGCTGAACCTCACAAACACAATATTGAACAAAAGAAGCCAGAAACAAAACATACTGTGTGACTCCATTTATAAAAAGCTTGGGGAAAAGAGCAGAACTAATCTGTGGTGTTAAGACTGTGGTTACTTGAAGGGAGGAGGGAATGTCAGTGACTTGGAGAAGGCACAAGATGGGCCCCTGGGATGTGTAGTAGGTCCTATTTATTCATCTGTGTGGTCATTATGTAGTGTCCACTCTGTGAAAATTGACCCAGGTATATACCCATGATTTGTGCACTTTGCTCTATATTATTCTTCAATTTTTAAATGTATTAAAAGTCTTGAAAATAAAACCAAATGAGTCTTTGGTAAACAACCAAACCAATAAATAATATTTAAGGCAATGAGAAATTCCAAAAAGAACAAAAAGCTATAAAATAACATCAAGGATCAAACAAAAGGAAACTTTACCAACTCATGGTGCCAGAAGAACAGAGAATTTGTTCCTTATTATTAAGAATTTCCTCCTTTGGATGACTCATTGTCAACCAATGAACAAAATATGAAAGATGTGGTTACACTTGCAGGACAGATTATGAATGTTAATAACCTTGGCAGCATAAAAGTAAATATGTAGCTAAAAGAGGAAAGCTGGAAGAAAGAGAAAGGATGGCTAAAGGAGAGTCAAGGTATTGACTAAATTGATGGAATAATAAACTGAGATAGATTAAATAGGTAACCAACAGATGTGCTTCAAAACATTACAGGAGTGAGGCAAGCTGGTAGACAAAACATGTACGGACAATTGTTTTAACTGGGTAATGGACACAGGAGCTTGGAATAGTATTATTTACTTTTATTGATGTTTGAAATTTTCTGTAATAAAAAGGTTACCCAGAGTAAAACATGATACACCTATCAAACATTGGAAAGAGAAGAGAAAAGCGGGGGGCGGGGGGAGCCGGGGGGCGGGGTATTGTACTAGTTTAAACCTTTCATGGTTAGAAATATATAAAGTTGAAAAATTGAAAAAGAGAGGTATAAACATTGTGGACACAACTAGAAATGCCTAAAAGGGGTTGCCTCTCAGAAGTCAAAGTGGAAGTGGAAGGTGTGAGGCACGATAAATCTTTTTTACTATAAGCTTTTTTCAAGAAATTGGTTATCATTTTAATTAAACTGTTTTAAAAGCTGATAAAATGTTTAATAGTCAGAAAAAAGATGGGCAGTTAAGATGCTTAATGATTTATATTTTAAATAAACAATTTGCCCATAAAATGGAAGGATCTATATTTTAAACAATACTACCAAGTATTCTAAATGCCATTCTTAAATACATTATAATTTTTAGATTATGCTATCTTAAATGAATATAAGTTATCCCACCAGATTATTTCTTAATTTAAATGATTTTAGCAATTTAATTATTGAATTAACTCAGAATAAAACCCTAGAATCACTAAAAATCATCCCTACAAAATTATGATCTAAAATTTAAGCAAGTCAATTTGCCATATTTTTAAACTGTCACATTAAAAAGCTGATGACATAATGTACCATAAGACTAATTAATTATCTTACCTCCTTTTCTTCACCAACTTGGTCCAAACTCTCATGACTTGAAGGATTATATGGAATTACTAAAAAAAAATCCCAAACATTAAAAACAAAAGAGAAAAACATAGTATACATTAACTGAGTTACACTTAAAATTTTCTCGATTTGATTTTTCTTAGTTTTTATTTCTGAATAAGTGTTCATCATTTAAAATTGAGTATCTGTCCTACTAATAACAAATTATACATAAATACCAGTTAAATTCTAATCTTTAATGAGGGTAAAGAGAGGAGGAACTAATCAATAGCCAAGTACTGATTTTAACAAATACTTCTGCTGTTTAAAAAAAATTTCTCTTCTTTACAAATTAATCAATTCCTTCCAAAAGGGTGACTCTATAAACCCTACTTAATTATATTAGTATGATTGAGGCATAGTGATAGAGGGTCTCTAGTTTGGACTCAACTGGACTCCAGGCTTCTATTCCTTAAAGCTACTTGGGTCAAAAAGAAAAAAAAAAAAAAAAAAAGGCCTACATTTCATACAACCAGCTTCTTCCATGAACAAGATACTAAATTCTGTCCTTCCAGAAAAACTCCCTTGTTTTCTTTTTCTTGATTCATCCCAGATCAGGCTGCTCTGTCCCATTTAATTGCTCTCCAAATTTCCCAGAGACATATTTAAGGTTTTGTATCTACTAGACATTTGGGTTTTTTTTAGACATTTGAACTCACACGATCTTTTTTGAATTGTCTATACAGCATCTCTGTATCTTTTAACATCATTTCTTCATCTCATAATAGAGTTTTTAATAAAAACAGGTCACTTGAATATAGTCAATACGGTCTACAAAATCAGTATGTTTTCATTATTGAAAAAAAGTAGGTTTGCTGAATATAAAGGGGTCTCAAAAGAAATTTATCTGAATTAAAGAAAATTACCATTTGTTGTAGTTTACATAGTTGTCTTTTTAAAATGCTAAACATATGTTAACTACTGCGACTGATGTTAACACCACAAAATATGGTTACCTAGCTTTTATTTGGGAAGAATATAAATGTCTTTAAATTTAGGTATAAGATTCACACAAAGAAGTCTTTAAATGACACTTTGTTAATGAGCAATGGTTAGTGCCAGTGTCATTCTTACCTGTCTGTGCATGGTCTGAGTGCATGGATGACTGGTCCATGGGCATCATTGGTTCCTACAAATCATTTCCAAAGATACAGTAACTTAGTGCATTCTTTTGAAACCCCAATACCTCTATAAATCCAGAAACAACATCATTTCGATGAGACACAGCATATTAAAATTTAAATTTGAAACTTAACTTAATAAGTGAGAATTACATTACTATACATAATTTATTTTAAATTTTATTATATGTGAAACCATACAACATTCCTATGAATGACGTAATGTTATCACATTTTACAGATCACAGAAAAAACACAAAACTAATTTCAGACTATCAATTAGAAATCAAATTAAACTCCTATATACTCTGATTTATTTCTCCTCTATACCACCTATTCTTCCTTTGAGCTCCACATACTCACTTTAAGTCTTTGGCAAAAGGAGTCTTAGTATAGAGTTACTTAGCTGATGTCCAGAAACAGACTTCAAGATGTCTATAAACTTCTTGAAATTATATGTGAAATTTTATGGGTTTCCCATTTTTCTGAAGATTCTCAAAGGGGTCAGTGACCCAAAAAAGGAAAAGAAATACCTCCAAGAAACTAACTGCCAGTAGCCTCAGGAACAATGCTAATTGAAACCAAAACCTTACTTATTCATTAATTTTGGACCAAGGTTTAATGAATACCAACAAGAAAGAACAAACTTGAGAAGCAGCATTAGTTATAAAGTTATACTTTTAAGCCTGCCTTAAAAATAAGCTCATGGGTTTTTCAATGTGTTTAGCACCATCCTAAAATATCAATAGAATCACTAACACTGCCCTCTTTCCTTCTACATTTATGAACTCACACAAGTCATTCCATTGCCTAAGAATACTCAAGAATATCAACAGTAACCTGGATAAATTATGTTCACAATTTTTGGCCTTCTGCTGTTCCTTAAAACTGGCTTTTTACCTCCCTAACTATAAACCCATTTGTAAACTTACATGAACTGGCTAAATAATTCTACTACCAACAAGCCACCAGTAATAACCTACTTCCACAATGTCCAAAGAAGGTACTACAAATAAACATGGTATAATCATTCTAAAAGATAACTTAGAAAGACGAACCCAGATCTTTTTAAAAACACATATCCTTTAAACCAGTAATTCTACTTCTGAATCCTTAAGGAAATAATAAGATTTATTTACCAGGAAGTTCATTATGATTTTCCTCATAGGAAAATTTAGAAAACAACTCAAATGTTCAATCATGGGGAACAGATTAAATAAATTATGGTATAAACACATAAAATACTTTGCTAAAATTGATGAAGATATAGATAGATATAGAAAGATGACCAAAATCTATTGTTCAGTGAGAAAAATGGGTTAGAAAATAGTACAAATATGACCTCACTTTTGTTAAAAAGTATGTAAAAGTACGAGACATAACCAAACATTGTATGCCTTCTGATGGATAAACACACCACCTTCTATGAAATAGTCTCAAAACAACCCACAAAAAAACAAAAACCAGAATCTAATCAAACCTCTACATTCAACTATAATATACAGAAAATAAAGAGGACAGGGGAACATTTTAAACATAACCATGGAGAAGCAAAGAGAAAAATTCTGAATCACTTTAAATGACAACACAGTTTCTTCTATAATTAAATTGTAAGGGAAAAAAGAGAGAGAGATGAAGAATCAGTAAATTTAAAAATATCTAAGACATATCAATCAACTGTAAATATGATCAATCAATTGCAAATATGAACTTCATTTAAATCCTGATTCATCACAATGAAAATTATGAAAACAAAATTATAACATTTATGTGACAACTGAAATTTTGAACATTGCCTGGATGGATATTTGATATAAGGAATTTATTTTTTAGCTACTTTTAAAAAACAGTCCTTATCTTTTAGAGGTACATACAGAAATACATCTGGAATTTGTTTCAAAACAATATAGGATGAGGGCAGGTTAAATGGGTGGGGTATAGATGAAACGAGATTGGTCGTGAGGTGGTAACTGTTGGAGCTGGATGACTGGTATATGGAAGTTCATTATACTCTATAGAAAAATTTTAAATGTTTATGCATATAAATTTGCATACTTCTGGAAGAATATACACTAAATGACAATTACCTTTAGATGGTAGATTTCATGGGGGTTTTTGTTTAATTTTTCTTTATTCATTTTTATTCTCTATTTTTTCTATAATGAACGTTTTAATTTCATATTTAAAATAGAAAGTGAAAAATAAAAATTTTAAATGCAAAAACTCACCAGTAATCTCACACTTTACATAGCTAACATGAAGACTCTGACTCTTCTCACCTGATCTCTGTTTAGTATAGATGCTAGAATAATGCGAGCTATAAACTAAAGAGTTTAGCTTAAAGAAGAGAGAAATATCTTTTAAATGGTTCTCCTTACATTTTCCTAATTTAGACCAAATCATTTTGTAGCAGGTCAAACAAAGAAGTTAACCATATCCTACAAACAAATTTGTAATAACAATTCCAAAATTCACATGTTAACTGGACTCCTAAAGTATTCCTACCCACATTCTGTAACAACACCGTTGAGCTGTGTGATTCCTTAACACCCCCCTATTTTAGCCTTCTGTTCTAGCAGTGTTATCAAAAATGCTCTATAAAAAAAAATTAGACAACAGTGTCTTACCGGTGGCAAAGAATGCCGCCCACATTCAATTGTTACAAGTTTGTGGCACTTCTTATGAACCAGGAGTTTGCAGTTGATGCACTTATATCCCTGACGTCCAAGCCCCCATATTCGGTCAGTGCAGATGGCACAATGAGCACGCTGGAGAAAGTAATTCAACAGTATTTTATTAACAAAAAAAAGGTCATAATCATTTCCCAACAGTTTGCTCATAAAATAGTGAAAGTAAGTGGCTTTCTTCTCTAACTCAATTCCCTTCATCATACATAACTTTTCCAAAGCTATGATGATCATGGGAAAATAAACAGAAAGGAGAGCTTGTTTTAAAGAGACTGAAATTTGCAACCATGTTGTTTCCTAAGTCCACGAATTTTCAGTCTTCACCTAATTAAGTTCAGAGTAACGACAATAGGAAAAGTGAATTAAACTTGAAAAACACATGGCAGAAAAAGCTGTGCAAGGACTCCCAAGCAAACATAAACCTATCAGTCTGTTCAGAGGTCAAACCGAAGCCCTGCTCTCTTTTTTTAAAATTAATTTTTATTAAGGAGTATAGTTGCTTTACAAAGTTCTGTTAGTTTCTACTGTACAGCAAAATGAATCAGCTATGCATATACATATATCCCCTCTTTTTTGGCTTTCCTTCCCATTTAGGTCATCACTGCTCTCTTAAAGAGCAACACCTAAAGTGACTTCTCACTTCAAAGCTTTTTAAATATCAGTGCTACTGGGAACAGGAATTTGGGAACCTCGGGTGGTGGCTTCTATTACATTAATGAATTGAGAACACAGCACGAGTTCTAGAATGGAAATGGATAAGTTATCAACAGTAGTTAAAAACATGGACTTCTGGAGACAGACTGATCTCCAACCTTGGCTCTGCCACTTACTAGCCGTGTCATCTTGGGCAAGTTATCTAACCATCCTGCACCTCAGTTTCTTCATCTATAAAACGGAAATACGTAGTACCTCTCTCACAAGGTTGTTGCAGGGATTAAATGAGTCACTATATGGCAAGCATTCAGAAAAGTGCCTGGTACATACTGAAAGCTAGATAAATGTCTTCTGCAATTATCATTTTCTAAAACAGGGAAAACTAAAAAAAATTTACAACAGTAAATGGTTTGCAAAATAAACCTTGCTTATTTTCTGGCTGTCTTAAATTATATTTAAAAAAAATCCAACTTTCTTACAGCTAGGGTAACCATATAACTAATCCAAGCTGGAACATTTTTATGAGTCAAGGAGATGCTATTAAAAATTACCTCAAGATAACAGATGTACTAACCCAGGCAAACTGGGAATTTTAGGTCACCCTACTTACTCCTTTAGAAAGGAATAACAGTAGAGAGGAAAAACCCAGATTTCTCAAATTATCAATATTCAGCAGACTAAGGTTTACCCTGTTGAAACGCTTGGCTTGAAAAGTGTGGCCATTTGCACAATAAAGCTTTCTCCAGCGGCGTGCACCTCGGCGGTAGATGGATTCTGAAGAGAGATTAAAAGTTAAAAAAAAGAAAGGAAGAAAAAAAAAGAGGAACTGTGAATATAAAGTCATTTTATAATTGTCTGTGATTTTTTTCATGATATTTCATTGCAGGAAAAAAATATATATTGATAAAAATCTGAAAGTGAAAAAATAAAAGTCATCAAGAGACTAGGCTTTTCTGTTTTTTAATTGTCCCCTAACTTTTAATTTTGAAAAAATTTTAAGCCCACAGAAAAGTTGAAAGAATAGAACAATAAACATCTCCATCCTTCACCTACATTTATCTATTACTATAATTCTGCCACATTTGCTTTCTTCTCTATTTACACATACACTTTTTTTTTCTGAATCATTTAAAAATAAATTGCAGACATCATAACACTTCATCGTTAAATACCTAAGTATCCATTGCCTGAGATTAAGGACACTCCCTCTAATTCTATTTAACCATAATACCATTATTGTCTTAGAAAATTAACATGAATTAAATATCACCTAATATACACTTCATCTGCTAATTTCCCTATTTGCTTGAAAAGTGTCTTTCATAGTTTTATTTTTCTCTCCAGGATCCAATCAAGATTCAGGCACTGAATTTCATTACTATACCTTTTTTGTCTCTTTAATGTATGCTAAAACATTCACTCTATCTTATTTGTTGTTGTTTGCTTTTCATGATGTTGAAAGAGTCTAGGCAGATGTCTTATATTGTGACCTACATTCTGGATTTGTCTGCTTCCTCATTAGACTCAAATCTATTATGGATTTGTAACACACTTCCCAGATAAAAAAAAGGATTCCCAGATAAAAAGTATTAAATACTTTTGGCAAAAATAATACACAGGTGATGTATATTTCTTACTGCATCTCATCAAGAAATATACAAATGTGAGATTGTTGACTCCCACTACGTGTTCAATCACTCTGTTAAAGGCAGTGATGGTTAGTTTTCTTCTTTGTAAAGGTACATTTTTGTAAATACCGTATAAGGGACATTTTGTAACCACAAGAATATTCTCTTCGTAACAACCTTTTATGCAATGGTTTTTATATTTTTTAATAGCTTTAACTATTCTAAATACATTCCCTAAACAAAGAGGTTCCATGAGATCAAATCAAGTCCACCGGTGTAATTTTGGGTAAGTCAATCACTATTACATATATTGTCTATTAGTCATCCCACAGTAATAATAATCACTGTGGAAATTCCATTAGGTTTCTAAACTCATTTTATTTTTTTGGCTGAATCGCGTGGCTTGTGGGATCTTAGTTCCCGACCAGGGATCAAACCCATGCCCCCTGCAGTGGAAGCGCGGAGTCCTAACCACTGGACCACCAGCGAATTCCCTCAAAACTCATTTTAAAGCAAATGTAGCACTGGGTCTACTATTTAAAATTAAGATAGAAAGAAATGGGTGAAATACTCTGAATTAGAAATCCTGAGACAGCATAATACAGAACCTGAAATATATATGCTTTCATTTTTAATTATTTATTCTGTTAGGAGTAACCAAAGTAGAAAGTTTGTTAATATCTTAACCTAAAAGAACATCTTATTTCAGAAACTTTCATGAACTACAACCTGATATATCTTAAATTTAAACATGTTAATGTTGCCTAGGAATTAAAAGAGCCAAGAGATCACTTTAATGGTTATCAATTTTCCTCCATGCTCTAGTTTAGTAATATTAATTATACTGGAGAGGAGTGTATAAAAATCCCCACCAGCAAATTTTAAAGTGGGAAAGTGAGCACGAAATACAGTGAAAAGGTAGGAAAAGACATTTTATCTGGCAAGTGTGCTACAGACCCATAATAGATTTGCAGATGGGACTCTGCAACCAAGATTTGCTATAATGGCAAGTCTTTCAAAACTCTGGCCTGGACAAAGGAGAGCTGCTTCTCCAACACCTCTGTGAAGGCAGCCCACACTGGCTGTAATCCATCTGCCACTGGAAACCCAATGAAATACTCCTAGCTGAATCCAAACCTAAATTTTTCACTACTGCTTCAGAGGCCTACCTACTCCTTATATTTCCCCACCTTCCTATAAAGTACATAGCCCTCATTCAACACTATATACAAACACCCAGTTCTTTAATTTTTCCTTTTCACCAAGTTGCACGAAGAGTTACAGAATTAAAAGTTTAGAGCTATTTCACTTAATACAAAGCAAAACATTTACTACTATTCCTTCTAAAGTCATGGATATGTACAGAAACCAAAAATAAAAATGAGTTGCCTAATGTCTACAACCTATAAATTATACCATACATTAAATTCAAATTTGGTATATATATGGTAATATCAAATATATATACATATACACATATGTATATATATATGAATATATACATATAAACATATTCAAATTCCATCAGACCAAATAGTTGCCTCTTTCAATTCATCTCATTAATGCTAACCACTAGCTTAGATATTCAAAAGAAAGTTTCATAAGAATTCTTAAGGATGCATGCTAAAGTATTTAGAGGTAAAGTGTCATATCAGCTTACTCTCAAAGGGTACACACACAAAAAATAAAAATAAAACAAGTGTTTGTTATGTAAATACACGTATGCATGTGTGTGCACAGATACAGAGATAAAGCAAACATAGAAAATGTTAATAATTGGTGAATCTTGGTAAAGATATATGGGTATCTTTGTTTTCAATGTTTCTGTGTTTTTTCAACTTCTCCATAGGTTTGAAATTTTCCAAAATTAAAAAACAGGAAATGGGGACATCTCTGGTGGCGCAGTGGTTAAGAATCCGTCTGCCAATGCAGGGGACACGGGTTCGATCCCTGGTCCGGGAAGATCCCACATGCCCCGGAGCAACTAAGCCCATGCACCACAACTACTGAGCCTGTGCTCTAGAGCCCGTGAGCCACAACTACTGACTCCACGTGCCACAACTACTGAAGCCCATGCACCTAGAGCCCATGTTCTGCAACAAGAGAAGCCATCGCAATGAGAAGCCCATGCACCACAACGAAGAGTAGCCCCTGCTCGCTGCAACTAGAGAAAAGCCTGAGTGCAGCAACAAAGACCCAACGCAGCCAAAAATAAACTAATTAATTAAAAAAAAAAACAGGAAAGGACTTAAAATCAACTTAATTTTCCTTTCAAATGCACAATAGACATTTATGTCAGTAAGTTGTAATTAAAAACTGCCTCATTTGGGGACTTTCCTGGTGGCGCAGTGGTTAAGACTCTGCATTCCCGATGCAGGGGGCTCAGGTTCAATCCCTGGTCAGGGAACCAGATACCACATGCATGCTGCAACTAAGAGTTTGCAGGCCACAACTAAGTAGCTGGTGAGATGCAACTAAGGAGCCTGCCTGTCGCAACTAAGACCCAGCACAACCAAATAAATAAATATGTTTTTTTTAATTAAAAAAAATAAAAACTGCCTCATTTCGATTTGGGAAAAGTAGAGACTTTAGACAGTTTACTAATATACTCTAAATTAGACTGAAGAATGGAAAAGAAATCAAATGAATTAAAAGTTCTATTTCTGATTTCTCTCGTGCCACTGTATCATAAATAACTCTATTCAAAGGTATGAAGTATACAAACACTCACTATCTTCTCCTGGACAAGGCATTCCAGGACGTTCTGGTACACAAGGGAATACTGAAAAACAACAAACTAAAATTAATACAGCATATTTAAAACATACAAATTACACAGAATTTTAAATTCAAATATCACATAAATTGATCTAAATTTAAACCTGACCCTCTCTTGACACAAGATACTTAACATATGGTCAGTACTATTTTTGGAAGGGACCCATTTTACCAAGGCTATAATAAAAGAAATTCTTACGAAAGTGAACATCCATAAACAATGCATTAGAAGCTCAAATTACTCATTCCAATCCCTATTACATCACGAATTGATTTTTTTTTTTGGTCATTAGAGAAATCATTAACTACTTCCTTAAATCCTCATTGTAGTGACAAATTTGCTAGGATGAAGAATTAAAATTACAAAGTGTATACAAATATAAACATAAGCCACTACAGTTTTTTAAAGATGTATACTAAACTTAGGAATAAATTAACATTAAAAACAGTACCCAAATCCAAAAATATAAGTTTTGTCTTAGGAGCTATAGATTTATAAAAATGCTAATTTAAAACATTTTTATAAAGAGATAGAATATAATGAAATCATACATTTATAAACATCTAGTCAACTCTTTGTAGTCTGTGATGTACAAAAAAGGACATGGTTTTGAGCACAGAGTATGGGAAACACAGTTCCTGGAATATTTTTAAAAGTTGAAATATAAGCTAAGTTCTGAAAACAGATCTCTGATATAGCATAAAAAGCAATAAAGCTTAAAACAAATAATTTCTTTAAACATTCTCTGTAGTTTTATTCTAGACAGAGATGACCAAAGGAAGACTTCTAACATTCTTCCAGGATCTCAACAAATTAGAGTATGAATCCCATGGGAGCCACTATGTCAAATTCTGAAGGGAGACAAAAATCAAACTATTTTTAAAAAAAATCACACTGTAAAGGAAAATACCAAGGAATAATAACACGGTATTGAAATAAGTCATTATATTGAGGGGAGATTTATATTTGTTTCAAGTTGTAAAGAGTTCCCTAGGTCTAGTCTCCTAAGGCTCCCAAAAATGTTATGTGAAATACTGCCAATGTATTGCAATTATATTAAGCATATTAAGTGGATTCTACATGACCTAAAAAATTTGAGGGGTAGCATGGCAGAATGAAAAGAACACAGATTTGGAAAGAGAATACCTAGATTTACAACCCAGGTTTACAAGGTACCAGTTACATGATGGCTGAGTTTAGGTCTCTCCTTCTATACAACTACCCACCTCTCAGGCTTGCTGACCTTTAACACACTAATGTCTATGATTACTACATAAATAGTTTCACAGTTAACCCTTAAACAAAAGAAAGGACATTTAAGATATCTTACCTTTGGAAACCATCATTTGCATACATTACAAAACTGCAAGGGGATGACTTAGGTTCTACTGGGCTCTCAATTCTTAAATTCTATGCTAAAACTTTGCTGTAAAACACTGAGATGATCACAGTTTAATACCCAAGAAGGTATACACAAATAAGAAATTTCCTAAGATTATAAGAAGCTGATCAATTTTGTCTTCTCTAGCATTTGAGATACTACTGAACAAGGACAGTTACATAGAAATGAGGGATAGAGATTAAAAAAATGACATCAGGACCATGTTTTTAAATGGTTAAAGATACAGGGTTATGTTTTTAAAGAAGTATAGTTCTAGAAGAGTAGGAAATGACTACTCATTTACCATGAATCAAGAGTTCAGAATCCTTGTTTAGCTCATAAAGCCTAAAGGCTTCTTCTAACTCCAACTGAGACGATACTGTACATGGGTCTCCTAAAAAATATAAAAAGGAAAAGTAAAGCTCACTTTTAAAATCCTCTACATATGACCAGTAAACAACTTCTATTACATAAAATCTTGAGGAAAAACAAATTCATACTTACAGAGAAATATTTGACAAGGACTAAACTTGAGATATTTATTCAGACAATTCTATTCTCTGAAGTAGGTAACATAACTTCCACTCCTATTTCTACAAAATATTACATGAGGTTCACAGATACCAAACTTTAAATGTATAAAACCATTTAATTCTTGATGATGTTTACATTCAAAATATAGCAAACAGAATCTACCCTGACCAATTTTAGATTGTCAGTGCAAAAAAAGTTATAACAAAGTTATCCACTGACTATGTGTCTGGGTTTCTTTTTCTTTCTTTCTTTTTTTGATTGTCACTGCAACATGATTAACAGCCAGGGGTAAGTTTTCTGTTACCCGTTTCTTCAAAAGAGGAAGTGAAAATGGTTTCATCGCCACAATATGATCAGAGGAGGTCTCTATTTAATCATTTTGTCAAATTTTTCCTTCACCGGAGAGCCTGCTCAAGAGGCTCACAGAAAACAAGCATAGCTACTAAAGTACTCTGGACTAAAGAGCAGTCCTACTTGATTGCTTTTAAGTGTAAATGCCTAGTTTAGTAAACTTACACACAGAGAGGACAAGGAAGAAACACCTCCCTTAGTCAACCAGCCAGTGAACTGAGTCATCCCTGGAAATCAATGAGATGGCACGCCCCCCTGTATGGTGGCATTCCTCAATGAAAAAGTCACTTTGAACATAGTTGGGCCTCAGCTGGGTCCTCAACGCTGCCATTCTTTTGCTCATTCTTGTGGTTACTGGTTACACCAAGAGATGCCATCAACCCTGTCCAAACTTCAGTCGCTCTCAGCAGGGAACTCAGTGTACTACTTCAGAGAGAAAAGTGAGTCATTTCCTTTCCTGTTGACTCAAAGAAATGAGTGCCTCCGTTCCTTTCTCCAACTTGGCCACTGAGTCCCTCCTTTCCTTTATCTTCTCTGGGCGTTATTCCACTAGTCCTCCCCAGTTCCATCTTCATTTTTTCTTTCTTTCCACTAGCTCTTCTCAGGCAAAGGCATGTTTGAGTCTCCCTCTCAAAAACCTCTCTCCTGCCCAGGGTGCCATTCATTCTGTAGCCACAAGTCTCAAGAGTAAACTACAGACTGAAACAAGGGGGTGAGCGAGAAGAAACAGAAGAAAAAGGGACAGGGCCTTTGAATTTTGAATTCATACTTTTCTTTTGTATTTTTTAAATCATAGATTTATAATCTTTTAGACTTATTAGAAATAGCTTTTCTTCCTATCAAGAGTGAACCCACCCTGCTTTCTCCATGTTCCTATCTTCCAAGCATTTCTCAAAATTTTGCTATCAGGTTTTAGTCCAAACACTACTAAAACTGCTGTATCTAACATCATGGAAGCAGCTGCTGAAATCAATGGCATGTTTTGTCTTTACTCTGGTTGACCTCGCTATACCATCGAACAAAGTTATCCACTGACTATTTACAGAAATTTTGTGTCTAGGTTTCTAAACATCATTCTCCTGGTCTACCAACTCTTTTTTTTAAAGGTCTACCAACTCTTTTTTTTTTTCATTTAATTTATTTTTGGCTGCGTTGGGTCTTCAGTTCTGCGCAGGCTTTCTCTAGTTGCGGTGAGCGGGGGCTACTCTTCGTTGTGGTGTGTGGGCTTCTCCTTGCAGTGGCTTCTCTTGTTGCGGAGCGCGGGCTCTAGGCACACAGGCTTCAGTAGTCGTGGAGCGCGGGCTCAGTAGTTATGGCACGGGGGCACTAGAGTGTAGGCTCAGTAGTTGTGGAGCACAGGCTTAGTTGCTCTGTGGCATGTGGGATCTCCTGGACCAGGGATCGAACTTGTGTCCCCTGCATTAGCAGGCGGAAGCTTATCCACTGTGCCGCCAGGGAAGTCCCCAACTCTTCTTTTAACTTTTTATTTTGGAAATTTTCAAACATATTACAAAATCCTGTTTCACCTGTGGACTCACTCACTTATCTTCCTCCACCATGTCATTCTGAGCAAATCCCTATAACACTAGATTAAAATTCCTTAATGTAATCATAATACCATTATAAACCTATATAAACTAACAAAAATTCACTATAAAATATCCAAACATAACCATATACAAAAGAATAAAGTTGAACCTTTATCTTATATAATAAATAAAAATTAAATCAAAATGGATCAAAGACCTAAACACAAGAGCTAAAACTACAAAACTCTTGGGGGAAAACACAGGGAGAAAGCTTCACGACATTGGGTTTGGCAACAATTTCTTGGATGTGACACCAAAAGCACAAGAAAAAAAATAATACACTGGTCCACAACAAAATTTAAAACTTTTGTGTGTAAAAGGACACTATCAGCACAGTGAAAAGACAACCTATTGGAGGAAATATTTGCAAATGATACATCTGATAAGGGATTAACACTCAAAATATGTAAAGAACTCCTACAACTCTACAACGACAAAAATAAATAAATGAGCAAAGGTTATTTCTCCAAAGAAGATATACAAATAGCCAATAAGCACATGAAAAGAGGTTCAACATCACTAATCATTAGGAAAATGCAAATCAATGAGATACCACTTCAAACCCATAAGGTTTTGTAAAACACACACAAACACTCACAGACAATAACAAGTGTTGGCAAGGATATGGAGAAACTGGAACCCTTGTGCATTGATGGTGGGAATGTACAATGATGCAGCAACCTCAAAAAATAAAACATATAATTACCATATTATCCAGCAATAGCCACTTCTGGGTATACTTCCAAAGAACTAAAAGCAGAGACTCCAACAGATATTTGTACACCCATGTTCATAGCAGCACTATTCACAACAGCCAAAATGTAGAAGCAACCCAAGTGTCCAACAACAGATGAATGGATAAACAAAACATGGTATATACAGTTGGCCTTCCATATCTATAAGTTCTGAATCTGTGGATTCAATCAACCTCAGATCAAAAATATTTGAAAAAAAAATTCCAGAAAGTTCAAAAAAACTAAAACTAGAATTTGCCATGCACTGGCAACTATTTGCATAGCATTTACAATGTATTAGGTATTATAGGTAATCTATAGATGATTTAAAGGATATGGAAGAATGTACGTAGGTTACATGCAAATACTACACCATTTTATTTAAGGGATTTGAGCATAACCAGATTTTGGTATCCCTGGGAGGCTCTAGAACCAATCTCCTGTGGACACCAAGGGATGACTGTATACACAAAAGAAGTATTATCTAGTCTTAAAAAGGAAGTTGTATATAAACAGCTCATACAACTCAATATCAAAAAAACAAATAACCCAATCAAAAAATGGGCAGAAGGGACTTCCCTGGTGGCACAGTATTAAGAATCTGCCTGCCAATGCAGGGGACACAGGTTTGAGCCCTGGTCTGGGAAGATCCCACATGCTGCAGAGCAACTAAGCCTGTGAGCCACAACTACTGAGCCTGCTCTCTAGACCCCACGGGCCACAACTACTGAGCCCATGTGCCACACCTACTGAAGCCCACGCGCATAGAGCTCACACTCCACAACAAGAGAAGCCACCCCAATGAGAAGCCCGTGCACCACAAAGAGTAGGCTCCACTCGCTGCAACTAGAGAAAGCCCACATGCAGCAATGAAGACCCAATGCAGCCAAAAATAAATAAATAAATAAATTTATATATTAAAAAAAAGTGGGCAGAAGACCTAAACAGATGTTTCTCCAAAGAAGACATACTGTTGGCCAAGAGGCAAATGAAAAGACACTCAGCATTGCTAATTATCAGGGAAGTGCAAATCAAAACTACAATGAGGTATCACCTCACACCAGTCAAAATGGCCATGATCAAAAAGTCTACAAACAATAAATGTTGGAAAGGGTGTGGAGAAAGGGGAGCCCTCCTACACTGTTGGTAGGAATGTAAATTGGTGCAGCCACTATGGAAAACAGTATGGAGGTTCCTCAAAAAACTAAAAATAGAGTCATCATATGATCTAGCAATCCCACTCTTGGGCATATATCTAGAAAAGATGAAAATTCTAATTCAAAAAGATGTATGCACCGTAGCGCTCACTTCAGCACTATTCACAACACCCAAGATATGGAAGCAACCTATGTGTCCATCGACAGAAGAATGGATAAAGAAGATGTGGTATAGTATATACAAAGGAATATTACTCAGCCATAAAAAAGAATGAAATAATGTCATTTGCAGCAACATAGATGGACGTAGAGGTTATCACACTAAGTGAAGTCAGACAGAGAAAGACAAATATATGATATCACTTATTTATGGAATCTAAAAAAATGATACAAATGAACTTATTTACAAAACAGAGATAGACTCAGACATAGAAAATCTTACGGGGCTTTCCTGGTGGCGCAGTGATTAAGAATCCACCTGCCAATGCAGGGGACACAGGTTCGACCCCTGGTCCGGGAGGATGCCACATGCCGCAGAGCAACCAAGCCCGTGCGCCACAACTACTGAAGCCCGCATGCCTGGAGCCCATGTTCTGCAACGAGAAGCCACCAAAATGAGAAGCCCCCACATGGCAATGATGAGCTGCCCCCGCTCACCGCCACTAAGGAAAGCGCGGGTGGCAATGAACACACAAGGAAGCCAAAAAAAAAAAAAAATCTTATGGTTACCAAAGGGGAAGGGATGGGTGAGGGATACATTAGGAGTTTGGGATTAACAGATACACACTAGTATATATAAAATAGAAAAAAAAAAGAGGAAGCAAATTTTGACACATGCTACAACATGAATGAACCTTGAAGACACTATGGTAACTGAAACAAGTCAGTTACTAAAGGACAAATATTGTATGATTCTACTTCAGTAAGGTACCTAGAGTAGTAAAATTCACAGAAACAAGGTAGAATGGTGGTTGCCATTTGCTGGGGGAGAGAGGAGAATGAAGATTTATTGGGTAAAGAGTAACTTTATAGGGTAAAATTAATGGGTAAAGAGTTTCAGTTTGGGAAGATGAGAAAGTTCTGCAGATGGATGGTGGTGATGGTTGGACTGGCTCTATCACTATATTGACTAAGAAAAAGCCACAGAGTGGTGCTGTGCCAGTTCTAGGCTTCCACCTTATAAACATCCGGCATCTTTTGCTTTTTGTGCTTTTGGGAGCCCTAAGTCACCATGTAAGAAGTTCAGCTGCCTCTGAGAGTGGAAGCCCTGAGACTACACAGAGAGAGAAAGAGAACCTACTATGCTAGCATCCCAGGTGAACCTCCACGTGACTCCAGACCCGGCTGCCATCCAATTGCTACTGCATGAGAGACCTCAAGTGAGACCAGCAGAGCCAATCAACTCACAGAAGTGTAAAAAGACTATAAAATAAAAGGGTGGGTTTCTTTAAAACCACTAGGCTTTGAGGTGATTTGTTACGTTACAAACACCTTCCTGCCACCTTTCAAGGTGAATCTTGAAATTCTGTGTATCTTACAAGACCCAGGACAAATGCGACCTCTTCTGAAACATTACCCCCTCTTCTGAGGGGGTAATGTTTCACATTTTTTAAAAAATGCTAGATATAATCTACTCATTTTTAATAACAGCTTTATTGAGATACAATTCACACAGCATTCAATTTACCCATTTGAAGTGTACAGTTCAGTGGTTGTTAGTGTATTCACAGAGCTGTGCAACTACCACCATAATCAATTTTAGAACACTTTCATAACCCCTCCTCAAAAAAAACCCTTCCAATTAGCAGTCACTCCCCATTTCCCCCCAACCTCTCCTTCCACTGTCAGACCTAGGCAACCACTGATTATTTTCAGCCTCTATAGATTTGTCTTATCTGGACATTTCATATAAATGGAATCACACAATATGTGGTCTTTTATGTCTAGATTTTTTTTGCTTAGAGTGTTTTCAAGGTTCATCTAAGTTGTAGCATGTATCAGTACTTCAGTCCTTATTTATTAGTGAATAATATAGTAAATATTCTTGAACTGAAATATTTGTGCTTGAATAATTTCTCATGATAATTTCCTAGAAATAGAAATGATTGGCTCAAAGTGTGCCCATTTAAAATTCTGACAATTATTTCAAAATTTGGAATGATAGTAACTCCAAAAAGGTTATGACATATACACTCAACCAACAGTATGTTTTTCCTAACCCTTACAGGTAATGATTAAATTTTAACTATTTTCTAATCTGATAGATGAAAACTGACGTCTTATTTTAAAATCTTTGTTTCTTTAATTATTAGTGGTCCTTGAGCTTTTTTGTCATTTATGAATTAGCTATTTGCACCTTTTTCAGTAGATACTTCATCTATTTCTTTTTGACTTATATTAGAGATAAGCAATCCTTTGTAAATGTTGCAAATATTTTTTCTCAGTTGTTATTACTTCTATATCTGTGATTATGATGTTTTTCAATATAAAGAATTAGGAAAAGTCTTCCGTCTTTACATTTCCTTTTTCAGAATTTTCCCATTTATTCTTTTTTTAAATTTTATTTATTTATTTTTGGCTGCATTGGGTCTTCGTTGCTGTGCAGGCTTTCTCTAGTTGCGGCGAGCGGGGGCTACTCTTCGTTGTGGTGTGCGGGCTTCTCATTGCAGTGGCTTCTCTTGTTGCAGAGCACGGGCTCTAGGCGTGCAGGCTTCAGTAGTTGTGGTACGCAGGCTCAGTAGTTGTGGGTTGCAGGCTGTACAGCACAGGCTCAGTAGTTGTGGCAGATGGCTTAGTTGCTCCGCGACATGTGGGATCTTCCCGGACCAGGGATTGAACCCGAGTCCCCTGCATTGGTAGGCGGACTCTTTAACCACTGCACCACCAGGGAAGTCCCCCCATTTACTCTTGAGCATTTATTTTTCCAGATGAAATTGCCAGTTTTTAAAAAATCCTATTAGAATTTTTTGGGGGAACTGTGCTCTTTACAGATTGATCTATAGGGAGTTTACTTTTTATATGTTCCTTCTCCCTAACCCATTATTCAGGTTTTATTTATTGCACCCAATTGTTTTTTTGGTTTTTTTAACATCTTTATTGGATTATAATTGCTTTACAACATTGTGTTAGTTTCTGCTGTACAACAAAGTGAATCAGCTATATGTATAGTTATGGGTTTTTTTTTTAAGTTTTCTTTATATGGTTTCTATGCATTTCTTTAAAGTTTCTTCCTAGATTCAAAAAAAATTTATGTTATTACATGGATGAAATCTTTTCTTCCAATATACTTTCTGACTGAGTATTACCTTTATAAAGGAAAGCTATTTGTTCTCTCATATACTAACTTTATATTTGTCTTAGTGTTGTTGATATCTTAAGAGACTAGTTGAAAAATAGGTCAATATGATTCAACCAGATTGCATAGATATAGCATTTTTATTTATTTATTTATTTAGTATTTATTTGGTTGCACTGGGTCTTAGTTGCGGCAGGCAGGCTCCTTAGTTGTGGCTCCGGGGCTCCTTAGTTGTGGCATATGGGCTCCTTAGTTGCAGCACACAAACTCTTAGTTGTGGCACGCGAACTCTTAGTTGAGGCATGCGTGTGGGATCTAGTTCTCTGACCAGGGATCGAACCCAGGCCCCCTGCATTGGGAACGTAGAGTCTCATCCACTGTGCCACCGGGAAGTCCCAGATATACCATTTTTAGATCAACACTCAAGTACACTGATAATAACAGGTGTTGGTGAGGATGCAGAGAAACTGGAATCCTCATACACTGCTAGTGGGAGTGTAAAATGGTGTTGCTGCTTTGAAAAACAGTCTGGTAGTTCCTCAAAAAGTTGAACATTTGTTACCATATGACCCAGCAACTCCACCCCTAGATATATATCCAAGAGATATGAAAACGTATGTCCACACAAAAAGTTGTAACGAAATGTTCATAGAAACATTACTCATAATAGCCACAAAGTGGAAATAACCCAAATGTCTATCAATTGATGAATGGACAAATAAAATGTGGTATCCATACAACGGACTATTAACCATTAAAAAAGGATTAAGTATTAATACTTTATATATCATGTCTAGATTAGGCAAATTTATAGAAATAAGAGCTAGATAAGTGGTTACCTAGGTCTGGGGACAGTGGGGGAAGGAGCTTGGGGGAAATAGAGAGTAACTGCTAATGAGCATGGGGTTTCTTTTCTGAGTGATGAAAATGTTGTAAAATTGATTGTGGTGACGGCTGCACAGTCTCTGCACAAATATACTAAAAACCACTGAATTGTACACTTTAAATGATAAATTATATCTCAATAAAGCTATTTAAAAATATTCAGTGCAGCATTTTTATAAAAGTGAGTTCGATAACAAAGTAATATTCCAGTCCAAAAGCAAAGTCTGTTTTAACTTGCCTCAAAGAAAAAAAGCAATTATTTTATACAGACTCACTTTCTCAGTTATGCAAATTTCTCCCAATTTGCCACACACATGAAAGTGTAAGTCACATAATTACACTCTATTTTTTGACATAGGTTTTAAAGAATAACTTTCGCTTCTATAGAAGTATATTTAAGTGCAGGCCAAAGTTTAAAAATAGAAAAGCAACATAAAAAAGAATAATGAAAATTTCACATTTCAATAAGTGTGCAAATTACTCTTCCAGTCAGAAAAATAAGCCAGCTTAAAAAAAACAAGCCAGTTGACTAAATTAATTCCAAAGAATGAAACAGTCAAAGAATTCTAGGAACAGAATGAATCTGAAATATAATGAATGCTTCATTTCTAATTTTCCAGATGAGGGACCTGAGTCCATGCTGGCAAATATATTTAAGCTCACCTCAGATTGTTTTCTAAACAATGAGAAATATTATATCATTCCATCTCTCTCTCTCTCTCTCTCTCTCTCTCTCTATATATATATATATATATATCACACATGAATGATACCAATGAATGCCTTATATGCATCTTGATTTTTAAAACATTTAAACACTAAATCCAACTTTCTCTAGACTCACTAGCTGCTTTCAATGTCCTAATGGCCTATTTCTACAAAAATTTCCAAAAAAACGTATAAGATTGAACCAAATTCAACACCCAGCAATTATGGCTTCCACAGTTCAAGTGGCTTCTGCAGTTAGGATGATTTTACTGCAGTAGTATGAATTTAAAAAACCCAAACCTTAACAACCTCACTTTCTGAGCAACTTCAGGTAAACCACTTCTTTAAGATGGCCCCTGATTTCCTTATTTGCAGAAAAAAGAAGAGATGAGACAAAAATTGAGTAAATGCTATCTGTAATGGACTGGGCGTATCTTAACAAAAAGGAACTTCAGGGACTTCCCTTGTGGTCCAGTGGTAAGACTCAGTACTCCCAATACAGGGGATCCGGGTTCAATTCCTGGTCAGGGAACTAGATCCCGCATGCATGCCGCAACTAAGAAGCCCACATGCCACAACTAAGAGTCCACATGCTGCAACAAAGAAGTCCACATGCTGCAACTAAGAAGTCCACATGCCACAACTAAGAAGTCCACATGGGACTTCCCTGGTGGTCCACTGGTAAGGAATCTGCCTTACAATGCAGGGGACGCGGGTTCGATCCCTGGTCAGGGAACTAAGATCCCACAAGCCGCAGGGCAACTAAGCCTGCGTGCCACAACTACTGAGCTTGCACGCCTCAACTACAGCCCGCGTGCCACAAACTACAGAGCCCATGCATCCTGGATCTCATGCGCCACAACTAGAGAGAGAAAACCTGCATGCCACAACTAGAGAAGCCCACACACCACAATGAAGAGCCTGTGCACTGCAACGGAAGATCCCGCATGCCGCAACTAAGACCTGACGCAGCCAAAAATAAATATTAAATAAATCTTCAAGAAAAAAAAAGTCTGCATACCACAACTAAAGATCCCTCATGCCGCAACTAAGACCCGGCACAGACTAAATAAATAAATAAATAAATAAAACAGAAAAACAAAAAAGGAACTTCAGAAATAAACACAAAACAACACAAAGGAAACATTCAAAATACATATAAAATGAACAACTAAATTAAGAAAGGATCACTGAAAAGATTACAAGTCTCTATGAAAAATAAACACAATTCTGCATCAGGATGATACGATTATGGATGCAGTTTTTGAAGTTTTATTTATAACTTTAAAAATTGACTTAATATTAAATTCTTAACTGACATATACAAGATATCAAAGGTCTAGAAAAGTCTTTAAGGAGTCGTGTGTTGGAGAATAATGTTGTATTCTCAACTCATATCAACCTAATTAGATGGTTACATGCTCCTGCAGCAAAGGAAAAAACATCCAGACATTACAAGCTGTATATCATCTAGATAAATGTCATATAAAATAAATTACGTTCTTAGGAAATGTCTGAGTCAGGACTTTAAAAAGGAGCATCAAAAACCTCCCAAAGATCCAGGGCTTCCCTGGTGGCGCAGTGGTTGAGAGTCCGCCTGCCGATGCAGGGGACACGGGTTCGTGTCCCGGTCCGGGAAGATCCCACGTGCCGCAGAGCGGCTGGGCCTGTGAGCCATGGCCGCTGAGCCTGCACGTCCGGAGCCTGTGCTCCACAACGGGAGAGGCCACAACAGTGAGAGGCCCGCGTACTGCAAATAAATAAATAAATAAATAAATAAATAATCTCCCAAAGAGGTGTCCTGCAGTATTTTACATACAGGTTCTCTCCCAGGCTCCAGATCCCATCACAATTTTCTCCTATGTTAAAATAAGGGCTATATTACCTACATTGCAAAGATAATGGCAAAACTAAAGATCATATTATTTAAAGTGACTCATAGTATGCTTGGTTCATTATAAGTGTGGCTTTTAATATTGCACTTTGATTAAAAGCCATGAGTGGAATTAACCAGTGTTAAAAGTATTGTAATAACCATATTTTAAAAAATCAAATTTTCTCTTTTGCTAGATATTGTCTTTATGCCAGGCCAGCCTCTGCTTGCTGTTGGTTGAAACCTAAGTTAGGTCAAATATCTGCTTTCAGTATGTACCTAGAGATTGATGCTTTTGAAAAACCACAAGGAAGTGTGAAAGTAAAGTTAATCACTGACATTGCATATACTCAAATCTGTTTTGTTTTTATTGGACTGAATGTCTTTGGTTCAGGTATTACCTTTTCAGGCCAACTGCTTAATGCCTGATAAAGCAGGACACATAACTCAGAAGCAGAACATTCCATGTAGAGTCATCATGAAACAAAAATGAGACAGAAAGCTATGTTTCAAAGCCCACTCAATTACTAAAGTCCAAATTCATATCCTAAAAAAGGCATACACCCAGAGTGAGATCTGCTCAGTTCAACGAATTTAAAGGTAATGAAATCTGTATATTAACCAGCAGGTCTGCTCTTTTTTCAATGCATTTACATTTTCTTTTCACCTATAAAAACAAAGAAATTAGAGCGGTGGACCTCAAAGCATTTGGTAAATATGCAAGATCCAATTATTTATGAGATAACTTCACAAGGTGATGAACATGACACACATATATAACACTAGTTATATTAGGTACTTTAGCATATGGCTGAATTCAGTGCCCCACATTTGGAAGAATCAACACAGCCTGAAACCAAAGTTTGCAACGTTTAATATTTGCCTGATATAGCACCTTCCTGATAGATGATAGATGATAGCTCTTCCTGATCTTTGAGCCTGCCACAGATTTATAGATTCACTATGTGCTCCCACCAAGACCTTCTTACTGCCACCCTGCCTCTGAATACTGGGTTCAAGACACTGTATGCCACTTCTGAAAGTCACAGCATTACCTAAAGGGTTGCATTGCTTAAAATGCAGATTTGCAAAAATTTTCCAAGAATAATATGGTATTTAGGTGGTCATCCTTTCAATATTAGGCCCCATAACAGATAGTAATAGATTTCTGGCTTCTTGCTTCCTTTTTCTGGGAGGTGGAAATCAGTGGTTGCAGAAGCATGTGCTATCCTATTAAGCTGCTCATCCTCAACTTCCACTTTTGGAGAAGATAAACTAACAGGAACTGGATTTAACCCTCCTCCTAAAACAACAGAAAAACTAGACAAAATAAATGAAAAAAAATGGTTCAAGATATTGGAAATCAAGCAATGAAGGATCAACTGTTTCCAAGTAACTTAAATGGTTATTTAAGTTACTATTTTTGAGCATCCCAGAACAAAGCTCAAAAATATCTATACAAATACAAATATATTCAACATCCAATAAGGCAAAAGTCATAATGTCCAGAATCCAATAAACTACAGGCAGGCACGTGAAGAAGCAGGAAAATATGACCCATAACAGGAGAAAGATCAATCAATTGAAATTGACCCCAGACTGACACCAATATAAGAACTTGTAAACATGGACATTAAAAGAGTTATAATTATATCCAATATGTGTAGAAGCTATGGGTATTGAGCATGTTAAGTAAACATGGAAGATATTTTAAAAGACCCAGATTTAATGTCTAGAAATAATGCTACAATTTCTGAAGTGAAAAATGCTCTAGAGGGAATTCATGGCAGATTAGACATTGCAGGAGAAAAGATTAGTGAACTTGAAAACATAGCTATAAAACTATACAAAATGAAATGCAGAGGAAAAGACTGAAAAAGGAAAAAAATAAAAGAACAGAGAGTTAGTGAGCTTTATGACAAGTTTGAGAAGCCTAATATACATGTAACTGGAATCCCTGAAAGAGGAATCTGGTGACAGAAAACAATATTTGAAGAGATAATGGCCAAAATTTTTCCAAATTTGATGAAAACTATAGACCCATGGATCCAAGTAGACCAACAAATCTCAAGACAAAAAACATGAAGAAAACTGAACTAAGGTCCATCATTATCAAATTGCTTTATCCAGTGATAAAGAGAAAAATCTTAAAAGCAACCAAAGAGACACATTACATATGAGAAACAAAGGTAAAGATGACAGCAGATTCTGCATCAGAAACAATGCAGTACAAAACAGTGTGCTGAATGAAAAAGAATTATCAATCTATAATTAATTACCTAGCAAAATTATCTTTCAAAAACAAAGATGACCTCAGGAATTCCCTGGCAGTCCAGTGGTTAGGACTCCACGCTCTCACTGCCCTGGGCCTGATTTTAATCCCTGGTTGGGGAAGTAAGATCCCACAAGCCGTGCAGTGTGGCCAAAAAAAACCAAAACAAAAAACAAAAAACAAACCAAAAAAAAAAAAAAAAAAAAAACAAAGGTGACCTAGAGGCAAATTCATAGACAATTCATAGAGACAGAAAGGCAAATTCATAGAGAGAGAAAGTGTAAGTGAGGTTACCAGGAGTTGGAAGAGTGGGAATGGAGCTGGAGGAGCTGGAGGAGGGGAGTTATTGTTTGATGGGTATAGAGTTTTTGTTTGAGATGATAAAAAGTTCTGGAAATGGGTAGTGAGGATGGTTACATAACATTCTGAATGTGCTTAAATGTCACTGAATTGTACACTTTAAAAAGGTTAGGGCTTCCCTGGTGGCGCAGTGGTTGAGAGTCCGCCTGCCGATGCAGGGGACGCGGGTTTGTGCCCCGGTCCGGGAGGATCCCACATGCCGCGGAGCGGCTGGGCCCGTGAGCCATGGCCGCTGAGCCTGCGTGTCCGGAGCCTGTGCTCCGCAACGGGAGAGGCCACAACAGTGAGAGGCCTGTGTACGGCAAAAAAAAAAAAAAAAAAAAAAAAGTTAAAATGGGGACTTCCCTGGTGGCGCACTGGATAAGATTCTGTGCTCCCAATGCAAGGGGCCTGGGTTCGATCCCTTGTTGCAGAACTAGATCCTGCATGCATGCCACAACTAAGAGTTCGCATGCTGCAACTAAGAAGCCCACGTGCCACAACTAAGGAGCCCGCAAGCCATAACTAAGGAGTCCATGAGCCACAACTATGGAGCCTGCCTGCCGCAACTAAGACCGCACACAGCAAATAAATAAATAAATATTTATTTAAAAAAAAGGTTAAAATGGTAAAATTTTGTGTTATGTACGGTTTACGACAATTTTTAAAAGAATTTTAAAAAAGGAATATACTAGTACTCCATCTACATGAATAAACCTCAAGATATAAGGCCCAGTAAAAAGAAAAAAAATGGGAAGTCTCAAAATATGTGCTGAATAATGCCACTGATATAAATTTAAAAGCACATAAAGGGAATTCCCTAGCCGTCCACTGGTTAGGACTCAGTGCTTTCACTGCAGTGGGCCCGGGGTTCAATCCCTGGTCAGGGAACTAAAATCCCTCAACCCACATAGCATGGCCAAAAAACTAAAATAAAATAAATAAAAGCACATAAAAACACTATACTTTGTCATGTATACATATAAAAAGTGACAGATTAGTGGTTGCTTAGGGGTGGAGGGATAGGAGTGCGAAGACAGTTTACACTATAAACTTATTCTATGGTAGTAGTTGGCTCTTACAGAGGGAAGGAAGACAATGCAATTGGAGATGGGGTTGCCAACAAGAAGGACAGAACTTCGCAGAGACCAGAGCATGTTTGACAGCATGTCTGAGAGCCCTGGTGCCCTGCTGGACTCCTATGGTCTCTCTTGCTTCACCTCTCAACACATCCCCACCTCACCACTGCAAGGGGTTTCTCCCAGGTGGGCCCCAGTCTGATCCTTTTGCCTTTCAGGCAACACCACAGCCTGGCATATAAATGGTAGCAGCCAGAATTTACTAGGCAGAATGTCTGGGGCATGGAGCTGGGGTAGAGGCCAGAGCTAAGAGAAGTGCTTGGGGACTTCTTAAAGTTAGTGATCTTCGGGCTTCCCTGGTGGTGCAGTGGTTGAGGGTCTGCCTGCCGATGCAGGAGACACGGGTTCATGCCCCGGTCTGGGAAGATCCCACATGCTGCGGAGTGGCTGGGCCCGTGAGCCATGGCCGTTGAGCCTGTGCGTCCGGAGCCTGTGCTCCGCAACAGGAGAGGCCACAACAGTGAGAGGCCCACATACGGCAAAAAAAAGATAAAAGAAAAAAAAAAAGTTAGCGATCTTCTCGCGGGGTCCTCTACCCCCTGGGAGTACAGGAAGACTTTCCAGGGACTACCAGGCATAGACAGTTTTTTAAAGGTATCCATTTCCTCAACTTCCATATAAACTCCTTTCTAAAAACCATCTGCCTGAGAACATGCCTAGAGTGCAGTACCCCATCTCATCTCCTCAAATTTTTCTTTTCCTGTTTCACTAAAAAAAAAAAAAAAAGCATATATACCTACCATACGATCCAGCCATTCCATCTCTAAGTATTTACCCAAGAGAAAAGGAAATATATATTCATACAAAGACTTGTATGTGATTGCCATAGCACCTTTATTTATAATAGCCCCAAACTAGAAACACACTCAATGTCCATCAACAGATGAACAGATAAACAAATTGTGGTACATCCACATGATGGAATACCACTCAGCAAAAAAAAAAAAAAAAAAAAAAAAAAAGAACTACTGATACACACAAAACATGTATCAATAATTATGCTGAGTGAAAGAAGCCAGACCAAAAATGCAAACTAATCTATAGGGACAGAAAGCAGATGAGTAGTTGCCTGGAATAGAGGAGCAGGAGTGAGGAACTGCAAAGCAGATGGAAACATTAAGGGGTAATAGATATGTTCTCTACCTTGCTTGTGGTGATGGTTTCCTGGGTGTCAAACTTCATCAAACAGTATACTTACAATATGTACAGTTTATTGTATGTTAATTATACCTCAATAAAGCTATTTTTAGAGGAGAAGTAAAGATACAGAAAAGCTAAAAGAATTCATTACCAGCAAACCTCCACTACAGAAATGTTAAAGGAAGTTCTCCAAGCAGAAGGAAAATACCAGTTACAAAACAAGATCTGTTCAGAGGTCCTCGGATTTTCTTTCTTATTGATGTTGATTTTCATTTTTGAATTTTCAGGTTTGGAGCCACGATACTGCTATCTAAATAACTGAAGTTACACTGAATATACATTCAGTCAAAAAGTTTTCACTCACTGTTTTTCTGACATGATTACCGCTATCAGTGCATAGTGCTGGGGATTTTAAAAAAGTATGAAGAATGATTTACTATTTTAGTTCTTAACATACCAGCTAAAATTACACCAGACTGAAGATGTTTGGAAAACATCACATCAGAGAAATATGTTTCTTGCCATCCTAAGTATGGTTTTGTTGCATCTTGGCACTCTATTTTTCCCCCCATGATCAAATCAGATTTATAATGCAAGTTAGGAAGTTAAATTTAAACTGGGTATTCAGACCCTGAATAAATTAGAATTTATAGAATTAGAAATTTAGAAAATACTCAATATTAGATGTAATATTTTTAAAGCACATCCTTAAGGAAAAGCAGTCACACTTATATAGGGAACTAAAAACTCACATTTATCATGCCCTGCCCCACACTCTCACTGCATATGAGAACCAGGATATGATTGTTACAAAATACTATTCATTCTAAAATGTTTAGTTAGATTAAGCAAACCAGTTTTTTCACATGCACATCAAAACAAATCAGTAAAACTAGTTTTGAACACAAAGAAGAAGAATGGTTGTCATAAATCTGTGTAAAGAAATGAAGTATGATCTTTATTTGCTCTGATATAAAATCCCACAATTAAATGTTTAGCTTCTAGAACAATGTTTCTCATAAACCAGAGAAATCAAATTATAGTCCTGTCTTCCACTGATCCTAGAGAAAATTTCTTCTCCATATAAGCATGCCCCAATGCCTACACGGTTAAAAATAAAGATGAAAAATTACAACTGAAAAATAATTGCAAGGAGCTCAAAAATAATTACTACTGGCTCTGTAAGCCTAAAATTAAGAAAAGACTGGTATCAGAATTCACCAATGTAAAAAGGATCACATGGGAATCAAAAGACCTTAATGAAAAGTTTAACCTTTACTTGAATGAGGCAAAGGCTAGTTTTATAGTTTCCCCAGAAAATCAGGACACTTAATAGCTATTTAGAGAGAAAGAAATATGAGTTACACTATAAAAGGATAAGCCTGTTTCATCAGAGAATTAATTTAATTTACTATGTGAATCTGTTAATTAAAATACACTATTAGGTTAAGAAAAAACAGAATAAACTGCAACTCCTAATGCTTAAACCTCCAATAACTGACATAAAAGTAACTGTGGAAAGGCTTGCTACCACCCTTTGTAAAATTCACAAATATTTTTTGAGCATGCTACTATTGAGTACTGCTCTAGGCACTGGAACTCCATGGAAAAGACAGGATCTCTGCTGTCCTGGAGCTTACATTCTACCATACAAATAAGATACAAAGTGAATAGGGGTTAAGAGGCTTCTTGGAGGACATGACATTTGAATTAAGACCTGAATGACAAGAAAGAGACAGCCAGGAGACAGTCTGGGAACAGAACTCTCCAGGCAAAGACAATACAAAGTATAAATGTACTATAAAAATTTTAAATGGACTGTCTCTAAATCAATTTCTTTTAATAAAACACATTATCTAGGGAATTCCACAGTGGTCCAGTAGTCAGGACTCCACACTTTCACTGCTGAGGGCCCGGGTTCAATCCCTGGTCAGGGGACTAAGATCCCACAAGCTGCGCAGTGTGGCCAAAATAAATAAATTAAATAAATAAACTTCTAAAAAAAAGAAGCATTATCTAGTGATTCCTATGTGTACTACAGTTTGAAAACCACTGAATGAAAAAACCCTAAGTGGAAAATAAATGACATGAAATGATCACGACAGGATTAAAATAAAAATAACACTGGCTCGGGTAAGAACCAGTTTATTGATGCTAACTATATTCTTTCTTCCTTCTCTTTTTTTTTCTGGGCTCGCTGTGTGGCTTGCAGGATTCCAGTTCCCCTACCAGGGACTGCAACCGGGCCACGGCAGTGAAAGTACCGAGTCCTAACCACTAGACCACCGGGGAACTCCCTATGCTAACTATATTCTATGCACTGTGCTAAATCATATAGTCTCATTTTCAGGCTGAAAACATGCTGTGAAATATCCACACCATTTATAATTAACAATATTTAAACAAACTTTTAGATAGAGAAGGTCAAAAAGTAGATGAATAGATGAGAAAACTCAGCTTACTCCTAAATAGTACAAAATTTAAAATACAAATCTAGCTAGCTAGATTTTCAAAAAATCTGAGGCTGGTGAAGGCAGGAGTGAAGGGATGCTCTCATTCAATGTAGTTGTGCCATAAACTGTTTTAGCTTTCTTAGAGAGCAAACTGTCACTATCTACCAAAACCTACAATGTGCATATTCTGCACATTTGCTACAGAGAGAGTTCCACACAACAGCACAAAATTACATATAAAAATGTTCACTATATACTATTTATAATAGCCAAAAACTGGAAACAGTCCAAATGTCTGTCAATAAAAGATTAAATAAATCATGAAATATCTACAATATGGAATATTATGCAGTGTTTAAAAAAAGGTAATGATGCAAATTGATGCACACTGAAATGAAAAAACAGCCAATACATAATATAAAAGGAAAGTACTGCTTAATGGTTCATACACATTTTTTGTGTGTGTGAAATAAAGTGTGCTTATAAGTGATGTATAGAAACAAGAAATATTTGTATATGCATAGAATATATCTAGAAGGATATATACTAAGCTGTGGTTTCCTCCCTTAGGACTAGGATTGGTGAGGGAAGAGAGAAGATAAAGGGCAAACAGAAGACTTCTTTTTAAATTTCATGATCATCTCTTTTTTTTCCCAAACAGTAAACAGGGATTACTTTAGAGAAACTTTTAAAAAATGGCCTTAAAAAATGAAAATGGGCTTCAGTTTACCCATAGCTTGAAGCTGGAATAATATCTTTTCAGGGCTCTTCATATCATGGAACATAGAAATGGCCAGCCCCAAATATTGAGCTAAATATTAAAATGACATTCCTTAAAATGAAATTCCATTGGTACTACAATTAATAGAAAACCATTATACAAAACTAGTATATTTAGGCATCTTTCAACTACACTTCAATGACATTCCATCATGTAAAATAAAGTCTAATGTGGTCTTCAAAGCCTTCTGGGATCTAGTCCTATGCTTCTCAAACTTTAATACTCATGCAACTCACCTGTAGATCCTGTTCAAATGTAGATTCTGATTCAGTAGTCTGTGATGGGGCCAGAGAGCCCCCTTTTCTATTAAGTACCACAGACTACACTTTGAGTAGCAAGGATCTAGCCCAAGTTCCTTACCACTCCCCATCCTTAACTTTTTTTTTTTTTAGCGGTACGCGGGCCTCTCACTGTTGTGGCCTCTCCCGTTGCGGAGCACAGGCTCCGGACGCGCAGGCTCAGCGGCCATGGCTCACGGGCCTAGCCACTCCATGGCATGTGGGATCTTCCTGGACCGGGGCATGAACCCGTGTCCCCTGCATCGGCAGGCGGACTCTCAACCACTGCGCCACCAAGGAAGCCCCCCATCCTTAACTTTTAAAATTAATTAATTAAAAAAAATAGAAACTAGTTTTATCTTAAGAACCTGTCCCTCAAAAGTCATTTTTAAAAAAAGTGAATTAACATCAAATCGCAATTTTTAACAAGCCCTTTTGGGGCAGCAATAATATCCCTTATGAATAATCAGCATCTCATCCGAATAGTAATTGATTAATATTTTAATTATTTTTTGGGAAAAGTTGTCTCTTAAAAAGCAGCATGAGCGTAACTAGGCTCCCACAGCTTCTGGTTAACAGGTTAAATACAAAAACCCTATACCACCTCCAAAGTTTCCACCACAACCCACAAAGCTGCCAGATCCACTTCCACAACCTCTTTGAGATCTGCAGATTGCATTTCTTGTTTAAAAAGGGCCTTTTTCACTTCACAATTATGCCCGTTAATAGGGTGGTATTTCTGAACAACAATTTTATCAACTGTATCATGATCATCAAAAGCTACAAAAGCAAATCCTCTTTTCTCCACTCTGCCTGTCTTCCATGGTTGAAAGACCAACTTCTATGGTTTCAATCCTGCCATACTTTTCAAAGTAGTCTTTCATATTCTTCTGTATCTTCTTTAATACCACCAACAAAAAGTTTCTTCACTTTCAGAAGGGCAGCAGGCTTTACAGAATCCTCTCTAGAAACAGCTCTCTTTGGTTCCACCAAACACCCATCAACCTTGGTGGTCTTGCACTCACTGGTGCATCCATCTCTTCAACATTAGAGTAAGTCACAAAACTAGAGGTCCTGGGACGTTTTGTTTGGTGGTCTCTCATCACTGCACAATCTGTAAGTGTGCCCCATTTCTCAAAATGTTCTCTAAACTATAATCTGTAGTTTCAAAGCTCAGACCTCCAATAAACAGTTTTCTCAACAGTGTTGGTTCCTTTGGATCATGGCCCCCCTCCTGGTGGCAGCAGGCTGGGAGTGACCTGGTGGTGGTTTTACCTCCATTTTGAGACCAGACTCACCTCTTCCAACTCCAGTTCAATATGGGACCGCCAGAAGGAGGCCTCCCCATACTTTCAACTTAGTGAATTACTGCTCTTCCCCACACACCATGTTCTTCATATCTCTGTGCCTTTTTATATATTATTCTTTCTTTCTGGTTCTCCCCTCACCTACTCCACTTCAAAAACTTTTACTCTGTTATACGTTTAGTTCAAACTTTGCAAATGTTTCAGGCATATGTGGATGCTCTTTCTTTTGTATTCTGAGGCCCCTATGCATTTAGGTTCAACTGTCACATTTGTTTTTCACATGTCCATCTCCCTGTGGAGTTTGAGGCTAGAAAGTATCTATCCTCAACACACACATATTCAATAAATGTTTTCTGAATCAAGTTTTTGCCACCACCTTTGAAATAACGGTTGTCACAATCATTTTTACACTTTTTCTAAAACATTTTCTTTAAAGAATATTTTCTGTAAAGTACTGTCAAATTATTGAAAGTAATCTCTTAAAATATAAGGCAACATATATTCAAAATTAAACTAAAATGTAACACTATTTAATGAGATGTTTACCTTATTGCTGGAAAAAAGTCACATTAATTTCACTATATTTAAGGGTAAAAAGGGCAAAACAAAGTTGTACTCTTTGATACTCAAATACTTGAAAGGAAATACTTGAAGGAAAATAAGAATGGCATCAAATTTCTAATATACCTTTCCCTCCTTAAGTTAATTAGGACTTTTATTACGTTTTAAAAACAGGGCTTCCCTGGTGGCACAGTGGTAGAGAATCTGCCTGCCAATGCAGTGGGCACAGGTTCGAGCCCTAGTCTGGGAAGATCCCACATGCCATGGAGCAACCGAGCCCACGTGCCACAACTACTGAAGCCTGCGTGCCTAGAGCCTGTGCTCCGCAACGAGAGAAGCCACTGCAATGAGAAGCCTGCACACCACAACAAAGGGTAGCCCCCGCTCACCACAACTAGAGAAAGCCTGCATGCAGCAACGAAGACCCAACGCAGCCAAAAATTAATTAATTAATTAATTTTTAAAAAAGACAAAATGGTTCCTTAAATCAAAAGCTTTTGACAAAATTCAACACCCATTTATGATAAAAGCCCTCCAGAAAGTGGGCAAAGAGTGAACCTACCTCAAAATAATAAAGGCCATATATGACAAACCCACATCATTCATAATAGTGAAAAACTGAAAGCGTTTCCTCTAAGATCAGGAATAAGACAAGGATATCCACTCTTGCCACTATTATTCAACATAGTTTTGGAAGTCCTAGACATGGCAATCAGAGAAGAAAAAGAAATAAAAGGAATCCAAACTGGAAAAGAAGTAAAACTGTCACTGCTTGCAGATGACATGATACTATACATAGATAATCCTAAAGATGCCACCAGAAAACTACTAGAGCTAATCAATGAATTTGGTAATGTTGCATGATATAAAATTAATGCACAGAAATCTCTTGCATTCCTATACACTAACAACGAAAGATCAGAAAGAGAAATTAAGGAAACAATCCCATTCACCATTGCAACAAAAAGAATAAAATACCTAGGAATAAACCTACCTAAGGAGGTAAAAGACTTGTACTCAGAAACCTATAAGACACTGATGAAAGAAATCAAAGATGACACAAACAGATGGAAAGATATACCATGTTCTTGGATTGGAAGAATCAACATTGTGAAAATGACTATACTACCCAAAGCAATCTACAGATTCAATGCAATCCCTAGTGGCATTTTTTACAGAACTAGAACAAAAAATCTTAAAATTTGTATGGAGACACAAAAGACCTTGAATACCCAACGTAATCTTGACGGAAAAAAACAGAGCTGGAGGAATCAGACTCCCTGACTTCAGACTATACTACAAAGGTACAGTAATCAAGACAATATGGTACTGGCACAAAAACAGAAATATAGATCAATGGAACAGGATAGAAAACCCAGAAATAAACCCATGCACTTATGGTCAACTAATCTACGACAAAGAAGGCAAGGATAGGCAATGGAGAAAAGACAGCCTCTTCAGTAAGAGGTGTTGGGAACACTGGGCAGCTACATGTAAAAGAATGAAATTAGAACTCTCCCTAACAGCATACACTAAAATGAACTCAAATAGATTATTAAAGACCTAAATGTAAGACTGGACACTATAAAACTCTTAGAGGAAAACATAGGAAGAACACTCTTTGACATAAATCACAGCAAGATCTTTTTTGACCCACCTCCTAGAGTAATGGAAATAAAAACAAAAATAAACAAATGGGACCTAGTGAAACTTAAAAGCTTTGCACAGCAAAGGAAACTATAAACAAGACGAAAAGACAACCCTCAGAATGGGAGAAAATATTTGCAAATGAATCAATGGACAACGGATTAATCTCCAAAATATATATACAGCTCATGCAGCTCAATATGAAAAAAAACAAGCAACCCAATCCAAAAATGGGCAGAAGACCTAAATAGACATTTCTCCAAATAAGACATACAGGTGGCCAAGAGGCCCATGAAAAGCTGCTCAACATCACTAATTATTAGAGAAATGCAAATCAAAGCTACAATGAGGTATCACCTCACACCAGTTAGAATGGGCATCATCAGAAAATCTACAAACAACAAATGCTGGAGAGGATGTGGAGAAAAGGAAATCCTCTTGCCCTGTTGGTGGGAATGTAAATTGATACAGCCACTATGGAGAACAGTGTGGGGGGTCCTTAAAAAACTAAAAATAGAATTACCATATGACCCAGCAATCCCACTACGGGGCATATACCCTGAGAAAACCATAATTCAAAGAGTCATGTACCACAATGGTCACTGCAGCTCTATTTACAATAGCCAGGACATGGAAACAACCTAAATGCCCATCGACAGACGAATGGATAAAGAAGATGTGGTACATATATACAATGGAATATTACTCAGCCATAAAACGGAATGAAATTGGGTCATTTGTAGAGACGTGGATGGACCTAAAGACTGTCATACAGAGTGAAGTAAGTCAGAAAGAGAAAAACAAATATCGTATATTAACGCATATATGTGGAATCTAGAAAGATGGTACAGATGAACTGGTTTGCAGGGCAGAAATAGAGACACAGATGTAGAGAACAAACGTATGGACACCAAGGGGGAAAGCAGGTGTGGGGGGGATGAAATGGGGGACTGGGATTGACATATAAACACTAATATGTATAAAATAGATAACTAATAAAAAAATATCAAATAGAAGGAGAGCAAAAAAAAAAAGTACACAGTCTGCTTCCCTTAAGCGCTACTGATATACTTTGCATTTAAGTTGCTTATGTGCAGTCTTGAGCAATAGATTCTAAAAGCTACAAAATTTTGATTGATTGAAATTAAATATAGTTTTATTGTTAAAAAAAATTACAAAATGGTATCTTAAATCAAATGCTCACTCAGGCAGCCGTCTCTTTATTCACTCACCTTCTTCATCTATCCATTTCATGGTGAAAAGCTGTTCGGTGTCGAAAGAACACATGTCTCGAACCTCACTACAAAGGCCCTCAAAGGAGATTGAAGGTTCAAAATGTGTTATCATGATATCCCTGAAAAAGAAAAGGAGTTTTAAGTTAGACAATGACTAAGACTAATAATGCTCTACATATTACTGAATGCCTGACCATTTGATGGACTTCAGTTATTTTGTGTGTGCACCAGCCTGTGTCGCTTCCAGTAAACTATCTCTGTAAAAAATAAAATACCAATATTGAATAATGCTTAAAGATAAAAATAGTGATTTTGTGAGAAACCTTAATTCAATCTCCCCTCCTCATTGAGGAAGCCTATCCTAACTGCTCTAACAGATAGTAGTTCCACTTTTGCTTTAATGTTAGTTATCAGAAGCTCACTCTTTTGTGAGGCATTCCACTCCACAAACAGCTCTATTACTGGCAAACTCTGCATTATACTTAACTGAAATCTCTTTCAATCTCTAGTCCCAGATCTCCCCTCCCCCAAAAGTCTACCTTCATCCAAGAGATGGCCCTTCAAAAATTTGACAAAGGTCTGTCATGTCCTCTTCCTCAGCCCTGACTTCCACGGATTAATCACCCAGATTAACAACTCATTTGCCAAAATTCGTTTTAAAATAGGATTCATATTTTAAGGTAGACACCAAAAAAGATGAAGAAATTGACATAAACGTGTTTATTTTTATATTACTGTTGGATAAGTCACAGTACTTAAATAAAGCCACCTAGCAGCTATTCACAACGAGACTTAAAAACATAACAAAATGTTTTAGAACAGAAGCCTGGGTTTTCCTCCAGGGAGCCATAAGAAGGCTCCCAGTGATCTAATCTCCATGTCGTAGCCAGCCACAGTCATCCTTTCAAAGGTAAGTCAAACAGACCAAATGACTCTTAATTTAACACACATATAGTGACCTCTGTCATAAGGGTTTTACAAAATTAATGTAGTTCATGTCTTTCCTTTGTTTTAAACTCTCCAAATGGCTTTCCCCAAAGTAAATGGAAATCCAAAGTCTCTAGCAGGGTCTACAAGGCCCTGTGTGAATGGCCCTAGCTGCCCCTCTGACCTACCTCTTCTATCACTGGACAGATAAACCAATGTTTATAGTCTACCATCTACCCCAGCTAGAATGTAAACTTGATTAAAGTAGGAATTTTGTTCATTATATTCCTAGTGGCCAACGCGGTGTCTAGCACAGAATGGGTATTCAATAAATATTTGTTGAAGAAAGGAAGGAAATGACACTGTGTTAGGGACTGTGCAAGCACACATGTGTAGCTGGACCGTAGAACAGAGTAAGAAATAAGGTATTAAAAATTTTAGACATGTGCAAAAAAGTTAAAACTTCAGTCTTTAGGGGCTTTAAGCAGAAAGCCACACATAGAAACTGAATGGCCTTTTCTGGATAATCATTCTCTTTCTAAGCATCTCATGGTTTTCTGCCCCTGCCTCTTGGAACCCTCTTGCCTTAGCTTTCATAACAGTCTGCTTCCCTGGTTCCCTTTCTACTATTCTGAACACTTATTAAGTCTCCTGTATCTCCAATCACAAGACATTCTTCACAACCTCTCTCATATTCATTGTCTCTCTCTTTCTGAAACCTAATTCACATTCAATGTTTTAACTATTATCTCTAGGTAAGGGTCTCCTAAATCTGTAATTCCAACTCTCTCTGTGGTATTTAAGACTCTTGATAAGCTTGTTCCAATTTCTATTCTCAATGTGATCGCACCATTCCCGACACAAACTCTTTATTACGGACACCTGTTTACTCAAACCACTACACATAAGACCTTGATGATCCAAGTTTTAATCCTGACCTGTCCTCAGTTTAAGGAGGGAGGTGGGGATCTTTCTTTAACATCAACCTTCTTTCTTCAACATCAACTTTTTTCTTCAATATCAACTTCCATTAAAACTTTTTCAACCACATAAGCCTGATGGTCTATACTTCTAAACCTGTCCAACATGTATCTTATGTTCCAATTTTTGTTATTCAACTAATTATATACACACATCCTTAGCTAGATTATAAACAGCTGGAAGATAAAAATTCTTGCTTTTTAATATATTCACATAACTATTTACATAATAGGGACTCAAATATTTCTTAACTGAATGTAGAAGTAGTATTTTCCAGGAGAAACCCAACTTCTAAAAAGTGCACTCTTGACAAGGAAATATCACTGTTTATGTTTCCTTAGCCTATAAACATGTACAGAATATTTAGCATGTTTCAGGTGTTTGAACAAACATCTTATATGATCTTCATAATAACTGTCAAACTAGACCTACTAATCCTGTTTTACAGATTTAAAAAGCTTAGCACAGGGGAATATTTGCCAGAGTCTCACAGTTAGGAAACAGAATGCGAATTCAAATCCACATCTCCTAATGACACTCATGGTGGATGCTGTGATCTGACCTGCCTGCTCTCCACCCCACCTCCAGAATCCCCCATTAGCAATGGAGCATTTGCCATCCCAGCTACCGGGAGTGCTACCAGTAGACATCCCCAGTCTTCAGCCTCCTTCAGAGATGTGACTGCTCACCTATAGTCAAATTCCCTTCCTGGTCAGCCCACAACCAACAGCCAATTCAATATGGGGGTATAAAGGTCCCAGCCGTGACTCAGGAAAGCTCTGAAGTGTCAACTCATCTTCAGAACTCCCTGGAGGGTCAACTAAGACTTCTGTAGGGACTTCAGGGCATCTTGATTTTTTCCTACCTAAGCTTGCTTCTCCCCTTCTCTTCCATAGCTGTCAACCCCAAAAGCACTCCTGAAAAACCACCTGCATGCTAATCTGCAACACCACCTCCCACAGCAGCATCCACCCAACGCACAGCTATCATTAGATGTTATTTTGTGACAAAAGCATAATGTATAGTCAGTCAATTTCACTTTTAAGAGTTTGGCTAGGGACTTCCCTGGTGGTGCAGTGGATAAGAATCCACCTACCAATGCAGGGGACACGGGTTCGATCCTTGGTCTGGGAAGATCCTACGTGCCACGGAGCAACTGAGCCCATGTGCCACAACTACTGAGCCCGTGAGCCACAACTACTGAAGCCCGCTAGCCACAACTACTGAAGCCCACGTGCCTAGAACCCAGGCTCCACAACAAGAGAAGCCACCACAACAAAGGGTAGCCCCTGCTCGCCACAACTAGAGAAAGCCCGTGCACAGCAACGAAGGCCCAATGCAGCCAAAAAATAATAATAAATTAATTAATTAAAAAAAAAAAGTTTGGCTAATAAAAACTGTCACCCTTGTTTCCGAGATTAAATGAGTCTACTTTAGTGTATGAAGCTAGTTAATTTTTTTTTATTCTTCAGAGAAAATACGTTGCCAGCATATATAAATTATACATATTTTACAGTCTGTCTCCCACAGCTAAACATAAAATCCATGAAAGCAGGCATTTTGTTTTGCTCACTGCTGCATCACCAATATCTGAAGCAGTGTCTGGAGGAATGACATATACGAGGCAGCCATAGTATAATGGTTAAGACCATGAGAGCTAAAGCCAGTATGCTTGGGTTTGAATCCCAGTTCTATCACTTACCAGCTGTATAACCTTAGGTGAGTTATTTAACTTCTCTGTTGGTTCAATTTCCTCATCTATAAAATGAGAATAATATTATCTCCTATGATATTTTAAGGATTTAATGGATTACGTGAATTCATGTTTAAAATACTTATAATAGTACCTAGCATATAGCATACTCTAAATGTGTTCAATAAATTTTAAAACATTATGTATTCATATAACACTTTAAATAGAAGCAGACCCTTATTAGATAAAAATAATCCAACCTTCTAAAAACTACACAGAAAAACAAAACAAAACAAAAACAGATGCTTCTGGTTTAATATGGTGGAGGGAACAAACATCTATAAGCTTTAATCCTAAGGGCCCAATGAAATGACAGAAAACTGAAATGACAAGTTTATCAAAGTCTTAGAACACGAAAAAGGCAGCAGCAGCAGACCAAAAAGTATGAGAAAATCCTAGATGATTGAAAACAGATGGGATAATTTATGGAGAAAATATACCAGCCCCCAAAACTAAAGTTAACAGGAACCCTTAAAAGAAGTTTTATTGACACAAGATTACTTTTCCTTCTCTAAGCATCTAAGCACACTTCTTGGCTTTTCAAGTGCATCACACTTACATAAGAATTCATTATAAATGCTTTTTAAAATTACTTTAAAAAATAGGAGTTAAAGAACAGAATAATGTTATAAACCTTTACAATATAAAAATTACCAAGAAAAATCAAGATGTAGAGAAAGCAAAAGGAAGTGTAAATTCAAAAATGTCTCTTTCGGGCTTCCCTGGTGGCGCAGTGGTTGAGAGTCCGCCTGCTGATGCAGGGGACGCGGGTTCGTGCCCCGGTCCGGGAAGATCCCGCGTGCCATGGAGCGGCTGGGCCCGTGAGCCATGGCCGCTGGGCCTGCGCGTCCGGAGCCTGCGCTCCGCGGCGGGAGAGGCCACAACAGTGAGAGGCCCACGTACCGCAAAAAAAAAAAAAAAAAAAAAAAAAAGTCTCTTTCTTAGTGGAGAGTCAATATATTTAAAACTAATAATTAAATGTAAAAGCAGGGAACAAGAAAAAAACAAATAACTTGAAACTTAAAAATAGTCAAAGGATTTGAACAGACACTTCTCCAAAGAGGATATACAAATGGCCAACAAGCTTAGGAAAAAGATGTTCAGGGAGACGCAAGAGGGAAGAGATATGGGGATATATGTATATGTATATGTATAACTGATTCACTTTGTTGTAAAGCAGAAACTAACACACCACTGTAAAGCAATTATACTCCAATAAATATGTTAAAAAAAAGATGTTCATCATCACTAATTATTAGAAATGTAAATCAAAACTATAATGATACAGCAGAAATTAACACAACATTGTAAATGAACTATACGCCAATAAAAAAAAACATAATGAAATGTCACCTTACATCCATTAGGATGGCTACTATGAAAAAAACAGAACAAGTATAATCAAAGATGTGGAGAAATTAGCACCTTGTGCTCTGTTGGTGGGAATGTAAAATGGTGCAGCAGCTATAGAAAACAGTATGGATGCTCCTCAAAAAATTAAAAATAGTATTTCCATATGATCCAGCAATTCCACTTCTGGGTACATATATCCAAAAGAACTGAAAGCAGGGAATCCAAAAGATATTTGTACATCCACATTCATAGCAGCATTATTGACAATAGCCAAAAGGTGGAGGCAACCCAAGTGTCCACTGACAGATGAATACATAAACTAAATGTGATATATAAATACAAAGAAATATTACTCAGCATTAAAAAGAGAGGAAATTCTGACACATGCTACAATATGAATGAAGCTTGAAGAATGTTATGTTAAATGAAATAAGCCAGCCACAAAAAGACAAATACTGTATGACTCCATTTATATGAAGTATCTAGAGTAGTCAAATTCATAGAAACAGAAAATAGAATAGTAGTTGCCAGGGGTTGGGGGTTGGAGGAGAATGGGAGAGTTGTTAGTATGTAGTTTCAGTTTTGCAAAATGAAAAAGTTCTGGAGATTGGTCACATAATAATGTGAATATGGTTAACACTGCTCAACTGTACACTTAAAAATGGTTATGGGCTTCCCTGGTGGCGCAGTGGTTGAGAGTACGCCTGCCGATGCAGGGGACACAGGTTTGTGCCCCGGTCCGGGATGATCCCACATGCCGCGGAGCGGCTGGGCCCGTGAGCCATGGCTATTGAGCCTGCGCGTCCAGAGACTGTGCTCTGCAATGGGAGAGGCCACAACAGTGAGCGGCCCCCGTACCTCAAAAAAAAAAAAAAATGGTTAAGATGGTCAATTAAAATTTTTTTTACCACAATTATAAATAAAAAAGAAAAGTGGGAGGAGGTATATTATTTAAGTTATAAATGTAACCACAAGAAAAACTAAAAATAGTCAGGAGAGGAGGCAATGAAGAAGTGCTAAATTCCTCATCTTCCATACTGATTAACAGATGTAATAAAAGAAAGCAGAATTTTAATAGTAGTGAACTCTAGGTTATGGAACAGGGGATTAAGGAGAGACTAGAGATGGAAAGAAGATGTACTTTATATTGGGTTGGCCAAAAAGTTCGTTTGAGTTTTTAAGATGTTAGGGAAAAACCTGAACGAACTTTTTGGCCAAACCAATACTTAGACCTTTCTGAATGGCATGGAATATTATTAATTTTTCTACCATGTAAAGGTATGATTTTATGATAATTATAAATAAGATATAAAACAAATTTTAAATGACTGTTATAAATAAATAAAATTGTTTTAATTTTTTTAAAGATTTTTTTTGATGTGGATCATTTTTAAAGTCTTTGTTGAATTTGTTACAATATTGCTTCTGGTTTCTTTTTTTTTTTAATTTATTTTTGGCTGTGTTGGGTCTTCGATGCTGGGGGCAGGCTATCGCTAGTTGCAGCAAGTGGGGGCTACTCTTCGTTGCGGTGTGTGGGCTTCTCATTGAGGTGGCTTCTCTTGTTGCGGACCACGGGCTCTAGGCATGTGGGCTTCAGTAGTTGTGGCACACGGGCTCAGTAGTTGTGGCTCACGGGCTCTAGAGCGCAGGCTCAGTAGTTGTGGCGCACAGGCTTAGTTGCTCCGCAGCATGTGGGATCTTCCTGGACCACAGCTCGAACCCGTGTCCCCTGCATTGGCAGGTGGATTCTTAACCACTGCACCACCAGGGAAGTCCTTGCTTCTGTTTTATGTTTTGGTTTTTTGGCCGCGAGGCATGGGGGATCTTAGCTCCCTGACCAGGGATCAAACCCACACCCCCTGCAATGGAAGGCAAAGTCTTAACCACTGGACCACCAGGGAAGTCCCTGTTTTAATTATTTTTAAAATTTATATTTTAAAATAATAAGAAAATAGTTCCTTCTTCTAGTGACATTAAAAGGGAACCTGCTGGGGCTTCCCTGGTGGCGCAGTGGTTGAGAATATGCCTGCCAATGCAGGGGACACGGGTTTGAGCCCTGGTCTGGGAGGATCCCACATGCCGCAGAGCAACTGGGCCTGTGAGCCACAACTACTGAGCCTGCACGTCTGGAGCCTGTGCTCCGCAACAAGAGAGGCCACGACAGTGAGAGGCCTGCGCACCGCGATGAAGAGTGGCCCCTGCTTGCCACAACTAGAGAAAGCCCTCGCACAGAAACGAAGACCCAGCACAGCCAAAAATAAATAAATAAATAAATAAATTTTTTAAAAAAGGGAACCTGCTTACCTTAAAGCAATTTTTCTTTCAAAATATCCTCAAGGTTACTAGTATGAGGGGGTGAGGATTGAGAGAGTATATTTTAGAATTAAATCAGAAGAGAAGAAAAGGCTCCCACTGAATTTCCCTGGCAAAGAACAAGCGTGACATTATCTTTTCTGAATGCAAGGGGAAAAAATTAGTATGATCAGATGTCATCAAAATAAGACTTCCTTATTAAGGTCCACACGTAGTTAAAATTAACACATACGTAAGCACATCTGCGAACAATAGGGAATTTTCAGAAACCTTATTTTTCAAGAGCTGTAAAATATTTATCAGAAAATACAAATATTTTTAAAACATCTGTGTAATCCTTTAAATATCATAAGTACATACATCCTAAAGGGACTCAATGACGGAGTCATGATTTATCAACTGCCACTCCTTAAGTTCCAGGAACTAAAACATTTAAGGGAGTTTCTTATAAATAACTCTCCAAGTAATTGGAAAGCACCATGTTCATATACCCCACAATCACCAAATCCTTATTATAGTACCAAAGCTAAAAATAAGCTGCAAAATAAAGATATTACTTCTAAAGGTACAAAACAAATCATGCATGGAAGATTCTTTTTTTCCTGGTTTTAACTTCAGTGTTGGCATAAATTAGCTTACCACTGGTCTTCAACAGAATACAGTCTGCTTCACCACAAAGATGCCCAAAATGGCAAATTTAGATATAGTTTTAGCTGAATTTTTTTTTAAAAAGGGAAAAAAAAAGCATTTTTAACTTTGCTTCAGCAGTCAAACAGTTTTAAGCATTCATGATGTTCCTATGTTCTAAAATATAGAATCTAAAGTTTTTCCTTAGGACTAATTGCTTTTAAAAATAAACCTGAAAAAGAACCATATTCAGTCCTTCTGCTTTCTCAACATAAGCTTCTCTCCTAAATTAAATATAGTACAATCGGAAAAAAAAAAAGTTTTGGAGGCAGGATTATCCATGGATGGTAAAACCACTGGGTCAAAGGTTTTAGGGAAATATTCATACAATCTCAAAGTATCCCTCCTCAAATTAATTGTTAATTATAAGAAAACCATAATGAAACTTCCATTTTTAAAAATCAAGAGATAGAAAACTGACTTGAAAAGAATAACTGTGAAATATGAATTTGACAATAAAGAAAAAAAGTAATCTTAAAAAGCCCCATCAATACAGTAAAAGGGTAAAGGGAAATTTCTCTGAAGGGTAAGACTCAGCTTTGTATTATGCTTTACTAAGCCTCGAAGTTTTCATCCATAAAATGGAGATAATGATATCTGCCTCTCAATATTGTTAAAAAAAAAGTTAGCATTTTTTGCCAATTGTATTTGCAAAAATTTTAAAGACCAATAACATGCAATGGGAGCATAAGGAAAATGCTTCATTTATACACTTGCTGGGAATGTCAATGGATACGTTTTTGGAAGATAATATCAAGTTTTAAAGCAGGCATATCTTTGACCATGCTTGCAAGAATACATATTAACTATAAGGATGTTCCTTCAACATGATTTGACAAAGTGATTTAATGAAAGTTCATCAATCAGAAAAAAAGATTAAATGAATTATGGTATAACAATACTACGGAACACTATGTACCAATTATAATGAAAGAGGTGGATTGCTCTATCTGTATGTATCTACCTATTTATCTGTCTATCATGACATGGAAAAACAACCATGAATGAAAAAACTCAAGTTAAAGAAACATGTATAGAAATATGAACCCATTTATTGGAACAATAAAAGGGTGTGTCTGGGTGTATACACACACCTACACTTACAGATATATTGATATGATGTGGCATATCCCCAACTGTTAACAATGGCTATCCCTACGAAGAGGGGGCGAGAGGCTACTTTATATATCTCTGTATTTGTAAAATTTAGCTTTAGTGCCTTGTCTTTGTGATCTGTATTTGGCCATTGGCGGCATTTTTGTTCCTATCATCATTCTCAGCCATGCTCCTACATAGGTTAGCTGTCATGGAGAGTGCTGGGGACACAGAGCAGGCACACAAAAAAACAGTTGGTCAGTTAATTCTAGACATTTCCGCCTGGATGCCCCCAAAGCACCCCGAGTTCAAAATTTGAGTACTTGTTCCAGGTAATTAATTACCCTCTCTAATAAATCTCTTTCTTTTCTATTCCCTAGTCTCTCCAAATGAGAAATCCATGCCTGACTCAGACCCTCTCTCTTCTCCACAGGCAATCATTCTCTAATTCATATTGACTCTACCCCCTAAAATCACCATTGAATCCATATGCTCTTTTCCAGCTCCTCAGCATCTCTCACTTGGACTACTTCCAAAGCCTCCAGATTAGTCTCATCCATTGCTAATTCGTCTACTATACTGGTTCCAAGAATGATCTTTCTAAACTAAAAATCTAAATTGTGCATCCCTCTTACTTAAAACCTTCACCAACGAGAAAAAGTCTGAAGCCCAAAGTATGATATTTGAGTCTTCATGACCTAGTGCTTGTGAACCTTCTTTTTTTTTTTTTTTTTTTTTTTTTTTTTTTTTTTTTTTGCGGTACGCGGGCCTCTCACCGTTGTGGCCTCTCCCGCTGCGGAGCACAGGCTCCGGACGCGCAGGCTCAGCGGCCATGGCTCACGGGCCCAGCCGCTCCGCGGCATATGGGATCCTCCCAGACCGGGGCACGAACCCGTATCCCCTGCATCAGCAGGCGGACTCTCAACCACTGCGCCACCAGGGAGGCCCGTGAACCTTCTTATTAGCTCACTTCTCATCGGTGCCCACTTCACACTTTATGTCCTAATGAGGAATGACTATGGGACTTAACGACTAAACTGATCTTAACTCTCCAAACGTATCATGCAGCTGTGCAATGCCTGGAATGACCTCCCACCCAACATCATAATCCACCAGGCAAACCTACTTATCCTTTAAAAGCATCAAACAACATTTCATCCTCTTGGAGGGCTTCCCTCACCCCAAACTTCTCCCCAATAGCCATCCTAGCACGTACTTTACACACACATGCACACAGACACGCACACACACATCCCTTTATTAACTTTTTAAAGTCTTTCCTCCCACAAGTCTCTTGGTTCCTCAAGGACAGAGCCTTGTATTATCGACTCTACATCCTCTGTGCCCACCCCAGTACCATGTGCCTGGCTTATAGTAGTTGTTCAACAATATTTATTAAACTTAATTTAAACACATTTTGGTAAAATGTGAAATCCTAAACAAGACTGGAATGTTTAAAATCGTGTTTTAATTAGGCTCATTTCAACCATAAAAGAAACAAACACTCAAGTTACTTTAATAAGAGGTTTGGGAGCTGTATTAGAAAGCTATCCAGGAAATTTTTTTCTGTAGAGAGCTGCTTTTTTCTCCTCTGTTTCCTCAGCCCTTCAGTTTGCACATGGGTGATCCTGGCCTCACCAGCCTCTCCCAAAGCTCTTCAGCTACAGTCCTCACTGCTAACAAGCAATTTATCTCCACATTATCTAATCCAAATTTCTGAGAGGGTTGTTTTGGTTTTGGCACCAGGCCACCATGTCCCTTCTTTCTCTCTGGTGAAGCTACGGATCTGCTGCCTTATGGTTAGGTGACATGTCAGAAGCTCCATGATCAATGACTCACATTCCCCCAACTTTCAACTTAATGTATCATTTTTATTTCCTTAGAACCATTGCTAAAGTATATCACTAAAATTATTTTGCAATACTTTTAAAAACAAGTCTTGCCAAGACTTGTTCACAGTGAGAAAAATCCTGCATACTTCACTGAACCAGCTATACTTTCCAAATATGCAAGGAGTTCATCGTTTTTATTTGTAGATGTTCACAGAAAGAATCCTCTGGATTCATAACTGCTCAACAGCACTGGTTTAAAAGCTTTTTTACAAGCTTTTTGCAAAATTTCTCTTACATTTATAACGTAAAGAAATGAGTAATCCAGACATTTCCTTGTTAAATTTTACCCTGTAATATCAAGTAACTTTATAGAACGATAGCACACACAATGGCAATCTACCACTAACCCACAAAACCTGTTTCTCCTCCTCCAAACTAACACCACAAGGTAATGATTGAAGGAAGGCAGGCCACTCGTTGACAAGCTCCTGGGGTGAGGAAAGAGGAGTACAGGCCAGGAGACAGGCACTCTTAGGTGGCCTCCAGTAAAATCAGATTCTCAGTGCTAATAATCTCCTGAATAAAAATTAGAAAAAGGCTAATTAAATATCTGCTATATCTAGGGAGACATCCCAGTTGCACTAAGAACAAATTAAACAGCATGAGAACACTAAACACATCATTGAAAGGAGACGGCAATTCATTCACTAAAATATTCTGGCTATTCTGGGATTTCAATATTCACTGGAAAGAAATATTGTTAGAAGGAGATGGGGGAAAATTGATAATGGCCGTCAGATGATCTGAAGGAAAAGAAACTTTTTCAAATGCAGATTGTCCTTACATTTCTTGATGGTAAGGGAAGAATTTTCTACTTTAAAATCAGGCAGGTGTTCTACTTAGCCAATCTGTTTATTAACTACCCTCACTGGTGACTCATTTTAGTTTCATTTGTAGTAATGGGCAGCTGACTATGTAATATAACCATCAGTTTAGACTATTGTTAATAAACATATAATCTTAACAGATGTAATTTCAGAGGACAGAAATTGGTACAATTTAGAGTGCTGATGTTGTCTTTAAATGAGGCTTGGAATGAAGGCACTATTAGAAAGTTTTCGTTGAATAGAAGCACTAAAGGGCAAGGGGTTGATTCATTACTTAGCAAAATTCATAGGTTTTTAAAAACAAGCGAAGAAAATGTTAACTTGAATGTCTTGGAGACGTTTTAGTCAAGCAGTAAAAGGGTTATAAGTCCTTATGCTCTTTTATTTATTTATTTTTAATTTATTTATTTTTTAAAGGGAACTTTTAATTTATTTTATTTATTTATGTTTGGCTGCATTGGGTCTTCGTTGCTGCGCACGGGCTTTCTCTAGTTGCCACGAGCAGGGGCTACTCTTCGTTGTGGTGCGCGGGCTTCTCATTGTAGTGGCTTCTCTTGCTGTGGAGCACAGGCTCTAGGCGTGCGGGCTTCAGTAGTTGTGGCATGCAGGCTCAGTAGTTGTGGCACGCAGGCTCAGCAGTTGTGGCTCGCAGGCTCTAGAGCGCAGACTCAGTAGTTGTGGTGCACGGGCTTAGTTGCTCCGCGGCATGTGGGATCTTTCCGGACCAGGGCTGGAACCCGTGTCCCCTGCATTGGCAGGCGGATTCTTAACCACTGCGCCACCAGGGAAGCCGTCCTTATCCTCTTTAAAAAAAAAAATAATTGGAGCAATAAACCAAGAAAATATTATATGATACCTACATTCTAAAGACTTTGATTTCTTTCCAAAGGAGAAGCTTACAATGATTTTAATTTACTAACTAGGCCTATTTACAGTTGTCAAACTAATAAAGATAGGAAAAAAGGAAGAAGCACTAGTTTCTTTGTGTTTCATAGTTGGAATCATTGGAAACTACCTAAATTTAATAAGTCAAAAATTTATATTATTTAAAGTCAGAAAGGTAAACCGGAGAACTAAAAATTATACTGTAACAATCAAAACTTGAGAGGCATCAGGGAGTGAAGAAGCAAAATGTAGTGTGCATCCAATTCCGCATCTTTCAGAGGAAGGAATCAATAGATACCATGTAAAGTTGATAAATCACCAAACGGAAGTATAAGTTTTAAAGTAATAAAGGCAACCTCCAGAAGAACAAGAAATAAACTATCAATAGTAACTACCTCTGAAGGTTGGGAGGACTGAATGGGGAACACTTTTTATTTTATACTTCTGAACAATTTGCACTTTCCTACCATGTGCGTATATTTATTTTTAATCTAGTTTTTTAAACTGTCAATAATCAGACACTATTTAAAAAAAAGAAACTGTACTATATTTCATTCTCTGCACCTAACAACTCACAGACCGTCAACTATAAAGTGGAACACATTCTAAAGTGAAATATCTCATCTGTCAAATTAAAGGTAAGGTAAAGGAAGCAAAGCTTTTTTTCTCCACAGTGCAAAGTGCATAGCTATTGTTTGAAAATCAAGACTTCCCTGATCAATTTAAGCAAAAACACTGTTACTGTCCAAAATAACTCCTCTAAACTACTCCTGAATACAGTCAAGCTAATGAACAGAGAGAGGTCAGAGGCTTCATTGCAGCAAACAAACTAGGAAGTCCTTACATCAAACCAGTAAGACATTTAGGGGCTTATATTTTCTTTGAAATGAAAACAAGAGAGGCATTTTGAAAGTTCACTATCTTCACTGATCCTCTAAGGAATGTAAAAGTATGTACTGCACTTTCAAACCTCCTAGTGCTTGAGTTTTTTAAAGCAATTTACTTCTGCTTGAACAAGCAGTAAGACAGGCCACGGGGTTGGGTGTTCTGTTAACCCTTAGTTTCAAACCTTTATGCTCACACTAACAGTTCAACTTTCTAATGCTCCCAAATATACTTATCTCAAAGAAATTTCAAACCACAGTCATACTACGGAATATGATTTAATACACTGATTTTAGGACTGGATTATTTCTGGTAACCACAATAGTTATAACTTAGGTAATAATATGAGTAAAGATCACAGATTTTAAAACTCTGCCTGTGCTCATCCTCTTCTCTTCTTGCAATATCTCACCCTATCGGACAGTCCTTGAAGCAACACTGACAAAGAAGCGTTCACAAATTTTAATTTACACATATACAACCTAATCTTGGCGAGACATAAGTACCTAATGCATATCCCTGAAAACGTATCAACTTTACTCAAATAATAACTCCTATGTCTAATATACTGGCAGCCTGATCACAGTCCAGATACACGTCACGAACTCTTATATGTGATAAAGACAAACCTGACTTAGAGAACCAGAGGCTTTAGGCCTGCTGGTAATCAAAAGGGTCAACAAACTGAAGCAATCCTGTCTTTTACCCATGGTAAACTTAGCTAACTAAGGCATCACTCAGAATCAACTCTCAACCCCCAATACATCCAGACTTAAAGACGTAAAGCTCTTGTAAATCTCTTGGTAGGCGAGTCTCTCGGACCTACCAGGTGGACCTACTTACTCCAAGGCTCCTCCCTCGGACCCTGCTCAGGACCCTCGGCCGCGCGATTCCAGGGCGCCCTGCGCCACACCTTGGGGGTGCCGCAATCCAGTGCCCCGTGCTCCTCCCCCGACCACTCGGTCACCCATCCCGAGTCCCCCGACTTGCCCGCCCAGCCCATCCCTTCCACATCTCCAGCTCCACACCCGCCCCCCCTCCAGGCCAAGTCCAGCTGGCCTCTCCCCTTCCCTCTCACCCCCACCCCCCACCCCACACACTCACCCGCGGTAGTAGGCTTTCACCCGGACCTGGTGAGAATGGTCCCCGCTGCCGCCGCCGCCTGCGATCGGGTGAGACATGGTACTGCTGTCTCTCTGGGTCGGCATCTCCTTCCTCCCCCGCCTCAACGCTGGAGGCCGAGGGTGCGAGGGGCGCACCGGGCGCCGTAGGGGACTCCGAGGCCCGAGTTTCTCCCGGAGCCGCGGCTGCCCGCTCGCCTACCTGTCCTCCACGCCCGCGGCGCGGGCCCAGAGGTCGCCTCGCCGGGGCAGCCGGAACCGCAAGGCTCCCCCCACCGCCAGCGGCCGACACTGCCTCTGCTGCCGCCGGGGCCCAGCACGCCTCCCACCTCCGCCCCTCCCACCTCACTCGCTCCAAAGGCCCACATTCCGGGGGAGGGCGGGTGCAACCATCGATCCAACTCAAGATGCCCGGCTGAACCATTCTTACGGGGGCAAGGAAAAGGGGGGAGAGGAGGGGGGATGCTGAACATCACAAAAAACTTGCCGGCAGGGGCCTTTTGTGGGCTGTAACTGAGAGAATGTGAAGACTGAGGTGACTGTAGTTCTGTAAAAAGCCCCTCCCTACAAGGAAAATGGTGGGGGACAAATTCTGCGGCATCTCACCCCAGTTTCCTGTCTTGGTCGCGTCCGCGGTCAGACGGCTAGGGACTCGGAGTAGATTTGCCGGGCGGGTTTCTGGGACTTGGAGTCCCCATGGGATTCTGGGACTTGAGGTTCTTTACGTGTAGAGCGTCCCGCCTTCTTGCTGACCGTCTGTCTCCAGCTTGTGCCACGGGAGCCGTCGGCGTGGAAGTCCTGAATCCACCGTGGGCACCTGAGGACACTGGAAATGATTGGGGTTCGTCACAATCTAGACTTTGTTCTCTGGTGAATTCTTCCAATTGCATAAATCATCTCAATCATACAGTACCTTTTCTGGATAGAAGAATTTGGTTACTGCCCAGCATAGCCTCTTTTATGAAAAGAATTTAGTATAATATATGTAACAAATGTAATAATGAATGTAATAAAGGAAGAAACTCAACTGGAAGGTATGATGGTAGATTGACTTTTCTTCCTTCGCCGCCCTCCCCCCCCCAAATCTTGGCCCTTGTGGATTGCCACTGCATGGAACAGGTGCACAATGAATATTTAGCCAATCAGTCAACCCATCCAACTATCCATGCATCAGCATTTTTTAACATCGTTAAAACATTGTTAATATCGACCGTTTTCCATAGTGGCTGTGCCGATTTACATTCCCATCCTAATTTCATTTTTTATTATTCATTGCTAGTGTATAGAAATACAATTGATTTTGTATATATCTTGAATCCTACAAGCTTGCTGAACTCATTAGCTCTAATAGTGTCTCGGTGGATTCCTTAGAATTTCCTGTGTGCAAGATTATGCCATTTTAGAGTACAGATTGATTTACATCTTCCTTTCCAATCTGGATGTCTTTTATTTTTCTTGCCTGATTGCATTAGATAGAACTTATAGTATTATGTTGAATAGAGAGAAGTATGTTAACATTCTTGTATTGTTCTCAGTCTTATGTGGATAGTTTTCAGTCTTTCACTGTTAAATGTGATTATTGCTTTAGTTTTTTTGTAGATGCCCTTTATTGGGTTGAGGAAGTTCCATTCTATTCCTAGTTTGTTGCCTATTTTTATTATGAAGGGTGTTGGGTTTTGTTTAGTGCCTTTTCTGTGTCTATCGAGATTATCATGTTGTTTTGTGCTTTATTCTCTTGGTGTGATATGTTACATTAACTTTTAGATGTAAGCCAGTCTTGCATTCCTGGGAAAAATCCCTCTTGGTTATGACATATAATCATTTTTATACGTTGCTAAATTCGGTTTGTTAATATTTTGTTGAGGAATTTTGAATCTACACTCATAAGCATAGTTTCCTTTAGTTCTTTAGACATGTTTGTAACAGCTGCTTTGAAGTCTTTGTGTGCTAAGTCCAACATATGGGTCCTCTCAAAGACAGTTTCTGTGTGTATGGGTCCCATTGCCTGTTTCTTTGTATGTCTCATAAGTTTTTTTGTTGCAAACTGTACATTTCCATGGTAGCAACTCTGAAGACCTATCCAGATTGGCTCTAGGTCTGGTTGTGGTTGTCGTTGTTTGCTTGCTTATTTGTGAGTTGGCCAGACTTGGTCAATAGACTCTTGTTTCCTCCGCAGTGTGCAGCCTCTAATGTCTCTCCTCAGAAGGTGCAACTTTGGCATGCACACCGTCACCCTGACTCCTTGTCCCTCCCCTGGGGGATGACAGTGGTTTTAGTCAGGTTCTCTTTGACTGTCTCTTTTCCTCATCTCCCTATCAAGCTTTTGGCTGGTTTGCCTTTATGGATATGGCTCCCAGCTGTTAGCCTCCACTAATTGGCAACTGATTGCTCCAGTGTTTTTGACAGTGCCCTGGGGCATAAAATTGTTCTACAGTCTGATCCAATGGTCCTTTTTTATTTATAATTTTCACCAGTTATGGTGGTTTCATTGGGGAGAGTATACAGGGAGCTCCTCATGTTTCCATTCTGGAAGTGCTCTGACATTAATTTTTAAAGTCAGTGTGATGCAATTAAAATAGATACAGGGGCTTCCCTGGTGGTGCAGTGGTTAAGAATCCGCCTGCCAATGCAGGGGACATGGGTTCGAGCCCTGGTTGGGGAAGATCCCACATGCCGCAGAACAACTAAGCCCGTGCGCCACAACTACTGAGCGTGCACTCTAGAGCCCGCGAGCCACAGCTGCTGAGCCCGCGTGCCACAACTACTGAAGCCCACGCGCCTACAGCCCATGCTCTGCAACAAGAGAAACCACTGCAATGAGAAGCCCGCACACCGCAATGAAGAGTAGTCCCCACTTGCTGCAACTAGAGAAAAGCGTGCGTGCAGCAACAGACCCAACACAGCAAAAAACAAAATAAATAAAATTTAAAAATTAAAAATTAAAATAAATAAAATAGATACAAGACACAGACAGTTAAGCATATAGGATAATCAGGGCACAGAAATTATGTCATTTTTAGTAACAAAATATGAGAAACTATTGAGCCATCTCTTTAGTTTAAAGAAACAGGACTCTCTAAAAGGGTTTAAAAGAAACCTGGAATCACATTAATCATATCTTTAGGAAAATCTGGCTTCCTTTCTGTAGATTGAGCTGCTCTAACAAGAAAATGTCTACTCAGAATAGGTAGGCCTTTATATTCAATATTAACTAGCCTCACCAGTGTGTCCTGCTGTACATAGATCAAATATGAAAATTTGTTTTTCATGTTCTTTATGCCATCTAATAAATCCTGCTGCTGGATTTTTGATGCCTGTTTCTCAACTGAGAATCACATGATACAAAATGGGAAGTCAATGGTAAACACTGTGAAAAAGCCTCCCACAGCCCATTTTCTTTCTGTTGTACTTAAAATGGTGCTTACTAGTACCTTCAACTTTGGGTAAGCCTGCCTCCCTTCACCTAGCATTCTTCTGTGGTTTCATTAAGCATTTGATCATGTCACTAAAAAGAGAGAAAGGTGTTTCAACTGCAAGTCCTGATCATTTGGAGGGACTCTGTGACCTGTAGAGATAAATATTGGGCTCTGAGCTAAATTATACTTGCTTTTGGATCACTGTGATGACTTGAATAGCAAAAAAATTAATTAATGCTCAAATCCACCAGCTTAAGGGATTTAAAATATTTTTGGCCAACATCCTCTCATTTTGTCATTATCAGAGTGCCTGTCCCAATGTGGAGCAAAGAAATAAGCTGATTGGTGAATGGAATGAGATAATAAATAGTAGACACATGTCCTGTGTAATCATGTGCTAATAGTATTACATTAATTGTTTTACTTAACCTTCAAGAGCAAAAGTTGTGACCCAAACTCCTGATTGGAGTCCTGACAGCTGTTAGTAAGAGTTTAGTTTTTATTCTGTTAATTACCCTTACTGAGCTAGCATAGATAGCAAACAATACCCCCATGACTCCCTTTCCCCCTTCTTTCTCCTGTGCCTTCTCACTGCCCCATTGACACCGCCAGCTTTATCTGGGTACTCCCTTCACTGCAGCCACATACACTCATTTCCATTGCAGTTCCCCAATCTCACTCCCACAGTACATATAATGATGTACAGCAGTTTGAGCCTTAATTTATTTTGCCTTTGAAATAAAATGTCTTTGTTTTAATGAACTATCAGTGGAGAGTTCCATTAAGCCAAAGAGACAGCAAAATAAATAAATAAAATAATATAAAACATTTACTTAATGAAAGTCACTGAATAGCCAAAGATGTCTGAGAAACCTCAACATAATTAACTCCTATGGGGTTAGTTGGTGCAGGCATTATGCTCTCCCCTTCTTTTCAAGAAAGTTACAATCCAGATAGGATGTCAGGACATACCAATAAAGAGAAAAAATGCAAAATGGGAAACTGTGCGCCAGTAAGTGACAAAGAATAATTGCAACAGCTCCCGAGTGCTACCTCATCTTCTTTAGGAACCAGAAGAACCCACCTGTGTCTGGCTTAACTGAAAGGCACAAAGTTGACTAGTAAAATGTCAGGTTGAAAAAGCCTCCATCAAAACACACAAACTTCTTTTCAAAGTATCATTTGTTTAATGATGTTGGCGCACCAAGTATGCTGTCCCTAACAGCAGTCAACCATTAAATGTAAGCTACCCTCCAATTTGAAGAGGCAAACCTGTTCTTGAGGATGGCGTATCCAATTGAAAATGTAAACCTTATCTAATAAATTCTCCCCACTCCAGCAGCTCACCCACCCCAGCATTGGCCTCCTTCAGTACCCTAGTTCTCGGGGACTTCCCTGGTGTCCAGTGTGTGAGACTCCACACTCCCGATGCAGGGGGCGTGGTTTCGATCCCTTGTGGGGGAACTACATCCCGCATGCATGCCGCAACTTAGAGTTCACATGCTGCAACTCGGAAGCCCACATGCCGTGCTTCTTAGCCCGCAACTAAGACCCAGCGCAGCCAAGATAAATAAATAAATATTAAAAGAAAATAATAACCTAGTTCTCTCTCACAGCCTCTGGAGTACACTCCTCTCCCACACAAGGTTGTCAACCCGTCTTCACCCCTCCCACAGAGGACTAGCTCATTTTCTCTACCACCTCCACCTACTTCCTACTGGACTCAAATCTTTTCATATTGAATTTCTGCTGACCTCGAATTAAACCACATCCCGTTTTGGGCCACAGAGAAAGCAAGGGGGAAAAGCAGAGCTTATAGTCTGTAATGATTTTTTGGCTGCTTAATCCCATGTACAATGTCAAGGGGAACAGCACTCCAGAGATAAAGCTGCCTGTTTGTTCACCTGTACGTGCTTATCACCCTGTGATTTAGGCATGAGATATTCTACTGAATTGGTATGGCTTCCCATTCTGGAAACTAACAAATTATAAATCAGCCTATAATTAAATTAATAAGGACTCCAGACACTGAGACTTTTAAAGCAAAGCATTATTAGGTGCCTCAAGAGCAGGAATCTTACCTTCTAAGTTCTTTTTGGCACTTATAAAATTGTTGGTATTCGACAAATATTAAATTATTTAATTTAATATTGAAATAATTTTCTGTTGGTTTATGTCCACTTAAATACTAAAATTAATCTTACTGTCATAGGAAGGAAGCTGACAACACCAAATAAGCAGAACAAGTCTTCATTTTCTGTTTGCTTTGTTAAAACTGTGACCTGAAAAGTTAGTTCAACTTGCTGAGCAATCTGTTTGCTCAAGTCAAACACAACTCCTAAGAAAGTGACTCTCCTTTTACCTAAGGTGGACTCTTCCAACTAGAATCACGGGAATGGTTGAATTTACTAGCTGGAAGTTACTTTGTATCATCCAGGTCAGTCTTTTCAAACTTTGATAACCATACAGATTAGGCAGGGATTTTGTTAAAATGCATATTCTGATTTATAAGGTCTGATGCTGCTGGTCCCCCAATGACAGTTTGAAGAACAAAAAATCTACACCTCATTTTACAAATGAAGTCCAAAGAACTGAAATGACAGTGACTTTATCATTGTTCCAATGTTTTCCATTATTTAGCCTAATTTTAAAATACCATGAATTTGAAACAAGGACTGAGTGATTTCTGGCAGATGAGGAAAAAAGATTAATTTCACAAAATTCTTAGTTTTGATTTGTTTTTTGTTTGTTTTCCATGATCTAACCACCACATGCTAAAATGCTGTGGAGATTCATTGTTAGTAGAGAATCACTTTAATCCACACATAATCTGTTCTTATCATAATCCATTAACAGGCTCACTGTGTTCCCATAGGTGCATGGCAGGGTACTGAGTATCATGTCATGATATACTCACTCTTCCATTCAGCCACCTTTTCTATTTTACCTTAGTTAAACAGTTCCAAAGATTCTGGTTATGTTCTGCAGGGCACTGTTCAATATGAGGCTAGATTATTCCATCTCCTTCTTCCACCTCATAACTAGAAAGCAAGCTTCAGATAAGAAGAGAAACAGGATGTCTTTTCTCTACTTTTTTTTTTGGCCATGCCACAAGCCATGCAGGACCTTAGTTGGATCGAACCCGTGCCCCCTGCAGTGGAAGCATGGGGTCTTAACCACTGGACCACCAGGGAAGTCCCTGTTTCTCTACTTTCTGACTCAGTAATTTAAAAACTACAACTCAGAGTTTCCCTGAGAGTTAGTTTAATTTACTGGGTTCTGGGGGGAATTCTGCCAATCTCTTTTATCCTTTTCATAGAATTTTAAAACCTTTAATAGTAATATTAAGAAATATTTAAATATGTACATGTACTAATTATTAGTTCTCTGGTGTCTCCACTCCTCTAGGAGAGCAAGTAGAGGGTCACTAGTAATTGTCCAAAGGAGAGAAGGTGCTTCTCCCTTTGAGCCTGTCACCCTGAGCCTCTAGGGAAAAACAGAATGAAACTTAAGCCTAATAGCTTCTTATTTTAAAAATGAATTCAATAAAAACACAAATAATGTAAAGAAATATCTGTTGCATGTCCACTAGGTACAAAGCCCTATATTTCATACAATAAATGTAAAATGCAACTTTTGCCCCTGAGTCTAGTTGGGGCAGTCTACTTAGGAAGTTCACACATAAACCGGTGATAAATAATTCAAGATTACATAAAAATCCAAAGCACTAGGGCAGTACAAAACAAATTGCTAATTTTGTGGAAGAGCAAGTAAGAGCTATAGAAGTTCAGAGAAAGGAGTGATTATGTCCAGCTAGGGTGGAGCAAAAAAATTTTTTAATCTCTGATAGCAGTTATCTCAGAAGATAAGAGTGATATGAAACAGAAACAGCTGTCTTTCATCTGGAGAGGACTTTCTCAAGGCCTACTAACTGAAAAAATGCTTTATGGAGGCCTAACTGAAAAAAAATCCTTTGTTAAGTTGTAAAGTCATAATGTAATTTCAAAGACACCTGGGATCTCCGGCAAATTAACATGAGATAGGCCACAGGCTGCTATTAAGCCTTGTCAGGTCTGCTTTTCCTTACTGGAATCGTGACCTCCAAGACCCATTCCAGTGTAGGATTGTAAGATTCTCGGACCCCTTGGAAACTTCTGGTTTGAAAACTTTACTAGACTGTGAGTTCATGTATAAAACTTCCCCAGCATCTAGCAAAGTCTATGGCGCTTGGTACGTGTAGGTTGACACTAGGATTCTCAAATCAGCTTTTCATTTATTGAACACGTTTTTTGAGGGTTTACTACATCATAGTCCCATGCTAGACATGCAGGTAGTAATATAAAAAACCTTGCCCTCAAGGAGCTCACACTAGCAGACACGTGTCAATGTAAAGGGCCAAGACAATTCAGTGGGGGAAAAAATAGGTCTTTTTTTTGGGGGGGGGTTAATTTGTTTTAACAAATGATGCTGGAACAATTGAATATCCATATACAGAAGAATGAAGTTGGACTTCTACCTCAATCATTTACAAAAATTAGCTTAAGATGGATCAAAGATTTAAGTATAAGAGCTAAAATTATAAAACTCTTAGAAAAAAACACGGCAGGAAATCTTTGTGACCTTAGATTAGACAATGGATTCTTAGATTGCCACCAAAAGCACAAATAATAAAAGAAAAAGATAAATTGAACTTCATCAAAATTTAAAATATTGGTATTTCAAAGGACACAATCAAGAAAGAGAAAAGTCTTCCCACAGAATGGGAGAAAACATTTGCAAATCATATGTCTGATAAGGGACTAGTATTCATATATACAAGTAACTCTTACAACTACAAAAGACAAATAACTTAATTTCTCTTTGTGGGCAAAGAATTTGAATAGACATTTCTCCAAAGAAGACATACAAATGGCCATAAAAGCATTAAAAAAATTCCTTATTAGTCATTAGGGAAATGCAACTCAATCACTTCATACCTACTAGGTTGACTATAATCAAAAGACGGATGATAACAAGTGTTGGCAAGGGTGTGCAGAAATTGGAACCCTCATACATTGCAGGTGGGAATGTGAAGAAGTGCAGCTACTTTGGAAAACAGTTTGACAGTTTCTCAAGATGTTAAATATTGAGTTACCATATGGCTCAGCAATTCCTTTCCTAGCTATATAACCAAGAGAATTAAAAACATATGTCTGCACAAAAAGCAGTACAGAAATGTTCATGTAAGCATTATTCACAGTAACTAAAAAGTGAAATCAAACCAAATGTCCATTAATTGAAAATTGGATAAACAAAATGTGGTATATCCCTAAAATGAAATAGTATTCATCTGAAAAAAGGAATGAAGTCCCGAAACACATGACAATGTGGATAAACCTTGAAAACATTAAGCTAAGCAAAAGAAGCCAGACACAAAAGGCTACATATTGTATAATTCCATTCATATTAAATGTCCATAATAGACAAATCTATAGAGACAGAAAGCAGATTAGTGGTTGCCAGAGGTTTCAGGAAAGGGGGAATGGGGAGTGATTGCTTAAAAGTCTTGGAGTTTCTTCTGGGGTGATGAAAATATTCTGGAATTAGATAATAGTGATGGTTACATGACATTGTGAATATACACTGAGTTATATGCTTTAAACAGATGAATTTTATGTGAACTATATCTCAATTAAAAGTAAATACATGGGGCTTCCCTGGTGGCGCAGTGGTTGAGAGTCCCCCTGCCAATGCAGGGGACATGGGTTTGTGCCCCGGTCCGGGAAGATCCCACATGCCACGGAGCGGCTAGGCCCGTGAGCCATGGCCGCTGAGCCTGCACACCAGGAGCCTGTGCTCTGCAACGGGAGAGGCCACAACAGTGAGAGGCCCACGTACCGCAAAAAAAAAAAAAAAGTAAATACATGGTAAGTATTATTAGAGGAGTATAAACAGAGTACTATGAGAGCGCTAACTCCATCTGGGTGAGGCTGTGAAGCCCAAAGGATGAAAAGGTTGAGCAGAACCTGAAGAATAATGCCAGATGACAATAGTGGGTGGAGAGGGTCAGCATATGGAAGAGGCCAGAGCATGTATTTTGCAGGTGGACTTCGGTTCCAAAGCTCATCCTGCCACTTACTAGCAGTATGACCTTGGACAGGTTACTTAATCCCACTAAAATGAGCACCCTCATCAGCAAAATGGAGGATAATGATACCTGCTTCATGGGTTTGCTGTGCAAATTAGATAGGATACTGTACGTAGAGCCCTCAGTAAGGACACTTGGCCCTCCATATCCTCGGGCTCCGCTTCCACAGATTCAACCAACTGTAGATCGAAAATATTAAAAAAAAAAAAAATTTCAGGGCTTCCCTGGTGGCACAGTGGTTGCGAGTCCGCCTGCCGATGCAGGGGACATGGGTTTGTGCCCCGGTCCGGGAAGATCCCACATGCCGCGGAGCGGCTGGGCCCGTGAGCCATGGCCACTGAGTCTGGAGCCTGTGCTCCGCAACGGGAGAGGCCACAACAGTGAGAGGCCCGCGTAATGCAAACAAACAAACAAAAAAAATTTCAGGAAGTTTCAAAAAGCAGATTTGAATTTGCCATGCTCTGGCAACTATTTCATAGCATTTACACTGTATTTACAAATATTTACATAGCATTTACATTGCATTAGGTATTATAAGTAATCTGGAGATGATTTAAAGTATACAGAAGAATGCACATAAGTTATATGGAAATACTACTCCATTTTTTAGAAAAGAAGTGAGAACCCATGGATTTTGGTATCCGAGGGGGTCCTGGAACCAATTCACGGTGGATACCGAGCGACAACTGTATTTAACGAGTGTAGCCTTCTCTTTCTCCTCTCAGCCTCCCCTTATTGCTATTTTAGGTGAGTTAAAGTTGGGTGTAAAGGCAGGGCAGTGAAAAGGCCTAGCTTTTGTCTGCCTGATGAGAAATTTAATGAGGCTTAAGTATAAAGGCAATTGGAAGCAGAGGAAGAAGGTGTTTTAGAGTCAGAAAATAAAGACTCTATAAGCCACAGAAGGAGCTTTGGATTTAGTCCTAAATCACCTGAAATTTTAGGGAGAAGAGGAATGTAAAAACATTGGTTCTTTAGATGAGAGCAGAGGGAAGAATGGCCCAGAAGAGATAAAAATTTTAGGACCTCAGGAGAGGACACAGATTCTTAACTTCATTAAGTAAAATCAACGCCTACATCTTAGAAGCACTTGATGAGGCTTATTTGCTGGTAATGAATTGCTAATGATTATTTGATGACAGCTTTTCTAATGTTTCTTAAATTGCATGATCCAGCAAACATTTTGATAAAACAAAACCTTAGATGATTCCAGCAAAAGAACGTGCTTGCTTATTGTGGGGAGCAGTGCAGCTCCAGTCTGAGCACTATGTGGCAAAATTGAAAGCCTTGGTTCTAATTTTGACTCAAGCAGGTTATGTAACTTGCTGTGTATTTATTTCCCTTTCAGAGAGTAAATGACGACAACTTTAACCTAACTGACTTCAAAATATTATGAAAATAAATAAACGTTTCAAAGCTCTTTGAAGTCCATGGATGGAAAGTACCCTTTAATCCAAAATTGCACTATGTAACTAGACAGTGAATTATTATTCTTTTCCTGAATAAATTTTTAGTGTTCCCCCTCCAGTCTTGCCCTTGAACATTTCTACAATTACAACAACAACAAAAAAAAACCTCCTAAATTCTTATTCTGAGAAAAAGTCCCTGCAGTATATTGCAGTAAAACTTTAAACATGTACATGGTGCATTGTAGTTACAAAACATTTTGACAAATACAATCACATTTCTGGTAAATATTACTGTTATCCCTGCTTTAGTTATGATGAACTTGGTGTTCAGAGAGGTTAATTGGATTGGCTAAGAGCACCCAGCTGGAAATGGGAAGGATCAGTGCTTAAACTCAGGTTCTTAACTCCAAATTTCAGGCCCTGCCCATCTTCCTGCATTAAATGAGACAAAGATTTATATACACAGATGTGGTTTATATCTTTCATCTGAAAAATTTAACTGGGGAATGAGCATTCATGATACCTAAATTAGGTTGGAAATGTATTAATCATGCTTTTTATTTTGTATATTTTATGATGCTTTGATATCTTGGTGGTCTTACTGACAGAGGAGAGGCTGCCCCTCCCAGGGCTTTTATCTCTAAAAATTATCCTAGAGATAGCAAATGGCTTCCTCTGTGAATGTGCCTTTCATATGCAAACCAACCAATCCAAAGCCCATATCCCCAACTTCCTCCTTTATTTAATTCTCATACACCAAGCCAGTATTTCCCCTGTTCTAAATCACCCCTCCCCACCCAGGGCCAGGTGCTGGACAACTAGAGACCACCGCTATAGACCAGAGCCTGCTAAAAGTATTCAAACTATCCAATCCCAAATTTACTTAAACTTTCATATGCTGCCTCATCCATTCCTTTCTGCAGAAACTACAATAAAGGCTCTGGGCCATGCTTTCTCTTTCACTCCTTCTGCCTCCAGACTGACCCTGGTGCTTCTCCATGTGGCCCTGCATGGTGTGGCATGCTCCCTTTTTTTGGGAACTGTAAATAATAAACTCTTATTTCAAAAGCAGTTGTCCTTGTGTCTGTCACCTTACCATACCTGATTAAAACATATCCCAGGTGTGAATCAAGATAAGTACAGTTGAACAATGTAGGAAGTTAGGGGCACTAACTTCTGTGCTGTCAAAAATTTGTGTATAACTTTACAGTTGACCTTCTGTATCCACAGTTCCACAACCACAGATTCAACCAATCACATATCTTGTAAGTACTGTAGTATGCATTTACTGAAAAAAAATCCATGTAAAAAAATCCATGTAAAAGTGGACCTGCACAGTTCAAACTCATGATGTTCAAAGGTCAACTGTACAGTATTGTTTCTTAACTAAGAATAAGTAAAGAACTGAAGGAAAAAAGAAAGCAATGCTCTATCCATCATGGACAGGAAGTGAAAGAACAAATACCCTTTTTTCAGTGTGTTACTTACACACTTATTTATTTCAACACATTTATTTAGAGCTTACTATGGTGCCTGGCACTGTGCAAGGCACTGAATATACGTCATGAAGAAAACAGGTTTATTCCCTGTCCTTGTGAGATTCACAGTTTAGAGAGAAAAAATAGGCAAGAAAATAAGTGAACAAATGCACAATTACAAACTGTGGTACCTGCTCCAAGGGGAATAAATATTGTGCAGTGATAGAGAATAATGGTGGGGAGAACTCTATAAATTGATCTGGAAAAACCTTTCTAAAGAAATGATGTTTATGCAGAGAATTAAAGGGAAACAAGGAACTAGATTTGCAAAGTATGGGAGAGAATATTCCAGGATTGTATGCAAGGCCATGAGGTAAGCAAAGTGGCATCTTTGAGGAACTGGAAGAAAACCACATACACTGACATGGAAGGATATACTATTAAGTGAAAATGGTTGCAAAAGTGTGTATATAGTCCAATACCATTTTTGATAAAGAGATACATATACTTATATGTATGTTAGTACATAGAAAGTCAAAAAGAATATAAAATAAGCTGTTAATGATTATTTTTGGATGCGGATTGTAGTGGACTTTCACTTCCTATTCTGCATTATTTAGATTTTTGGGCAATTTTGTATTCAGGATTTGCTAGAGGTAAATATTAAAATTAAGTTCTGTATCACTGTATGCTTCTGTTACATAACTTTTCCCCAACTTCGCTAACTTTTCATTCCTGTTCACTAGCTTTGATTGTTCCCTATAATGTATTTTGTTCTGCCTCCTGTTGTCTCTGGCATTTTATGTAATTAAGAGAGACTTATCTACCATAAATAGAACATTACAATTAAGATTTAATATGAAACTGATATGACACTGTTTATTTTAATACATTAGGAGCACACAGGCAAAAATCTATTCTCAGATACCAACACTAAATATTTTAAAATACAGCATATGCATGTTAAAAAATGTATCTGCTAACTAACTTTTAAAAGTAAGGGGGACTTCCCTGGTGGTCCAGTGGTAAAGAATCTGCCTTACAATGCAGGGGACACAGGTTTGATCCCTGGTCAGGGAACTAAGATCCCACATGCCTCAGGGCAACTAAGCCCCTGTGCCACAACTACTGAGCTCACGTGCCTCAACTAGAGAGCCCGCCGTGCCACAAACTACAGAGCCCACGTGCTCTGGAACCCTCATGCCACAACTACAGAGCCCATGCGCCCTGGAGCCCACGTACCACAACTAGAGAATAGAAAAACCCATACACCACAACTAGAGAGAAGCCCATGTACCACAACGAAGATCCCATGTGCCACAACTAAGACCCAAAGCAGCCAAAAATAAATAAATAAAACAAATAAATAAATAATAAATAAATCTTAAAAAGAAAAAAGTAAGGATGGCCTCATAAAAATTGTATAACTTTTGGAAATACAATAGGAGGATTATTTTCCTTTACTTTAAGCATAATAATTTGTGGCAAAATTTTAAAATAATTACATCTATGCTTAGTGAGCATTTATTATGCTCTACTGTTTAGATACATTATTTCATCTTTTTTCAACTTGTACAATAAGTGTGGTAAATACTGTCCCCATTCGTCAGATTAGCAAACTGGGGGATTAGAGCAGTTAAGTAAACTTCATTTATTCAATGCATAATTATTGAGCACTTAATGCTTAAAGAACTAGGAATGTAGAAGTAAACAAAATGTGTAGTTTATAACCTGGAGGTTGATGGGAGTAGTAGATAAATAAACAAATATGTACATAACATAATATATGGAGCATTGAAGTGTCATGAAGAAAAGTAAAGTGAGATAAGGGAAGGAAAGCGATGAGAAGGCCACGTTGGGTTAGGTGGTGGGGAGTGAGCTCTGAGGAGATACTTGAGCAGAGTCCCGGATGAAGTGAGGAAGTGAGACCTGTGTAAAAGGCTTTCCCAACTAGGAAGTAGCAAGTGTGAGAAGGAAAAGCAAGGAGGCCAGAGTGGCTGGAGCAGAGTGAACAAGAGAAAACTCTCTGCTGAGTGTGATGGGCACTGGATGATTTGAGCAGGACAGTGATGTGATCTGATTTACAGCTGTAAAGCTTACTTAGACTGCTCTGCGGAGAGTAAATTACAGAGGAGCAAGAATAGAAGACGGGTGACCTGTCAGGAGCCTCTGGCAGTGGTCCAGGGGAGAGATGATGGTGGCTTGGCTTAGGCTGATAACTGTGGAGGTGGTGAGGAGTGTCAGATTGACTTGGTTTGTATTTTGATAATTTCATGCGTGTTCATGATAGTGTGGCCAGAGATGAGGTTTTATTTGTATATATATCTAAATTTTTCTTGAAAACAGTTGATTTACAGTGTTGTGTTAGTTTCAGGTGTACAGCAAAGTGATTCAGTTATGATGAGGTTATATTTTGAAGGTGGAGCTGATAGCATTGCAAGAGGTCACACAGCTAGAGAATGGCAAAGTCAGGATTGAAATCTAAGTTTGTCTGTTTCTACAGCTCTACGTAGCACAACTCTTCCAGGCTGCCACAATGCTAAGTAAACATTAAGCAAAAGGCAGAATGGAAATGAAAGTCCATAGCAGCTTCAAGTGTTTATCAAGTACCTACATGCTTGAAGTAAGGCATTGTGGCACAAGGCAAAGAACTCCGGACTGGATAGATAGGAGGTTAGGAGATCAGAGTTCAGATTCTGCTTTTGCCGCGGATTCTTCCTCAGCATGGGTCACTTGACGTCTAATGTCCCTTTAAGCTTTAAAGCTCCCAGTTTCTGCTATTCAGCACCTGGGGAAACATAGCCAACTAGTAACAGTGCCAACCACAGGTATACAAGGGAAGATAAGATTGATAAGCATATGATTAACATACTGATTATTGTAAGAGTAGATGAGAGGTGGCAGGGCTAGACTGTCTTTTCAGTTTCAGTACTATTTGCTTTAGTAAAAGTATTTGGTTTTAGTATACTGTATTACTTTCAAGGAAAAGAGAAAGCAAGTCCATATACTGCGTCATTCCAACCTACAGGATATACTAGAATTTTAGTCCTCATTCATCCAAATATTCAAGCATTCATTCCCTCAACAAGCATTTAAAACCTATTGAGTATTAGACATACTCAGTAACATTTATTGAACAAATTCAGGTGAAGGAAGACTTTGATAAAAAGTTAAAAAAAGAAAAAAGAGAACCTTTTTAGACTTTACATTTGGCTTTTTAAGGCTGTACAACAATCTTGTAAGGTGTTGTCCCTCTTTTTTTCACATTATAAAACTAAGGCCTCAAAAAAAAAAAAAAGCAACTAAGACCCAGCGCAACCAAATAAATAAATAAAAAACAAAACAAAACAACAAAATATAAACTAAAACGTGAAGCGGTTTCCCAAGGAGGGTCAGTACTTTACCAGAATTCAAATCTGGGCCGCTTGACCTTCTGTCTCACTATATAGGATATTAGGACAGCAATCAAGTCTAGTTGGGGTGTACGACAGTGTATGTACTATATTAACTACCCTGCAAGTGTCCAGCACGAGGTGATCAGTGATTTAGGACACAGGTCAGCATACTTTTTCTGTCAAGTGGACCATTACAGTGTCTGTTGCAAGTACTCAACTCTGCCCTTGAAGCACAAAAGCAGCTGTAGACAATACATAAACGAGTGAGTATTGCTGTGTTCCAATGAGACCTAATTTATGGACACTGAAATATAAATTTCACATAATTCTCACTCGTCACAAAATATGCTTCCTTAGATAGTTTTTTCAATCATTAGAAAATGTAGAAACCATTCTTAGCTTGAGGGCTGTATAAAAAGAGGCGACAGGCTGGATTTGGCCTGTGGGCTTGTGTTAGTCAGTTTGTGCTGCTATAATAAATACCACAGACTGCGTGGTTTAAACAACAAACAATTATTTCTCACAGTTCTAGAGAGTGGGAAGTCCAGGATCAAGGTGCTGGCAAATGTGGTGTCTGGTGAGAAACTGCTTCCCAGTTTGCAGACAATGGCCGCCTTGTTGCTGTATTCTCACATGGTGGACAGAGATCATCTCTCATCTTTCTTCTTCTAAGAGCACTAATCCCATTTATAAAGGTTCAACTCTGATGACCTAATTACCTCCCAGAGTTTCCAAATACCATCACATTGGGGATTAGGGCTTCAACATTTGAAGGCTGGGGGGACACAAATACTCACTCCATAGCAGTTTGTGAGGGGAGCTCCAGCATCCATGAAGGGCTCTGTGATCGCTCTTCTCTGTAGGCCAGACCTTACAGTGGGAACTGTAGCCACGGAATTGGGGAACCTAAATGCAATAGGAGTAATTGGATCCTAGGGTTGCAGGGACCAACTGGCAGCACTGGTGGACAGCAGAGTCAGAGCAGCAATCGTAATAGTCTGACTTGTGCAGAACTATGTCATTAGCTAGTTGATCATGGTATTCCTAGAAGTGAAACAGATAGGAAACCTACTAAATTCTTACTTGAACAGTATCAGTAGAAAAGTTCTAGGTCAAGTAAACAGAAGTCTAACCTGAATCATAAAAAGAGAGTCATATCCCTTCAATCAATTCCCAGACGTGAGCTGGTTTACAGACCTCAGTACCCCTTAAATAAAGAAGAGGCTACATCCCCGACAGAAAGGACACTGGTACACCAGCCAAAGTTTATACAGTTAATCTTTCTCCAGACTTCACCAAAGGGACCTACAACCTTTTAGCAGGGTAACTGTGCACTGAGGAAAAAGAAATAATCAGACCATTTGGGGACTACTGGATGCTGGCTCTGAACTGACATTAATTCCAGGAGATCAAACATCACTGTGGTCTACCAGTTACAGAAGGGGCTTATGGAAGTCAGGTGATTGAAGGAGTTTTATCTCAAGTTTGTCTCACAGTGGGCCCAGTGGGTCCCCAAGCCCATCCTATGGTTATTTCCCTAGTCCTGGAATGAGGAATTAGAATAGATACACTGAGGGATTTCCCTGGTGGTCCAGTGGTAAAGAATCTGCCTTCCAATGCAGGGGACACAGGTTCGATCCTTGGTGGGGGAACTAAGATCCCACATGCCACAGGGCAACTAAGCCCACGTGCCACAAACACAGAACCCATGAGTCCTGGAGCCCATGTGCCACAACTAGAGAGAAACCCACACGCCGCAATGAAAGATCCCGCATGCTGCAACTAAGACCCGACCCAGCTCCCCCCCCCAAAAAAAGAATAGATACACTGAGCACCTGGCAGAATCACCACGTTGGTTCCCTGACCTGTGGAGTGAGGACTAGTATGGTGGTAAAGTTCAAGTGGAAGCCAGTAGAACTGCCTCTACCTAGGAAAATAGTAAAGCAAAAGCAATAGCATATTCCTGGAGGGATTGCAGAGATTAGTGCCACCACATCTCCACTCAACTTGCCTGTTGGCCTGTGCAGAAGGCAGACAGATTTTGGAGAATGACAGTAGATTACTCTAAGCTTGACCAGTTGGTGACTTCAATTGCAGCTGCTGTACCAGATGTGGTTTTTATTGGTTGGGCAAATTAATATATCCCCTGGTACCTAGTGTGCAACTATTGATCTGACAAATGCTTTTTTCTTGATACCTGTTAGTAAAGACCACCAAAAGCAGTTTGTTTTCAGCTGGCAAGGCCAGCAATACACCTTCACAATCCTACATCAGGCCTAAGTCAACCCTGCAACCCTGTGTCATAATTAGTTTGCAAGAATTTTTTTTTTTTTTTTTTTTTTTTTTTGTGGTACGCGGGCCTCTCCCCGTTGTGGCCTCTCCCGTTGCGGAGCACAGGCTCCTGACACGCAGGCTCAGCGGCCATGGCTCACGGGACCAGCCGCTCTGCAGCATGAGGGATCCTCCCGGACCGGGGCACGAACCCGTGTCCCCTGCATCGGCAGGCGGACCCCCAACCACTGCGCCACCAGGGAAGCCCCAGTTTGCAAGAATTTTGATCACCTTTTTCTTTCACATCATATCACACTGGTCCACTGGTCCATTACATTGATGACATTATGCTGATCGGACGTAGTGTGCAAAAAGTAGCAACTACTCAACTTATTGGTAAGACATTTGTGTGTCAGAAGGTGGGAAATAAATCTGAGAAAAATTCAGCGACATTTCTTCTTCCATGTCAGTGAAATTTCTAGGAGGTCCAGAGGTGTGGGGCATGTTGAAATATCCCTTCTAAGGTGAAGGATAAATTGTTGCATCTGGCCCCTCCTATAAACAAAAAAAGAAGTCTAACACCTAGAGGGCCTCTGGATTTTGGAGGCAACATATTCCTCATTTGGGTGTGTTACTCCATTCCAAGTGGTAGCGGCAGATAGGAATGCTGTTTGGAGCCTTCGGCAGGGCCCTATAGGGAAGTCACAGCACAGGTCTTCAGGATTTTGGAACAAAGCCCTATCACCCTCTGCAGATAACTACTCTCCTTTTGAGAAACAGCTCTTGGCCTGCTACTGGACCTTAGTAGAGACTGAATGCTTAACTATGGGTCACCAAGTTACCATGCAAGCTGCTCACTGTGAACTGAGTGTCATCTGGTCCACCAGACCGTAAAGTTGGGTGTGCATAGCAGCATTCCATCATCAATGGAAGTGGACTATACATGATAGGGCTGAGCAGGCCTTGAGGCACGAGTTATATGAAGAAGTGGCCCAAATGTCCATGGTCCCCATACCTGCTATACTGTCTTCTCTCTCCACCATGTGAGGATTCAGTGAGAAGGTGGCTGTCTGCAAATCAGGAAGAGGGCCCTCACTGGACACTGAATCTGCCTGCACCGTGACCCTGGACTTCCCAGCCTCCAGAACTGTGAGAAATAAATGTTTGCTTAAGCTGCCCAGTCCATGGCCTCTGTCATAGCCGCCCAAACTGACTAAGACAGAAATAGTAGTTTGCCAATCCCTGATCTAGCATTCAGATGAGCACTGTCCAATAGAACTTTCTGTAATGATAGAAATGTTCTATGTCTACACTGTACAATATACTTGCCACTAGCCACATACGGCTATTGAGCACTTGAAGTGTGACTAGTGCAACAAAGGAGCAAAAATTTTAATCTATCCTTCTTTTTCATTCCTGGAGCCTTTTACCATTTCTTTAAGGATTAATACAGTTTCCCAACTAGTTTCCCTGTCTCCAGTTTTACTTTCCTCCAATCCATCCTTGTTAGAGGGATTTTTCTAAAATCATATATGATGCTGGCACTTCTCCAAAGCAACGTTTCCTGGAAACTTTAGAAAGAAGTTCAGCCTGTTAGCATGACACATAAATCTCTTCATTAGGAAATCATAAAGAGGTAAAACACCTTCCTCTGTTTCATCAGATAAGTGATGATAAATTTCTTGAGGGTAGTCCTTTATCATACTTTGTCTCCACTAACTTTTCACACAGTGGCTTGCTGAATGATGCAGGGACGAAAACTTGATTTTGCCCATGGAAAGCTTAAGTTAGAACCCCATTTCTGGTAGAGTCTAGTAGAGTCACCACAGGCATTTAATCACCTTGAGCCTCATGATATTTCTTTTTTAAAAAATACATTTATTTATTTAATTTATTTATTTTTGGCTGTGTTGGGTCTTCGTTGCTGTGCACCACGGGCTTTCTCTAATTGCAGCGAGCGGGGGTTACTCTTCATTGCGGTGCGCGGGCTTCTCATTGTGATGGCTTCTCTTGTTGCGGAACACGGGCTCTAGGCACGCGGGCTTCAGTAGTTGCAGCACGCGGGCTCAGTAGTTGTGGCTTGTGGGCTCTAGAGCACAGGCTCAGTAGTTGTGGCACATGGGCTTAGTTGCTCTGAGGCATGTGGGATCTTCCCAGACCAGGGCTTGAACCCATGTCCCCTACATTGGCAGGCGGATTCTCAACCACTGCGCCACAAGGGAAGCCCGAGCCTCATTATATTTCTGTGCTAAATGATAACTAGGATTGTTGTGATGATCAAATGAGTTTGTGGAAATCCTCTGCTTTTAGTAAAAGGCTATACAAATGCTAGTTGTTATTATAATAAATATTGGGTTTTGAAATGTTTCTAAAAAGCAGTACTGGGGATTCTCTGGAGGTCCAGCGGTTAGGACTTGGCACTCTCACTGCCGGGGCTGGGTTCCATCCCTGGTCCGGGAACTAAGCTCCTGCAAGCCGCTGCCAAAAAAAATAATAAAAAAATAAAAAGCAGTACTGGCCTGATTTTACCTAATATATGTTCTGACTTTTAAAGCCAATCTGCATGAGATGACAATATAGATATATGCCTTAGATGTTCAAAGGAAAGAGGGACGAAAAGGCACAATTTTGGCTCATTTATTCCAAACATTCCTTTGGATTATGCATTTTTCATGTTTAGGTCTAAGACTGCTTTCTTCAGTTTTGTTTTACTAAACAAAAATGTCAGCAATACCAATAGATGGTTGATTTTTTTTTTTTTTTTTTTTTTTTTTGCCCACGCAGCATGCAGGATCTTAGTTCCCCAACCAGGGATCGAACCCACACCCCTTGCATTAGAAGAGTGGACTCTTAACCACTGGGCCACCAAGGAAGTCCCAACAGTTGATTCTTGAGAGTTAAATGAAAATAGCATCGTATGAGCAGCTCAGAAAAGAAAGAAAAGGTAGTAATATCTAATTTTTAAGCATCTACAGGGACTTTTCAAAGGGGGCTTTCTCAGTGAGGTCTCCTAGGAGTAGGAGGAAGGGCACTGCTTTAGATAAGAAAATAAGGTAAAGAAACAATGTTATCATACAGGGAGAAGTGGTAAAGGACAATTTACCTTACATAGGCAGTGGTCTCTTACCTTCCCTAAGGACATCACAGGATTTATAAGATTAAGTATACTTTTCATTAGACCATATTACACTTTGCGATGAATTTATATCACTAATTCATTTCTCAGTTCTTGAAATGCGACTCCACCATCTTAAAAAGTGGAAAAAGAAGGCACTGTTTGTGATCAGTATGCTGTTTTTGGTGAAGGACAGTAAAGATTTATTATTCGTTGAACTTAAGGTTGCCAAAGCGCTTGATGGATCTGTGTCAGATCACTTAGAATGTGTGGCTATCTGTGTAAAACCCACTTCACTCTCCAGATTAAGATTTGTTGGAAGACAGGGACTTGTTTCACTCAAATTTGCATGTTTGTCTCATCCTGCTTCAGATTAGTTGCCATATGCGTAGAATATAGTAAATTACATTAGCAAACTTGTGGCCATTCCTGCTTGTTCCCTGCGGTATGCAAGTCTGCAATCTGTACTAACCACTCAATAAATTTATGTCAAACACATGAATGATATTCATAGGGTAATAATGATGATTCCTTAACCGTCCACCTTATGGGGATCTAGAACACCATCTTTGAGCCCAAGAGAGGAATTGCCGGTTCCATCCCCAAACTGCCATGCGCCCCAGGTAACAAACCCTGCAGCTACCATGGCATTTCCTTTCACTCTGACGCCTCATCATCCAATCCTCGTGGTATTCTCTTTCATCTCACTGTTTGCAGTTCACATAGGCTTTGATATATTTTAGATGTTCTTAAAAATTTTAACAGTCTAATCAGAACTTTTCATATCTTGGTTACAGACTCCCTCCCCAAGAGGAAGAAGACCCTAGGCAAGAGAAAGCGAGCGCGAGGGAAGGTGAGACACTGGTATCTAAACTGGAAACCTGGTCATTTTCCACAGCAAGCAAGGCTTGAACTGGGAGGGGGGATTGGAAGACGAGGACCCCACGTGACCTCGGGGGCCCGAGGCTAGACGACCCCGCCCCCTCTCTCGCCGCCGCCGTCGCCGCCGGGGGGCGCATGCGCAGCCCATGGTAGTGATGGAGGAGAGAAGATGGCGGAAGCGGAGTGAGTTCCTTGCTGGTGACTAATGTCGTAACCGGGGGGCGAGTGGGGGGCAGCGACACGTCCCCTTGAGCTCAGGGCTCTTTCGCGGGCAGTGCGGGGAAAGGGGGACGTGAGAGCTTTCTTATCGTGGAGGAGCCCGCTTGGCCCTTGTGGGGAGACGGAGGAGAACTGTAAGGGTCCAGTTACCTCCCGGCGGGAGCGCCCCTTCCGCCGTCTGTCCCCGGATCTGCGGGGCCCTGTGCGCAGGGTCGTCCCTCGGACCCCGACCGTAGGAATCTTCCGGAAGATGAGCCCGACTGGGCCCCTCAGGCGCTGTCATCCCTGCAAGTGGGCCCCGCGGGCAGCCTTGTGACGGCCGCCTCGCCCGGGGCCCGCAGAGGCTGGGTAGGGCTGGGCGGGCACTGCCAGGCCTCCTTCGCGCTCGCCTCCTTCCCCCCCCCACCCCGCCCAGCGCCACCCCACTGCTTCTCAGTGGGAGAACGCGAGACGTGGGGCTGCTCACCGCCCTCCCCCGGGAGGCTTGCAGGAGGTGTCGCAGCGCCGGCCTTGCAGCGGCGGGGGCTGGTGCGAGTCTGACGAGGCTGAAAACACCCTGCAAGGAAAGATCTCCCTTTCCTTCGGGTCTCTGGCTGCAGTGTTGATGCCGCCCTAGAGGGCCACATTCCTGTGTGGCGGTGTGATGGTATGCTTAGTTAGCGACTCAAACTTAGTGTTTCCTGGGTAGGCCGCTGGTGCAGCAGCACTGCCGTTTGCATTTTGCAGGCAAAACTGTGCGTAGACGGCGGAGTTACCAAAATTGTTCTTTTGTGCCAGGTCTCCAAATGCAGTGCAGTGGTTTGGCCAGTTCTACCCACCGATGTTTAGACGTGTGTCTCGCATTTGGATTCTCTGTGACCATATTTAGTTCCTGAACTGCTTACCGTAGGGTTTGAGGTTGGGCACATGGCTGAGCAGAATAGCACTGTAAAAGGACCAGAATTTAAGCTGGCGTTTTGCATATCTTTGGTACGTGGTTCAGAAGTGCTATGACAGGTAGTAATTTGGTAAAAAGTTCATCTACCGCTATGTCTGTATGCTGTTGAACAGTTACCGTATGATGCTGTGATTTGATGATTGGAAGGCAGTTTGCAAAACTACAAACCGCCCTCCCCCCGCAAAAAAAAAACTCAGCGAAGCATAAAAATGTGTCATTTACTGATCAAAATAATTAGTAAGGGTCAGCTCCCCCCCCACTTTTTTCCTTTCACTTTTCCTCTTATTAAATCGGGATTTTTTTAACCATTTGATTCCTGAAAGAGCACATAAATACTATTTACATACATGATATAAAGAACAAAGAAAATTTGTACATAAAAGGACACCGTATGGGAATAGTGCGTGCATACACAGTTAGTAACAAATTCCTTTGTCTTTTCGTGAAGTATAAAGTGTTCTTGTTACATTCTTGTCAATGCTGCTCCTATGAGGTGGGTCAGGTTTTGTCTCTCAGAAGAAAAGACTGATAAGAAAAGCAGATAAAGCCAGTATATTCTCAAGTGTGCTTTTCACCATTGTGGTGCATTTCTGACCCTTCAAAAAAATACTGTAGTTCTCGTTTCTAACAATATTAAGCCCCTCAGAATTGACTTAATATGTTGTTTGAATTTGTTAAAATACAGATTACGTATTTAGTGGAATTTTGTACCACAGCAGTGAAATGAGTTTGTAATATTGTAGGGAAAAAAATCAGTGTGGTACATAGCTGCACTTTACTGTCCGTACATGAGGAAAGTGACACAATTATGCTGTTTTCAAAATTTGGAGCTATTATTTGTGAAAAAGAGATTTTTGTAAGGAAGTCGGGAAATTGTTTTCAGCTGCTTCTCTTATTTACCCAGTCAGAGTAATCTGCTTATGAGTATTACTCGGTTATTACATGTAGTGAGAACAACGTTGTAGAATAATTAGAGGGAAAGCAGTGTGCGTTAATAAATTATTTTCTAAGAGAGCTTATTTTTATTTTTTATTATTTTTTATTATTTTATTTTATTTTTTGCGGTACGCGGGCCTCTCACTGTTGTGGCCTCTCCCGTTGCGCAGGCTCAGCAGCCATGGCTCACGGGCCCAGCCGCTCCGCGGCATGTGGGATCCTCCTAGACTGGGGCACGAACCCGCGTCCCCTGCATCGGCAGGCGGACTCTCAACCACTGCGCCACCAGGGAAGCCCTAAAGAAATATTTTAATACTCTGACATTGCTTCAGTTTTAATTTTCCTAGGTAGTTAAGTATTCCGTCATCACCTGTTTTAGTTTCAAAACACTCATCTTCCTTCAACAATAAAAAGGTAAACTTTAGGCCAGGCTGTATCTGAGTTACATATCCTGAGTCATTTGAATTCAAATTTAGTAGGTATGAACCATTAAATATGCTATATATTTGTGAAGTGTTTTTCCCTGGCACGTGTTTATGGAGACTGTGTGCTCTCTGTATTTAATGAGGGCCTTCTTAGAAATTTAGACTGTTGCTGATTATTTCTTGGAATATTATTCTTTAAACACCATAAGATAATGCTTTTGCCAATATAAATCCTTTGTGTTATCTGCTAGGTTTAAGGACCACAGTACAGCTATGGATAGTGAACCAAACCCTGGAACATCTTCGGTATCGACAACAACCAGTAGCACTACCACGACCACCATCACCACTTCCTCCTCTCGAATGCAGCAACCACAGATCTCTGTCTATAGTGGCTCAGACCGACATGCTGTACAGGTATTTCAGTTACCATGATGCGTAGTCTAAGACTGAGGATGTCATTACTTTTCGCTTAAGCCAGATGAATCTATTGTTTCATGTCCTCAAATGAGTTACATGATACCCTCTAAATGAGTACAGTTAGAATTGTTCATGTTTGGAACAACCAACAGAGTTATTGAATAATCATTCTATTGAGAGGGCCTACATTTGTCAGCGTGTAGCTTATAAAACAATATGTTGGGAAAATTATAATTGGAAGGTCTCTAGGTACTGCTACAACATTGAGAAACTCAACCAAGAGCCCCAACATGAAGAATGGCTCTAGGTTTTTCTGATTATTTTACATTTGAACCCAAAATATGGACTTAGGATCTATTCAGATCTATTCAGCTCTGTAGATATGTTAAGAGGTTCATTTTAAACCCAAGTGGCCTAAGAACCCTAAACAGGAGGATCCATTTAAGAGCTCTAAGGGGCAGAGGAGGAAGGGAGTATTTAATTAGGAAAAGTCTTAGGCTCTTCGCTTAGTTGGGAAAATAAAATTTACCTGGTTAACCTTTATAATAATGGAGGTTGAGGCTATATGGTATAGCATGAAAGGGGCATGGGCATTGCAATCTGATGTGCTCTTTGAATTCCATTTTCTTTATCATTAGTAGATATGTAGCCTTGGGTGAGAGGCATAATCTCCTTGAGCCTCAGGAAACTGAAAAATGAGGATGAGACCACCTGCTTAGTTAGTTATGAGGATTAAAGGAAGCATCTAGAATTGTGTGGGGCACATTATATATACTCAGTAAACCATAATAGCTAATATTTATTGAATACTTGCTATGTGCCAAGCATTTGATAAATTCTTTACATGGATTTTCTCCATTTAACAGATGGGAAAACTGATGTTGTAAATTGGCTAAATAACTTTCCTAAACTCACATAACTAGTTGGTACTGTAGCTTTAGAGTTGTGCCCTTGGGGCTTCGCTGGTGTCCAGTGGGTAAGACTCCGTGCTCCCAATGCAGGGGGCCCAGCTTCGACCCCTGGTCGGGGAACTAGATCCCACATACATGCCGTGACTAAGAGGTCTGCATGCCGCAGTGAAGATCCTGCATGCCATGGCTAAGACCCGTCGCAACCCCACAAAAAAAAAAAAAAAAAAAAAAAAAAGATGTTGAGTTGTGCCCTTAACCATTCCGTGAGTTCTTATTTTTTCCATTATACCTGTTTTCTCTCTCAAATCTGCATAATTGCACTCCACCCTGAAAAAAAACTTACCTGTTTGTGATGCAGTCATCTCCGATACATTTTTCTAGAGTGGAGATCCCAGTATACTGGCTATTTAGCTGTTCTGTGGCTTAGGATTCTGAAGTTACTGTGGAGTAGCATCAGAATTGTTGGAGACCCAGTCAGTTCAGTAAAAATTCAAACTGGAATGGAGAGTGTGTTTTTAATGTTTTTCACCTTTCTCTGAGGCAAGGGATATAGGGAAGAGTATCTAGAGCTTGAGCATACAGATGATGTGACATTTTAAATGCCATTTTGTTCTCTAGCTTTACCTAAGCTGGATGTGTTAATTAAAAAAAAAGTTATTGAAGATGTGTAGATATAGATATATCTCACAAATAGCACTAACTCTAATTCTTATGAGATCATAGAATTGCTTCCCTTAAAATGTAATCAAATCAATATTTACTGAACTACCTAAGTAGTTCTTCAGTACCTTTCAGCTTTCTTTTTCAGTCCTGAGAATCCTCTTCCCCTTCCTTGCTCCTTTAGAGGAACAAAATAAGAACAATGTGCTATATCTTTAACTTGCATTTAAAGAGTCTCTCTCCCATGAGTATAGTATTGAATCGTAATGAAAGACTGTGCTGACAACAGAAAAAAATTACTATACTCTGACAGAAATATGTGCCAAATAGGTTATTCATTTTTTATTTCAGTTTAATTTTAGAATTTTGTTATAGAATTAGAAGAACATATATAGATTTACCTGACGAAAAAGACATGTTGTTGTGATTCTAAATCACAATGCAGATCTATAGTCCCCTGAAACTAGGTGTCAGAAGCCTACATTGGTTTTGTGACAGGAGTCTGCAGTAGGTATAGCAGTCTTTTTTTTTCCTGCGGTACGCGGGCCTCTCTCTGTTGTGGCCTCTCCCGTTGCGGAGCACAGGCTCCGGATGCGCAGGCTCAGCGGCCATGGCTCACGGGCCCAGCCGCTCCACGGCCTGTGGAATCTTCCCGGACCGGGGAATGAACCCGTCTCCCCTGCATCAGCAGGCGGACTCTCAACCACTGCGCCACCAGGGAAGCCCAGTATATCAGTCTTTTGTTGGGGAATTGAGATATGAACACATGAAGGTAAAAAACACAAGGAAATATGTTTTCTTGGGATTTGGATAAAGAGATAGCTTTGTGGTAAAGGTGTTCTGACTCAGAAGCTCAAGCTGTAGGATTATGGCTCTATTACTCCCTTAGCTCTTTGAAAACTCTGGTTTGATGCTGAGATTTAGGGTGCTGTTTCAGAGTCATCATGGGCATGATGTGACTTTAGGATGTGTTTACAGAGTACTGGTATAATCTAACTTACCATTTGGACAGATAAAGGATTTTCCTCTTATTAGAATACTTGCTTTTCTACATTTATCGATTTATGAAGTTCAGGTTCATAGTTTTCATTTTACTTATAGATAGTCACAGTCATTAACACTTTTTCAGGAATTTTTTTTTAGAAAGAACAGTTTTATTCTGTTTTGAAACAGTTGAATCTGACATTTAAACATTTAAAAACATTTAAAAAAGTGATTATTTAGTAATTTTCTAAAAAAATAGCTTTATAATTTTAAGTGGTTATTAATATAATGAACTAAGTATTTTCAGACATTTAAAGAAAAATACAAATGAGAAGGTAAAAATCACTTCTAATCTAGCTACCCATCAGTAGTCTTTTACTGTTTTCCTGAATATTCTTTAAAATATTTTAATATAAATGGTATCTTACTCTATACACTATTTAGTAACCTGCTATTTCACCTAATGATATATTTGGGGATTTTTTTTGTTAATAGATATATCTGCTCTGTTCAATATAGTAGCTGCTAGCTGCATGTGGCTATTTTATATTTAAATTATAATTAAAATTCAGTAAAATTAAAAACTTAGTTCCTTAGTTGCACTAGCCACCTTGTAAGTGCTCAGTAGATTCGTGGCTGCTGTATTGGATGGCACTGATCTACATTGATACTAGTAATGCTTGCAGGGTATATATATCCTCTCTACGCAAGCTGCAAATTCTACCAAGTTTTATTCAAAATGGTTTTACCAATTTACATTCTTACTAACAGTGTATGAGAGTATCTGTTTCTTCAGTAGTAGTAGTAGTCTTTTAAATTTTTATCCATTGGAAAGTTGGAAAATAGTGTCTTAATTTGTAAGTTTTGACTACTAGTGAGATTGAAGATCTTTTCAAATGCTTACTTAGCACTTTCTCCTTTTGTGAATTGCCTCTACTGGGTAACTTTAATTTGTACAGATTAGTGGATCCTAGTGATATGTAACTAGGAGAGAACTATGTTAATAAGTTTGATGACATTGAATATTAAAGTAGTGAAATTTTATTTTAGTTTATTTTTTAACATCTTTTTTTTTTTTAAGTACATGCACAGACTCTAGACAATGCTATACTTTTTTTTTTTTTTGGCTGTGTTGGGTCTTCGTTTCTGTGCGAGGGCTTTCTCTAGTTGTGGGAAGCGGGGGCCACTCTTCATTGCAGTGCGTGGGCCTCTCACTATCACGGCCTATCTTGTTGCGGGGCACAGGCTCCAGACGCACAGGCTCAGTAGTTGTGGCTCACGGGCCTAGTTGCTCCATGGCATGTGGGATCTTCCCAGACCAGGGCTCGAACCCGTGTCCCCTGCATTGGCAGGCAGATTCTCAACCACTGCGCCACCAGGGAAGCCCTTTTTAACATCTTTATTGGAGTATAATTGCTTCACAATGTTGTGTTAGTTTCTGCTGTGTAACAAAGTGAATCGGCTATATGTATACATATATCTCCATATCCCCTCCCTCTTGCGTCTCCCTCCCACCCTCTCTATCCCATCCCTCTGGGTGGTCACAAAGCATCGAGCTGATCTCCCTGTGCTATGCGCTGCTTCCCACTAGCTATCTGTTTTACATTTGGTAGTGTGTATATGTCAGTGTTACTCTCTCACTTGGTCCCAGCTTACCCTTCCTCCTCCCTGTGTCCTCAAGTCCATTCTCTTAAAGTAGTGAAATTTTAAACTGCTGCTTTTTTAATACTTTATTTTATGGTTAAGATTATGGTTTGACATTGGTTCAATTGACTTATCACAGGTAATTCAACAGGCATTGCACCGCCCTCCCAGCTCAGCTGCTCAGTATCTACAGCAAATGTATGCCGCCCAGCAACAGCACTTAATGCTGCACACAGCAGCTCTCCAGCAGCAGCACTTAAGCAGCTCCCAGCTTCAGAGCCTTGCTGCTGTTCAGGTGAGACGGAAATGAATTAAGAACTTATGAGGCCAAAGTTGATATGACCTGCAGATAATTCCTGAAAATAAATATGTTGGGTATTATTTTAGAGTTTTCAGGTGTCCTGTGATTATTTTTTCTTAAGGAAATATAATAGGCTGCCAAATTTAGGTTAGTTTAAAAACAAATGAATGTGTTTTATGTGTTACTCTATTGCTAACTTTTGTCCCTCTGCTTTTTATCTACATTGCAGAAATGTTATACTAATGTCATGGTTTTGTGTGTAAAATTTTAGGTACAACAGTGAATAATTAGGGTTACATGAATCTTATCTACATTTTAACAAAAAAGGTTCTTTAAATTACATAAGTAATTTACACTCATTAAAAAAAAACAAACAGTATAAAATTGACCATAAGAGGTGAAGTATAGAGGTATTCCTTTTCCATATCCCCTGCTATTTTCCACTCTTCAGAGGTGGCCACTAACAGTTTAATATGTATCCCTCCAGGAATGTTCTGTATAAAAATATGTATGTACACTTTTCTAAAATCCACTCATATGATTACTACTGCTAACAGGATGATTTTATGATTAAATGCTTATGTTTTTAAAAAGATCTTCATTATTATTGCACTGTTTATTTAAATTAAACTGTGTGTGAGATTTAATCTTAAATGTCCTCACCAGAGGAGAATCTCAGTTGACTGAACCTGAAAAAAAGGTTTATTTCTGTTATAAACACATCCCCAGCTGTTACTTCTTCTCGGTAGTGTAATTTTAAATAGCGTCGTGTACATGATACGAGTAAGGAAACCGAAACCCACTGGTACTTGATATAGCTCCAATTTCTTTTTCATAACATTGGAGTAGTGATTTCACTTCAAAGAAGACTGAGACCTGTAGAGTAAAACTGACAATGACTGCGGCTATTAAAATAAGATTAGCCTTTGGGTCTTCTGTTTTCACTGTTCAGTGTTTTCTTTTTTTCTTAATCTGTTTGGCTAAAGCTTAATCCATGTTGACTGTAAAATAACTGTAAAATAGATGTTTTGACTTTTATTGTGGTTTTATGGTATCCTGGTACCAGAAAGTTTTTAACTTCAGGCTTTTATAGACATATTATAAAGATTTTATTATTTTAGGCAAGTTTGTCCAGTGGAAGACCACCTACATCCCCCACAGGAAGTGTCACACAGCAGTCAAGTATGTCCCAGACATCTGTAAGTGCCCGAAATTTTTTCCTGGTTTTAAAATTATAAATTATTGCTTTCCAGAACTGAACTGTTAATATTTACAAAACTGTTATTGTTTATCTGTTGAATATTATTGAAATAACGAATGTCTAGAAACAAGAATGATACATTTCAAGAATTTGGAACTAATGTCAAACTTCTGAAAATCTGAGTCTTAAAAAAGTTTTTGTATTATTTCTTATGTATGTTTTCCCACTCACTGTGTTCACATCTTCTGTGATTCTGAATGGTTGCAGTTTTCAGTGTGCATTGAAAGCATGAAATACATAATTCAAGGAATTAGGTCATACTTTTACTGTGATATAGTAAAGAATGTCATGTCCTTGGTAGACATCTAAATGTTTCTAGCTCTTTCTGTGCAATTCACGTTTTAGAAATTTTACTTTTCAGTTTATGCTTACTTGAGTTATGTGGGTCAAATTTACAAGTATCCATTCCAGATAGTGTTATTTATTTTGAGAAAGGAGTAAAAGAAAGGTGATTTGTTATATTGCACATATATACTGGGAAATTGTGCAGAGTATCCCAGTTAAAAGAAATTTACAGGTGTGGTAATACTTGTTTAACTTTTTATTTTGATATAATTTCAAATTGCAAGAATAATAAAATAAATTTCTGTATACCCTTTACTCAGATTCACCAGTTGTTAGCATTTTGGCTCATTGCTTTATCATGCATTCTTTCTATCTCCATATATACAATTACCTTTTTCTGAACCATTTGTGGGTGAGACATGTTCCTTTACTCCTAAATAACTTTGATATGTACTTCCTAGGAACAAAGTCATTTTTTTATGAAGCCACATGAAGTGGATCGAATTCAGGAAATTTAGCATTGATGCAGTGCCGTTCATATACAGATTTCATCAGTTGTCCCGTATTTCTCGGCCTCATCACTATAGATATTATGGACCAGATAATTCTTGTAGGGGGCTATCCTGTGCGTTATAGGACATTAAGCAGCATGCCTAGCTTAGATACCAGTAGGCTATGCCCTCCTTTCCCCAGTGTGACAGCCAAAAATGTCTGCAGGCACTGCCAGATGTTTCCTGAGGGGCCAAATTGCCCCTTGTTGAGAACCGTTGAGTTAACCTAATAACATCCTCTTTAGATGTTTTTTCCTGATCCAGGATGGTAATACTTTGAAGCTTTGTAAAATTGACTCCAATGGAGTATAGTTTATAGATTGCTGAGGAATTGAAGATGAACTTGTGCTGTATTTCTTTAGCTAAGGTTGTGATCTTTACTAAGTACATGTATGATGAGCGTACAGTTGTTTTTGGGCTATTGAGCTGATATTTTTAATTAAAAAATTACATTTTAGCATGGAAGTATCCTGGCATGTGAATAAAATTAGTTAAGAAAGAAATTACTTAACGACTTGAAAATGTTAGACTGAAGAAAATGAAAAATTTAAGTAATGTAATTTAGCCCTAAGCATTAATGCTATAGTTACTGATATTGATGTCAGATAATATCGTTAACTAATACATTGGTAGTTATGGAAAGGACTGGTAAACTGGCTAAAAAAATTATAGATAAATTCTTTATTCTGTGAAGTATTGGAATGGCATTAGGGTATATATGTATAGAGATATGTGGTCTGAATTTTTTCCCTTCACATTATTAAAAGGTATCCTTTTAAACCATTTTTGTTTCATTATGATTTTATGTATGTGACTTTTACAATCACAGTTCCAGTGATTGTGCTTATTTTTTATGAAATTGCTAGTGCTGCTTGTCATAAACCAGGTAGCCTTGTATGATGAAGAATGCCAGAACCTGTGACTGGCTGGTGGGGGAAAAGAAGTAGGGAGAATAGATGTCTAGAAAAAACAAGGGAATAATGCATAGCATTTGTTTTGTTTTCTATCCCAGCTGAGCAGTAGATCAAGTGAGTGGACTTGCAGTCCAAATTATGATACTCAAGGTAGCTTAGTAAATTTAGGTCAAGTCTCCAAAACAGGGGCAGAGCATGGTAGCAGAAATCTCTAGGTAGTGGTAATAGTGAGCAGTCAGGTGGCAGTCTGCTGGTTTTCAGAGTTTTGGTTATTTTGAAATAGGTTTCCGATAACAGTGAATGACATGAGGGAAGGGTCCAGCCTCCAGTAGATAAGAGGGCTCCAAGGTAGGTTGTCAAGTCACCAGCCAGATAGGTTGGGGTTCAGAGTCGGAGTGGAATGCCAACGGGGAAATGGAATATTGTATTTTAAAAAACGAAGTAAGAAGTCCAATCATACATCTGGGGAAACTGTGTATGTGGAGGAGACCATTGTTAATTGAATGTATAGGTAATTAGTGGTGCCAGCATCCTCTTGTTTACTGTCATGAGAACAGAAGGGCTAATTCTAGACTCTTAGCAGTAGTGAGAGTGGTGGTTTTTTTTGTTTTTGGTGTGTGTGTGTGTGTGTGTGTGTGTATGATTGATTGTCTCTAAAACTAGTTGGGACCGAGTCTTTAGGTTGATGTCTTTGTACTTCAACTTAGTGGGACTAAGATTTAGTCTTTAAATTTGATTTGCTAAAATGAAATCTAAACCAGTTAAAAATTCTTATGCAAAAAAAAATCAACAAAATTAAAAATGAGCAAAATGGTTGAAAATGTATTTGCACCATGTATGTCACCCAGCTTATATTTGTAAAATACCAAGGGCTCTGTTATATTAGTAAGATAAACAATGAGAATACACAAAAGACCTGCATTGGTAATTTTCAAAAGAAAGACTACTTTTAGCTTTTAAACACATGAAAATATATTAACCATATTAGTAATAAAGAAATGTATGTAAAAACAGCAATAATGTTCTATTTTCACTTGTCAAATTAGAAAACAGGGAAAAACATTGAGACAGTAACAGTTGTTGGCAAGTATGGTACACTCATACACTATTGGTGGGAATGTATAATAACTGGTACAGCTTTTCTGGAGGGTTATTTGGCAGTGTGTATGAAAATTTAAACTCTGCGTGCCTTTTCACATAGCAGTCTAATTTTTAGTGATGTCATTGACTAAATATGAGATAATTATGATATAGATAATTATGCAAATATGCATGGTTTGTAGTGGTGGAAAATTATAAACAATACAAATGTTCACTAATTGAGGATTAGTTAAAAGATAGTTAATTCATACAGTGAAATACTATAGCTGCTTAAAAATGTTATATGTATGTATATAAAGAGACTTAGGTTTTCATTAGTTATTAGGTGAAAAAAGCAAGAATATATCATCTCATTTAACTTATTTAATAGGTTATTCTATTTTTCAGTTCTAAAATTGCCATTTGGTTTTTCTTTGTATCTTCTGTTTCTTTTGCTGAGAGTTTATGTTTTCATTTGTTTCAAGTGGGCTCATAATTGCTTGTTCAAAGCATTTTTATGACTATTGCTTTAAAATCTTTGTCAGATAATTAAAATACTTCTTTCATCTTGGTGTTGGCATCTATTTATTGATTGTCTTTTTCATTCAGCTTGAGGTCTTTCTGGTTCTTGGTACAATGAATGATTTTTGATTGAAACCTGGACATACTGCGTATTACATTATGAGATTGTGAATCTTATTTAAATTTTCTGTTTTGGCTGCTTCTGAAAGAGAGCGTTTGCCACATCCTTACTGCCACTTGGGGGTAGAAGTCCAGGTTCCCCATTTGGTTTCCATTGATACCTGAGGGATGCTCCTTGTAATTGCTAAGTGAGCATGAATTCTGGCTCACTAGGCCTCTACTGAGGTATCTCTGGCTAGGAGGGATAGGAATGCTGCGTTACTGCTCCCCACGTGGTCTCCACTGATACTACAGGGATGGCGTGGTTTGTTGTTCGTGATCTTTTACTGCTTGGCTGGTATGAAAGTCTTGGCTCTCTACCTGGCCTTCTCTGACACTAACCTGTTGGAAGGATTTGTGAGATCCGGGTGCCTCATTACAGCCTGGCGAGGGTAGAAGCCTAGGTCTTTGCTAATGTGGATGTGGCTAGGGCCATAGTGTTTGCTGTGGTGTTTGGCTGGAGTAGAGCAATTATTGCCTAAAAGTTTTCTGTGTTGCTAGGCTGTCCCTTTTCTGATCCTTGGCTAGAAAGAGCAGCCCATTGGAGCTTTTTTTTTTTTTCGTCTGTACGCATTGCTGTTTCTGGGTTACTGACTTGTTCACCTTTATGTTTGGGTTATATGAGATTTAAAAAGGAAACCCAGGGAGCTTGCAACCACATCATTCACTGGGTCCTGGAGTCTGCTTTTCTCCACCTTTTAGGATCCTCTTACGTTTATTTTATATGTAACATTCGGGATTTTTAGTTATACTTAGGGGGAGGAGTAAGGAAAAGTATGTCTATGCCACTTTCCTGGAAACAATTCCTATCATTTAACTTATTTTTTAAAATTTATATCTATATATCTGTCTGGTTATGTAGGAAGAAAATCGGTAATGCACAACAAACTTAATCAGTGGTTATCTTTGAGGAAGTAGGTTGAAGAGCTTCATTTTGTCTAAATAAAACATGAATATTCTCTTGTTGTCTAAGATACTGACAGTATAGACAATATAGAGTAAAAGTGACATCCCATTTCAGTAGTCCCTTTTGCCCTGACAAAGTTTTATGTGAAGTTTTCCTATCTTATTACTGTACATTTCTATACATAAATGTAAATAGATAGGCCTATGGTTAATTTTATTTGTTTTAATGTAAGCGATCATTCTATATCTTTCTCTTCTAAGTCTTTGGCGTTTTCAGCTGGAAAGGATTATGTGGCTAGAAATTGCAGTCATAGGTCTATAAATGACTCAAGGGCTGTTTGTATCTCATTCCCTTTTCCTTTCTTTGCTGTTTTTTGGCCCTAGAATCTACATTAATCCCAGATGTTTTGACTTTAATTCACTGTACTATTCTGTCAAGAAGGAAAAACCTTATTTTTGATAGCTTTCTGGCTCTGGTGTCAGACAAAATGAGCTTTCTTTCTTTCTTTTTTTTGGGGGGGGGCACGGCATGTGGGAACTTAGTTACCCCACGAGGGATTGAACCCGTTCCTGCTGCTTGGGAGTGCAGAGTCTTAAACGCTGGACCACCAGGAAAGTCCCAAGATGAGCTTTTGAAGCCCAGTAAGTTTTATGACTTTATTCATTCATACATTCACTCATTTATTCAACAAATATTTATTGAGCATTTAAACACCATTCTAGGTGCTGGGAAAATAACAACACAGCAGATAAAACCTCTTGTCTTTATGGAGCTAGGGATAGACAGATAATAGGTAAACTAGTATATAATATGTCAGATGGTGGTAAGTTTTATAGAGAAAAATAAAGCAAGGAAGGGGAATGGGATGAGGGAATTTGCTCTTTTAATTAGTGTGGTAAGGGAAAGCATTGCTAATAAAAATGGCATTTGAAGGAGGGTGAGGGAGGCAAACATGCTTAAGGAACAGAAAGGAGGGTAGTGTGGCTGGAGTGGAATGAGAGAGTGGGAGTATGTTTAGAGATGACTTTAGAGAGGTAATTGTAATCTAATCACGAGGAGATTATTAAACCCTTGGGTTTTACTCTGCATGAGTTGGGAAGCTACTGGAAAGCTGTTTTAGTAGGGATGTGACATGATCTCACACAGGGTTTAACTTAGCTACAATGTCGAGAGTAAGTTCTAGGGGGCAGTTATAGAAGCAGGGAGACCAGTTAAGTGGTTCCTGTAATAATCCAAGAGAGAGATACTGGGGGCTTGGACCCTGATGGTGACAGTAGATGTGGTAAAAAGTAGTTAGCCAGATTCTGAATTTTTTTTTTCTCCAATATTTTATTATAGAAATTTGGATGTTTGGGGACTTCCCTGGCAGTCCAGTGGTTAAAACTCTGCGCTCCCAATGCAGGGGGCATGGGTTCGATCGCTGGTTGGGAAACTAAGATTCCCACGTGCCTCATGGTGTGGCCAGAAGAAGAAATTTGGATGTTGTGAAAATAGACCTAACAGTATGTGCTGAGGGATTGAATAAAAGATGTGAGGAAAGGTAGAGTCACCGATAACTGTAGTATTTTGGCCTGAACACCTGGAAGAATCTGCTAAAGCAGGTGTTGGAGAAGAAAATCAGGAGTTTGGTTTTCAACACGACGTATGTTAGACACCCACCTATAGATGCTGAGTAGACATTGGATATATGAGTTTGGAGTTCATGTGGCAGGTCTGGTGATTAGTGATGTCTTGTGCATCTCATTGACAATTCAAGTCAGAAGAGTACATGGTGACTTTACTACCAATTGTAGAATATTATGAGAGAAAGTTTGGTAGAAAGGAGGACATAAGAGACCTGGCTTCTGGTCTTAGTTCTGTGACTGACTGGTGGTGTGACTTAGGGCAAGTCATTTAACCTCCTTACACCCCAGTTTTCTTTTATGTAAAATTAAGTTGTCTAATTAGATGGTTTTTAGTCTTTTCATCCATGTGTCCCTGGATCTAGATCAAGGAGAAGTTTCAATAGATGGTGCTATGCACTAAATTGCATCCCTCCCAAATTCGTATGTTGAAGCCTTAAACCCGCGTGTGACTATATTAGGAACAGGGCCTTTAAGGAGGTGGTTAAGGTTAAAAGAGGTCCTAAGTGTGGAGCTCTGATCCAGTAGACCTGGTGGCTTTACCAGAGGAGAGACACCAGAGATCTCCCTCTGTCTACTGAGAGGTAAGAAGGTGGCCATCTGCAAGCCAGCAGAGAGCTTGCACCAGAAACTGAATTGGCTGGCACCTTGGTCCTGGACTTCCTAGCCTCTAGAACTGTGGGAAATAAATTTCTGTTATTTGAGCTACCCACTCTGTGGCACCTTGTTATGGCAGCCTGAGCAGACTAAGATAGATAGGGCTCTGAGCCTTACCTTAAACTTTATTTATTTATTTAAAAAATTTTTATTATTGGCTGCATTGGGTCTTTGTTGCTGCACTTGGGCTTTCTCTAGTTGTGGCGAGTGGGGGCTACTCTTCGTTGCGGTGCTCGGGCTTCTCATTGCGGTGGCTTCTCTTGTTGTGGAGCATGGGCTCTAGGCGCGGGGGCTTCAGTAGTTGTGGTGCATGGGCTTAGCTGCTCCGCAGCATGTGGCATCCTCCCGGACCAGGGATGGAACCCGTGTCCCCTGCATTGGCAGGTGGATTCTTAACCACTGTGCCACCAGGGAAGCCCCCTTACCTTAAACTTTAGACAGAACAGTTCTGTGATCTCTTTGAATCTGGGAGTTCTGAATAAGACGGTGTGTGAAGAAAGGGTTCTATTAAAAAAAAAATTTTGAGAACCAGTGGTTTAGATGTTAATCTAAGATTCTCTCAGGGACTTAGCCTGTCACATAGTAGGTGTGTAATAAATATTTGTTGAAAGATGAAGTTTAATTATAATCATCAACTAGAATATGTAATAAATACATCGTATTAATTTTTAATTCTTGGTTATCTTGGTACCACAAGTGGTTTATCTTCAGTGCAAAGAATCATTTTAGGATATTTTCTGATTGCCTGAAATTACATTATAGAAGAGAGCCTAAGTCCTGACCTCAGTGATGAGATTCTTTTGTTGTTAGTTATGAGCAGGCAGCCAGTTAATCAGGTTTACCTATTGTCCCACACTGTGCTAGTTGCCCTGGGGTACACATGAGTCAAAGTCCCTTCCCTCAGAGACAGTAATAGACATTTGAAGAACTGTGCCTAGACATATCAAACAGTAACCAACATAACAGTATATAATCAAGTGATAAATTCCATGGGAGTGAACAGAAAAGAGATCTTTGGAGATTGGAGTAGTTGAAGAAGGCTTTTTGTACGGGACTTAAGCTGAGCTTTAAAAAATACGTGGAGTTTACAGAGAAGAGGACTCATCCTGAGCTCATGTTCCTGAAATAGCAGAGCTTAGTTTCAGGGATTCATTCCTGAATGGGATTCTGTGCTAGTCTCCCACACTCCTGAGGATAATCTGTGCCAATATTTCCTTATTGAATGCCTACTTGGTGCCAGGCGTGGTGTTAGGTGTCAAGAATCCAAAGTGAACAGAGGTCTTAGAGTACAGTGGATATAGTCTACAGACATGTAAATAGTCAAAGGACACTGTGATAGGAGTTTTGTTTTACTGGAGTTATCTTCTAATAACTTGCTTGTAAAGGGTACGTGGAAAATAAATTTGGAATCTTTGTAGGCCTAAAAATTCCCTCCCCATATCTTAATGATTATTTGTATGTAAATTCTATATTGAAAATGATTTTTCTTAGGAAACTTGAAACCATTTTTTCAGTGTTTTAGTATTACCAAAGAAAAGGCTGATTTTGTCTTATTATCACTAATTGGTACTTTTTCTCTTCAGTCTTTAGGTTTGCCTGTTTTCTTTAGCTTTTGTGGAGTTTCATGAGGCTCTCTAGATGTCATTGAGTTCAGACACTTTTTGGACTCTCTTAGTGTGAAACTTAGTGTTCATGTGTATGAAACTAAAAAAGTTTTAACAAAAATTTATTTCCTTCTATTTTTCTCTGTTCTCTTTTTCTGGAGCTCCTTAGTTGGATATTGGTCTTTCTGGATTGATCCTTTACTTCTGTTAGGTTTTTACTCATTTTCTGTCTTTATCATTTTATTCTGTTGTGACATATTTCCTTACCCTTTTTTTTTAACCCTTTCTTTTTACATTTAAAAGAAAATTTTAGTTCAGCCTTTGTATTTCCAATTTCTAAGAGAATTTTCTTATTCTTTTCCCTTGGAATCCTATTTCTCTGTTATGGCTGAAATATTTTAGATCTCTGTTGTGATACTTATCAGATTTTAAAACTTTTTTTTTCTGTTTCCTAAATAATTTATGTTCCTTAGAAATTATCTTGGTCTTTTTTTTCATGCTGCTGGTTTTTCTCTTATAAGAAAAAGAAGTTTTCCCTTAAAATGCTTGGTTTTCTGCTTATATTTAAGAGTAAATGATTATATAAATTAATCAACATGGGTTCCTTCCACTACTTTGAAGATAGGTTGTTCCCTAGCAGACCTCTTTTCTTAGTGGAAAGGCCGATTAAGATTTCTGTATTTGCATGTGGGAATAGCAGTGGTGATGACAGTGGTAAGGATATATCTTTGGCAGGTTTAGAATTGAAGGTGTGCAGGTTAGAAGCTGGCTGTTAGGCTGGTGAGCCAGCAGTTTTGGAATAAGGAGGGTTTTACTTCAAGGTACCAGTACCCACTCTAGAAGCCTAGCTTTTCCGTGGCAGTTTTTAGACTTTTAAAGAGAAGTGTCCTTTCTTCCTAGGTCTCGATACCTGTTCTGTGTGGGAGAGGGGTGGGGTTATGACTGGTGAGTCTGTTTTCTAGACAGACCTGTAGATAATCCTTCAATTTTTAGCCCCACTTCTTACTTCTGCTTTCATACCTCTAAATTCTGAGTCTAACTAAATCCACTCTGGTCTGTTTATTCCTGTATTCTGGACTACAGAGAGCTTCCTTCTGTTTTCTCCTTCAGTATGATCTCATCTTTAGGTCTTACAGAAATGCAGATGGTACCCTTATCTCTCTCTCTTTGCTGTATGTGTGTTTTCTTTTTGTTTAATGTTGTTCTTTTAATCCCCCAGGTTTTTTTGGAAAAAACATTTAAACCCACAGAAAAATGCAAAGAGTAAGCATTGACCCTTGTGTACCCTTCATGTAGCTATCTATAACAATTGTTAAGTTCCTCTCTATTTACACTGTTTTTCTGACCTTTAATTTTTATAAGTTGAAGGCATCATGACACTTCAGTCCCAAGTGCTTAGCATGTGTTATCCAAGAGGGAGATTGTCACCACAGTACCATGTCACACCTAAGAAATTTAATATCAACACATTATCTAATATGTGTCCCATATTTGGATTCCCTCAGTAGTCTCCAAAATACCTTTTCCCAGGATTTAATTAAGGATCACACATGCATGTGGATGTCCTATTTTCCTTTAATATAAAAAGATCTCCTCCACCCCCCCCCCTTTTTTTGAAGAGCTCAGGTCACTTATCTTACGGAATGTCCCACAATCTAAATTTGTATGTTTGTTTCCCCCAGTCTTTTTTTTTTTTTAACATCTTTATTGGAGTATAATTGCTTTTCCCCCAGTCTTTTTTGTTATTGTATTAACTGCTATTTCAGTGGGTTTTAGTAGGAGGGAGAAGCAAATGGGTGTGCTCAGACCATTATCTTCAGTATTTATTGTTTTATAAACATGATTTTTAATGGCTACATAATATTCTACCTTTTTTAAAAAAAAGTATTTTCCTCTTGATGGCAGTTTTAATTTTTCCCTTTTTTTGCTATTATAAGTAAACCTGCATTGAATGTTATGTATCTTTATATCTAGTAATTCTCTTAAAAAATTTCCTAAGAGTATACCCTTAGGAATATTAGGAATATTAGTATATTAGGTCAATGAGATTGTTTTTAGATCAAGAACCTTATAAATGATCAGTTTTCTCTAAAAATGTCTAAATCATATCAACTACATATCAAATGAATTCATTATGAATTTATCTGGGGGAAAATTACTTGCTTAAAACCAAGGTACTTATCCTCTATTATTAATATTAGGAGGTATTTTAAGTTTTAAAACTCATTGTTTTCAAGGATTGTTAGAAACCTATTTCAAAGCTTAATAGCAGTTTAAAATAAAACTGTAGCCTGCATATTTGTCCGGTCATGAGCAGTTTTACTGCATTCTTATAAAATATTCCCATAGTACAGGTTAAGTAAAAAAGTGTTGTCGCCTTCAGCCTCCTTTCTCCTTCAGTCCTTCTGTCTTCTCAGTTTGCTGGATATCCCTTCAGATCTTCACCTATGCATTTAGGACATATATAGTATAAAGAAATGTGTGCCTATGTGTTTAATACACAATTTTTTAAATACACTATAAACACATGTAGGTATTCTGCATTTTGTTTTTACACTTAACAGTGTGTCTTCAGAGCTTTCTATCTCACTCACTTGAGCTACTGTGCACAGTGTGGCTGCAGTTTGTCTTATATAACTATCTTTGTTGCTGGACAGTTATTTCCAATATTTTAATTGTTTCTGCATTGCAGCTTTTCTTTTTAGGGTGTCAAAATCTGAACACAATTGGGAGGTTGTGAAGTTGTTTTTTGTTTGATTGTTTTGCTGTTGTTTTTACAGCTTGTGTTGCAGAAGGTAGAAATAATGATTTTCTGTAATAAATAGGTAGGCATTTTATTTCATTTCATTGTTAAAAATATGTGGTCTCTTAAAAAGGATATCCTTCATGGGTAGATATTATTATTTGAAATTTCTATAGAATATTTAACACTTCTAGATATTTGAATTGCATAAATTCCCACTGATTAATGAGGCAAGAAAATTTATATGCTGCTTTAATGTGATAAAAACAAAACAATATACTGAAGTAAATATGAAAAAAGGAAAATATCATTTCCTCTCTGATTCTAAAGTTAATATCTACATAGAAAAGACAAAAACTTTGAAAAAGAAAATATAAATCATTCCCAAATTTTACCCCTAGTAGGCATTATTCACCTTCAGCATTTTGGTGACTGTTCTTCCAGGTGTGTGTGTGTATGTGTATATTTCTATATCAAATCTAATCAGATACAAATTTATGAGTATGCATTATTGTGTGTGTATACAGTGCAGACATCTTTCTCTCAACATGTTTTTCACATGTGTGGAATGTATATATACATACATGCAGATATTTGTATATAATTGTATAAGTGGATTCTATTCTACATGTTATTCTACATTTTTTTCACTCAGCAGTGGGTCATAAAGATATTTTCATGCCATTGAATACAGATATAATCAGCCTTTTAATGTCTGTGTACCACATCTCTCTGTAGATATACCTGATTGATTCTGATCAGTTACATGGCAGCAGTGGGTCTCAAATGGGCTTTGGTTTTAGGGAGTACTCTGGGCCAGAGACCCTGTGTAACCTCCTAGTGGGGGCACTAAGGAGTGGTTGAGAGTTAAGTGGCTTTTCTTGGCAGATGTAGTTTTCTTTGGTGACTCTTAGTGTCAGTAAGGAGAGAGCTTCCAGCAATAGGGCTAAAGGAGTAAGTTCCTTTATGGAGTGTGGGGCTTGAGGTGTGAGACCACAGGATTGGCCAAGGCTTTAAAATGAAAGGGAATTACGCATGTTGAGATGGGATTGACAGAGAAGGTAATGGAAACAGTTGAGGGCATCTGGTTCAGGTCAAAACAAAGCGGAAAATAAAGGAGAGACATCAGTTGTGGAAAGGAAGGGACTTCTTGCAGAGTTGGCTACTGATAGCCTTGCCCTCATGGGTTTGGCACTCATTAGTAGACACTGTCTGAAATGGCACTTGCCATTTGGAACTTAAAAATAAACATGATATTTGTTCTTTGATCTCACAACTTAGACAAAGTGAAATGCAGGTGGCTAGGAGGCTACTATTTAGTTTTCTTACTTCCTTTTTAAGAAAAAAAAGCATTCTATTTGTAATTTTTGTTCTACTTCCTTATTCCTTACAGAGCACTCTCAGCACTTGGCTATCAGCCAGTCAGTTTTAAAAAAAACTTGTATGTTTTTGTTTAAAGAGTGTGTGGTCTGTCCTTTACTAGAGTATCTTTCTTTCTTTCTTTCCTCCCCCCCCCCCTTTATTTTTAAGAATCACTGACTGGAAAAACTGCCAAGGCATTATTACTGTAGAGTGACATAAATTAACAAGCTCTCACGGTATAGGAAAGCACCCTGCATGCCAAAATATGAGTCAGAAAACCTGGTCCAATTTTACCCTGCTAAGTGATTTAATCTTTGGAGCAAGGCTTTATCCAAAATATCCGTTTGTGAAGTGGTGTAGAAAAAGAATATGTTTGGGGGTGCTTATTAATAATTTATTATATAGCACATCAAAAGTAGAGTTGAACTAGTATCACCACACTATCTGCATTTTTACTCTGCTTTGTTAGGGACTATACCAGAATTGTTTTCTCTTCTCGCTGTTATACACACACACGCTCACTCTTTGTGATAGGCTTATATTACTACATTTAAAGTATGAAGTATGCCTTAAAATAACATGGCATTCATTAAGTTAATAAACGTATTGAATGAAGGCACTCTCATAGATATTGGTTATATGAAGATAAATAACACATGGTCCCCACCCTTAAAGAAATTATTGTTTAGACGAGTGAGACAGAAGTATATGCTAGAAGTATATGGAAATTGGAGTGGAAGGAGATGATACTGCAGAGGTAGTTAGGGGAGTTTGAATGTTATCTAGAAGATTTTTAAATGGCTAATTAATATTTATTAATTAAAATTAGGGAAAGGTTGTCTGGCAAGTCAGAGGAGACAATATTCCAAGCAGAGAGATCAGTTTGCAGCTGTTAAAGCAATGTAGCTGGAAGTGCTATGGGCTCAGAATCTCAAACTACGTGATTCAAAATCAAAATGAAATTGAGGAAGGTAAAGGTGTAGAAACAGTAAGACATGTGACTGATTTTGTGTGTGAGTTATATGAGAGGGAGGAGTTAGGATGACTTCCAGATTTTCCAGATTAGTCTGTCTTGGGGGATTTTTAGAAGATGCCAGTGGCCATTTGAGGAGAAACTGGTTTAAGAAGGAATAATAGGGCTTCACTGGTGGTGCAGTGGTTAAGAATCCGCCTGCCAATGCAGGGGACATGGGTTCGAGGCCTGGTCCGGGAAGATCCCTCATGCCGTGGAGCAACTAAGTCTGTGCGCCACAACTGCTGAGCCTGTACTCTAGAGCCTGCATGCCACAACTACTGAGCCCGCGCGCCACAACTAATGAAGCCCACGTGCCTAGTCCATGCTCCGCAACAAGAGAAGCCATCGCATTGAGAAGCCGGTGCACCGCAACGAAGAGTAGCCCCCACTCACTGCAACTAGAGAAAGCCTGTGTGCAGCAATGAAGACCCAACACAGCCAAAAATAAATACATGAAATAAAATAAAATAAAATAAAATGAAGAAATGATAATGAGTTTGGTGTTTGAACATGTTGAGTTTGAGTTGGTAAGAGACATCCAGAAAGATGTGTTCTGTAAGTATTTGGACCTAGAGAGTAAGGGTTTGTCATCAAGGATTGAGACTCTTCAGGATTGAATTGTTTGAAACTATGGAGTAGGTATGATAATCTAGGAATTGAAAAGGAAAAGTGTTGAGGACAAAGGAAGAACAGTTTGGGGGTGGGCTAGAAAGAAGAGCTGGTAAAGAAGATCGAGAGGGAATGGTCTAAAAAGAATCCACTGAATTTGTCAGAGGGAATTAGTGATTTTTGCTAATGGGATTTTAGTGGTGTGCTAGAATAAAAGCCAGATTGCAGAATAATTTTTTATATTTTATTGTATTTATGCACTGAATTACAGATTTAAGTATTTTATTAAGAAATACTTAAAAGATACAGATAAATATAGAGAATTAGTTAATCAACTTGTGTACCCACTATGCAGTTTATTTAACTTTTTATTTTTAAATAATTGTCGACTCAGGAAGTTACAAAAACGGTACAGAGAGGTCCTTCTGTATAGCCTTCACTCAGCCTCCTCCAGTCACTTGTTCAGTTTAACAAATGTCCTGGACTGGTACAAATGCTAATGTTCTGGGATAGATTATGGAACTGTGCAGGTAGTGTGAATATGGATTCTGTACCCCTATGTGGTGCAAGCCTGGAGTTTTGATTCTCGTAAGAGCCTCTCTCCTTCCACCTGGGGCAGGGCAGATAGCAACCTTTCTTAATGCTTCTCAGGACGCCATGAGTGGAGCTTTTCCAGCTCCTTTTCACATATTGAGGAGCCCTTTTGAGGATCTTGGCTCAAAACAGGTTTTACTTCTAGGTCCCCCCTGAAATAGGCTCAAAATCAGGTCTTCTATCTCTGTGGGCCAATATCTCCCTAGATTGCCTTGGTGTCAGCTGGAGCTTACATCTTTGTTTCTTCCTTTCCGGCACCTGGGAATTCCCCCTCCCTTCCCCTTTTTTGAGTTCAGTTATATATTTTTATAATTTTTCATGTTGATCTTGCATTTCAGTGAGTGCATTTGGGCACATGGGTGTATTAGTTCAGTCTGCCTTGTTCCTTGAATCAGAAGTCTGATAAACTATTTCCTGATTTCTTATTTCTTAATTTTATTCTCTACATTGTCCATAAAAAGGATTTGAGGTTGGATTATGTTATTCTCATTAAAAATATTATTTAGTTTTAAAATGGATAGTACATGCATGTGGTAGTCTACATGTGTCCTTTTGTCCTGTTCCCACCCAGTTTGCCTTCACAGGTACAACCACTTACCAGTCTCTTATATATCCTAGAGATAGACCATGCACTAGTTTATTCTTTAACAGCAGCTTTAGTGTTTATAGTTTAATCTTGTAACCAATATTCAGGAGTTTTCCATCTGTTTGACAAGTAACAATTCTATTTTCTTATTTTCTGAGAACTTTTGAAGGAGAATGTTATACTAGTTATATGTTACGTGTATGTTTATATACATGTGCATGGATTTTCTGTGTTTTAACTTTTGTTCATTTCAGAAATCCCTCGAAATGTGACAGAAAATGACAAAATAATGTAGACTGTTGATTCAAATGTTTTAAGTCACTACATGGAATATTAAAATAATGGAACAATAGCCCTAATTTTGGGGAGGTAGTAGAAATGATATTTTAAGATGTTGGAACCTTATGAAACACAATGAGGATATCCTTAAAAGTTGTCCTAATTACTAACCAGTACATGCTATTGTTTGCATATGCGCAAATAATTGCCTACAGAAGTGATGGGTCTGTCAAAGATGAAGCCCTCTCTTAGGTTCCTCAGCCACAATATATACCATTGATTGCCTAACTGCAGCTTGGTGAAATTCAGTGACATGGAAGCAAGAAATGGAAGCCTATGACCTGATATGTTTTCTTCCTTAGATCAACCTCTCTACTTCTCCTACACCTGCACAGTTAATAAGCCGTTCCCAGGCTTCCAGTTCTACCAGTGGCAGTATTACCCAACAGACTATGTTACTAGGGAGTACCTCCCCTACCCTAACGGCAAGCCAAGCTCAAATGTATCTCCGAGCTCAAATGGTAAGATATGAGCTACCAGATTTTTTTCAGTGTTTAAAGACTTGAGAGAGATCAAAATGTTTCTTGATTTGATGCAATAGGAGGCATTTTTAATATTTAAGAAATGTTTAACAAAATTTTTGTGTATGTGCCTAGCTCTTATACATTTATGTCATGAAAAATTCTACCTTTAATTGGTAGGCCTTCTTGGTGTATCAAATAGTAATTAGCAGCATTAGGGAGCTAACAGATTCTGTAACATAGGAGTGATTAATTTTTAATATCAAATTTCTTTGATTTCAAACCCTTTTTCATATTTTAACATCTCTGAAGCTGAGATGCATTTTATAATTGATGGCATCTTACGGTTGTAGTTGGTGCTTGTAGTGATACATAAAATCACCGTATATCTTTGACATCTTAGATTTGATGAAATTGTTAGAAACATAAAAAACTTGGTTGTTAACTATAAATTAGAATTTATATTGTGGGATCTTCTGAAATCTGGATTGGAGTTCATGATAATTTACCAGATGAGTCTTAGCTTTGGTTATTCCCGTCTTAAAATCTGCAAGATGATTTGTGTTCCTATGCTCACTTTGATCTTTTGTTAATACAGGAATGTTAATTTGGCTATTGTGTGTTTGAGTATCTACTGATTTCCTAATTTACTTGTTGAGCCTTCTTTAAGGAATGTAAAAATTGGTTGACATTTACTTTATTTGATGTCTTTACAGGTAGGTAGAGAAGAACTTTGTCCCTGATATGTATTTATTTATATTCTTTTTTATCCAGTGAACTGAGTATATATCTGGATCCCCAGTTCTCCACTAAAGTTGCACAGAAGGTTTCCATCATATTTCTAACAGGAAACAATGATATGACCCTCTTTTTATTTACAGACTATTCAATAGACATTACCATATTTCTGGGTTTTTTCCCCATGAGATCTTATTTAATCAATAATATGCTTCAGAATTAGGGAGAACCATTTGAAATGGTTGCTACTGTACTGTTTTTGACCTCTAAAACTGGCAGTTTCATATGGTTCACGCTAGATAGAACATCTTTTTAGGTTTAGGGCTTTTAGCTGTTTATACTGGAAATTACCTCCTTGTGAAAGTTATACCTGTTATTTAATTCACTTAAATTTAGTATGTAAAGAACTGAAGTTTAAATGATCCTTTAATTGGTAATTTTAATTTAAATAGAAATGGCTTTTGAGGAACTGTATAACGATGCAATTTTGAGATACAGTATTCACATGTTCTTTGAAACAACTGTCATAATTTACTAAATTGGATTGGATAATCTCTGAGTGGATTGTATTGCCTTTTTTAATGGCATTCTGTTTCAGTATTGAAAAAAAAGTATTTGAAAAGAGATGGTGATAATTAAATAAATCAAGTATGTCTTTCCTTCCTTTTTCTTTTTTTTTTTTGATGTGAAGTTTTTTTTCAGGCGGCTTTGTTGTTGACTTTTAACATGTTGTGGCATTTACATTTAGAATGAATATTTCTTTACAAATAGTTTTAAAATCAAGAGCAACCTAGGTTTGTACTACACAGATCCTGTGTAGCTGAGTGAAATATTGTAACGTAGCATGTGGCATAGTTATCCTTTGGGGTAAAGAGGACTGAAAAGACTTTTTGGTGTTTCTTTTCATGTTTCTCACTGAAATTTAGTTTGCATTCAAGAGCAGTGACTATGGTTGCCTATTCTAACTTCCATTTTAGGAATCCTGCCACAATAGTTTTGAGCTGGGAAAAGTTTAAGTATAATAGCTTATTTGGGGAAAAATTTGGTATGAGGATTTCATATTGCCAAAATACATTTTCTTTTTTGAGCACTGATTTATTTTCTACTCATCAGAATCATGAGCTGTTTCAAAAATGTTTCTGGTTTTTTTTTTTTCCTTTTGAGTTCTCTATTATCAAGAAGTTCTCCTTGTCATGTAAGACCTTTTGCTTAGGAGACAATCCTAAACTGCATTGTCTTTCTGTCACAAATTTCAGTCTCTCTTGCCTGCTATACATTGTGTGTGGGACATGTTCTTTTGTCTTAGGGTATTTTTTTGGTTTTTCTGTCTGTACAGCTGATTTTCACACCCGCTACCACTGTGGCTGCTGTACAGTCTGACATTCCTGTTGTCTCGTCGTCATCGTCATCTTCCTGTCAGTCTGCAGCTACTCAGGTGAGCTTGTCTAGCTTCATAATGTGGTACTTAAGGTCTGGGTCTTCAGGTTAAAGGTAAACATACATTTGTGTTTAAGTTACTGATGGTTTCAGTGCTCTTTGTCACACATTTCAGATCAACATTTAATCCAGTGAGAACTTCAAGAAAATTTTTTGGTTTTATAGAAATTATAATGCCATTAAACAGGGATATTTAGGTTATTTGACATTAGTGAAAGTTAATACATTTTGCTGTGACATTGTATGTTTAGTTTTACTGTAAAGCAGATTTATTATGTGAGATGTATTCTTTTCTTTAGATTCCTTTGTAAGCAGTTAGGTAATAACCGCATCAAGATGGCTTTTAAATTTAAAAATGAGCTGGGTAAACTTTAAACTTAAAAAATTGAGCAGAATGTTACTCAGTTTTTTGTTTATATTTTGTTTGGTACTATGGAAAAAATGAACTTTAACTTTCTCCTTACACCATTCACAAAAATAAACCAGAAGTAATGTAGACCTAAAGACAAAAGACAAAACTATAAAATCTCTAGAAGAAAACATAGGGGATATCTCTGTAACTCCAGGGTAGGCAAAGCTTTCTGAGATAGGACACAGAAAGCATTAACTGTAAAAGAAAATAATGATAAATTGGACTTTATCAAAATTTAAAAACTGTTCTTCAAAAGACATTGCTACAAAAGCAAAGAGGCAAAGCCACAGACTGAGGGAAAATGTTCACAATACATATATCTGACAAAGGACTTGTATTCAGAATATATAAAGTGGGTTTACAACTCAGTAATAAGATCATGAACAGTTCAGTTAAAAATGGGCAGAAGATTTGAACACTTCACAAAAGATACGCGAAAGGCCAATAAGCACATGAAAAGATGCTCAACATGATTAATCTTCCTAGAAATATAAATCAGAACCACAGTGAATATCACTACACACTCACTAGAATGTCTGAAATGAAGGAGACTGAAAATGCCACATGTTGGCGAGAATGTGGAGGAACCATACTATCATATGTTGCTGATGAAAGTGTAAAAGAGTACAACCACTTTGAAAAACAGTTTTCTTATAAAGTTAAACATATGCTTAACATGTTACCCAGCAATTCCACTTCTAGATGTTTACCCTGAGAGATTTGAAAACATATATCCACATGAAGATGTTTAAATGAGTGTTTGTAGCAGCTCTATTCAGAATAGCCCCAAACTGGAAGTAACCACTGTCTTTCAACTGGTGAATGGATAAACATATTGTGGAATATTACTCAGAAATAAAAAGGAACAAACTACTGGTACATCTCAGAAACATTATAATTAGTAAATGATGCCAGACATCACAGAGTGCAATACTCTGCGACTCTATTTATATGAAATTTCTGAACAGGCAGAACTAATCTATAGTGAAAAAAAATGGATTTGTGCTACCTGGGGCAGAAGGTGGGAGAGATTGACTGGGAAGGGACATGAGTGATGGAAATGTTCTATATCTTGATTGGGGTGGTGGTAACATGGTATATACATAATGTCAAAACTTATTGAACTGGTTCATTCATTTTATTATATGTAAGTCACACCTCAGTAAAGTTAATAAAAATGAATGAAATTGAGTAAATTTTAAATTAAAACAGTTGAGTAGACTTTTACATTGTATGATACCATTTTGATATTTTTCCATAGATAATGTTTTGGATTGCATATGGCAGAAATTGATATATCTCAAGGTCATCCTTGGCTTCAAATTTTTAATTTAATCTCAATCATCTGGTAAAAAGTAAAAAATGAGATAGCAATAATATTCTTTGGTATTTTTCATAGAATCTCTATTTTATTTAATAACAAAGTCCAATTTTCATATATCAGCATATAAAGATGGTGATCAGTTAAACTCCAGTTTCTCATAATGTGCTCTGTGACCCTCTATAGTTCCTTAACTTATTTGGACTTCAGTTTCCATATTTACAAAATGAGACCTTTGTTAACTTTAAGGTTTTTTCAGCTCTAAACTTTAAATGTCTCTTTGTGGAATTAATTTGTTGAAGTAATTATCTTCCTGTTTGTTTTGTTTTGTTTTGTTTTGGTTTCGTTTGGTTTGGTTTTATAAAAGCTGTCAACTTCCAGAATGGTAAAGTGGCATGGAGCTAGGCGTGTGGTTGCCATTGAAATTACATGCATGAAGTCCTGCACGGGCTTAAGTTCACCTCCCGCTGCAGTCATTTATTAGTTGTATGACTTTAGATAAGTTACCAAACATCTCTAATAGTCATACATACTTGCAGGGTAAGTTGAAGAGTGAGTAATATATGTTTCGTGTCTAGAATATTGTAGGTAGTCATTAGTACTTTTTCTGCAAAGGGGAGAATAGGAAGACCTGGGTTTATATTCTGACTTCAGCAACAGTTGCTTTGTCACTTGCCAGCTGATTGATTTTGGATAGGTCATAGTATAGCATGGTGTTTGTAAGTTTGGACTCTGGAGCCAGATTCTCTGGATTCAAATACGTGTTCTTCCACCTTCTCAATGTATATCCTTAAACCTCAGTTTCAACAATATAAAATAAAATAAATGTAATGCTTTGTAGGGTTGTAATGAGGATTAAATAGGTTAATAAATGAAAAACAGAACAGTGTCTGTTACCTAGTTAGCACTCACTAAATGTTAGCTGTTGTTATTCCTTATGCTAAGCCTCAGTTTCTTCACTGTGAACTGGAAGTAATAGCTCAGAGTTGTTATAAGGAATAAATGAGACAGTAATCATAAATAAAGCACTCAGCATAGTGCCTGGCACATAATATATCACATGCTACTAATTACTGTTTTTGTTATGCACTGTCTAAAGATGAGTCATGAATTTGGTTCTTAGCTTTCACGTAGCTAACAGTGAAGAGAGAAACTCAACCATTTAAAGGATTTGCAGTTTCCAAGGTAAAATAAACCAGTTATTAGGAAAATACAACTAACAAACTCTCTAGAGCACAGTCTGTTTTGTGGGTTCTCATAGTCAAAGTAATTTATAGAATTAGCTCTTTGGCGTCTAGTTTGATGTGTATAGGTATGTGGCTCTCTAATAATCTGACTCAATTCAAGGATAGACTGAGGAACTAGAGGGATGGATTGACCTTTAGGAACTTCTCTACTAATGTTTTTCTTTGCTGTGCTTTAGAAGTGGCAGTGAATGAGGCTGACAGTTGTAAGTTATGCTAATATTTTGAATATTCCAGTGGTAACTTTCCTCAAGTTCAGGGCTGTTAGTTTTGAAAAATTTGTGCTCCACTTTGTTAATTTTTAAACATATATTTGCAGTTTTTAAAATATTTAATTTGTTTGTAATTGAGAAATACCAAATCTGAAGTTTTATTTTAATACTCTTTAACTGACAAAAGTCAGTATCAGTTAATTTTTCCTCAGTATTAAAATTTATAGCATACTGTAAAAAAATGAGAAATTTGGAATATCTTACCCTTACCATTTTAAATGCTCCATCTCTTCTCCTTATCATGAAAAAAAAAATGTGACTTTCAGAAAGATATCATGAGACTAAAAGTATGTTATAGAAAAGTAAGAAATCTTACCAAGGCTCTCTGGGCAATTCTGTAAGAATTGAGGAGAAAACAGCCTTTTAGACTTAAAAGCTAGAAACAGTTCTACTGCTGGCAGTGTGACATGAACTCTTAATTTCCTTATCTACAAAGAAGAGAACACATTATTTGTTAGATCCAAATTAAAAAACTGAAGTGAGAGTATTTGGGTAATCCACTATAAAAATGTAAGGTGTGAAATTAGCAAAAATAGGTTGTGGGAAATCTAGACTTTTTCAAAAGTCAGAAAGTTTCCACAAACTGATCATAGGAAAAGTTCAGATGAAATTAAAGTTGGGCATTAGATGCCATAATATTCTTTATCTTAGAAAGGGTGGGTTCTTTTTAAAAGTGAAGTTCTGTCAAGGAAATCTGAATATGTGATCTATTAACAGCTCAGTTAGCTTCTGTATATGCTTTAGGAGTATAGTTTACATGTTTGAAATTTATTGTAAATATTTAAGCCAAGATGACCATAGATAGTAAAGCCATATTCTAAAATTTATCTATTCATATAAATAACATATAGTATATAATATGCACATGCATACGTTTTCTTTCAGAATTCCAGAAAACAAAAGGAAAATTAGAAGAAAAAAGTATATTCTATAGAAATGGACTGCTACAGCTTAAGGGTTCACTGTGTCAGACCTTCATTTACTTTGAATATGCTTTTCCTTTGAAGGAAAGCTTTTGTTTTTCAGGTTATAGTTCAGACCTTGATTACCATGATTCTGTGGTCCCCCTTATACATTATTTATGGCAGATGTTAAATTTCTTCCTGTTTTCCCCTTGCTTCCTGAGAGATTTTAATATTCCTCTGCTAGACATTTGTTGAGATTTCTTTTGGTAAAACATGAACAGATTTTAATGTTAGCTTAAGAAAACCATAAATAAAACAAGATACTTAACAACGACAAGAGCAACAAAATCCATGCAATACATTTTTCAGAATCAGATATAGGAGAATACCTCAGACTTGTGTAGTTTCTGTTATGTCTGCACCCGGAATTGCAGGGAGTACAAAAATGAATGTCAGGGCTTCCCTGGTGGCGCAGTGGTTGAGAGTCCGCCTGCCGATGCAGGGGACATGGGTTTGTGCCCCGGTCCGGGAAGATCCCACATGCCGCGGAGCGGCTAGGCCCGTAAGCCTGCACGTCCGGAGCCTGTGCTCTGCAATGGGAGAGGCCCGCGTACCAAAAAAAAAAAAAAAAAAAAAAAAAAGAATGTCAGAGATGAGAGCCTGCCAGTCAGAGTCTCAGTATTTCACAGACATAGACATTAGTAATTCTAAACCAAGCTAGATGTTTGTCATTGGTGTAGGCCACTATGATCCAATTCTATGGGAAAAGCATAGAGCGGAGGAGAAATTATTTCTAACCAGAGACTTTGAGAGGTTTCTTTGGGAGAATGGGTAGGAATTTTACTGGTCTTGAGCACTGTGTTGGGCTTCAGGAGACAGCGTTGAGGAAAGAGGAATTTGAGCAAGGGCTCTAAATGAAGTCAGTGCAAGGTATGTTTGGAGAAGGGTGAGCAGAACAGTTTGGCTAGAGTATGAGGATTGTGAAATAGAATAGTGGAAAAAGGGGCTCAAAGCAGTTTGGGCCCAGACTGTGGAGGGCTTTGAGTGGCAAGCTGAGAAATCTGGATTTTAGCATATTTTATTTTTGCATTAAATTTCAGTAATACAGCAGTAATTAGTCTATTTACAGTGCTGTGAAATATTTGACAAAAATCAGAGAAGATGTTCCATATGGTCTCACTTAGAAAATTCTTTCAGTAGCTTAGAATAGAACTGATTAAAACTTCAACTGCCCTGAAGTAAACATTTATTTAGCATCTGCTGTTGGCTGAACACTGCATTGGCACTTGGAAAGAGAAGGTATAGAGCATCAGTGAACGATACAGTTGTAGAGACAAAACACACAGGAAACTGAAGAACGTTCATAAAGCAGCAGTATGTTTGTTACTTTAGAATCTCTTTTACTTCAGTTTCGCTCCCAGGGCCAGTGCTGGCATAAATGTATTAGGTGCATTCATTTCCGAGGCAAAAGGTTAGGAAGCTATTGGAGAGGCATTTTCTGCCTTGCTGTTTGAAAATGTTATAGACCTCAGGTGAGAGTAATTGGGATAATCCTTGCCACCATCCAGACTGGCGGTGTGTTTAGAATAGCCCCGGTGTAGATAGGAGTCATCACATGAACCATTTCAAGGCCATGCACGACGTCTTTAGTTCATAGGATCTAGTTCTCAAAGGCAAGTGAGTGTTTCATAACCACCACAACAAAATCTCACTAACCCTTTAAAGTTAGTTAATAGGAAATGCTTTTCATAGTTATCACAATGGGGTAGGTGATTTCATGAATTTGTCTTCTTACTTAGAAGATTAGTGTTCCCTTATAATCTCTGTAGACCTATTAACTTTCTTTTTTTGTTATCTTTCTGATCTTTATTAAGATAGCAATATTGTATCCACACTGTCCTAATTGTGTGTAGTAATTTCTCACAAGTTTATGAGGGACTTTTACCTTAAAATGTTTCCCAATCCTGTCATGGAGAACTCAGAGTGAAGTAGAAGGAACTGCTCATTCTTCCCTCCACACCCTGGGCTCTCCCACCTCTGCAGCTTTGCTCAAGTTTTCCTCTTTGCCTGGAATGCTCTTCCTCTTTCTCCTTCCTTTTGACTGTCTCTGACCTGGTAACTTTAAAATTCAGTATGTTGCAGAGTAATTTCCTCATATTGATAGTTCATTTGCTATATATATATATATATATTTATTCTATTTTCAGTTAGTTCTTAATGATTCTTTTCCTTAATGTCTTTTTAAAAAAATTGCCACTTAATGTTGAAGATATGATTACTTAGAATAATAGATCCCCTTTCCTTCAGGGTTAATTAGTTGTTTCAAGTGCTTGTAGCTTTATGCATAATATAAAAAGCGTAATATAAATGTGCTGTCATTGTTGTTATAATGGTAATGATTACCACATCAATTAATACCATCTGTTTCATCCTTATTTTTTGTTATGTGGTTCTTAGGTTCAGAATTTAACATTACGCAGCCAGAAGTTGGGTGTATTATCTAGCTCACAAAATGGTCCGCCAAAAAGTACTAGTCAAACTCAGTCATTGACAATTTGTCATAACAAAACAACAGTGACCAGTTCTAAAATCAGCCAACGAGATCCTTCTCCAGAAAGTAATAAGAAAGGAGAAAGTCCAAGTCTGGAATCACGAAGCACAGCTGTCACCCGGACATCAAGTATTCACCAGTTAATAGCACCAGGTGGGATAAAGCTTTTGTTGAAAATAGTTGCATTATTCATTTTCTTAGCAAAACAAAAGATATCCATTACTTGAATGAGAATACTTTTAAAACATTTTAAAATGTGAATTTTATAAGTTAACAAAAGAACAGTAGTGTAGCTTGAAAAATCAAAAGAGCCCAACAGCTAAAACAAATTATAATAATAAAATAGATTTTTTGGGTCAGTTGACATTTGATTAACATCTTCATCATGTGCTGGTCTTCTGTTATGTCGATGAAACCTTTTAGCTTTAAAAAAATTTGCCTGTGGTTTGTTTAATGTGCTTTAGTGGAACAAAATTAAAAGCTTTTTTAAAAAAGCAAGTATGTATTTTTCTTTAACATTGTCATTAGTGGGAGGAATTTATCAGTTTCCAAAAATAAGGATTATGCATAATTATTTTCCTCACCATGTTGCTTTTTTTCCATCTTTGATTTCATCTCTGAGAGGCAAATGTCAGAGAATCAACTAAGTCGTTTTCATTTTCATCAGCCTTTGAATCCCGTGTGTGCTCCCTCTGCCATCTACAGATAATGTTGCTTCATGGTTCTCATGCTGGAAATTCTGCGGCCGTGCAGACTGAGTTTCCTTACCATGTCTTCTGTTCATCTCAGAATTTCTCAGTGTTGAGCTTTCTTCACTTCTAATAGGATAAGGAATTATCTGCTTTCTTCTTTAAAGTTAGCACTATTTCCTTGTGTCATTGATTGTGTCTTTTTTACTGGCTCCTGACCTTCTTTCATAGTTATTATAGCATCTTTTGTCTCCCTCATGCTGGATCCTTTCTTTTGCTTCTTAAGCATACTTAGATCTCTCCTATTCTTATTTATTTATTTATTTAACAAATTTAATCAGTTATACATATACATATGTTCCCATATCCCCTCCCTTTTGCATCTCCCTCCCGCCCTCCCTACCCCACCCCTCCAGGCGGTCACAAAGCACCGAGCTGATCTCCCTGTGCTATGCGGCTGCTTCCCACTAGCTATCTACCTTACGTTTGGTAGTGTATATATGTCCATGCCACTCTTTCCCCTCCCCATATCCTCAAGTCCATTCTCTAGTAGATCTGTGTCTTTATTCTTGTCTTACCCCTATGTTCTTCATGACATTTTTTTTCTTAAATTCCGTATATATGTGTCAGCATACAGTATTTGTCTTTCTCTTTCTGACTTACTTCACTCTGTATGATAGACTCTAGGTCAATCCACCTCATTACAAATAGCTCAATTTCGTTTCTTTTTATGGCTGAGTAATATTCCATTGTATATATGTGCCACATCTTCTTTATCCATTCATCCGATGATGGACACTTAGGTTGTTTCCATCTCCGGGCTATTGTAAATAGGGCTGCTATGAACATTTTGGTACATGACTCTTTTTGAATTATGGTTTTTTCAGGATATATGCCCAGTAGTGGGATTGCTGGGTCGTATGGTAGTTCTGTTTGTAGTTTTTTAAGGAACCTCCATACCGTTCTCCATAGTGGCTGTACCAATTCACATTCCCATCAGCAGTGCAAGAGTGTTCCCTTTATTCTACACCCTCTCCAGCATTTATTGTTTCTAGATTTTTTGATGATGGCCATTCTGACTGATTGTAGTTTTGATTTGCATTTCTCTAATGAGTAAAGATGTTGAGCATCCTTTCATGTGTTTGTTGGCAGTCTGTATATCTTCTTTGGAGAAATGTCTATTTAGGTCTTCTGCCCATTTTTGGATTGGGTTCTTTGTTTTTTTGTTATTGAGCTGCATGAGCTGTTTATAAATTTTGGAGATTAATCCTTTGTCAGTTGCTTCATTTGCAAATATTTTCTCCCATTCTGAGGGTTGTCTTTTGGTCTTGTTTATGGTTTCCTTTGCTGTGCAAAAGCTTTTAAGTTTCATTAGGTCCCATGTGTCTATTTTTGTCTTTATTTCCATTTCTCTAGGAGGTGGGTCAAAAAGGATCTTGCTGTGATTTATGTCATAGAGTGTTCTGCCTATGTTTTCCTCTAAGAGTTTGATAGTGTCTGGCCTTACATTTAGGTCTTTAATCCATTTTGAGCTTATTTTTGTGTATGGTGTTAGGGAGTGATCTAATCTCATACTTTTACATGTCCCTGTCCAGTTTTCCCAGCACCACTTATTGAAGAGACTGTCCTTTCTCCACTGTACATTCCTGCCTCCTTTATCAAAGATAAGGTGACCATATGTGCGTGGGTTTATCTCTGGGCTTTCTGTCCTGTTCCATTGATCTATCTTTCTGTTTTTGTGCCAGTACCACACTGTCTTGATTACTGTAGCTTTGTAGTATAGTCTGAAGTCAGGGAGCCTGATTCCTCCAGCTCCATTTTTCGTTCTCAAGATTGCTTTGGCTATTCGGGGTCTTTTGTGTTTCCATACAAATCGTGAAATTTTTTGTTCTAGTTCTGTGAAAAATGCCAGTGGTAGTTTGATAGGGATTGCATTGAATCTGTAGATTGCTTTGGGTAGTAGAGTCATTTTCACGATGTCGATTCTTCCAATCCAAGAACATGGTACATCTCTCCATCTATTTGTATCATCTTTAATTTCTTTCATCAGTGTCTTATAATTTTCTGCATACAGGTCTTTTGTCTCCTTAGGTAGGTTTATTCCTAGATATTTTATTCTTTTTGTTGCAATGGTAAATGGGAGTGTTTCCTTGATTTCACTTTCAGATTTTTCATCATTAGTATATAGGAATGCCAGAGATTTCTGTGCATTAATTTTGTATCCTGCTACTTTACCAAATTCATTGATTAGCTCTAGTAGTTTTCTGGTAGCATCTTTAGGATTCTCTATGTATAGTATCATGTCATCTGCAAACAGTGACAGCTTTACTTCTTCTTTTCCAATTTGGATTCCTTTTATTTCCTTTTCTTCTCTGATTGCTGTGGCTAAAACTTCGAAAACTATGTTGAATAAGAGTGGTGAGAGTGGGCAACCTTGTCTTGTTCCTGATCTTAGTGGAAATGGTTTCAGTTTTTCACCATTGAGGACGATGCTGGCTGTGGGTTTGTCATATATGGCCTTTATTATGTTGAGGAAAGTTCCCTCTATGCCTACTTTCTGCAGGGTTTTTATCATAAATGGGTGTTGAATTTTGTCGAAAGCTTTCTCTGCATTTATTGAGATGATCATATGGTTTTTCTCCTTCAATTTGTTAATATGGTGTATCACGTTGATTGATTTGCGTATATTGAAGAATCCTTGCATTCCTGGAATAAACCCCACTTGATCATGGTGTATGATCCTTTTAATGTGCTGTTGGATTCTGTTTGCTAGTATTTTGTTGAGGATTTTTGCATCTGTGTTCATCAGTGATATTGGCCTGTAGTTTTCTTTCTTTGTGACATCCTTGTCTGGTTTTGGTATCAAGGTGATGGTGGCCTCGTAGAATGAGTTTGGGAGTGTTCCTCCCTCTGCTATATTTTGGAAGAGTTTGAGAAGGATAGGTGTTAGCTCTTCTCTAAATGCTTGATAGAATTCGCCTGTGAAGCCATCTGGTCCTGGGCTTTTGTTTGTTGGAAGATTTTTTATCACAGTTTCAATTTCAGTGCTTGTGATTGGTCTGTTCATATGTTCTGTTTCTTCCTGATTCAGTCTTGGCAGGTTGTGCATTTCTAAGAATTTGTCCATTTCTTCCAGGTTGTCCAGTTTATTGGCATAGAGTTGCTTGTAATAATCTCCATGATCTTTTGTATTTCTGCAGTGTCAGTTGTTACTTCTCCTTTTTCATTTCTAATTCTATTGATTTGAGTCTTCTCCCTTTTTTTCTTGATGAGTCTGGCTAATGGTTTATCAATTTTGTTTATCTTCTCAAAGAACCAGCTTTTAGTTTTATTGATCTTTGCTATCGTTTCCTTCATTTCTTTTTCATTTATTTCCGATCTGATTTTTATGATTTCTTTCCTTCTGCTAACTTTGGGATGTTTTTGTTCCTCTTTCTCTAATTGCTTTAGGTGCAAGGTTAGGTTGTTTATTCGAGATGTTTCCTGTTTCTTAAGGTAGGATTGTATTGCTATAAACTTCCCCCTTAGAACTGCTTTTGCTGCATCCCATAGGTTTTGTCTCCTATTCTTAATATATCTACATATGTTTTTATACCAGTTCAGCTATTGTGTATTGAAAGTGTGTGTGTGTGTTTGTGTGTGTGTTTATGAGATGCACTGGGCTAGATACCTCACATATGTCACATTAAAAAAAAAAAATCTTCCTTTGATCCAGCCTCATCAGGTAAGCATCTTCTTTCTCTCCTTTTATAATTATGCATTACTTTTTTTTTCTTTTTTTTGCATTACTTTTTAAAGATTCATTTTACACTGCCGAAGGTTGCCTTTTCTCTTTTTATGATTCCTCTGTGCTGATATTGCCAACATTCTCTATATCATGCAATCTCAAGATCTTGGAATTGTTTGATTCCCCTAGTTAGAAATCTCTCATCCTTCTGAACTTGTATAGCATTTTTAGAAAAAAAAAAATTATTTAATTGTCTGCACTGAGTCTTAGTTGCAGCATGCGGGGATCTTTTAATTGCGGCATGTGGGATCTTTAGGTGCAGCATGCGAACTCTTAGTTGTGTCATGTGGGATCTAGTTCCCTGACCAGGGATCGAATCTGGGCCCCCTGCATTGGGAGTGTGGAGTCTTAGCCACTGGACCACCAGGGAAGTCCCTTGTATAGCATTTTTATATTTCTTTGTGGTACTTTTTCTTTTATAGTTATTTATATACTTATTGATCTTAGCTTTTCTACTAGACAGTAAGTCAGCTCTTTGAGGGTAGGGAACTAATATCAAGCACCCGCATTTCAGGTACTTTACATTTATTAAATCTTTTAATTCTTTTTCAGATTAACCTTTTCATTCTTTTATCTTGACAGCAGCAAGTTGTGCCTTATATGTACTTATATCTATAATAGGTGGACAATAGTAAATATTTGTTGGATTAATAGTTGATTTTTTTTTCCATTTGAATTTTGGAAGTTATAGCACAGTTTTTTTTTCCATTTGTACTAACTAGGTATCACTGCTTAGAATTCTTCAGTCTGAATCTTAGATAAGTGAAGGGTTTTTTAGAATGTATAAATAATAAATCCACTCATAGTATGGTTAGATGTGAATTCTTTTTTATAAACATCTGTGTGCAAGGTCCTGCTATCTATATGGCATGATAACAGGATTTTTGTACTGTATTGTCCAGAGTATTCGTAGCCTCGAACCAGCCTCTCTGGCCAGTGTTTTGTTTTGTTTTGTTTTCTGTTTGGCTGCGCTCCATGGCTTGTGGGATCTTAGTTACCCAACCAGAGGTTGAACCCATGCCCTCGGCAGTGAAAGCGCGGAGTCCTAACCACTGGAACGCCAGGGAATTCCCTGGCCAGTGTTGGTGGAAGGAGTTAGTGTGGAGAGGCAGTGACCCACTGTGCTTGGAATGACTGCTCAGGGGACAATTTATATTGATTTCTATAGTTTTGATAGATTATAATGGAGGGTAGGTTAATATCCTTTCAAAGAGAAAGGTAGGAACTCTTTCAGGGTTAGTTCAAGCAAGGAGATCTGCTTTTGGATTTTCATTCCCCCTGAACTCACAATATCTGTTTCTAAGTTAACACTTATTCTTCCCCTTTTCATTGATAGTGTGATAATATCTTTATAGTTGCCTTCCTCTGATGGCCAATATTTTATGTAAGTATGGAGGAGACCAGTAAACTAAAACTATCTAAGAGTAAGAGGGCCTTACACCATCCTGAGACTTCAGGACAATTGCAATTCCAGATTTAGAGCTTATGTGTATTAACCAAACTCCAGTTTCTGTGGTGTTACTTTTTAGAAATAAAACCAAATGGAACACCCTAAGCCACATAAACCTTTGCAGCTTCCAAACTTAAAAATTCAGTTTTAACTTAATGCAGTTATTCAAAGCAATTTGTATCTTCTGTCAAGGCAGCAGTTATAATTTTTCTACCCTTTTAGTTTTTCTGCTCTTGTTGGTATGGAGTTAGTCTGAAGCTGAGTTTTTTTTTTTTTTTTTTGAGATTCTTGAATTGGTAATTTGTCCTTTTCTTCAATTAGAAGAATGCTTGCTCCTGCAGGTCCCTTTCAAGTATTAAAAAATCTGCTTGTATTCTAACATAGTATAGTCTAGTAATTATTATAATAGACATATAACAGACATGGTTATTATTTCCTTACATGTATTTCTAGGGTGCTAACATCATTTAGTTTTCTTCATCATTTCTTCTTGAGGGTGGAATTCCCACTTGATATTTATTAATCCTATTTTTAATATATAAAATAAAGGCAAACTTTAACCAAAGGTCTGGAAATTATCATGAACTATATTAGAGCTCAGTCTTTAGAGCTTTTATGAAATTAGTTAGAAAAAATATGCATCTTTTTTTGCAGACATTAATCCAGTATGTAGTGAAAAGCCTAATTAGTCTGCTTAGGCTATCATAAAAAAATACCATGACCTAGATAGCTTAAACCAGGGGTCCCCAACCCCCAGGCCACGGACCAGTAGCGGCCCTCGGCCTGTTAGAAATCAGGCCACACAGCAGGAGGTGAGCGGCAGGCGGGTGAGTAGTGAAGCTTCATCTCCCGCTCCCCATTCCTCATTGCTCACATTACGGCCTGAACCACCATATCTGCCCCTCTCCCCATCCCTGGAAAAATTGTCTTCCATGAAAATGGTCCCTGGTGCCAAAATGGTTGGGGACCGCTGGCTTAAACAACAGAAATTTATCTTCTCACAGTTCTGGAGGCTGGAAAGCTCAAGATCAAGAACTGGCAGTGTTTGGTTTTTGGTGAGCGCTCTCTTTCAGGCTTGCAGATGGCTGCCTTCTAGTTTGTCCTCATACAGTCTTTCCTCTGAGTGCAAGAAGAGAAGATATCGAGTTCTCTTCTGTCTCATCCTGTTGGGTCAGGGCCTCACGCTTTTGACCTCATTTAACCATAATTACTTCCTTAGAGGCCCCCTTACCAAACACAGTCACATTAAGGGTTAGGGCTTCAACATGAATTTTGGGGGACACATACATTCAGACCATAATAGGAACCTAGACTCAGCTAAGACTGTGGATTCTGTTATACCCAGTGCTGCCCCTTAATAGCCAGGTGATTTTAGTCAAGTCACTTCACTACTGAAAGTTTCTTCACTTGAAATATACTGGATTAGTATAGTACCCTATGTACCTCATGGGGTTGTAGTAACTACTGAATGAAATAATATAATAATTTACAATAATATATTTAATTATTTGCAATAATAAAAGGTTCTGCTGCATATGTGAGAGATGGTGCCAATCATTAATTCTCCAGTTATAAGGCCACCCTGACAATATTAAAGTGTTTATTAAAATCAGAGAAATTAACACACGTCATGATTCTCCAGAACACTAGGACTTTTCTTATACGGAAGTATTGTTTAAGATATCCTCACAGTTATTCTATAGTATATGTGCTTGTCAGTTGGAATTAATGGACTAATATAAAATATATAGACTCATTTTGATTTCTGATCAAAGAAAAATTTTATTTAGGTGAAAGGATAACTATTACTGTATTGAATTACCAGCTCTAGAAGGCAAAGATTGCTTACTTGCTAGAGCACAGAAAGACTTTTTATTCCCATGAATATAATCTCCATTGTACTTCAAGAATATCGTAAATTTTAATTATAACTTAAAAATTGAATTAAAGTGGGCCTTTGGTAAACCTCTATTTCCTTATCTGTAAAAGGGTACCTACTCAACAGGCATTTTGTGAGTACAAAGGAGAGAGATGTGAAAGCATCTTAAGCCCCTTGGTGGAAAGGTACTCTATAAAAGTCCAAGATTTTTTTGAATACTCTATAATAGAGAGTCTTTATCAACACATTTATAAAGTGCTGACATAAAATTTTCAGTCTTAGTTTAAAATGCTAGTCTAGTTATATGAAAATTACTTTGTTAGATGAAATTCTAGATCTAATTTCCATTTTGTTTTTAACAATTTGTGGGTATTTGTTGAACCTTCTAAATGCTTCTTTCTTGAGATGTTAATCAGATGTTAATTTCCTTAAAGAATCTCCAGAATTTCAAATAATAACCAACCAAATACAGAAAGGTTGAAAAGAAGTTGTTAGAATTTTTAATAAGGTCTTTGTCACAAATAATGGTTGAATATAAAAATAGATACAAGGCATTACAGTCTGAGATTAAGAAAAAATTTTTGCCTGTTTTTAGGTATATTTTAAATGTGATAATGTTACATGATATTAATATTAAGTAATCTTTTCAGTTTATTTTCTAGTGAACCCAGTTTCCATTCTTATTTAGATAGAGAGGATTTCACCAGCATCTCCCTCTGTGTGAACATATGCACCAGTCAGTATGCAGAAGAGGCATAATGATGTGGAAACTACTTACTACTTGATTTTGCTAATTCTTACATATATATTTCCTGTTGTGAGTGGCTCCCTTGTGGAGAAAACTGGTATTATCACTTATAGATTACTGTAGGTTTTTTTTAGTGTATGTGGGAGAGAGAAGTAAAACAAGATCATTTGTCTAGACAGCATGGCTGATTGCATCATTTTTTCTGCAAGCTAAACTATTGCTCTCCTGGATTTGGAATGGCCCCTGAAATTTCATTTCTTAGTTACTGTGATTATTTAACCATGCTGTAGGATTACATATGTGTTTTGCTTAAGTGAATTAACTTTTTATACAAAATATTTTCCTAGGTCAAATAGTACCAACTACTCATCTCAGTTCAAATTGGGGAACTTATTTGGGAAGCTTTATAGGTAATTACATTGACTGTTAGTTGGAAGAATGTTTAGACATGGATTAGAAAGGATGAAACCTTTATCTTATGATTTTGAAGTTATCTTTATTTATATCACACTTGTTCAGTTACACTCCTCTTCTTCCCAGAGAAGGAATTCAAGTGGATAAACTTTGTTAAAAGTTAATGGAAATATTCTGGTGACATATAAAATTTAATAAGAATAAATCATGTGTAAATTCAGATTTATGAATCAGTTGTTTTAGGCAGTTTTCTTTTGGAACTTACCACAGTACAGTTTGTTTTATGAAATTATGTAGTTTTCCAAGGAAAAGTTGTTTGTCATTACATTTTTGAGCCATTCTTGTTGGGAAGACTTGTAATAGATTTCTGATGATTGTGACCTTCTGATGCGAAAACTTTCCTCATTTAGATTTATTTTAAAATTTATGTGATTATTTTTGAAATAAATACTAATTGTCATTTTTTTCTCTCACAGCTTCATATCCTCCAATTCAGCCTCATCCTCTAATAAAACATCAGCAGATTCCTCTTCATTCACCACCTCCCAAAGTTTCCCACCATCAGCTGATGCTACAACAGCAGCAACAGCAAATTCAGCCAATCACACTTCAAAGTCCAACTCAAGACCCACCGCCATCCCAGCACTGTTTACCACTCCAAAACCACGGCCTGCCTCCAGCTCCCAGTAGTGCCCAGTCACAGCATTGTTCCCCAATTCAGAGTCATCCCCCTCCTTTACCAGTGTCTCCTAGCCAGTCACAGTCAGCGCAGCAGTCTGTAGTGGTGTCTCCTCCACCACCTCATTCACCAAGTCAGTCTCCTACTATAATTATTCATCCACAAGCACTTATTCAGCCACACCCACTTGTGTCATCAGCTCTCCAGCCAGGGTCAAACTTGCAGCAGTCCACTGCTAATCAGGTGCAACCTACAGCACAGCTGAATCTTCCATCCCATCTTCCACTTCCAGCTTCCCCTGTTGTACACATTGGCCCAGTTCAGCAGTCCACCTTGGTGTCCCCAGGTCAGCAGATTGTGTCTCCAGCATCACACCAGCAATATTCAACCCTGCAGTCCTCTCCAATCCCAATTGCAACCCCTCCGCAGATGTCGACATCTCCTCCAGCTCAGATTCCACCACTGCCCTTGCAGTCTATGCAATCTTTACAAGTGCAGCCTGAAATTCTGTCCCAGGGCCAGGTTTTGGTGCAGAATGCTTTGGTGTCAGAAGAGGAGCTTCCAGCTGCAGAAGCTTTGGTCCAGTTGCCATTTCAGACTCTTCCTCCTCCACAGACTGTTGCGGTAAACCTACAAGTACAACCACCAGCATCCGTTGATCCACCAGTGGTAAGCCCTTGGAAGCTCTTTGACTTTCTTGCTGACCTGAAAGTAAAAACAGTTTTCTCCCACGCTATGTTATATCATTAGATCTAAATGCCAATGAATTTAAAAAGCTTGAAATTTCCATCTGTCAGTATCTGACATACATGCTGTATGGACAAAAAAAAAAAATGCCTTTTGTTGTAGTATGGTTGCATGCTTGATAATTTGTGATGGTTATTAAAGTCCCTCGTTAATTTTATTACTATTTAAACAAATCCATCTGCTATCTTTACAGAGTTGATTTTTTTTCCCCAAGGGAATGCATTTGAACCAGTGTCATCTGCACAAAGTTTTTTCTCTTAAGGTGATTATCCTTCATAGATCCCTTCTGTTGGCTTGTATGTTCTTAAACGTATGGTTTATCTAGCTAACCTTTTTGGCTGTATGCATTCTGAAGTACTAGGCCTTTATGGGGCTTTTGCTTCAAGGTGGAGGTATGCTTGTTTGATGTAATTTTTTGGTAAACTTGTATTTTGTAATTAAAACTTCGTAAAAACCAGTTATTCTAGGAAAGAATCCAACTTTGCAAAAACAACATTAACTGTAGGCCATCTTTTAGAATTATTAAACTTCTGATTTTTAAATTTCTACTAAGGGAGAATATATACTTAAAATATTTCTCATTTAAAAAGCTAAGAAAATCTCAGTGGATGAGTTGAATACTGAGGATGAAAAAATCCACTGGGAGGAGTAAAAGTTTTGAGTAACTGAGATTGTGGTGAAATTTATCAAAATAAACCTCTAGAAATGGTACATATTGCCTACAGAGGAAAATTATCCTGAAAAATGTTTTTCTTTTAAACATTCTATAAAGGACTTTTTAAATTTATAAAATAATTTATAATAAAAATTGAAATAAGGTCTCTAAATGTTAGAATGATCAAATTCATAATTTATAACTGAGGAAAACAATATTCTCAAAAGAGGTTTTATTTTTTTTATTTTTACTTTTTTTGAATTTTATTTTATTTTTATACAGTGGGTTCTTATTAGTTATCTATTTTATATATATTAGTGTATACATGTCAATCTCAATCTCCCAGTTCATCCCACCACCACCCCCCAAAGGAGGTTTTATATCAAACCTCACTAAAGAGATTTTATCACTTAAAGGCTAGTAACCATAAACTCAGAAAGGAAAGGAGTTTCAAAGTCTGTTCCTTAATGGGAAACATTTTGGCTCTCAGGATGCAAATTTATAGATTCTTTATTCTTGTCATTCTGACTGATCTTAATAGGCATGAAGAGATTGAATTCCACTTCCTACTCACTTTTATTAAGAACAGAACTTGACAAAGACAACAATAGGCATCTAGAAATAAGTTTGTATTTCAATTATTATGTCTATATTTTCTTTTAATGGATTTTTGAAGAGTTTACAATGGATATTATAATATAAAAACACAGGCTTAAAAGTGTACAGTACCTTCAAAGAAATCAAATTTAATTTGAATTTATATTCTCACTTTCTAGTTCAATGAATTGGTTTTTAACAAGTAAAAAAATAAAATTTCTCTATATGCCTTATATTTTTCTAATTATTTTTGTTAGGGCAGACCTTGGAGGAACATGTTTGGGATAGAAATATCCAAAACATAACAACCCTTGAATTGAAGCTTAAAATATCTAGGATCTTATTATTTTCTGCCCTCTATTAATTTTGGTTTTTTTAAAATTTATGTTACCTCATTTTTGGAATTTTTTGTTTTTCATGAGAAGAATAACTTTCTCTGCTATCACTGGTATGGTCATATTTGCTACAGATGTTTCCATGTTATTGTTCTTATCTTTTACCTTTCTTTGAGTACCATAGCCTACTTATTAAATTGCTGTATTTTTCTTTTATTACCTTTATCAAATCAATTTTTTTAACCATCACATTTCTTCATGAATTACACATTCGTTCACAATTTCCTGGTTGTTTCAGATATTCAAAGGTAGAGAGATACTTACTTCTAAGAGATGTGAAATTTTCAAAGATAAGTGAATTTTCAAAGTAAAATCAGTATGTTTTTTTAAAAGATTTTTCATTGACATTTAGGTATGATAAGTAAGATATAGTGAGTGTAGATAACTTAGAACTAATAAATGTTTTCCACAGTTTATTTAGGGAAAGGAGACAGATGGGACTAATGTACTTTATTGAGGTAAGTTTGGCAGCCAGTGTTAGTTTTAGAATAGTCATAGTTATGAATTAAAGAGAAATTGTGATGTACAGTTTCCAAATGATCTTGTGAGCAAAACCTTCACTTCTTTGCTTTATTCAGTCTTTTAGTTGTCGCACTTAGATTTTTTTTATGCTGATGGTGCCAGATGTCTGTGACAGATCTGCTTTTGCCTACTTCTTTTATTCCTTAACTTACTTTGCCTTTACATGGGAGATGTGGAAGAAAGTATGTATAGTTAGGCTTACCTGTAAAGAATGAAAAATATTTTACAGTATTCTTTGTTGGATTATTTCAGAATATGTTATTTGTGTTTGCCTCTTTTAATCCTTTAAAACTCTTTCATTACATTTTAAAAATCAGAATACTATGCATGATCATGCATGATCTTTGATTCCTTGAAAGGTACTGTAGTAGGTGTATGAAAAACTTGTGACAGCATTAATATTAAAGAGAGAGTTTCAGCATTTTATGAAAAGATGATCTTTGGAAGAAAAGTAATATCTAATAAAGGAATGGTACATAGATACCGTTGAGCTGGTTGATACAACCATTACTTGTCTAATTACCTCTGAATCAACATCCCTACCACTCTGCCAAATTAAGGTAATCACTACTACAGCAGGTGCCCCTCACTAGAAGTTTTTGTTTTTTGTTTTTCCTTTAACCCCCAGGACATTTTTTTGGATGACTTTCCCTATATTGGACATTATCATCATTTAAAAAAAATTATCGTGAACAGATACTAGCAGCTATCATTGTTGCGCTGTACAGTAATGAACGACTGCTTTCACTCCTGAGGATCCAGACATGAGGCAAGGACTCTCTCTTAGTGAAACAGGTTTCCAGATTCAGGGTTGTGAGCAAATAACTTTTAAAAATGTTGCCTACTTAGTAGCTGATTTGAATCACAGCTCAGGATATTATATTTGATATAAAATTATCAGTAACAAAGGGATTTTTTAATTTTAAAAAAAGGAAGCTATTTTTTTCTTAATAGAGTCTTGAAAAATTAGGGGTCTTTTTTGTTTGTTTTGGTTTTTAAATTCTATTGCTGTTGTTAGATATGCCTTTGTAGGTAAAACTTCATAGTCCTTTTTATCACACATTGTTTATGCTGGTTTCAGGAATATTGATTGTTTTTATATTTAATTTCAAATCAAACTTTTTCAGTAGTTTGATTAAAAATACATACAATATTAGATCATTTAAAAGTTTTTTGTGAATGTTGAAGAAACATTTTTTGTTTTGATATTTATTAGAAATATTAATCAGTTTGGGTAAGTTATCTTAAAAACTCACAACTTTTATAAATGTAAGTAATAAACTTTGTACATATAAGAAGGGGGTAAATTGCTTTGTGGCTTTGTTTTTAGTGACCTGTCATCTTTCAAAAATAATGATTAAATAAAAAACGATGACAAATTAAAATAAATACCTGTGTCAGTCTCTACAAGTGGACTTTGAAAATTCAGCCTTAAATTTAATAAAAAAATCAATAATAGGTTAGACATTTTTAAAGTTCCTTCTCAGAGTACTTTTGAGTCCATGTTTTCTTCTTAAGTATTATCTTTACCATTGGATAACAAGGTAGTTAAATTAAAGATGTAACTTTCTTCTATAAGTATGGAACAATATTAAAGAACTAAAAGTAATATGTCAAATGGTTTAGGATGTGTGTGTGTGTGTGTGTGTGTGTGTTATTTCAAGGACAGATGTTTTCTGTTTAACTGATACTAGCTTATAAAAATTCATTAGATTCTTGAGTAGATCAGAAGATTAAACATGTAATCACATACCTTTTTTGTGGGTACTCAGACATTACTTTTCAAAGTTTAATCTTTAATTCACATAAATATAATAAAGAATAACCTGGGATGTAGTCCTTTAAACAGTGCATTTCCTTATATAATATGTGTCATTTTGGAGATTTACTTAACATGCTTGTGAAAAATATTAGTATCTATTTTGATTTATGGCAATGGAAGTTAACAGAAACTATAGTAAATTCCCCAAATAGTTGTTTGAGTGTATAAAATCAAAACATTTTTAAAAATTAACAAAATTAAAAATATGTCCTGACTTGACTATCATCTTTGGGAAACCTTAGTGATTTATAGCCTAGGTACTGATCCACACCTTGCTTTCAGTGAAATATCATCAAGTATCATGAATCATCAAGGATTATGAAAAACTTCATTTGAATGATTTTAAAGTTTTCCTTTCAATCTGTCAAATAGTCATTTTGCCTTTTAATTTTTAAAACACTCGGAATTTATTTTGTTAATTAAATTAAGAACACCTTATCAAATGTATTTTAGAAACATTTTTAGGCAGCATGGTTTGTCGTTGCAGGTTTATCAAGTAGAAGATGTATGTGAAGAAGAAATGCCAGAGGAGTCAGAAGAATGTGTCCGAATGGATAGAACTCCACCACCACCCACATTGTCTCCAGCAGCTATAACTGTGGGGAGAGGAGAAGATTTGACTTCTGAGCATCCTTTGTTAGGTGAGGAAATGCCTGGATTTGGGGAAATTTTCTATTAGAGAAATGTTAGTAACGGAAAACGTTTTTTTTCACTAGAGGTGGTATTAAACTAATTTGCTGTGTAATTAATTGCTGCAAAACATAGATTAGAATTCAAGACTTTTTTAAAAAATTAATTAATTAATTTATGGCCGCATTGGGTCTTCATTGCGGTGCACGGGCTTCCTCTAGTTGCGATGAGTGGGGGCTACTCTTCTTTGCGGTGCGCGGGCTTCTCATTGCGGTGGCTTCTCTTGTTGCAGAGCATGGGCTCTAGGCACACAAGCTTCAGTAGTTGTGGCACGCAGGCTCAGTAGTTGTGGCTCGCGGGCTCTACAGCACGGGCTCAGTAGTCGTGGCGCACAGGCTTAGTTGCTCTGCGGTATGTGGGATCTTCCTGGACCAGGGCTTGAACCTGTGTCCCCTGCATTGGCAGGCAGATTCTTAACCACTGCGCCACCAGGGAAGTCCCAAGATTTTTTTTTTTGATGAGGAATAATTAGAACAGTTGTTGAGGAACTACCCAAATCAAAAATGTATTTCAGCCTTTGAATTTTTAGTAGTTTGTACAGATATGTTTCATATGACCATTCAGACTTATGTGTCAAGTTATTTCTAGCTTAAAACCTAGAATAAATCAAAGTTCTATCAGAAGATTTCAATTATACTTTCCAAAAATCACAAAGCATGGGCTTCCCTGGTGGCGCAGTGGTTGGGAGTCCGCCTGCCGATGCAGGGGACACGGGTTCGTGCCCTGGTCCAGGAGGATCCGACATGCCATGGAGCGGCTGGGCCCGTGAGCCATGGCTGCTGAGCCTGTGCGTCCGGAGCCTGTGCTCCGCGATGGGAGAGGCCACAGCAGTGAGAGGCCCGCGTACCGCAAAAAAAAAAAAAAAAAAAATCACGAAGCATTTGAAGTCATATCTGACATTCGTCATACTTGCTTGTGATCCAGACTGAGTAAATGCTTTTAAAAGTGTTCTTTCCCAGACAGTACTTAAATTAAGCCTTACTAATTCTTACTAGGGACGTGGATTAAAAAATTCTTGAGCTTAAGCGTTCAAATTCTTACTCACTACTTCAGAACAAATTCTTATTCACTACTTCAGAACAAATTATTATTCACTACTTCAGAACATACTTACGAGTTAAAGTAAATCTTCTCTATACTCCTCCTCATAATATCAAAGTGACTGTGAATCCTAGGTATTTTACTAAAACATTATAATCTATAGCCTGGTGTCTCTAAGTCCTAAAAAAGATATATTCTGTGTTAGGGTTTTTTTTTTTTTTAAGTATTTAATTTAGGTCAGGGGTTGGCAAATGATAGCTCACGCTTCAGATCCTTCCTGCTGCATGTTTTTGTATGGCCCATGAGCTAAGTATGGTTTTAAAATTTTTAAATGTTTGAAAAAAAAATCAAAAGAAGAGTAATGTTTCATGTCATGTGAAGATTATGTGAAATTCAAATTTCATTGTCCATGAATAAAGTTCTATGCAACACAGCCACGTTCATTTGTTCAGATATTATCTGTGGCTACTTTTGCATTACTGCAGCAAAGATGAGTCATTGCAGAGACCATATGTCCTTTAGAGAAAGTTTACTGACCGCTTATCCAGATAATACTAATCTTGGTTCAGGCTTTGTCGTAAGTATTTTGTTCTATTGAATATCTCATGGCCTTCATGATCACTTTCAGTTAAGAAGAACCACTACAACAGGCATGGAAACAGACTGTAACGGGGCACTGACTTTGCTACCAAAGCAGCCCTTGTCCTCTCTTTTCTTCAGCATGCCACATTTCTATCCCTTCTCTTCTTTCTAGCTTTTATCCCTTACTACCAATGTGAATCTCTGGAAAGCACGGAGGGGGAAAACCAATTTTCCTCCAACTTTTTCCCCTTCCTGAAAAATAGAAAACATTTAGTCAATAAATTATATGAAATATTTAAGACAAGTTCAATATTATTGCCTTTGCTTATTCAAAATAATACCTCAAAAGATAGATTTAAGAAAATCTAACTCTAGTATTAAATCTTTGTAGTTTGTGTACACTGAAAATGGATTTATGTTGCCGCAGATTTCTTGGAGTTTTGATTTAAAGGCAGAAATATGTGTTTAATTGGATGCTAACCTTGCATTGTGACTGTGATTTAATTACCTAATAATCATTACTAATGATACTCAAGAAAATTTAAACATTTTTGAAATATTGAAACTCAAGAATATCTTCACATTATTTCCTCAGGAATGTAGTCTGAGATCCTGGCAGGCATATCCATCCCTCTGGCTAAATTGTCTAAGTACAATGTAGATTTTTGAATCTTCCTTTAATTTACATCATACTTAACTAGTTTCTGTAGTATATGAGGGGGGAAAAACAAGCACAGGTTGATCATCAAATCATGTAATAAACTAACCTATAAAAATAGAGGGACTTGTTTCCACCCAGGATTCAGTCTTCATAAATCTATAAGAATTCTTTAAAAAGCATCCATAAAAAAGAGTAGAAAAAGCTCATAGATCTTGCTCAGAAAATGAGACTGTGAATAGGCAGAGTAACCTGTGGCAAAGTCTTATCAGTTAACTTGGGGTTTCTCTCTCACAGTTGTCTTAAATCTAGATTGTGTAGTAATTGTGTTTTTTTTGTTTTTTTTAAAAACTAATTAATTAAATTTTGGCTGCGTTGGGTCTCTGTTGCTGCTCGCGGGCTTTCTCTAGTTGTGGCGAGCGGGGGCTGCTCTTTGTTGAGGTGCGTGGGCTTCTCATTGCGGTGGCTTCTCTTGTTGTGGAGCACGGGCTCTAGGCATGTGGGCTTCAGTAGTTGTGGCATGTGGGCTCAGTAGTTGTGGCTCATGCGCTCTAGAGTGGGGAGGCTCAGTAGTTGTGGTGCACGGGCTTAGTTGCTCGGCGGCATGTGGGATCTTCCCACATCGGGGATCGAACCCATGTCCCCTGCATTGGCAGGCGGATTCTTAACCACTGCGCCACCAGGGAAGTCCCCAATAATTGTGTTTTTGTTCTGCTATAATATGTCAATGTTTCTTGTGTTTTTTATTTTAACGGCTGATTATAAACTGGCAAGTCATAGCTATTAATAACTTTTTTAAGAAGTCAGTAACTTACAACTTTGTTTTCAACAAAATTTAGATCTATTTGTATGTATGATCCAAAAATTAGTTAGAACATATACTAAGCAGTATTTTCTGAATAAACCACAATATACTTAATGCAGCTTTATATTTCTAAAGTAACAAAATATTTATAAATCTATAAGAGATATTAAAATTTATCTTATTTTTCACTTCTCCATAGATTTATATTTTCCTTCCAACAGAAAAATTGCTTTTTAGCCCAGTTCAGGATTATATCTTTTATCCTTTTCCTCTAGGAGTATATGTGAAAATCGGGTATGTGGGGTAGGATTTTTATGGAGTTCTTCAGTCTGATAATGCATGTGTACAATTGTGTATTTGTTCCTGGAAATCAGCAAACCAGTATTTCCTGCTGACTTTTTCTTTTCTTTGCTTTTTTTTTTGGCTGCGTTGGGTGTTTGTTGCTGCACGGGCTTTCTCTAGTTGCGGCGAGCGGGGGCTGCTCTTTGTGCTGTGCACGGGCTTCTCATTGCAGTGGCTTCTCTTGTTGCGGAGCATGGGCTCTAGGCGGGCGGGCTTCAGTAGTTGTGGCGCACATGCTCTGCAGCATGTGGGATCTTCCCGGACTAGGGATCAAACCCGTGTCCCCTGAATTGGCAGGCAGATTCTTAACCACTGCGCCACCAGGGAAGTCCTCTGCTGACTTTCTTTTGTAGTTTTTAATGAGGGATTGTGTGACTTTATATAGGTTTTCCAGTACAGTTTATCCTGGTGGATTATTTGGTGGAACTAGGTTAAGTTATGGCTGTAATCTTGCTGTGATAAGCTACATAGTGTTATTAATTACATCAGAGTTACTATGTCTGAACTGTTAGCTTTTCCATTTCTGACACTACACTATTTTGTTAGCTGAAATTTTTATTCGATAGGGATTTCTTTTCTTTCTTCTCTACCTAACTGGGCTATATTTTGAGCATTTTTGATAGTGATATCAATCCTTTTCATACTGATGGTGGAGAGGAGTTACCGTAGCAATGAAAAAAGCATTGTCTCTGGAACCCAGAACCTGACTGCCTGGGTTAGTATCCCAGCTCCACTGCTTATTAGCTGTTTGCCTCTAGGCAAGTTGCTTTATCTTTCTGTGTTTTGATTTCCACATCTATAAAATGGAGATAATAACAGTACCTACCCATAGGCTAGTTTTGAGGACTAAATGTGTTATAACATGTAAGACATTTATACAGTACCTGGCACAGAAGTGCTCAGTAAGTAGTAGTATTGTCTTTACCACATGTTCTTTTTTTGTTATTTTTCTCAGACATCTTGTACTCACTGGTATTCCTAGCTATCAACTGGTTCCGTCTCTCCACTTTGGTACAGCTTAGTAAAGGTTTATTGCTACTGAATGGGGAGGTAAAGTCTCCATTGTAGGCTGTGGGTCTGTCTTGTTGTGGTCCTCAGAGTTTGAAGGGGAGGAATCACAGTGATCCAGCCCAACATTTTGCAATTGCCTGGTATACAGTGTTCCCCCAAATTGACATGTACAGTGTCAGTGAAGAGTTGTTAAAGATAACAACAACAAAGAACATTTGTGCATGGATGTGGATTAGCTTGAAATAAAGGTAATGCCCTGTATAATTCATTAAAATTATTACTTATTCTGTGGATTTCATGATTCTTTTTTTCTTAAGCATGTTTTCAAAGTACTTTTTCCCCCCATATCATTTGGAATATATAAACAGAAACATAGGGAATTTAATATCTGTATAGCTTAAAATTTAAAAGTTTTTTTAGTAATTATTCTTAAATTGACATTCTAAAACATTTTCGTGTCTTATGGGACAGTTCTTTGTAACCAAAGTTGGAATGACAACTTTGAGCAAGTCACCCCCTTCCTCTGTAAGTGGGAATAGTAGTATGTATCTCATAAGGTTATTGTGGAGATTAAATGAGATAATAAATATAAAGGTCTTAGAATGTTTTTTTAAAGCACCTGATATTAACTATTATTGCTTAGAATGTTTTTTTTAAAGCACCAGATATTAACTATTATTGTTACTAATATTTATTCTTGAATTTTCTTTCATATTTGCCTGGGCAGAATGCTAAAGATTAAAAAAATGACTTTTTTTTTTTTGTTCCACAGAGCAAGTAGAATTACCTGTTGTGGCATCAGTCAGTGCTTCAGTAATTAAATCTCCGTCAGATCCTTCACATGTGTCTGTTCCTCCACCTCCGCTCTTACTTCCAGCTGCTACCACAAGGAGTAATAGTACATCTATGCCTAGTAGCATACCCAGTGTAGAAAACAAACCTCCACAGGCTATTGTTAAGCCACAGATCTTGACCCATGTTATTGAAGGCTTTGTAATTCAGGAGGGATTGGAGCCATTTCCTGTAAGTAGCAAGCAAATTTGTATTTTTACAATTATTCATGTAGCATTATCTTAAAATATATAATCTGTTGTTATCTAATAAAAAGCTTGTAATTTTATCTCAAAAGTTGTTAATCTTTTATCTAGAATTTCTTTATATATATCCTTTATATATTTCCAGATATACTTCTAGGATTTTACGCTACCTATTTAAATGTATAAACTAAGAAGAAAAATTTCAGGATATAAGGATATCAGTTTTATAATTTTTAGAGAAGGCAATTTTATGTTTACTCCAATGAAATAAACTTTCTATTTTTTTTAAGGGGATTGAAATGATACCTAAAGTGCATTAGTTTCTTTTTAATGGTGTTTTCTTGCATAATATGATACTTTGTGAACTTTAACTTGAATACAGAAAATAATAACTTCCCAGTGATCTCATACTTCTGATGTTACCCAGTTGATGCTTTAAAATTAGCAACTAGATTTTTTCATTATTCTTAAATCTCAGCCTTCAATCAGATTTCAAAAATGCTTCAAAATGTTCACCTCAAAATTGAGATGCTATATCTGTCACTAAAAGTATTGTGATTTGAGACTAACTGTACATTACAGCTACCCTAGCTACATTACGTACTAATATCTAGAGATGAACATTTTCCCTTAGAAAATATACCAAGACAAGTGGCCCAAATCAAAGCCCAAATCAAAGACAAGAAAACAAAATTATGTATTTTGAAGGACTTTGAGCTATCAGATTCATAGGTAGTGCATTGTGATTGCACTGTGATAGTTGACTGTCTAATCAGTTGTCTTTGCTTTCAGTTTACTGTGTGTATATTAAGCTTGGATCTAAGAATCTCTGATATATAGTGAGTGGAGGAACGGGTTTTTTTCTCCCTATTCCTCAGTGATTGGATCCTGGCTCTGCCACATATAGACTATGTAACCTTTGTCAAGTCATTCAGCCTTTTTGAAATTCATTTGTTCGTCCAGCAGATGGAAGTGATACTTTGCTCTTAGGGTTATTGTGAGGACTAAATGTGCATAAATTGTTCTGTGTAGTGCCTGGCACTTAATGGCCATAGCTTTGATTATCAGTTATTACTAGTGACAGTTACAACTTCTTCTTTCAGATTACAAAAGTAATATATATTATTTTTTTAATGGAAAATTTGGAAAATGTACAGAACAAATAATCCTCAGTAATACCACAGAGTATATTTTTATATATATATTTTTTCATATGATCAAGGTTATTATTATATATACAGTTCAGCTTCTTTCACTTAGTATATCTTGAGCATTTATTTTCTAGTTTGATTAATAGTACTTAGGAAACATTTTGAAAGGTTACATAATATTTCACTTTCTGGACAACTGTAATTTATGTAATCCATTACAGTTGGCCCCCCATATCCACAGGTTTCACATCAGGTAGTCAACCCAATCATAGATCAGGAATTAAAAAAAAAAAAAAAAGTCTACAAAGTTCCAGAAAGCAAAACTGGAATTTGCCATGCACGGGCAACTGTTTACTTCGCATTTACATTGTATTCAATATTATAAGTAATCTAGAGATGATTTAAAGTATATGGGATGGGACTTCCCTGGCGGTCCAGTGGTTAAGACTCCGTGCTCCCAATGCATTGGGTCGATCCCTGCTCAGGGAACTAAGATCCCGTATGCCATGTGGTGTGGCCAAAAAAAAAAAAAGTACATGGGAGAATGTGCATAGGTTATATGCAAATAATACTCCATTTTACATAAGGGACTTGAGCATCTGCAGAATTTGTATCCTCTGGAGTCTTGGAACCAATCCCCTGCAAGTACTGAGGGACAACTATGTTGTTGGACATTCAGGTTTCCATTTTTTTGCTGTTCAGATAGCCCTGAAAGGAATATTTTTGTATGTAAATTATCCACATTTGAAATCCACATTTTAAATAATTTCTTTAGCATAAATTCCTAGAAGTATAGGCGTTGGATCACATTACATATGTATTCAACGTATGTATTCATAAGACTTCTGATACATATTGCCAAATTATTTTCTGGAAGATTATTTAAATTTATTCATATACCAGAAGTGTATACTCTTAGCAGCATTGAATATTACAGTTTTTTCAGCAATGAGTTTTCCATTTTTTCTTTTTTCAATTATAATAGGTTGCTGAACTAGGGAGTCAGGAGACTTGAGTTCCTGATTCTGCTTTTGTAAAGAAATCACCTGCATATTTTTTTTTTTTGGATAGGCATTCCTTTGTTTTATTTTATTTTTTTAACACCTTTATTGGAGTATAATTGCTTTACAGTGGTGTGTTAGTTTCTGCTGTGTAACAAAGTGAATCAGCTATACATATATCCCCATATCTCCTCCCTCTTGCATCTCGCTCCCACCCTCCCTATCTCACCCCTCTAGGTGGTCGCAGAGCACCAAGCTGATCTCCCTGTGCTATGTGGCTGCTTCCCACTAGCTATCTATTTTACATTGGTAGTGTATATAAGTCCATGCCACTCTCTCACTTCGTCCCAGCTTACCTTTCCCCACTCCATGTCCTCAAGTCCATTCTCTACATCTGCGTCTTTATTCCTGTCCTGCCCCTAGGTTCTTCAGAACCATTTTTTTTTTTTTTTTTAGATTCCAAATATATGTGTTAGCATATGTTATTTTTCTCTTTCTGACTTACTTCACTCTGTATGACAGACTCTAGGTCCATCCACCTCTCTACAGATAACTCAATTTTGTTTCCATTTATGTCTCAGTAATACTCCATTGTATATATGTGGCACATCTTCTTTATCCATTCATCTGTCAGTGGACACTGAGGTGCTTCCATGTCCTGGCTATTGTAAAGAGTGCTGCAATGAAAATTGTGGTACGTGACTCTTTTTGAATTATGGTTTTCTCAGGGTATATGCCCAGTAATGGGATTGCTGGGTCATATGGTAGTTCTATTTTTAGTTTCTTAAGAAACCTCCATACTGTTCTCCATAGTGGCTGTGTAAATTTACATTCCCACCAACAGTGCAAGAGGGTTCCCTTTTCTTCACACCCTCTCCAGCATTTATTGTTTGTAGATTTTTTGATGATGGCCATTCTGACTGGTGTGAGGTTATACCTCATTGTAGTTTTGATTTGCATTTCTCTAATGATTAATGATGTTGAGCATTCTTTCATGTGTTTGTTGGCAATCTGTATATCTTTAGAGAAATGTCTATTTAGGTCTTCTGCCCATTTTTGGATTGGGTTGTTTGTTTTTTTGATATTGAACTGCATGAGCTGCTTATAAATTTTGGAGATTAATCCTTTGTCAGTTACTTCATTTGCACATATTTTGTCCCATTCTGAGGGTTGTCTTTCATCTTGTTTATGGTTTCCTTTGCTGTGCAAAAGCTTTGAAGTTTCATTAGGTCCCATTTGTTTATTTTTGTTTTTATTTCCATTTCTGAAGGAGGTGGGTCAAAAAGGATCTTTCTGTGATTTATGTCATAGAGTGTTCTGCCTATGTTTTCCTCTAAGAGTTTGATGGTGTCTGACCTTACATTTAGGTCTTTAATCCATTTTGAGTTTATTTTTGTGTATGGTGTTAGGGAGTGTTCTAATTTCATTCTTTTACATGTAGCTGTCCAGTTTTCCCAGCACCACTTACTGAAGAGGCTGTCTTTTCTTCATTGTATATTCTTGCCTCCTTTATCAAAAATAAGGTGACCATATGTGCATGGGTTTATCTCTGGGCTTTCTATCCTGTTCCATTGATCTATATTTCTGTTTTTGTGCCAGTACCATACTGTCTTGATTACTGCAGCTTTGTAGTATAGTCTGAAGTCTAGGAGCCTGATTCCTCCAGCTCCGTTTTTGTGTCTCAAGATTGCTTTGGCTATTCGGGGTCTTTTTTGTTTCCATACAAATCTTGAAATTTTTTGTTCTAGTTCTGGGAAAAATGCCATTGGTAGTTTGATACGGATTGCATTGAATCTGTAGATTGCTTTGGGTAGTATAGTCATTTTCACATTGTTGATTCTTCCCATCCAAGAACATGGTGTATCTCTCCATCTGTTTGTATCATCTTTAATTTCTTTCATCAGTGTCTTAAAGTTTTCTGCATACAGGTCTTTTGTCTCCTTAGGTAGGTTTATTCCTGGGTATTTTATTCTTTTTGTTGCAGTGGTAAATGAGAGTGTTTCCTTAATTTCTCTTTCAGATTTTTCATCATTAGTGTATAGGAATGCCAGAGATTTCTGTGCATTAATTTTGTATCCTGCTACTTTACCAAATTCATTGATTAGCTCTAGTAGTTTTCTGGTAGCATCTTTTCGATTTTCTATGTACAGTATCATGTCATCTGCAAACAGTGACAGCTTTACTTCTTTTCTGATTTGGATTCCTTTTATCTCTTTTTCTTCTCTGATTGCTTTGGCTAAAACTTCCAAAACTATGTTGAATAATAGTGGTTAGAGTGGACAACTTTGTCTTTTTCCTGATCTTAGAGGAAATAGTTTCAGTTTTTCCCCATTGAGAGCAATGTTGGCTTTGGGTTTGTCATATATGGCCTTTATTATGTTGACATAAGTTCCCTCTATGCCTACTTTCTGGATGGCTTTTATCATAAACAGGTGTTGAATTTTGTAGAAAGCTTTCTCTGCATCTATTGAGATGATCATATGGTTTTTCTCCTTCAGTTTGTTAATATGGTGTATCACTTGATTGATTTGCGTATATTGAAGAATCCTTGCATTCCTGGGATAAACCCCACTTGATCATGGTGTATGTTCCTTTTAATGTGCTGTTGGATTCTGTTTGCTAGTATTTTGTTGAGGATTTTTGCATCTGTGTTCATCAGTGATATTGGCCTGTAGTTTTCTTTGTGACATCTTTGTCTGATTTTGGTATCAGGGTGATGATGGCCTCATAGAATGAGTTTGGGAGTGTTCCTCCCTCTGCTATATATTGGAAGAGTTTGAGAAGGATAGGTGTTAGCTCTTCCCTAAATGTTTGTTAGAATTCGCCTGTGAAGCCATCTGGTCCTGGGCTTTTGTTTGTTGGAAGATTTTTAATCACAGTCTCAATTTCATTGCTTGTGATTGGTCTTTTTATATTTTCTATTTCTTCCTGGTTCAGTCTCGGAAGGTTGTGCTTTTTAAGAATTTGTCCATTTCTTGCAGGTTGTCCATTTTCTTGGCATATAGTTACTTGTAGTAATCTCTCATGATCCTTTGTATTTCTGCAGTATCAGTTGTTACTTCTCCTTTTTCATTTCATTTCAATTATATTGATTTGAGTCTTCTCCCCTTTTTTCTTGATGAGTCTGGCTAATGGTTTATCACTTTCGTTTATCTTCTCAAGAACCAGCTTTTAGTTTTATTGACCTTTGCTATTGTTTCCTTCATTTCTTTTTCATTTATTTCTGATCTGATCTTTATGATTTCTTTCCTTCTGCTAATTTTGGGTTTTTTTGTTCTTCTTTCTCTAATTGCTTTAGATGTAAGGTTAGGTTGTTTATTTGAGATGTTTCCTGAGGTAGGATTGTATTGCTACTAACTTCCCTCTTAGAACTGCTTTTGCTGCATCCCATAAGTTTTGGGTTGTTGTGTTTTCATTGTCATTTGTTTCTAGGTATTTTTTTTATTTCCTCTTTGATTTCTTCAATGATCTCTTAAGCAAGAGATTTAGTAGTGTATGGTTTAGCCTCCATGTGTTTCTATTTTTTACAGATTTTTTCCTGTAATTGACATCTAGTCTCATAGCATTGTGGTCAGAAAAGATACTTGATATGACTTCAGTTTTCTTAAATTTACCAAAGCTTGGTTTGTGACCCAGGATATGATCTATCCTGGAGAATGTTCCATGAGCACTTGAGAAGAAAGTGTATTCTGTTGTTTTTGTATGGAATGTCCTATAAATATCAGTTAAGTCCATCTTGTTTAATGTATCATTTAAAGCTTGTGTATCTTTACATTCATTTTCATTTTGGATGATCTGTCCATTGGTGAAAGTGGAATGTTCAAGTACCCTACTATGATTGTGTTACTGTCAATTTCCCCTTTTATGACTGTAAGCATTTGCCTTATGTATTGAGGTGCCCCTCTGTTGGGTGCATAAATATTTACAATTGTTATATCTTCTTCTTGGATTGATCCCTTGATCATTATGTAGTGTCCTTCTTTGTCTGTTGTAATAGTCTTTTTTTTAAAGTCTATTTTGTCTGATATGAGAATTGCTACTCCAGCTTTCTTTTGATTTCCATTTGCATGGAATATCTTTTTCCATCTCCTCACTTTCAGTCTGTATGTGTCCCTAGGTCTGAAGTGGGTCTCTTGTAGACAGCATATATATGGGTCTTGTTTTTGTATCCATTCAGCCAGTCTATGTCTTTTAGTTGGAGCATTTAATCCATTTACATTTAAGGCAGTTATCGATATGTATGTTCCTATTATCATTTTCTTAATTGTTCTGGGTTTGTTATTATAGGTCTTTTCCTTGTCTTGTGTTTCCTGCCTAGAGAAGTTCCTTTAGCATTTGTTTTAAAGCTGGTTTGGTGGTGCTGAATTCTCTTAGCTTTTGGTTGTCTGTAAAGGTTTTAATTTCTCCGTCGAATCTGAATAAGATCCTTGCTGGATAGAGTAATCTTGGTTGTAGGTTTTTCCCTTTCATCACTTTAAATATGTCCTGCCACTCCCTTCTGGCTGTCAGAGTTTCTGCTGAAAGATCAGCTGTTAACGTTATGGGGATTCCCTTGTATGTTATTTGTTGTTTTTCCCTTGCTGCTTTTAATATTTTTTCTTTGTATTTAATTTTTGATAGTTTGATTAATATGTGTCTTGGTGTGTTTCTCCTTGGATTTATCCTGTATGGGACTCTCTGCGTTTCCTGGACTTGATTGGCTATTTCCTTTCCCATATTAGGGAAGTTTTCAACTATAATCTCATCAAATATTTTCTCAGTCCCTTTCTTTTTCTCTTCTTCTTCTGGAACCCCTATAATTCGAATGTTGGTGCATTTAATGTTGTCACAGAGGTCTCTAAGACTGTCCTCAATTGTTTTCATTCTTTTTTCTTTATTCTGCTCTGCAGTAGTTATTTCCACTGTTTTATCTTCCAGGTCACTTATCTGTTCTTCTGCCTCAGTTATTCTGCCATTGATTCCTTCTAGAGAATTTTTAATTTCATTTATTGTGTTGTTCATCACTGTTTGTTTGCTCTTTAGTTCTTCTAGGTCCTTGTTAAACGTTTCTTGTATTTTGTCTATTCTATTTCAAAGATCTTAGATCATCTTTACTATCATTACTCTGAATTCTTTTTCAGGTAGGCTCCCTATTTCCTCTTCATTTTTTTGGTCTGTTGGGTTTTTACCTTGCTCCTTCATCTGCTGTGTGTTTTTCTGTCTTCTCATTTTGCTTAACTTACTGTGTTTGGGGTCTCCTTTTCACAGACTCCATGTTCATAGTTCCCATTGTTTTTGGTGTCTGCCCTCAGTGGCTAAGATTGGTTTAGTGGGTTGTGTAGGCTTCCTGATGGAGAGAACTGGTGCCTGTGTTCTCGTGGATGAGGCTGGATATATATTGTCTTTCTGGTGGGCAGGACTGCATCTGGTGATGTGTTTTGGGGTGTCTGTGACCTTATTATGATTTTAGGCAGCCTCTCTGCTAATGGGTGGGGTTGTGTTCCTGTCTTGCTAGTTGTTTGGCATAGGGTGTCCAGCAGTGTAGCTTTTTGGTCGTTGAGTTGAGCTGGGTCTTAGCGTTGAGATGGAGATCTCTGGGAGAGCTTTCGCCGTGTGATATTATGTGGAGCCAGGAGGTCTCTGGTGGACCAATGTCCTGAATTCAGCTCTCCCACCTCAGAGGCACAGGCCTGACCCCCAGCCAGAGCACGAAGACCCTGTCAGCCGCATGGCTCAGGAGAAAAGGGAGAAAGCAAGAGAGAAAGAGAGAGAGGGAGAGGGAGAGAGAGAGGGAGGGATGGAGGAAGGAGAGAGAGAGAGAGAGGAGAGAGAGAAAGAAAAAATAAAGGTATTAAAATAAAAAAATTTTTTAAGTATTAAAAATAAAAAAATTAAAAAGTAATAGAAAGAAAGAAAGGAGAGAGCAATGAAACCAAAAAACAAATCCACCAATGATAACCAGCACTAAAAACTATACTAAAGAAAAAAAAAAAGGAAGCAAATAACGGACAGACAGAACCCTAGGACACATGTTTAAAGCAAAGCTATACAGACAAAATCACACAAAGAAGCATACACATACACACTCACAAAAAGAGAAAAAGGAAAAAAATATATATATGTATTCAAAAAAAGAAAGGAAGCGAGCAACCAAATCAATAAACAAATCTATCAGTGATAATAAACTCTAAATAGTAAACTAAGATAAACATAAAACCAGAAACAAATTAGATGCAGAAAGCAAACCCCAAGCCTACAGCTGCTCCCAAAGTCCGCTGCCTCAATTTTGGAATGATTCGTTGTCTATTCAGGTATTCCACAGATGCAGGGTATATCAAGTTGATATAATCCGCTGCTTCTGAGGCTGCTGGGAGAAATTTCCCTTTCTCTTCTTTGTTCGCACAGCTCCCGGGGCTCAGCTTTGGATTTGGCCCCGCCTCTGCATGTAGGTCGCCTGAGGGCGTCTGTTCCTGCTCAGACAGGATGGGGTTAAAGGAGCAGCTGATTAGGGGACTCTGGCTCACTCAGGCCGGGGGAAGGGAGGGGTACGGATGAGGGGCGAGCCTGCGGTAGCAGAGGCCGGCGTGACGTTGCAGCAGCCTGAGGTGCGCTGTTAGTTCTCCCGGGGAAGTTGTCCCTGGATCACAGGACCCTGGCAGTGGCGGGCTGCACAGGCTCCCAGGAGGGGAGGTGTGGATAGTGATCTGTGCTTACACACAGGCTTCTTGGTGGCGGCAGCAACAGCCTTAACGTCTCATGCCCATCGGTGGGGTCCATCCTTATAGCTGCAGCTCGTGCCCGTCTCTGGAGCTCGTTTAGGTGGTGCTCTGAATCCCCTCTCCTCGTGCACCCTGAAACAATGATCTCTTGCCTCTTAGGCATGTCTAGAGTTTTTCCCGGACTCCCTCCTGGCTAGCTGTGGTGCACTAACTCCCTTCAGGCTGTGTTCATACAGCCAACCCCAGTCCTCTCCCTGGGATCTGACCTCCGAAGCCAGTGCTTCAGCTCCCAGCCCCTACCCGCCCCAGTGGGTGAGCAGACAAGCCTCTCAGGCTGCTGAGTGCTGGTCGGCACTGATCCTCTGTGCAGGAATCTCTCTGCTTTGCCCTTTGCCCCTAATTCTGTGTTAGTGTGTGGAAACTTTTCCTCCTTCACAACTCCCTTCCGGAGGTGCAGGTCCCGTCCCTATTCTTTTGTCTCTGTTTATTCTTTTGCCCTACCCAGGTACGTGGGGAGTTTCTTGCCTTTTGGGAGGTCTGAGGTCTTCTGCCAGCATTCAGCAGGTGTTGTTCCACGTGTAGGAGTTGTTCCACGTGTAGGAGTTGTTCCACGTGTAGATGTATTTCTGATGTATTTGTGGAGGAAGGTGATCTCCGCATCTTATTCTTCCGACATCTTGAAGGTCTCCTCCTCCACCTGCATACTTTGAATATTAGTTCCCTTATCTTTATTTTTTTTAATGTATGTATGTATTTATTTATTTATTTTTGGCTGCGTTGGATGTTCATTGCTGTGCGCGGGCTTTCTCTGGTTGCGGCGAGCAGGGGCTACTCTTCTTTATGGCGCATGGGCTTCTCATTGCAGTGGCTTCTCTTGTTGCGGAGCCCAGGCTCTCGGCGCACAGGCTTCAGTAGTTGTGGCACATGGGCTCAGTAGTTGTGGCTTGCGGGCTCTAGAGCACAGGCTCTGTAGTTGTGGTACATGGGCTTAGTTGCTCTGTGGCATGTGGGATCTTCCTGGACCAGGGCTTGAACCCATGTCCCCTGCATTGGCAGGTGGGTTCTTAACCACTGTGCCACCAGGGAAGTCCAGTTGCCTTATCTTTAAAATGCATATGATAATGATCTATCCTGAGGAGATAATCCTACAAATAAAAAGCTTTGTGCATGAAAAATAAATCTTAAAGGTTATTGCAGGAAAAAAATATATTAAAGGTACTCGCTCATCAAAATTTATTACTGATTTTTTAAAAAACTTTTTAGCCTACCTGCCTAAACTAGGACCCTTGGTTCCATTTGACTGAGACTTTGAAGCATCCATACTGCTCATGAACTGCAATATAAAGCATTTATGTTCAGGTTGCTTAACCTTTTCTCAAGGAATAAAGCCCTTAATGAATGGATCTGATCAGTCATACACGTAAATTATCACAGATACCATTCGTTTCAAGAGATTTATAAACTAAGTTGTTTCTGAAAATCTTTTAAGAGATTATTTTATTTTGTGCTGTCTGTCTTTTAAAGGTGAGTCGTTCATCTCTGCTGATTGAACAGCCTGTGAAAAAAAGGCCTATTTTGGATAATCAGGTGATAAATTCTGTGTGTGTTCAGCCAGAGCTACAGAATAATGCAAAGCATGCAGATAATTCATCTGACACAGAGATGGAAGACATGATTGCTGAAGGTTTGTGGATTTTTCTTTAAGATGCCCTTTAACTTTGACTTTTATTGTTTGAAACAAGACATGGGTATTTATTCCACACAGATTTTCACTTGGAAGTATTTACTTTTTTTTCTCATATAATGCATTATTTGACTAAAATAGTGGGAAAGCTAATCAGACTCTTAATGGTCATACAATTAGAATAGCAAGATTGGTGTTAATTTGTATACTATCAGTTTGACATTTGAAGGAGTGTGGTTGGGAAAAGTTCCATTATATATGAAACTAATTCAGAATTTTAGGATCAAAACAACCAATTCTCTTTCTTAAGCAGACTTAAATAAATGACTGTTTTACTGAGCTTGCTTAAAAATTTAGAGCTTCTGGGTTGTTTGGTTTTAGACTTTATGTATTCAGATGTTTGATATCAGGTGGGTATTACAGTTGTGTTAAGGACGTAGTCTTCAGTCAAAAGGCGATTAAGTTTGTTCATAGAGGAAAATATCACTAAATCTTCTCAGTGTCAAAGAATTTTTTTTATAGACCTTATTCTAATAGTGACTATTCCATAAAAGTCAAAGTGGTAATGCAAAGTGACTTTAGGAAAACAAACACAAATAAATGCAAAAATGATATATTTTACTTTTTATTGATTCTGATCATGGCTCTGCAGTTGATACCATTCAGTTTAATTAAATAGCATTTAATATAGTCAGAGCTCTGTAATAGTGAATTAATTAACATCTCTGTCTAAGTAATTATCAGTATATTAATATATTTCATCTAAAATTAATTTATTCATTTTGTAAATATTTAGCATATATTATGTGCCTGTACTTTGCTAAAATTAAGTAAAATAGCATGCTGGTAAGCAAAATAGATACTGACTTGGCTCGCAGTTTTCCTAATTCTTAAGAGGAAGGCTCCTCTGTCATTGTGGTAATTTATGAACTGTTGCAAAGTATTTATCACTGTTTTACTTTTTATTTGAATAGCAAAGAGTATGATAGTAGTATAAAATTTTTTTACTGCTAACTTACGTTGAGTTCAATTTGATTTTTTTTTATTTAAAAGAATGTTAAACATGAAAATTTTCAAACATACATACAATTAGAACTGTATAATGAATCCCACCTCACCCAGACGCAACATTACCCAATTTTAAACATTATTTTGCCACACCAGCTTCATCCATCCCTTTTGTTTTTTTCTCCCTACGTTCCGCCCTTCTCTCTTTCTCTGTTGCTTTTTCTCTTTCCCTTTTCTCCCTTTATTCCTCTGTTTGAAAAAAGATCATGGTTCTTATTGTATTTTACTAGTGCATGCTTCAGTGTGCATCTATAAAAAGTGTACATTTTAATGCCGTGTCACACAAAACAACATTAATAACTGTTTGGTGTCATCTAGTACCTGGTCCATATTCAGATTTCCTCAATTGTATAATTGCCTAAATTGTATAAATGTTCTTTTATAGTTATTTTGTTCAAATCAGGATCCAAACAGTGTGTACATTTTGCCTTTTGTTGTTATGAATTTAATTTCATTTAATTCCTAAATACTTGCTTTTAGTTATGCATACTATTTATCTGAGAAAATTTTTCATTTGAGATAAAGAGTAGTAAAGATGAATGTGCAGGGTTTTTTTTTTCTTGTCTATATCTATAAGAATAAGTTTATAAACAAAAGTTTTCTAGCCTAATAAGCATATGTAATGTGCTCTCTTGTGTGCACATATTGGAGAAAAATGGAAAACTGCTTAGGAAGCTTCACAGCATATTTTGTGATGCTCATGGTTTATATACAATTAAAATATATGCTGGACTATGCTAGAACCTAGAGGAGCTTTTGATCTAGTAGGAAGTAGCAATTGCCACAACAGAAAGATAACTAAGGAGCAACATATGGTAGGTATTAAATGAATTATTATAGACAGTAAGAACTTGGCACGTTAAAACTGAGTGAGATTATTGCCAGTTTGGTGAGTTTTCTGTAGAGATGGGATTTGACCTGGGTCTTGGCTGGTAAAGCATAGATTTAAGATAACAGGAATAACCTTTCAGGTTAGCATACCATGAATAAATGCACAAAAGATGTGCAAGTGCTAGGTAACTTCAGGAGGGGGCAGTGAAGAGTAGACAGTTGGGTTAGAGAAGTGTAGTGGGTAGTAAGGCAGTCAGATTCTAGCATACTTTGATATTCAGCTATGGAGTTAGGAGTTATCTTGCTGTCAAGAGGATGGTTACTGAAGATTTTTTAGGCAGGTGACATGAAAAAGAGTGTTTTTGGAAACTCTGCTGGTCACATGTAGGAGCAGTGTAGAGGTTTGGCATGTAATTGATACCTGTAGTCATGGTGGGAAGAGGAAGACAAGGCAAAGGGTACTTTTAAAGGACAAGATACCAGAGTAAGGAAAAGGGAGATTTAAAGATGATTAATCTATGCAATGAATAATAAATAAGCCGTAGAGATCTAATGCATGGTATAATGAGTATAAATAATATTGTACTATGATCATCAGCCTTGCTAAGAGACTTAAACTTAATTATCCCAGTGACTAAAATGAAAGGATAAAAATGTAATGTGACAGAAGTGCTCAGTATTGCTACAAAGGCAGTCATATTATAATATATAAATGTATCAAGTTAATGTATTTTACACCTTAAATTTACACACTGTTTTATGTTAACTATATTCAGTTAAAGAAAGATTAATCTATTTCATAGTGGAGATATATTTACTGAAAATGTGTCAAATTTTTAAATACTTAATAATTTCCCAAGGTAACTTTATAAAGTGTTTCTGTTACTGTATACTTCGGTGTTTACGGGAAGTATTACAGGGTGAAATGGTGAGGTCACTTATTTAGTGGCTTTGGTTGTAGTAGTATATACAGTTTAATTCAGTATGAAAAACAATGTAAGGATTATTCTTTTTTTAAAGGATAAACTATGTCTCTATTTGGACTGGTTCTATAACCAGAATCTCCAACCAAAATGTGATTTACCAAAATATCTTATGTCTTCCCTGGTAAATCATCACACCAATCATGGTTTCTATCTCATCGCCTCTCTTTGCTGCTGACCATCACATGATCTCAAGTCTTCAGGAAAATTGAAAAGTAACTCCTCCTTGCACAAAAAAATTGGGGATCTCTATTGGTTAGGATATGTGTTTGGCCACTCCATTAGAGACCCAGAATAATACCTGATGAAATAAAAAAGTTTAATTTTCTCTGACATAGTCTAAAGGTAAGCAGTGAAGGGCTCCATTGTGTTGGGCACCTAAGCTGTCAGTGGCTCTGCCATCCCTAGAATGTTGCTCACATTTCCAAGATAGCTAATCTTCATGATCACATTCTAATTGTAAGATGGGAGAAAGGGCAGTACCTGGAATTTGGTCAGAAATTGGCCACACATGGGGCAGAAACTGTACTTTTTATTCTCAGTGGCCATATTCCTAGCTAAATATTAGGATTTTGTTACTGTGGGAGAAAAGTGAAGAACGGATATTAGGGAATTGCCAGCTGTCTCTGACATAGAATCCCATCTTTATTAGCTAAAGCAATAGTTTTTTAAACTTATTTGGCTCTGTAATTTTTTATTTACAAATGTGAAAAAGTAGCCTTGGTAACATTACCAGATTTGTTGAACTTTTGACCAAATATTAGAACTGGACTTTTTTGAATCTGTTAATATTCCTCTCTTCTTTATGAGAAATAAAACTGATGTTCTGTTTTTGTCAGGTTGTTAACCCTTAGACCATACCTGTTTGGGGTCTCCCCTCTCTCACCAGCAAAAACATTTCCTTCTCTTTCATAAGGTATTATAACCTGTTATCAAGTGTTGCATATTATTATGTTAATTAATACAAACTTTTGAAATAAAGCTTTCAGTATAGTCAAAACGGAACAAGTTGACAAATGGGCTCTTTGGGGCTGGGTTGGTGGCAGTGGTGGTCAAATGAGAGGTTCTGTCTCCAGTACAGGCTTTTCAAGGTCAGATCTGGTTACAAGCGTCACAGCGTAAAAGCAATACTCCTGGAAGTATGACACTAGGTCCCAGGGATGTGTTGAGGGGCACAACTGTGTGAAAGCCATCTCTAGGTCATTGGAAGGAGCAGTTTTTACTTTACTTGCTTTGAGACTCTTGTTCCTCATTGCTACTAAATAGATGAGTTTTGTTTATGAAGACAGTCTTGAGAATTTCCTTGAGATGATCCCTTGCTCGTTTATGATTTGATTGGTCATGACAGTGTATTTGGATGTCCCTTGGAACTTCAAATATTTCACAGTGTGTTTTTTAGTTCTTGCTGCCTTCACTTAATTTAGCACTTTGCTGTTTGCTTCTCCAGTAACACTGGGATAATGTGATGCTTGAATGTACTGAGTATGTGTCATCCATGTCTACATTTCAGAGTCCCTTTCTTCATCTTAACAAGTCTTGCTTAAATGAATAACATAGAAAAGCACATATGGAGCTCATAGCTAAAAGCTTTAGTTAGTGGACTTCTTTTTTTGTATATTTTATATGACTCGGCATAGGAATTATGATGCATGAAAATGGCAAAATATGGTGGATTTAAGAATTTAACAGTTTTCATTGAAGTGTTTCTTAAGCACTTATTACAGGTCTTAGTACTCTTAGTTCTTATGTGGAAAATAGGAAATGGAACTGTCACTTTTTTATGCCTGCTACCTGTTGGGCATTCGTGTAATCTTCACTGCAATTTTTCGGGAAGGGTATTTTAAACTCTATTTTACAGATGAGAAAACTGTGGGTCCTGAAGATTAAGTTGCTTACTTACAGGTGACTGCTGCTGCTGAATACTTGAGGATTTAGGTGGGAAGTTTCTTTGGGTCCTGTGGTATGACTTGAAAGTTATGGATATAGAGGTGGAGGGAAGGACATTCTCATTTAACAGAGAGACACCCTGACAAAAAGGAGCAGAGGTTAGAAGTTACAAAACCAATGGTGATTTTGAAGGTAAATGTAAATTACTTTGTTTTAATATGATAAGACTAAAAGGGACTTTTATAATTAGATAAATACATCTTTATATATTCTGTTGTACATTGCAGATCTTTGAGAGTGTTAACTGTTTTAAATGCTCCTCTGAAATCACAGATCAAAATTTTACCTTCTTTTTGGATTGATCCTCATTTTCTCCAGTTAGAAGTGTGTTCTTTGCTATATATATTGTACATAGCACAATGTGTCAAAATTCATATACTACATGATGCATTTTGAAAGTAGTGACTTTGTTTTGTTTTGCACATTTTAGGTAGGTTGGATTCTTAGCAAAATGAACCTTTAAAATGTATTGCATTTTGTGGAGAAAACTCCATAAAATATCTTTATGCAGGAGCAAGAGGGAATTGGTGGAAGTGGTTGTTTTGGGGGGCTTTGCCTTGCCAAAGTGGCTATGGATTGAAAAGTTAAAAGACCATTCCTTTTACGTTTCCTGGAGGGTCTGAACACTAGTAGCATCCAACCAAAGTAGAAGCTAAAAGAAAATTTGCCACGATTAAATTTTTGGAAGTTTTTTCTTTGTTTTCTTCTTTTTAGAGGCATTAGAAGAAATGGACAGTGAGTTGCTCAAGTGTGAATTCTGTGGAAAGATGGGGTATGCTAATGAATTTCTGCGGTCAAAAAGATTCTGCACTATGTCGTGTGCCAAAAGGTATTTCTGTTCTCTTGAATTTCCTAGAGCACAAGCCAACAACTGCTGTAACAAAACCAAAAAACTTGTAGACTTTACCATTAGTCAAAACTAGATATTATAGAGGAATGATATCAAATAGGCATTATTTGGAGCTACTTTGCTATTTAATTGTTAACTTTTGCTCCGTGAAAACTGCATATTCATAACACATACAGCATGATCTAATATTGAAGTGGCAATCTTCTGGTGGTAAGGATATGCTTAGGAGAACCCCTCCTGTGAATAGACTACTAGTCCTTAAGGTATCAAAACAATATTTGTTTTATCAATATTGAAATACCTGGATTTACTTTGTTATATTTTAAAATGTTTCATTTCTTTTACCCATATCCTATTTATTTTAGGTTTCTAAGTGGGACAGCTATAGCATAAGTTCTCCACATTGTTATATTATCTGACAACAAAATGGCCTGTCTTCTAAACCTGTATTTTCAGTAGTAATATTATAGGTGAATAGTATTACTAAAAAAAATTTTTATTATCTTCATTGATCTAGTCTCAAGTTTAGGCTGAGTCCTTTTTGGAGCCTATTTTTACATGGTCCCTGAACTAGGCTAGTATTTAACTTTTTAGGTGGTTGAAAAAGAATCAAAAGAACATTTTGTGACACCTGAAAATTACGTAAAATTCAGATTTAAATGTTATTAAATAAAGTTTTATTGGAACACATCCATGCTCATTCATTATTTTTTTTTTAAATAAATTTATTTATTTATTTTTGGCTGCGTTGGGTCTTTTGCTGCTCACAGGCTTCCTCTAGTTGCGAGAGCAGGGGCTGCTTTTCATTGCAGTGCATGGGCTTCTCATTGCGGTGGCTTCTCTTTGTTGCAGAGCACAGGCTCTAGGCGTGCAGGTTTCAGTAGCTGTGGCACGCAGGCTCAGTAATTGTGGCTCGCGGGCTCTAGAGCACAGGCTCAGCAGTTGTGGTGCATGGGCCTAGTTGCTCCGTGGCATGTGGGATCTTCCCAGACCAGGGCTCGAACCCGTGTCCCCTGCATTGGCAGGCGTATTCTCAACCACTGCGCCACCAGGAAATCCCCATGCTCATTCATTATTGTCTATGGCTGGTTTCATGTTACAGTTGCAGAGTTGAGTAGTTGTGCCAGAAATTTGTGTGGCTTACAAAGCCTAAAATATTTAATATCTGGCCCTTTATAGAAGAAGTTTGCCAGCCTTTGTTCTAGGGTGTTGGAACTCAGTAAATGGAATAGGATTCTTTTAAGCTGTCATCATGCTTTATAAAGGTCTACATTAAAAAATTTTAGAGTGCTCACTTCGACAGCACATATTCTAAAATTGGAATGCTACAGAGAAGATTAGCATGGCCCCTGCACAAAGATGATAGGCAAATACATAAAGTGTTCCATAATTTAAATATATGTATGTTAAAAATGTATATTTAAAAATATTAGTCTATTTTGATAAAGGTAATCTTTCAGCCAATTTTAAAGAATTATATATATTTGAATTTCCTGAATTCCTGAGACCCATGAATTCCTTGTGGAACTTTGAAATCTCAACTTTACCTTTTCATTTCTTGATTTTAGTTATATTTGAAAAATATTTTACTAGCCATTTGAGATTCCCCCTCTCTACTATATTAACCTCTTTTTATTAATATCTCTTCAGAAATGATTACCTGGAAAAATAACAATTTGAACGTTTAAATGATTGATTCATAATTTATTTTCTCCTGGAACCTTGAATTATTTTGCAGCTAGAAAAATGAGTTATCCTCTGTATTTTGCAGAGAGTTTCTATCATGCTGTTATTAGGAGGAAATATCAATACCTTGTTATAGGTGTCCAGTATTATATTGAGAGCTATATTATGATGTAAAACGAGGCCATTTTTTTTTTTTTTTTTTTTTTACTGTTAGCATAAGTAAATCTATTGAACACTATGGTTTACTTTCTGAGGTATTACAGATCATAATGAAATAAATGGCACTTACTGATTCACAACTGCACTTTAAGGTCATAATTAATTACTAAATGGAGTGTCCCATACATCATTTAATTTTTTTCTTACTTGAATTTCTTAGGTACAATGTTAGCTGTTCTAAAAAATTTGCACTTAGTCGTTGGAATCGTAAGCCTGATAATCAAAGTCTTGGGCATCGTGGCCGTCGTCCAAGTGGCCCTGATGGGGCAGCAAGAGAACATATCCTTAGGCAGGTCTGTAGAAACTTTGATTCAATGTACAATACCCTTTTCAGAAATACAAGGAAAGTGCAATGCTGTATTTTACCTGTACTACATTTTCCAGCTTCCAATTACTTATCCATCTGCAGAAGAAGACTTGGCTTCTCACGAAGATTCTGTGCCATCTGCAATGACAACACGCCTGCGCAGGCAGAGTGAGCGGGAAAGAGAGCGTGAGCTTCGGGATGTGAGAATGAGGAAAATGCCTGAGAACAGTGACTTGCTACCAGTTGCACAAACGGAGCCATCTGTATGGACAGTTGATGACGTCTGGGCCTTCATCCATTCTTTGCCTGGTATGTGATTCACCGCTTTGGCCTTAATATTTGTCTTGTGCACACACAGAGGAATGACGTTAGATCCATCCACACCTATTGCACAGAAGGGTTAGAGAAGTTCTATGTGTATGTGCTCATTAAATGGCATTTGGTATTGAAATGTGTTCTGTCTCCTCTTGCTTATTCCCTCAGCACAACTGGGTATTTTCTCATACCCCCCAAGTCGATAAAAACTGACTAGTCCTGCTTCTGCTGTGACACCTCAGCCGGTGAAGAGATTAAAGGTGCTCTCTTCTCTTCAGTCTGATTTCTCTCGAGAGGTCAGTAGAGAGATTGAGTCAGACACTTCTTCCCTTCTGCTCTTCCAGTTTTCTATTCTATTTCCTCCTTATTTCCTAATTTAACCTTTTTTAAATGAAGTAAGAGAGACTATAATTTTTTCTTTTACTTTTTTGAAAGCTAATCAGCACCTTTTAGAATATAAAATTTTGGCTTCTTTAAAAAAAAAAACAAGTGTTTCTTTTAAAGGAGGCTGCATTCTTTGATTCTTTGCAGTAAATAGACATCAAGAATACTTCTGAAATTAAGTAGACAACTGAAATTCAGTTATGATATTCTATTCCAGTATTGAGGGTTACTTTCTTATTTATGTTTTCTGCTCTCTCATTTGGTACTCTTTGCATCAGCTTAAGTCATTATGTTCTTTATCTTTTTTCTTTACTACAACAATAATCTTTTATTTCCACTTTCTCTAAGGGGCTGGCTACTGAAGGCAGCTGCACCTTTGCTCATCATGAGACCCACACTGCTATATATGTTAAGACAATATGTATTTTTTTAATCAGCAAACCTTTATCATTCACTTTGACCTTATGAATATGGAAAATAAGGTTTTAAAAATATTTGTTCCATTTTGGTTTTTCAGTTTCAGAATCAGAATTTTTGGTTTTCAGAATCTGTCATTTCTCTTGACACAAGCTTTCCAGAAAAATGTATCCCCTGTGAACTTGTCTACAGACTTATTAAAATTAATCCAGCTATTTTTGCTAATTAATCTTTCTATGAAGGTGACCACTGTCTCAGAAGCAAACTTACAGCTAAAGTGTTGGGAGTTCCGTGGTGACCTAGACGTTAGGATTCATCGCTTTCACTGCAGAGGCCCAGGTTCAATCCCTGGTTGGGGAATCATCCCACATGCTGTGTGGTGCGGCCAAAATACAAATAATAATAATAATAATAAAAATTAAAATAAATTAATTAAATAAAGTGTTGTATGAGTAAAGAAAGTATATTCAGAAGTATTCTGCTTTTTAAAAAATTCCTGGCTTGTGATGGGTCGACTTAATGAACTTTCGATTTTGTGGTACAAAAACGATACACATTCAATAGAAACTGTGCTTCAGTTTTGAGTTTTGATCTTTTGCTGGTGATATGAAGCACAGTACTCTCTCCTTAGGTTGGGTAGGGCAGCTCCCAGTCAGCCACGCTGTCATGAGGGTAAATAGCTGATAGAACCATTTTGTACCCACGCAACTCTGGTTTTCACTTTCAGCACAGTATTCAATAAATTACATGAGACATTTAACACTTTATTATAAAATAGGCTTTATGTTAGAAAATTTTGCCCAACTTACAGTAGGCTAATGTAAGTGTTCTAAGGACGTTTAAGGTAGGCTAGGCTAAACTACGATGTTCAGAAGGTTAGGTGTATTAAATGCGTTTTCGACTTGATGTTTTCAACTTACGATGGGTTTGTCAGGATGTAAGTTGAGGAAGATATATATACAGAACGCTGAAATTTTATTAAATTATTGTTTCAATATCTTATTTTAGAAATGTTAAATAAGTTTTTCTTTTTTTTTTAAAACAAGGTATGGTCACTTTTAAAGAAAGATGAAATTGTTTAAAGAAGGGATACATTTTTCATGGGAAGAGTTTTAAGCATGCATCTAGGAAAACTTAAGTGTGATTTAAGTTCTGACCATGTGGGTTTAGAATCTGCTTTAAAAAGCTGACATATTAGAGAATGGTGAGTCTTCACTGGGTGTGGTTTTAATACTTAGTGCAAAAAATTGTAAGTTTTATACCAGTCTAGGTATCTTGAGAATTAACATTGGAATTGACACTAATCCCTGAGGCTGGACTTTGATTCTGTCTTCAGACATAGTCTTCCAAATGGGGTACATGAGCTGTTAGCCTGATTTCTCATTTGGGGGAAAATATTTCTTTTCCTTTGGGGAGGAGGAAAGTAGTTGGCCAAATAATAAACAAATAATACATACTGCTGATTCTTCTATGACTTCATATGCTTTTTTTTTTTAGGGCTAATTTTCTAATTCTCCCCAGCATCCATTTGCCATGAGACTACTCCTGGCTGCTTTATTAGAACAAAGGCTAACTCCTTTGTCTTACTCTTGCTTCATTTGAATTGAAAAAAATTATTTCTTATAACTTGAGATGCTTGTCTTATTGAGTTCATCAAGACACTTAATTTTGTTGCTAATTGTTTAGAGAACATTGTATATAAAGGAGACTGCTTTATAATTTAGAATTGCTTGGTACTGTTTTAAGAGTTTGCTGAATATAACTCTGCTTTTCTTTTACCTGATTAAATGGGAGTATTTCTAAACTGCTTTGACAGGCTAAATAACAAGCTTATTTGTGTGATCAGTTAACATCTTCTTTCTCAAAGTTTTTCTCTGAATAATGCCTGTAGCTTAAGGTAAATCTCAGCCAGAAAATGCCATTATCTTTATTTCTCTATGTTCCTCTGGCCTTTGTAAACTTCCTTTTGAGCCGCTTTCAGCTCATTCAGGGCTGGATTTTTTTTTTTTTCCCTAAGCTTTTCTCATGGAGTGAACAAACTTGTAAATTTTGTAATCTCTTGTATTTTGTTTCTTTCCAGTTGAGGCTAGGTTTCCCTGTTTCATCAGGGCACCTATATTTATTCCTAAAGTTTACTCTTCTCATTGTGTAATGTCATCTTGTGAACCAACTTGGTGGGACCATGTTAGAGCTGGTATGCAGACCAGTGTCATAGCTGTTACCAGAGTGAAAAATTATTTTCTTCTAAATTTTTGTACATTAAAAAGTTCTCTATAGGAACGGTTCTTTTTATTCTCAGTTTACTGCAGTTATCTTCCTTAACTCTTCCTTGATATAGTGAACTGCCTTTTGCAAAGATCACTTTAGTCTGTATTTGTTGATCTGTGAATCTGCAGTAGATTTGGTTTCCCTGTAGGCATATAAAGTAGGTATTGTCTAAAAACATATGACAGTTTACTGGTTTTCATAATACTGATATTGGGACTTTTTATTCTGTAGTATTGAGTGCAGGTAATATCTTTTCATCATCCTTACTGATGTTAGTTTTGGGGTGGGGTGTTTTGTTTTAGGTTTAGCTGGAAAAGTGACTGGACATTTGTAAGGTTCATTTGGGACCCATGTCCATGTGCAGAGGTCCATGCCCATTCTGGTGGCTGCTTGTGGTGATGTAAAGCCAGCTGAGCTGACTGGTGCTGCAGTTGGGATATGTTCTGTAATGTTCCTGGGGCGCCAGCTGTTTTACAGAAGTAGATTCTAAATATGTCAGAAATTCATAGAACTATAGCTCAGTATACCTTGAGCATCTAGGTTTTTTAAAAAAATTCATCTTTCTCTAATATGTTTCAGGAAAGCATATTTGCTTCTGCCTTTTTTTTCCATTTTTCTTTTTTTTTTTTTTTTTTTTTTTTTTTTTTTGCGGTACGCGGGCCTCTCACTGTTGTGGCCTCTCCCATTGCGGAGCACAGGCTCCGGACGCGCAGGCTCAGCGGCCATGGCTCACGGGCCCAGCCGCTCCGCGGCATGTGGGATCCTCCCAGACCGGGGCACGAACCCGTGTCCCCTGCATTGGCAGGCGGACTCTCAACCACTGCGCCACCAGGGAAGCCCTCCATTTTTCTTTTTAAAGTCACTTTATTTTTCATTTCTATACTAATGTATGGTATAAATACCCTTTTTGTGGTTGGCTTAAGAAAGTTGTGATCTAAAATTCTGAAGATAATTCATTCCTGTTTGATCATGCTGTTTCCAAACTTTCTGTTCTGTATTATTTTGCTAATACATTTACCGTCTGTCTACAAGAAGACATTTGAAGAGCGCTCTGATAATACCGAGGAACAACCACATGCTATGAATTTCTTCATGGAGAACTCCTTGTTTCTATTCCCAAATGTAGCTCTTATGGTCCTCGTTACTTCTCATTGCTTCTGTTTTCTGAATCTAAGAAAGTCCTACACTATCTTTCTCTCTCTTCTTTTCTTTCCTGTGTTCTTGTAAGTAAGACTGAAGAGAGAAGAACATTTAGTTCTTTCATAAAAAGAAGGATGAAGTCACAACTAGATGCAAGATTAGTCAGTTTTGTCTGCCCAGTTTTGAGAGCTACCTCTGGGAAAAGAAAAGGGGCTTTTCTATGGTGAGTAATCCCATTTTAACTATATAGTTTCTTTTATATGGTAAGTGGCCAAAAGCATTAAATTTTTGCATAGGGTCAGTTTTTAAAAATCTGAGAAATTATTAAAATAGAGAATTGAAAAGCTGATTGCTATATAGGAAACAGGAAGGATACAACCAACAGAGAAGATGGAAAAGAAATAATCAAGAGAAAAGCTGGCCACACAGCTGAATACAGAAAAAAAAGTTTGTGTTACTCTTACAGATGGCTCCTTTTTAGCAGATTCTGTTTTTGTTCATTATTCATTCAGTCAGTCCTTCACTTATCCAAAAATATACGTATTTAGCACCTACAATGTTTTGTGCTTGGTGCTGGGGTTATAGGGATGACATTATATAAGAGGATGACATCCTCTTATATAAACAAGAGGATGATACATTTGCAGTAGAAAGAATAATCATTCCAGCAAAGTTGTATCCAAAGGTATAATGTAACCATTTCCATTATCTTTTTCTTTGTGTTCTCCCTTAGAATGCTGATTTGAATAGAAGAAAGACTTTAAGCTGTTAGTTTTTATTCTTAAATTCACTTTTATAATTTTGTCTTTTATAAGGAAGCTTCCACATTTTTGCATTGTCTCCTCTCATGGTTCGTTAATTCATTACCTTCCCTGCTGGTTTCTTTACCCTTAGTGGGGAAGTTTATTAGCCTGGCTGTGCAAAATTTGGTAGATAATAGAAACGTTTGAGGTTCAAGTAGAGTGCTCACGTTGTTACTTGCTCTAAAGCACTTGGTTTACACAGAGAGGTAAAATATTGGTCAAGAGATTAACCAGCAAGCTCAAAATTTCAATGAGAATTTATGTTTTCTTATCAGAAGTGGAGATTAGTCCAGTGATAGTAAGATTTGAAGTTGAAATTACAAGTTGATCATTGTAATACATTTCAGCAATAGATTGATACTATAATTTTGATGGATTGGTTCTGTCCTGAGTGAATAATAAAAATGTTTTGGATGTGCCTGGCACATTGAAGGTTGTAAATCAGAATAAAGGTACAAATGATAATGAAAGTGGTACTTGAGAAAATATTTCTAAATTATTATTTAAATGGCAGAACATTATATTTTATTCTTTTGTACCTGTATGTGAAGGATATGTTATACAGAGTAAAGTCCTTGAGGTATAATGACTAGTTAATCCAAACTTGCTGTATGTGTGGCATGCTTTCAGGTGACAGCATTGCCCTTTTCATGAAAGTATGTTATATCTATATCTGGACTGAACAATCTGTACATTCTACCTGACTTATAATTATTTCTGCAATATTATTTTTAGAACAAGAATTCCAAGTAAATTGCTTTACCTGGATTTGGAATTCTTACTTTTTAGAATGTCAGGAAATACTCTCTTCTTCAAGAGTGAACCCAAGACGACCATCAATAAATTTCATTTGTTTTTCAGCCTGTATTTCAGATACTCAGACCCAGTGAGAGCATAATTGTGACTGTTAGGAGTAACCTCTGATTGTTGTGTATTAATTCTAACATCCTTCCTCTGATGAAATTCTAGGCTGCCAGGATATCGCAGATGAGTTCAGAGCACAGGAGATTGATGGACAGGCTCTTCTCTTGCTAAAAGAAGACCATCTTATGAGTGCAATGAATATCAAGCTAGGCCCGGCCCTAAAGATCTGTGCACGCATCAACTCTCTGAAGGAATCTTAACGGGATCATGAGGCTTTGAGATAACAGCAGTTTTATTCTTAAACAAACTTGTAAGGTAAAGGCTCAAGTTGGCCTACAATATTATCACTTACTGTGATGGATAGCCAAGCACATTGGGATCTCTGCGTTAAGGCTGACATTTCTTCTACAGATAAAATAATTCATTATATTGATACATTTTCATAATTAGCTAACATTGGTGAATTAATTTTACAGGTTACACACAACATTGAAAGACTTGTTATAGAGGGCCATGATATTTTTCAAAGTGTTTTACTAGATAATTTTTTTAAAGGTGATGTTTATCATTAATATAAAAAATCCTTTTGAAAGTAATTTAATGATTTACATTTCTCCTCTTTTGATTCGGTTTTCTTATACACTTTTCTACCCTATAATTTTTCTATGGGTTTTCGTGAGAGATATAATTTAGGAGTGATTTAGGAATAATTTTGGAGTCCAGTGACTGGAATTGTATGCAGTGAGATATCACTGTATGTTTTAAAAAACATGTCTTTTAGACAATTGCTTTGCCTATAAAAAGGATTGTATTCTAGCATGAATAATACTGATCTGGAAGTTAGAAGATTTGGTTTCTATTCCAAACTTGACCAAGAATTTGGTGTGACTGAGGAAGTTAGTTTTCCTCTTAGTTTTTGTTCTTTTAGAGCAGTGGTTCTCAACAGAGGTCAGTTTTGTTCCCCAGGGGACATTTGAAAATGTCAAGGGACATTTTGGTTGTCATAGCTTAGGGGTTGCGGGGGGTGGGTTGCTGTTGGTATCTGACGCGTGGACAGGGATGTCGCTAAATATCCTACAATGCACAGGGCAGCCCTCTACAACAAAGAGTTATCTAGTCCAAAATGTCAGTAGTGCCAAGGTTGAGAAACCATAACATAGGAGGGATAAATGTTGGTCTTTTTCACTCAGAGGGATATTTTGAGAAAAAAAGTTTTAAAAGGGAGGTAATAAGGAATACATTGTACAATGGAAGTATTTCAGATAGCATTAATGTTCTGCTAGAGTATTTTTCCCAGTTTTATGCATTCTAGAAAAAGGGGGAAAATCTGCCTGTAAAATGAGGACTAGCATACTTAGAATTTTGACTCTCAGTATTGAGTCATAATAACAATTATCTTTCATATCTCTCTGCACTGATGAAGGCATAATATGATTATGCCTTATGAACCAGTGCACAGCCTTTGCTGGCAGGGCGATACTTTGTAGTGGCTATGTGGTTGGTCTTTGGATTTTTCTAGTGTTGAACAAGCTGGATCTAGCTAGAATGCACATTCCTTTTTCCTTGACTAAATCCTTGTATGCTTCCTGCAAAGCAGTTATCCAACTGATCTCTCTTGGATAATTGGATCTAATTTTGTACGTACATGTTTCAGGGAAAAAAAATTTTAAAGCAAAACCTTTCATTGAACAATTAGTGTTCTGTTAGAATTATGGCACTAAAAATTGTGGCAGGCCTGTGAACTTTATAGTCCTGGACATCAAAAATGTTTTAATCTTTTTTTTATCTTATCTTTACCATACAATGGAAATGTTTTAATAATTGAAGGAACACAGATATTTGGCAGAAGTTCAGTAAGTGAGGAAGAATCCATGGGTTTCAGTCATTGTCACTGATCTTTTAAAAAAGATTGTGTTACGCTAGTAGAAGACTAAAGATGTCATTAAAGACATCACAGATATTTATCTTTTGGCTTTGTGTACATTAGAGAATGTTGATTATTTTTATACAAAAATACAGCGGGTAATTTTTTTAACCTTTAGATGCCTCTTGTTTGAATGTATGCTTCGTGGGATTCTTTTGTGTAGTAATGTTTAAAAAAAAAGACATTTACTGATAGTTATGTGTAGGATTAGAATATGTAATATAGTGTAAGGCTCATGTTCCAGACCTACAATAGCTTGTAGTCTATGTCACATATTTCTGTATATCACATTTTTAATTATTGGATTACAGTTTCAAGGAAAGGTAGGTACTCTACAGTTAATTTTCATTTATTAGCAGTTAATCATTATGACAGAGTTGTCATATGCTTTGACTTTTCCCCTTATCTTGTAATTTCAGAACACAAGTATAGGTTAAGCATTAGTAGGAGATGGTCCACTGTATGAGGGCTGAAGGGCACAATGGAAAATCTCCCCTGGAATTAAAACTTTGTCACAGATGATCCACAAACAATTCATACAGAATTGATTCTTTGGGGATAGACTCCCCTGGCAATAATGATTACCTCCCATAACTATATTATCTATATATAGTCTTTAAGGTATTAACTTGGAACTGTGGTCCCTCTTCTGATATCAGTCATTATGTACTTACTGAAAGCCCCTGTGCGTAGCACTGTGTTAAGTATCCGAGAAAGCTTACAAGAGGGGTTTCCATTGGAGAGCACCTTATAATCCTAAATCTTATAATAATCTTAAGAACAGTCCAGATCTTCAGTTGTCCCTACTCAAAACATACCCAGAAAATATACTTGCTTTTTTCAAGTTATTTTATTTAGAAATGGCTCATTGGCTTTTAACTAGTACTTTTCCCATTGATGCAGCTGTTTCTTTCTGGGTGATTTAACTATCTGAATTTCAAAATTTCAGTTATGTATAATGTATATAGACGATAACACTGGGTGTCCACTTCTCTCCTGAGCTTAAAGCACAGTTTTAGTATGAAATAGGTGGGGAGAGTGCTGTCATTTTCATTTTCCTTCATATTACTAGTTGTTTTAGGATTTTGATTGAGGAGAGGGAATGACAAGCAGAAAAGGGTAGGTACATGGGAAGTTCTTCCTACTTTTGCTACCTAAGTTTGCATTTTCTGACTTCTTTATACTGATGCACTCTTTTCCCATTGAGGAAGAAAATCCCTACAAGTTTGAAATTTTATTTGCTTTAAGCCATGTGTTCCTAAGAAAGTACACAGAGAGCTGGTTTATAAAAGTTGTTTCTTACATGATGTGCATTTTCATCAAGCCTTGTGTAGGCATGTGTCTGACACAGCTGTGCAGCTTTGATATATAATCAGTATAAGAGTGCTGTCCCACAAGCTGTCACTTTTTAAGTGGCTGGTAATTTTTCCATGATGGTACTTTTAATTTGCTGGCACATCCTCTAAACAGACTTTTTTTTTAAGTCCCAGTTTAAGGGCATCCCCTCAGAATAGAGAATGGGGAATAGAAGGAAAGAAATATTAGTGAAGGAGCTTGAGAATGGTGGAGAAGCAGACAAGAGACCTGGCACTTTGTTAGTTTATCCCACTTCAGCGCTGAACAAATTTCTGCACTTTTGAAGTTAATATTCATGTTTTACCTAGTTCCAAATAGAAATTATTTTTTGTAGGTAGCCCACTTTATTTTAATTTTTGACATAGTTTATCTTCCCATATCCAGTGTAATATTATAGTCAAACATTTATTCAAATACCAGTCTTGGATTGAAATCTGTCCAAGTGCCCCATATCACTGGCTTGTTCAAGTAAATGTTATAAAGTCCCATTATTTGCATTTGCAGGGTTTTGGTACCACCATGGCACAAGTATGGTAAGGAGGCAATATATAGATTGAGTATAGTCTTAGGCTGTGTTTGCATGTGTGTAAACAGTCTTGGAAAGAATAAACTATTGCACATATATGGGAATGATGCTATCCTCATAGCCATATCGAGTGGAAGAAATCCCTGGCTGGACACACTGTTAAAACATTTCAAAGATATATTTTCGACCAGAACAGCCTGGTTATATTTTGTGGTTTGAAGATCCTCACCCTTAGTGAATGGCAGGAACTCATGCTGCCTCTGGGCAGTGGGCATTGAGCATTACTGCCTATAGGATGAAAGAGCCTCACTCCCCTTACCTCCTCAAGCCCCAAGGAAACTGCATGAAAACTTTCTTCTTAGAGAGACCTCTGCCTGAAAATCCCTACAGAGGACTTTGTAGTAGGGTTAATTTTAGGGAGGTAACTGGGGCAGGAATTTCTAATACCTAACAGTCATGTCTTCGTAAACCCTTTGGGCAGTGGAAGCTGGCTGGCTATTTATGTACAGTGTTTGCTCAGTCTGTTTCCTTTGCAGGACATGTAACTATAACGGGGCCTTGGGGAAGGTTTTCTAGGGGAAAGGACAGGGAAGTGGAGGAGGAGACAAACGGGGAAAAGCATTCCAGACCCAAGAGGATAATATGGTTAACTGAGTGAGGTTGTATAGTATAGATTTGGCCATCAGTAGTTCAGAATAATAAATTGTAATGGTCGGGTCCCAGTTATAGCAATAAACAGAGTATAGTTTTTTTAATGTCAAGATTTACCTGTAATCAAACTCATTCTTTTACTCTCTTTATCAAGAGATTCTGCCCTTAGGAGCATATTAATAGTTCCAATGATACATAAATTGGTGATTTTTGACTTCTGAAAAAGGTGACAATTATTATAGGTGGAGAATATTTGTCAAGAACTCAAAGGTTAATTGTTATAACTGAGTTATCAGAATTCTATAGAGGAGAGAGTGTCCATTGTCAGATACTACAGTTGAATCAACCTTGTGGATTGTTACAAAGAAAGGCATTTTTAAGATTTTTAAGATAGTGTTTTGTTAGGTTGTGTCTCAGTCTAAGAGTTGGATGACTCAGAGCTATAGGGTTCTGTTTATTAGCGTGGATTTCAGTAAACACAAGCCTACCTCTATTTGATGCACAGTAGTGTGGATCATGAAATGAACTGTTTAATCTACATTCATCAATATTGGTATTTTCTGAATCTGTTTAGAGCATTTGATTTCATCTTAAGAATTGTGATTCAATTAAATAAGCACAAATACAATATTAGGGAAAGTAAATATGCAATCTTATTAAAATTTAATTTCAACCTATTATAAGCTGTACATCTTAAAAAAATTCTTTGGGAAGATATTCCTCTTTTGTTAGAAGCTCATAAAATGTATCATTATATAGTTTCCCTCATAGCACTAATATAAGCCATTTCTTCAATAAAAAAATGTTGAAAATTATATTATCTTCTTTGGAAAAAGTTTCCTAAATTTTTAAAAATTATAAAGTTTTACATATTATTTTTCAGAGCTTATTTAATCTACTTTAAAATAATACTATGGTAAAGGTGTTTTTTTGGAAGTTGTAAAGCACTAACACAAATATAATTTTTACCATCATATTCCAGAGCAAAACGTCTGGCTTTTCCTGAACTTTCACTTTAGTACACGTACATGAGAAGGGAGACCTGCCTTCCTTCTCAGATCCGAAGCTCAGCTTCTCTAATGAAAACTCTCCCATTCTGCTCTACGACATGAACACACACCTCTGAAGTGCCATGTTCATGGGAGCTTTGGGAAATGTTTTCCACAAATGTTTCTTTTTTTTCCCTTTGTATAGCTTGTGAACATTTAATTTTACTTAAAGGTGACAATTTCAACCTCCGACATTAGAGAAGAGGTACATTTAAAAAGTATTTTTTTCTACTGCCTTTGAAAAGTACAGTTGCTCTCAGTGATATTGGTGGCGTCGGTATGAATCCATAGAAAAAGAAAACCTGTGTGTAAAGGTCTTAAAATGTATCGTTTAAAAGAAGTAATAAATGAATTTTAATTTGGAAAAAAGAAATCTATATAAATTTAAAGCACTATTCTAACATGGTATAGTTTTAAATGTAAGAGTAAAAAAAGTAAGTCCTTTTAGACCACCTATTTAAATTCACTCCAGTACTTAAGGATGGATAGTAGCCGTCTTATTGACTTAAAAGTTATACTTTAGGGACTGTTATCAGTGTTAAATCCTTGATTTTGTGGAGCTTTAATTGATGGAGGTGAAAAATTTGGGGTTTATAAGAGCGGTGGGGAATGGTAGTGAAACGAACCTCAACATATTTTAGAAAAAGGAACTTTTTTAGTCTTGCCTCAAGCAAACCAGATGTATCCATTGCTTAAAATCTTTTAGAATGCTTATGTTAAAGCCATAATTTTGTTTTAGGTAGTACTAAATAATTACTTCAATAGTAAATAAGAGATGCACATAATCATTAACATAAATGAAGATAAAACACTGGCTGGGAGACTGGGGTTTTACTTCTAGTTGGTGAATTAGCTGTGCGACACCTTAGGCCATTACTTAGCTTTTAACCTGTTTCCTCTTCTGAATATACAGCATGGAGCCTCTACTACTCAAAATGTTGATTTTGTTTAAAATCATCTTTAAGCTATATAAAACTACGATTCTAGGCCACATAATGGGGTATTTTTTAAAGTTGCTCCTACTTAATTCTCTTTTATCTTAATTCTCTTAATTTCCTTTCTTAATGGTTCATTTCACACTTAAGAGCCTTTGCTAAAAGATAATTATTTATTCAGCATCCGTTTCCTGGGTCACCCACAGTCTTTGTTATCCTAAGGATTAAGGTAGAAAATTCACACAGATGAGCAAATGAGGATGTTTTTCTAAACGCTTCTTGCTAAACCACTGAACATATGAACACATCTGAGCATTGTCATTCATTCATTTAGCAAACCATTTGAACATTTACTGTGCAGTGTGTGGAATACTTAAGGAACTAGTAATAAATAAACAGAATCCTCTCTTCCCCCCATTTTTGACTGTGGCTTGAACAAACATGGATGTAATTATTACTTAATGTACTGAATGTAAAGTTGGAACTGAGAGGGAATTTTTATGCACTGGGTGAAGGATTAGGCTAGGTGATATCTAAGGGATCTGAGTGAATCACATCATAATTCCTATAACACATTTTGCATACTAATCCATATATCTGATTAGGTTACAAAATTAAAGGTACCTAATATTAGGATTTACATTTTGAAACTGTTGTGACAGCCATATTTCTCAGAATTATTTTGACACTTGAATCTATTCCAGAGGTGTTGCTATATGCAGGGTGTGTGACAGAACAATACAAAGAAGCTGGTGCTGATTTACTCTACATTTTGAACTACACCCAGTATTGACAGTGCAGTAACTTTTGAAAACTGAAAAATCTCAGAAGAGCTTGCTGAACAGGTTTGGTTTTTATTTTGTTTTTGTCTTTTTAAAGCAAGAAAGATTACATAAAATTTTACTATTATCACAAATATCTACTTTTTAGAAAGCACTCATATATTGCATAGTAAAAGGGTTTCCTTTAAAATGCAGAACCGGTAAGCAGTAAAACAGTTTTGTGCTTGGAGCTTGAATTTACAAGTATTTGGGCAGTAAATATAGAATGGGAGAATTGATTAACTGGGAAGAAGGTCCCTTACAACCCGAGGATTCTGTGAATTACATTGTGATTTCCTATTGACACAACTTTACATATTAATATCACTTGATACTAACCTTCCCCATAAAGATACAAAATGAAAATATATTAAAAAGATCTTTTATGTATCATAGTCACAGCTTTTTAAAGCAGGAAAATGTCCAAATACGTGTTAGACTAGAATCTATAATAAAGTGTTTGTAAACAGGAACACTAACATCCAAGTGACCAGATAGTCTGGGTTTAAAAAATTTTTTCCATGGTACTGGTTAAAACTTTTAAAATATTTTAACTTATGTAATTTTTCAAATATTTTTGCTGTTAAAATATCTATTACATAAATACTTTTTGTATGTGTATTCTGAATTTTTAAAAAATCAGTGGGAGTGTGCAAAGATGGTATAATTTTGGACATCTAATTTCTAAGACATTTAACTAGATTCCCAATCACCTCATTCAAAAGCTTGGTCTTTCTGTTTTTTCCATAGAAAAAAAAAGTCAAAGTAAGCTCCAAAAAACTCCTCAAAGTAAGGGGGTGAGCTTATGGTGTAGGCTGGAGTTGTAGACAGCAGTGTGCAGGATGGATACTGACACTGGTGTCAGGCATTTCAAGCCTCTTTGTTGAATTAGTGCTTTTTGTCTGCTTGCTTATTGAAAACATTTTTTGCTGTTGACTTAACAAAGCCAAATTGTGATAAACTTTTTAAAATTTTTATTTTTGATGCCTTATGCACATGTTAACTGATTTTTAAATTCCTCCTTTTGCTTCCTCCCATTGTTCTAATTAAATAGGACTTTCATATTATTAAAACCTCAAACACTGACCCAACCAGGATGAACAAAGCATCACCAAGGGGAAAGAAAACATTTTTTTATCTTTACAAAAAACAAATGTTAAGATTATATATAGATGTATTCTTTATGTTGGATATTGTATTAGAGTCCTCCTCCTTGCAGGGAATGAAATAGTTTTAGCACTCTTAGCATTAGCGTTCCTAGATGGTGTCTATAGCTACAGTTTTAAAATGTATAACCTGACAATGAAGTTAATTTTGCATTATAAGAGCACACCATGATCTATGTAAAAAGATTGTCCATTTGGTGTATTTTTTTAAAAAAGAGAAAGCACTTTCATATTAACAGTAGCATGTGTATGAATTTTAGATTTTCCTATTTGTTGTGTCTGTATTCAGTGAAGTAAAATTGAACATTTCAAATGTTTGTTGATGGCAACATTAACTGTTAAATTAAAGCACCTTATACTCTGCTGCTTAAACTTGCTTGTAATTGCACCTTTGTTACCTGCACATTTTCACATAGAATATTGTTGTAACATTGCTTCATGTGGGTCTGGATGGAAGGTTAGTGGGCCTACAGGATCATTTATTTATATTGTTTATATTACAATAATATATTGTAGACCAGTTGTAAGTTCATTTCTTTACAAATAAAAGCCTCTTCCATTTGGCTGGTCAACTGAATAATTTCTTTTTTTCCTTTAAGCTTGTGAGGCATGGGGCATCTTCTAAGTAAACAAACAGCTTAGAGGGGCTTGAAATAGTTATACATTATCCAGGTTTAAAATCTGCAGAGAGGATTAGTCTTTACTAATTAAGTAAAATATATTCTTAAGTATCTCAGTTCCACATATGGCCAATTAGAAAGCCAATACATTCAGAAGGAAAGTAACACAGAGAAGTAGAGCCGGTTTGTACACTGACAAATTAGATGGTATCTGTGTAGCTTAACTCACAGAGTGATTTCAGATGTTTCTGCCGTTTAGATTGCTCCACTCCAGTAGTTCTCAACCGGGAACAGTTTGCCCACTGAGGGGAGTATGGCAGTCTCTGGAGACATTTTGATTGTAGTGACTGGGAAAGGAGGTTCTACTGGCACCTAGTGGATAGAAGGCAGAGATGCTGCCAAACATGCTGCAGCACACAGCACAGCTCCCCCAATGAAGGGTTATCCAACAGAAAACGTCAGTAGAGCTGAGGGTGAGAAACCCTACCTTCACACCGTGGTACGTCGCCAATGTGATTACGGGTTGTCATGCAAATATATGACAGATGATAAGTTACAACTGAAGATGGCTCTGTTACATCAGGGAAGAGACCTAGTCACCACTCCCAGTTCTGTAAGGTGAGCAACCAAAACTTTTCTTTTAGGAATATTTGCACTAAGAACAGAGAGATATATTTTTTAATTAGCTGAATTTATTTTTTTTTCATTTACCATTTTAACCACTTTATTTTTTTAAAAGAATTTATTTATTTATTGGCTGCGTTGGGTCTTCATTGCTGCACGCGGGCTTTCTCTCTAGCTGCGGCAAGCGGGGGCTACTCTTCGTTGTGGTGTGCAGGCTTCTCATCGCGGTGGCTTCTCTTGCTGTGGAGCACGGGCTCTAGGCGTGCGGGCTTAAGTAGCTGCCTCACATGGGCTCAGTAGTTGAGGCACGCGGGCCCTAGAGTGCACAGGCTGCAGTAGTTGCAGCCCACGGGCTCTAGGGTGCGCAGGCTTCAGTAGTTGTGGCTCGCGGGCTCTAGAGCGCAGTAGTTGTGGCACACTAGCTTAGCTCTTCCGCGGCATGTGGGATCTTCCCGGACCAGGGCTCAAACCCGTGTCCCCTGCATTGGCAGGCGGATTCTTAACCACTGCGCCACCAGGGAAGTCCTAAAATTAGCTAAATTTAAATTACACTAATCTTTCCGCTTATGTTAAAGAATATCTATACCAAATTATTTAAAGAAAACAGTCTTGATTTTCTTGCTCTAAGTGTAATAAAAATGTTTATTTAAATCTGAAAAGTTGGCAGTGAATCGCAGATTTACCTAACAGTTTGTATCCAGTAGTTTTCTGGGTAACACAAATATCAGTATGGTCAACAGGTATAAATATTTCTTATTCGAAGTATTTTGTTAAAAAAAAAAAAACCTAATAAATAATATCACAATCCCAAAAAGACACATTCTGAAAAGGTATGGAAGTTTGGGATGCGGGGGAGAGCTTTCAGTTCAGTTCATTCTTTATATGTCCCAAGGCATCATTCTTTCCCATTTGTAAAGTTATAATTCTTGTAGCTGTTAGTTTTAGTTTTAACATGGCAACATGTCAACAAATTATTACGGATATAGGCTTTTCAATTTGCTCAAGATTATGAATTGTAAGTGGAATGAAGCAGCATTTCCAGTTGACAAATGGATCCACAGGTAATGCCATGTTTCTAAAATTAAGTGTGTGACAATTAAACCAAAAAACTGTAGCAATGAGAAAACTATTGACAAAGTACAACCACGGAATGTTCATCTCGATGTACGCTGGAATCTGTACTTTAAGTAAAAGGATAATTATTTGAAGTAGTACAAATGGTAACCAGGTACCAAGAAAACAGATAATCAACTTGGGCAAGAGTGTTTTTTTAGAGCTCACAGTATAACTAGAGTGGGATGAAAAGGGAAAATATAGGACAGTCTCATTCATATAGGAAGTTATCCTAACAGCCTGTACCAAGGTAATAACTTCTGACCAAGAGGTTATAAAAGCCATAAATAAAATTATCACCATGGAAAATGACAGCCAGTAACTCTGAATGCTAATGTAGAAAGGACACTGATAAGAATAAACATTCTGTGCCTTCAGGCTTTGGTAGATAGCTGGATCTCCCAAAACATAAGTAAGGACTGAAATCCAAATTAAAATAACTGCAAAGAAATAAAATACTTTTTGACACTTAAATGGAAGCTTGGTGGCTTTAGAGAAATTCAGGTAATAATCTATACAAGCTATCAGAAAAACTGGATAATGCAAAAAGCCGTAAGTAAAAGAAATAATTTGAGTAAATAGGCAGATGTGGTATTTAGTAAACCTAATGCCTAAAAGTACAAAGTCCCTGAAATAGGATATAATGGAAATATTCACCAAAAGTAGAAGATCAGTAAATGCTAGTGAAATGCAAAAATATTCCATAAAATTTTGATGGGTGTTTTTTCTTCTCATTCCTAGTGTGAGGATATTTAATAATATTTTCCCAAGTGTAATCAAGAATAACAGACAGTTACCATCTAGGGGCTGATTTGTTTGATGTAGCTGGTACTGAAAAGAGCAGTTCTCTGAAGTAAGAGCAGTCATTTTTTTTCAGCTCAATTTCAAAGGCCTGCTGCTACAATAAGACAGTGCTTCACTTTATTTTCCATCCCTGCAAAGAAAAGTGAAAAGAAAACCTTGATGTTATCTTGATGCTATCACTGTTTTAAAACTTTACAAAGCAAGCCCCTCATCTCAAAAATCTATTTTAATCCAATCATTTCCCCAAATAAACATATTTCTTATACTTATAGAATACAGAATATGATCAAGAAGAATTAATGTGTACACTCTCATCATTCTTTGAGACCCAGATGGTCCAGAACTCTCAGATCTATAACCAAACTGTTTTATATAAATTACTAACTTCTACATAAGCACAGGTTTTAATAACTTGTTGAAAAAAGGTAGAAAAACACTTTTATCTACCAGAGCCAAAATATAGGCTTCATATAGCTGATTCACTTTGCTGTACAGCAGAAACTAACACAACATTATAAAGCAACTATACTCCAATAAGAATTAATTTTAAAAAATGACTGAAACACTCTTAGAAATACATCTACTATAAAAACAAGCCATGTTTTATGTCATCCAATTTTATAACTGAAGAACTGGGAATAATTCAGAAAAAAGGCATAGAAACTCTGTGTAGCTCTAGAAAGAGGATCTAGGATACCTGATTTTCACTCCCTTACTCTCCTAGAAAGAGAACAGTTCCCTGGAAATAAAAACTGAGATCCTTCTTTCCAAAAAACTGGAAGGTTCCTGCATTAAGTCATGACATAATCATGAGATCATTCTACTATTAACTATGTTGTGAATAAGATACCACATTGATGGTTTGAATTTTCTCCTTTGTAAAAAAAACATTTAGTAAGTTTGACTTCTAAAAATAAAATACATTCCAAGAAAATACAAATATATATATATATATATAATATATATATATAATATATATATATAACATATATATATATAGGCTTCAAATAGCAGCCTGATAGGAATACTCAGAACAATCCACTGATAGCTGCTGACTCAGTCCCACTCTGACACCAGACAACATTACCCGTTTTTATCTTTCTGTCCGTGAAATTTAGACAGTGCTTATGAGGCCCCTTTAATATAGCTTGTTTCAAAGCTTTTTAGCTGCAGGATCATCATTCAAATAAATCTCTGAAGCTCAAAGATAAAAAACAGACGGTTCAGCTGAAAATCATGAAAATATTGGTTAAGGAAAAAGATTCATCAGGTGTGGCACCTGGAGAGATGAAAGAATACAGGGAAGGAGTAGGGATACCTGAGAACGTTAAGAATTGCTAGATAAGGGCAAAGGAACAGGAGCTGAGCTTGAGTGATAAATGCATTCAAAGCAGGAAAAAGATGATGAAAGGGAAAGTTCAAAGAGGAAGAAATCAGGAAAGGATGGAAGAAAAGGAAGGAAATTCAAGAAATTTAGCCTAAAAAAAAAAAACCCCACACAAATTTATCCTTAAAAAAAAAAAAAAACCACAGTTGACCCAAAGTTGTTTCTGCAAGACTGTTCAACCAGTGTTTATAACAGCAAAACAAAACCCAAACAATAACAAAAAACCTACCCATGAATGTCAACAATTAGGGATGTGTTAAAAGTGATACATCCTTGGGGCTTCCCTGGTGGTGCAGTGGTTAAGAATCCGCCTGCCAGTGCAGGGGACACGGGTTTGAGCCCTGGTCCGGGAAGATCCCACATGCCGCAGAGCAACTAAGCCCGTGGGTCACAACTACTGAGCCCATGTGCCACAAATACTGAAGCCAATGCTCCGCAACAAGAGAAGCCACCACAATGAGGAGCCCGCAAACAACAACAAAGACCCAACACAGCCAAAAATAAAAAAAAATTTTTTTAAAGTGATACATCCTTACGATGTACTATTATGCAGCCATTAAAAATGTTTCTTAGGGGCTTCCCTGGTGGCGCAGTGGTTGAGAATCTGCCTGCCAATGCAGGGGATACGGGTTCGAGCCCCGGTCTGGGAAGATCCCACATGCCGTGGAGCTACTGGGCCCGTGAGCCACAACTACTGAGCTTACGTGTCTGGAGCCTGTGCTCTGCAACAAGAGAGGCCGCAACAGTGAGAGGCCCACGCACCACGATGAAGAGTGGCCCCTGCTTGCCACAACTAGAGAAAGCCCTCACACAGAAACGAAGACCCAACACAGCCATAAATTTAAAAAAAAAAATGTTTCTCGGGATAGGAAGACTTAGTTTTCACTCTGCCTTTTCTATACTTGTTAAATGTTGTTATGCCTTGTGATTTTGTTACATGTTAAAAAAAAATACCATGATAAATTTCCACAGTATGTTTACTTAAGTGAAATGCAGGATAAAAAATTATGCAGCAACATGTCAGCTAATTTTTGACAGATATTATACATGTACAGAAAAAGACTGAAAAGATACATATCAAGTTATTAATATGGTAGTATTATAGGTTTTTCTGATTTTCTCAAACTTTACAGAAAAAAAGTAAGGGAGTATATCAAGTCTGAAAAGTAAAAAAACAATTTGCCTACAGATAACTGATGATTAATTTCAAGGAAGTAGTGAGGATACTGTCTGAGGGTAAAGAGAAGGAGAGGGCCACCAGTTCTGTTGACAGAATGAACCCTAAGTTGACAAAGAGTCTCTCCTAGTTGAGAAGAGAATTCAACTCTCTTCAACTAGGCCAACTTTTGAGCTTCGGTATTTGTCTTTTCATTGTCCAGTTTTAGCAAGAATATTGCTAAGTCGGTTTAGGCAGAATCTCTCACTCTCAATATCTGATCTCTCTTAATATCTGACCAGGTTCCTCATCCCCATCATCCTTTAGTTTAGGTGATGTCTATTCACCTTGATCTGCCTTCAGCAAGAATTCTGGTAGGTCAGTTTCACCAGAATCCCCTCTTAACCCCTGATGTTTCCTTGGTAACAGTCCATTCACTGACCTGACCCCCACCTTCTTCCTTGGGTATAAATTCCCCCTTTTCCTTGTTGTACTTGGAGTTGAGTCCAGTCTCTATACCCCCCCAACCCCAACTGCAAAATCCCATTATTGTGGTCCCCACACCTATTGCAGTCATCTTGAATAAAGTCTGCCTCATTGTTCTTTAACAAGGATCATAAATAGTTTTTTCTTTAACATTCTCATGGCCATCAATCTACCTTGTCATTAGCTAAGTTATTAAGACACACAAATAATGTATCTATTTACACACACATGTATATGTAAAGACAGTTATAAAAAATCATCCAATACCTATTTTCATAACTATAGGTTATAAAAGAACAAATGAAACAAGTCCTTTTGTACGCTCAATTTTTTTCCTATACTCAAATATACTATATAGTTTACCCTCTCAGAAAAAGTTCCATTCCAGGTTTGATATACAGGGGCACAGAGTCATGGCTGCCACCTTGACAAACACTACTGGCCTCGGATAAGGAAACCTGGGTGGAATGGTAAGACCATATGAAATCCTCGTGCCAAGAAAAAATTTAGGCTTAGTTTTAAATAGCAAATTTGGTTCAGAATGGGGGTGGGGAAGGGAAACGATGTGGGTTCATATTTATAAAGACCCACTTATTTAAAAAGCATGTTTAGGATAAAAGAAAGAATTATCAGTATAAAATGACTGTACCCTTTACAGTCCTATCCAAAATTAAAGCTAAGGAATCATACTTAAGTAGGCGACATCCAAGGGATGTTTCCTCAGTTTCCATTTCACCACTGACTCTCCCAGGGGAGCTGATTGGAAGGCCAGGACAGCAGGCCTGTCCCTGCAGGAGGGAAGCAATCCTGAGTGTCTCCCAGGGGCCAAGGAAGCGGGTCGGGGGCAGGGGTCAGCCACAGCCACCGAGGCACTAACCAAGAACCTCTTCAGAAGAAGATGGGGAGAAAGAAGACAACAAATCTGAAATGGAATATGTAAGAGAAACATAAAGCTGGAAGAGACTTCAGAGACAAGAAAGAAGGCCTAGGGAAGATATGCAACTTGAGGCAATAAAAAGCAGTCAAAGGGACTGTATGGAAAAATGTTGGAAAATGAGGTTTTGGTCGTTTTACAATGGTTCCTGAACACCATAATCATGGAAACCAATGAAAACTTTCTTAGATGAAAATGTTAAACCCTACTTACTCCATAAACCACTGAAAGTATTCAAAATTCCATTATTTTGTTCTTTAAAAAAACCTCCCTATAGAAGACAAAAAGCCTTTGATGGGCTACCCGTCCCCCAATTTTCCCTTGGAAAATGTTCACATTAACTACTGGGATGCAAAGATTTATGAAGATATGATCCTTTCCCTGCATGATGTTTTACACTACTTATGAATCAAGTCATGCTTCATATACAATTCAAGAAGTTAATGTGCAAGTCCTTTTCAAGGCATCTTTGGGCTTGCTGTGTGATCTGGCCAGTTTAGAAGTATTAGTAGGGCCTGAGAGAAACAAACCATGACTTCTTTTCACTGACCCAGTCTCTGCTTTTCCACTTATAACCCAGTTAATTCTTAACAACACACCATACTTACTCTGCTTTCTCCAGTAGGTCTTTCTTGGCTGATCTTCCTATTTTACTTCAGTTTTACTGCCTTTAAGTATCTCACTTTTGGTTCCTGGCATACCAAAATGCCATGTGAATAAGCTCTGCGTGAAAGATAGAAAATAAAATAACTGTCATTAATAGCCACCTAAATAACTGGAATTCAGTGTAACTGCCTCCAGATCTCTGCTTAGAGAAACTGTAACTATTTGTAGGATTACGGCAAGTAACTTCTTTTTTCCAGCAAAAGGAAGGAAAGGGATACTTAGTTTAAAAGTCACCAAAGATGCTGAGATATGGGTGCAGATAACATGGTATCTGTTTATAGAAATACTGCCTACATTGCAGTTTTCACCCACAGGTTCAGAGTCTAAACTAGCAGCTCTCAAACTCATTTCAGGACCTTTTGACACTTGTTGCATGTTAACGTGAGTAACATTTTTTAAAGTGAAAAATTACTGTGTTTTCCCAAACAAAAAAATTGAGTGAGCAGAGTGGCACTGTTTCACATTTCACAAATTACTTTAGTATCTGGCTCAACAGCAGAGAGCTGGATTCTCATCTATAAAATCAACTGTGATATCACACATGTAGCTTTTGGAAAATCCACTGTACATTCATGAGAGTTTGAGAGTAAAAAAGAGGTTTATAACTTCATAGCATAATTACAATCAAATAGTTGTGTTATGCAATCATAGAAAAGTTTCCTAACAAAACCATTTACATTAAACAATAGGATGGGAAGATGAGCACAATTAACGTTCTGGTCTACTATTATACAGAAAATGGGATTAGCACTGTAGCTGGATTTGCTGAGCCTCACAAGTGAAGAAAGCCTCTGGGAGAAATAATGTATTGAGCCTTGTCCAGGGATTTTATGTACCTTTTATCTAATCCTTAAACAATCATGAAGGGCAGATATTATTTTTTTGCATGAGGAAATGCTCAGGGGTTAACAAGCTCATTTCCCTAGGATGTGTGACTGCTAAGTGTTGAAGCTTGAAGTTCAACCTCAGGTTTGATTTCAAAGCTCTTCAGTAAGCCACAATTATGGCTCAACTCACAACTGGAAATGTAGAAAGGGATCCAATTTATGTATGTGAAAGAGCTTTCCGAATAAGAGTGACTGTGTAGATTATTGGCACCCAAAGGATCCCATGAGAGCCCCTTCAGTGTTCTTCCCCTGCTACAGGGAATAAACAGGATGTGTTCCAGACAGTACAGCTCAAGACAGTGGGACCTCTGTCAATCTGGGTCCTTGAGTGACTGTGTGGGTCAGTGGAGCAAAGCCCCAGGTGATTCAGAATGGATGTACAGTGTAAGCAAGAAATAAAGTTTGTTGTATCAAGCTGGAAGGGTTTTGTGATTATATGTTACGGCCTATCCTGATGCATAAAATTCCTTATAATTCTCTGTACCCTTAATATTTTTTTAAGAATTAGCATGTATTATTTATATTAGCAGAATTTATAAATCTACAGTAGAAAAAAGAACTTTGAAAAGCAGCAAGGCAAATATAAGAAACCAGCAAAATCAAAATTCAGTTTTAATTTCCACTACATTAATTTGCTTTTGCACTGTATCATTCTGAGATTCTTATATTTGCCTGTATTGGAAAATAAGGTCTTGATTCAGTGACCTGAATTTCCACCTTAAGAAAAAGAAGAGTAAGGGAATTCCCTCATAGTCCAGTGGTTATGACTCCACGCTTTCACTGCTGAGGGCCTGGGTTCAATACCTGTCAGGGAACTAAGATCCCACAAGCTGCGTGGTGCGGCCAAAAAAAAAAAAAAAGAAAAAAGAAAAAGAAGAGTAAATTAAACCCCAAAGTAAGCTAAAGGAAGGATATAATAAAGAACAGAAAACAATGAAATTTTAAAAACAAACAGAAATAACAAAAAAACAGTGAACCAAAAGCTGGTTCTTTCTAAAAACCAATAAAGTTGTAAACCTCCAACCAAACTGAGAAAGAACTTAGCAAAATTAGGAGAGAGAGGACCTCAGCACAGATCCTATAAACATTACAAAGATAACAGGGGATTATTAAGAATAATTTTATTCTGGGACTTCCCTGGTGGTGCAGTGGTTAAGAATCCGCCTGCCAATGCAGGGGACATGGGTTCGAGCCCTGGTCCGGGAAGATCCCACATGCCGTGGAGCAACTAAGCCCGTGCACCACAACTACTGAGCCTGTGCTCTAGAGCCCGCGAGCCACAACTACTGAGCCCCCGTGCCACAACTACTGAAGCCCGTGCAGCTGTTACAGCCCATGCTCTGCAAAAACAGAAGCCACTGCAATGAGAAGCCTGTGCACCGCAATGAAGAGTAGCCCCCACTCGCTCCAACTAGAGAAAGCCCGCCCGCAACAACAAAGACCCGATGCAGCCAAAAATAAATAAATATTTTTTAAAAAGAAGAATTTTATTCCAATAAATGAGACAACTGTGATGACACACAAATTTCTGGAAAGACATGGACTACCAAAACTCAAAAAGATCCCTAAAAATCCCTATTAAAGAAATTGATTTTGTACTTAAAAACCTTCCCACAAAGAAAATTCTAGGCTCAGATGTCTTCACTGATGTATTCTGCCAAACATTTAAGGAAGAAATACCAAGATTAAAGAGAACAGAAGAGAGAAACACATTCCAACTCATTTTACAAGACCAGAATTACCCTTGTAACAAAACCAAAGACATTTCAAGAAAACTAAATTACAAAGCATCATCCCTCAAGAATATAGAGTCAGGAACTTCCCTGGTGGCTCAGTGATTAAGAATCTGCCTGCCAATGCAGGGGACACGGGTTCGGGCCCTGGTCCAGGAAGATCCCACATGCCAAGGAGCAAAGAAGCCCGTGTGCTAAAACTGCTGAGCCTGCGCTCTGGAGCCCGCAGACCACAACTACTGAGGCCCGCGCGCCTGGAGCCCGTGCTCCGCAACAAGAGAAGCCACCACAATGAGAAGCCCGCACACTGCAACAGAGAGTAGCTCCCACTCACCACAACTAGAGAAAGCCCGTGTGCAGCAACAAAGACCGAACGCAGCCAAAAAAAAAAAAAGAATATAGAGGCAAAAATCCTTAATGAAAAAATTAAATTCATTAATATATGAAAATAATAATATAACCTAATACATCACAGTTTATGCAATCTTGTTTTAACATTAGAAAATCAATGTACTTCATTGTGTTAACAGAATAAAGGAGAAAAACTATATGATCATCTGAACAGATGTAGAAAAAGAATTTAACAAAATCCAACATGATAAAAACTCTCATGAAAACAAATAATAGAAGGGAACTTCCCAACCAGATAAAAAGCATCTATGAAAAACCCACATTTAAGCTCAAATGCTGAAAGAGTGGGCTTTTTCCTCCTAAAATCAGGAACAATACAAGGATGTCCACCCTCCAACCCTCCTCAACATTTTATTAGAGGTCCTAGCCAGTGCAGTAAGTCATTAACAAGAAATAAAAGGCATGCAGACTGTAAAGAAAGAAGTAAAGCTGTCTTTAATCATGGGTGACATGATCATGTACTTAGAAAGTCTGCAACAAGAGCTACAAAAGGTAACAAGTGAATTTAGCAAGGTTGCAGGTTAATTTTTTTTAAATTGTATTTCCATATACCAGTGATAAATAATTGGAAAATGAAATAACATTTGCCATAGCATCAAAACTATGGAACATTTAGGGATAAATTTGACAAAGCACAGGCAAGTACAGTATTCGGAATATTTTAAACATTGCAGAAATGGCACTTGTGTCTGCTTTTCTGTAATTCGTGGACAAAGACTTACAGACAGATGCAAAAATAAATCCTCCTTTGCAACCCAAAACTCATTCTTCAGTATGAGTTTTGATACAGAAGAAGGAACATGATAGCTAAAACAGGTTCAAGTGATGGGGGTATTTATACACATAAAGGTTGCTTCCAGGACTATAAAATTGATAATTTAAAAGCATAAGATATGAGGGAAATTATCAGCTATACTGATTTAATACTCTAATTTTAATGTTGACATGAAACAAAGATGGCTTCTTTTTTAAGGCTTGTATCTTGATAACACAGTGTCCGGACTTTAAAAAGGTACTGGCATAAAGGAAACACTCCCATTTACCATTGCAACAAAAAGAATAAAATACCTAGGAATAAACCTACCTAAGGAGACAAAAGACCTGTATGCAGAAAACTATAAGACACTGATGAAAGAAATTAAAGATGATACAAACAGATAGAGAGATATACCATGTTCTTGGATTGGAAGAATCAACATTGTGAAAATGACTCTACTACCCAAAGCAATCTACAGATTCAATGCAATCCCTATCAAACTACCAATGGCATTTTTCACAGAACTAGAACAAAAAATTTCAAAATTTGTATGGTAAAACAAAAGACCCTGAATAGCCAAAGCAATCTTAAGAAAGAAAAACAAACCTGGAGGAATCAGGCTCCCTGACTTCAGACTATATTACAAAGCTACAGTAATCAAGACAGTATGGTACTGGCACAAAAACAGAAAGATAGATCAATGGAACAGGATAGAAAGCCCAGAGATAAACCCACGCACCTATGGTCACCTTATCTTTGATAAAGGAGGCAAGAATATACAATGGAAAAAAGATAGCCTCTTCAATAAGTGGTGCTGGGAAAACTGGACAACTACATGTAAAAGAATGAAATTGGAAAACTCCCTAACACCATACACAAAAATAAACTCAAAATGGATTAAAGACCTAAATGTAAGGCCAGACACTATCAAACTCTTAGAGGAATACACAGGCAGAACACGCTATGACATAAATCACAGCAAGATCCTTTTTGACCCACCTCCTAGAGAAATGGAAATAAAAGCAAAAATAAACAAAGTGACCTAATGAAACTTAAAAGGTTTTGCACAGCAAAGGAAACCATAAACAAGATGAAAAGACAACCCTCAGAATGGGACAAAATATTTGCAAACAAAGCAACTGACAAAGGATTAATCTCCAAAATATACAAGCAGCTCATGCAGCTCAATATCAAAAAAACAAACAACCCAATCCAAAAATGGGCAGAAGACCTAAATAGACATTTCTCCAAAGAAGATATACAGATTGCTAATAAACACATGAAAGGATGCTCAACATCACTAATCATTAGAGAAATGCAAATCAAAACTACAGTGAGGTATCACCTCACACTGGTCACAATGGCCATCATCAAAAAATCTACAAACAATAAATGCTGGAGAGGGTGTGGAGAAAAGGGAACCCTCCTACACTGTTGGTGGGAATGTAAATTGATACAGCCACTATGGAGAACAGTATGGAGGTTCCTTAAGAAACTAAAAATAGAACTACCATATGACCCAGCAATCCCATTACCAGGCATATACCCTGAGAAAACCATAATTCAGAAAGAGACATCCACCACAATGTTCACTGCAGCACTATTTACAATAGCCAGGACATGGAAGCAACCTAAGTGTCCATCAACAGATGAATGGGTAAGGAAGATGTGGCACATATATACAGTGGAATATTACTCAGCCATAAAAAGAAACAAAATTGAGTTATTTGTAGTGAGGTGGATGGACACAGAGTCTGTCATACAGAGTGAAGTAAGTCAGAAAGTGAAAAACAAATACCATATGCTAACACATATATATGGAATCTAAAAAAAAGAAAAGTTTCTGAAGAACTGGGGGCAGGACAGGAATAAAGACACAGACATAGAGAATGGACTTGAGGACACGGAGAGGCGGAAGGGTAGGCTGGGACAAAGTGAGAGTGGCATGGACATATATACACTACTAAGTGTAAAATAGCTAGTGGGAAGCAGCCGCATAGCACAGGGAGATCCGCTTGGTGCTTTGTGCCCACCTAGAGGGGTGGGATAGGGAGGGTGGGAGGGAGAGGCAAGAGAAATGGGGATATACGTATATGTACAGTTGATTCACTTTGTTATACAGCAGAAACTAACACACCGTTGTAAAGCAATTATACTCCAATAAAGATGTTAAAAAAAAAAAAAGGTACTGGCATAGCCCAATGATATGTACTGTTCTAGGGTGTGATAGCTTAGGAATAATCTTTCAACCTAATGCATGTTTAGAGGGTGTCTAAAATTCAGAACCAGTCAGAGCCGTCTCCTCTGACCTGAAACATGGTCCTAAAGTAAATTGCTTTAAGAAATTGGATCCCAAAGATTACAGGTGGGGAATTTTTAAAGTGTGGCCATATTCTATGGGAGATCAAAGAAGGTGACCTAGAAGAATTGTGGACTGACTGACATGACAACTGTGGGCTGAGGAAAAGTTCTTTTTGAAAAGGCTATCTTATCTTGAAGAGTATGACTCAAACCTTGGAGGAACTAAGTGACTGGCAGTGGAAGGAATCAGGACATGTGAAATTCCTTAAAAATGTATTGACCTAAATAATTTTGCCTGTTTTATACAATTAAAAAAAAAATCCTGGGCTTCCCTGGTGGCGCAGTGGTTGAGAGTCTGCCTGCCGATGTGGGGCACACGGGTTCGTGCCCCGGTCCGGGAAGATCCCACATGCCGTGGAGCGGCTGGGCCCGTGAGCCATGGCCGCTGAGCCTGCGCGTCCGGAGCCTGTGCTCTGCAACGGGAGAGGCCACAACAGTGAGAGGCCTGTGTACCACAAAAAAAAAAAAAAAAAAATCCTTTACACTTACAAATAAATAAATAAAATATTTAATAAAACAAATTAAAGAAGATCTAAATCCATGGAGACATATATGATGGATTGTCAAGACTCAGCCAGTTTTTTTTGTTGAAATTGGCAAGCTGATTGTACAATTTATATGGAAATGTAAAGGACCCAGCAGAGCCCAAATAATTTTTAAGAACAACAAAGTTGGTGAACGTACACTACCTGTTCTTTTTTTTTTTTTTTTTTTTGCGGTACTTGGGCCTCTCACTGGTGCGGCCTCTCCCGTTGCAGAGCACAGGCTCCGGACGCGCAGGCCCAGCGGCCACGGCCCACGGGCCCAGCCACTCTGCGGCATGCAGGATCCTCCCAGACCAGGGCACGAACCCATGTCCCCCGCATCGGCAGGTGGACTCCCAACCACTGCGCCACCAGGGAAGCCCACACTACCTGATTTTAAGACTTGCTATAGGGCTTCCCTGGTGGCGCAGTGGTTGAGAGTCTGCCTGCAGATGCGGGGGACACGGGTTTGAGCCCTGGTCCGGGAAGATCCCACATGCCACGGAGTAACTAAGCCCGTGTGCCACAACTACTGAGCCTGCGCTCTTGAGCCCGTGAGCCACAACTACTGAAGCCCGTGTGCCACAACTACTGAAGCCTGCGTGCCTAGAGCCTGTGCTCCACAACAAGAGAAGCCATTGCAATGAAAAGTCCTTGCACAACAACGAAGAGTAGCCCCCACTCGCCGCAACTACAGAAAGCCAGCGCACAGCAACGGAAGACCCAATGCAGCCAAAAATAAATAAATAAATTTATTTAAAAAAAAAAAAGACTTGCTATAAAGGTATAGAAATAAAGAGGGGGTATTAGCATAAGGATAGTCCTATAAATCAATCGAACAGAAGAGAATCCAGAAGTAGACCCACATACTTATGGTCAATTGATTCTCAACAAAAGTACAAGGTAATTAATGGAGGAAAGGATAGTCTTTTCTAAAAATGGTGCTGGAAACCATATATCCATATGGGAAAAATTAACCTTAACCCTTACCTCACACCATACACAAAGTAAACTCAAAATGGATCAGAAGGCTAAATGTAAAAGTGAAACTGAAATTTTTAGAAGAAAACAGGAGGAAATCGTTGTGGTCCTAGGTAGGTATATTAGTTCCCTAGGGCTGCCATAACAAATTACCACTGGGTAGTCAAAACAAAAAAATTAATTTCTCACAGTTCTGGAGGCCAGAAATCTGAAATCAAGGTCTCAACAGAGCCATGCTCCCTTTGAAGGCTCTAGAGGAGCATCCTTCCTTGCTTTTTCCAGCTTCTGGAGGCTCCTGGCATTCCTTGGCTTGTGACAGCATAACACCTATCTCTGCCTCCATCTTTACATAGACTTCTCCCTTGTGTGTGTCTGTGTGTGTCCTCTCCTCTTTTTGTAAGAACCTAAATCACTGGATTTAGGGCCCACCCTATTCTGTTATTACCTTCATTACATCTGCAAAAACTTATTTCCAAATAAGTCACATTCCTGATAGACAAGAATTTTGGGGGGACACTAGGCACCCACTATAGTGGGCATAGCTTTCTCAGGATGTGCACGTGTGCTCGTGCACATACACAAGTTGATAAACTGGACTTTGTTAAACAGCAAATACTTACTTCTCTTTGAAAGCATAGTTAAAAAAACGAAAAGGCAAGCTACAGACTGGGAGAAGATATTCACAATAAATATCTTACCAATGACTAGGTCTCAGAACATGAATGGACTCTTACAACTCTAAGACTTAGCCCATTAGAAAAATGGGCAGAAAATTTGAAGAGACACATTGGGGAAATGAAAACCACAATGAGATACTGCTGCAACACCCACTAGAAGAGCTAAAATCTAAAAGACTGACAATACATGTGTTGACAAGGAAGGAGAACAACCTGACATTGCTTAAACTGTTTTGAGACAATGTTAACATTCAATTACCATTTTATCCAGTAATCCTACTCCTAGGTATTTACCCAAGAAAAATGAAGACATATATCCACAAAAAGACTTGTACACAAATGTGTGGCAGCTTGATTTACCATGGCTACTAACCCCATATATCCACCAACAGGAGAATGGAGAAATAAACTGTAATATATCCATATGGTGGAATACTTTTCAGCAATAAAAAGGAATACACGCTACACAGGGATAAATTGAAAAAACACACTGAACGAAAGCATCCTGACACAAAAATGTACAGACTGTATGATGCCAATTATGTGGAATTCTAGAACAGCAGAACTAATCTGTAGGGCCAGACAGACCATCAGTGGAAACCTAGGGCCAGGATGGGGCAGAAGCACCAGGGAACTGTTTGTAGATGAAAATGTTCTAAAAAAAAAAAAAGTTCTTTATTTGGATTGGGGTGGTGGTTCAACAAGTTTCTATACATCTTTCAAAATTCAAACAAAACGTGGAAATGGATGTTTTATTAATTAAGTTTTATATATTATTTATTTATTTATTTTTGGCTACGTTGGGTCTTTGCTGCTGCGCGCAGGCTTTCTCTAGTTGTGGTGAGCGGGGGCCACTCTTCATTGTGGGCTTCTCACTGGGGTGGCTTCTCTTGTTGCAGAGCACGGGGTCTAGGCGTATGGGCTTCAGTAGTTGTGGCACATGGGCTCAGCAGTTGTGGCTCACGGGCTCTAGAGCGCAGGCTTAGTAGTTGTGGCGCACGGGCTTAGTTGCTCCGCAGCATGTGAGATCTTCCCGGACCAGGGCTTAAACCCGTGTCCCCTGCATTGGCAGGCGGATTCCTAACCACTGCGCCACCATGGAAGCCCTATTAATTTATTTTTAAGGTTGTTCATCTCATAATATTGCATTTAAAAGTAAAAACCTGGAATTACTTTAAATATCCAGCAATAGGAAATTGGCTACATAAATTATGATACAACTTCCAATGAAACTGCTTCTTTTCTTTCCAACAAAACAGAAGCAGGAACATAAGCATCACCTAGGAGCTTGTTATAAATACAGAATCTCAGGCTCCAACTTGGACCTAATGAATCAATCTGCATTTTCAATAAAATCTTCAGATGAATCACATATACTGATAATAGACTGAAGAATGCCAGCAATGGAGAAAACACAGTGGCAATCTAATTTACACGTCAGGGCCCTCAAAAGGCTCAGGAATTGTTGGCCCAGGTAACTTTGAAAAGGGATGCAAAGATGGGGCTAAAAACAAGAGGATTAGCTGCAAATGAAATAAACAGATCCCAGATCCCTTCCGCGACTCAGTGCAACACGTAACTCTCTCTCCCCAGCTATGGAATAAGAATGGAGGTCTTCTCCTCTGGCAAGGGTAGAAGAGAGAGTCTCTAGAGTGTGGCCAAGATTTGAGGATGAAGGGGTACCATACTGAAAATGGAGGCTGAGTAAAACTACACATATTAAAAGCTTCTCAGCTTCTCAGCTCTCCAGCCTTATATCCCCACCTGGATTTCAGGAATACCATTATCACAAAAGATAAAGATCCAAAAATCCTTCTCGAGGGATCAGCCCAAGAAGAAATATCTAAAGACAGTGAAATTGAGTCTTCTCTAAGGAAACATCCCAGATGCCCTACTCATATGCATGACTAGACATCCACAGAGCCCCAGACATTCGAAGAAAATCTCTACAATGAAAAGTCAAACCCAAAAGCAGAAAAAAGAACTTCGAGGAAAGAGACACAGTGCTAGAGGAAAACATTATTCAGAAACTCATTGTTTTCAGGGAGAAAGTATTGCATCCATGAAACAAGAGGAGGAGGCTATTTAAAACAACAATCACAGAAATCACCCTTGGAAAATAAAAGTCTGACGGCAGAAATGATAAGCTGAATTGAAGAGTTAGAAAATAAAGTTCAGGAAATCTCCCAGAAAATGTAGAACAAGAAGATAAAGGATAATAAAATAGAGAACAAATTTAGCAGGTGCAATATCTGAATAATAGGAGTCACAGAAAGAGAATAAACTGGAGGGGAAGACATCAAGGAAGAAGAGGATGAACATTTTCTAGAACTGAAGGTTTCTCAAGATTGAAAACCTTCCACCTTGATGGAAGAAAACAGATACACCAGAAATTTCAAAACAGTGATAACAAAGAGAAGAGATAACCAGTTTCCCAAGAGAAAACAACAACAGGAAGTTTTATACAAAGAATTAAGGGATGGAATGGATATCTTGAAAACTAATAAATTAAAGGAAAAAATAAAGCATTTACCCTGCCATATATGAGATGTACCACTTGGTAACCAAGTAGTAGATGAGGGGAAGCATCTTTTTAAAGAGCGTTCCAACTTATAAATGAAAAATAAGTTGTAGACCTGGAATTCCACCCATGAATTAACAGATGTAGGCATTAAGCACCTATGGCTCTGATCTTCACAACAGGAGAGTAACCAGATATTTTGTGCCTCCTACAGGCTGAACCTGAGTCTGATCAAATCTCTGGATCCAGCTGCCAATTTGCAAGAAAGGCAGAGGACACAAAACTGGAAACAATCCAGATTTCTATCAACGAGTCAATGGATAAACAAAAGAGTGGTATATCCATGCAACGGAACACTACTCAGCAATAAAAAGGAGGAACTATCAATACATCCAACAACACAGATGAGTCTCAAAATAACTATGCTGAGTGAGAGAGGCCAGGCAAAAACCAGAATGCATGCTGCATGCTTCCATTTATATAAAATCTTAGAAAATACAAACTCAGAATGACAGAAAGCAAATAATCAATTGCTGAGAAGATAGGGAGGGGTAAGAGGGAGAAATTACAAAGGGGCACAGGGAACTTTGGGGGTGATAAACGTGTTTACTCTCCTGATGCTGGTGGTGTTTTCATTGGTGTAGACATATGGCAAAAGGTATCAAATTGTACACATTAAATACGTGCAGTTTATTGTATGTCAGTTATACTTCAATAAAGCTGTTTTTAAACAAGGAAATAAATACAGAGGGACATACTGAGCTGCACCATGAGTGTGCAATCAGCAAAAGTCACAGTGGAAAACTCTAAAGGTCAAGTGGTCCAGTTCTTCAACAGAAGGAATGGAGAAGCAATCCATAGATTAAAAGAGAGACTTGAAAGACATCTCAAATACTTTTTAGAGAAAGGGTAAGACTAAACTAAAGTCTCCAGGGACACACACTTGGGTGATAAAACTATTTTTTAGAAATGCAAGAAAGGGGGTTTCCCTGGTGGCGCAGTGGTTAAGAATCCTCCTGCCAATGCAGGGGACACAGGTTCAAGTCCTGGTCCGGGAAGATCCCACACACCGCGGAGCAACGAAGCCTGCAAGCCACAACTACTGAGCCCATGCACCACAACTACTGAAGCCCACGTGCCTAGAGCCCGTGCTCCACAACAAGAGAAGCCACTGAGGGCTTCCCTGGTGGTGCAGTGGTTTGAGAGCCCGCCTGCCAATGCAGGGGACATGGGTTCGTGCCCCGGTCCAGGAAGATCCCACATGCCACAGAGCAGCTGGGCCCGTGAGCCATGGCTGCTGAGCCTGTGCGTCCGGAGCCTGTGCTCCGCAACGGGAGAGGCCACAACAGTGAGAGGCCCGCATACCGCAAAAAAAAAACCCCGAAAAAAACAGATACTCAGAAAAGCCCCATTTCCATTCTTATCCCTCCACCCATATCCACCCAACCCTTGTCACTTGTTTCTGGTTTATAGGTACTAAGCACTTTCTGGAAAAATGATTTGTGGAGGTGTATCCTCTGGAATAATTACTATAAACGGGACTGCTAGGTCAAAGGGTAAACACTTACTTATATACTTTTGTCAGATATTGCCAAATTCTCCTCCATAGGGACTGCTGACCATTCTTTTTTTTTTTTTTTTTTTTTTGCGGTTCGCGGGCCTCTCACTGTTGTGGCCTCTTCTGTTGCGGAGCACAGGCTCACGTGCCCAGCCACTCCGCAGCATGTGGGATCTTCCCGGACCGGGGCACAAACCCGTGTCCCCTGCATCGGCAGGTGGACTCTCAACCACTGCGCCACCAGGGAAGCCCTGCTGACCATTCTTGAATGATGGTTTAACTAGTATTAAATTCTAAGTTGAAGGTATGTACTCTTTCGTATTCTAAATGTTATTGTTAATGAGAAATCTGTTGTCAACTGCTGTTTCTTAGAGGTATGGCAGAAACAGTGGTTTTCAAAATCTGTGCTCTCTTCTCTTCCTGAAGCCCACAGGGGACCTATATTTCCCAGTCTCCCTTGCAGTGAGGTATGGTCACATGACTGACTTCTAGCCAATGGGATGTGAGCAGACATGATAGTAGCCCTTTCTGGGCAAAGCTCATTCTGCCTTCCTACGGGCAACCAGAGCAACTCTGCAGGACACATGGTGAAGGCAGCCGGGCTACCATCAGCCGGGTCCCTCAGTATAGAGGGACCCCCAATGACCTGAAATATCCGCCCAGGACTGTTATATGAGAGCAATAAACTTGTACTGAATTTGAGCCACTGTATTTTTTACCTATTTTTACAGCATTTTAGCCTATCCTACTTAATACAAAATACTTCTAATTGCTTCTTTTTCATATCCCTCCCATCTTGCTGCATTTATGTCCCTGCTTCTATTTCAAAATTTTTATCCACTGTAAGCCTTCACTGTATCTTTTGCCTGCTTCTCAGCCTCCCAAAAGTATCCTTAGCCAGAGCACTGACTTATGAGATGCGGTACTCTGCACATACTCATATTATAGTCATTGATGGCTCAACTACCTCGTGATTCACCACGGCCCAGGGGCTTGTTCTGCCAGACTAGGCACAAAGCCAATCATTCTCCAATCTGAACTTCCTGCTTACAAAATTAGCCTTCATTTGACATTGTCCAGTTTGTTAAGTACCTAATTTATCCAGGTTATTTTGACTTCTGTTTCCAGTATTTCTGGCACACAAACAAATATATACACAATACATCAGTAGTCATAAAGTTTATTTAATGGGACTGGGTCCCAGATTGACCTCTGAAGGGTTAACTGGTAAGCGCTATCCTGCACCAGCACCATATCCTTGATGTCTCTGACCTTCCCACCATCTGACTGTGGTATCATATAAGCTAAACTATGTTTCCCAGGGTTGTTGCTGATTATATTATTCATAATTAAATCAACAGCATGAGAAAGTCAAGACATATGTGCCCTGTTTCCTCCAGATCCTTAAAATGTTCTTGAAAAAATTAGGTTACATTGATGAGATTTGGTTTTCCATACAGCTATCATTAATTTTTACCCAATGCCCTAGGTTCGCTTATAAATTAATATTCTGGTGATGTATATTTTCACATATCCCTCCCTCACAGTGTGACTGTATCTTATTTATTGCAAATTCCACACATATATATTCATCTCTTCATCATTTTGGTGGGAACACAGAGATTAATACAAGTACAGTGTTCAGAATTAAGGAGAAAGGAGTTCCATACCTTGTATTAATTGCTTTTGCCACCAAATTTTAAGAAAGATAGCAATAAATAGGAATATACCTAAAGAAGTCAATACATAGGGGAAAGGGATTCATAAGAGTAATAGTTAAAGGGTTACCAGATTGGGAATTGTTCAAAAGGAGGGCATGTTAGTTTGGGAGCTAGTGTTTGCACCACCACCAGAAATGTCCCAATACATATGGGACAACTGCTTAGTAAACATGTTTATAGAGGTTTAGTCCTCAAGGGACATTTGAACTAGAGACTGCTTCCTAGTTCTCAATGATTATCATCAACTTTAGTCCTGCTCTCAAGCAAAGGAAGGGGTTTAAGCATACAGTGATCTGGAAAGTACCAATCAGAAACCCCTGCTCAATGAGACCTCACTGGCAGTCCCAAGCTACTGAACATGGCTCCTGGGATGACTCAACAATCAGAGAGATGACGATACTGCTGAAGTTCAGTTGTCCATAGTTTCTAAAACTATGGCTCTGTTGGTCATTGCTGAGAAAGTGAACCAGGCCAATCACCTAAGGGAGATCCTTTTTTCAACTTCACACAACCTGGGATAGCCTCCCCAATCAACCAGGGTCAAGCTGTCCTATAAGTCATCAACAACAGCATTCCAGACCTATACCAGCTTACACTACTACCATAAACACCCTTTTTTTCCATTCTCTCAGGATTCAGAAAATATAACATACACATCTCCTTATATTGATTAATTTCATTATTTTTATTAAAGTGTAGTTGTTTTACAATATTATATTGCTTTCAGGTGTATGGCACAGTGATTCAGTATTTTTACAGATTATTCTCCATTAAAAGTTATTACAAGACAATGGCTATAATTCCCAGTGCTATCAATATATCCTTGTTGCTTATCTATTTTATACGTAGTAGTTTGTGTCTCTTAATACCATACCCCTATCTTGCCCCTCCCTCCTTCCCTCTCCCTACTGGTAACCACTAGTTTGTTTTTTTTAATCTGTGAATATGTTTCTGTTTTGGTGTATACATTTGTTTGTTTTATTTTTTAGATTCCACATATACATCATATCATATAGTATTTGTCTTTCTCTGACTTATTTCACTAAGCACCTTATTTCACTAGGTCCATCCACATTGCTGCAAATGGCAGAATTTCATTCTTTTTTATGGCTGAGTAATATTCCATTGTATACATATACCATATCTTCTTTATCCATTCATCTGCTGATGGATACTTGGGTTGCTTCCATATCTTGGCTATTGTAAATAGTGCTGCTATGAACACTGGGTTGCATGTATCTTTTTGAATTCACGTTTTTGTTTTTTTCAGATATAAACCCAGGAGTGGAACTGCTGGATCATAGTAGTTCTACTTTTAGTTTTTTGAGGAACCTCCATACTTTTATCCATAGTGGTGGCACCAACTTACATTCCCACCAAAAGTGTACAAGGGTTCCCTTTTCTCCACACCCTAGCCAACATTTGTTGTGTTCTTTTTGATGATAGCCATTCTGCCAGGTGTGAGGTGATATCTCATTGTGGTTTTGATTTGCATTTCTATAAAAATTAGTGATGTTGAGCCATCTGTATGTCTTCTTTGGAAAAATTTCTATTCAAGTGTTCTGCCCATTTTTGATTGGGTTTGATTGTTTGTTTTTGGATATTGAGTTGTATGAGCTCTTTATTTTGGATATTAACCCCTTGTCAGCCATATCATTTGCAAATACTTTCTCCCATTCAGTAAGTTGTCTTTTTGTTTTGTGGATGGTTTCCTTTGCTGCGCAAAAGCTTTTAGGTTTAATTAGGTCCCATTTGTTTGTTTCTGCTTTTATTCCTTTGCCTTAGGAGACAGATCCAAAAAAAGTATTTCTACAGTTTATATCAAAGAATGTTCTGCCAATGTTCTCTTTTAGGAGTTTCACGGTTTCAGGTCTTACATTTAGGTCTTTAATCCATTTTAAGTTTATTTTTGTATATGGTGAGAGGAAATATTCTAATCTCATTGTTTTACATGTAGCTGTCCAGTTTTCCCAGCACCACTTATTGAAGAGACTGTCTTTTCTCCATTGTATATTCTTGCCTACTTTGTCATAGATTAATTGACCATAGGTGTGTGGGTTTATTTCTGGGCTTTCTATTCTGTTCCATTAATCTATGTGTCTGTTTTTGTGCCAGTACCATGCTGTTTTGATTACTGTAACTTTGTAGTATAGTCTGAAGTCTGGGAGGGTGATAGCTGCACCCCAAATCATCTGAAATTCCTTTTAAGTCATTGATTTCTCCAGTGTTTAGGCCAAGGACCACAGACTTCTTAGTCCCCCAGGATTTTCAGGTCAATGAGCAATTGGGACATAGGTAACAAATATACAGATTTTTTTGAGAATTTTTTTTTGAGAAATATTACTGGACACTTAAATGGAAGGACTTTGTCATATCCATAAGTTAGGTCTCCCAAGCTCAGAAAGTAGGAAGTAAGACCTTTTAAGGTCAAAATCTCATTGTGTACAGTTCTGTTATTTTCATACTGATTTTTTTAGGCATGAGATGAACAGCAGAAGTTTCAGAGATTAAGAGAAGTTTTGGGGGACAGGTAGGCCCCTTAAGTCAAATAATTCTACCTAAATATATATGGTGCTTTTTAGTTTATAAAGTATTTTATGGAGATTATCAGATTCAAACTGTCTAAATCATGCTCCTGAACCTACATTCAATGAATCATGCCAAGATGGTCGAGTGTTAGAAGTAGTAACGGTGGTCTTTTCCCTAATTTGACATGATGAAAAAGTGCCAAAAGATGAAAAAGAGACACATTCACATGAACAGAACAAAGGAAAACAAACCAGATGATCATCTTGAGAAATGCAGAAAAAGACTTTTGACAAAATTCAACATCCATTCATGATAAAAACCTCTCAGCAAAGTAGGAATCAAGGGAAATTTCCTCAACCTGATAAAGGACATCTATAAAAAAATCTACAGCTATCATCATACTTAACTGTGAAAAACTGACCACTTTTCCCTTAAAGGAACAAGGCAAGGGAAAAAAAAAAGGCAGAGATTAGAAAGAATAAAGTAAAACTCTTTGCAGATGATGTTTATACATACAGAAAGTGCTAAGGCATCTATCCAAAACTTACTGGAGTTACTAAGTTACTTTAGTAAGGTTGCAGATCAATTTTTTAAATTGCATATATATATGTATGTATATATATACATATATATATGTATGTGTGTATATATATATAGCATATATATAAAACAAAATTTGAAAATGTAAAAATTGCCATTTACAGTAGACTTTAAAATGTAAAATACATAAGAATAAATCTTTTAAAATGTGTACAAATCATCAGGGACTTCCCTGGTGGTCCAGTGGGTAAGACTCCGCACTTCCAATGCAGGGGGCCCAGGTTCAATCTCTGGTCAGGGAACTAGATCCCACATTCATGCTGCAACTAAGAAGCCTGCATGTCGCAACTAAGAGTCCGCATGCTGCAACTAAGAGTCCGCACACCACAACTAAGACCTGGAGCAGCCAAAATAAGTAAATAAATAATTTTTTTAAATGTACAAATCATCAATGCTAAAAGCTATAAAACACTGCTGAGAAGACAACAACAACACTGCTGAGAGAAACTAAAGACTTAAATAAATGGCAAGATATACCATGTCTATGGAAGATTAATATTGTTAAGATGACAATGCTCTCTAGATTGGTAGATTCACTGTTGTCCCGATCAAAATCCAACCAGGCTTTTTGGTAGAAACTGATAAGTTGATTCTAAAGTGTACATGAAAAATGCAAAAGATTCACTTTGCTGTACAGCAGAAACTAACACAACATTGTAAAGCAACTATACTCCAATAAAAATTAATTTTAAAAAAAGAAAGAAAATGCAAAGGGCCAGAATAGTTGAAAAATTTTGAAAAAGAACAAAGTTGAAGGGCTTACACTACCTGATTTCAAAACTACCTGATTTATCAACTACCGAACTGAAGATAGTGTGGTACTAGCTGAAGAACAGACAAACAGAACAGAGTAGAGAGTTCCAACAGTCCACTTGATTTACAAGAAAGTACCAAGGCAATTCAGTGGAGGAAAGGAAAGTCTTTTCAATAAATGGTGCTGCACTAAATGGATAACTGTATGAAAAAGAAGGAGCTCAATCCCATCTCACACCATACTCACAAATTAATTCAGGATTGGTCACAGGCCTAAATGTAAAAGCTAAGACTAAAGCATCTAGAAGGATAACAAAGAAGAAAATCTTTGCAACCTTGGGCGTAGGTAAAGAATTATTAAGCAAAACACAAAAGCACTAACCATAAAAGAAAAAATTATAAAGTAGACTCATTAAAATTAAAATCTTCTGCTTATAAGAAAATGAAAAAGCAAGAGATATACTGGGGGAAAATATTAACTACACATATATCTAACAAACGATTTGTGCTCAGACTATCAAACCATCTATCTATCTATCTATCTATCTATCTATCTATCTACCTACCTACCTACTTAACTACCTTCCTACCTATCTATCTATAATGCCTACAAATCAATAGTAAAAAGACAAACAACTCAGGGCTTCCCTGGTGACGCAGTGGTTGAGAGTCCGCCTGCCAATGCAGGGGACATGGGTTTGTGCCCGGGTCTGGGAAAATCCCACATGCCGCAGAGCAGCTGGACCCGTGAGCCATGGCCGCTGAGCCTGCTGAGCCTGCGCATCCAGAGCCTGTGCTCTGCAACGGAAGAGGCCACAACAGTGAGAGGCCCGTGTACCACAAAAAAGAAAAAAAAAAAAAAAAAGACAACTCAAAACCAAAATGGGCAATATATTTGAAAGACAGTTCAAAAGGAAAATGAACAAATGGTCAACAGCATGTGAAAAGGTGCTCAACATCATTAGTCATCAGGAAAAAGCTAATTAAAAGCACATAGCCGTACAATTTCACATCCATCAGGATGGCTACAAGTAAAAAGACCAATACCAAGTATTGGGAAAGACGTAGGAGTATAAAATGGTACAACCCCTTGGAAAAGTCTGGCATTTAAACATACATCTATCCTATGATCCAGTACTTCCACTCCTAGGTATTTATGCAGGAGAAATTAAAATACATGTCCACAAAAAGACCTGTATGATAACACCAAATGCTAGTGAGCTTGTGGAGCAATAGGAACTCTCGCTGCTAGTGGAAATACAAAATGGTACAGCCACTTGGGAAGACAGTTTAGATTGGCGGTTTCTTACAAAATTAAACATATTCTTATCATATGATCCAGCAATCGCCCTCCTTGGTATTTACCCATAGGAGTTTAAAACTTATATCCACACAAAAACCTATACACAAGTCTTTATAACAGCTTTATTGATAATTGCCAAAAGTTGGAAGCAACCAAGATGTCCTTCAGAAAGTGACTGGATAAACTGTGATTACTTAGCATTAAAGAAAAAAAAAGCTATCAAGCCATGAAAAGACATGGAGGAACCTTAAAAAATGCATTTACAAGGTGAAAGAAGCCAATCTGAAAAAGCTATATACTGTATGATCCAACTATATGACACTCTGGAAAAGGCAAAACTATGGAGACAGTAAAAAGATGAGTAGTTGCCAAGGGTTAGAGGGGAGGAAGGGATGAACAGGCGGAGCACAGAGGATTTTTAGTATTACTCTGTATGCTACTGTAATGGTGAATACACGTCACTATACATTTGTCCAAACCCACAGAATGTACACCACCAAGAGAGAACTGTAATGTAAACTATGGACTTTGGGTGATTATGACGCGTCAATGTAGGGTCAATGACTATAACAAATGTGTCACTGATTGGGGATGCTGATAATAGGGGAGGCTATGCATACGTGGACACAGGAAATATATGAGAAATCTCTTTGGGAAATCGTACCTTCTGCTCAATTTTGTTGTGATCTAAAATTGCTGTAAAAGATAAAGTCTATTTAAAAAAAAGGCTTGTACACGGTTAGGAAATATTTCTTAGATATGTAATTAGAAGTGCAAACCATAAAAGAAAAGAAATTGATATCTTAGACTTCATCAAAATTTAAAACTTTTTTCTTTAAAAGGTGCCATTAAGAAAATAAAAAGATAAGTCAAAGATTCATAGAAAATATTTGCATGTCATATATCTGATAAAGCTCTTGCCTCTAGAATTTAAAAAAATATTTGAATATTTTACTCCAAGTATTTTTATTTGAATATTTTAAAGAATATTAAAAATTTTTTGAAACTCCATATGACGATGGTGACAACCCAATTTAAAAAATGGGCAAAAGATTTAACTAGATATTTCAGCAAAGCAGATATACGAATGACTAATAATAATAAGCAAATGGAAAGGTGCTAATCATCATTAGTCATTAGGGAAATGTAAATTTAAACTGTAATAAGGGAATTCTCTGGTGGTCCAGTGGTTAGGACTCCGAGCTTCCACCGCAGGGGTCACGGGTTCAATCCCCGGTCAGGGAACTAATCCCGAAAGTGGTGTGGCCAAAAAAAAAAAACCAAACAAAAAAACACATAAATTGTAATAAGATACACTCATACAGCCATTAGGATGGCTATAATAAAAAAAACTAACAATACTGAGTGTTGGCAAGAATGTGGAGAAATCAAAACCATCATACATTGTCGGTGGGACTCTAACATTGTACAGCCCGTTAGGAAAACAGTTTACCAGTTTCTTAAAAAGTTAAACATAGGGCCTCCCTGGTGGCGCAGTGGTTGAGAGTCCGCCTGCCGATGCAGGGGATACGGGTTCGTGCCCCGGTCCGGGAGGATCCCATATGCCGTGGAGCGTCTGGGCCCGTGAGCCATGGCCGCTGAGCCTGCGCATCCGGAGCCTGTGCTCCGCAACGGGAGAGGCCACAACAGTGAGAGGCCCGCGTACCACAAAAAAAAAAAAAAAAAAAAAGAAAGTTAAACATAAACTTACTATATAATCTGGTAATTACACTCCTAAGAATCTACCCAAGAGAAATAAAAATATAGGCCCACACACACCTGTACATGAATGTGCACAGAAACATTATTTATAACAGCCAAAAACCAGAAACAATTCAAATGTCCATCAACTAGCGAAGAAATAAATGAAATGTGGTTACATCTGTAAAACTGAACTATTCATCAATACAAAGGAACAAGCTACTGATACATGCTGCAAATGGATGAACTTCAAAAACATTATGCTAAGTGAAAGAAGCTAGACACAAAAAACTACATATTCTAGGATTCCATTTATAGGAAATATCCAGAAAAGGCAAGAGACAGGAAGTAGGTCAATGGCTGCCTGGGCTTAGGAGTGGGGACTTAAGCTGGCATGAGGGAACTTTGGGGGTGACAGAAATGTTCAAAAATTAGATTGTGGTGATGGCTGTACAAATCTATAAAAATCATAGAATCGTACACTTACAATGGGTGGATTTTATGGCATGTAAATTGCACCTCAAGAAAACTGTGTTTTTAAAAAAGGACTTGTAAAAGAATGTTCACAGCAGTTTCCTTCATAAAAGCCCCAAACTGAAAACAACCCAAATGGTCTTCCAGGCAGAATGGACAAATTAATGGTGGTATAATCAAAGAGTGGAATATTAGTTATTAATAAAAAAGAACAAACTACTGAAATACACAACATGCATGAATCTCAAAAACATGTTGACAAAAGAAGCCACTTTTGTTTTCCTATTGTATACTGTATTCCATTCATAAAAGAGTCTGTTGTTTGCTGTAGACAACCTCTGAATCAATCATCACACTTATTTCCAGAAAGTATGGTGTGTGTGTGTGTCTATTTGGAAGTCATAACATGTCAAATAGTTAATATAAATGAATGGCTAATGATTTAATATTCAGTTTAAAATGTTTTAATTATGTCATGTGATACACACAAATATATCTAATATATGTATGTTATTTAACATAATCAAACTCATTTATTCTGTGCATATTCATTCACTCATTTACTCCAAACATATCTATAGAGGACGAAAAATATATTCCTGGCATCCAAGTTCAAACTATGACTCAATCACAAATACAATGTTGATATTTCACTTCTTCTTCATGACAGAATCTGAGTGTACCTTTCAGAATACAGTTTATTTAACATGAGTTTCCTGGTCTGCTCCTGGGAGGAAAAAGTGTTAGGAACCTAACAGTCACAGACTTATGAAGCAAAAACAAGTTTGGTGCCAGTCGGCAACAGCAGATTCAGGACTAGTAAGTGAGGCTGTCATTTCAGGCCTCCACGAACTCCCCGTCCTGCCTGCGCCTGCCACTGGAAGGCAAGCTAAAACGTGCAGACACACCCTGAAGGAAGCTGCTGCCTGGTCAGTGGACTCAGGACTCAGGCCAGGAGGAAGAAATGCCACCATCACAGGCAGCTACCCACCCTTCGGGTAACTTCCCTCCCACTCGCCAACCCCCTTGGGAGTCACACCTCAGAATCTGCTCTAAGCTGGGCCTTGACGTGTGTGATGATGAACAAGGCATGATTGCTGCTCCCCAGAGAATCTGTCTACAGACCACACTACCCAGTGCCCGGGAGGGTATCTGTCAGGGTACTTCCTGTACTCCTCCTGCATTTTAAAGAGTGTTTAGAATGTTCATGCCTTTTGATCCAGCATCTCCACTCCAGGAATTCATCATAGGGGAATAATCAGAGCTGAAGGAAGTAATTACGGCCTGAGCAGCTCACTTCAGCATACTTATAAGGGCCTACAGAACACTCTCCCACCCCAAAAGGATCAGAAGAGTTTAAATGCCTCACAATAAGGAAGTAGTCAAATGATTTATGACAGTCATAAGATGGACTACTATCTGTAGCCATGAAAGACAAGCTCTTCAGAAAGATTAAAGGACGAGAAAATGCTGACAGTACAATGTAAGATGACAGAATTGAGATAAAAGCTGTATGTATCAGGGTTTCTCACGGGGGGAGATACTGTAATGGAATTCCTCAGGCCTTCCAGAGGTTCTAGTGATCCCTGAGAATCCGTGTGACCGAGAGGCGTGAGCTGTTATCCTCAGACAGTCTAACGGTAGGGGATGGGAGGCTGAAAACCAGTGGTACATACAGTATTATTCCCATATTGGGTAAACCCGAAAAATGAATGAATATACACAGATCAGAGGTAATTAATGCCAGGCCACCTGTGATTGCTAAGGTCATGGCCTTGTAGACCAATACTTCTCAAGCTTCAATGTGGATCTTGGTAAAAGCTGGATTCTGATTCACTGCGGGGTGGGCCTGAGATTCTGCACTTGTAACAAGCTCCCGTTGCTGCTGGTCTGCAGGACACACAGGATTAGCAGGCAGCAGAGGCCAGGATACCAATGGGAAATGGCAGGGGCTGTGGAGGGAAAGCCCTGCAGAACAGTCAGAAGGGAGCAGCTCTGTGGGCTGTTAGCTGGGGTGGGGAGGGCCATGGAGGCTGTTCCGCATCTCACTGGAACACCTGGCTGGGAGCGGCGGAGGAGAAAAAAGGGAGGAGAAAGGCAACAGTTCCATGAAGGCCCGGACCCGGGCAGGAGGAGGAGGGAGCCCAGCAGCCCAGTGCCCCACCTCCCCCTGAGCCCCGCTGGCACCTCTGTGAATGGGTCTGGGCAGGAGCTGTCAACCGGGCGACCTCTGCCTCGGCTGCTGGCCGGGGACTCTGGGGGGGACAGGCTACCCCTCCGTTCAGCCTCCCTGGACACAAGGGATGCTTTCAGCTTCCCAAGAACACCTCAGCTCTCAATCTCCCCCTTCCCCTCCCCAGACGTCATCACTGCCTATCACTCCTTAAGGGCATAAGGAGTACGAACACAGGTTACCTTCTCCGGTAAAGGAGAACGCACAGCCCACTCCTCTGTTCCCACTTCTGGGCTCACCTCTGGCCTGAACCTCAGTTCACTTGTGTACCTCTCCTGACAGACAGCAATAGGCAAGAGAAACAAATGCAAACAAATAAGCCCGCACCACTGGTCAAAGATCAAATTGATAGCCCTTTTTTTTTTTTTTTTTTTCCGGTACGCGGGCCTCTCACTGTTGTGGCCTCTCCCGTTGCGGAGCACAGCCTCCGGACGTGCAGGCTCAGCGGCCATGGCTCACGGGCCCAGCCGCTCCGCGGCACGTGGGGTCCTCCCGGACCGGGGCACGAAACCGTGTCCCCTGCATCAGCAGGGGGACTCTCAACCACTGCGCCACCAGGGAAGCCCTTTTAAAACTACAAAATGCTCTGCCAGTACAGGTGAACAGCACCTCTATTATTTCTCCAAGTTAAAAGTAAACCCCCTGGGGTATCTGGTCTTTGACTTCGCCACTAAAGGGCAGGTCGGACACAGTACTTCACGGGGCCTGGGTCAGGACTTCGTATTTGTTAGCTGCTCCCAGCATTCCCGTGAGGAGGGCACGTCCCCAGCTGACAGAAGAGGCGCCGGAGAGGACTCAGGTGGCCCGAGCCCCGCCGCCGCCGAGGCAGAGGCATCTGCCCCATCTACGCAGTCCGCTTCTCCCCGACCGGGGGCCGGTGGGGGGACCCATCTCCTTTCCAGAGGCACAGCGCATTTTAATGCCCAGACCACAGGGCCACAGCCCCAGTTCCCGGCCCCGTTCTCATCATCAGTCCCAAAGCCGCTGCTCCGCCAAACCCCCTGCTGACATCTGTCACGGAGGACATTTCCTCAGGCCACGAGGCAGGCCAGGCGGCCTCTGAAAACAGGGAGGTCAGGGCTGGAAAGCGTATCTACCCTGCAGCCTACCTTCTAACATTCTCGGGGGGAAATCCCCCGAATAAAGGCCAAAGCGAAGGAAGGCAGGGCTCCAGCGACAGCGATAGCCAAGGCTCAGGGAACCCCCACTCCACGCCAGGCCCTCCACGCGCCGCTTCATCCTCGCAGCCCTGTGAGGTAGGTGTGATCAGTACTTCCATTTAACACAGAGAAAACCGAAGGGCAGAGTGGTTAGTAAAATAGGTCAAGGTCACACAGCGAGGTGGTGGGAGAACCAGGAAGACGTCAGCCACCTGGCGAGTCCACACTCGGGGGCGCCACGCTTCACCTGTGTTTGCTGAGGCCGGTCATCAACCTAGTCTCTTTGCAGGCCGTCTGTTTGACCAGGAAGTAGTAATCACCTACCTGAGGACACGCCCACACACCTGAACCCCAGAGCGCCCCAGAAAGGCTCCGATCAACCCGCCGGCCTGGCACTTAGGAAAGCCCTCGGCCTCCAATGTCCTTCTTCCAACCACACAAGGCAGCCCGCCTGCAGCGCCCCCCGTCCCACGTTTCTTCTCACACTGGGGTACGCACACACCTAGACTGACAGCTCTAGTGACAAAGGTCTCAAAACAACACCTGACGTTTCCTCAAAACCGCACAGCCACGTTCCATCTGCACTTCCTCCTCAGCACCTCTGCCTCACCGTGCCCACACCTCCACACAGCAGCCACGAGTACTCAGAACTCAGGGAGAGGAAACACAGATCTAAACAGCAGCCTCCCCTGCGACGAAACGCCACATAGAGACAGAGGCGGGAACATCTGTCCCACGACCCTTGAGTACAAGTTTCAAGATGAGGAATCAGGCCACTCTTGGACTTGCACCCCAGAAACCTCTCAAAGGCTGGACTAGAGCCCCTCAGTTCCTCCTGCCTGCGGAGCTTTCCGACGGGGCCGTGCCTCAGTGGTGTGTAGGACAGATGTGTCACCAGCTGGAGAGGGGTGGGCAGAGGAGGGGGAGGGAAGTACCTTCTGGGCCCCCCAGAGCAGAGAGCCAGGGCACAATCTCAGGATCCCTCTGGATCCCAAAGTCAGGCTGCTTAAAGACGGAGGGCTTCTTGGTGGCCCACCCCTATAGGACACCATGGGGAACCCCCCAGGTGCACAAGACCCATCTTCCCACTCACAAAGAGTCAGTGGTTTGGGGTTTGGGAGGCCCTCCTTTTCTCTGCTGCAGCGTGCCCACACATGTACTCCATTTTTATTGTATTGCAGGGATAGTAAGCTCTAAAGTTCTATGTAAATGAGTAACACAGATGGGGTGTGAGAAAAATGATGACATACCTTGTATTTTCTGTCATAGAATCACTGCAGAGTAAACACAAGAGGCTTCATTCTCTCCAAGGAATATGCTGTTTCCCGTTTTCTTGGGACAAGAGCCCTCAAGCTCTCTTGGGTTATTCCATTTTGGGTAGATGCACACGTAGGAAGACCTCTTACTGTAAGAAACAACGGTGCAAGTGCGATGGTCCCCGGGCTCAAGGATGGGGACCACATAGGGAGGGGTGGAGACCAGGGGGAAATGGGAGTACACTACCCTCCTCTAGAGAGAAGGCTGCTCCAGTACCGCCTTCAGGAATTCTTGGGGGCAGAATATTTGAAATCTCCCAATTGTCAACATTGGCTCAGTTTTGTTTTTGATTTTCCCAAACTGCGCTGGCCTGATAAAACATCCTTGTCGGCTGGATGTGGCACATGGCCCCAGTTTGTAACCAGGGCAGCTGAGTGTGGCAAAAAGATAGCTTGCCTAAACTAACTAAAGAACTCTTGGGTATGGTAGCTCTGCTGTCTGCTAGAGTTTGGACCAGCACAGAGGCTGGAAATAACGTAAACTCTAAGGTCCAACAGATCTGAATTTGAATCCTGGCTCTATTTTTACCAGCTGCCAGACCTCAAGTGAACTATGAACCTCTCTTAGCTACAATTTCAGCCACAAAACGGGTTGAAAATACCCAATTTAGAGAGCTTTGTGAGAATGAAAAACATGTGTGTGAAGATGACTTGAACTCTTAATGAATGTTAAATTTCCTTCCCCCATATCTCCAAAGAAACCACCTGGCAAGCCTTCGCTTCTTTAGATTTTCAAAATTCTCATCTGCTAAAAACTAAAATAATCCTCCAGCACCGCTGCTGAATTTCACAGGATGGGATGAAGTGATGTAGATGAGAGCAGAGTGCTTACAAATTAAAGAGGATTATTGACTGGATTGCCAACACCCTTTCCTCTCACTTCTAGGCCAACAAAGCAGTATGTAATTTGCTTTTCTAATGTGTTTATACCCTTCCATAACATGATGTGGGAGAAGATGGTGTCACATTTGTGGTAATTCCTTAAAATGGCGATTAACAGTCAACTCTCCAGAGCCCGCCCCAATCTATCATCCTCTCACAGAGGAGAGCAAACATGAGGTCACTGCCTGTTCACTTAAGAGCCTGGCAAGTTTCTTTTCTCTCTCCATGTTCTTGTCTCAGAGAACTGAGGTAGAAAACAAAGTCACTTAACAGTTGCATATTTCTTTGATTCACACAAAGAAAACTGTCACAAGCCGAACAATTTCACTTAAGTACCATCATGAATTCACTATGATATTTTCCAACAGTAAGGGGATTTTGTTGGTCCTCTCATTTTCCCATGCACTACGAGGAAACTGAGACATGCTCTGGCATTTCCTCAACTGAATCTGACTTAAAGCATCTTTACAACTTCTTTTATTCTAGTGAATCTACACGGGCAAGGTCTAGGCTGAGGGGATTCATCTAACACTTCAACTTTTAGCTATCACTGATATAATTTACTTGACTTGTTTTCTCTTAAAAGCAAGGAGGGGGCTTCCCTGGTGACGCAGTGGTTGAGAGTCCGCCTGCCGATGCAGGGGACGCGGGTTCGTGCCCCGGTCCGGGAAGATCCCACATGCCGCGGAGCGGCTGGGCCCGTGAGCCATGGCCGCTGAGCCTGCGCGTCCGGAGCCTGTGCTCTGCAACGGGAGAGGCCACAGCAGTGAGAGGCCCGTGTACCGCAAAAAAAAAAAAAAAAAAGTAAGGAGGCATTAAAATCAGTTCCACGGTATCTACTAAGAAATGTGGGTTTATCTTTCGGGACTATGCCTCCATTTCAGGCATGATAGAATGAGTAGTAATTATATGATAAACCCAGAGGGGGAAAAATAAGCAAGTTGGATGAATATATAGATATAACTTCCCGCGTCCCTCCTCTTGAAAGCAGGGTTCTTGGAAAAGAATGCACAGAAATTTCAGGAGCCAGTTCTTTGCTAAATATTTACACTGCATGATACCTGAAGCAAACAAGGTGAGGACAGGAAACAGGCCACACACACAGATAAGATCTCTCTCGGGTAATAAGTAGAGCTCCACTCACCTTGTGATTCATTTTCATAATGTTGACTTTGTATGGATGTATACAGTGCTTCCAAAAGTGTACACAAAACCTAAGTGTGTACGGGAGTGTTCACTACCCTGAGCTCTGTTTTTTGATGAGCATAACTTAGAAAGGATTTGGGCAGTTCAGAAAAATTGCTAACACATTTTACACAACCTATCCATTTGGAGACAACTCAACCCCTATGCTCGCTAATACCCTTTGTATAAAAAAAAGCTGACCCAGCATCCACCTGCATCAACTTGATCCTCTCAGCTTTGTCACACTCAGCAAATACTCTATGCCTTCTGAACAAAATAAAGCGGCACCCCTGGGAGGGAGAAAAAGACTTGTTATGAGTCTGGAGAGGCAGCCTTTATACCCAGCTAACAAAGAGTGAGGATCTGTGGAAGGCTTTGAATCTAGAACCACTAGTGTTACCTTCCAAATCTACCTTCTGCAAAAAAAGCTCCACAAGTGGTGTTACGTTGAAAGGAAAATGACAAACATACAAAAGCAGAGTCGAGAGTACAAGGCAGTCCACACCCCCATACCATTCATCCATCTTCAACTATTAACAATTCATGGCCAATCTCCCTTCACCTTGTTCCCCCTCACTTCTCCACTAGCAGCCTCCCCCAAAACTGGCTTATTTTGAAGCAAATCCTCAACCTATATTTCAAGTTTAGAATGTATTTCTAACAGATAAGGGTTAAAAAAAAAAAACCCTAATCATGATACCGTTACCAAAAGTAACTAAACAAAACTAATACTCTTAATACTAAAAAAACAACCAGTACAAATTTCCTCTATTGGCACAATTTTTTTAAAAACTATTTTCATCAAATCAGGACCCAACCAAGGTTTACACATAGCATTGCCGCCTTCTGTCTCTTAAATAGTTTTTAAACCACAGGTTCCCTCCATCCCTATGATTATCATAGCAGCCAGGCTGATCCTCACCTGCAATTCCCAACAATTCTATTCTAGAGATACCACAAAGAAACTCCAGTCTTAGGGGCTGTCAAGAAAAAATGTGTATGTTAATTAGTCGTTTTATAGTTAAAGAAGTTTAAAAGTAACCTGAAAAGCACAAACGAAATTGATCTGACCTGAAGCCATGAGCAATTCTGAGATCCAAACACTCATTCAAGTGTCCTTTGCAATTCTGGTCTGTGGTGGATTTATCTCCGGGGTTTGAGCGACTCCCCAGCCCCGGCCCTTACCCGAGTCATTTGCACAAGCAAAGCAATGGGGCGAAGCAAGTGCGTTTCCTCCCAGCTGGACCTTCCTCCGCAAGCCGGGTCCTCGCGGTCGCTTCCGGAATGCGGGGGGCGGGGGACCCTGCTGCCACCTCCCGAGGCCACCTGCCCAGGTGAGAAGAGGAGTTTCATTGAGCCAACAAATTCCGGAGGGCGGTCCCAAGTTATTTAGAGAGAATTTTGAGCAATCCAGGCTGGGCACAGAGGAACCACCCAGAACGCCACGGTCTCAGAGAACAATCAACCTGAAAAGCCCTAGGGCTTAATCCCAATGCCCGGCGCTCACGGGGGCACCGTCCCCAACGCCCGAGGGCCAAGAGAGGGGACGCAAAGTCCGCCCCAACGAATACACGAGCATGTGTGCCCGTGACTATATGCCCACCTGTGTGTTTCAGGAAGGAAAGTTGCAAACACTGATGTTTTACAATGTTTAATAGCTCTCTCCCCTGGAAAGGGGGTGCGAGCTGGATGTGAGTATACACCCAACCTAGGCCACCGGTTCCATCCCCGCACCCCACCCCCGGGTGCAAACCCGGGACGGACCCATGGCGCGAAGGCTACGATCACCCCCCAGCCGGAGCACGGCGTCCTCGGCTTTCAGTCCAGGGCCACCACCCACTCCAGGATCTCTGAAGTAATAAAGAACCCCAGCCCCTGAATCCCCGGGAGTGAAATTCCTCTCCCTCCCCGACGCGCAGAGCACAGCCAGGGAAGCGCGGAGAGGCGCGGTGCCGTCGGCCCCCCGACCCCGGAGCCCCGGGTGAGGAGGGAAGCAGCTGCGAGACGCCAGGCGCGAGTCCCCGCAACTCACCCGAGGCGCGGCGGCTCCCAGCTCCCGGCTCGCGCTCCGCGTCCGCGGCGCTGGGCGCCCGACCAGACCCGCGGCGAAGTCGCCGCCCAGGCACCTGCCGCGCCCGGCACCAGGTGACCGGGGACAGGCCGGGGCTGAGAGCACGGCCCCGGGGACCCCGCAGCAACCCCGCGGCGGCCCCGCGCGCTGCTACCAGGAAGTGCGGATGCAATCCTTTGAGCGCGCACGCCCCGTCGCGACCCCGGCGGGAGACTGGCCGGAGGGCGCCGCCTGCGGGCGGGGCGGCGAGAGGCGTCCAGGCCGCCACCCAGGCGCGCGGGAGAGGGGCCGGGGTCGAGGCTGGCACAGGGGACGCCCCGAGGGTGTAGGGTGGAAGATGAGACCCCCCTTTTGTGTGCCGGGCCTTCAGATACTCCCACCCCCAGCCCTGCCCAAGGAGCTCCCATCTCCTCAGCAGGGTCGGCACGGGGCCATTGCAGTTTCCTCCAGATGAGCGTATACATAGGGTGACAGAACCTGATATAAACAACCACCTGTAATGCACTATGAATTCAGATTTAAAATAAAAATCCGCAAATTGCATATTTGGAAATAGCACACTTATACTGCATTGCCTTTCTTTGTGACATTACTAATTTGTTATATTCAACAAATATTTGTCGAGCACCTACGACTTGCCAATCATTTAAACATTTAAAATATAGCGCAGGGAACTCCCTGGAAGTCCAGTGGTTAGGACTCTGCGCTTCTACTGCAAGGGCCACAGATTCGATCCCTCGTTGGGTAAATAAGTGCCGCATGCCCAGCGGCGCGGCCAAAAACAAGAAAAAAGAAAAGAAAAACCCAGCACAGTTTCCTCCTCCTCCTTTTCCTGAAGAGCCTTCAATAAGTGGAATGGGCTGGCCCTATCTTAACCTCCCAGAAAGCTTTTACTGGTCTTGCAAGGAACTTAGCAACGGCCCGCCCAAAGGTACAGGAAGAACTGAACCGTGATAGAAATAAGTGTGGGCTGCTAGAGGGCCTGAGAAGCGGCTTGACCCAACCTGGGAAGGTCAGAGAGGAATTTCTGGAGAAGGGGACATGTGTGCTGAGTCCTGAAGGACTACAGGATTCACCAGGATGTGAAGTGTTTCAGCCAAGATTCCACTGTGAGCAAAGCCAGAAGCCAAAAGCTGGCCAGAGTGCATGTTCTGACAGAGGAATAGCAAGTGAGTCAGTAGAGCTGAGAAGAAGAGGATGTGAACTGAGTTAGAGCAGGGGATGTGGGGACCAGATCATGCTCCTATCACAAATAACAGCTGCTGACATGTATACACTGATGTGTATAAAATGGGTGACTAATAAGAACCTGCTGTATAAAAAAATAATAACAGCTGCCGTCTATGGAGTGTATAGCATAAAACAGGAACTGGACATGCATCACTTCAAACTATGTGGTCGGGTTATTACTCCCCTTTAAAGAAGAGGAAAACGAGGACTAGGAATGTGAGGTGTCTTGCTACTGACAGGACTAGGGGGAGGTCTCTCAAGAGCTAGCCTGCACTTTTCATGGCTCTTTCCAGGCCAATCCAGAAGGCTGAATTATCTTCAAATGTTCTCAGCATCCTCAAGTATCCCCCAGTGCCCACTGCTGTCTCTCCATTCCAAAGCCTGTGTCAACAACTGCCCTCAGACCCGCGCCTGCCTAGAACAGATGCCAGAGTATACAGCTGTGCACACCAGACTCTTTCCCAAGGGGAACTCGGTTTCAGGGGGTGGTGGAGGGACTGTGGAAGAACCCTTTCTTGTTCCCTAATAGCCATTCTCTCCTTCTTCCATAATAATAGAATTGAAGCTGAGCCCAAGCCTGCTTAAAACAAAGACTACATTTCCCTTCCTATCTTGCAGCAAAATATCAACACATCAACAGTGGTGCCCAGAGCCCCTAGAAGCCATTTGATCCAGCAGTACTTCTGAGGCAGCTGTTTCCTCCCCAACATCTTTGATCTGTCAGATATTTTTCGTGGGGCAGACACTGCTTACTGTCTCCTCAATATCCAATCCCCCTTCTTCCCTTCGAAGAGAACTCAGATTTTGTTCCAGGAGGCGACACGCCGGGCTGAAATGCTCACCTTCCCAGAAGTCCTTGCGGGGCAGTCACACGGCTCGACTGCTGAGGTGGAGGGTGAAGTTGCCTAGAGAGTCCTGAGAAGGTTTTTGCTTTCCTGAAGCGGACACCACTGATTTTCTCCTTCTGTTTTATTCTGACTGTGAGGTTGCTGGGAGCTTGGAGGGTGAGCAACCATTTTATGACCACAGGACAACACACAAGAGAAAAGGAGGAAAAGCACCTACGGCAGACTGCTGAGCTCCAGACTTCTTATTACATGAGAAAAATAATCCCCTTACTTTTTAAAAATATATAAATTTATTTATTTTTGGCTGCATTGGGTCTTCGTTGCTGCACGTGGGCTTTTTCTAGTTGTGGTGAGCAGGGGCTACTCTTTGTTGTGGTGCGTGGCCTTCTCATTGCGGTGGCTTCTCTTGTTGTGGAGCACGGGCTCTAGGCTCATGGGCTTCAGTAGTCGTGTGGTCTGGGCTTCAGCAGTTGTGGCACGCAGGCTCTAGAGCACAGGCTCAGTAGTTGTGGTGCACAGGCTTACTTGCTTCGCGGCATGTGCGATCTTCCCGGACCAGGGATCGAACCCTTTTCCCCTGCACTGGCAGGTGGATTCTTAACTACTGTGCCACCAGGGAAGTCCCCCCTTACTTGTTTAAAGCATTCTTGGTTAAGGTTTGTTGCAAGCAATTGAATGCAATCCTAATGGATACAATATTCTTTCCAAAGAAAAGCCTCAAAAATCAATCCACCAACCCTACCTAATACAGTGTAATAGCAGAAAGAGGGTGGGATTGGCATGAGACAATCTATGAGTTTCAGCTCTTCCATTTATTTAGCTAATGACCTTGGGCAATTTTGTAAAATTAGATTACGTACTGTAAAATTAGAAATTGTCATCAAAATACAAGGCATATCTGAAAATGAAATCAAGAGAACACTCCCATTTACCATTGCAACAAAAAGAATAAAATATCTAGGAATAAATCTACCTAAGGAGACAAAAGACCTGTATGCAGAAAATTATAAGACACTGATGAAAGAAATTAAAGATGATACAAATAGATGGAGAGATATACCATGCTCCTGGATTGGAAGAATCAATATTGTGAAAATGACTCTACTACCCAAAGCAATCTACAGATTCAATGCAATCCCTATCAAACTACCACTGGCATTTTTCACAGAACTAGAACAAAAAATTTCAAAATTTGTTTGGAAAAACAAAAGACCCCGAATAGCCAAAGCAATCTTAAGAACGAAAAACGGAGCTGGAGGAATCAGGCTCCCTGACTTCAGACTATACTACAAAGCTACAGTAATCAAGACAGTGTGGTACTGGCACAAAAACAGAAAGATAGATCAATGGAACAGGACAGAAAGCCCAGAGATAAACCCACGCACATATGGTCAACTTATCTTTGATAAAGGAGGCAGGAATGTACAGTGGAGAAAGGACAGCCTCTTCAGTAAGTGGTGCTGGGAAAACTGGACAGGGACATGTAAAAGTATGAGATTAGATCACTCCCTAACACCATACACAAAAATAAGCTCAAAATGGATTAAAGACCTAAATGTAAGGCCAGAAACTATCAAACTCTAGAGGAAAACATAGGCAGAACACTCTATGACATAAATCACAGCAAGATCCTTTTGGACCCACCTCCTAGAGAAATGGAAATAAAAACAAAGATAAACAAATGGGACCTAATGAAACTTCAAAGCTTTTGCACGGCAAAGGAAACCATAAACAAGACCAAAAGACAACCCTCAGAATGGGAGAAAATATTTGCAAATGAAGCAACTGACAAAGGATTAATCTCCAAAATTTATAAACAGCTCATGCAGCTCAATAGCAAAAAAACAAACAAGCCAATCCAAAAATGGGCAGAAGACTTAAATAGGCATTTCTCCAAAGAAGATATACAGACTGCCAACAAACACATGAAAGAATGCTCAACATCATTAATCATTAGAGAAATGCAAATCAAAACTACAATGAGATATCATCTCACACCAGTCAGAATGGCCATCATCAAGAAATCTAGAAACAATAAATGCTGGAGAGGGTGTGGAGAAAAGGGAACACTCTTGCACTGCTGGTGGGAATGTGAATTGGTACAGCCACTATGGAGAACAGTATGGAGGTTCCTTAAAAAACTACAAATAGAACTACCATATGACCCAGCAATCCCACTACTAGGCATATACCCTGAGAAAACCATAATTCAAAAACAGACATGTACCAAAATGTTCATTGCAGCTCTATTCACAATAGCCTGGAGCTGGAAACAACCTAAGCGTCCATCATCGGATGAATGGATAAAGAAGATGTGGCACATATATACAATGGAATATTACTCAGCCATAAAAAGAAATGAAACTGAGCTATTTGTAATGAGGTGGATAGACCTAGAGTCTGTCATACAGAGTGAAGAAAGTCAGAAAGAGAAAGACAAATACCGTATGCTGACACATATATATGGAATTAAAAAAAAATGTCATGAAGAACCTAGGGGTAAAACGGGAATAAAGACACAGACCTACTTGAGAATGGACTTGAGGATATGGGGGGGGGAAGGGTAAGCTGTGACAAAGTGAAAGAGCGGCATGGACATATATACACTACCAAATGTAAGGTAGATAGATAGTGGGAAGCAGCCGCAGAGCACAGGGAGATCAGCTCGGTGCTTTGTGACCGCCTGGAGGGGTGGGATGGGGAGGGTGGGAGGGAGGGAGATGCATGAGGGAAGGGATGTGGGAACAGATGTATATGTATGACTGATTCACTTTGTTATAAAGCAGAAACTAATAAAAAAAAATATGAAGATTAAAAAAAAATACAAGGCATAGTGCTTCCTGGCATATGGTGAGTGATTAATAAATGATCAGTTTAGAGCCTCCACCAAATGGATGTCTGGCCAATATGTAGATTCAGAATCATATATCCACTTACCAGTTTCACCCCTTAGACAAATCTTTTGTCTATTCAGCTCTTAGATGCTTTGTAATAGCAAAGTCACTCTTAAAGTTTCAGTGAAAACCAGCCCTTGCCTAGCGTCTTGTTTCCTCATCTCCTAGACAATATACACTCTACCAAAATTTTTTAAAAGGAAAAGAATAGAAGCATAGACTTTGTAGTGACCAGCCATGAATTACTGGTACACTAGTTTAGCAGGTACATATGCATATTTCTGTTTGACTCTCTTTTTTAAAATAAGAAACTCTAATTTCAATGCTTTGAGGTTTGTTGTATTTTTAATTACCAAGCAAGATGTTTTAAATGGTCCAAAAAATATGCTTTTGTTGAAACTACAACATATCCCTTTATGCTGAAATTGAATAACATTAAAAATTACTATCATTCACTTTGGCTTTTAATTTTTTTTTTAATTTATTTATTTTTGGCCACGTTGGGTATTTTGTTGCTGCGCGCGGGCTTTCTCTAGTTGCAGCGAACGGGGGTTACTCTTTGTTGCCGTGCTTGGGCTTCTCATTTGGTGGCTTCTCTTGTTGCGGAGCCCGGGCTCCAGGCACCCGGGCTTCAGCAGTTGTGGCTCGTGGGCTCCAGAGAGCAGGCTCAGTAGTTGTGGTGCACGGGCCCAGGTGCTCCACAGCATGTGGGATCCTCCCGGACCAGGGATCGAACCGGTGTCCCCTGAATTGGCAGGTTGACTCCTAACCACTGCGCCACCAGGGAAGCCCTTGGCTTTTAATTTTAAAAATAATACATTCTTTCAATCACTACAGAAGTTTTTAAGTTAAAAAAAAAAGGACCGTAATTTATTTAACCTGCCTTCTATTAATGGACATTTAGGTTATCTCTAGTTTATCTCAGTTACAAATGACATTGCCTTGAACATCTTTGACCCTACACTTTTGCCCATTTGTGTAATCTGACCACATCTCCCCACTTCACAGCTTGCTCCCTAGGTCCAAGCCCCTGTCCATTTCTTGACTGGATTGTTGGAATAGCCTCCTGAATGGTTCCCGTTTTTGTCCTTGTCCTCCTTCAACCCATCTGCAATGCAGCAGATGGAATAGTCTTTTTTTTTTTTTTTTGGCCGCGCTGCACGACTTGCAGTATCTTAGTTCCCCGACCAGGGATTGACCCACAGCAGTGAAAGCGCGGAGTCCTAACCACCGGACCGCCAGGGAATTCCCTGGAATAGTCATTTTAGAATGTAGGTCAGATATTGTCCCTCTCTGGTCAAAACTTTCCAGTGGCTTCCCTCTCATTCAGAGTCAAAGTCAAAGTCCTTTATATACCCTGAGAAAACCATAATTCAAAAAGAGTCATGTAGCAAAATGTTCATTGCAGCTCTATTTACAATAGCCAGGACATGGAAGCAACCTAAGTGTCCATCGACAGATGAATGGGTAAAGAAGATATGGCACATATATACAATGGAATATTACTCAGCCATAAAAAGGAATGAAACTGAGTTATTTGTAGTGAGGTGGATGGACCTAGAGTCTGTCATACAGAGTGAAGTAAGTCAGAAAGAGAAAAACAAATACCATATGCTAACACATATATATGGAATCTAAAAAAGAAAGAAAGAAAAAAAATGGTCAGAAGAACCTAGGGACAAGACGGGAATAAAGATGCAGACCTACTTGAGAATGGACTTGAGGATACGGGGAGGGGGAAGGGTAAGCTGGGACAAAGTGAGACAGTGGCATGGACATATATACACTACCAAATGTAAAACAGATAGCTAGTGGGAAGCAGCCGCGTAGCACAGGGAGATCAGCTTGGTGCTTTGTGACCACCTAGAGGGGTGGGATAGGGAGGTTGGGAGGGAGGGAGATGCAAGAGGGAGGAGATGTGGGAACATATGTATATGTATAACTGATTCACTTTGTTATAAAGCAGAAACTAACACACCATTGTAAAGCAATTATACTCCAATAAAGATGTTAAAAAAAACACAAAAAACAAGGTCCTTACAATGGCCTATAGAGCTACACTGTCGGCCCCCATTGCCGTTACCTCTCTGTACCATCCCCTTCCATACTCCCCTCTCTGCCACAGCCAGATGAGGAGCTTCCTTGTTTGTTTTTCTGTTTTAATATGCCAGGTAGACTTCTGCCTCAGGGCCTTTACACTTGCTATCTCTTTTTGGAACTCTCTTCTTCCAAATAACACATGACTTAATCCTTCACCTTTTTCAGGTCTTTACTTATTTTTGTTTTAATAGTTAACAATTATGGAGAGGTTAACATGGCGAGGCATCTGGTCCTAAGTGTTTTACCTGTATTACTTCATTTAATCATTACAACCACCCTAAATTTTATGATCCCCATTTTATAGATGAGGAACTTGAGGCACAGAGAGATGAAAGAATTTGTCCAAGACCCACAGCTTGTAAAGAAGAGAACCAGGATTTGAGTACTCAAAGCCACTACACTTTACCATACTTGTAGTAAACGGAGAACCTCTCAGGAGCTGCTAACATCCTTTCTGCTCAAGCATCTTGCTCAAGATCTGAAGAGCCACGTTTCTTCAAATCCTGGGTTTTGGAGGTTGTAGTTATTTCCTTGCTTATATAGATGGACTTGTCTAAGTTTTTTATTGTTGTTTTCTCTCGTTCATTTCAGTGTATTTCCTGGAGAAGCCCAGCATTACACACTGTACTTCAACTTTACCAGAAATCTTTAGTAGCATTATTTGCAAGAAAATTGCAAAGTAGCTACTGACTCCCCTACCCTGGGCCCTGTCCAATTCAGTAACCACTAGTCACGTATGACTATGAATTAAGTCCTTAAAATATTAGTAGTCCAAACTCAGATATGCTGGAACTATAAAATACACATTGTATTTCAAAGACTTAGCACAAAAGAAAGAATGTAAAATATCTGGATAATAATTGTTTATATTGATAACTGTGTTGGAATGATAATATTTTATACATACTAGGTTAAAGGAAATATAATATTAAAATTCATTTCATTTGTTTCTTTTTACAATGCGGCTACTAAAAAAATGTAAAATTAATACATGTGGCTCACATTATATTTCGATTGGGCAATGCTGCTCTAGGGTTTCCTTTCCTGCAGCTATGGTTTAGGCAAGCGGGGGGGAGGGCAATATATACGCAGAAAAAAGGGATTTAATTATACTGGCGGAGAACTTGCTGAGAGGGAAACAAAAGGCAGAGGTAGTATGCTCAAGACGCAGGACAGACCCATCACATTCCCTTGTCAAAACTTTCCCCACGTGGGCATAATTTCTTGCCTGTGCAAATGCCGCCCATACTCCATGCCCGTCCTCCTGTCTTTTCTGTGGTCAAATCACACACAGCCTATTCTTCTTTCTGGTTCCTGTGTCCCCAGGGATCTTGCTGACCAAGTCATATTTATTTCTTCTATTGATTCCATATATTCTTCACCAACAGAACACAACATTCAAAATATTCCCAAACATGTTAGCTTCGAAATAAAACCGGGGTGGGGGAGGGGAGGGGATAGAAGTTGACGGCAATATAAATGAAACAGGTTGGCCATGAGCTGATCATTGTGGAAGCAAGGAGATGGGTACATGGGGGTTTGTTACACTATTTGGTCTACTTTGGTATGCGACTGAAATTTTCCTTAGTAAAAAGTTTAAAACAAATTCCCAAATATGCATAATTAATACAAAATCCCTTTTCATGGTTCAGGGTCCACACATGTAATTTACCCTAACAATTTCTCCCTTTTAAAATGTAATAAATTTCCTTTTGGTCAGAACCCATCTGCAAGAGGTAAGCAGACAAGATACAGTGTACAATGAAGGAAACAATGCAGAGCTTTCAATTTGGCTGAGAAGACAGGCTAAGTTCATGGCAGGCAGTAGCTTCACAACTTGAAAGTTTCCTGTTTATATTTTTTATAGGAAAGCTTTGGTACAAAGTCCAAATTCAGTGGCTAGTGCCTTGGGCCCACAGGAACCTAGCCTTATCAGTAACAGGTTTTTCAACAGCTGCTGTTTTCCCATGAAAGCGTGCCCACATCGCTTCTGAAACCAGGACATCAAGTGGAAAGCACTGATGAATTATTGTATGTTTCCTGCAGTACCACTCAGCCCCAGCATAGAGTGTAGGGGTGCTCCCTCTGAAGTTAGACTTCCCGGTTTCAAATCCTGGGTGACTGAGGGTTGCCTAAGTTTTTAATGCCTTGGTGGTTTTTAAGGTAAATCTGTAAAATGGGAATAATAAGGCATATCTCAAAGGGTGTTGTAATGATTAAATGAAATCATGTGTGGAATATGCTTTACACCATACCGGCCCAAAGGAAGGACCCAGTAAATGGTAGCTGTTGTTTTTACAGCAAACTCCTGTTTATTCTTAGCTGTTTGACACTTTAAAAATTGTCTAACTAATTAAATACTCTGGTTCCTATATATAAAACATGCGAAATTACCAATTTTTAAATAGTTAAATGACTGTCTTTTCCACTAGACTTGGCTCTCTGAGGGTAGGATCCATGTATTATTCAGTTTGAACTCTCAGTGTCTAGCATAATGCATCTCGTAATCTTTGAAAGACATCACCTTGAATATAACAAAATACACTTACAATTTAAGGTCTAAACATTGCTCTTACGGTTATAAAATGTTTAGGACACTGGTTTATAAGCAATTTATAACATGAAGTGGATGTGGCTTTTGTGTTTACCTTTCTTGGGGAACTCATTCAATAAATATTTATTAAGTGCCTCCTGTAAGGAAGGGATCGTGTGCTGGGTGCCTCATTAAAGAAGAAGGCAGACACAACTCTTATGCCCGGAATTTATTTTTAACAGGGGAGACACCTTTGCATGACCACTTACAAAATTACGTATGTATAGTTGGAGGAGAAGCACAGGGGACTGAGAGAGCAGACAAGGGGGCACTGAGCCTTAGTGTAGGGACCTCTTGAGAAGTGATGTGCAGGGTGATGGCAGAGCAGGAGTAGCTGAAGCTGAGCAAAGAGGGTGAAAGAGGATAAAGAATGGGCTTTCTGGGCCCTGAATACAGTCCAGCCTGAAGGCCTCAGGGTCGTAAGGAGACAACATAAAATGCTGGAGGAACTGAGATAGGCTGGTATGACTGGGTCTGGGGAGGAGGAATAGCAAATTGTGATCTGTATTTGGAGGAGTCAGCAGGGATCAGGTCATGGCAGTTCACTGGAAGATTTAGAATTTCATTCTGAAGGCATGAAAAGATCCTCCCTAAAAGCTATGACTTCTGGAATTCATTTCAAATAACCCAAGAACATTGGAGAAAGTAGGTGGGGTATATATGAAATGAAATTGGCCATTCACTGATTTGTTGAAACTGTGTGATGAATATATGGAAGTTTATTATACTCTATTTTTGTGAATATTTGAATTTTTCTATAATTAAAAAAACCCCAGAAATCCCTCCAGCTACAATAAAGAGAAAGGATTAAGAACAGATGTGAGGAGACCTGACTTTGCTATAGACCAGGTGAAAAAGAAGACAGTCTTGAACTAAGGTGGTAGCAGTAGGATTTGAGGGAAGTGAATAGATTCTAGTGATAATCGAGAAGTCTAATAGATGGAGTTTGGTGATTGATTAGATGTGAGGGAGGGAGAGTGGGAGCTATCATGAATGGGTCCTTGTTTTCTGCTTTGAGCAATTAGGTAGAGAAGCTCTCCCGAGGATGAGTGGCCTGCAAAGGGAAGATTCTGGTAGAGTCTTAATATTTCCTCCCATTAACTCCATCTACCTTCTCAAGGTTTAATGTAATTCAACAAACATTTGCTGCATTCCACGTGTTAGGCAGTATACTGGGATGTGTGGAGTGGGGTAAAGAGGAATATGCAATTATAAAAACAATAAGCTTGGGTTTCCCTGGTGGTGCAGTGGTTGAGAGTCCGCCTGCCGATGCAGGGGACACGGGTTTGTGCCCCGGTCCGGGAAGATACCACATGCTGTGGAGCGGCTGGGCCCGTGAGCCATGGCCGCTGAGCCTGCACGTCCGGAGCCTGTGCTCCGCAACGGGAGAGGCCACAACAGTGAGAGGCCCGCATACGGAAAAAACAAACAAACACAAAAAACAATAAGCTACCATTAACTGAGTATCTGTGATGAGAGAGGCATTTTACACACGTATCCCATAATCCTCACAGCATCCCTGCAAAGCAGACATTATTAGGCCCATTGTACAGATGAGGAAACTGAGGTCTGGAGAGCTTATATAACTTGCCCAAATTCACAGCAGGAGTGAGATGGAAGTCAAGTCAACTTTTTTGGCTCCAAAGCCTGAGGTCTTTCCACTACATAATACTGCCTCATGGGAATCTGAAAAGGCAGGTGGAGACGTTCCAAAGACAATTCTATCCACATCACAGTTGTTTTTCTCAGACTTGTACAGTTTCATGATTCAAAGGGATTACAATGCTAATACGCTGCCTGGAAATTAGTGTATGTAAATTCTGAGATAGGTCAAGCCAGTTCATCACCTCCATCATAAAGAATCCACAGTGATCTCTCAATCAAGTTCAACTATCTTTTCCCAGATGATATATTTAGCCCTTTGAATCCAATTACTGGAATAATGTTCCAGAGTTTTATGTGTTTCTGCCCTAGGGGACGGGACCATTATTGTTTCAAGATGAGCAGCAGGCAAGATATCTAGTACTTTCTTTTCCCTGCTGTGACTTCAGAGACTGTACAAAATGTTTGTCAAATGTTCCTATGCCTGCATTTATTTATTTTTTAAGTCTAGGCAATTATTTAGGCAGTAAAATATATGCAAAAGTTAAGTTTGTTTCAGGGACATAAGGCAAAATGTGGGGCCTTTTTTCCTCTTAACTTTTTTTATCATGGAAAATTTTAAACAGGCCAAAAAATAGAAGATTATAATGAACCCCCATGTTCCCGGCACCCAGCTTCAACAATGATTAACTCACGGCCACGCTTGTTTCATCTGTACCCGCCCACTTCCTCCCACATGCTTGTTCAGAAGCAAATCCCTGACTTGGTATCATTTCATCTGTAGATGTTTCAGTATGTACCTTTAAGAGATAAGAACTCTTTGGGGGCTGACTGTTTTGTCGAGCATTTCCTGAGACTGGTTTGTGGGAACATTTGCCAAGAAAGGGCTCAGATGTTTTCCAGAAAGCTGCACTGTGAGAGGTGGGGAGCGAGGTCAGAGGAGATGGCTGGTGGGCAGGGAGGCTTTGGGTGAATGTGGGAGCAGCCAGGGCAGCGCCAGGGCCCACTCAGGGCGAGTCAGTTCTTCAGCTTTCGGCCTCCACTCTTCATTGTTAGCTCTCTCCATGTTTGGTGAACTTACTGATGTTTCTTCCTGAGTCTTAGTGTTTTAATGACCCCCATGGGAGAAACTCAGCAGAGGTGGCAATTCAGTGACTGCCTTTTGAAGTACCTGTCTCATCTGCATTGTCCTTTCAGTATGGCCAGCTCGCTTTAATGGGACCAGTAACAAGGCTCTCCAGGAAAGCCAACTGTAAACTCCCTGAGGGTAGAGTCTGGATACACGGTTTTCTCCCCATAATACCTGGCAGACTGTTTAGCACATAGTAAGTGCACAGAAAATGGTTGTCCAATAAAGGAAGGGAGGAAGGAAGGCCTGAACAACTAACTGAAAGAATGCCGGAGTTTTAGAAATGGCTAAAGGTGACAATAAACCAAGCAGCAAGAAAAAAAAAAAAGAAAATCTATGGAGAGTGTGGTAGGCAGAATCACGGCCCCCTCAAAGGTGTCCACGTTCCAATCCCCAGAACCTGGGAATGCGCTGTCTTATTCAGCAAGAGGGACTGTGTAGATGTGAAAGGTTAAGGATCTCAAGGTAGGGAGTTTATCATGGATTATCTGGGTGGGCCCCGTGTAATCACCAGGGTCCTTAAAAGGAAAGAAGGCAAGAGAGTCAGGGGAGATGTGACAACGGAAGCAGAAGTTGGAGTGAGGTGAGTACTGGCTTTGAAGATGGAGGAGACAGGCAGCCTCTGGAAGCTGGAAAAGGCAAAGAAACAGATGCTCCCCCAGAACCTCCAGAAAACAGCCCTGCTGACTCCCTGATTTTAGCCCCCATGGCCCATGTCAGACTTCCAACCTCCAGAACTGTGACCTGTTTAGAATATGTTCCTACGGCAATCCTGTTGTCTCTACATTAAAAACATATTCTGAATCTGCCCTGTTTCCCATCTCCACGCTGCCCCCTAATGCACACCACCCTCCTCTCCTGTGCTACAGCCTCCTGACTGCAGTCCACTCTCCACAGAGCTGCTGGGGTGGGGGTGAGGGCTTGCCACCAGCGCATAGGCTCGTCTGCACCTGGCCTCACCCATACCATGCTCACCTCCCTCACCGTGCCGCATTCTGAGCAGAGTTCCTTCCTGCCTGCAGGCCTTGGCACTGCTGGTGCCCTCTCTGGAGCCATTTCCCAGGATCTTTGCGTGACTGGACCCGATTAGGTGTCTATTTAAATGTCACTTCCTCCAAGGGACCTTCCGGAAGCCTGATCTGAAGTTCTGGCCTCACCCTCCTCCTGCTGTCTGTGCGATCTTAATTTCTTCAAGAACACATTGCTTTCTACAATTACTGTTTGTATGCTTGTTTACTATTTCACCTCACTGAAAAATAGGCTTCTAAGGGCCTGGGAGCCTTGTCTGTCTTGTACTCGCTGTACCCACAGTTCTTGGAATTGCCTGTCTCATTGGTATTTATCAGCGATTTATATTTACTGAACGATGGACAGATGGATGGATGGATGGATAGATGATTGGCTAGTAGGGCTGAAGGTGGACCAGAGATTAAGATCCTCATGTGACTGGGTAGCCTTCTGAGGGTACCTGATGAGCAAGGAATTCATCATGCACACGACACCTGGGTGGACACTGGTAGAGTGTTTGATGCGTCCCTGCCAGCGCCGCTCACCTCACCTTCCAGTCCAACCTACCAGGTGCCTGGTGTCCCCTTCCTGTAAAAAGAAGGAGAGGGCTTATGAAACAGAGTCTGTTGGTGACAGTTGACTGAACCAGAGAGGAGGAGGCTCCAAGGGGTGGAGCAGTGACAGCTGGAGCCAGGCAGAAGGGCAGCCAGGGTAAGACGACGTGACATCAGGAGGGTGACGACAGGGGCAGGAACTATGGCAGGAAGGGTGACAGTTGCATAGCAAGGAAGGGATGGGTATAGAGCGTGGGTATTCCCTGAGCACGGGTGACGGGTGCAGGGAGCATGTCAGGGTCACAGAAGGACCAAGCACAAAGGCTTTTGTAGTGGGGCTATTTGTCATGTCACAAGTCTAATCTGGTTCTGAGCTTTTGGTTACTGAAGTGGATGCTGTAGTTTTGTGAGCTAGGACTGTTTAATCAGGAGGGTTGTGATCTCCTACTGCTTGGAGGAGAGGGTGACTTAAAAACAACAAATCCAGGCTTCCCTGGTGGCGCAGTGGTTGAGAGTCCACCTGTCGATGCAGGGGACACGGGTTCGTGCCCAGGTCTGGGAAGATCCCATATGCCGCGGAGCGGCTGGGCCCGTGAGCCATGGCCGCTGAGCCTGCGCGTCCAGAGCCTGTGCTCCGCAATGGGAGAGGCCACAACAGTAAGAGGCCCGCGTACCACAAAAAAAATAACAAAAAACCCCCAAATCCTTCCATGTGGGACATGTCGTAAGCCAGCTTGTCTTCCATCTGAACATCCAAAGTCTTAGAGGTGACCATGTGTTTTTTCCCCCACAGACAGGAAGTTACTATTTCAGAATGAGAGACCCAGCTGTTTGAATTTTCTGCAGCAATTAAAGACATCAGCTTGGGACAACACCGGTTCAACCCAAGCCACCTCCAGGATACTTGCTTTTGCTGGCAGCAACCCTGGAGGAATCATCTCTCTGGCTTATAAGAAACCAATTTACTTGAGATCTGAGCTACTATCCAAAACCGCACCAAGGTGGCTAATGCAGGCCAGCTACGCTAAGGAATCCTGCAGCTAGGCAGCTCTTCAGATACTGATCCTGTCATTTTGGAGAAGTCTCATAGCTGGTGCTCTCAGACCTCCACCTGAGTTGAGCAGCAGGCCCTGTGGATGATCAGTCATTTCCTTATTAATTAGGTACTTCCTATGTGCTCAGGACTGTGCTAGATGCTTTGGGTAGAAGTATAGTGAAAAAAGCATTAGAATGGGAGTTGCATAACCTGGGTACTACCCCTCTGGCTCCCCCATTAGCTAGTAGCACGACCTTTGGGAAATCCATTTAACCTGTCTGTGCAAATGTTTCTTCATGTGTAAAATGAGAGAAGCAGACTCTGTCCCTTTAAAATCTCCTCCAGTTCTTCAATTCTAGATTCTAAGAAGTAGAAAAATCATATCTAGAGATTTTAATTGAATATCCACTAAGTGCAAGAGACTGTGAAAATGTTAGATTCCTCAAATTCCTTGGTTAAAACAGCAGGTAATATTGTTTGTGAGGTTATAACATAAAAGGGACTTCCAAATTATGTGACTTAATTAACAAAATGTTCCACCCGGAAGAGACTTGACACAGGAGTTAGGTGTTGCGTCATTCTAGAACCCCTGCTAAAGTGAAGCAAAGGGCTGAGAGTCCCCACAGCTGTCCTGCCCATGTCTTGGAAGTCATATCTCATGGATAATTCAGTCTTAAATCTCTGCATTCATTTAAAAAAATCAATAACCAACTCAAGTTGAGTTAAGCAAGAGGGTGAAATACTTTGGCACATGACACTGAAATGTCAAAGGACTGGCAGGGTTTGGCATAGTTTGATCCAGGAATTCAGTGATGTCCCCAGGACTTGGCTTGTCTCTATCTCTCTTGTCTGCTCCTCTCCACACTGGCATCATTTTCAGGCTCCATATGTTAGCAAGATGGTGCCAGGAGCTCCAGCCTCAGCCAGTCTGCACTAATAGCTGCCACACAGGTCCTGGAATTCACTCTGGTTAGACTAAGTTGGGAATGACTTAAAATAAGAAGTGACATTTGAGCTGGAACTTAAATGAACTGTGAGAACTTATGAGTCATTGGTGGGACAGAGGAAACAGTCCAGGCAAAGGCAGAAGAATATATGAAAGCTTGGTGTGTTTAGGGAAAATCCAAAACTCCAGTTGACCAGAAGCATGTGTGATGGGCCTTAGGCGAAGTGAACAGTGACGTGCCCAATTTTTATCCAGAATTTTAGGCAGCATCCGTACCCAATTCCTTTCCTTCTAATCTACCTACATCACTTGAATTATTTTTATGAGTTGAAAATGTCACCAAATAAACTACAAAAGTTTGACTGAAAAAGACTGCCACCCCCAGGGTTAACAAGTTATATTAAGTTTTTAGGAAAAGTAGGCAATGAGTTCACATTTCCAGTCCAAACCCTTGGTCCTTTTTGAAAGGGAGAGTGTCATTGGAAGTTTCCACCCTGTTGGACCTGGGAGTGATATTTGCCTTTAAACCTACTAAGGCCCTGATTGGTTTTCTGTCTTGGCTTTGGCTCCCCTGGAAGCAGGCCCTGAGATAAGGACTTGAGTGTATGTAGTTCATTGGGCAGTGATCTCAAGAAACACCAACTGGGGAGTAGGAAAGACAAGGAAGGTGTTATGAGTTGAATTGTTTTTCCCCAAAATTCATATGTTGAAGTCCTACCCGCTCCCCACCCCGTACCTCAAAATGCGACCTTAATTGGGAATAGGATATTGCACATGTAATTAGTTAAGTTAGGATGAGGTCATATGAGGTAGAGTGGGCCCTAATCCAATATAACTGATGTCGTTATCAAAAGGGGAAATTTGGACACAGACACTCACACAGGTAGAACACCATGTGAACATGAAAGCAGAGACTGGGGTAATGCTTCTACAAGCCAAGGAATACCAAAAATTTCATGCAAACCACCAGAATATAGGTTAAAGGGATGGAACAGATTTTTTTTTTTTCTTACAGCCTTCAGAAGGAACCAACACTGCTGACATTTTGATCTTGGACTTCTAGCCTCCAGAACTGTGAGGCAATACATTTCTGTTGTTCAATCCACCCAGTCTGTGGAACTTTATTATGGCAGTCCTAGCAGACTAATACAGAAGGGAAGGTATCAATAAAGGATGTGTTATCAGGCAAGTTACCAGTGTGACCAAATGGAGAAAGAACTCTGCAGACAGTGTAGAACTCAAAATTATCCTGCCAGATACAACTCAACAGTAAAAGGACACCCCAATTTAAAAATGGGCAAGGATAGATATTTCTCCAAAAAATACATGCAAATGGCCAGTAAAGTACAAGAAAAGATGTTTAACATCTGTCTTAGTCTGTTCCAGCTGCTATGACAGAATACTATAGACTGGGTGGCTTAAATAACAGACATTTATTTTTCACAGGTCTAGAGGCTAGAAGCCCAAGATCAGGGTACCGGCATGATCAGGTTCTTGGAGACGACCCTCTTCCTGGTTTACAGATGACTGTCTTCTTGTATCTCATATGGAGGAGAGAGAGGGGGCTAGCTCTCTTCCTCTTCTAATAAGGACATTAGTCCCACCATGGGACCCCATCCTCATGACCTAATTACCTCCCAAAGTCCCCACCTCCAAATACCATCATATTAAGGCTTCAATATATGGATTCTGGGGAACACAAACATTCAGTCCATAGCAACATCATTAGTCATTAAGGAAATGCAAATCAAAACAGCAATGAGATACCACTTCACACCCACTAGGATGGCTAATGATAAAAAACATGGCAAGTACCTCCCTGGTGGCGCAGTGGTTAAGAATTTGCCTGCCAGGGCTTCCCTGGTGGCGCAGTGGATAAGAACCTGCCTGCCAATGTAGGGGACACAGGTTTGATCCCTGGTCCGGGAAGATCCCACATGCCTTGGAACAACGAAGCCCATGAGCCACAACTACTGAGCCTGCGCTCTAGGGCCCGCGAACCGCAACTGCTGAAGCCCGCGTGCCTAGAGCCCGTGCTTTTCAACAAGAGAAGCCACCGCAATGAGAAGCCCGCGCATCGCAACGAAGAGTAGCCCCCGCTCACCACAACTAGAGAAAGCCCACATGCAGCAACGAAGACGCAATGCAGCCATAAATAAATAAATAAATAAATAAAAATTAAAAAAGAATCTGCCTGCCAATGCAGGGGACACGGGTTCGAGTCCTGGTCCGGGAAGATCCCACATGCCATGGAGCAACTAAACCTGTGTGCCACAACTACTGAGCCTGTGGTCTAGAGCCTGTGAGCCACAACTACTGAGCCTGTGTGCCACAACTACTGAAGCCCGTGCGCCTAGAGCTGTGCTCTGGAACAAGAGAAGCCACTGCAGTGGGAAGTCTGTGCATCACAACAAAGAGTAGTCCCCGCTCGCTGCAAATAGAGAAAGCCTGCACGCAGCAACGAAGACCCAACACAGCCATAAATAAATAAATAAAATTTATTTTAAAAAGTTTAATCTTAAAAAAAATATGGCAATAACAAGTGTTAGTTAGGATATAGAGAAATTGGAATCCTCATACATTGCTGGTGAAAATTTTAGTGCAGCTGCTTTGGAAAACAGTTTACCAGTTTCTCAAAAAGTTAAACAGAGAGTTATCATATGACCCAGCCATTCCACTCCTAGGTATTTACCCAAGAGAATCAAAAATATATGTCCACACAAAAACATGAATGCTTATAGCAGCATTATTCATAATAGCCAAAAGTGAAAACAACCCAAATGTTCATCAATTGATAAATGGATAAACAAAATGTGGTATATTCATAAAATGGAATATTATTGAGCAATAAAAAGAATGAAATACTAGTATGTGCTCAACATGAATGAATCTTGAAAAAACGTTAAGTGAAAGAAGCCAGGTGCAAAAGGCTTCATACTGTATGATTCCATTTATATGAAATTCCCCAAAAGACAAATCCATAGAGATCAAAAGTAGATTAGTGATTGCTAGGGGCTGGAGAGAGGATGGGATGAGGAGTGAGTGCTACCGGGTACTGAGTTTCTTTCTGGAGTGATGAAAATGTTCTGGAATTAAATAGGAGTAATGGTTGCACAACTGTATGATTATATTAAAAACTACTAAATTGTACACTTTAAAGTATGAGTTTTGGGACTTCCCTGGTGGCGCAGTGGTTAAGAATCTGCCTGCCAATGCAGGAGACACAGGTTAGAGCCCTGGTCCCTGAAGATCCCACATGCCGCAGAGCAACTAAGATGGCAAGCCACAACTACTGAGCCTGCACGCCACAACTACTGAAACCTGCGTGCCTAGAGCCCCTGCTCTGCAACAAGAGAAGCCGCCACAATGAGAAGCCCACGCACCACAACAAAGAGTAGGCCCCGCTCGCTGCAACTAGAGAAAAGCCCACGCTCAGCAACAAAGACCCAATGCATGCAAAAATAAATAAATAAATAAATATTTAAAAGAAGTATCAGTTTTATGATGTGTAATTTATATCTTGATTTTAAAAATGAGAGATAAGATCTTTAAAAATACTGTCCTGCCTGAAGGAGGAGGGAGCTGGAATATTTATCTACCTGCTCCCAGCAGTCATTGGTTGAAGTCTGCTCCTGGGATGTACTTAACTCCCTGGAACTTGTGGCCTGATTCACATGTGGACTCCAGGAGCCAGAAAGAGCCTGTGCAAGAGTTGCCACTTGGAAGTTGGGCCTAAATATTTTTAGGAACTATCCATTCCGAAAGTGTGGAGAGTTCCCTGTGGGCTCATGGGCCAATGCTACTTGCCTTCCATGGTTATACAGTATTGACTTCTTCCTCCTGCTCTGTCCTCACACAAGTCAAAAGTAGTCCCTCAACTTGGAAGATGAAGTGTTATGTAGTGAGGGCTTTCCATGAAGTATTTACAATTTAATTCATTTTGAGATTATCCACAGTTGTTTTAGCTGCAAACAATGGAAACCAACCCAGGCTAGGATGGCTATACAGCAGTAACAACCGATGGACAGCAACAAGTGTTAAGGAGGTCATAAAAGGTTGGAACCCTCATTTATAAAAGAAGATGAAGTGATTGTTAAAGTCTGAGTGGCTCTGAGACTTACTGGAAAAGCTGGAGGATAAGGCTCAAGCAGTGAGCTGCAGCCAGAGAAGCCACGCGTCGGAGCCAGGGCCAGAGTCACGGAATTCTGCTTTGTTTCCAAGGCACACATTTTCAGCAGGTTAAGCTTGAAATGGTTAAGATCACGCAGCAATTTCTAGATGAAGGCAGGATTAGACAGGGTTTTGAGTCCAGGGCTCCCTGAATCCAAAGTCCCTCAATCTTCCTTCTGCAAGTTTGCCATTTCTTCATAAGTAAAAGGGCTGATGATGGCAGAAAGGTAGCCGTGAACAATGATGCCACCGGGACCTGGGCAGTGTCCCTATGTGCCAGATGCAATTTAAATGGCATTGTTATTAAATGCAGCCACAATCTGCACTTATACATGTGTCTCAAACAACTAATTGCTGAAGGTGCCTGGCAGTTTTGTTTGCTGGCTACAACTGGTCCACGCCAAGCAGGTAAATGATTTACACCCCAGAGACAATGTCCTCAGGGCTTTTGACCCCCCTCCATTTTGTGTAAATCTCCAGCTTGGATTTTCTGGTCCTATTCTGTCTGCCTCCATTTCTAAAGCCCTTCCTTTATCCTTTTTTTTTTTTTTAAACCCACATGATTCTGTGTGTCATCAAACCCTCTTTATTTTCAGTCATGTTTGTCCAAGGCCTTTAAATGCTAAGCTGCTCTGGAACAGCAGCTCTCACACCTATTGGTTTCTAGAGTCCTTAAATACTCTTTTCACAATTATTCAGGATGCTAAAAAGCTTTTTTTTTTGGTGGATTATTTCTGTCAATATTTTACTGCATTAGAAATTTAAAAAACAAAAATTTTAAAAATAGTTATTAATTAATTTAAAAATAACGATGAAAGAGATTACAGGTTAACATAAAATGTTATCATGAAAAATATATTTTTCAAGACAAAAAATTTGTGAGGAGTGACTATTTTACATTTTAAACAAACCTCTTGAATGTCTGGGTTAATAGAAGAAAGGTTGGTTCTTATATCTGCCTCTGCATTTATTCTGTTGCCATATCACACTGGAAAATTCCACTATACACTGTGAGAGAATGGGAATGAAAATAATTTGACTTTGCAGATCTCCTGGAAGGGGACAACCAGGAGTTCCCCTGGACCATACGTTGAGTATTGCTGCCATTTTTCGAGCTCATCATTCCTTTGTGTAGATCCGTACTTCCACCTGGCATCTTTTCATCCCATGTAAATAACTTCCTTTTACATTTCTTGCAATGTGGGTTTATTGGTTATGAATCCTTTCAACTTTTTGTATGTCTGAAAAAGTGTATTTTGTCTTAGTTTTTGAAAAAATATTTTCACTGGGGTAGTAGAATTCTAAGTTGACAGTGTTTTATTTCAGTATTTTAAAGATGTTGCCCTACTGTCTTTTCACTAGCATTGTATCTTTTTTTAATTAAGGTATATTTGACACGTATCATTAAATTAGTTTCAGGTGTACAAAATAATGATTTGATATTTGTATATATTGTGAAATGATCACTACAATAAGTCTAGTTAATGTCCATCATCATACATAGCCACATTTTTTTCTTGTGATAAGAACTTTTAAGATCTACTCACTTAGCATCTTAAAAGATGAGGTTGTTCCACAGCTCGCTAGTGCTCAGTTAATTTTTTAAAAAATTATTTTAAAATAAGTATAGTCTCATGGGAAGTTGCAAAAATATACATAGAGTCCCTTGTACTCTTCTTCCAGTTTCTCCCAGTGGTATAACTGTAGAGTAGTATCAAATCCAAGAAAGTAACATTGGTACAATTCTGTTAATTTACCAATTATCTGTATCTGTTAAAATACAGATAAGGTTTCGTTTTCACCTTTTTTTTTTTTTTTTTTTTTTTGCCGTACACGGGCCTCTCACTGTTGTGGCCTCTCCCGTTGTGGAGCACAGGCTCTGGACGCACAGGCTCAGCGGCCATGGCTCACGGGCCCAGCCGCTCCGCGGCATGTGGGATCTTCCCGACCGGGACACGAACCCGTGTCCCCTGCCTCGGCAGGCGGACTCTCAACCACTGTGCCACCAGGGAAGCCCCGTTTTCACCATTTTAACATACATTCATTTTTGTTTGTGTGTATAGTTCTATGTATTTTATCTTATGCATAGATTCATGTAACCACCACCACAATAAAGATGTAAAACTGTTTCATCACCACAAAAGAACTCCCTTGTGCTACCCTTTTATATTCAACCACCATCCCTGTCTCCTGGTAACCATTAAACCATTCTCCATTTCTGTAGTTTTGCATTTTGAGAATATCACATAAATGGAATCATTATGTAGATAACATTCTCAAATTTACCAGTGAAACCATCTGAACCTGGAATTTTCTTGGGAGAAGGTTTTAAAATACAAATTTAGTTATAAAAAATGGATATAACAGTATTCAGGTTATCTATTTCTTCTTTTTTTTAAATAGATCTTTATTGGAGTATAATTGCTTCAAAATACCGTTTAGTTTCTGTTGCACAACAAAGTGAATCAGCCATATGCATACACATGTCCCCATATCCCCTCCTTCTTGAGCCTCCCTCCCATCCTCACTATCCCACCCCTCTAGGTCATCAAAAAGCACCGAGCCGATCTCCCTGTGCTAGCTATGCTGCTGCTTCCTACCAGCCAACTATTTTACATTCGGTAGTGTATATATGTCAATGCTACTCTCGCTTCGCCCCACCTTTGCCCTCCCACCCCATGTCATCATGTCCATTCTCTGTGCCTACCTCTTTATTCCTGCCCTGCAACTAGGTTCATCAATACCATTTTGTTGTTGTTGTTAAATTCCATATATATGCGTTAGCATACAGTATTTGTTTTTCTCTTTCTGACTTACTTCACTCTGTATGACACATTCTAGGTCCATCCACCTCACTACAAATAACTCAATTTCATTTCTTTTTATGGCTGAGTAATATTCCATTGTATATATGTGCCACATCTTCTTTATCCATTCATCTGTTGATGGACATTTAGGTTGGTTCCATGTCCTGGCTATTGTAAATAGCTGCAATGAACATTGTGGTGGATATCTCTTTTTGAATTATGGTTTTCTCAGGGTATATGCCCAGGAGTGGGATTGCTGGGTCATATAGTAGTTTTCTTTTTAGTTTTTTAAGGAACGTCCATACTGTTTTCCATAGTGGTTGTATCAATTTACATTCCCACCAACAGTGTGGGAGGGTTCTCTTTTCACCACACCCTTTCCAGCATTTATTGTTTCTAGCTTTTTTGATAATGGCCATTCTGACTGGTGTGAGGTGATACCTCATTGTAGTTTTGATTTGCATTTCTCTAATAATTAGTGATGTTGAGCATCTTTTCATGTGCCTCTTGGCCATCTGTATGTCTTCCTTGGTGAAATGTCTATTTAGGTCTTCTGCTCATTTTTTAACTGGATTGTTTGTTTTTTTGATATTGAACTCCATGAGCTGTTTGTATATTTTGGAGATTAATCCTTTGTCCATTGTTTCATTTGCAAATATTTTCTCCCATTCTGAGGGTTGTCTTTTTGTCTTCTTTATGGTTTCCTCTGCTGTGCAAAAGCTTTTAAGTTTAATTAAGTCCCATTTGTTTATCTTTGTTTTTATTTCTGTTACTGTAGGAGGTGGGTCAAAAAAGATCTTGCTGTGGTTTATGTCAAAGAGTGTTTTTCCTATGTTTTCCTCTAAAAGTTTTATAGTGTCTGGTCTTACATTTAAGTCTTTAATCCATTTAGAGTTTATTTTTATGTATGGTGTTAGGTAGTGTTCTAATTTCATTCTTTTACATGTAGCTGTCCAGTTTTCCCAGCACCACTTACTGAAGAGGCTGTCTTTTCTCCTTTGTATGTTCTTGCTTCCTTTGTCATAAATTAGGTGCCCATATGTACATGGATTTATCTCTCGGCATTCTATCCTGTATCATTAATCTATATTTCTGTTTTTGTGCCAGTACCATACTGTCTTGATTACTGTAGCTTTGCAGTATAATTTGAAGTCAGGGAGCCTGATTCCTCCAACTCCATTTTTCTTTCTCAAGATTGCTTTGGCTATTCGTGGTCTTCTGTGTTTCCATATGAATTGTAAGATTTTTTGTCCTAATTCTGTGAAGAAAGCCATTGATAGTTTGATAGGGATTGCATTGCATCTGTAGATTGCTTTGGGTAGTGTAGTCATTTTTCACAATATGGATTCTTCCAATCCAAGAACATGGTGTATTTCTCCATCTGTTTATGTCATCTTTGATTTCTTTCATCAGTGTTTTATAGTTTTCTGAGTACAAGTCTTTCACCTCCTTAGGCAGGTTAATTCCTAGGTATTTTATTCTTTTTGTTGCAATGGTAAATGGGAGTGTTTTCTTAATTTCTTTTTCTGATTTTTCGTTCTTGGTGTATAGGCATGCCAGAGATTTCTGTGCATTAATTTTATATCCTGCAACCTAACGAAATTCATTGATTAGTTCTAGTAGTTTTCTGGTGGCATCTTTAGGATTTTCTATGTATAGTATCATGTCACTGGTAAATAGTGACAGTTTTACTTCTTCTTTTCCAATTTGTATTCCTTTCATTTCTTTTTCTTCTCTGATTGCTGTGGATTAAACTTCCAAAACTATGTTGAATAAGAATGGTGAGAGTGGACATCCTTGTCTTGTTCCTGATCCTAGTGGAAATGTTTTCAGTTTTTCACCATTGAGTATGATGCTTGCTGTGGCTTTGTCATATATGGCCTTTCTTATGTTGAGGTAGGTTCCCTCTATGCCCATTTTCTTTTTTTTTTCGTTTTTTTTCTTTTTTAGTTTCTGCTTTATAACAAAGTGAATCAGTTATAAATATACATCTGTTCCCATATCTCTTCCCTTTTGCATCTCCCTCCCTCGCACGTTCCCTATCCCACCCCTCCAGGCAGTCACAAAGCACCGAGCTGATCTCCCTGTGCTATGCGGCTGCTTCCCACTATCTATCTACCTTACGTTTGGTAGTGTATATATGTCCATGCCTCTCTCTCGCTTTGTCACAGCTTACCCTTCCCCCTCCCCATATCCTCAAGTCCATTCTCAAGTAGGTCTGTGTCTTTGTTCCTGTTTTACCCCTAGGTTCTTCATGACATTTTTTTCCTTAAATTCCATATATATGTGTTAGCATATGGTATTTGTCTTTCTCTTTCTGACTTACTTCACTCTGTATGACAGACTCTAGGTCTATCCACCTCATTACAAATAGCTCAATTTTGTTTCTTACAAATAGCTCAATTTCATTTCTATGCCCATTTTCTGGAGAGTTTTTATCATAAATGGGTGTTGGATTTTGTCAAAAGCTTTTTCTGCATCTATTGAGATGATCGTATGGTTTTTATTCCTTGATTTGTTAATGTGGTGTATCACATTTATTGATTTGTGTGTACTGAAGAATGCTTGCATCCCTGGGATAAATCCCACTTGATCATGGTGTATGATCCTTTTAATGTGCTGTTGGATTCTGTTTGCTAGTATTTTGTTGAGGATTTTTGCATCTATGTTCATCAGTGATATTGGTCTATAATTTTTTTTTGTGATATCTTTTTCTGGTTTTGGTATCAGGGTGATGGTGGCTATGTAGGATGAATTTTGGAGTGTTTCTCCCTCTGCAATTTTTTGGAAGAGTTTGAGAAGGATCGGTGTTAGCTCTTCTCTAAATGTTTGATAGAATTTGCCTGTGAAGCCATCTAGTCCTGGATTTTTGTTTATTGGAAGATTTTAAAATACGGTGTCAATTTCATTACTTGTGATAGGTCTGTTTATATTTTCTACTTCTTCCTGGTTCAGTCTTGGAAAATTGTACTTTTCCAAGAATTTGTTCATTTCTTCATGGTTGTCCATTTTATTGTCATATAGTTGTTTGTACTAGTCTCTTATAATCCTTTGTATTTCTGCAGTGTCAGTTGTTATTTCTTTTTCATTTCTAATTTTATTGATTTGCACCCTCTCCCTTTTTTTCTTGATGAGTCTGGCTAAGGCTTTATCAATTTTGTTTATCTTTTCAAAGAACCACCTTTTAGTTTTATTGATCTTTGGTATTGTTTTCTTTGTTTCTATTTCATTTATTTCTGCTCTGATCTTTATGATTTCTTTCCTTCTACTGACTTTGGGTTTTGTTCTTCTTTCTCTAGTTGTTTTAAGTGTTGGGTTAGATTGTTTATTTGAGATTTTTCTTGTTTCTTGAGGTGAGATTGAATTGTTATAGAATTCCCTCTTAGAACTGCTTTTTCTGCGTCCCATAGGTTTTGGGTCATCGTATTTTCATTGTCATTTGTTTCTATGCATTTTTAAATTTCTCCTTTGATTTCTTCAGTGATTTCTTGTTTATTTAGCAGTGCACTGTTTAGCCTCCATATATTTTTGTTTTTTACAGTTTTTTTCCTGTAATTGATTTCCAATCTCATAGCGTTGTGGTCAGAAAAGATGCTTGTATGATTTCAATTTTCTTAAGTTTTCAGAGGCTTGATTTGTGACCCAAGATGTGATCTATCCTGGAGAATGTTCCATGCGCACTTGAGAAGAAAGTGTATTCTGCCACTTTTGGGTGGAATGTTCTATAAATATCAGTTAGATCTATCTGACCTATTGTGTCATTTAAAGCTTGTGTTTCCTTATTTATTTTCTGTTTGGATGATCTGCCCACTGGTGTAAGAGGGGTGTTTTAAAGTCTCCTACTATTATTGTGTTATTGTCAATTTTGCCTTTCATGGCTGTTGGCATTTGCCTTATGTATTGAGGTGCTCCTATGTTGGGTGCATAAACATTTATAATTGTTATATCTTCTTGGATTGATTCTTTGATCATTATGTAGTGTCCTTCCTTATCTCTTGAAACAGTCCTTATTTTAAAGTCTATTTTATCTGATATGAGTATTGCTACTCCAGCTTTCTTTTGATTTCCATTTGCATGGAATATCTTTTTCCATCCCTTCACTTTCAGTCTGTATGTGTCCCTAGGTCTGAAGTGGCTCTCTTGTAGACAGCATATATATGGGTCTTGTTTTTGTTTCCATTCAGCCAGTCTGTGTCTTTTGGTTGGGGCATTTAATCCATTTACATTCAAGGTTATTATCGATATGTTCCTATTACCATCTTCTTAATTGTTTTGGGTTTGTGTTTGTGTGTCTTTTTCTTCTCTTGTGTTTCCCCACTTAGAGAAGTTTCTTTAGCGTTTGTTTTAAAGCTGGTTTGGTGGTGCTGAATTCTCTTAGCTTTTGTTTGTCTGAAAAGCTTTTGTCTTCTCCATTGAATCTGAATGAGATCCTTGCTGGGTAGAGTAATCTTGGTTGTAGGTTTTTCTCTTTCATCACTTTAACTATATACTGCCACTGCCTTCTGGCCTGCAGAGTTTCCACTGAAAAATCAGCTGATAACCTTATGGGGATTCCTTTGCATGTTATTTTTTGTTTTTCCCTTGCTGCTTTTAATATTTTTTCTTTGAATTTAATTTTTGTTAGTTTGATTAATATGTGTCTTGGTGTGTTTTTCCTAGGGTTTATCCTGTATGGGACTCTGTGCTTCCTGGACTTGGGTGACAATTTCCTTTCCCATGTGAGGGAAGTTTGCCACCATAATCTCTTCAAATATTTTCTCAGACCCTTTCTTGTTCTCTTCTTCTTCTGGGATCCCTATAATTTGAATGTTGGTGCATTTAGTGTTGTCCCAGATGTCTCTGAGATTGTCTTCTTTTCATTCTTTTTTCTTTATTCTGCTTCTCGGCAGTTATTTCCACGATTTTGTCTTCCAGCTCACTTATTCGTTCTTCTGCCTCCATTATTCTGTTATTGGAGTGTATTTTTCATTTCAGTTATTATGTTGTTCACTTCTGTTTGTTTGTTCTTTAGTTCTTCTAGATCTTTGTTAAACATTTCTTTTATTTCCTCAGTCTATGCCTCCATTCTATTTCCGAGATTCTGGATCATCTTTACTATCATTACTCTGAATTCTTTTTCAGGAAGATTGCCTAGTTCCTCTTCGTTTATTTGGTCTTGTAGGTTTTTACCTTGCTCCTTCATTTGTGACATACTTTTTGCTGTCTCTCTTTTTTTTTTTAATGAGTGGGAATGTGTTCCTGTTTTACTGGTTTTTTGGCCTGAGGCTTCCAACACTGGAGTTTGTAGACTATTGGGTAGAGCTGGGTCTTGGTGCTGAGATGAGGAACTCTGTGAGACCTCACTCTGATGAATATTCCCTGGGGTCTGAGGTTCTCTGTTAGTCCAGCTGTTCAGACTCAGAGCTCCCACTGCAGGAGCTTCCATGTGACCCCAGGATTGCAAATCAAGATCCCACAAGCCACGTGGGGTGGCAAAAAAAACAAAATAAAAAATAAAATTAGACTAGGAAACTAACAGATATGTTAGAAAGACTGTAAAAATAAAAATATAGGTGAATCAACAACTGGAAGGTACATTGGTGCCACAGTAGTAAAAAAGAGGAAGGAAAAGCAAACGGGGTGGGGGGGGAAGGCCTTGGCTGTGGAGGGCAGGGCCTAAGCAAGGGTGAGGTTTGGGCAGTGGGCTGGGCCAGTGCTCAGGACCCACAGGGCTGGAAAAGGCCCTGGGAGCTGTGGGGGCTGGGGCTTAGGCTCAAGGAACAGAAGGGGCCCAGGCGTGCCCCCCACCCTTGGTCTCAGAGGGCAGGGGACCTCACCTGGGAGGCCAGCAGTCTTCCTGGGCTTGAGTGGGTGGGGCAAACACCCTCCTCTCCTGCTCCTCAGGCCTGGGGTCTAGGAGGGCCCCTCCCTCCTGCCTCTCCTGATCCCCCTGGCCTCCCTCCTATGCCCCCAAGTACCCACACAGCACTCCACTCCTTTCCTCTCTTCCTGGAGAGTCCCTTCCACCTGCCTCTTCTGATCTCCCCTCCCTCAGGGGCACTGATCCTTGGTGGTCAGAGTTCCCCACCAACAGGCGGCAGGTACCCTAGTTGTGGGGAGATGCTAACTCCACGTCTTCCCACACCGCCTTCTTGACTCCTCCCTATCTATTTCTTTTTGAGTGGGCTTTGATCATTTGCATCTTTCAAGGAATCTGTCCATTTCATCTAATTTATCCAATTTATTATATAAAACAACTAAAAATTACTATCTGTTTAAGGTCTGCAGTCTCTCATATTTGTAATTTGTGTCTTTTTTCTTTTTCTTGATGAGTTTGGCTAGAAGTATACCCTTTTAAAATATTTTCAGAGAACTTTGGTTTCATTGATTTTGCTCTGTCCTTTTCATTGATATCACTTTTTCTATTTATGGTTTCTTTCTGCTTGATCTGGAATTAGTTTATTTGTTTCTAGTTTCTTAAGGTAGAAGCTTAGGTTCTTAATTTGAAAACCTTCTCTTTTTCTAATGTAAACATTTAGTACTATAAATTTCTCTCTAAGCACTGCTTTGGCTATATGCCCAAAATTCCCGTATGTTTTGTCTTTATTTTCATTTGATTCAAAATATTTTCTGATTGTCTATTTGCCACCCTCTTAGGCCCATGGTTTATTTAGAAGCATGTTGTTTAATTTACAAACATTTGGGGATTTATCAGATACCTTCTATTTTATATTTATGTTTTAACTGTTGTGATCAGAAAATTTTGTACAATTTCAATTTTTAAAACATTTTTTATGGCCTAGGATATGGTGTATCTTGATGAATGTTTCATGTGCACTTGAAAAGAATATGTACTCTGATGTGATTGGGTAGCATGTTCTATAAATAGAAATTAGGTAAAAAAGGTTGATAGTGTAATTCAGTTTTATATCCTTTTTGATTTTTCTGTCTACTTGTCCTGAGACAATAGTGTTAAAGTCTTTAATTGTGTTTATAGAACAGTGTATTTCTCCTAACAGTTCTAATAGCTTTTGCTTCTTGTATTTTGAAACGGTGTTCTTAGGTGAATACACATTTGAGATTATGTTTTCTTGATGAATTAATGCCTTTATCATCATGTAATGTCCCTCTTTATTGTTGTCCACTTTGTTATAATAAAGCCACTACAGCTTTCTTTTGATTTTCACTCACATGGTATATCTTTTTCCATCCTTTTCTTTTTAGCCTATCTATACCTTTATTTTTATCCAATCTGGCAACCTCTGCCTTTTACTTGGGGGGGGGGGGTACTTAGACCACTTACTCTTAGTGTTAGCCTTAAACCTACCATCTTTCTAGTTGCTTTCTGTTTGTCTGATCTGTTCTTAATTCATTTCCCCTTCTTTCCCTGCTTTTTAATCTGATCAATTGAGTATTTATTATGTTTTTATTTAATCTTCACTAGACTTATTAATCATGCATTAAAAAATTTTTTTGGTGGATGCCCTAAAGCTTACAATACAGATCTTTAACTTAACACAGTGTACTTTCAAATAATATTATGGCTTTTTTGTTGTTGCTGCTATTGGTCTGCAATCAGATGAGGTTTGCAACAGAATATAAATCAACTGTATCACTAAGCACATTGTTTAGTACCTGACTTTTCTTCAGATAAAGACTTTCTTGATGAAGTAAGCAGTATGTTGACTACATTCTTGCACAAGCTTTCTTTGTTTTTGTAGTCTAGTAATAAAACCGTCACAGCCCAGCACCACTCCTCAGACCACACTTTGAGTAGCACACTGGTCTAAGCCATAGGCAAGAGTACCTTTAAGGATAAGGAGGCATATGTCTTCTTCTACCAGTGCCTGATGCATGATCTAGAGCCCAGTACCTTCAAGGAAGGAGCAGTCCATTCTTTTCTCAATTATCTCAAAGTACATAAAAGATATCAAAGTAAATAGCCCATAGAACCTTTGACTAAAGACTTCTTTTCTCAGATACATGCACTCCTATGTTCACTGCAGCACTATTCACAATAGCCAAGACATGGAAAAAACCTAAATGTCCATCAACAGATGAATGGATAAAGAAGATGTGGTACATATATACAATGGAATACAACTCAGACATAAAAAAGAACAAAATAATGCCATTTGCAGCAACATGGATGTAGCTAGAGATGGATAAACAACAAGATCCTACTGCATAACACAGAGAAATATATTTAGCATCCTATGATAAACCATAATGGAAAAAGAATATAAAAAAGAATGTATCTATCTATCTATCTATCATCTATCTATCTATCTATCTATCTGTAACTCAATCACTTTGCTGTACGGCAGAAATGAACACAACATTGTAAATCAACTACACTTCAATTAAAAAAAAGACTTCTTTTCTCATATTCTCTAACACTCCACAATTTTTGTTCTTGCTTTACTTTTTATTGAAGTATAATCTACATATAGAAAAGTGCACATATCATAAATGTACAGCTCAATGAATTTTCAGAAACTGATTACACTAGGGTAACCAGAACACAGATTGAAAAACAGAACACCACCAGCACCAAAGAAGACCTCCTTGAGCCCCCTGCCCTTTCAGTCACTGTCCCCTCATCAAGGGTACCACTATTCTGACCTCCAAGAGTGTACCTTAGTGTTGCTTGTTTTGGATACTTATATGAATGGAATTGTATAATATGTACTCTTTTGTGTCTGGTTTCTTTTGCTCAACCATTATGTTCATGAGATTTATCCATATTGTTGCCTGTAGTTTTAGTTCATTCAGTCTCACTGCTGCACAGTATTCCATTGTGTGAATATCTCACAATGTGTATATCCAATCCACTGTTGATGGGCATTTGTATTGGTTCCAGTTTTTAGCTATCACAAATAATGCTGCTTGGATTCATCTTAAAAAAAATTTGTAAACATCTTTTGATGCATTTCTGTTTGGTATATTCCTAGGAGTGGAATGGTTAGGTCATAGAGTTGGCATGTGTTCAGCTTTAGAAGATACTGTCAAACAGCTTTCTGAAATTATTATATCTATTTATTGACAAGGCATGAAAATTCCATTTGCTTCACATCTTCACCAACACTTGAATTTTCTGTCTTTTATTTTAGCCATTCTAGTGGTTATGTAGTGGTGTCACACTGTGGTTTTAATTTGATGACTACTGATATTGAGCATGTTTGCACATGTTTATTTGAGAAACATTTCAGATGCTTACTTGAGAAATGCTTGCTCAAATCTTTTGCTTACTTTTTATTTGGGTTATCTGCTTTTTTCTTACTGATTCATAAGAGTTCCTTATATATTCTGGATACAAGTCAGATATAAGTACTATATATATCTTCACTTACTCTGTGTCTTATTTTTTCACCTTCTTAATAGTATTTTTGATAAACAGAAGTTTTTACTTTTACTGTAGTTAAATTTATCATTTTTATCCCTTTATGGTCAGCATGCTTTTGGTGACCTGTTTAAGAAATTTTTACATACCCAAGGTCATGAAGATATACTCCTTTCCTTTCTTCATAAACCTTTATTATTCTACTTTTCATATTTAGACCTTTAGTCATCTGGAATTCATTTTTGTGTATGACATGATGTAGGGGGTCAATATATTTTTTTCCATATAGATATCCAGTTGACTCACATTCACTCCCCACCAGACAGGAGTATCATCTTTATTGTAAATCAAGTGAATATAAACATGTGAGTATTAATCTTTTTCAAGGATGTCATGGCTATTTTTGGCCCTTATATTTCCATCTACATTTTAGAATCAGCCTATCAATTTCTATTTTAAAAATCCCTATTGGGATACTGATTAGAACTTAATTTAACACATAAATCAATTTGAGGAGAACTGAAATCTTTATAATATTGTCATAATTCAGGAACATGTTATATATTAATCCATTTATTTGTGTCTTCTTAATATGCCTTAGTTCATCTTAATATTTTCAGTTTTCAGTGTAGAGAAGTGTTATATCAGCACAATAACATTCTGTGCACATTTTGTTAGATTTAATCCTAGGTAATTTACATTTTTTGATGCTATTGTAAATGGTATCATTTAAATCAATTTCTACTTGTTTGTTGTTTGTATATAGAAATTCCATTGAGTTTTTAATCTCTGTTAACCTTTATCCAGTAGCTTTCCTAGTTCCAGTGGCTTGTCTGTAAATTCTTTTATACTTTCTTTCTATATAAGCATGTCATACAATTTCTTTCTTTCCAATTCTTATACCCTTTATTCCTTTTTCTTTCCTTATTGCATCAGCTGGTACTTCTAGTATGATATTGAATAGGAGGCCCTCTTGTTTCATTCCCAGTCTTAGTGGCAAAGTTTTCAGTAATTCATCTTTAAATGTGATGTTTGTAATAGATTTTTGTAGGTACTCTTTATCAGATTTAGAAAAATTTCTTCTATTTGTAGTTTGCTTCTGCTTATTATATTTCAAGTCAATCACTTCAAGTCATCATTCTAGGAAGTGAGAGAGAGTTAATGTCTAGAGCTCAGCTCTGCACTTATGGAGGACACCAGATCCACCTCTGCATTTGCCTTTAGCCAATGGTGACATTTTCCTTTTGCTACACCTGAATCAGCCATTCCATCCCAGTCCTCCAAACTCCCAAGTTTCTGACCACTATCAGTTTTGTAGGTCTGCTGATTTCCTGCTGTTAACCCCCAAACAGATTTTTCTACACTTTTGCCACTCTACCCCCAGTAGGCATTTATTCTGAAAAGTGGCAGCATCCTGTTTTCTCATGTGGAGTAATAATCTTTTATGTGTGTTTACATTTCAGTTATTCTTATAGCTGATTTGTAATAGAGAAAAGATAAGAACTGGTTAGTATTTCTAGCAAATTGCTCTCAAACCTGCTGTACTCAAAAAATGAAGCACCTAAAGAATATACAATGGAGAAAAGACATCTCTTCAGCAAGAGGTGCTGGGAACGTTGGACAGCTGCAGTAAATTAATGAGGTTAGAACACACCCTCACACCATATGCAAAAATGAACTCAAAATGGCTTAAAGACTTAAACGTAAGACATGACACCATAAAACTCCTAGAAGAGAACATAGGCAAAACATTCTCTGACATAAATCATACCGATGTTTTCTTAGGTCAGTCTCCGAAGGCAATAGAAATGAAAGCAAAAATAAACAAATGGGACCTAATCAAACTTACAAGCTTTTATACAGCAAAGCCAACCATAAACAAAATGAAAAGACAACTTACAGAATGGGAGAAAATATTTGCAAATGATGCAACCAACAGGGCTTAATTTCCAAAATATACAAATAGCTCATACAACTCAACAATAAAAAAACAAACAACCCAATAGGAAAATGGGCAGAAGACCTAAATAAACATTTCCCCAAAGATGACATACAGATGGCCAACAGGCACATGAAAAGACGCTCAATATCACGAATTATTAGAGAAATGCAAATCAAAATTACAATGAGGTATCACCTCTCACCAGTCAGAATGGCCATCATTAAAAAGTCTACAAATAACAAATGCTGGAGAGGGTGTGGAGAAAAAGTAACCCTCCTACTTGTTGGTGGGAATGTAAATTGGTACAGGCACTATGGAAAACAGTATAGAGGTTCCTCAAAAAACTAAAAATAGAGTTGCCAATACGATCCAGTGATCCCACTCCTGTGCATATATCTGGACAAAACTATAATTCAAAAAGATACATGAACCCCTATGTTCATAGCAGCACTATTCACAATAGCCAAGACATGGAAACAACCTAAATGTCCATTGATGATGAATGGATAAAGAAGATGTGGCACATATATATTATACAATGAAACGTTACTCAGCCATAAAAAGAATAAAATGATGCCCTCTGCAGCAACATGGATGGACCTAGAGATTGTCATACTAAGTGAAGTAAGTCAGACAAAGACCATATGATATCACTTGTATGTGGAATCTAAAGTATTCACAAATGAACTTATCTATGAAAGAGAAACAGACTCACAGACACAGAGAACAGACTTGTGGTTGCCAAGGGGAAGGGGGGATGGGGGAGGGATGGATTGGGAATTTGGGGTTAGCAGATGCAAACTCATATATAGAATGGATAAACAACAAGGTCCTACTGTATAGTACAGGAAACTATATTCAGTATCCTGTGATAAGGCATAATGGAAAAGAATATAAGAAAGAATGTATATATGTATATATATATATATATATATATAAAAATAACTGAATCACTTTGCTGTAGAGCAGAAATTAACACAACATAGTAAATCAACTATACCTCAATTAAAAAAATGTAGTACCTAAATATTATAGTTGATGGGCAATTCAACCAGACTGCATGAAAAGACACATATAATAAACTCTTCAGGCATTTATGACACCAGCATGTTAGGAAAATACTCTTAAAATAAGGCAAGTCTCTTACCATATGATCCAGCAATCCCACTCCTGGGCATATATCTGGAGAAAACCATAATTCAAAAAGATACATGCATGGGACTTCCCTGGTAGCACAGTGGTTAAGAATACATCTCCCAGTGCAGGGGGCACGGGTTCGAGCCCTGGTCTGGGAAGATCCCACATGCCGCAGAGCAACTAAGCCTGTGTGCCACAACTCCTGAGCCTGAGCTCTAGAGCCCACAATCCACAATTACTGAGCCCACGTGCTGCAACTACTGAAGCCCGCGTGCCTAGAGCCCGTGCTCCGCAACGAGAAGCCACTGCAATTAGAAGCCTGCGCACCGCTATGAAGAGTAGCCCCTGCTCGCCACAACTAGAGAAAGCCCACCTGCAGCAACGAAGACCCAACACAGCCATAAATAAATAAATAAATAAATAAATATTTTAAAAAAAGATACATGCACCCCAATGTCCATTGCAGCACTGTTTACAATTGCCAAGACATGGAAACAACCTAAATGTCCACTGACAGATGAATGGATAAAGATGTGGTACATATATACAATGGAATATTAGCCATTAAAAAGAATGAAATAATGCAATTTGTAGCAACATGGATGGACCTGGAGATTATCATACTAAGTGAAGGAATTCAGACAGAGAAAGACAAATATATGGTATCACTTATATAGGGATTCTAAAAAAATTGATACAAACGAACTTATTTACAAAACAGAAACAGACTCACAGACTTAGAAAACAAACTTACGGTTACCAAAGGGGAAAGGTTGGGGGAGGGATAAATTGGGAGATTGGGATTCACACATACACACTACTGTATATAAAGTAGATAACCAACCAGGACCTACTGTATAGCACAGGGAACTCTGCTCAATACTGTGTAATAACCTATATGGGAAAAGACTCTGAAAAAGAATAGATACATATATATGTATAACTGAATCACTTTGCTGTACACCTGAAGCTAATATAACATTGTAAATCAACTATACTCCTATATAAAATAAAAATTAAAAATATAAGGCAGCTCTCTACTATTCAATGATATGGAAAGTTTTACCAGCACATGTTTGTTAAGTGCCAAACAGTAAGATACCGAAGAGAGGATATAGTGTGTGCCTTTAGGGTAGAAACAAAGGGTGGGAGGGAGTGAAAATAAGAACTTTTATTCATACTTTATTATATATGCATAAAGAAACTCTGGAAGGATATCTATAGGAGAGGGGGTGGAGTGGGAGGATAAACTGGGCAGATGCAAAGTTAAGAGAGAGATTTTTTTTTTTTTTTTTTGCGGTACGCGGGCCTCCCACTGCTGTGGCCTTTCCTGTTGCGGAGCACAGGCTCCGGACGCGCAGGCTCAGCGGCCATGGCTCACGGGCCCAGCCGCTCCGCGGCATGTGGGATCTTCCCGGACCGGGGCAGGAACCCGTGTCCCCTGCATCGGCAGGCGGACTCTCAACCACTGCACCACCAGGGAAGTCCAAGAGAGACATTTTGTATACCCTTTATAACTTATGATTTTTGAACCAGGTGAATATAATACAAAATTAAACTTTAAAAAGAGAAGAAAAAGAAGATGCTCTTGAAGACCCTGAAGTACAGAAGCTGGTGAGCTCCCACATAGGACTCCCTTTTCCCCTTCTGTCTCTCTAGGCTGTGGCTCCAGCAGTCAAACTCAGTCCAGATCTTCGATGCTAATCAGTAAGCAGAATGGCAGTCAAGAGATCTTTTAAATATTTCAGTAAGTAAAGGGACATTTTTGAAATAGAATGGACAGAATTTGGTGGCTGATTATATATGGGGACTGTGGATGACTGGATTTCCAGTTGGGCCAATTGTGACTTGAAGCCAGTAAGGGGTGCAGCCCTGTATGGATGGAGATACAGAAATCTCAGCAATAGTAATTTTGGAAGAATGTTCGGTATAGAAACCAGCTGGCAGTGGGTTAAACTGAAGTGGAGAATAAGACTCTTAAAAAGGACGAGGAGGTCTTCCCTGGTGGCGCAGAGGTTGAGTCCGACTGCCGATGCAGGGGACATGGGTTCATGCCCCGGTCCGGGAAGATCCCACATGCCGCGGAGCGGCTGGGCCCGTGAGCCATGGCCGCTGAGCCTGCGCGTCCCGAGCCTGTGCTCCGCAACGGGAGAGGCCATGACAGTGAGAGGCCCGTGTACCGCCAAAAAAAAAAAAAAAGGACGAGGAGTGAAGGGAGGAATAAAAATACTTAGGAGAGAAGAAAAGTGTACAGAAGTTGTTAGAAAAGGGAGGTCTGAGCATCCTTGTAGGCTAAAGGGCAGAAGCCAGTGGAAAAAGCCACTGGAATAAATTTCTTCCTTACCTTGACATCTAAGGCCTCCTGCAAAATGATTTCCTTCTGGCTTTCAAGACTCAATTCCTGATAAACAACAAGGTCCTACCATATAGCACAGAGAACTATATTCAATAAACCATAATGTAAAAGAATATTTAAAAAGAATGTGTATATATATGTATAACTGAATCACTTTGCTGTACAGCAGTAATGAACACAACATTGTAAATCAACTATACTTTAAAAAACCCCTCAATTCCCAATATTCCCTATGATTAAGACAATTGGGTCACTTACTACTCTCCACAAAGTGATCCTTATCTGTCTTTGTTTTTTGTTTTTACTCAGCAGATAGCCTTGGCCTGGAGTCTTTCCACAGATCGTCCTATTGATCCCATTGGGCCTCCAAGTCTTGAACACTATTGCGAAGTCTTTTTCTGATCCCTGAGTGTGATCTCCTCCGACTTTAAAACTCCCAAAGTACCTTGTATTTCTCTTATCACCTCTAATCAGATTGTGCCCTTGAATGACAGTTATTGGTGTACTGTCTCATTGCTCTCATTGCTCCTTCTTGGGACTGTTATCCCTGCAGCATTCACACAGCACAGGGTTTTACACATGGGGGGCACTCAGCAAATACTAGATGAACTCACAGTGAAGGGAACAGAAGAATTCTTAATAGGGACTGAGGTTTAATGGTCAGAGAGTTCTCAGGAAACTGCTCTCCCAGCCAGGAATCCACCCTCAGTGGATAGTGGTGGCTCTGTTCATCCAGTGTTAGACTGGGGAGACGAGGCAATGGCACAGCACTTGGAGTCCCAGTCTGAGGAAAACCTCCACTCATCTGTGTGGTTCTTTCTCCCATCCAGGATGTGATTAATCATCTGTGCAAAGTGACGGAACTGTTGCTACATACAATATGGATCTCCCAACGTTGAAAAGTCCAGCATAAAAGAGTACATAAGATAGTTCCATTTTATATGATGTTAAAAACAGGCAGAAGTGAGCATGGTGGGGAAGGGAAGTCAGGTGGCTGGGGGCGGCACGGGGGTTTCTGGGTGCTGGTGTTCTACTTCTTGGTCTGACTGATGTCACGTGGGTGTGTTCACTGTGACAATTCACTGAGCCATACACTTATGATTTGTATACTTTTCTTCAGATGTTAGTTTATTTCAAAATTTTATTTAAAAAGATTTCCTGTGCATGTGTGCATTTCTTAATTATCCAGTTGAGCTGTTCCAGCAAGAGAACATTAGAAGGCAACAGGAAGTTGGTCACACACAACATTAAAGCAAACCCCCTTCTCTAAATGCACCATTCTTGGCTGCCTTGATCTGCAGGAGGATCTTATGTTGCTGCAGAAGAGACTGAATTTTATAGTACAAATCTGTTTGAAAAGCATTCCCATAATTACATGTTGTATCAAGAAAAATAAAATCAGCCAACAGGAAGGAAATGGAATTGTTCTCAGCAGCACACAACAATGTCTTGGGTTGCTTCCTCTTTGTGGTGCAGCATAGGGTAAACAAAATGAGCATCCTGGTGGATTTTATTTTAAGCAGGTTTAACTATGATAAGCACAAGATACTTAAGAAATAAGTGGAATGCTTGTTTGACATTGTCCCAGATGTTAAGACTGTGTACTAGAAGCCTCCATCACAGAGGCCCAAGGAGTTATTCTTTTGTTCCTTTCCTTTCTACTGCAACAGTTCACGGTTTATTTTTCACTTGGATTTGTAAACTCCTGGAGGGCAATATTCCCAATTCTGGAAAACATCTGTTGATGGTAAAAAGGAAGCACAGGGAATGAGTGATTGCAGCGGTAAAACCCTTGCTTGTCACAGAAGCGCTACCCCAACCGTCTTCCTTTTTTACCTCCCCAGCCTTTCCTTCATGATCTAAGCCCTGCAGCACCAATGTTTTGTCTCCATGGCACATAGGGTTTGACTCTGTATTTGCCTTATCTTCCCCCACAAGGCTGGAAACTTTCAGGTGGCAGAGATTGTGCTCTTAGGGTAGAGGATTGATCTCCTTCTGCACCGTATTTGCTCTTGTATGGGCAGAGGCTTGCTGCATGCTCCTTCCTGGACTGTGAGCTGCTTGGGGGTAGGGACTACAGGTTCCTTATGTTGTATCTTCCTTGTTTGGTACATAGTAGGGGTTCAGTTGGCCAAACGAAGAAGGGAAGGTGGATCGGGTCTCCCAGTTTCAAGATTCTTCAGATGACCAACTTCCTGAGTGCTGCAGAAAACTGTAATTGCCTCGTGGAAAAGCAGTCTACTTCTCTTAATCTGTATAGCGTGGAATAAAGACTGTGAGTTGGGGGAATTCCCTGGCGGTCCAGTGGTTAGGACTCAGCACTTTCACTGCCTGGTAGGGGAACTAAGAGCTCGCAAGCCATGCGGCATGGCCAGAAAAAAAAAAAAAAAAAGAATGTGAGTAGGCAATGGGGCTGAAAAGTTGAGCTTATTTCCCAAGAATCGGTCCCCTTACTATAGGGAAACTGTTTATAATTGTGCCTTGGCATTGATGGAAACTTTAAAACAAACATTCCATGCTGCCTTCCAGTACTGTTATTTAATAAGTCACTTTGGTTGGAGCCTGAGGGAATCACTAGACATCTTCAGAGTCCTTGCATATGCTGTTTTTAAGAAATAAAATTTACAATCTGTCCTTAGGAAAGAGACTGAATTGGAGGCAGGCTGGAAGGTGAGGTAGAAGCAAATGTATAGGAGTTTGAGAAGTGGAGAACTCTGAGGGTTCTACTAAACAGTGAGAACAAAGTTATTAAGAGTTTCAATCTTGTAAACCTTGCAGAGTATATGCAACTAGAGAGCAGGGATGGAGATGTGATCTGTCTTACTTGTGTAGCATCTAACAGCTCTTTCTAGTCGTGAAGTCTGACAGATATTGTATAGACTATATATTCAATAAATGCAGACCAGTTTCTATATACTCATTGCTATTTTCTTCAGTTGTAGACTAATTTGTTAGTAATCTTTACTTTTTCTTTGCAGTACAAACTGCTATAATTGTAAGAGGTAAAGATATGGGTAAGTTAACCATTAAATCTTCCTCATCTAAATCCCTCTTATGTTGATCATCAAACACATCCTAATGTGAAATCTTTGTAACATGCATTTGGCATATACTTAGTCTCAGGTTAACATTAAGTTCACAATTTGAATCTTGAAGTTGATGAACAGAAATACAATTTAAAAGCATAAGCTGGTCAATGATTTGTTCTTCTGGAAAAAATGTTAAGTCTGTTGTTTCGCACATGTTCTTTTTCCAGATCAGCAATTTTTGCATATTCTAAGTGCAAGGTACTTGCATTTATTTAATACATTTTCCCACCTCAGTGAACACACGGTTACACAGCTAAGAGTTTAGAAGTATAAACGTTAAGTTTTAACAGTGGTTGTCCCTGCAGGGTAGATTTGGGGGTTTTCTGTTTCCTTATTTTTGCTTTTAAGTATTTTCTGAGTTTTCTGTAATAAGAAAATAATCTCTATTTTAAAACAAGAGGGAAGTTTTGGTTAGAACATGTAAATTTAAGAACTATTAGAAATATTCAGAGAATCTGATGGTCGCTCCAAGAGCCACATCTTCTCCTTCCCTCTAGACTTGCCCCTCATGAGCCCATTTCCATGTGGTTAGTATAGTCTAAGATGCAAATTTGATTGTGGCACTTCCCCACTTTGAGTTAATTCCCTCCAAAGGTACTTCAGGGTCACTGTTCATCCTTATTATCCTGTGTAAGTCGGTCATCTTTCAGTTCCAAGGGACAGAAGCCTCACAAAATAGTTTAAGCAAAAATGAGGAATTCGTTCACTCATGTAACTGAAAAATCCAGGCAAGGCTAGATCTAGGAGTTCCAAGATGGCATTGTCTTCTTTCCTGGTTCTGCTTTTTTCACGTTGGTTTTATTTCTAGGCAGGCTTGGTCCACCTGAAGGAAACACAGCCATTGGTGTCTCCAGGCCGACTTGGTCCTTAGAACTCTAGATCCTGAAGAGAGGACTTGGATTGGTCTGGGTTGGGTCATGTGCTCTTCCATGGGGCCAGTCACCCTAGAATGGAATGAGGAGACTACAGAAGAGGAAGGAGTGTTCCCCAAAGGAAGAGATTTTAGGCAAACCATGACCGGGCTCCAGAGCCATCACTTCTGCAGGGGTGCATAATTGAGCAGCTTCTCAGGCAGGTCCATGTGGGCCAGTGGCATGCAGCACTGCAGGGAGTCCTCCTGGGTGTACTGGGCTTGCAGCAGCCCCAGGCAGGCCTCCCACTTGTTGCTGGCGATCTTGCTACACGTGAAGCAGTGCACAGGTATGATCACGGCAACAGCACAGCATCTGGCTGGTCCCAAAGGCTGTCCCACCATGGAACTTGCTAAATGTGTTAATGAAGTAGACATGAGCTGTGAATCACATTAAATACTAAATTATGCTAAATTAAGTATCACTGGCCTTTGAATATGTTATAGTCTCACTTGATATTGGTGTATCTGATTAGCTAGGTAAAGGGGTCTTACCTTGGAGTCCACAGACCTCTAAGGGATTTGATAAAATTCAGGGGATATGTGAACTTGGATGGGAAAAAAATTACCTTTTTTTCACTAGACCGTAACTGAAATTTAGTATTTCCTTTGATTATAAATGCATACAACAATGCAGAGCTGTTTTAGGCAGTAACGTGACTTCGTCACTAACAGAAATCAGGTCTTTTCATATCACATTACAGTTGCAGAGATCTCAATATATTGTTCATGCTACTTCAATGTCAGAGCAGTTATTAAACTCTGCTAGATGTGGTTATTAAATGAACATATATTACTGTACCACACATACATATTTTGATAACTTACACTTCAACATAATTGGTTTTGTAATGCTATGCATTTTATTTTCTGCACTTAAAAACATTATTCAGAGAAAGGATCCATGGCACAAAAAGTTGAAGTGATCTAGGTCTTCACTTAAAACAAGATGAGACCAAAGTGTGATGATTTGACTCCAGAGAACCTTAGCCCACTTGACTCTTTCTAATGCCATGCTGAAATAGAGATGAGGAGCCTTTTGGACAATCCAAAAACTACAGACCTATGTGTGATTTACTTTAGTTTCAGAGGGTCTCTGGGCTAGAAGAGTGGAGTAAATGCATTTGGACCTACTCAAAAACTTATAACTAAATGCTGCAGACATTGGCTTAGGAGCTTGCTAAAGAAGACAAATTTGTTTCTTTGTGTGGTTATCTGCATAGGTATCTACCAGAATAGGATTTTGGTTATCAAAACTCGTCGGGCAGAAAATCTACAAACAACAAATGCTGGAGAGTGTGTGGAGAAAAGGGAACCCTCTTGCACTGTTGGTGGGAATGTAAATTGATACAGCCACTATGCTATGGAGAACAGTATGGAGGTTCCTTAAAAAACTAAAAATGGAATTACCATATGATCCAGCAATCCCACTACTGGGCATTTATCCAGAGAAAACCATAATTCAAAAAGAGACATGCACCCCAATGCTCACTGCAGCACTACTTACAATACCAAGGTCATGGAAACAACCTAAATGCCCATCGACAGATGAATGCGTAAAGAAGATGTGGTACATATATACAATGGAATATTACTCAGCCATAAAAAGGAACAAAATTGGGTCATTTGTAGAGACGTGGATGGACCTAGAGATTGTCATACAGAGTGAAGTAAGTCAGAAAGAGAAAAACAAATATTGTATATTAACTCATATATGTGGAATCTAGAAAAATGGTACAGATGAACTGGTTTGCAAGGCAGAAATAGAGACACAAATGTAGAGAACAAACGTATGGTCACCAAGGGGGGAAAGCGGGGGCAGGGGTGGTGGTGGTGGGATGAATTGGGAGGTTGGGATTGACATATAGACACTAATATGTATAAAATAGATAACTAATAAGAACCTGTTGTATAAGAAATAAATAAAATAAAATTCAACCCCTCCCCCCCAGAAAACAAAAATAAAAACAAAACGAAATTCTTAGGGCATGCTCTGTAAGGTTGTGAGATACTTTCTAATTATGTTTGGGGACAAGGACCTGTCAAAGAGGTAAACTCTTCATCAGAATTGTTCTCTAGGAATTTCTCTGGTTTACTGGTCTTGGTTCCCAATAGGAAGCAGATGGTTCTTAAATTAAGACACTTTGAGGAGATACTAACAAAGATGTGGGGTGTAGGGGAGCCACAAGAGGAGGGACAATAGCTTCAACAACTCCAGGCTAGTATCAGCAGAGCTGACATCACCCCTTGGCCAGAAGGGAAGAGAACAGGAAGTGGCAACTCGAAGGAAAGGAGTGAAGAGAAGTTTAGAGGAAGTGGTAACCTTTGACTATTGAGGGAGCCCATAGTGGGAGAGCAGAAAGAAGAGGTTACCCTGACCATCCTCAGATCTCCAGCTAGGACACTCCTTAGCCACACCCACCCAGAAACCAGGAGGCGAAGCAGCCCACTGCTGTGGTCTACTCATAAGTCTCTTGAGGGCAGCGAGCAGAGTGGAACTGGAGAGGTAGAGATATCCAGCACATTTGGCAAATCCCTACCATAGCACTTTTCACACTATCTGATGGTCCAAGAGGGCAAAACTTTTTTTTTTTTTGCGGTACGCGGGCCCCTCACTGTTGTGGTCTCTCCTGTTGCGGAGCACAGGCTCCGGACGTGCAGGCTCAGTGGCCATGGCTCACGGGCCCAGCTGCTCCGCGGCATGTGGGATCTTCCAGAACCGGGTCACGAACCCGTGTCCCCTGCATTGGCAGGCGGACTCTCAACCACTGCACCACCAGGGAAGCCCCGCAAAACGTTTTTAAAAATTCATGGCTACACCTAAAATTCTGGCACGTTGTGTTTGGTATTACTGAACAAATGGACAAAGAACTGAAATACTGCTAAAACAAAGAGTAAAAGGAAACTACTACATAAAATTAGGAACTAAGTATTTACTTTCAGACAGAATGGATATTTAAAATGTTATGGAAATACTGGAGCATGATTCAGCAATAAATCCTATTCTGTAGATCAGACAGGTATGTCCACAGCTTTATAATACAATTAAGTATAGCTGTTCCTTATTTGTGGATTCTGTATTTGTAAATTTGCCTGTGGTTTAAAACTTTTGTGGTGCTTTCACAATCATGCATAGAGAGGTGAAAAATTTGACTTGCCCAATGTATATGTTCCCAGTTGAGGGTGACAAGTTGACATGCTGTGTCCTTGGTTCAGCTCTCTTAAACAAGCATCCTTTTCTCTATTTAGTGCATTGTTTTTTGCATTTTTGTGTTTTACTGGTGATGTTACTGTTTAAAATGGTCTCCAAATGTAGTGCTGAAATGCGGTCTAGTGTTCCTAAGTACTAGAAGGCTGTAATAGACCATATGGAGAAAGCACGTGTGTTAGATAAGCTTGGGTTGGGCCTGAAGTTATGGTGCTGTTGACCATGAGTTCAATGTTAGTTAACTCAACAAAACAGAAAGACACCTAAAACAAATTTATGTATGGATTAGCTGGTGAAAATGTGGCCAGAAGCTCACACAATAACCCCAGTATTTCCCCTAGGAGCAATGATTCAGTATTTGTTAATTCCGTGTTGGTGGTGACTTTACAGAACCTAACTACACGAATAATGATGATCAACTGTACTTATTGTTTTCCAATTCCTCATAAAGATTCAAAAAAGAAAATTCAATTTACAAAAGATACAAGATGATTTTTCTATAGTTAGCAGCTAACTGGTACTCATAATGTAAAACCAGAAGGGGGGAAAACATTAAAACCCATCACCACTGCATAATTTTAATGTGATATATTAAAATTTATTACTTTTTGATAGTATTTGGCTAAATCCAAATTATTTCAATGAAAGTCATCTAGAAGGCCATATAGTTTGAAAATTAAAGAAATCAGTGGGAGGGAAAAGGAAAAACAACCTATTTAATACATTGACTTTACAATCACAAATGCATTATTATTATCTGGACTCAGTTCGTTAATTCAATCCTGCTTATTAGTTAAGTCAATTTATACCCACTCCACAATAAATCCTACATTATCCAAAAGCTTCATGCTTCTATTTACAGTAGCATAGCAAACTTGAAGTTTTTTGTTTTTTGTTTTTTAAATCACGATTCCAATGACTAATGTAAACAATTTTCCATGCTCTGGCATAAGAATAATGTTAGTCAACAAAGACAGCCATCTATTATTCTGAGAAATGTAAGTGGCAGTCTTTTGATTTTTTGTTTAAAGTATACAACCTTGAATAGTAAAAGAGCTGAAATTTCTAACTTGCTTTCTAACCATAGTAAGAATGATATTTTCCCCCAGGGACCACCAAATATTTATAAAAATTTGTACTAACATTCTTTAAGAATCCACACATATCGATAAGAAGGACTTTCCTGCCATGCTCCAAATGTCTTAAAGGTTAGACACAATACATATATTATAAAGAGCTTAAGGATAAATATTGAGTGCCTGGGCATTATCACAACAGTAAAGGTTAAATCATTTTTATTTCTGAAAAACACTTTTGGTACCATTATCATATCCCCAAATAGGTATTAATGCTACTGGTGATTAAGAAGCTCAGAAGTTATAATTATGCATCCCTTTTGGGGAAATAAAGCAGAAGAGCTCTGAAAATGTGAGGGGAAAACACCCAGGCACTTAAATCAATGAACACTTGCTAGGAGGAAACTTAAACTGACTGACTGCAGCCTTGACAGAGTTGCATTAACATCAAACAGCCACATTTCTGTCCACTTAACAAGGAATACTATAAAGAAGCAAACAAGCCATGTTTAACAAAATCTGTCAGTATACACAAAGTGTACTTTTTCACAGTTAGAAAAATTTAACATCTTTAGTCTAACACTTAGGTGGGAAACTGCCTAAAGAAAAATGAAGACCTATACACACCACCTATTTCAACTACAAAGCAAAATGCTCTCACTGTGACTGAAGGAAAATAATTTAATATTCATTATCATTTTATAAGAGTATAACTCCAAGGAATGATTATGCTCATAAGTAAACACATGATTTTTCCTAAAGATTTTTTTTGTAACTAAGGTTTGCAAGACATGAAATCAAACTGCAAAACTAGTTTAAAGCAATTAGAGTCCAATGGTTCTCTTATGTTTGCTTTTACGTTATTTTAAATTGATATTTTAGAACAGTAAATTATCTTTCATAGCAGTCCTCCTGGTCTGATAATACAGCACCCCATTTCTGAATGTAGAGATTTAAGATAAATCAAAATGAACATTAAGGCGTACAAACAGCTACTTTAAGTCTGCTCTTACTTAATAAGGATCGTTTTAATTCATATTCAAATACATGGAATGTTGGCACAAAACTGAAGCTGCTGCAGAAAGATCACAGATGTTTTGTGGGTTATTGAAACTTCCGTTTCTCTAAAAACATATGCTTAAATGGTCTTAATTTTACAAATTTAAGTGTTGAGAAAATGTCTAAATAAGAAGTCAATTAAAATAAAATGTTTATTTGTAAATTATGTACAGAATACATTTTACTTTATGACAAGGAAATGGGAAGAAGAGCCATCACCTTCCAGCCAATGCTGCTTGCTTCCTCTGTTGGAGATGACCACCTTACTCTGAATCAGTCATACAAATCAGTTTGGATTTCCTAAGTTGGAAAAGGAGAATTTGTAGTTAAACTAAGTGTTGCTGCATTATTACTAGTTGGCTTGTTTCCACAAAATGCTTTTGAACCTTGCTAACTCAGAATCTTGGAAATTTTCTGGTATAATTTTATAATCAACAAAAGCTAAACTATCAAGAACAATAATTTAAGCATTTCACCTTAAAGAAACTGTGAAATGGCTACAGAACTATGCATAATCTGAAATGCTGATGTTTGTTTTTATCCCTTTTAGTTATTTTGATTAGTCTAACAGTAAAAAGCCATACAACTATCAAAAAATGTCATTAATGTAAATGTCACTGTGGAAAGTGCACCTTTGATAACTATCAAAATAAATGAGACTTATTTACTGTAAAATTATCAAATAGATAAAACTTACAAATGGCTTTAGACTGTACCAATAATAGTATTACATGAAATGTGGGGCTGAATATAACTGCTTGGATGTCAAATCCACTTCAGTAAATGGATTTAAAGAATGCTACAAATGTCATGTGTACATTATGATGATCAGCCAACCTAGAAAATCCAACCTCTTGCACTTATTTAGTCCCCAAATTAGCCAGATTATGATTTTTCATGTGAAGATTTAGTTGTTTCTCCATCATTGTCTTCTTCTTCCTCCTCTTCACAATCTCCATCTGTTTGCTGTTCCAGTTCCTCTTTTGTGATCATTTCAAAATCATTCCCATTTCCACTACTGTGTTGGGACCGGTCATCTTCTCGCCTGTCACTGTCTGTGTCTGAATGCCGTTCTCCACCTGAGCCTTCTGTTCCATGATTTCCTGGTCCTGCTTTTCCTTCCTCATCTTCCTTTTTCTCACTGTCTGACTTTTCCTCACTGTCGGACTTCTGCTGCTTTTTGGTTTCAGACTTCTCATCTTTCTTTAAGTCTGCTTTTGGTCCTTTATATTCATGTGTGTACAGAGGCCTGAAGGAGTCAATGAAGCCCACGTCAGCAGTCAGATTTGGCAAGAACCAAAAATGGTGCCTTCCTCCAGTTATGAGCCAAATGATGAGAAATAGAATGCAACGAGCTGTGGGAGAAAAATTTCTCTAATTGAATAATTCAAGCATTGTCTCAGAAAGCATGGAATATTTGTTAATGAAAAAGTGGGAAAACATTCAGAGTTTTATTATTTGCATATTACGTGCACCTTAAGTATAAACAATTAAATCCTAGTTTAGCAGCTATCAACAGTATTCTAGGCACAGAGCATTCTTCTCTGAACTTGAGGGCATAACGCTACAATGCCATTCAAAAAATTGCTTTTATAATTTTTTAATTCGGGTGCTATTTCATGGATATACTTATGATTTATGCACTTTGCTATGTTATAGTTCAGTAAGCACAGCTGCCAGTTGGACCCTGAAGTACACATGAGATCACAGTAGAAGAAAAAGGAAATAAATGCAGGATGAAGGATACCTTAAGCAGCCTTAAAAAGGAGAAAGCAGGGCTGCACCATGACTTCCCTAGACCCCAGACACTTTTGCCTTTGTAAGGCAATTCCTTCATTAAAAAATATTAAAAATTCTGCTTTCCCGACCATACTGGTACAAATACAAATATAATCCTGCACAGGTTCACTATGGTATACATGTGTATATATTATTACTTTTGATTTTAAAAGAAATGAAACAATTTCCGTGGGCCCCTAAATGTATCATGAGTTCAAGGCATGTGCCTACCCTGCCTAAAGGATAAGTCTTCTAAGAAAAAATACTTTTGAACAATAAGATAATGTTTTACTAAAAGTTACGAGTTTCTTAAATAAGTATATAATTTCTGTTTATTTTAAGGACCAACCTTCTCCCAATATTAGGAAACATACAATGCTAATGAAAGCCAGATTGCTTCAACAAATAGGTTTGAAGTTACTCTTTTAGAGCAATATATGACAAAACTGTGGTTTAGATAATGGAAGAAATTGAGAATTTTAAAGTTTATAGTAATGAGCTATCACAAACACAAACCCCAATATTTCATATAGTTTTCTCTTAATTTACCAAACATATTGAAGAGCTGAGTGAGTGATTTGCCTGGTTTTTCTTTTTCTTAAGGTCATGATTATGTGAATATTATGGACTAATCAATTATGACAGGCTTTTTGTGTTTATTTTAGTTTTTGTTTTCTTTACTGATAATTATATCATTGTTTTCAAATAAGACCTGAGAAAAGCTCATCTATGTTTCTTCCATTATATTGCTTTGGACAAATAAAATGGTTATAGCTGCCTTGACTTTTATAAAGCAGTAATTTCTATTTTCACAAAAGAACATAAATATTCTGAAAGACTGTGTGTGTATACATCAGTATCTTTTGTGGTACAAACAGAAAAGGCAAATATACTTTGAAATTATGGAATAATCAGTGAATAAACCCCACTGAAAAAAATAATGAACATCTCTTAAGGAGGCTGCATATTTTTCCCTCCAAATAGAATTATGATGTTATGATAGGCTTTGAAGGGTTGTTAAAACAGACAGTTCATAATATGAAATCTTGCCTCAAATCCAAGAAAGAGCAATATTGAAATGGCAAATAAAATCTAAATTCTAATGCCATATATAAACTGGGTATAGCAGAATTCTAACATTTTTTACAGTTTTTCTCTATGTGGCAGTAGATTATCAGGGGCAAAAGGAGAGGAATCATGAGAAAACCGCTGTGATATGTATTGTCATACCACTTCTATACTAAAAGTGACATATTTAGAAAATCGGCAAAGATCTTATTTTAAACGGCAATACTAAGAATATGTATTCAAAGTAGCACCAAATATAATTTTGACCAATATATAATACTTCATGAGATAATATTTAGAAAATCTCCAATTTATAAGTGGGGTAAAGATCAAAACCATTTGAAAGTATATTTGGAATTTTCCAAGAGAAGCAACATTTTCTAAGAGAAGCAATGAAAATGTTGGGTTTATTTTCTGATTTGATTCACAAGACTATTTAATGCACAATGCTACTTAAATCCATAGTGTATTTAAAATGAAAAATTATAGAAAACATTACTGAAGAAACAATACTTTAAAAAGCAAAACAAGATAACCATAAATTACTGCGAATATTGGTTTAAATAAAAGATAACCAAGTGGGTTAATTCTATTCAGTGGAGTTAAACCTTTGCTGAAAAATTTCAAAGAGCTTCTAAATTTTCAGAGATTTGGGAACCAGAAGACACCAACTTGATTAGTATATTTAATGGCAGATAAAAGTTTATGGCTTCTCATTCTTGATGCAGGTAGTACACTACCACGAATTACCTGCTTCACACTCTTAGATATTATTTCTTGGCCTACAAGTGTGCTGTTACATGCAGAAACTTCAGGGGCTATTTTCAAGGTGACTAAGCTAGAGGAAGGAAAAACTGAAAGGTGGATGAAAAAGGCTTCACACACAGTCAGAGATCCCAGAAAAAAATGGAGGCCCATAAACAAGATGAATTGAATGAAAATACTCAATGAATTCCTGGGTCCAAGGGTGGTGGCACCAACTCAGGACACTTTGATGTCCAGGGTGAAGGGATGTGCAGAGGGAAACTGCTTAGGGCTATAGCAGTAATGCTTTATAAACATAAGAATCTATTATATTATATATCATAGAATCTCAAAGTAACACACACCCTCCTCAGATAATCTTGGCCAAATCATGTCCTCTAAAAACAGATATTAAATCATTAATGTGGATATTTAAAAACATTTCTATAAAGAAGTACTCCTATATGTCCTGGTGGAAAAGCTCGTTTGTCATTTGAGGAAAACAATCAGAACTTAGTACCATATACCAACATAAGCTCTCGATGGTTCAAAGAATTATATATAAGGTTAAAAAAAAAATCACTAAAGAGTTTTTAGACAAGCATAAAAAAATTCCTATTTCTTTCCCAAAATGAAAAACTAAATTAGACCAGTTTACCCTATACAGGAAAATCTTCAAAGACTAGAATTTTAAGCAAAATAATACTTGTTTTTTCTCATAGTAACATGTTCATTGTAAAAAATACAGACAAGGGGCTTCCCTGGTGGCGCAGTGGTTGAGAGTCCGCCTGCCAATGCAGGGGACACGGGTTCATGCCCCAGTCCGGGAAGATCCCACATGCCGTGGAGCGGCTGGGCCCGTGAGCCATGGCCGCTGAGCCTGGGCGTCCGGAGCCTGTGCTCCGCAACGGCAGAGGCCACAACAGTGAGAGGCCCGCGTACCGCAAAAAAAATAAAAAATAAAAAAAATAAAATACAGACAAGTGTAAAGAACATTAAAATCATTCAAAACTACCACCACCATTTATATTTAGGTATACTTCCTTATAGTCAAACCCTCCTTGGCACTATTTCCATTTCAAACAAAACAAAACAAAAAAACAAAAAAAAGTTCCTAATTATATAAGCAAAAAATACCACATTATCTTAATTTTATCATTTGATAACTAGTGATGAGTATTTTTCATATATTTATTAATCAGTTGTTTTGAATTTCCTCTTTTGAATTGGGTTTTTTTTATATTGTTATTTTAGCTATGAAAGACCCCAATCATCCAGAAACATAAAATAACATTATTTACATTTTCTTGTTGATTTTTAAAAAGCATTTTACAACCTGTTAATGCATCAAGAATTTATCTTGGTACATGGTACAAACTGATTTTTACTAAACATGGCCTATCAATTGTTTACAATCATTTACTGTATAAAATGTAAATGTTTAAAATAAGTTTCATTTGCCTTAGGTAAAAAAAAGTGTTTACTGAAAGTATTATGTCTAATAAATGATCAACCACTGTAAAAATATTGAAGTCCTTGTGGTAGTTAAATCTTAAAGCATAACTATTTGCAGACTGAGACATATTAAATCCTTTCATCACAACAGGCCAAATCTAATCAAGCACATATACTACTTCAAGCCTGAGTCAGTTTTGGGATATGACCCAAAAAGTAGGCCCACATATTTCTTGATTCACTTACATTAATTTTGCTGTTAAACTTTACTGAAGCTCCAGATTACAGTCCAAACTGCTCAATATCTACCTCTTACCGAGGTCAGTCTTACTAATAACAATACTTACCAACAGCAAGGAGAAGAATGCTGGCTACAAAACAGCCTGCACCCACACTGAGGTAATAAACACCTACTCTCATTTCTGCTGGCCAAAGAGGGAAGAGGGTGGCTGCTATCACTGCAATCACTGGAACAAGAAATGAAAAAGTTACATACACAACCTTTAGATTAGAATTTTAAATGGCTTAGTTGCCATAACAGTGAATATACTCCTAGGGGGAGAAATAAAACATAACCATATTGAAACATATAAAATTGCCAGTTTTATAGGTAAAAAATTGTGGATTATCAACCATTTCATAGTTTAACTACTATTTTTAAATTAGATTAGGATTTTTCTAGTATAGATTATATATAATTAGAAAAAAGTATTGTCTAAAAATGTGAGACTGTTAGCTCCTTAAATGATCAACTCCTGCTGCTGTCAACCTTATTTTTGACTATAACATATCTATCAAATAGGGAAGCTTAAAGAAACAGCAACCAAACAACAGAACTAACCAAAAATGATTCCAAAGATCCCTCCCTGGAGATTGGTTCTGGGGTGAAGCTCTGACATCTACCAAATGAAAAGCTCACCAGGAAATTCTGATACAGATCATTTTTGGTAGTTAGGGAAGCTGTATACAAGTATCTCCAGTTTTTTTCTAAGTACAGTGGGACCACATGGAACAATCAAAAGAAAGACCTGGTTTTTAGGTATTTATAGCAAAAGAGATCAGGATTCAAATTCAAATTCTAGCTATTTCATTTATAAGCTAAGGACTGGATTTATTATTTTGAATGGGATCCTATGATCATATTGATCAAACTTGTTTAACTGCTATTTTTTTCTACTTGTTAAATCATTCCCTCCCTCTACTCCTATACCCTCCCCTCCCCCCCACTAAATTTACAGGAATAACACATATCTATGATAAGAAGCCAAAAAACCCCAAAATAAACAAACAAAACCCCCAAACAGTAAAAGAAAAAACAATAAAAAACCGAAAGGTATAATGTGAAGTCTTCATCCAATTCTTGGTCCATTCCCCAGAGGTTAATTACTATGATTTATTTGTACTCCCAGAGACTGCCTATATACAATTAAAACTAGCTATACAGAATTTTTTCTTACAAAAATGAGCTTATAATACTCTTACTCTTTTACAGTGTTCATTTAATCTATTCTACATATCTTTTCATGAGTACTAGTAAGATTTAGTCTTATCTAATTCTTTAAAAGCTGCATGATATTCTGGCATGCAGTTGTACTGTAATTTATTTCACCATCCTCCTACTGAGGGACTTGATCTGTTTCCAGTTTTATCCTATTATAGACAAGAAGGCAACAAATACCAATGTACATGTACATGTGTGCAACTGTGATTACAGCACAGGATAAATTCCTTGAAGTGTAACTATTAGGTCAAAGGGTAAAGGCATTTAAAACTTGAAAGATGTTTGCAGACGACATGATACTATACATAGAGAATCCTAAAAATGCCACCAGAAAACTACTAGAGCTAATCAATGAACGTGGTAAAGTAGCAGGATATAAAATTAAATGCACAGAAATCTCTTGCATTCCTATACACTAATGATGAAAAATCTGAAAGAGAAATTAAGGAAACACTCCCATTTACCAGTGCAACAAAAAGAACAAAATATCTAGGAATAAACCTACCTAAGGAGACAAAAGACCTGTATGCAGAAAATTATAAGACACTGATGAAAGAAATTAACGATGATACAAATAGATGGAGAGATATACCATGTTCTTGGATTGGAAGAATCAACATTGTGAAAATGACTCTATTACCCAAAGCAATCTACAGATTCAATGCAACCCCTATCAAACTACCAATGGCATTTTTTACGGAACTAGAACAAAAAATCTTAAAGTTTGTTTGGAGACACAAAAGACTCTGAATAGCCAAAGCAGCCTTGAGGGGAAAAAACGGAGCTGGAGGAATCAGACTCCCTGACTTCAAACTATACTACCAAGCTACAGTAATCAACACAATATGGTACTGGCACAAAAACAGAAACATAGATCAATGGAACAAGATAGAAAGCCCAGAGATAAACCCATGCACCTATGGTCAACTAATCTATGAGAAACGAGGCAAGGATATACAATGGAGAAAAGACAGTTTCTTCAATAAGTGGTGCTGGGAAAACTGGATGGCTACATGTAAAAGAATGAAATTAGAACACTCCCTAACACCATGCACAAAAATAAACTCAAAATAGATTCGAGACCTAAATGTAAGACCAGACACTATAAAACTCTTAGAGGAAAACATAGGAAGAACACTCTTGGACACGAATCACAGCAAGATCTTTTTTGATTCACCTCCTACTAGAGTAATGGAAATAAAAACAAAAATAAACAAATGGGACCTAATGAAACTTAAAAGCTTTTGCACAGCAAAGGAAACCATAAGCAAGACGAAAAGGCAACCCTCAGAATGGGAGAAAATATTTGCAAACGAATCAACGGACAAAGGATTAACCTCCAAACTATATAAACAGCTCATGCAGCTCAATATTAAAGAAACAAACAACCCAATCCAAAAATGGGCAGAAGACCTAAATAGACATTTCTCCAAAGAAGACATACAGATGGCCAAAAAGCACATGAAAAGCTGCTCACCATCACTAATTATTAGAGAAATGCAAATCAAAACTACAATGAGGTATCACCTCACACCAGTTAGAATGGGCATCATCAGAAAATCTACAAACAACAAATGCTGGAGAGGGTGTGGAGAAAAGGGAACCCTCTTGCACTGTTGGCTGAAATGTAAACTGATACTGCCACTATGGAGAACAGTATGGAGGTTCCTTAAAAAACTAAAAATAGAATTACTGTATGATCCAGCAATCCCACTACTGGGCATATACCCAGAGAAAACCATAATTCAAAAAGACACATGCACCCCAATGTTCACTGCAGCACTATTTGCAATAGCCAGGTCATGGAAGCAACCTAAATGCCCATCGACAGACAAATGGATAAAGAAGTTGTGGTACATATATACAATGGAATATTACTCAGCCATAAAAAGGAACGAAATTGAGTCATTTGTTGAGATGTGGATGGATCTAGAGACTGTCATACAGAGTGAAGTAAGTCAGAAAAACAAATATCGTATATTAACACATGTACGTGGAACCTAGAAAAATGGTACAGATGAACCGGTTTGCAGGGCAGAAATTGAGACACAGATGTAGAGAACAAACGTATGGACACCAAGGGGGGAAAGCTGTGGGGGAGTGGGGATGGTGGTGTGCTGAACTGGGTGATTGGGATTGACATGTACACAATGATGTGTATAAAATTGATGACTAATAACCTGCTGTATAAAAAAATAAATAAAATAAAATTCAAAAATTCAAAAAAAAAAAAACCTTGAAAGATATTTGCTAATGGCTCTCCTAAATATAGTCTGAGGGATTTGGATTAGAATAAAGTGTCAATGCATATTTCTGAATAGACACTTTGTGCACGTGTATTAGGAACAACCATGACATAAATTCCTAGAAGTAGAATAGTTGAGTCAGTGTGTATACATTTAAAATTTGGAAGATATTGCCAAACTGCCCTCCATAAAAAATAAAATAATGGACATATCATCAATTATTGGAGAGTACTGGTTTTTCTTAAGTGTTGGACCTTCACTAAGAGTAGGTACTATTAAACTTTATAATTCTCTTGATAATCAGTTACTTTAATTTGTATTTAATATGAGTGTGATTAAGTATCACTCACAATTATTGGTCACTGTATTTCTTTCTTTTTTTAAATAAATTTATTTATTTATATTTTATTTTTGGCTGCGTAGGGTCTTCGTTGCTGCATGCGGGCTTTCTCTAGTTGTGGTGAGCAGGGGCTACTCTTCGTTGCGGTGCGTGGGCTTCTCATTGTGGTGGCTTCTCTTTGTTGTGGAGCACGGGCTCTAGGCGCGTGGGCTCAGTAGTTGTGGCTCACAGGCTCCAGAGAACAGGCTCAGCAGTTGTGGCACACAGGCTTAGTTGCTCCGTGGCATGTGGGATCTTCCCGGACCAGGGCTCGAACCCATGTGCCCTGCACTGGCAGGCAGATTCTTAACCACTGCGCCACCAGGGAAGTCCGGTCACTGTATTTCTTTATCTGTGAGTTACCTTTACCATTTTTCTAGCAGGTTGTTAATCTCTTAAAGATGTAGTGCAAATATTCTCCTCAGTTTATCATTTATCTTCTGGCTTTATTTAAAATGTACTTTAAAAAAATAACTATTTTATGTTAAATATTTTCTTTCTGGCTTCTGCATTGTTTATATTCCTTTCTAAATTTTAGAGATTGTACTTACCAAGGATTAATCCCATGACAAATGTTTTAAAGTGAACTGGGTCATAGATCCACACAAATACCTAGAAGAATCAAGAAACCTCAGTGCTTAAAGTTCTAAGGCTACATTACAACAACAGTTACTTCCAACCTCTTAACATATAAGAACTACTTTTAAAGTTAAACAAATTCCAAAGACTGTTCCTTTAGTAACAGTGTTTCTTTTGGTATCCATTCAGTTAAAAAATTATTTTAGAAACTATAAATGACATAACGCAGTTAAGTGCATTTCTATGTACTTGCATGCTTTTAACAGTTTACTCCTGTGTGCAAACCATTACTTATTCAACCTAAAGACCAGCAATTGTACAGCCTTTTTGCCCCTAATGTAATGATGTATACTGGCATGAGTAGAGTAGAACCAACCAGTCTAAGAGCACAGTTATGATAGATTCCAGTCAGGCCCTATTAAAGATCCAGCAGCTCTCAATTCCACCCAACTGATGAGAAGCAAAGAACCATGATTAAAGATCTTGCTCAGTGAACATAAAGATTCTATGACTCCCTGCAATAATTTCACTGCCAGCTCCCCACGGAGGGTCTGTAGCCACAAAGCTGGGAACCACTGCTTTAAAGCTTACTTTATAAAACAGAAATTTACTTCATTTAGAATAATCAGAACTCTGTTCATCATCCATAAAACTCTTAGTTTTATCTCTCAGTTTCTATAAATAACAGTACTCTTCCATTTCCTGGTTCTATTTTGACTAGCGCTCTTGGTTACTGCTTTTTGATTTGCTTCTATTTCTAACACTCCTCTTTTTTAATGCTGCACTTTTATCCTGGAAATCGGATCCACAGACATCACTTCTGCCATTTAGCATTCTAAAGAAACAAGTTTTTAAAGGCGTTTCCCATCTTTAAAAGTTTCAAGGCCTGCTTCTTTCTACAGAATAAAATCTTAGCCTTTTTGGGAATGCAAGCACCCATGCTTTTGCTCAGGAAAAAGCTTCCTTTGTCTAACAGGTCTATAACTCCTTTGCAGTGTACCTGGCAATCTACCAGTCATCCTTCAAGGCTCAGGTCAAGTGTCCAGAATCTCCAGACCCTTCTTATCCTCTCTTGATTAAATTACCTATCCCTAATTGGTATTCTCCCATCATAATACTCACCATGCTGTAATACAGTTTAGGCATGTACTATATTATACTGTACTGTATAATATACACAGTGTACCTCAGAGTTATTTCCAGTTCAGGTCCAGATCACCGCAATCATGCATTTTTTTTTGGTTTCCCAGTGCATGTAAAAGTTATGTTTACACTATATTATAGTCTACTAAGTGTGCAATAGCATTAAGTCTAAGAAAACAATGTACATACCCTAAGTAAAAAATACTTTATTGCTAAAAAATGCTAGCCTTCACCTGAGCCTTTGGTGAGTCTTAATTTTTTTGCTGGAGGAGGGTTTGAAATATTGTGAAAAATACCAAAACGGGACAGACATAAAGTGATCAAATGCTGTTGGAAAAACGGAGTTGATAGACTTAATGCAGGGTTGCTGTAAACCTTCAATTTGCTGAAAACAAAAAAACAAACAAACAAAAAACTTTATCTCTGAAGCACAACAAACAGAAGTACAATAAAATGAGGTATGCCCATACCATGTTTAAACACCTGTATGCTTGCTAGACTATAAGAGCTTCCAAGAAGATAATTTTATCCTATTTATCATGTTATTCCCAACACCTATAAAAACGACTTTGCATATAGCCAATGCCTGATGTTTAACTGAAGGTATTTGCACTTTCACATTAAGAAAGACCTGTGGTCTTCCATTACATTGGTTCTTAAGCAGGGGTTCATATCAGAATCACCCAGGGATACATTATACAAAACACACACACACATCCATATACACACTCACTTACTATAGATTCCACCCTAGAGAGCTTCATGCAAGTATGCCTGGAATGAGCCTAGTACATATGTTTTGTGAAAAGCCTTCCCAGATTTTCAAGCTCACAGCTCCAGGAACCACTGCTTTCTATTTATACTACTTTTGTATTAGGTATAGCAAGAAATTCACAACAGCTCAATGGCCAGTATATAAGTAAATGTTTCTGTATTGGTTAAATGACTAAATTAAGTGGTCTTCATGGAAGGCTACAACCATACAAATAAGCCACTAAATTAAATAAATAAAAATGATCTCCTTGAGTAAAGCATCAAGTAATGTTGAAAATTTTAGATCCTTATAGTCGTGTGTCTAACTATAAGAGACAGAAACCTGTAGGTGTCCCTCCTTAACCATTGTACTTTTTTTCCTTTGATTCTAATGGAAATCTTATTTTACTGGGCAAATGACCACCCAGTATAAAAAGCATATTTCTAAGACTTTACTGCAGGTAGGCATGGCCATATGAGTAGGTTCTGGCCAATGGAATCCATGCAGAAATAAAATCGCCAGCTTCCTGGAAAGTATCCTTAAAAAGGAAGCATGTCCCTCATTCTCCTTCCCTCCTCTGGATGCAGATATAAGGCTGGCAGTCATTTTGCACCATGAGGTAATCTTTACTAACTGCCTCACACAGGCGGAAAAGTTCAGATCCACCATGGAGCTGCCGTATCTGCTTATCCTCCGATTTCATTAATGAGAGAGAAACAAGTATCTCATTTGTTTTAAGCCACTGTTATTTCATGTTTCCTATCTATCATAGACAGCTGAACCCGACTCGGATTGATTTCAAAAATTTTTTATAAATCTAAATTCAGAGACATTCACTTTTAAAAAGTAGATTTTGTATCTACATGGTTAAATTTATCTGAATTACTTCTTTTCTTAGTGAAGGCATCAAAGATAATTCTAAAAACTCCTATGGAAAATTGGATTTCTACTTATAAGCTACATACTCTCACCTCATTTCCATCCAGAAAAACTTGATCATCATGCGGCTCAAGCTTGAATTTTTTCTTAGTTTCCTTCTTTTTGGGAGTTCCAGGAGTTTCCTCCTATTAAAAAACAAGTTGAATAGAAGAAAACACATTATCAAACAAGCAAAAAGCAATGTAACATCCATATAGTCAAAGTTTCACTATATGAGACACAGAAATCAAAATTCTCAACCAGGGTATTTGTAAGAACCCTAATGCGGTTTAAGTGGTTGTTGCGCAATATTTTAAAGGGCTGATACACCAGTAGTGCTAACGTGCAAGTAATAATTTCTTGATTTTTACTTAATTTTAGTTGAAATCACCTTTTTGGATTCTTCCTTATCACCATCTTTCTTTTTTTCTTTTTCCTTTTTTGTCTTTTCATCCTTTAGATTTTCTTTCTTGCTCTTTTTATCTTCTTCTTTTCCACTTTCAGGTTTTCCTTTCTCTTTTTCTTTTTTTATGTCTTTCTCATACTTCATTTTCATTACTTTTAGTGCCCGATGAAAAAACTGTTTCTTTAAAAGCCTTTGGAAACAAAGATATGACATTACATTCTCTGTAAATTATATAGATACAGACTAAAAAGCAAAAGTATCAAGACCTGAATAAAATGAGTAAAGGAAGACATACACTGGCAACTCACAAAAGAAATTACAACTAGTAAGCCCACTGAAGAACAATCAAAAATGTCTAACTGAAAACCTGTGCAGCCAATTTGATTACATGAAAGTTGTCAACCTAATTTTCATTTTTTAACTGTATAATTTAATGAGATTATAGGTTTGGAATTATCCTTAAGTTTTTCTCTAGGTTCATTAGGAGTAATCAAGACTGCTTTATTTAAAGTTAAGTCTCAAATTCAAGAGCAGACATAAGTGGTATATAAATATATGGGGAAAATAAATATAACAGTTTAAGAAATGTTAGCAGATTAAAAATGTGCCCAGGCTTCCCTTGTGGTGCAGTGGTTGAGAGTCCGCCTGCCGATGCAGGGGATGTGGGTTCGTGCCCCAGTCCGGGAAGATCCCACATGCCGCGGAGCGGCTGGGCCCGTGAGCCATGGACACTGAGCCTGCGCGTCCGGAGCCTGTGCTCCACAACGGGAGAGGCCACAACAGTGAGAGGCCCGCGCACTGCAAAAAAAAAAAAAAAAAAAAAAAAAAAAAGTGCCTATGATCTGACTGATCCAAATCGTGTCTTCAGCTGTCCTTCTTGATGTATTTTTCTTCTCTCCATGTACTTCACTATTCAGCCTGTCACTATAATGAAATATCTCCAATTAACTAATGAATAATTAAATATGCTAAGGTGAGATTTCTGGACTCTGAAAACAACACACTATCAAGTTGAAAACTGTATAATATATGTAGCAAAACAACACCATGTGTTCCTTGCTTCACTAATTTCTCTCAATAAACTGACCTTTCTTCTATTTAGCAGGGGTTTTTTTGTTTGTTTGTTTTTTAATATTCCTACTTCAGGGCATTTCCACTGGCTATTCCCTTTACCTAGAATGCTCTTCCCCCAAATAAGCATGTCCTTTTGGTCTACTTCCTCACTTCTTTCAAGTCTTCCCTCAAATGTTACCCTCTCTACTAAGCCTACCCTGTTTAAAATTATAAATCTATCCCCCATCCTTCCTCCTGTTTCCTGTTATCCTATCCACAGCATTTATTCTTTTAGTTTAATACACAATTTATAACATGCTTGTTTGCCTCCTTCACTAGACTGTAAACTTCTTTAGAGTAATATCCTTGCTTTATTCATTTCTTTATCTGGTGAATTTAGAAGCGCAGCTGACCCTAAATTAAGTCAACCTTGGCTGCCTCAATCATTTCTAATCCTACTCAAGAAACTAGTTTACCCTTACCTTTGTCATCTAAAAGCCATCTTTTCAAATCTTATGTTCCAGTTTCAGAGTTCCTGATTTCTTTATTCCTGCCTTGATAAAGTACAACTACCAAAACACAACTAGAAGCTAGGTCTCACTGCCACCATCTGTGCCTGTTAATGGTAACTGTCCACCTTTCTATTCAATACCTTCACTGGTGCCTACTCCAGCACATCATACCACTTGCTAACTAGATGCTTCCTTCTTGCCTAAAGACCACTTATTTCTGATCATTATCTTGTGCCCACCTGTGTTTTGACCTGCTTGGCTGGGCTTCTTTCTGCTGCTCAATTAGGTCCACCCCATGAACATCTCCACAAAGCTAACTTCTAGGTCTCCTCATTTGGATTTTTACTTGTTCAGAAGATCTATAAGGCATATAAAATTATGCCACTGTCTGAAACGCCCCCAAAGAATCCATCATTAATATCTGCTACACATATACATATATACGTAAACAAGCAAAAGTCTGAAATGAGACCCTTAATAATTAACTACTTATGAGTAGAAAGTGAGACTTAAAGAGTAGTGGTGGGTATTTGAATATGAAGGGGGATCTTTAATTTTTACTACTTCAGAACTTCTTACAAAAATTTATAATGAAAATATTCTAATCTCTTTATTTTTGCACTTAGATGATTTTCTATCAGGATCATTCATCACAACTTCACACATTACTGACCGCAGATGTACTAACACCACAGGCATTAGTTTCTCCAAAACTCCCCACCCCAGTCAATAATGTGTTAATATGAAAACAAAAATACATCTTATTCATTGTATGTTAATTGAAAAACAGCATTTCATACTACAGTTCATATTATAGCTCTCCATATATTAAGAGTACATGTGCACACACACACACACAGATACTTGAGTATACAGTCTCAAATGGTAATATAATTATCCATGAGGCAACATTATTAGTAATTTGGATTTTCTTCTGTATCATTTTCAAAATTTTCTCAAATTTACTTTAGTGAAAAAAATGTTCTTAATAAAGAAATAAACAATTAAAAAATATAAACCATAGAACTTTAGGAGAAAAAAAAAATCCTTCCCTTGACGACCAGATACAGAAGAGCACAGAATCAGCAGGAACACCTGCTTCTGTTACTCCTCCTGTACAGCTGCCCCAACCCCTTGAGAGAAAAGAAGACTATTAACCAATCAAATTGGTCTTGAGAAGTTCACATTCAGGTAGATAGGTTCAAATATCACCTCTACCACTTAACGAGCTATGTAGTACTGGGTAAGTTACTTAATTTTAGTGTATTTCTAAAATGGGGTATAAATGAGAAGCATGTAGATTGTTTAGTGTGGTGCCTGGCATGCATGTTCTCAATGTCAGCCATTACTACTGCTGTAGCAAAATCTTGAATTTCATTTAATATTGATAGTTATGGAAAACACAAACACATTTGGTTTTATAAATAGTTACATCATACCCTCATTCCATTCATTAATAAGTAGAATCATTCACTTATTCCTTGACAGTTCCTTAGAGAATGCCTACTTCAATTCACTCTATGCCTCAAAAAATGAGATGGCATTTACTATTGTAATAAAATCAGTGCCTCCATTTATTTAGCTTTAAACACACTGTACAGTACAGATCATCTACATAAACTCTGACATTTTCACAGACTACTCATACTTTCCTATCTCAGTATGTTCTGTGCCCTCTGCCAGGATCAAATGTCCACTCTCCTATTGTTTACTGGGTAATCACCTATATCTGTTTCAAAATTTGATTAAAACATTTTCCCTGAGAGGTCATTCTTGAAGTTTCCCCATTTCTGTCTTTCTTACAGAACACACTGTATTGTAATTAGTCACAAATCTTCTCTAACAGATGAAAATATGTGCTTTGGAGGCAGGAACCAAGTCACAGTTATCTCTGTATTCCTGAGGCCTGGCCTATAATAGATATTTGATAAGTATTACTAGAATAAATGAATGGATTAAAAGCAGCTTGTAAAAAGTTATTAAATTGCTTATTATTTTTCTTCACCTCTTAATTTTTTTTACCAGGTTTAATAAGTGTTTATTAAATGCCAGACATTTGTTTAGGACTTTCACTTATCTGACAATGGTGAATGCCCACATTGTGCTAATTGCTGTGGAGTTACAACAAAGTATAAAACAGTCCTCCAATTGCCTTCAGATTTAGCAGGCAAGAAATTCAGAAAAACTAACACACATGCAACAACTCTATTTAAATAGTTAAGGACTAAACTGTATGCTATTACCTTTATAAATTCTGTAGAACATTAATGTGTGCTAGAGGATCTGGGGAATACTAAATGGTAGAGATGGAATTTGAGAGATATTTATATTGAGAGGCAGGGAGGACAGAGGAAGAACTGTTTGTGGAAAATGGCAGGTTATTATCAAAGAAAGACCAGAAGAGAGAATGAGTATGGTGTATGAATGAGAGTTAGAAGGACACTACTGGACTGGGGGTTGGAGATGCAAAGTCACTAGGAGGGTTAGGATGATGCTAGATAAAAGGTTGAAGAGTCTGTACTTGAAATAGGCCATAAAGAGGCACATCCTACAGTCTCCTGTCTTCTTTTGTTTTTCCTTAGACTCCCTCAAGACTTCAGAAAATGAGACAGGACAAGTGTCCCTTTGTGGTTTTGCCTGTAGTCAGGCAGGAACCCATGAGGACTGGCCATCATGAGGTCATGGTTATTATTAGAAGTGGCTTTGAAAACTTTAGGTAGTTATGCTTCTCTTAGTGCAAAAAGGACACAAAAAGCTTGATATGAATGGGAATAGCATATACAACAAAAAGTGAGTGTATCGCTAGGACAATCTCTGTACTCAGGTTTTTTTGGCTTTTCATATAACGAAGTATCAAGTCTCCTAAAAGGCCAAGTGAAGTGTATTAATACAGGCTGCTCTCCTCAGAGATTTGGGCTCAGATTTAATATTCAAATAGTATTGACAGGTTAATTCTTCATCTTAATTTTTGCTTCATTAAATGCATCATCATTTTGGAGGAGACAGTATGTGCAGTGGTTAAGAGCATGGATTATGAAGTCAGATTGTTGGATTTAGAATTCTGGCTCAGCCACTTACTAGCTGTGTGACCTTGGGTAAGTGATTTAACTTCTCTGTTTCTGCATTTATAGCATCTTTTAATTTTTACACTATATATATAAAAAATAAGTCTGTTTTGAGGCAGGCAGGGAAATTTGCACTTTGGAGTTCTAACACACAGACGGCTGTAAAGGAAAATACCGACTACACCACTCTTAGCTAATCCCTGCCCCGACAATGAAATTTCCATAGTTTCTGAAAGGTCCATTAGTGACTCTAGATTTTGGCAGCTAAGAGTTTTTTTTTTTGGCTGTGCAGTGTGGCTTGTTGGATCTTAGTTCCCCGACCAGGGATCAAACCTGGGCCCATGGCAGTGCAAGCGCAGTCTTAACCACTGGACTGCCAGGCAAGTCCCTGGCAGCTAAGAATTTTAAGAAATAGTTAATAATTCTTCAACTTTACAGCTTTAGAAACCAGGTTGTAAAATAGTGGTTTTTAAGAGGGATCTCATGTGGCTGATACTTTAAATGCCATTAAGCAATACATTAGTAAATGCTATGTGTATCTCCCTGCTAAGCATATAAAATAATCTAAAATGTCAAATTCCCACCAATTATAATATTTAGTGTCACAAAAACAAAATTTGATTTACTAACATCTTAATAAATATGTTTAAGTAGTAAATAAACCAAGGGAAAAACTGGAATTAAAAAAAAAAAAACCAGCATACTTCTTTCCAAGAGAAAAGTGATTTTTTTTTGGCTGCACCATGCAACATGTGGGATCTTAGTTCCCTGACCAGGGATCGAACCTGTGCTCCCTGCAGTGGAAGCGAGGAGTCCTAACCACTGGACCACCAGGGAATTCCCCAGAAAAGTGATTTTTGTACACCATTCACCATGAAAAGTTTTTCCCAAAGAAGTACTTATTATAAAAAACATGGATATGTTACTGAATTGTGTATACTTCATCTTGGAAAGAAGACAGACAGATGTTTCAGCTGCCTTGATTTCACAAGGATATATTAGCAATCACAAACAAAATAGGGAAGGGTACCTGGCTAATGGCTCAGTAGGCACTGCAAAAAACAAAACAAAACAGGGACAACAGGTCTATTAGGAATCCCTGACAAAGTTTTGGAAAAGATTCCCCAACTTTTGCTCTAGAAAAGAAAGAACTTTTTTGTTCACGACAGGCACTGGTATATGATTTTTATTGCTGATCCTTGAGTTCAGTCAGCCTGGCAAATGTACAAATGTAACAGAACACAAATAAAAGTTATAAAAATATGATAGCCTAACACCAAATAAATGCATTTCCAGAGGTACTGAAGAAATCCAGGTTACATGTAAAAGCTATACTTGAGCTATGCTGTAACAGCACTATACTTAATGATGAAATAGGGAAGGAGCTTCAGGACCATGGAGAATATTTTTAAATTACTATTTATATTATCCTTCACTAGGAAATAAAAACTACCTGTTGCAGTAGTCAACCACAGACTCCCTCGTTGTAAATAAAGCTTCCTCTCCTTTCTTGGCCTTCGCCCACTTTGAATCCAAAAGGCAATCCACTGCTTTTGAAGCTAAAGAAGAAATTTATTATTTTAAATTTAGTATACAGCAGAATTTGTGTCTATCTAAACAATATTCTATAAGGCAAATTTCAACATTCTGGCATCCGAAAATAAAACCAAGTTCAACAGAAAATTTAAGTCTAACATAATCATGACAAATAGTTCCTCAGAACCTCAATTTGTGAAATATACTGATTAAGCATCTTTCTTAAAGAATGCTGTGAAATAAATGACACTCAAAAATATAAACTAAAGCAAGATAAGTTAATGAGAAAATGTTCTTTAAAAAATTCAAAATAAATGTAAATAACACTCTTATCAAATAATCATAATATGGGATAAACAAACCAAAAATCTTCCACTACCACAGTAACAGAAATTCTGTCACCAAGCTTTATTGTAACCCACCGAGGAATAAGCTCTGTGAAACAATCTACTGTCACTGGAAGAAGCTAAATATATGAGATGTGAAAAAAACAGCATGTCTATTTTTATAAACTTTTAAGGACTATCAAAATCATTAATCATAACACTGAAGAGAAGATAAATAAATGTCTTCCCAATAATAGGTAATTCAACCTTAACTGATCAGACAGGCAAACTCAACAACTATTGATTTATAAGCTATGGGGCAATACTACAGATAATATTAGCTCATTATGAAGCTGTTTAGATTATGTGAAGAACAAACACTCCTAAGTTGGTTCTGACACACTTGTATCACACTGAATTCTATTCCAGAGTTTTACAAACAGAGTATCGTTAAGTACATGTACTATCTTAATAAAAGTTAGTGTTAGTACTGAAAATAAATCCTATTTTAAAGATTTCCAAGAAACATTATTAAAAAGCACTTTCTTTTATACTTATTGACATTTTCAATCATGAAAGGAAAGAACAGGATAATCATTTGTCATATGCTCATCACTTAGCTTCACCAATCATGCTTGGAGAGCATTTTTAAAATATCTATCTATCCCCAAATTAGGTATCTTCATAAGATATGTACACAAATATAATTTTATTGATGTAATCCTACCAATAAAATAATCAACCCGGTGACCCATCATATTGGTGGACTTTGTTGGACAGTTGAATCGAAGAAACTTGGCTACAGCCTTCTCTTCTTTAGATGGTTCACCAACTTCCTGCAAAGTAAGAATATTAATTTAATGTAATCAGTTACTTAGATCTTTTTAAGTTTAGTACAGCCCTTTCTTTCAAGCTTTTTCTGGAGCAGACCTGGTAATGTATACAGAAGACAGAATGGAGATTTTTAAAATCACGTTTTTCAAATACAAGTTGATAGGGCCCAAACCTGTCTGCCTCTTGGCCTCAGCTACAAAGCATTTATTTTGAGTTGTTTTTCCAGTACGGTAATCATTTTGTACCAGTTCACCTTCACTCTTGCCTGGTCTCTTTTTAAAAGCCGTAAGGCAATAATTCAAAACATTAAGAGGTTGTCAATAGTGAGTGCCCAAATGTCAAAGTAAGTAGAAACAGGTGCCATAAATAAATGTTAAATAACAGCCAAAGCCATGTACCTTGAACAATGGACAACAGATTGCAGGAGGAGTTCTCAAATTAACCAAAGACAGCTCTCCCAGTGTGGTCCCAGATACAAACTACTATCAGAGATGCTGAAGATTTGTATTCCCTTCCCTTTCCCCTGTGGTTACAGATTCTAGATACTGTCAGGGAATCTTTTCTCACCTTGCCTTTCTTCTTTTCTTTCTGAACGGGGTAAAGCAAAAATAAAGATGCAATAGACAAATAAATTACAACTCATTTAAGAACTGATTAATGGAAGGGCACAAAGAGTTTTGGAAAGGCTGCTTTAATTCTTCCCTGTTTTCTTTTTTCCATTCCCTCCTCCAAACTTTCTACCAGCTTCATTGTTTATCATTCCCCATCTTGCTTTTATTTCCTTACATTCTGAACTTATGTTCCTGTATACTTATCCTCCCCACTCATATACTGAAGAAAATTAGGTCAGTCTATGTTTGCATATATCTTTTATATATATACTTTTAGCTGTCTTATTGCTGTAAGCTATCGTAATAAAAGTACTGTCTTTAATTACATGTTTAAGCACAGTACATAGAGCACTCAAGCAATATTTCTAGCAATATACAATTTAAATGTGAATGATTTCAGGAAAGTCTATTTCTTAAGATGAATAAAGTGCCAAATAATAGTAAAGAATTATCTGCCAAGAATCTAGTCTGCCGAGAAAAATTAATGCTGAAGACAGTTATGTTTTAGGCAAGACATTCTAATAACACAAAACAGGAAAAATAAAACTCTCTAAATCATCTATCTTTACATCAGTTTTCCCAAAAATTTCAAGTTAGCTTGCATTCAGTTATGTTTGTTGAAAATAAGGAACAACTAACAAATCAAAATTTCAGCTTTAATTTTATCCTGAAGAGGAGTAATTTGTGAGATGTAGCGAAAATCTGTGCCGTGGTTGCTGGGTCACCTGGCAGCTACTTCTCATATTTCCTTCTTTGCACTTCCCAACTTCTCTACTTCCAACAGCCAAATTAACAATGCATGATTCTTATACTCTCGTACTACCCCATTTGTGGGTTACTATTTGTGACAATAAAAATTAAAAGCCTGCACAACACTGTATATCAACTATACTCCAATATACAATAAAAATTTTAAAAAAGAAAAAAAAAAGCCCAAACCATTCAATCCAAATGAAGACTATAATAAAAACCAAATATTTATGTGAATAAAAGACCTTTAGTTTTATATATAAAAACACATATCACAAAAAAATAGAATCTTAAAAAACTGTAAATTCAAAATTTAATACTCCAAGTTCAGTAACAACTACAATGTTCATAATTATTTAATCTGGGTCCTAGTCACAAAATATAGTTTCTGACAAACTAAAAAGTAAAAATTCTATATTTCAGTTTTTGAAATCACACTAAAATTATTAACATATATGTTAGTATATGTTAAACGATAGCATTTAATTATGTCTGTGTAACGCACTGCATTTCTAGGAACCTCATCTATTAGTAAATAATATCCTATATATTCACGTACAGCCAAAAAAGTAATACTATATAAATAGTTGGAAATAATGAGATACTATAATTGGCTTTATAGAAACCAATTCTATTTTATAATCACACCCATATATGTTCAGTTTTTCCCTCAGTTGATACAACTGTTGCCAATTTAAAGATTTATCCAATTAACTGATAACTTGTTACTGGGATATGCTTGATTAAAAATGGTATGTGGGGGAGAAGTCTCAATAAACATAAATTGTTCAAATGCATACTTACTGAGTGTTTACCCTATAATAACTCTGGGTGCTACTGTTAATACCAAAAAGTTGTTAAGGCATGATACCTACACTTTGTTACAACCTTCCAAAACAACTGTTACTTTCCAAAATGAGTGGTAGAAAAAATATTTTAGGAGTACAAAAGGAGTGAGATTATCAATGTGGATGAGAATACCTATGAAAGACCTCTTGGAAGAGGGACCTGGATTTTGAAAGATGAACAAATTTGGGATAAGCTGAATGAATAGCATAAACATACTGTGGCTAAAAATGAGCATAAAATTTGGCTCTAGTAGAGACAAAGTTAGGAAGAATTGTGAGGTTAAGTAAGTATAATAGGGCTATACAGTATTCAAGGCAGTCTAAGAAATTTCAAATTTACTCCTTAAGTCACAGAAACTAGGTTTTGAATAGAAGGAGGACAAAATGAGAAAAAAAAATGACTTAGACACTATTTTGGAGCCTGTATGTAGAATGAATTGGGGGAAAAAAGCACAAGGCAGGAAAACTACTTAGTATTCAAGTAAGATGTGATGTGATACTAGACTAGGAATGGGAAGGATTTTGACATTTGAAACATTTCAAATGTAGAACAGATAGGACTCAATGATAAAAGATGAATGAAATGGCTTAGTAAAAGATGTCAGATTTCTAATTTGATCAACTGAAAGGAGAGTTTTTCAATTAACAGAAATGTGGGAGGAAAGTGATTCTGGGGGAAAAACAATCACATCAACTTTAGGCATGACAAGTCTACACTCATACTAACACTCAAACCATTTACTGAACACAGGCATACAGGTACTAATCTACTGATTGTTGATAAGAGGCATCAGATGTAAAATCTATTAGAATACCCAAGAAACTGAAAAGTCCGTTCTATTATTATATAATAGGGAATCTGATAATACATGAATCCACATTTTAAAACCTCATTTTAACAATTAACTTCAAGTTCACCAAACTCTTTTCCACAGCTGCAAAAACAGACTCAAGTATTCTATTTGCATTCCCTTCCCCTCCTTGGTAAAGGCACTACAAAGCAAGAATGAAGAGAACAGACCCAGAAAACATGGACTTGGATAATCTCTCCCAACCAGACACAGAGTTACTTATTCATTGATACTTTCTTAAAGTATCAGTTAACTTCCCTTAAACATCTGACTAGAAAAGTAGTGAATTCCATCAACATATTGGTACAACAGAACTGATTCCTTCCTTGCTCCTCTTTCAAGTTCAAATCCTTAAAAAGTTTCTATTATCCTTTGTGAAATATTATGAAATATTCATTATACCACATATAAGTTATACATACTGTAGACTGCCTCTAACAGTTTAGGATTTGTGCCATCTGCTGGGGCTTTAAAGCCAGAAAGAAAGACTGCTACAGAAGAGCACCAAGAGAATATGACCTTGGGAAGCTAGTAATATAGCAGAGCCTGCCATGGAATCTTCATTCTCACTGCTCCCCTGCTGCAGGCTTAAACAGTCTTATCCTCTTCCTGTTTATACATTAGTCTAAAGTACTTCCCCTCTTTGTTCCCTTTTGATGTGAAGAAATCTTCAGAATATTTTCCTAACTTTTCTAGAAACCTTCTGACAAAAAGTGAAGGCCTTCTGCGAATAGCATCACCCACTAATAAAGAGAAACCAGCTCATCAAGCCTTGAATGAAGAGAACTTTGTAGCTCAATGAATGAGCTCAAATGTCTTAGAATGAGGAAGCAAAGAGCCAGTACGTTTTGAGGCTGGACTGCCAACCCAAACACCAAGATGCAGGGTGTTGCAACTCTTAATCCAAAATTACAAAAATTGAAAGTTTGGGTAGAACATTCTTTTTAAATTATTTAACAAATACTATTTTTATTTTAGAATACTTCAGCACTCAAATACTACAATGAAACTGGGGTTACCATTTCTAACTATATATTATTTTTGGTACTTAAGATAATCTCTTTGAGAAAAAAAATATTAGATCAAGAGTCAGTAAGCCATGAACTTCAATCTTACAGAATTTTTGACTTAGAATTTGTTTTCCCCATCCTCCCACCCCCAAAACGACTAGAATTTTTAAAAATTGCTATATTCAATAGAAATAAGCTTAGGTAATAAATAAGCTTGTTGAATGAACTGAGCAAAAGAAAAAGATTAGTTCACCGTCAATTTGTATCTTTATACAAACAGTATAAAATATTCGTGAAAATGCAAATAGGTTAACAGGTTAAAATCTGAAAGCTGGAGGAGATCTTAGATAAATCATTTGCTTAAAGTCACACAGTATGTTACTAATAGAGCTTTACAAGAGCCTCTGTATCTTGAGTTTGGCAGTGCCCTTCTAAAATCCCCCACCCCCTGCCATTGTAAGCCCTTCATTAAGCCTCTGGGGGGAGTTTTCACCTAGGACTGGCTTCCTGGGTTCCATCTCTTTTCTTCAGAAAGTCCCAGAGTCAGAGTGCATAATCCTAAACTTTCCCTTTTCTGAAATTAAGCATATTGGTTCGTGATATGTCAGGGTTTTACTGACAGGGAGCCAGATGGGTGCAACAAAGTTAACTGAGATGCAGGTATTATAAAATTTCTAGGAATGAATAAGCCATTTCAATGTCCCAAAACTCAACTAGATACTTTACACATAAGCAGAATACTAAATGGGATGAGTCTCTTTAGCAGGGACAAGTCTCGTTAAGTCTTTGTTGTACAATTTAATATAAAGATTGCAAGACTAAAGTATGTCAAAACAATTTATTTTTATTTTTTATTTTATCAGTGGTGCGGTGGAATGAACATTCAACTGGAATTAGAAGACTCAAAATCTGGTTTTACTATCTTGAGTGACCCTGGGTCAAGCCACATATCCTCACTGAACCTCAGTGCATCTGTAAAATGATGTTAATGGTTTAGATCAATATGTTTTATACCTAGTAATACTTTTAGATCTAGGTCCTAAAAGTAGCTTAAGGATGAGGGATAATGGTAGTGAAGTAGTGGGGTACTGAGGTGATAGGGCTTTGGGCCCACCCCTCTGCTTTTACATAAGAGCTGCATTTGTGCAAAAAGATTCCAAAAACCCCTACTACTTGAAAATCGTTTTCAACTCTAAAATTTCATGGTACTAGGATTCTCAATTAACCCTTCTAGTAAGCAGCACTTTGTTAACCTATAAGCACTGATTGTAATGTTCTTAAAAACTTACATAATTGCATTTCTTAGAAAACTTACAATTATTTACTTTCAAATGTTTTATTAATTTGAATTGAGATCACTCTCACTTGAGAATCTCAATCATGAAAACTTTTCAATAACGTCAGTGAACACATAGCTCACTTTTGGTTTTCAGTGACCAGTAAAGTGAGTCCAAGAAGGAAATGTGACAAAATAGTCTTCTTGCTTCCAACTTTGATGGAATACCAGAATCTATAATTAGGCTACATTAGAAAAAGCATACAGGGCTTCCCTGGTGGTGCAGTGGTTGAGAATCCGCCTGCCGGTGCAGGGGACATGGGTTCGAGCCCTGGTCTGGGAAGATCCCACATGCTGCGGAGCAACTAAGCCCGCGTGCCACAACTACTGAGCCTATGAGCCACAACTACTGAAGCCTGCACACCTAGAGTCCATGCTCCGCAACGAGAAGCCACCACAATGAGAAGCCCGTGCACCACAATGAAGAGTAGCCCCCACTCACCGCTACAGAAAGCCCACGCGCAGCAACGAAGACCCAATGCAGCCAAAAATAAATAAAATAAATTTTAAAAAAAGAAAAAGCATACAAATTAACTACTTTTTAAAACCCTGAACTTGTTTGTATCAATCATTTCCCCCAATATACAAATTACAATTCAAGGTCAGTAAATCTACTAAACATAAAAATCTTTTCTAAACATGAAACATCAAGTAGCAACAGGAGTTAATATTACAGATCTTTTTGCCCAGAGTCTCACAATAGAATTTTTTCTGTAACTTCAACTCTGAATTTGGTCATTACGTTTGATCTTTTTGTCTAAAGTAATGCCAATATTATAGAGTTTCTGATTCTCTGGAGGGAAAAAAACCAAGATATTGTACACTTTTATTAATTTGTTGACACTGCACAGTAGTACTCCAGGTAGCACTCCCAAGATCTCCACAACATTTTACATAGCACAGGTATGTAGAAAACTTGGAGGAGGTGAAAAATGTTATTTATTTTCACTTAGCAGTACACTAAATTGATTTTTAACAATCAGGTCCTCACACACTTATCTAATTCCCAACTAAACAACAGTAAGTAAATAGCCATTCTTTATGGAACTCACAACTCAAAGGTTTATTTACTGAATAGATAACTGTTAATCTTTCTTCAGCATATCAGAGTGCTTGACAAAAACCAAAACAAATTATCCTAAAGCCTTCATCCTTAGGGAAGGGGAAAAAGGAGTTATGTGCTAAGCACTCTTTTAATAGCTTTTATAACCTTTAATAACAAGTCATCCACGTACCTATTTTTTCCACAACAATCCAATGAGGATATTTTTTAAGGTAAATATTCCTTCTTACGGATTTGGAAATAGAGGAAAAAAGTTAAGTAACTTGACCGAAGTTAGACGGCCAATAATTATTGACACTGGGGTACAAACAGGCACAAGTTTTAGCTCCCAGTCACTACCACTACTATACAGGTTTTTAAATCTATCTTTCTGCTTAATATGAGATCACAATTGAAATAGAGCAGCTATTCAAAGTGAATTAGGATCACCTTTATAACAATATTGAAGAACAGTTGAAACTGTAAAAACAATGTTTATTTAAGGCCATAAAATGTACCATGTGTGTAAATGTAAGTCCAGTAAGTCCTAATTTGATAACTTCAATACAAATTCTAATAAAAGTATATTTTGTATCCATACCTGACCAATAACACTAAATTTTGAAAGACTAGAAACAGTATAATTAGAAACTTCTTCCATAATAACCTTAAGCCTTGGTTTTATGACCTGTCTGAACTTGGGGGGGCAATTGTCTCTGGTCCCCTTCTGTACTCTTTTTGAAACTACTTTCTTATTTCTGCCTAATTCTAAAATTCCAAATTTACTGATCACTGGCATCTTTTTTTCCCTAGTACTTCAAAGTTTTCAGGAGAATTTTAACTTGCATAGCTCAAATCACCTGTGGTGTAAGTCAGTTAAGTGATAAAAATGGGGGAAAAAAACATCAGAAAGTCATCTAAGCAATGAAATAGTAAGGAACAAAAAGACAATGACGAGTGTAACAATTTGTGATTAGTATATTAACAGTTTACAACACGCCATCAATTTATGACGACATATGAAGGTTTCTAGGCACAGGAGCTAATAAGGAGACAACAAAACATCCTGAGTCTAAGATGTTCCCCATATTTAATCCTCTTGGCAAAGAGCAAGAACAACAGGGGGAAAATTGCAAGGAAGAAATACACAGATGACACGCATGTGGAATGAGGGAGGGATGCTATGTAGGTTATGAGGATGACACACTGGCATGTGAAAGGTTTCTGGGCGGGACCCGCTCGTTGCAGTACCAAGGGAGTTTTGTTTATTTACACTGCGTCGCTGAAAGAAAGCCGGAAAGCTTCTGTTGGACGCTTAAGTTAATAACTGTGAGGAGAAAGGAGGCTGCACGCAAACAAACATCTGGATACGCAGATTGCCGCCTGGGCCCCTGGGGCAGCTGACCAAACCCCGATCACTGCCCCCTCCTACGGTCCTTCTATCTGCGCACAAAGAACGGGCAGCTTTTGGTCAGTCCTCCGCCTCCTTCTACCCTAATTATCGCGGCCTTAATTTCGGGACAGCTGAGGCGAAAGGATGGCGTGGAGAAGGGAGGGGAGGAGCCCGGGGAGGGTCGGTGTCTGCGCTCGGAGGACGCGGACCTCCCAGCACAGGCCCAGGCCGGCAACGCCAACGCCGCCGCCGCCGCCGCCGCCACCGCCACCCTGGGCTGGCGGCCGCGCCTCCCGCCTTCCGCCGCTGCCCCAGCACCTCCGCCTCAGTCTCCGCCGTCGCCAACACCGCCCTTCCTCAGGCCCCTCACAACGACTCAGCCCGCAACCGGCGACCTCGCGAGGGAACCCCACCCCACCTCGTCCTCGATTTCGCCCGCCCTTCCCGGGAGCTTTCCCTGCGTCTTCCACTTCCGAGAGTCCCCTATCCCAGGGATCGGGTTTGCTACCTGAATCCGCTTCTTGTGTCGCCTGCGTTCCGCCATGTTGGCCGCTCCGCCCGATTCTCTCTGACGTGGAGGTAGGCGGGGGCGGCGGAAATATCGCGAGAGCGCGCCGCGGGGCTGTTATGTAACCTACCGGCTGGCGCCGGAGCGGGGAGGCTGGCGAGCGGCCGGTACTAGGCGGGCTCGGCGGGTCTTGGCTGCGCTTTCTCTCCCCTCTTTTCTTGGCTCCTTTTGTTGCAGGAACTGGAAATCGCTGGGACCAGAAGGAAGTTGAGAAGTGGAGGACTGGAAAGAGTCCTTGGTTCTCAAACCTGACTGGGCATCTGAATCACCTGGGAAGCTATTAAAATACAGATTCCTGGGGCCCCACGCCCCTCGGAGTCAGTAGGTTTGGGGTGAGCCTTTTTTTTTTTTTTTTTTTTTTTTTTTGTGGTACGTGGGTCTCTCACTGCTGTGGCCTCTCCCGTTGCGGAGCACAGGCTCTGGACGCGCAGGCTCAGCGGCCCTGGCTCACGGGACCAGCCGCTCCGCGGCATGTGGGATCTTCCCGGACTGGGGCACGAACCCGTGTCCCCTGCATCGGCAGGCGGACTCTCAACCACTGCGCCACCAGGGAAGCCCCTGGGGTGAGCCTTTTACAGAGGATTTCCTGAGACCTATGGAATTCTAGACGTCTCTGTGGCACTTCTTTTCTTGCCAGTGAGCCCTGCATCATCTATTGCCCACGTGTAAATTCTCCTAATCCCATTCTGAAGATGGGAAAGCCGAGACAGCTGAGGTGTAGCGATATGAACAGATTTATCTAAGGCTCCACAGTTGGTAGATGGCACAGACGAGACCTAAGCCAAATTATCTCCCCGTACAATGTAGGGGCTAGTCGGGCTTATGTGAAACAAGCTTTGGATTCCCCATTCCATTTTCCACGTTGCTTCTCGAAACGCACCTTTAGAATCCGAGTCAGAGAACTCAGGGAAGTACAAGCAACTAATACGATGAATAAGGAGAGAGATTCTAAGAAGTTGGAATTAAGAAGACTGCAGGGTATTTGGAGTCTGGTGAATTACTATTATAACTGTTGTTATTTTAGAGCTACCTAGATAAAAGAGAATGGGCTTAAATTGCTAGTAAGTGTTTTTAGATGGAGATTTTAAAGCATTTTAAATAATAGAAAATGGGGAATTTATGGAAAAGTAAGATGAAGGAAATAAAAATCCCTAACGCTACCGTCCAAAGATCTGTTAACAGTTTATTTTCTTCTAGTATTTATTCATACTTTGTGTGTATATATTTCCCCCTTTCCCCCAATTGAGATATTGCATAATATGCCTTTTTCACTTAATGTTATGCTGAGCATACATTATATCTTTAAAAAATTCTTTATTTCCCATATATATGTAACCTAATAGCAACTAAATATGTAATTAAGGCAAATAGTGGCATCTTGATGCCTAGTCTTTTATAAAGTAACCTAGCTAAAGTTCATTTTTGGACTATGCAGTTCTGCAGTCTGGGGACTGGATCAGCAAGTCATTTGGTTCCTTTTCCTTCTACAATCTACAATCAGGGTGTGTGTAGTCAGAGAGGGGTGAGAAAAAATGATGATTCTTACCAATTAAACCAAAACATAACACAGCATATGAAATGTGTTTATTTCCTTCAGTCCTCCCCGTCCAAAATGAGGGTAGATCTGTTTTGTACTGTTTTATTTGGAGAACACTGGATTCTCTTCATAGGAAAGTTACTTTATAAATGAAAATATTATTGTATTTAATAGATGTTGAGTGCCTACTAGATGCAAAATGCTAGGTTAGGACTATGATGGGGAATGAAAGCCCTTCGTGGAAAATAACTACCTCTCTAGCTACTGCCCTACCACCTTTTTCTTCAGAAAAGGTTTAATTTACTCTCCCACGTCTCACTGACATTCACTCCTTAGACTACAACAATTTGGTTTCTACCTCCACCATCCATTAATAATTCATGTCAAATTGTAGCATCTTATTAAGGATTTGACAATATTGACCATGAACTTAATTTGTTCTCCTCCTTTGGCATTCATGACATCAGGTTGTTCCTTCTGATTTCTCTTTGGCTCCTCTCTACCTAGCTCTTCAATGTTCCTGGCCACCATGTTTCCATTCTCATGTTCCCTTTTCTCCATGCATTCTGGGGATTCTTATTCATGTTTACAGCTTAATTCCAAAACACTGCATTAATGTTTATTTCTAGTTGTCTTCTGGATATCTCCACCGAATGTCCAACTAGAAATCACCATCCCCCCCCCCCCAAAACCTGTCTCTTTTACTGTATTTTTAAACTCTGTTAACTGCATCACTGTTCACTTAATCACTCATGCTAGAAACCTTGGAGGTATCTCAACCATGCCAATCAGTAAGCAATCCTGTTGACTCTGCAACTGAGATGTTTGGAATTCTTCCCTTCCTCATCATTCCTATTGCCATTGCTTTGATTAGGTCTTTATCATTTCCTACCTGAAATGTTGTTGCAAAAGCCTGCTAATCGTTCCGCCCCAACTCTACCCTCTCTACACTCCAGACCATCTTCCACTCCCTTGTTAACCACCCGCCAGGCACCATTGCTCCCCAGAGTGTACAGCAACATTAAGGATGGCTAATGTTTGCACATGTAACCCAAATGTCATGTTTCTGGGTCCTCCCTCCATTTAATATTTATATAAAAATAGCTCAAGCACTCTTCTCATCACCCCATTTATAGCTTTGATGGTGGTAGTGGGCAGTTTCTCCTGGCCACTTCTTGCTCTGATTTCCCTATGAATTTGCAATCTCATTCCTGTCACTTGACTTTTATTTCTCACCCAAATGAGGCACATTACCCCTCTCCCTTTCTTTTGCCAACACAAAACTTCTGTTTATCCCTGGACTCTGTCACTTCTTCTCCCTGGGGCTGAAACTCAGAATTTTTCTTGCTATATAGAGAATTTTAGGTCTTTACTCTTTACTGGATTCCTTGGGATGCATAAATATATAAAAACTCATTACCATGTTCTGCTAAACAAAGGGTTCTCTGATCAGGTTCCCCTCTCTTGAGGACTGATGATTAGGTGGGGACTTGAAAAAGTCAGTTTCCTGGGATCTACCATTCCAGTAAGTGGAATGGAATAGTATATAGAAATGTATTCCCATTGATCAGACTTATCCAAACTGGAAACTGATACATTTAGTTTTTTGTTTTAAATAACACTTTCTCTGGGTCCATCTTGTATGTTAAATATATATGTGTGACTAAATTGAAAAGAAAAAAACTGTAGGGAAGTATAGCAAATAATGCCCAGGCCTTTTGGGGCATTATTTTTATAAAAGCACTTTAAAATATGTTAATTGACAATGTCAGTGACTTAATGCTGTTATCACAAAGAAAAAAAATTTAATATAGATATGTTTAATATAAAATACAGTAAACCTAATTTTACTTAAAATTTCAGTCAATGTTTTAAATTGAGTTGATTCTTTAGACTTCCACTCAGGAAACAGCATAAATAAGACAACGAATATGTATTATTGAAAAATGAGCGTAAATATTTTGTTTTGAAAAAAGCACAATACATGAATTTTTAGTACGCTAATATTAGACTAAGAACATTTTAATTTTTTAAAATTTTTTTATTTTTTTGTGGTACGCGGGCCTCTCACTGTTGTGGCCTCTCCCGTTGTGGAGCACAGGCTCCGGACGCGCCAGCTCAGCAGCCATGGCTCACAGGCCCAGCCGCTCCGCGGCATGTGGGATCTTCCCAGACCGGGGTACGAACCCGTGTCCCCTGCATCGGCAGGCGGACTCTCAACCACCGCGCCACCAGGGAAGCCCTGACTAAGAACATTTTTAAAAGTCACTTTGACTTTTTAACCGAAATGGTAATTGTTTTGTCATTCCCCTAATTAAGTCCTTGTTAAAATACAGAGATTAGTTTCTCTTTTTTTGCACTGAACCCTAACTAATAGAGCAAAGATAAGGAAATCATGAGTACAGTGTATGTGAATGAAGATTGTACTACTAATGTTGCTGTTTGTAAAGACCTAATTAGGGGAATTAGATGCTTCCAAAATCATTGAAAGTTTGCAAGAGCAGGATCAAGTCTGGGCCTGTCAGACCCTGCAGAACTAACCACTCAGGGGAATCTCTACTTTGGAGGAGTGAGGAGTCCACGATAGCCACACTGAGTTCAAGAAATTACCAGATAGCTGTGATCAACCTGTCGGGAAGCCAGCATCAGAAGTTGTTGCCAGCACTGATGCAGCTGCCTCTTAACTCCCACAATCAAGACTGAACACTGGAGCTGTAGAAGAACCCTGTGTCTCCATGACCTTGCTTGCCAGCAAAGTGAAAGCCAGCCAGCAGCAGGAAGGTGGCTTCCTCATCACTTTTGTCCTTCTGATATACAACCAGTGCATTGAATTAGAACCAGACTCTAGCTGCAAGGGAGTCTGAGGAATGAAGACTTTAGCTTTCTATCCTTTGCCATGTGCCAGCTGACCATATCCAACCATCATCTTCTTCCTTAGAATCACCTGGGTCACTACTTTCCTGCTTCATCTTTCGTACTGTGAGACCACACTTCTCCTACTCCCCCATCCTGCCAAGTGCCTTTTCATACCCACGTTTTCTATTTTTTTCTTCCCTTTCTCACTTGGCAGATCCTTCAAGGGTCAGGAAACCTAACACTTCCACAGTGAAACCTTCCCTGAATTCTTTCTTCAGTAGAATTAGCTGTTCCTTTTTCTGGGTTTCTGCAACATTTCATACAATCAATGCTATAATATATATAATTTAATATAGTTTTAATATATTATATGTAAAATAATTCTATAAATTATATATATATATATAAAATACAATTTAAAAAACAAATAGTATAATTTGTTGTTTTTCTTTCTACCAGACTGTGAACCTTTTAAGGGCAGGTACTACGTCTTATTCTGCTGTTCTCAATATCTAGTCCAGTGCCTGGCTTAGTGTCAATGGGTGTCAATGGAGTAAATAACGAATGATGACAATGACATAGTCCTTATCCTCTGCAGCTTTCATAAATGGAGAGAAATATACTTACAAGATGGACAAAATTATGTTAAGTCTTCATTATATCCATGGTCTCTATTATAGTCCTCTATGAAATTAGAAGAAACCGGTTTAATAAGCTTCCCTAGGTTTGATGGAGGAAGCACTTCCTTGTGCAAGACGAGAGACTCTAGCTTTCAGTCATTGTGCTTGGTTTCCTGTGTAATAGTAGTCTTACCTGAGAACAGAGACGTGTAAGGATCCACCTTCTCAACCTACCTCCAACCCAGCAATTTGAGAGAAAATACAGGGTTTGACAAAGCAAAAAATCCCCCACATTAAAACCTTTTGGACAAGGAAAGAAAGCTAAACCTCATAGGTTATTAATATATCTAGAGCTTGTTTTCTGTCCAAACGCAACATCTATGAAGATGGGAAGAGAGGAGAGGGATGGCAAGGGTGAGAACAGAAGTTCAATTGGCCCAGAATTCATGGAACCTGAAGTCAGGAGGGCCAAGAAAACCAGGGCATCTAGACCTGGACCTCACATGCAGATTGGGAGAAAAATCCTAACATTTTTTCTTCTTGTTGATTAAATAAAATTCATATTTTATGTCAAGACAAGAAAAATTTAAACATAAAAATTTTTCTTTGCCGTTTGGGCCTCCTACCTTCCCTTTAGTGTGTATTGTGGATCTGCATTAACCAGCCCTCCTTAGGAAATAACATTCCTTCTTAATCTTGTAATAAGCATGGGACTTCCCTGGTGGCGAAGTGGTTAAGAACCTGCCTGCCAACGCAGGGGACATGGGTTCAAGCCCTGGTCTGGGAAGATCCACGTGCCGCGGAGCAACTAAGCCCACACGCCACAACTACTGAGCCTGCGCACTAGAGCCCATGAGCCACAACTACTGAAGCCTGTGCGCCTAGAGCCTGTGCCCCGCAACAAGAGAAGCCACCACAGTGAGAAGCCCACGTACCACAACGAAGAGTAGCCCCCTGCTCACCACAACTAGAGAAAGCCTGTGCGCAGCAACGAAGACCTAATGCAGCCAAAAATAAATTTTTAAAAAGACAAAAAACAAAAAAAGAGCATGACCCACTACTTGCTTTGTATGTGTAGATCTGGATTATGTAAATTGTCAATAGTCATTTGACATATAACCCTTTGTCTCAAAAACTTATATAACTGTGTTTTGATCTCTAATGGGCAGAACAGTCTTCAGAGCTTTCTGAAATACTGTCTCCTTGGTTATAATCCTCAGTTTGGCTCGAATAAAATTTTCCATTTCTTTTTTAGATCAATTATTGATTAATTTTTTGTTCACATTATATTGGTCTCAGAAAATTTTCAGACAGCACTTGTGCTCAGGAACTGGTCCAGTAATGCTGATTTCTCTGAAAAGGAACAAAAGGCCAGTAAATCTTACGGAGTAGATATGTTAACTTTTAGGTAATTATCTAAATAATCTGGTGGAGGCTGTGGTAATTATGGGTCTACCCCCCCATAGTTATTCAATTTTTTTGTATATATAAGAAACTACTAAATATAACATTTTATATTCCTATGTGACATGTAAAATCTTCTGCTTCCCATGACTGCACTTGCCTTTTTTTTTTTCCCTTACAGGTTGCTTCTGAGTTATGCAGGGTCACCCCTAACCCCACTGGAAATGAACTCAGTGCATTTAAGGTGCTATATTTCAGAGCAAACAGCAAAAAAGTACTAGGTTCTTTTCCTAAGCTCTACTTCCTAAGGAGAGGGATTTGGGGGTCTTGATTTTTCATCTGCCAAATGGAAAACTTTCTTCTTCTATACACCCAGGAATTGCTGACCTGAAGATTAGTGAGTTTAGTGCTCGGCTGTCATAATAAAACAGTTCCCAGCAGAGGTCTATTGATATGGTGACAAGGACAGACCAAGATTATCTAAGTACTTTAACGTACAGTTGCTATACTGAACTTCAACTTTTGGTAATAAAGTATATGCTGAGAGTTTAGAGTGTGATTTTAAGAAATGCCTGAATAATTCTACACGACTAATCAAAGAAAAAGCTTGCTTGTCTAGTCTTAAATTCAAGAGTGAAGATATTTCTTTTAATTAATATGTATTTTTTACTCTGTCCACAAACCAATATTATAATAAGTGAATTTTTCTCAACCATGTTTTTTAGAATTTATTTTTAATTTTTTTCAACTATTCATTTTGAAATACTTTCATACTTATGAGAAAGTTGAAAAAAATGGAAGAATTCACATATACTCTTCACCCAGCTTCTACAAATGTTAACATCTTGTGTAACCACAGTACCATTTTCAAAACAGGAAATTAACTTGACAGAGTACTACTAAGTAATCTGCAGACCTTATTCAAATTTTGTCATGTCCTACTACTTTTTTTTACTCAGGATTCAATCCCAGATCTTAGACTGCATTTAGTTTTCATGCTTTGTTAGTCTTTAATCTGGGCCGGTCCTCAGTTTTTGTCTTTCATAACAATGAAACAGTAGTTTTTCTTTGCCTTTCTTTGACTCTTTGAAGAGTATTGGCCAGTTATTTTGTAAAATGTTGCTCATTTAGGTTTGTCTGATGTTTCCTCATGATTATATTCAGGTTATGAATTTTTGGCAAGAATGTCACAGAAGTGACATCGTGCCCTGCTCAGTACATTCTATCAGGAGCAATATAGTTGATGTGTTCCATCACTGGTGATGCTAACCTTGATCACTTAGTTAAGATGGCATCTGCCAGGTTTCACTGCTGTCAAGTTACAGTTCTTCCCTTTGAAATTAAATAGCATCTAAGAGAGGATACTTTATGTAAATATTCTGCTTTTCATCATACTTTTGCCCACTCATTTTAGCACTCATTAATTATCTCTGCCTGAAATAATTATTTGTTGCTAAATGCTGATTTTCTATTGTCAACATTCCTTCTACATATATTAATTGGGATAATATTGTAAGAAATAGTTTATTCATTCAATTATTTATTTACTATTTATTTATTTTAACAACTTTATTGGAGTATAATTGCTTTACAATGGTGTGTTAGTTTCTGTTGTATAACAAAGTGAATCAGCTATATGTATACATGTATCCCCATATCCCCTCCCTTTTGCGTCTCCCTCCCACCCTCCCTATCCCAACCCTCTAGGTGGGCACAAAGCACTGAGCTGATCTCCCTGTGCTATGCAGCTGCTTCCCACTAGCTATCTATTTTACATTTGATAGTGTATGTATGTCAATGCTACTCTCTCACTTTGTCCCAGCTTACCCTTCCCCCTCCCCGTGTCCTCAAGTCCATTCTCTATGTCTGCGTCTTTATTCCTGTCCTACCCCTAGGTTCTTCAGAACCTTTTTTTATTAGATTCCGTATATATGTGTTAGCATATGGTATTTGTTTGTCTCCTTCTGACTTGCTTCACTCCGTATGACAGACTCTAGGTCCATCCACCTCACTACAAATAAGTCAATTTTGTTTCTTTTTATGGCTGAGTAGTATTCCATTGTATATATGTGCCACATCTTCTTTATCCATTCATTTGTTGATGGACACTTAGGTTGCTTCCATGTCCTGGCTATTGTAAATAGTGCTGCAATGAACATTGTGGTACATGTCTCTCTTTGAATTACGGTTTTCTCAGGGTATATGCCCAGGAGTGGAACTGCTGGATCAGCTGGTAGTTCTATTTTTAGTTTTTTAAGGAACCTCCATATTGTTCTGCATAGTGGCTGTATCAAAAAAAATCTACAAACAATAAATACTGGAGAGGGTGTGGAGAAAAGGGAACCCTCTTGCACCATTGGTAGGAATGTAAATTGATACAGCCACTATTTATTTACTTTTAAAATTATCAGTTTGGCTTGACTCTCTAGAGACCATCAGTCAGGAATGGTTTGTGAATGAGAATTAATATGACAACCTTTGGGTACTGTAATCTCCAGTCCCCCTCCCCACACCCCCAAGAACTGCTTCCTTTTGTGATATCTGAGGAGCTGATTTTTTTTTCAATTGAGGCCGATCTGGAAAAGAACTTGTATGGTTTTGTAGAGAGGATCATAGAGAAGATTCATCTCTCACTATGAATCTGTTTGCATCCATGGATCTGCACTGTGGCTGAACATCTTTCCAAGAAAAAGACCTTGAACTCTGTGAAGGCATATGCAACATGTGTGATGGTCCTCATGGGGACCAGAGTTTCGGAAGGAACAATGTGGGGCATGAGAGCAAAGGGAGCTCCTGATAAGAGAAAAAGGAGCCTGATCTGGTAAGTCAGACCCAAACAGAGTGCTAGCTTCAGAGGAGGTATAGATTTTAGATCGCTGATGTAGCATTTACCTCTGATGTAGAACACAGACCTCTGGCTTTAGTGTGACCCTTGGTAAAAGTTGCTTAGTGTATTAATGAAAAGAACTGTGTGTGTGGGAGGGATACATTAGGACTCTGGGATTAAAATATACATGCTATTATATATAAAATGGATTACCAACAAGGACTTACTATATAGCACAGGGAACTACACTCATTATCTTGTAATAACCTATAATGGAAAAGAATCTAAAAAAGAATATATATCTAAAAAAGAATATATATATGAAACCGAATCACTTTGCTGTACACCTGAAACTAACACAACATTGTAAATCAGCTGTATTTCAACTCAAAAAAAAAAAGTTGTTGAGAGCTGGAATAACAGGCACTCACTCATTGCTGGCAACAGTGTAATATTTTGTTAAATGAAAAACAACCCTCTCAAATGTAGTATGTTAATATTTGCGTAAAAAGAGGGTGAAAAAATAGATATACATTTTTGCTTGTTGCAGGAGGGCAATTAGTGGCTGGAGGACAGGGATGGAACAGAGGTTTTTCATGGTTTACCCTCTTGAGCCATGTGACCCTATGCACTACTTTTCTTTTTTTTTTTTTTTTTTTTTTTTTTTTTGCTGTACGCGGGCCTCTCACTGTTGTGGCCTCTCCCGTTGCGGAGCACAGGCTCCGGATGCGCAGGCTCAGCGGCCATGGCTCACGGGCCCAGCCGCTCCGCGGCATGTGGGATCTTCCCGAACCAGTGCACGAACTCGTGTCCCCTGCATCGGCAGGCGGACTCTCAACCACTGCGCCACCAGGGAAGCCCTACTTTTCTTAAACTAATAAATTTAAGTTTAAAAAGCAAAAGAAGGGGGAAGAGGAGCAGCATTTATTAGCCAAGGTGGAAGCAGCAGTGGCTCCCCACCACTGCAGGGATAGGAGGGCCCAGGTGTTAAGCACACCTCCCATTTGGGGGCCACAGCAGTGATAGCTGGGTCAGCAAGGCCTGGCCTAGACCCTAGGAATCAAAGACAACACTTCCAGCCAGGCTTAGCACGGTGGTGCTACAAGCGTAAGGGCAGAATGTCCCAAGTTAGAGGAAGTGAGTAAGAATTGGGTGCATTTCACCTGTATTAGGAATGAACAAACCTGTTCCGATTGATCATTTGGAAAAAGCAAACACTCTGGAGGTGGTGAGTTCCAAAAGCCTTGGTGCGCTTGCATGGACAAACTTCTAGCAGCAGGGTTTTCTAAGTATGGTTCCCTCTGGTCCCCTCCACCATGCTTAACATCCCCTCTGCTTAGGCAGGGTGAAGAGGCACATGTGGGAAGGAGCCCTCAGCATCAGCCAGAACATGTTGGAAACACATCATTTCTTAAATGCTCTCAGGAATTGGTATGGGGTTTTAAAATGGCTCCAAGCTTGACGGGAAGGAATGGGTAGGTGGTGATAGTTCATACTCCCTTTCCACCCAGACACTTGAGTTACTAATCATTTTCCTGTCTCAACCTGTTTTGATATTAGGATTTCTTCTGCTTCAGTTGTCAAGTTCTCTTACCAAACAGAGCTCATTGTTCACAGATCAGTGAAGAGCTATTCTCTGCTTGTAACCTTGGAAATGGGGGGAGGGAGTATTTTGAAAATGACACAACAGAGTGTAAAGCTATGAAACAAGAAAGGGAGCCTCAGACAGACTACAACAATCATCTGAGAATCTGAGAATCAATAAAAGCCACATGTAGAGAGATGCTTTCATTATTTTCTATTTTTCTTTTTGGTTTTCATGCTTTTGATTTTCCCAATTTATCCACAGAGAGTGTTTGTGGGCATGGAAAAGCATGTTGGCTGGGTTTCCTATAAGACTTTCAGTTTTTACAAAACAGGCAAACAAAACCAGATTTTGTCATACTAGCACCTCAAGGCCTAGCACCTGGGTCCTTTCTTCACTAAAAAAATTTTAAAAATATATACACACATACATGTATGTATGTTTGGTTGGATGGATGGATAGATAGACAGACATATATAGATAACATAGACTATTAACTGCTAGGGATCCTATACATCATAGGTCAATGCCTTCATTTCACAGATTAGAAGATGGAGGCTTAAAGAAGTAAAATAAGAAGTAAAATGACCAATTGTAATTCAAACTTATATCTTCTAGCTCCAAGTTAAGGGCTCTGTCACTTGTGAAGCATTCCTTTTAAGGAGGGGTTTTCTAGTGGAGTTAGCAAATACTGTGATTTCTTGATGGTTTCAGATAAGTCCCAATACCTGATACTCCTTTGGCAGGCACATGGGAACAGAGTGGTGCAGCAGTTGCTATATTAACCTCCAGCAGCATATGAATAAAAGGAGCTGATTTGGACATTCAGCCATTCATCCTTTTATTGAATACCTCCTCATGCAGGACTGTGTTAGGTTCTGTGAGGAATAAAAGACGAATAAAATTAATGGTGTATAAAGATATTCAAAAGGATATTTATAGTAAAATCCCAGAGAGAGAGGGAGACAAGGAGTGAGTGAGCTTTGCGTATACACCAAAATGTTAACCATGGTCATTCCTAAGAGGGGTAATTAAAGGCTACTCTCTCCTACCTTCTTCTTTCTTTTTTTTGTTACTCTTAAATGTTTACATTCTGCATAATAAACATGCATTGCTTTTGGAAGAGGGAAAAAAGTTATTTTTAATTTAACAAAATTGACTAAGACATGCTGTGTGGGTTCTTCAGAGAGCCAAGTGGGCTACGGTTGAAATGTCCTTGGTGGTCTCTCACCTCCCCCAAAGGTCTGGCTTCTGGGAAGCCCTGGCTGGGTGGGAGCATGGGTGAGGAGGGGATTGTTCTTGTATTCCCACGGCCCTATCTTACCCCAGCTACTGCCTCTTGGGCAGCAAGTACTTTGCATTAATTCTCATGGTCACATTACTCTCTTGATTGTTATACTTGTCCATGCTAAATAAGGGACAAACTGCTGTCATTGGCATAGCATGGAACAACAGAGACACACTCACTGGTTACCTAAAAAAGAAATAAATGAAAGAATCAAAAACATTTAAATAACCTTTTCCTAACTTAGAAAGTGTAAAAGATGAATTTTTGTTTTTTTGAGAGAAAGTCAGCTGTGTTAAATCTCATACAAGTATTTCAGTTTAAAGGCACAATTGTCCATTGTTCACAGGGAAAAACAAAGTGCTTGAAACAAAGGGAAACTTTTAAGCATACTTTATGTTATCTTGTTCTTTAACTTTGACATTATAGTGTTATTGGAAATATTGTGTACAGAGTGAAAGTCTTTTTATCTGAAAAAATTAGAAGTAGTGTATGTTTCGCTGTCCTTGGTTACTATAAATCATTTACTAGTAGTGCCCTTGGTCTTCTGCAGTCTCTCCACTATACAAAATCGGCAGGAATGGCCAGCAAGTGTTTGGGAACAGAGAGGTACATCAGTTGCTATACCATCTCCAGCATCACGTGAGAGAAAAGAGCTAGTCACTACTTTCCATCATCCATCAGTTTACTGAACCTACCCTGTAAGGACTGTGTCAGGTACTGTGAATAAAAGAGTTAATGATGTGCAAAAATAAAAATGATGAAGCAATTATCTTTCCTTTAGGTTCCATATAGTTCTGTGGAGTTAGTTTTGCTTTTGGCCTCTGAAAGTTCTCATTTATTTATCTCAAATGTTTACAGAGTGCTAACATAGGATTCAGAAACAACTGGGCCAGTAAACTATTTTCCTTATTCTTTAGTGCAAAATGGAGCAAAAAAACCCAAAAAACAAAACAAAACAGAAAAAACCCTTTCATCCCTCCTGCACACAAATTTAATTATATTATAATCAAGAGAACAATCTGATTAATAAAGTTTCTTCCAGTTCTAATTGCCTTGATGCCGTCATTTGAGCCACTGCACTGACTTGAAGCAAGACATCTTTTTTTTTTTAGCTGCATGATTCAATAAATTCCATTGATGATTTAAGGCAGTTTGAGTTTGATTTTCTAATAGTGTATGTGTGTGTAAGTCAGGATGCTGGCAGGACACAAATGGCACACTTAAACCAGATAATTGAGGAGAGTTTAATGAAGGACCAATTACACATGTGTGAGTGGGGTTAAGGGAAACCAACAAGAACTAGCAATAGCAGGAAACCTTTTCATCCCCCAGCCTGAAATGACAAGAGGAGGGGCTGGTTCCCCACAACCCAGAACTTAGGAAGGGCCATAGCTGTTGTTTCTAGAGAGGGTTGCCTGACAGGAGCTGTGGGCTTTATGAGGAAAGCAGACTTGCAGGAAAGTATCCCAAGGAATAAATAAACACTCTAACTTATCTTTCCTCCCACTCCCAATGGAGAACATTGGTCATCCTGTGACTCTAACATATTTTTTACAAAGTACTTTGGGATGCTAGAGACAGTGAATAAATAAAAGAATGATCATTATGATCATTGCTACATATAATTCAGTTCCATTTGTTGAGCATTCATTGTTGTGGGTACTTTGAAATAGTGCAAGAAATTTAGATTCCATAGTTGCTTTCAAGGGGCTAATACCCAAAAGAGTGAGATGAGATAATACAAATGAAAAACAAAATTAAGGAGCTACAATATAGGTACAAATTCAGGCTTTAGGGATGAACCAATCTGTATCCAGCTCATAGGTATTGGGCACAGGAGCCAAAGGAATCAATGAAACTGAGTGACTCCCAGGAGTTTGAATCTATTAGAAGAGACATGCTCTTCCTTTCTATCCTGTGATTTGAGAATATTAGGTCTTGACTGTTAGAGGCATTTCACTATCAGGGGAAGAGGCCCTGGAACTGCTCAGAAGCCATTTCTATAGAACTTAACATTGGAGTCAAAGGAAGGCAGCACAAAGAGAAACTGGATCCTTGGTGACATCACTTGAACCACTGGATAAGCCTCGCCTGAAGCCGAACATTTAGACTTTTTAGTTACAAGATCCAACAAGCTCCTTTTTACAGTTTAAGCCAGTTTGAATTGGGTTTTCTGTCATTTGCATCATAAGAGTATCCTAATTGACACACCACCCTAAAATAATTGAAAAAACTATTATTTCAAATTAAAGATTTCAAACATGAAAAGTGAGTCTTCACAAGAATGCTTGCATTTTATTGTTATTCTTCATCCTAAATTTTAAAAGAAAGCCCTGATTTACGAATTAACAAGTGTTTTAGGGATAGTAATTATAAGAAGTAACCTAATCAGACCATTCACTTTGGAAAGTTCTCTCTGAGGGAAGCAATGCTTAGAATCTATTCCATACATGATTTACCTAAAGACTTGGTGAGTGTAGACAAAGGCTGGTGAGTAATGATTTTTTATGCCTCTAGCATGGGAGCAGTCATCAGGCCTGGAATAAAGACTTTTTTTCATATTCTCCCAGGACTAAAAATGTTGCCTTTTATAGATTTATTCTTTGGAATTGTTGATATCTTTCTTATATACAACCAGATTTTGGATGGTTCATTCTGATTCCTGTGCTGTGAATATTTATTTGCTTAGTCAATTAAATGAGTGGTTTTAGTGGTAGCCACTGGTGTTAAAGCACAAAGAACCAAGATGATAATTTAGGAAAAGTTGAGTGTTAAAGGATTCTAAACCAACTATTAGACTACAATAATAACTCCAATCTCATTAACACAAGGAACCACCTGATCATCATCTAATTCATAAAAAAAAACCTAACATGGACAAAATTTCTTTCTGCAGCTTGGAATGAAGCTGTTTTTATTTATTCAGTGTCTGGGGACCTAAATGTATGAAAAAGATGTTGCCCTAGTAGAGGTCTGCAACTGAAGTTTTGAAAATATCAGGGAACTGTTTCCCACTATTTATTAAATCATACAAATGCTTTTCATAAACACTTATCATACCTGTTTTGAAAGTAAAAAAAAAAAACTGCAGCAGAGTTCTGTTATCAAGGCAAAACACAGCACTGCATTTGACATAACTCCAAGAAATACTGTGCTTCCTTCACAAAACTGGTTGGATTAGTCTCACAAATGTCAAGAAACAAGTTGAGCGTTCAACAGATTATCTACCTGTCCCATATAGAAAGCACTGAAATTTCTAGCTTCCACAGGACATTTTGCAGTGTTCAAAGAGCAGTTGAAAGGCATTTCTAGTTTGTGATTCAAGGCAGTTCGTGGCCCAGCCTATTAGGAGAGAAACATCCTTTTTGAAGTGAAATTAGCTCTTCTCTATATAGGAGTGGAACTGTGAAAAAGAAGTTCAGAAATTTGGCTATTTCCCCCACCCCAAAAAGACACAGAAGGGCATCTGAGATTGCTGAATAATTTTTTAGACATCAAAGAACCCAAGAATGTTGAGAGAAGACTAACAGAAAATGGGCCTATGAAGGTGTTATAGACTGAATGTGTTCCTCCAAAATTCATGTTGAAATCCTAACCCTCAATGTGATGGTAGGAGGAGGTAGGGCCTTTGGGAGGTGATGAGGTCATGAAGGTAGAGCTCTCAAGAATGGGATTAATGCCCTTCTAAGAAGGGTCATAAGAGCTTGCTCCAGCTTTCTGAGTTCTACCATGTGAGGATACAACGAGAAGTCAGCAGTCTGCAACCTGGAAGAGGACTCTCACCAGAACCTGACCGTGCTGGCACCCTGATCTTGGATTTCCAGCTTCCAGAACTGTGAGAAATACACTTCTGTTGTTCATAAGCCACCCAGTCTATAGTATTTTATTATAGCAGCCTGAACTAAGACAAAAGGTGATAAATTTGTTTACAGTAACAAGGTATTTGAGATCCTTGCTTTTGGTTTTGTTTTTTTGTTGTTTTTTTATAAATTTATGTATGTATTTATTTATTTTTGGCTGCATTGGGTCTTCGTTGCTGCCGGTGGGCTTTCTCTAGTTGCAGCGAGCGTGGGCTACTCTCGGTTGTGGTGCACGGTCTTCTCGTTGCGGTGGCTTTTTTTTTTTAACATCTTTATTGGAGCATAATTGCTTTACAATGTTGTGTTTCTGCTGTATAACAAAGTGAATCAGCTTTATGTATACATATATCCCCATATCCCCTCTCTCTTGCGTCTCCCTCCCACCCTCCTTATCCCAGCCCTCTAGGTGGTCACAAAGCACCCAGCTGATCTCCCTGTGCTATGCAGCTGCTTTCCACTAGCTATTTTACGTTTGGAAGTGTGTGTATGTCAGTGCTACTCTCTCAATTCGTCCCAGCCTTATTACCCTTCCCCATGTCCTCAAGTCCATTCTCTACGTCTGCGTCTTTATTCCTGTCCTGCCCCTAGGTTCATGAGAACCATTTTTTTTTCTCTTTTTTTTTAGATTCCATATATATGTGTTAGCATACGGTATTTGTTTTTCTCTTTCTGACTTCACTCTATATGATAGACTTTAGGTCCATGCAGTGGCTTCTCTTGTTGCAGAGCATGGGCTCTAGGTGTGCGGGCTTCAGCTGTGGTACACAGGCTCAGTAGTTGTGGCTCATGGGCTCTAGAGCACAGGTTCAGTAGCTGTGGTGCACAGGCTTAGTTGTTCTGCAACATGTGGGATCTTCCCGGACCAGGGCTCGAACCCGTGTCCCCTGCATTGGCAGGCGGATTCTTTTTTTTTTTTTTTTTTTTTGCAGTACGCGGGCCTCTCACTGCTGTGGCCTCTCCCGTTGTGGAGCACAGGCTCTGGACGCGCAGGCTCAGCAGCCATGGCTCACAGGCCCAGCCGCTCCGCAGCGTGTGGGATCTTCCTGGACCAGGGCACGAACCCGTGTCCCCTGCATTGGCAGGTGGACTGTCAACCACTGCACCACCAGGGAAGTCCCTGCTTTTGTTTTATTTGATGAGAATAACTTCTTAGCAAAATGAAAGAAATAATAATCTAATTCAATTAAACAATCAGTAAACTTTTTGTCACTCTAACTAGCAAAATAAAATCCACCCCCCCTTAGGGAATGAGCCATTCCTTAGGGAATGGGGGTGGTAGTGGCGAAATACATTAGAAGTTTAGTTTAAAAAACATATATGCACAACCTAAAAGCATTCAGATTTTTTTCAAAATGGCACCCAATGATGTTCAAGTGAACTCTTACCTTTCCTGGGGAGGTTAACTTTTCACAGCTGTACAATGACATCTCAGGATTCTTAGCAGATACATCGAAGACCTTGGACCTCATGTTATTGGCTTATGTGAAGACACATTCATTTGGCAGAGGACAGGCTGGAAAAGTACAGTAAATTGACTACAACTCTCTATAAAACAGACCTTTCATATATTTGTAATGAGATGACAATGTATATATTTACCATAATGAGGAATAGCATTTGCTTGAAGTATATTCTTAGTATTATTGGGCAGAACTAAATATTCCATAAATTAAAAATAACAAATATTATTGCATATTCTATTTTATTAAAAAATATTGGAATCCATACATATTGTATAACTCTTTAGTAAACAGATTTTTGAAGAACTTTTATTATGGAAAAGTTCAAACATATACAAAAAAACGGTGAATAGTACAGTGGACCTTATATACTCATATATACTCACAGCCCAGCTTCAACAACTATCGACTCATGGCCAAACTTGTTTCACTATACTCCCACTGACTTACCAAACCCTCATTTCTCAATGGATTTTTTGAAGCAAATTCATGTCATGATATTGTTGGGAGAGATACTCTTCTTTGGGCCTCTTACGTTCCTACAGATCTTGCTGGATGGACCAAGATGGCAAGGCCCTCACTGCTTTCACCAGGCCCATTTCTCAAGGTTGATTGTGTACTCAGTAACTTTAAGAAATGAGGTAACATCTCCTCCCCACCCCTCCACCCTCCACTCCCACCCCTGGACAAAGAGTAGGTCTTTGCTCTTGCTTACTGTTTGCTCTAAGACTAGTGAGTTCCCCAAACTGAGTGTTCCACAGCTGTGAAGCAACCCACTGCATGTGCAGCCATCCATCTGTGTTACCCCGGTGGCACCGAGACCAAGGGGACCCAAAACAAATATGCTGATGTTTGTGCTGCTTATTGTGTCATGAGTAATAAAGTTCTTTGTCTCTGACCCAAGGGTCTTGAGTATTCTGCCAGGCTCCATAAAATAATAAGTGGATAATTTACTAGATTGTAGGTCAGGTAAAATTGAATCCCAGATCCAATATACACCATTTTATCTGTACGTATTTCAGTATACATCTTTAAGAGATAAGAACTCAAAAAAAAAAAAAACAACTTAGGTAAGAAGACTAAGTTCTAGAGATCTGCTACACGACATTGTGCCTTAACAATATTGTATTGTGCACATAAATATTTGTTAAGAGGAAAGATTTCGTGTTAAATGTTCTTACCACAATAAAAACGTCACTATTATTGCATCTAAAAAACAGACAATTATTCTTTAATAGAAGTGAATATCATCAATCATGTTCAAATTTCCCCAATTATTTCTCCTTTTTTTAACAATATATTCAATAGGCATCCAAATAATTGTATTGGTGATATGAATCTTTAAAAAATTTATTGTGGTAAAATATATATAACATAAAAGTTGTGATTTTAACCAATTTTAAGTGTACGCTTCAGTGGCAATAATAACATTCACAATGTAGCACCACCATCATCACCACCTGTTCCTAAAACTTTTACATCTGGGTGATTTAAATCTTTAGTATCTTTTAATCTATTGGTTTCCCTTTTCCCTTTCTCTGTTTTTCCTTGCAATTTATTTGTTGAAGAAAATCAGGTCATTTCTACTATACAGTTTCCCACAGTTTGGATTTTGCTATATTCCTAACAGTTTCATAAGCTTCCATGAGGAGGCATATAATGTCTGGTTGTTTCTCTTTTTGTGGTGTTAATAGTCATTTATGATCACTGTTTAGGTCCTTTAGTTTTTAGGGGTGCAAAGTGGTGATATGTGAATTCTATTATTGCTTTTTAATAGCTGTTTAATACTTCCATAGAGCAACAGTTGCATAGTACTCCATTGTATGGACGTTTATTCCCCTTGTCTAAACAGAATGTTTCATAAGTCAGAAGAGCCTATTTAGCAAACACATTTTTATTGTGATTGTTTTTCAAACATGAGAGAGAATTTTGTTGTTTTTGCTGTTCTTTATTTTATTCTCCCAGAGTACACAGTACAATCAAGACTAAAGTTGAATTTGCAGAAGAGTTAAAAACTATCTCTATATGATAATATCAGTAAAATTTTCACCCTTCAAAATAATTTTGATTACTAAAGTGGGTCTTTTGTTAAAAGGTACCCTAGAGTCATGAATCTGGAAAGAATAATCTTAGTGTGGACAAGCAACTTCAGTCTCCTTTTCTTCCAAAGAATAGTGCTGAGAGCTGGGGAGAGCCTCCTTTACGTGGTTCTCTTTTTATGCATGGTTCTAAAATTAAGCACAGTGCTTTTTTTGGTGATAGTACATGCCAGGATGACATAAGAACATTTTCCTTAGAGCAACATTGAGACACATCTGTTCAAGTGAATCAGTTACCAACTCAACTGACTCATTTAGCAGGGAAAAGAAATTCAAAAGCCATCATATGGATTGAATCCCATGATCCCTTTGCCACTAAAAGTATTAATTAAGCTTTCTTTTTATCCCGTACCATAACACCTGTTAACTCACGTTTGGCACCTTGTGAAACTTTTATATGCTGGGAATTACAGCAGGTGAAAGGTCATGTGACAAAATAGTTCTTAAAATTTTGAAATTTGAAAGGATTATTTCTCTCTCTCGGCCTTTCTCTCTCTCTCCCCTCAAAGTTACCAATACTCCCTCTTTGGTCCACAAGCATATTTGATAGTATAATATAATTTTATGTCAGGAAAAACCCTGTTGTTTTCACATTAAAAATGAAAGAAAGCAAAGATCAACTAAATTAACATGGCTTGTTGGGGGAATGACTTCAAAAGCCCATCTTCCAAATCAAAAAGTGAACATGGGAAGCACGCTATGTTTATCAATGCAATTTGTTTGTTTGTTTTAGGAATCTATTGCTACAAAACAAATTATTCCATTAGTGGCTGGAAACAACACATACTTATTATCCCACAGTTTCTGTAGGTCTGGAATTCAGGCGCGGCTTAGCTGGGGGCCTCTGGCTCAGGGTCAGCCACAAGGCTGCCATCAAGCTGTGGGCAGGAGCTGGATAGTCATCTCAAGGCTTGACTTGGGGAAGAGTCACGTGACTATTGGCAGGTCTCAGAAGATCTATTGCCAAGTTCAGTCACACCGTCCTCTCCAAAGGTCCGCCTGGAGACAGAAAAGCTGGCTTCCTCCAAAGCGAGCAATCCAAAGAGAATGAGAGAGAGGACCTGAGACAGAAGCCACAGAAGTGAGACCCCATCATGTCTTCCATCTTCTATCCCTTAGAAAGGAGTCGTAACTGCAGCCCACCCCAAAGGGGAGGGGAATCACACAGGGTATGAACATCAGGAAGCAGGAGTAATTGGCGTCCATCTTAGAAGCTGCCTACCACACTTTATATTTTTATTTTATTTTTCCTATTTTTTGGCCACGCCCCATGGCATGGGGGATCTTAGTTCCCTGACCAGGGATTGAACCCGTGCCCCCTGCAGTGGAAGCTCAGAGTCTTAACCACTGGACCACCAGGGAAGTCCCAGTTTGTTTATTTTAAATATAAATTTTAAAAACAGAAAATACGTTCTCATAGTTAAAAATTTAAAATGTACCAGAGGGTATATAGTAAGAAGTCTCCCTCACACCGCTGTCACCCAATGCCCTCCTTGAGCAAACGCTTATCAGCTCCCTGAGGATCCTTTCACAGTCTTTCTGTTAAATGTGAAGTTGAAAGAGTGGGATTCCACGGGGCTCGAGCAGAAGGCTGCCGTCATCGTCTCCCCTCGATCTTGCCAGTTCAGTACTGCTTTGAGGAGGTAACTCTTCCCCACGTCTTGGGTGAAATAGGAGGTGGTCACTATGCCCTTTCCTCTCCCTCTCAGGTCATAAGGAGTCCTCCAGTTGTTTTTAGTCATAACATGGTTTCATATCAGAAGGAAAATGCTGAGTAACAGTCGAACTCTGAACTTTAAAGTTAGAGCCTCTGCCCGTTCCTTTCTCCAGCTTCCTTCAGGCTGAAAGCCTGCAATGAGAAAAGGTGGGGCCTTGTGCTCAGCTCCTCTATTTCTCCATTTTGTACTTCACTTTCTCTTCTTCCTCCTCTGGCTCCACTGGGTTGCCTCTGTCTCTTTCTGGGCTGGGGGATGGGAAGCCAGTGAAGACAGGTTAGGAGCTCTGTTTTTCAGTGTCAGCTCTTCTGGCTTCTGCACAGATATCCTCGTGGAAACATCCAAATATAGCTTTTTTTTTTTTTTGAAAATCAGAAATAGACCTCTTTAATGAAGGTCGTCAAAGGGTACAAACTTCCAGCTGTAAGATAAATAAGTACTAGGGATGCAATGTACCACATGATAAATAGAATGAACACTGCTGTACGTTATATATGAAAGCTGTTAAGTGAGTACATCCTAAGAGTTCTCATCACAAGGAAACACTTTGTTTCTTTCATTTTGTATCTATGAGATGATGGATATTCACTAAACTTATTGTGATAGCTGTTTCATGATATATTTAAGTCATATCATTATGTGGTACACCTGAAACTTAGGCAGTGCTGTTATGTCAATAGTATCTCAATAAAACTGGAAGGGGAAAAAAAAAAAGAAATAGACCTCCTTATATATACAAATTTGATGTTTGCAAATTCTATCCTTCATTTAGTATTTGCTTCCAAGGATACGCCTCCAGCCACTTTGTGATGTGGTCACTTCGGGAAGCCTGGGCAAGGCCTCCTCCCAGAGAGCTCAGGAGAGTGGGCTTTCTCTCCCTCTGAGCCGCCATCTGGTCCTGGGAAACCCCCACACACCTTTCAGAATATGCCAGACTTTTCAGAAAACTGATTAAGACTGCTCTTGCTCCATGAGGGTTTTAATTTCTCATAGTATCTCGCTCAGTTCTTTTAGGAATGATCATATCCTGGGAACAAGGAATGTCCAGTGTATCACTCCAGGAATTAAAATCCAAAAGAGGGTTTGTATCTGTTGGTTGATCGAATGCTTGTTTCGTGTGGGTAGGAAGTGAAAGACTTTTCTTGTAGAATATACTTTCCATATGCTGAGATACCTTAGAAGACAAAATATAGTAATTACATCTATGAATTCTTTCAATAACTCAGCATACTCTGCTAAGCCAAAGGTGGCAGGGAGGCTGAGGTAATTTCAGGCATGGGACATCTAGAAGGACAAAATTCTAGGATGTGGTGGGCTTTTTCTTTTAGAATCATAGTGTTTACATTGTAAAACTGGATATCAAGGTGGTAGGAGCTTACCAGTTCCCGTTCTTGGTTCTGCTGTGGTTCATCTGCACACACAATTATTTCACTCTGAGTTCACTCTAGCTCTTCCTTTCCCAATGGTCCTACAAGGGTTCCCACAGACACCCTACTTCACCTTCACCAACACCCAGCCCGTCCTTCTCCAGGTGAGGCTGGAATTCTTTAGAATCTTAGCACACAACTGGCCTTCAGTGGGCTTAGTGCTGAGACATAAATAAGGCTGCGCTGGGACTTGGTGCCCTAGTACTAACCAGCAGGCTCCTACACAAACCTGATGCCGAGTGGGGCCCAGGAGATTTCTATGTTGTCCACATTGTTACAGCTCAAACCCCCAGCACCCTCCATTCTAATAATATCTTTCTCAAATTCCAGTAACTTTTTCTTCTCCTACCCCTTTCCTTGTGTGCTCAGTCCCGGTCTACCTTCTACGTTTCTGTTCTGGAGGGTAGGTTTCCTTCTTCTTAGCAGTTCTTGCTGTAATGGAATTTTGCCCTTGATTCCCATTTTAGAGATTGAGATTTTGTTATCCACTGATGAACTCCTGCCTGCTCACCTTCTGGGACTTTCAGATGTTACTCAGAACCTTCCAATTTTCCTGCTTCAATTGGACCCCTGGAAATTCCCAATCCCAAGGACTCAAACTGTTCTGCTTGGTTGAACATCTGGCATCAGCTGGACCTTCCCCCTCCACTTCCCCCCCACACCCAGCTTCTGTGGGAGTCCTGTCCTGTTATGCTGGCAGATGGGGCCTGGGATATAATAGCTCAGCTGGGCTGCATGGAAGCACTTATATATATCAGATAGGAGCATAAGAATGCTAGCAGCAAGTGAGGAGAAGATTAAGAATGACTTGGGGTTGGCCACATTGTAAGGACAAAGCAGAACAAAAAGTGCAACGAAAGTGATAAACCAAAGCCAAAGAAAATCAGATTTGAGAAAAAACTGCAGTGTTATTGTAAGTATTCCAAGAGGTATAGTATCCTCACTAAAGAAAAATAAATCATTTAAAAGTGAATATTATATTGTACCAATGTTAATTTCTTAGTTTTGACAAATGTGACCTGTTATGTTAACATTAGGAAAAGCTAGGTGAATCCTCTGTACTATCTTGGCAACTTTTCTGTATCTAAAGTTATTCCAAAATAAGAAGCTGAAAAAAAGAACAACAATGGAAACACTGAAGTATTTGCATTAGAAATAAAGAACTTCTTTACCCTGAAAAGTTTAGGAAAACAAAAAAAGGTTTTTGAAGGACATCCTGGAAACTCAGCTCCTGGTCTAAGCATGTATTGTGAATAAGTAAAGTACTGTATAAATTCTGAAAGAATTAGTTGAGGCTTCTTGGTTTGACTTTTAGGAAACTCACTCTTTCAACAAATAACTATTGACCTATTATGGGTTTTGCATGTTCTAAGGTTATATCTGTCAATAAAACAAATAAAGATCTCTGCTCTAATGGAGCTTACATTCTAGTGGGGGCAGAGGGAAATCAAAAATAAATATAAATATAACAAATAAATAAATTATATTGTGTGATTGAATGTGATGGGTGCTATGGGGAAAAAGAGAAGACCAGAAAAAGGGATAGCAGTAGTATGTATGGGGGCTGGGCCGTGTGCAATATTTTTTTTTTTTTTTTTTTTTTGCTGTACGCGGGCATCTTACTGTTGAGGCCTCTCCCGTTGCGGAGCACAGGCTCCGCAAAAATGCCATTATTAAAAATTAAATTATATAAAGTTATAATTAGATATATTATATTGCAAACTAAAGTATTAAATGCCCCAAACTTATCACTTATTTTTACCTACTTATTTTACTATAATTGTTTATTATTATCTCTGCTCTTGAGGTTGTTTACACTTGTGCTATCCACATGGTGAAGATAGTCTGAAATGGGGAGCTGCTGTGCATCTCTTCCCAATTTTGTATTCAGTGACGCTGCATGTGGAGTTTGTCAGCCATGGTGGGAGTACTGACACCACAGAAATGGACAAATGCTATGAATCGGGGTTCATTTGTAAAGACAGCAGGTTGTTAAACACTGGCCAGCACACCACTGCTTTGTGCCTTCCCAACCAAAACTAGGAATGTGTACCAATGCCCTGTCCAAAGTTTTCAGGTTCCCTCACTTTTATCATGTCCTCAACCACAGAGGAAAAAAGCTTAATAAAGAGGTTAAATAGGTATTGTTAATGTTACAACAAGATAAAGGTAACATATTTCACTTAAGCTTCATACCATTAACATGTTTAGTTACGAAAAATCACCCTACCTGCGATTGGATCTTTAATGCCGGCCCCAGCTTTAAGCCCATAGTGCTTCGAAGATGCCCCTCTGTGAGTAATGGCAAAGTTTCTCCATCAATTGCATGATCTTTAAACACCTTATTAAACACAAAAGATGTCAGCTTTGTTTAAATGTCTTTTTTTTAAGACCTTGTTTTATATATAGATTTTTAGCTTTGGAGGAAACATTAAGACTGCTTGAGGATGACACCAAAAATCATAACATTTCTTATTTTCAGTTACCCTCTTTTCTGTGCTCCAATAGCATGTTGTTTGTAGTCTTTAACAACCCTTGGAGTACACTGTAATTCTCTGTATATAGAATGCAACTCCAACCTGGAATAGTTATTATTTGAGGGCAAGCCCATGTTTTACTCACCAATGTACCTGTAATGCAGTGCCTGGCCCATGACAGAAGATATGCAATAATCCTTGCTGGACAAATCAATGAATGGACAAATAGTATGAGTGAAGGGATGTGGGTAAAAACCATTTCAGGCAAATTTCAGACTCTCACATTTACAGACTCAGTGCCTCTGTCCACTGCCTTAGATGAGTGGTAAAGGGAGAAGAGGAAAACTCAGGTGAGAGCTGTCACGCTGGACATATTTGTTCTGATTGTGTAGTGGATGTCACCATGCCTTCCATTCTTCCAGAAACTAGGAAGGCTGCTGGTGGACAAAGTTTCCAGGCAGATAAGGAGAGGGACAGAAAACACTAGGCAGACTGGTAGTACTGTAACGTTATGGTCTCCAACTTCAAACTGCCTGGCAATCTTACATACATGGATGAGCTTTCTTTTCTTTCCATTTCAAGCTTTCTTCACACTCAAACTTCAGAACCCACAGAATCCCCCCTCATTTTCAGCAGATCATGTAACTTCCTACTTAAAACAAACAAACCAGTAGATAAGAACTTCCTCTAATTCTGCCCAAACCAACCTAAAAGCTTACATTTTCCTCCTCTGTACTGATACAGGGGGAGAGTGGCCCCTCACTCTTTAAAGGCACTCTCTCCACACAGGCTAAGTGTCTGCACCCTTCCCACCTCCAGGCCCCGCACAATACATAATCCCGTCTCATCGTCAGTCTCCTCTTTGGCTGGCTCTTTCCCAGTGGGCTTTAAGCAAGTCTCCACCATCATTATAAAAGCCATAACGATGAAAATACAGAAACGCTTCCTCACTCCATCTCTATACCCTGCCCCAGGTCTCTCATCCCCTTCACAGCCCAATTTCTCAAGAGTTTTGATGCTCCCTGTTTCCATGTTCTTACTTCCCAGTCATTCCTCAGTCTCAAGGAGTCTGACTTCCACCCTCACAAGTCCATTAAACCTGCTCTCCTCTGGGTCCCTGGTGACTCTACCATACGTGTAGATATTTTTCAGTCCTTGTATCTCTTACACTCCTGGCTGCATTTGACACTGTTGACTACTCCTTCAAGAAAATGCACTTCCTGAGGCTTCTCCCTCCTGGGGACCCTCTGCCCTCTCTTTTGCTGTCACCTTTGTGACTACTGTTTCTTTGTCCATCCTTACGTGTTAGAGTCCCTTAGGCTTCTGACCCAGGTCCTCTTTGGTCTTCTGGATTCATCTCAGTCTTCTCTTGGCTTCAGTGAGTGTCTCTGTATACTAAAGGCTCCCTAATGTATATCTTTAACTTAGAAGCTGAATCGTGCCAATTCTGCCTCTTAGGTAGAATTCTTACCTGTCCACCCCACTGCTTCTACCCTGGATCAAACTCCATTATTGCTCATCTGAGAAGGCTTCCCCACTAGTCTTGCCTCTTTTAAACAATTTTCATAAAAGCAACTTGAGCGGCCTTTCTGAAACATAAAGCTAAGCACGCCACTCCTCCTTAAAACCTAGACTGTTTCCGGGATGAAGTCACAATCCTTCAAGTCTCTGTGGCCTGGCCCCTTCAGCCTCTTCAGTCCCCTATCCTGCCATCCTCACCTTTCCCACCTTGGCCCTGGCCTCTGGCCACTAAAAATTATTCTCAAATCCCAACCATGTTAAGTTCTCTCTGGCTTCTGGTCCTCACCTGGAAATTCCTCCTTTGCCTCCCTCTCACCTTGTTCCCCCTCAGGTGGTAAACTCCTTACTGTCAGGTCTCACTTTCGATGCCTCTTCCTCTAGGAAACCGTAAGGCCTTCCTATGGGTTCCAACCACGCACTGTAGCTGCCCTCTCCAGCATGGTCATGCTGATGTGGAATCCCTTACGGTGCCCCTCTTCTGGACTACAAGCTCCATGAGAAGAGGAACCATATTTGTCCCATTTCCACTGAGTGTTCCGTGCCTTGGAGGGCATGCCTCAGGACCAGCAGAAGATTAGATTCTTCTTGGGAAACTTCTGTACCAGGAACTTTGTGTTCTAACAGATTTTAGTTATTTACAAACTATATTTATTAAGTAATTATTTCTTTTCCTATTTTAACGGATCAAATTGTAGAATGGCCAATATAAGTAACTTAATTTGGGCCAAAGCAAAAAAGTGGACACTTTGGGTTAGTCTATGTAGCCTTATTTTGGGGAAATGTATGATATTTCTTAGGTTGTTTGTTGTTTTGAAATATCTTGAATAACTTAAGCATACCTTCTACCACCTTTGAGAATTCCTAGGGCCCCAGGTACCCTTGGCCGAAAATCATACGGCCCAGTATCCTCAATGTAGAGTAATTATAATGGAAAGAGCTAGATTTGTAGTCACACACACATTTTTTTAAGCAGTCCTCTAGCCACCTTGAAGTTCAGCCTTACTCAGCTGCAAAATAGAGTTAATATCTCCTTTGAAGAAGTATGGTGTAGATTAAATTTAAAAGACAATCTAAATAATTTACTTAGTATTGTGCCTGGCACACAGTCTGTTGCCAATAGAGTAGGCGCTATTATTATGGTTTTTTGTAAATGAGAGAACCAACATAGAAAAGGTTAAGTGAGTTGCCCAAAAAGCATAGCTTGCCTGTTAGAGAACTTGTAAAATAATGTATAGTTCATGATTCTGATCCAGAATTTTCCCTGCTTAACCCCACTGCCATTCAGAAAAAGGAGTGCTGATAAGAATAGTTACCTATATTTATGGTAGAAAATTTACCTAATTTCTCTCTCCTTTGTAGAGATTCCAGTGAGCAGTGAAGGGACCATGAGAGAGCATCCAAAGAAGGAGAAATCACAGAGATAAATTTTCACACAGAGGTAGGCTGGCACCCAGGGCCTGAAATGCAGGAGGGCCTAACCTTCAGTCATGGTGGATGGACCCTGGGCCTGAGGCAAGGATGCAGAACATGCCTCTGTCACTCAGAAGATATCCTCACTTCATTCTCATGAGAGCAGTTTGGGCCAAGTGCATGATGTAAATATGTATGTATTTTTAATAATTTCATTTATTTTTAGAGAGAATACTTTAACTGCTGACTTATTTGAACTAGACATTGACTTTGAACAAAAATAAATGTGTTACACGGTATCCTGGATGTCCCTAAATGGCTGAACCACCCATCCTCTCTTCACATCTATTTAAAAGATTTCATTTGCAAGGGGCTTTGGATTTTCACTGCGGTTATTTTTTCCTGAATTTCCTTTTTCTACCTGCAGAAGGTGGGTGGTTGGAGGTTGCTGCACCTAAGGCAGAGGTGAGGAAGAAGAGGACAGAGAAGGGGACAGGGGGTGTGGCCCTGAGTAGTCCCAGGGGCTGTGAGGAAAAGCGGATGGCACATTGCAGACAAGGGTTCCTGTGAGAGTTGTGCACAAGCAGCGCTGCTTCAGAGCTTGTTGCGCTCAGATGGCACCCAGCTGCATCCAGGGGGGTTCTCCCCATTTCTGTACAGAACACCGTCACTGAACACAGCCTGGTCATGCCCAGCAGAGTAATGGCATCCTTGCTGTTGAGGTCACCAGCAATTGTTAGGAGGGGAACTGACTTTAGTGAGGAAACAAGAGCAGGACTTGACCCTAAACACATTTGAGAAACACCTAGAAATAACGGTACCACTTCTTGGGGTGGGGAAGGAAGCACCAACATCCTGTTGGTAAGAGATAATTGAGTCAGCAAAGTTTGGGGTCTTCGTGTTTATGTGACTTCTTTATACCCATAAGGGGACATCTGGGATTATAAAGTATAAAATGCATGTAACATTATTTATTACAAGAGTGGTTATTATAAACTGCATTTTTATGACTGTGAATCACTGACTGATTAAAAATAGTGAGTTCAAACAGATTCAATCCATCAGAAGTCAGTAATCAAATGTGCGTTATACATGGGGTTGCTTCTTTCTGATTATCAGAATTTGGTAACTTCATTGTACCACTTGAAAAGTGGCATAGATACAATTAAAAAGTGACTTACTCACGGTTAATGACTAGTAATAAAATAATAAGGTTATACTCATTGAATAGGAAAAAATAGAACAAAATTTTTTAGCAGGTATGCAAAAAGAAAAACTGGGTGACTTGAAGAATACAACTTGCCTCATAAGTAACTTGAGATTCTGCTTTCTCTAGAAGCCTCTGAGGTAATGATGAAATTAGAATCTACTGAGTGCTAGGCACTCATTTATGCTTACAACAATCCTTTGAAAATGTATTATACTATTATCCTCATTTTACAGATGAAAAACCTGAGACACCAAGGAAGGAGGCAATTTGTCCTAGGTCACATGTCCAGAAAGTGGAAAAGCCAGGATTTGAACTTGTACTTTCTGGTTTCATAAGCCATACTCTTAATCACTACTCTATATGACTTTTCCATTGGTCCAATAAAAAGAACAAAGGAAGAAAAAGAGAAAGGAAAAGAAAGAAAGAAAAAGAAAGAAAGAAATGAAAATAAAAAAAAAAATTAACAGCATTACACTGAAGAAAATATCACAAAATGAGATCTGAAAAAAATTATCTCTAACATCAGTTACTTATGATGTAGTTAAATCATAATGTCCTTTTCTTGCTTTCTTTTACTTTAAAATATAAACCAAAGATAGTGATACCAGATATAGTAGGCACATTGTTGCTTGGAATTGTGTTATTAAATCACTTGAAAAAGTAAACTATATGCATGAAAATGTAGCACAGACATAAACTTCAAAAACTTGGCAACCCACCATTTTTATCTGCAATTTTCCCATATAAGTGAGGCTAGTTTTACTTTTCAACTGTCCTGATAGTTCATTATAATTTAAAAAATAGTATTTATCTACCAGATTAAATTATGTGTAGGCATTTTTATATATTGCCCCAGCATAAAAATGGAATTTTAAAATAGTTAATTTCCTACTTTTCAGATGTATTTCCTTCTTGTCCTTTTTAGAATAAAGTATATATTTCTGTTATGTATGATGAGTAGCCTAAAACTTCTGATACAGAAGTACATGCCTCCAAATGTTTGCTAAATGGATGAGTAGGGAATATAGTAGATATCTCTCATTCTTCTTGGATGTTTGGCCTCTGAACCTCCTAATTCTGGGAGAATTCCACATCTCAGGAGCCTTGATGGGACAGAAACTAAAGCCAGACACTGGCTTTCCCAGCCTCCCCTGAGGCTGTGGTGGGCACATGACCCAAGCTCCACCAGTCAGAGGCTTCTGTTCCAGAGGAGCCAATGACATACAAAGGGAGAGATGATTAGGAATGCTCTCTGGGGTCAAAATCAAGTTCAACAGAACTCATTATGAAGGAAGTATATTTCCAAGTGTCTAACTTTTAAGAAAATACTTAAATGTTGCATCACCTGAGCATAGTCTGAACAACCTGGAAGGCCACTAATGAAGTTGTACACGTCATTCACGGTCCATTTCTGAATATCCTCATCCAAAGATAGATTTTCCTTGATTGTAAGAAGCACATGTGTTCCTTTAAAACAAAAAGAAAATTATTTTGTGAGAAAAGGGGGAAGCTAAGAGTACAGTTTCATGTATCGTTACATTCATTTCCTGATGTTCTATTACCACAGAGCAGTCCCTTTACATAGATCTACACGTAACCCCTTAAAAGACAGAGTTACTGAGAGAGGATTTCTTAAAGAGCTTAGCTGCCTTCTTTCTTTTCTTCCTCTAAAGGATCTTTAATGACAACCGTATCATAAATAAAAACAAAGTTCCAGCTTACCTCAGATTCCCATAGAAATACCCTGTGGATTTCATTCTCCAGATTAATACTACCATGGTTCTATGATGTTACATGATTTATCATGCTAAGCCATGTGAGAATTTAGCTACATCTTCATCAAAATGGCAAATTAATATTTTGTCAGGGAAGCGGTTGGTATGGTGGCTAGATTACACATATCCAAATCCCTGTGTTTTAAAATATTTTTATCTAAAGAAGTTCCAGTTTTAAACCATTTTTTATCTAAAGAAGTTCTTGAAAACTATTCAGTGTGTCTATTTGGGGCAGGGGGTAGTGTGTTAATACTTTTAGGTTAGAGAGTATCATAGCAGTAGTGAGCACTGAAAGAGCTTCTGTTTGTTTATTTTTCTACACTTAAATACAGGGGAGATTGAATTCATACTTTTAAGCAAGAAGTCCCTCTGTTTTGTGTTGAAGAGATTAAATTAAAAATTAAATTAAAATGTTAATTAAAAATTCTAGTAGGCTTTCCCATCCTTCTTCATATTTACCTTCCTAGCCTTTGCTGAAAATTCTCTATATAGCAATATATAAACCGAGATACATTGCACTGTTATGGCTGATTGGAACTAATGTAATAATTTTTCAAGAGGAGGTAATTCTAAGTAGGATTAAGAAAAAGGAGGATAAAAAGAAACACAGTGGTTACAGCTCACCATGTAATAACTTCAGGGACTTGATGACCTGCAGTTTATGAGGATTAGCCCCTGGACACCTACCTGGCAGAGATGGTCGAGGAACTGGAGGGTAAACCCCATTCTTTTCACCACAGGCTGCCAAAACCTGCTCTGAAGCCTTCTCTTTCCCACTGTCCGAGGCCTTTTCTTCCAGGAGAGTGCCATGAGCTCCCCAGGGTTTTCCATGGCTGTGCTCCAGCTCTCCAAAGGTGTGAGCAAGAGCTGTAGATGGCTTTTCTTTGGTTTCACCCAACTTGTGATTGTTGACAGTGTCAGTTTCTGGGTCTTTTGCATACTCATTCTCTTCACAGGGAATTGCATGGGTTTGGCCTAGGGGCTTTTCTTCTACTCGACTTTTAGAACTCTCGGTGTCACTGTCTAGAACTTTCTGATTCCCTGTACCTCTCCTGAGACGACGATATTTCTGCCCCCAGCTCTCTAGAAAGCGCGGACCAGTTGCCACTAGCAAGGGGTTTCTCTGAAGGTTTCTCAGGGCGCTTCTGTGAGCATGCAGGTCACTGGCAGGGAGCATGCTCCTGCCATGGTTGGTGGCTGGGCCAGCTGGGATACTGAAGCCATAGAGGAATGGTATCCCTAGGCCTGCTAGTCCCTTGGAATTAACTTTTTCTATTCTCCTTTGTTGGTAAATGGCATGCATTTCCATTTCCATCCTAAAAACAAAACAATATATTTTATAAACACAAGAAAACCATTAGAAATATCATTTTAATGGCCCTCTGCCTTCCCTACTGTAGCACCTCTGCTTTTCTTGTGAGTCCTTATGCTACTTATCTGAAGTCTGTTAGGTGTAAACATGAATCCCCCAAAGAGCCACTGGGAAGGAGAGTTTGGAGTAAGATCAGAGGTGAAGGGTTTGGCTGAATCTCACAATGGAAGTCTAAGGCCAGTCTTTAGAGCGTTGTCTCTAATGGGTATGGCAATCGTAGCAGGGATGGGGAGAATGCAGCACAGCATAGCTTCTTGCCAGGGATTAATCCTCAAAGAAGTTAAAGTTTTGGGAAGAAGTTTTTAAACCTTAGAGTACAATTTTAGTGAGACTCAAGAAACACAGAAGTCTCAACTGTTAAAATTAATGCCAGTGGTAAGGGTTGGGGAAGGGAGAAGGGGGGAAGACTTGCTGGTATTTTTGCTTACTTTACTTTGCTTATTGGTCATCACCTGGACCCCTTAATGTTCAGCGATGAAAAAGCTGACTGATGCTTTCTCTTGCCCACAGCAATACCCTAGTCATCACTGCTGTGTGTTTCTTTCTCCTGGCTGTTGAAGGCCACTTTTAGGTTGACAGGGGGCTGTCTGGGCTCTAATGGCATAGTTTGAAGTGGGATTGGCAAGCTTGGCTCCTATCTTTGGGCAGAACTGAAGTCATTTAAGACAGAAATGCCAGTATGAATTTCAAAGGAATCACAGCTAGGCATTTTAATTATGAGACATTGACAAGCTACTGTGATCTGTAGACTTGGCTTCACTGTGTAATTTCTAATCTTGTTTTTATCCTTAAACAACCTGTGTACATGTTTGTATATGTTTCTTTCTGTAATGTTCCTGGAATACTTTTTGAAAGTAATCAGTGTTTGTGTGTGTGTGTGTGTGTGTGTGTATATATATATATCAGTGAATACATATACACAAATCTAACAATATATACAAAATACACAAATACAATAAATGAATGAAGATATAGAAAAGTATATATATAACAAATGAATAAACAAGTGAATGAATAGAAAATAAAACAACATTGTTACATTACCTGGCAGTATGCTGCCTTTGAATCATTTCATTCCTTCTAGCCATTGCCTTTATGGATTCAGGTGGCAAAATGCCCCAACCTTAAACAAGAAAACCACCATCCCACCCCACAAACAAATTAACAATATCCACTTGAAAATAATGGAAGAAAATATAATGATTTAAAACAGTATCTGCAAAAAACCACCAACTGAGCACAGTGTTGGAAATGGTATCAGTTCATGGCTGTTCAGAATCTTAGAGTCACTTTGGTGATGGCATGATAACACCAGATAATTTTTTTTTTTACGGCTGCGGCTTGCGGGATCTTATTTCCCTGACCAGGGATCGACCCCAGGGCCCTGGCAGTGAAAGCACCGAGTTCAAACCACTGGACTGCCAGGGAATTCCCCAGATAATTTTTTTTCTTTAAGTATGGGTCTCATGACTGGCAATGTTTCCCTACCATACTTCAAAAGGAAAAAGATGAAATTATCTGTGGATCTCTTGATCACTTGCTTTTTAAGTAAATATTGATAATTTTTTTTTGGAAGAAAAGAATTAACTGACCTTAAAAAAAGAAGTAACTAAGTGTTTCTTTATGCACTGAAATCCCTGGAAATAAACACAGTGTTTTAAGTGGATAAAATATGAAGTTCTCTACGTGGACTTTTGGGTGTAGCTGAGGAAAATACTTCTTACAAAACAGTTTCAATGGAGTTGAACAGCAATTACATTCTTGTGTCAACCTTCCAATATGTCTTAAGATAATGACAGCATCGTCAGAATTCAAGGCTCTATTCTTGCCTGGTAACTTCATGCTTATATTGATTTTTTCTTTCTCTGGACTCCTAATGTACTTAGAGTCTATGCTGGTGCTTCTCAAATCATCCCTTGGTGAAGGACTGTATTTTTCTTTTAAAATTTCCAACCCATCATGGACCAATACTTTCAGAAAATACATAAAATGACATTTTAGAAAATTGAAATGAAAGCAAGAACAAGTACAAGCACAATTTAAAATGATTAGATAATAGACATAAAATTACCCTGTCAAGTTGCTGTGAAAGTTTCTAAGCCTTACTCTCTGTTTATGCATTTATTTGTACAAACACTTCTCAGACCAGCATAGGTCTACAGACCACACTGTAACAATAACAGATGCACAAATTATACTTATTACAGAGTTTTGTTCAATGATAGTTTTATGTGTGTAAATCTCTTCTCCCCAACAAGAGGGCAAGTATCATGAAGGCTAGAACTGTTTTTATACTTGCCTTGTACCAAGCTAGCAGAGCTCGTTAAACTCCTATTAATAATAACCTATCTTGAAATACACCATACTGTATCTATTTTTATGAGATTCTCTCTCAGTTGTAAAATTCAGAGGTTAGATGACATGGCCTCTAAAAATCCTTCTGACTCTAAAGCTCTATGTTTTTATAGTTCAGGGCCTTTGAGATATTCTCCTTGAGACAGCTGGCATGCATAAGACTGCCAACCCATGGGGTAATGCCCAAGGATGCAGAGAATGTCCATGTAAGAAGATCAGTGTAGAGGGCACAATTCTCATTACCTGGATTTTAGCACCCTATGAAATGTGGACTCATCAAACCTATTTCAAGTTTCTTTCTCTTTCCCAAATAGTTGACATCAAACTTAGTGCTAGTCCTGTTGTAATAATCCACTCCCTACCTAACATCCCAAATTTTGAAACAGATCCTTGTCTTAATCCCTATTTTGCTAACTTACTTAGTAGCTCGGTTTCTACAGGACTGAGGCCCTACCTTGCCCTTGCTTACTCTCTTACACGTCAGCCTTGAGGTGGGAGACTGACTACTCTGTTCCTGGGACAGGTTGTCAACCTGCCTCTTTGTATCCAACTATTGGCAGTTTCTGGATTCTTCATCACTAAGAAGCTCTTTCTGAGTCAGCAATGCAGCTATTTCACTGGTCTGCTTAATTGCTGCCTGTAACTTCGGGCTATAGATTTAACCGGGTTCTTGCTGCCAGATGGGGCTACCATCCAGGTTCAGCTGATGGGCCTGTCACACTCCAGTGGGTGTGTCTAGTTTCAGACCTGGCCCCTGCTCAATCTCATCGAAGTGGATCCACATGCACTGTGGCAGACAACATGCTTAAATCCAGGCAGGCCGGTGTCTTCACTGGCCCCGGCACCAATCCCATTTCTTTCTGTCTCAGGCTTTTCACTCACATTGCTCATATCTAGTGGGTTGGTCAAAAAGTTCATTTGGGTTTTCCTGTAACATGGAAAACTCGAATGAACTTTTCGGCTAACTCAATATTAAGAGTTGTTGGAATTGGAGAGCAGGGACAAACAGAAACTCACTGAATATAGTTTTGGGGAGATAAGATGCATCCATCTGATCTTCAATATTGTGAGGAAATGATCACCTCTTATTCCCTCTTGAGCCCCCTACACTCATGTTTTTACTGACACCACTCTGCTGAAATTGCTCTTATTGAGATCAATGACCTCCACAAAGCTATATCTAATCATATATTCTTGGCCCTCATCTTACTTGATCTTTGAGTGGCATACTTGACACAGTTGCTCACTCTTTCCTTAAAACACTTTCTTCCCTTGGTTTCCAGGCCTCCGTCCTCTCCTGGGTTTCCTCCCACCTCAGTGGTTGCTTTTTCTATATCTCCGTTTATTTTCTGGACCCTGTTGGTATGTCCCAGGGATCATCCTTTTAATTTCTAACTCATCCTTTTAACTCACTCTATGGATGATCTCATCTAGTCTCATATATCCTGATGACTTCCAAAATTATATATCCATGTTGTCTCCAGAAGTCCTCCCTGGACTTCAGCTGCCTTCCACACATCCCCCATTGATTGTCTATTAGGCATCTCAAATGCCTAGGATATCCCTCCCACACCAAGAACCCTTGCTTTCATGATCTTCCTCAACTCAGTGAAGAGCAACTCCACCTTTCCCATTTCTCAGCCATAATTTCTGATGTCATCCTTAACACCTCTCCTCTTTTCACATCTCATATCTAAACTCTGAGAAAATCTTGTTGTTTCTACCTTCAAAGTATTTACAGAATCCAGCCACTTCTTACTATTCCTACTGTCACCACGCAGGGCCAATCCATCATAATCTTTTGACTATTCTAATAGCCCATTAACTCCCATCAGTTTAACTCCAGAACTTTAATCCTATCAAGTTTGTCCCCAACACAGCAGCAGAGTGATCCTGGTAAAATGTAAGTCAGACAATGTCATTCCTTTGCTCAAACTCCTCAAAAGCTTTCCCTCTTCCCCAGAATAAAAGGCAGGTCCTCTCTATGACCTATCAGGCCATATGTAAACTGCCCCAGGGCCTTTAACTCTCAGACCTCATCTCCTCATGACCTCATCAGTTCCTGCCTGTAAGGTAAGACAGATAGTAATTGCAGATTTTCATGTTATTCATCAGTAAATTGATGGTTGGAGGAGTTAAGCGACTTACACTTGGTTATGCAGTGGTGGAACCATGATTTAAACCTAGCTAGTAACTGTAGAAACTACAAGTATAATCACCATACAGTTTTGCCTCTAAAATTTGCCAGTAAATTTGATGGCAAGCTTAATGCAGCAATCCAGTTCACAGTGGCTCCACAGACGAGAGCCATCTGTTGCTCATACCTGAGTAGACATGACTGGACAGCACGTGCGGCATATTTGCATTTGGTAGAGCAGAGGATCCAAATTGGGAAGGAGCACAAAACTGTCTTGGGTCAGTTGGAGCTACAGTGAGAGGCAATAAATCTCTAGGGAAAAAGATACAAATTAGGTAAAATGAAAATGGAATTGTACAAAATTTCCATTGCATAGGCAGTGAGGTTTTTTTTATTGCCATATGGGATTCTATCATCTCTTCCCAAAATGAAGTACAGAAGTCCTGCGGTCTCTATTGGCTTAAACAGAAATATGATGAGAAAGCTTAGGAGGAAGGGCTCTACTAAGGAAGGACTAACTCAGCTGCCAACACCACAGAGAAAGCAGGAAAGGGAAGTTTTAGGGATGTCAGGAAAAAAAAAAAAAGATCCAATCAAATCAGTACCAGTGTCTGATTTTCCATTCTTGACCACAACATTCTTTTCTCATTTGATAAACATACTGTGGCTTGAGTTTTGCCATCTGGGATCAGTGACTACCTGGGTGGACAATTTATTTCTCCAAACTTCAGTGGTCTCTAGAAGTCCAACTCTTTTGTTCATGCTCCATGAACAAGCATAAATACTGAATTTTTCTTTCTCCTCGGAATGTCAGACTATATCAATATATCCAAAAGAAGAGAAGACAGGAAACTGCCAGAGTGTACAACCAAAATACTGATAACTTCACTTTTATTGCAAAGAAAGAATTGCTCTATATCACAGGAAATCCAGGATACCCAATTGTTATGGACTGAATTGTGCTCCTAACCCCTGCCCCGCCATGTGACTGTTTTTGGAGCTAGGGCCTAGGGGGTAATTAAAGTTAAATGAAGTCATAAGGGTGGGACCCCAGTAGGACTGGTGTTCTTATAAGAAGAGGAAGAGACACCAGAAGTGCTTGCACACAGAGAAAAAAGCATGTGAAGACAGAGAGGAAAAGGCAGCCAAGTCTGCAAGCCAAGGAGAGAAGCCTCAGGAGAAACAAAACCTGCCAGTACCTTCATCGAGGACTTTCAGCCTCCAGAACTGTGAGAAATAAAATTAAGCCACCCAGTCTGTGGTATTTTACTACCACAGCCCTAGCAGACTACATCCACGTTTGCACCTATGCAATGCCTGTCACATAGAAAGTGCTCGTTAGCTATTTGCTGAGTGAGGATGTCAAGCAGGCCTCAAAGGGGAAGTGATGAGAAGTTTGCTGAAGATGTGGCTGGCAGATTTACTGCACCACAGTTCCCTGAAATAACATTAAACAATAAAACAACACTGGGATGAACAGCATTTGAAACCTTAATAATATCCATTTTCTCCTTTGACTGGAATATCGTATTGAAGAGAAATACCTATCCACACTTGGAGGTTCAAATGGTGAGGGAACCAGTGGAATCCTCTGATGCCCTGATGCTGTCAATAAAGGGTTCACGGCCATCATTGGATTTATCATCAGTATCTCTCGCCACTGATGGAGTTCTAAAAAAAAAAAAACGGATAGATATGTCAACAAATACCTCTACTTTTTGTGAACTATTTGAATTCTTCTTGAACACGATGAACACCTTTTGTATTTTCCCAACACTTGGGAAGACTAACTACAGCAAGATTTCAGTTACACAAAAACCCCTCCATTGTAAGTACCCAGATACAGTTGTAGAATTCTGTGTGCCTTTGGAATTTGTTGGAGAGTCCACAGGTAATACCATACCACACTACAAGCAACACTAATAAAATTAAACCAGTTTTGCAAGATTCCAGAAATACCATCTTCTTTTATTACAATTTATTTTGATGTTTATATTCCCAGAAGTACAAATGCATGTATGCTCCCATATGTTAAATTTTTGGAAAAATATTCCTAGTTAGTTGATAAGATTAAAACAGAAAAGAGGAGGAAAATCTTCCTAATGGCCCAAAATACATCTAAAGTGAATACAGGCTAATTAGATGCATGTGTCTAATTAGAACAAGTGACCAAGTTATATCCAAACATACATAAACACAAGCATTTGTAACTTTATCTAGAACCTAGTGATCAGAAAAAGGGACCATTATAAAAGGGGTAAAATTTTGTCTTATATTTTATTAATTATTAACATATTTTGAATAATTTTAAATATTAAATGAGTGTTAGTCAAACAGGTCACTTTAGCTTCTTCATCCTCAATAGTTACTTTAAAAAAAAACTGAGATAACTACAACTATGTTTGAAAAAAAAAGGAAATCAGGAAGAAAATGTTCTGCTTTTCAAAGTAGTGTTTTTTTTCTTTCTCGTGTGCATATTTGATTTAATTTTTAAAAGAGTTAATACATGCATATGGTTCCAAAACTAAAAATATAATGGTATTTAAATAAGCAGTCACTTCTTTAGCTTCTTTTCCAGGCCTAAACCTACTGATCAACTTCAAAATTCAAGTCCACAGGTCACCTATCATTGGCTTTCACCATTCATATACATTTTTTTAAAGTTTTTAATGTGGATTTATTTTCACTATTTCTGTGAGGTCAATATAATTTCTTCTCTGATAGTGGCCTCAGAGTAGTAACCAGTCAGAATCAGGATAAAAATATTTGCCAGATGCCTACCAGCCAGGGTGAGATGCCAAGAAAGAACTCAGGCCAGGTGTGTCAGCTGTGGGATTGCATCTCTGGCGAGGACACTGCTCCTTGGCTTAGAACCTCAGGTCCTCCGCATCTGAGATGTGGTGCACAGCCACCTTTTTTCACCTCATCTATTACACAACAGAACAGTGTGGGACACAACGTGGTGTTTCCTTTTGAAACAATGTTGAACTTTGATTTGTGTCATGAATTGACAGTCTCTGGTAGAAGTTTGAACTTACCTATGAGAGAGATAGAAACTTTGAAGCTGTGACATATAGTGCTCATCTTGCATTTTATCTGATGCCTGAAACAAATCTGGAGGAAGGAGAAGAAAAGGAGTGCAGAATCCCTCCAGAGCAAGCATTGCCTAGAGGCTGACCACCCCGCTACTTCACACATGTCACCATAGGGAAGTGCCATGGAGATTACTCACCAAAAGTGGATGAGACTATCTTACTTTGGGATTCCTCCAAAGCAGGCCTGAGACAAGGACTTGAATGAAGGTAATTTATTTGGGAGGTAATCCCAGGAAGCCCACATGAGGGAGTGGCTGAGACCAGGAAGGGAAAAAAGCCAATAAGACGTGAGCTAATCTGTGAGTTACCACTATGGACAACCTTCTGAGGACCCTCTAAGAAAACCTGTAGTACACACCTCATAACTGTCCCAGTGAAAGACACAGAGCTGGCCATTTACCCATTGATTTCTGTCAGCCACTGGTGGAGGGCACAGTTCTCCCTTGCATCTGGGTTATGCCGGAGCTAGATCCAACGAGCTCCTACAGTGCGGGAGAAAGTCTTCAGTCTGAAGCAGAGAAATGCAGGTGCTTGAGATGGGAAATGACCTCTACGGTTGCAGGTGAACTCAGAAAGGGGATATGGGTAAGGCAGCAAGAATTGTTGAGGCCACGTGATTACTTTCTAATGTCATTCCACTAGATAATCGATACAAATGCCTTTCTTCTGGACTACCAGGTTTGCCAGGCATAGGCATATTTCTACGAGGCTCTGTAGGGTCCATGGTCTGCAACAACACAGCTGGATTTTTTTCCACTGTTATTCATGTGTTCAGTGAAATGAGTGGGGGACTTAAGGCTATTGGCCAATGGAGTTGAAGAAATGAGGCATCCGAGACAAGTCTCATCTAATTTACCATTAAAGCCCTCCTTGGTACCATACCTGTTCTGGATTCCATGGTGCTTGAATCTGGCTTTCTTTCTTTTTGCAATGCCAGGGAGATTGAATGTAATCTATAAAATTTTGTTACACTTCTGACATGGTAATTTATTATTTTTAATCAGTCTACCAAATGTTTTCCTAAAATGTAAATTATTCCCAAGTCTACAGAAATGTCCCTATGTCATGAAGGTCCCTGAGGAGGACAATGAGTCACTGGCATCTACCACACCTGAATGTTACAGTTCTGGGCTCCACTTGGCTTCCCTAGTTTCTTTTCATCTTTACACCTGTGAGAAAGTGCTTACTTACTTATCACGACATCTATTAGTGCCCAAATTTTCTTTAAAAAAAATTACAGCCCGGTGCTATAGACTGACTGTCTCCCCTCAAAATTCGTATGTTGAAACCTAATCCCCAAAGCGATGGTATCTGGAGGTGGGGCGTTTTGGAGGTGATTTAGGTCATGAGTGTGGAGCCCTCATGTATGGAATTAGTACCCTTAGAATAGAGACCGCAGAGAGTTCCCTCAGCCTTTCCTCCACATAGGACACAGTGAGACGAAGGCCATCTATGAACCAGGAAGCAAGTCCTCACCAGACACTGAATCTGCTAGTGCCTTGATCTTGAAGTTCCCTGCCTCCAGAATTGTGAGAAATAAATTTCTGTTTATAAGCCACCCAGATTATAGTATTCTGTTATAGCAGCCTGAATGGATGAAGGCAATTTTTAATGTTGTGCCTGTTATCTTTTGAATGTCCCAAATTTTATATATATTTTATAATTACATATATATATATATTAACATCTTTATTGGAGTATAATTGCTTTACAATGGTGTGTTAGTTTCTGCTTTATAACAAAGTGAATCAGCTATACATATACATATGTCCCCATATCCCCTCCCTAACCCACCCCTCTAGGTGGTCGGTCACAAAGCACCGAGCTGATCTCCCTGTGCTATGTAGTTGCTTCCCACTAGCTATCTATTATACATTTGGTAGTATATATAAGTCTATGCCACTCTCTCACTTCGTCCCAGCTTACCTTCCCCCTCCCCGTGTCCTCAAGTCCAGTCTCTACATCTGTGTCTTTATTCCTGTCCTGCCCTTAGGTTCTTCAGATTTTTTTTTTTTTAGATTCCATATATATGCGTTAGCATACGGTATTTGTTTTTCTCTTTCTGACTTACTTCGCTCTGTATGACAGACTCTAGGTCCATCCACCTCACTACAAATAACTCAATTTCGTTTCCTTTTATGGCTGAGTAATATTCCATTGTATGTATGTGCCACATCTTCTTTATCCATTCATCTGTCGATGGACACTTAGGTTGTTTCCATCTCTGGGCTACTGTAAATAGAGCTGCAATGAACATTGTGGTACATGACTCTTTTTGAATTATGGTTTTCTCAGGGTATATGCCCAGTAGTGGGACTGCTGGGTCGTATGGTAGTTCTATTTTTAGTTTTTTAAGGAACCTCCATACTGTTTTTATTTTTTTTAATAGATTTTATTTTTAAGAGCAATTTTATGTTCACAGCAAAATTGAGTAGACAGTACAAAGAATTCACACATACCTCTCCCCCACACACACACAGCCTCCCCACTATCAACATCTTGCACCAGAGTCTTACATTTGTTACAATGATGAACCTACATTGACACCTCACTATTACTGAAAGGCCACGGGTTACCTTAGGGTTGGTTCACTCTTTGTGTTGTATATTCTTTGGGTTTTGACAAATGTATAATGACATGTACCCACCATTACAGTCTCATACAGAATAGTTTCACTGCCCTAAACCAAATTATATTTTAAAGCAAATATAATCAGACACTTCCAAGGAAGTACTCTGGGGCTGACCAGACCTTTCACTTTATCAGCTAGGTAGATAAATACTTGAAGCTCCAAATGTATGTTTCTACAAACTCACCATTTTGGAGTTCCTCAGTCATGGATCAACCCATGAGTCTTTAAACATTAACTTTCACATTTTCAGGTATCCTCTTCTACATGTTTAGAAACATGTAGACAATTTTTGAAGCAAGGTCACTTTGCTGTGGCAGATGAAATGCTCCTGAGTCAAAGCGTAGACTGGGATATCCGTTCTGAATGCAGAGCGTGTCTGGTGATCCCCAATGCAGGAATGCACTGGTGCTTAGGTTTGCATTCAGGCTGGATTTCTTTGACCTAGGGCTCTGATCCTGGATGCCCAGCACTTTAGGAGGATGAAGACTCCTTAATCTCTGTCTTCAGACTCTTACCCTCAACAAACCCTTCCAGGCAGCACATAGAAGATTTAGCTAGTGCTAATTCTGTCTCAACTGATTAGGGCAATAGTAGTAAGACGTGAACTCCATGAACTTGCCGAACCATGAAACAAAGCCCTTGCCGAATCAGCAGATACTTACTGAGTACTGCTACTATGGAGAACTCTTGCCTGCCTTATGCATCGCAGCCAGGTGCCAATTCCATTACATTTCTTTACATGGCTTTACTATGACCATTCATTAAAGTCAGTACAATTTGAGTTTGGCCAACCCTGAATTTAAGCAATTATATATAGAATACTTATTGCACGTATGCTGCATGAATTCTGGGATTATATTCATTAAGATAAATTAATTTTTAAATAACTGCTGTATTTGGTAAGTTTTTACATTTGAAAGGTAGATCAATAGAATTATTTCTATAATTCTGAGAAAAATAAATATAAATTCTTAAAACTAGAGGGAGATGTTCTTGAAGGTTTTTAAGTTATAAAACAATCCTTAGTAGCTTCACGTGTTCACTGTTCTAAGTATCCTGTATTAATGTGAGTGCTGAAAAGCATGTTAATGCTAAAGTGTAATTCACTTGTCCTTAAGTATATTTTCAGTGTTTTAAAATAGTAAATGGGAAATCTTTTTTTAAATTAGGAAGGCCAAGAGAGCTGCCCCAAAGCATTTCATGATCAAATACTTTTAGCAGAAAAACTAGCTGTGAGAAGAGACATCACGGCAATTTTTCATTGCTATAGTTAGAAGCGTGAAAAAAGTCTATTTTTATATCCTATAAGAAAAAAGTTTTTAAAAATAATTATATAAATTGTATAAAATAAAAATAATTGTATTGATATTCAAAATACATTTGTTAATTGAAATAAAGTTTAAGGTAAGACTAGATGCATAACTAGCATAAAATATTTGACTGCTTCTGGGCTTCCCTGGTGGCGCAGTGGTTGCGAGTCCGCCTGCCGATGCAGGGAACACGGGTTCGTGCCCTGGTCTGGGAAGTTCCCACATGCCGCAAAGCGGCTGGGCCTGTGAGCCATGGCCGCTGAGCCTGTGCGTCCGGAGCCTGTGCTCCACAACGGGAGAGGCCACAACAGTGGGAGGCCCGCGTACCGCAAAAAAATATTTGACTGTTTCTAATTGTAGATACATGTATTTCCTGAGAAGATTACACGGCAGTTCTAAAATTATCCAAGCACTTATCTCAAGTGGAAGAAATAGTTACATTTAAAATATCTTCAACCCAAATGTGCAGCATGGTCATTTATAACAGGACAAATGATGTTACTCCTTAAAATCTGAGCAGCTGATATCACCTTCAGCCCCTATCTCACATCTTCTACAAGGTTCTGCCCAATCCTGGGGATTTCGTCTTCGTGGGTGCTCGGGTTCTGAGTTTACGCCACTGTGGGCCTCCCAGTCTACTCCCTTAAGCTTTTCCCTCCTCTCTGCTCTACACTGACTCAGAATGCAGTCCACTTCCCTCAATATCCGCATAAAACCACTAACACAAGGTAACACGTGTGTGTAGCTGACTTTACCAAGGTCTTGGCCGATTGGGGACGGTGTGTGTCAAATACATCTTAAAATTGAACATCAGACTTTTCCATTGTGAAACAGTCCTTTGGGCAATTTTGACAATGCAGGCTCTGGCTTCTTGCTCTTTTCTTTTTTTAAAAAAACCTTCTCTCAGCTGCTACCCCAATAACTCTAAAGCAATTCTTCCCACTTTATTTTGCAGAGACCACTCTAGCCCCTCTCCCTGAGTCTGCTCTTAGCCTTTCCTCAGTGGGCCTTTGACTCTGGTCTCTTCATATCTTCCTCCCCAACTCCATCTTTGCTGAGGGTAGGGGAGTTTAGAGATTTCTGTTTGTTTGAATTATACCACTAACATCTCACTTTTGAAGGCAGCTAGACTTAATTTTGGTTTTAAATAATAGGCACTTTCTCTGTTATACAAGCACATTATAAATGAGTTAGCACTATAGTGGCAAGTAGTATTGACAACAAAGACAGTTAATACTGAAGCACTTGGTAGTGGCCCTAAAATATATTTCACTTTTACTGAAGGCATATACTTTTGCACTCTTCTAAATGCATCTAAATGCACATTCCCTAGGAAGTGTTGTTGATGACAGATGGCTTGCGCGTGCTTCCCTCACCCCCTATTTCTTTTCACTGTGGAAGCTCATTGTCCTCAGATCCACCCATGTCTTCTTGAAATGAAAAGTTCTAGGTCTATTTGCAAGTATTATAATGAAAAGGGATAAGCCTTTGTCATCATTAAGCAAGTAGAAATTACGTAACTTCTTTTCTTCTTGAAATCAACATAATTTAAGTGCTACCACAGTTGGTATACATTGTGTTCACTTTCTTCCAAAGATTGTGAAGCAAAACCCATTATATATAAATCTGTACATAGACTAAAGTGAAATTCTAGCAGTGCTCAATTGAACTGAATTTTAGATATTTCACTTAGATCTTTTTAAAGAAGGAGTGAAGAAATATTAAAATGAGATTTTTTTCATGATTATTATTGATTGTTCCTCAATTTTTTCCCCCCAAATTTCCTACTCTGTCATTTCATGGTCCATACCTCATGACAATTTTTTTGCACAGTTACCTGCAGTAATGGGAGGCCATTAAAGTAAGAAAGGGGAGTAAATGTATAGCTGTAACACACAAAAGCAGGTACTTAATCTATTTAAAGATAATGAAACACTTAATAAATTTATATAACAACTTTGAAATGACTATTTCAAATAAACTTCCTTTTACTTTTACTTAAAAGAAACAAACTAAAGCCAGGCAGTATTTACTTATTTATTTGGCAAATAAATCTTTACTCTTTAGTAACTTCAGCCAAATAAGAATTTATTAGCTAACATACTGTTAGTAATGAACCCGATAAAATTTATAGATAAATCTAAGTATTTCTTTATACATATTTATTTTTCCCAAGTGTATCATGTTTTATAGTATACCCAGTGGTTTGGGGAGGAATGCTGTTGATGGTATTTACACAAGAATAATACAAGAATATTTCCTTACGTCTTCATTTTTCATTAGACCCATATAGAACCGTATTCCTTTTAAGATAAAATTGTCCCTTTATTTTTATGTGCAAACATGTTTTCTCAAAGTAACTAGCCTCAGTTTGGACAAATCAATGTGTAGATTTGTGTACTTACATTCACTGTGAAGACGTCTTGGTTTAGACATTGCTCATAGAAGAACCATCCAAAGACTTTCTGTCTTTCAATTGCAGAAGCTTCTCTGAATGCAGGCTGAAAAACACATCTGACAACTGTGTTAGACTGTCTTAATTAATTCACCTTGCCTTAAATACGAACTCAACTAAGTTGATTAGTCCTATTTCATGACAGAAACGCTGCCCTCTATATCCTCTACAGATAGGAGAAAAGACGTTAAGCCCCAGGAAAGTGCACCACAGTGTACATAAACCTGTCTCAGAGTTTAGCCTTTACTTTAATCCTTCCTTAGCCTTTAAGATGCTTTGTGGGCATTCAGTTAATGCCACTCTTCAATTTGACACAAAAGTAAAATACTCTGCGTGTAAGTAATAAGGTTTCTTTGATAGAAATAGAACTATTTTATATTTCCAACAGGTTTTGAGTGGAAAAGTTCCTTTTGCAAGTAGGAAAAAAAAAGTTATTTTCCACAGAGCTGCAAAATTAAACAAAAGATGGCAGTATATTTAAGGAAGAAGCTTCTAGAGTTGACAACTGTATTTTAATTCCTATAGACAGTGAAAGAAACCTTTCATAATCTGTGCGAGAGCTGTGATCCATCTAAAAGAGAAAATATGGAATTTTGAAAGAGACCTGTTCTATTTACTAAAGAAACAGTTGAAACCTTGAAAAAGAATATCCATATTTTTCTAACAATTTTACTGGTGGAAAGTATGAAATAAGAATACTGTATGAAAAAATTAGTTGAGTTACAAGTAATGCTTTCGGCTTCTAGGGTGACGATAACTTGCTGCTTTGTTGACACACATTTTTAGCATTGGATATTGAGGTCATTATAAAAAATACCACATGGGACGTATTGATTGCATTTTAGGGTGATTGTTCATGACGCAGTCATCAACAACAGGGACTTAAAATGACTAACAGACCCAGTCAGGTCCCAGGCCCACCGTGTATGAACTGTACGACGTGGCCAAGGTATTAAACTTCTCTGAGCTTCAGTTTCCTTATCTTGGAAGGGCCTCATAGTGTTTTTCTGAGATGTGAAGGTGACAAAATATACAAACTACCTGGATAGTTCCCGCTGAGCATTAGCCATTGTATTAGATAACTACATGACATGAAGTCCTCTGTTGAGGATCCACGGGAGACAATTTTCTCAGCCCACAGTACCAGGAATAATTGAGTTTTTCCCTGAGAAATCCGGCCAAAACAAAATCTCAAGAATCATGTAACTAGTGATTTATTTTTTTGCATTAACTGCTAGGAAGCTCAGGGCCAAATTTGTGGCCTGCTTTTAAGCATGCATTTTAAAACTAGAAATTATCTATGGCTTCATCTTGTTTTTCCTAACATTATTTTCCTTTTGCCTTGATTTCTTTACTAAAGTGTTTTCTTATTGTATTATATGCATATTTTGAAGTTTCTGCCAACAAATAATAAATGCATATAGATTTTCATCACTCTGGTAGTCTTAAAATTAGAAGAGGGACTTCCCTGGTGGCGCAATGGTTAAGAATCTGCCTGCCAGTGCAGGGGACATGGGTTCAAGCCCTGGTCCGGGAAGATCCCACATGTTGCGGAGCAACTAAGCCCGTGCGCCACAACTACTGAGCCTGTGCTCTAGAGCCCGCAAGCCACAACTACTGAGCCCGTGTGCCACAATTACTGAAGCCCCCGAGCCTAGAGCCTGTGCTCCAGAACAAGAGAAGCCACCGCAATGAGAAGCCCTCGCACCACAACGAAGAGTAGCCCCTGCTCGCCGCAACAAGAGAAAGCCCGCACGCAGCAACAAAGACCCAACGCAGCCAAAAACAAATAAATAAATTTTTAAAAAATTTAGAAGAGCTTGTGCCGGAAAGGCTTGTTTATACTTTGTTCAGTGGGAACTTATAAATGCTTTGCTTCTATACATGCAACTTCCTAAAGGGTAATTAGGTTCCCAGCCAAGGCATAAGCACCTGTCTAACAGTGTAATAGCAGTGCTTGTTTCAATATGGAGTTACCATTTATAATTCTTTTTTTCCGGTAGCTTAGTCTCTTCCAAGTTCAATGGTCTCCTTCTGATTTTTTCTTTTTTTATTCTTTGAGATGGCATGGGAGTCCGGGGGTGGACAGCTTGCAGTGTCCTTGTGGTGGAGGAGTTGGGGAAGGGATCTTGGAGAGTACTGAGGGGCCACATACTGCCCTTTGGTTCTCCTGATGCCGCTTCAGGCTGCAGGCTCTGTTGGCTTCCCATGTGGACACCATCTATGGTCTGCTCACCCAGAGTCCCCACCTGCTGACTCAACATCTGACACAGCAGAGCCCCTGAGGTTTGGCTGTCCCTTCCCTGGCTTAGGTGGCCCTCGCTATAGCCCTTGACCACAGAGTTATTTTTGCCCTGGCAATGGTGACCCACCCTAACAAGCTTCCCAGGCAGAGTTTCCGCTACTCTAATGTTACCTAAGAGGATGCAGGCACCTCCTTCCACACCACTCTGGATTCCTCAGGAAAGCTAACTCAGGCTCTCTCTCTGCCTGGCCTCTTGGAACTCTGAGGTTGTTCCAGGGCACCTTGCTGGGAAGTCTTCTTCCAGGAAACCACACGAGATGTGCGGCAAGCGTGCTTCTGTGCTTAGCTTCCCCTCTACTCATCTAACACTGTTCTCCTCTCCTGGACCCTAGAGTACTCTGGGCGCTCCCAGAATCAAAAGCTAGGCCACTCTCTTCCTGCCTTGCTGGGACTTTCCTGATGCACAACCGTGAGCAGGTCCTCCAGTCCTGGCTCTTGTTATGCTAACCAAGAGAGATGATCTGGAATTAAGTTATCCATTCTCTCACCACAAAGTCTAGTTTTAAGGATAAAAGTCTCAACTAAGTAGATGAAAAAAGGAAGTGTGGGACTCAAAGCCAGACCACCCCAGCCTCTTTGGTGATGGGAGTTCTCACACACGTTCCATTCCTGTGGCCATGAGCCTCATGACTCTGCTGCTGAGGGGTCATAAGTGGCTGCTGGCTTTATAGCTTCACATTTTTGTATCATCTCCATCTATTTAAAAAATATAAAGTTAGCTTTCAGGTTTTGTTTATTACTAAAGTTCTTACTGACTTACTGTCAGTGACTTATCTAATTGTGGTGAGGATACACTGAAAAATAAAGATTGCTTTAGAACTATTTTATATCCTCACTTGTTTTGATGCTGACACACTTCTGATCCACCACGCACTTGAAATTATTTTCTCCTGTAGTGCTGAGAGATCTTTTTCTGTAAGATAAGCATGTAAGTATAGAAACAGAATGTAATACGATTAATATCAAGGACACTTTTTCCATGTAAACAAAAGACTTACAAAGAAAGAATAGGAAATATTCCTTCTTCATCTGTTCTTCCCTTTCTTTGCCCAGAACTTCTATGGTAATTATTTCATGATCTAAGGAAATTGTGAAAACTTCAAATCTACTGAGTTTGTAAAAAATTGGAACCTCTAGCTTAATAAGATTGTGATTCTTTGTTAAAAATATGGAGACTTGGGACTTCCCTAGTGGTCCAGTGGGTAAAACTCCAAGCTCCCAATGCAGGGGGCCTGGGTTCCATCGATCCCTGGTCAGGAAACTAGATCCCACATGCATGCTGCAACTAAGATCCCACATGCCACAACTAAAGATCCCACGTGCCAAAATGAAGACCTGGCACAGCCAAATTAAAAAAAAAAAAAGATAGCATTAGATACGTTCTTCTGAAATTGTTATGTGCTACCTTATAATACTTCTAACAATTAATAGAATACTGTATTTGGTATAAGCTTTGAACAAATGCAAAGTATTTGCTTCTGGAAATAACTGAGTTGGAAATAACAAACATATTTTCCATCAATTTGCATATATTCATATCAATATAAAGTATATTATTTTTATAATGGCAATTTCATTCAATCAGTGAGCTTTGGTTCATCTCTTGCTCGTGTATATCATACAAGCGGACAACAGTTTGGAAATGGTAAGATAAGAAAGACAATCAGCAGAGGTTTTTGTTTCTTTCAATACTACTTTTAATTGTTATTTTCCTTAATTTCCCTAATTTTATTTGTTTAAAGGTTTTTTTTGATGTGGACAATTTTTAGTCTTTATTGAATTTGTTACAATATTGCTTCTGTTTTATGTTTTGATTTTTTGGCCATGAGGCATGTGGGATCTTAGCTCCCCGACCAGGGATCAAACCTGTACCCCCTGCATTGGAAGGCAAAGTCTTAACCACTGGACCACCAGGGAAGTCCCAATTACCCTAATTTTAGAAAGTCTCACTTTCCTTGATATTCTCATTCAAAAATAAGATGACTTATTATCTTATTACATAAAATCTTACTAAGATTTAGAAAGCCATGAACCCTGAAAATAAAAATAATACTAAAAAATTATTTCCTGCATTGCAAAGTACCTTAAAAATATCATTTGATCTTAAATAGTGATTTTTTTTTTTTTTTTTTTTTTTTTTGCGGTACGCGGGCCTCTCACTGCTGTGGCCTCTCCCGTTGCGGAGCACAGGCTCCGGACGCGCAGGCTCAGCGGCCATGGCTCACGGGCCCAGGCGCTCCGCGGCATGTGGGATCCTCCCGGACCGGGGCAAGAACCCGTGTCCCCTGCATCGGCAGGCGGACTCTCAACCACTGCGCCACCAGGGAAGCCCTTAAATAGTGATTTTTAATGGCCATAAAATGCCAAGCACGATGAGAATTGTATGCTGGAAACATGGTTCTTGCTTCTGGCTTATAATCTATGACTTTTTTTTTTTTTCCTAAAGACCCTTGTTTTTTGCTACATGAGTCCCCTGTTCCTCCCTCTTCACTACTGATATAGCATAAGAACAAGCATGAAGAATAACTGACAAGGTATAGGAAAGGAAGTAGTCTAGGAAACAGAAAGAAATGGCATTTCATCTTCAAACAGGAAAATTAATTTAAAAGGATCATTAAAACAACTGCACTTGTGTGTTGATGGTGATATTTTCTTTGGTACCAAGAACACAGGATAAAAACTCCTCCAGGGAATTTGAATCTAGATTACTTGACCACTTCTGGAATTGAACACATTTTTGTTATGTGGATATTAATTGTAATGGAATTCGATCCCCCCAAATTATTTGCATTTCTCTAAATAATAAAAGTATTTCCAACAAAAAATGACCATGAAAAATGAAAACTACAGTTACTGTGCTCTTGTAGCTTTATAAAATGTTGAGCTCTTGTGCTGAGTGTCACCATGATTCACAGGTAATATATTTTTACTGCCATTAGAACACTTGCAAAATTAAGGTAGAATTACCTCAGTTGACTGCTATTAGCCAAAGCTCCAGGATCCAGTGCCAAAAATAAAGCCTCGTAATGATAGACTTCAACAGTTGTACAAAGCAGGCTTTTAAAGATTGGTTTCTGGAAACTAAATATTACTTGCTGTGACAAAGGGCCTATCATTAATAGATATCTAGCACAGACCATTAAATGGACAGATTCCTTTTAACAATGTAACAATGTTTATAGAATTAGCATAATAACACTAGTGATACTTTTTTTTCTTAAAGTCTTCTTTTTGGTAAAGAGCCTCTGTAGTTTTACAAATATTACCCCATTCATACTTAAAACATCTAGTTTTTTTTTAGAAGGCAGTAAGAGCATTTGATCAAATCCTCCAAAGGTGCAGTAACTGTACTTCACACATGGCATATCGTTGATGAAACCAGAAGTGGTCTTGGGTTCCCTGACTCCCCTCCAGTTTAGTGCTCTGACTCCTGGCTTGAGCAGTACCCTGTTTCAAAGCAATCTCAGATGTCAATATTTTATCCTGTTTCAAAGCAATCTCAGATGTCAATAATGAATCAGTTTTATGAGTGCCACATGGCATAAAATATCTTTTTTTGAATTGTGGTTTAATACACATAACATAAAATCTACCATCTTAACTATCTTTAAGTATACAGTTCAGTAGCAACTTTATTCACATTGTTATGCAACCAAGTCTCCAGAACTCCTTTCATCTTTCAAAACTGAAACTCTATACACATTAAACAACAACTCTCCATTCCCCTTCCCCCAACTCCTGGCAATCACCATTCTACTTTCTGTTTCTAGGATTTTGACTATTCTGGGTACCTCATATAAGTAGAATCATATTGTATTTGTTCTTTTGTGATTGGCTTATTTCACTTAGCATAATGTCCTCTAGGTTCATCTATGTTGTGGCATGTATCAGAATTTCCTTCCTTTTTAAGGCTGAATAAAATTCCATTGTATGTATATATGATCTTTTTTTTATTCATTCATCCACTGAGGGACCCTTGGGTTACTTCTATATTTTGGCTATTTCGAATAATGCAACTGTGAAAATGGGTGTGCAAATATCTCCTTAAGACTCTGCTTTCAATTCTTTTGGGTATATACCCAGGAGTGGGATATCTGGATCATACGGTAATTCTATTTTTACTTTTTTTGAGGAAATTTTATACCTCAATAAAACTGAAAAAACATTTATAAATACTGAAAGAATATTCCCTCAATTTTTTATGCTATTCTCTAAGCAATGGCTTAGAGACATGATGCACTTTTAAAGTTTTCATCTGGATTATTAACATTTTCTCCATCATCTTATTAAGTCCACGATCAACAAAACATATCAAGCACTGATACAAAGCATTTTCTGATTTCCATGGCGTTCATACTCTCACCACCGATTTCAAGCCACCACCATCTCTGAAGGGACACACAGCAGCATTATACATTGCTTCTACCCTTCTGATAAGTAGATGCAAACAACCTCAAAAGCATACAAAATAGTAAAATGTGGTAAAATAATTAGCAAGTGATAAATTTTGAGTATGTATTACCTTACTTTTAATATAATTGATTCAATAGTGTGTGTACATAACTTGATTTTTAATAATAGCTATGTTTAACAGCAAACTTGCAAAATTCCTAAAAATTTAATAATCACTATTGTGAGTTGGTACAAGCTGGCCCCAGCACATCTCTGTTTAGACCACTTCTGCTCTCAGCCATGAACAGTCCTTCCCTCCTCCAACAATGTAAGCGTTTTGTTTGGGTTTCTAAAACAGTGTATAACTTTAGCCTTTCCTTAAAACCTTTCAAATAAGTCTCAACTAATTGGTATTCCAAGTCCTTCTAAATCTGGGCCCTGTACACCTCACCACAATGTTCCCACACCTCGTTAACGTGAACCTTGCTGCACCTCCAGTGCAGCCGGGTGCCTCCCAGCCCTGTCTTCACACAGCCCTTGCACATTCTTGACTCTGGGCCCTGCATCCTCTCAGTTTCTCTGGAAAGCCTTCCCCTATCCTCATACAATCCCTCCATTAGGGCCCAGCTCCAATTCCACTGACTCTATGAATTCTCTGGCTACCTCAGCAACTTCTCTTACCACTTTATTATACTTATAGCTTCTACCATAAGATGTACCTCTTAATGAAGTGTTACTTTGCACTGATCTTTTATTGTTGTCACGTTGTTCTTAATTTCCCAATTAGAATGTACTGGAAATGTATAACATCTTCAATTAGAATGTAAGGAAAAGACTCATGTTTTACACCTCCTGAGTATCCTTCCTATATGTATGCATATACTCAAAAATATTCATTGAGCATGTACCATATATCAGGCGCTATGCTAGGCATTAGGGATAAATTTGTAAAAGTCTTTGTAAAGGAACAAGATACAAGTTTATCTTTGCCTACCTCATTGACAAGGCACACACTAGGAATTAAAAATAATTAATTAGGGGCTTCCCTGATGGCGCAGTGGTTGAACGTCCGCCTGCCGATGCAGGGGACACGGCTTCATGCCCCGGTCCGGGAAGATCCCACATGCCGCGGAGTGGCTGGGCCCGTGAGCCATGGCCGCTGAGCCTGCGCGTCTGGAGCCTGTGCTCCATAACGGGAGAGGCCCCAAGAATGAGAGGCCCGCATACCGCAAAAAAAATAAATAAATAAAAAAATAATTAATTAGATTAAGTTTGGGGGTAAAGTATATAGATAGAACCACTGAATTTCAGAGCTAGCAGGGATCTTAGACCAGGGATTCTCAATGGGGACAGTGGTACCTCCTCAGGGGTTTTGTGGAACCCAATGGAGGGTTTTGGGTTGTTAGGTTGTTTAGAGAATGCTATGGCATTTCTGGGTGGTTCCAGGGATAGGCAACATCCTGCAATGTGTGGACAGTCATGCTCAACAAAGAATCACATTGTTTCGTACACAATTTTAAACTGTTTTGCTGGGAATTTATGAAGATGAATTATAATTAGCAGAACTTAGAACTGAACTCCACTTTACATGAAGAAAGTGGTTTTGGCATACACTGAATTTTCCAGATATTCAACTAGGATGTTTGTTGAGGGAAAATTGCTTTCTTCCGTTCCAAATTTTTTTGAGTTGTTCATCATTCCAAAAATAATCACATCATAAACAGCAATGCCCTTCATGCTATTTGAGTCACTAAATCAACACATCATATCATTCTGCATTCTTAGTCATTATATGTCTACAACTCTCTCTATAAAATCTTACAACATTCTAATCTGTACAATATACTAATTTAGTCCTGATTTTAAAAAGTCGAGTACTTTAAAAACTCAAAAATATTACATTGACTATAAATAACATAATATTAGATATAATTTAAATATGTTGATATAATAAAGTATTAAATAATGTAAGCACACATAAAAATTAAATAAAACATTTTCAATATAAGTGGGTATAAGCAGCTGACTTTTCATGTATCTTACAGTGTAGTTGTGCTGGAGTATTTGCATGTTAAAATACATATGACTTTTTAATGTTATTTTCCTTGCTTTTCTCCTTCCTATTACACTTAGGACATTACCTTGGTTTTCTGCAAGTGTGTAAGCAGGTTATATAGTCTAGGAATTCCACGTCAGGATGTTAAGGGGTGTTCCAAAATGTCTGTTATGAGAAGGGGGCTTCGGGTCTGATGAGGGTGAGCACAGCAGCTGCAGGACCACACAGACATGAGATCGCTCCAAGTGTTTTTATCTCTGCTGTGACCCTTGTTTCATTGCTGTGGGGTTTTGCTTGCCCTCCTGCCCTCCTTGAGAGCACTGTGGGTCTGTGGGATAGGGTCTGTGTTCTCTTGAATCTGAGAGCATTAGGCACACTGAAGCCAGGTAGCAACATGCATGATGAAATGGATGTCGAAATCATGGTGACTGTAAAGCACAACAGAAATGTTGGCAAATAAAGCGAGAGCTTGCCTGACATGTCACCTAGAATGTAATTTTAAAGATAGTCATAAGGACAGTATCTTGGAAGGATAATAATGACTAAAGGAAATAATGTCGTTGCTCTTGGGTGTAGTTCTAAGAACTGGACTTCAGACCCCAGGGGAATCAAGCTAAATTTTAGTGCCGCCTGTCCTTGCTTCCTCGTGTCAGAACCGTGTTTCCTACAATAGAAGGGAGGTTTTAAAATTCATCACCTAAAGGAAGGTTCTAAATACCTTGTAGCTTTGAGTAGGTTTGGAAAATGATTAGAGACGAAATGCTTGAAAACACGTGTAGGAAGTGTTGAGGGAAACACAGTCTGGCCCTTATTATTATTATTCAGCTGACACACACCACTGCAGCTTCCCCAGGCACCACCCCCTGCCCCCATCACCAACACATAAACACCTTAGTCACCATTTTGCACAAGCGCTGTTCTGTTTTCATTTCTTTGCAGTGTCCCCCTCTCAGGTTTCCAGTCAAAAATGCAGCAGAGGTTCACCAAAAAATTAATAATCAAATGTACCCAATTTTTATCTAAACAAAATCACCCTGACACAACAGGGACAACCCCTGACCAAAGATAGGTGCTTTGTGCTATATCCTGGGGTCATAAACCCAGGTGCTCTCAAATGGAAAGAGGAATATGCTTCAGAGGGAAAACAAGCTGCAGCTGGTCTCCGTGTGGATTAACCAGGGATCGTGATTCCCTCCAGTTCCCCCACATGGGGAGGGCCCAGAGGAGACTCTGGGGCAATCAGGGGCCAGCCATAGAGCCAAGACCAGTCAGTCAAGAAGAGGAGAAGTGAATTGCGAATACAAGCAACTGCTGGCATGTCAAGTGATTTTTCTGGGATGGCTTATATATAATAGAAAAATAAGTAATTTTGCCTCTTTGTCCCTAGGGTTAATGCATCAGTTTTTCTTGTTACTAGTTTTTCCTATTTTCTATTCAACTGCTGTTGCCCTTCTAAAGACACACTGTGAGAAACAAGGGTGAGATATTATCTTTTCCATCTATTAGTGCAAAATGGTATTTCTTCTCTATGCCTGCCTCAGCAACCATGGCAACAGCCTTTCTAGCTGGGCATCTGCAGCTAGAGTTTCACCCTATCACTCATGAGTAAAAGGCTGCCTGTGTCCCTGTTCTCAATTAGAGAAAGCTCCTTCGGATCCAAGTCTTTCCAGCCGTGCATTTTGGGACACAACTCCAATTTTGTGGACATTTTGTCTTATTTGGTGAGACGGATGAGCTAGCCATACTCGTCAAACTGTGGGAGGTGTGAAGAGAGGGTGACTATGAAATGTAACACTGGAGAAAGCACCTCCATCTTACAAAATGCCAAAGAAATTTGGCAGTTCTGCCCTGGCGTTTGGGAGAAACATGCCAGCATGTTTTTCACAGGATAACACTGACCTCAAGGTGCCAATCTGAGTTTAGAGAGAGGAAATTCTTTGTCCATAAATGCAGGCAGCTAGGGCCAAAAGGGTTATCAATGTTCCTTCAGCAGAACAGAGCCTTACGACACAAGGATACCTCGGACTTAATACAAGAATGATGATGATAGCTAACATTTATTGAGTGCTTACTCTGTATTAAGCCCTATGCTTTGTACTTCTTACACAGTATCTCATGTATTCATCACAACAGACCTGTGAGGCAGGTACTATTATTACTTTCATTTTATAGATGAGGATGCTGAGGCAAGGATACAGTTAGGCTCCCACTGCTAGTAAGAGAACTGGGATTTGAACCCAAGTCTGTCTGGCTTCACAAGCTTCTCACCTTCACACACAGCCTTAGGTGGGAGTTGAGTGGATTGGAGCACAACTCCCTCTTCCTCTCCGCATCTCCACCCCCAGGTCTGAGTCATTGGAATTTCTGGGTCTTTTCCTGGTTATCCAGCCCCTGGTCCTGTCTCCCCAGGTTACTCATTTTTTTCTTGCAATTGAGGTCTCAGTATGCAATTATTACTATTGTGTGGTGACCTGGAGCATAACTGTCTACTCTTTGAAAACACAAGGTGAGCATAAGTTCCCTGAAGTTCTCTGCTAATGATGCTTGGCACTCTTCGGCTAAAGGAACATGAGTCCATAGCTGTCATCTTTCTAGCTCTAGTTTTAGAGGCACTGTGATTAAGAATGCAGCCAATCTAGCTGGAACTCTACATTATCTGAAAGGGGGACGCTTTCCTTTGCTTGTTTGCTCTGAGCACAGATTCCGAACAGCAGGAATGATGGTTATGTGAAGATGTTTCTCACACATTGAGAGCTGAATGGACACCTGGTTTGCACATTGGCCATGGGAAATCTTGAGTATCCTGGCTGGTTACTAGGACTCCCGTTTGCATGAGGCCCCCTCGGGGTCTTGGGAAGTGGGATAGTGAATTTTGGGAAGTTACAAACTCCTAGAACATCAAGATGAGTCTTAAACAAAGATGTGATGAAGGCTGCCTTTGATTTAGGGGGACTGTGGTACCCTGAAATGCAGAGGATGTATCATGTCTTGAATGAAGGAAGGAAAATTGATCCCTGGAGAAGAGTTCAAGGACAATAGAGGAGAGGTGCGCTATTACTTGCCCACATTTCTCTAGATCTGGGAGATATATCCCAAGTCCCTCAAACAAGTAGGCTACCTTTTGAAGGAGGGCTTAAAGAATGTAATAGCCAGGGCCTCCCTGGTGGCGCAGTGGTTGAGAGTCCGCCTGCCGATGCAGGGGATACGGGTTCGTGCCCCGGTCTGGGAGGATCCCATATGCCGCGGAGCGGCTGGGCCTGTGAGCCATGGCTGCTGAGCCTGCGCATCCGGAGCCTGTGCTCCGCAACGGGAGAGGCCACAACAGTGAGAGGCCCGCGTACCACAAAAAAAAAAAAAAAAAAAAAAAAAAAAAAAAAAAAAAAAAAAAAGAATGTAATAGCCAGTATAAGACCAGGCCACTGGAAGTTAGGCCAAAAAAACTGTGTTTGCTGGTAGGGGAGAAACTCTTCCGTAGCTTTAAGGATTATTGCAGTGAAAGGAGAGAGATGAGAATCATATTCCAGTGACAGGGAAGTAGTAGCCACAAACCCAGGCCACCAAGAGCTGGAACAGGCAACATGAACCACAGCTTCATCTGTTGAGAAAGCTTCAGGAGGAAGACCAGGAAGCCTGCCTTATAGCCAATAGGAAAAGGAAGGAAAGCTTGGGGCCTTGGAGTCCAGTGGCTTCCTTGGAAAACTCAAGAGTTTTCATCCCCAAGGACAGAGAGCCTGGGAAAATAAGAGTCACCCCATGTTATGGGTTGAATTACGTTCCTCCGAAATTTATATGTTGAAGTCTTAACCCCCAGTACCTAAGAATGTGACCTTCCTGGAGATAGGGCCTAGTAATCAAGTTAAAAGGAGGTCATTAGGATGGGCCCTAATCCAATGACTGGTGTCCTCATAAAAAGGGAATTTGGGACACTGACATGTACACAGGGAGAACAGCATGTGAACACGAAGGCAGAAATCAGACTGATGCTCCTACCAGCCAAGGTACAGTAAAGATTGTCAGCACACCACTGCAAGCTAGGGGAGAGACATGGAACCAATTCTTCCTCACAGCCCTCAGAAGGAACCAAGCCTGCCCAAACCTTGATCTTGGACTTTTAGCCTCCAGAACTGAGACAATAAATTTCTATTGTTTAAGCCACCCAGTTTGTGAATCTGTTATGGCAGCTGTAGGAAACTAATGCATCCAGTTAAGCCCTCAGAGCACCAGGTACTGGAACATTAATATCAAGGAATGAAAGGGACAGCAGTTCTCACTATCACGATGAGGTTATGCCCCATAAATTGTGTTCTCGGTCCAGGCCGTGTTTTGGTGAATGACTAGAATGTCTTCTCCCCTGAAGTATAAGTGTAAATCCTGTAAAATACTATATACACAAATATTCATTCAATGAACACTTACAAGCACTATTATATGCCCAGCAACCATTAATATTTTTAAAACATGACAAATAAAATTGGGTTAAACACTCAGTTGTCTCCTTTTTAAAATATTCTGATGAATGGATCCATTGAAGCCTGTCTCCAGCATTGCTGCTCTGGCCAGGCCTCCAGAGGTCAGATAGGGATGGAGAGGAGTACTGACTCAGCACATCTGGATGAACAGCAAGGTTTCATTTATTTCAACAACACTTTATGGTTCCTGTATGGAATACTTAACTGAGAGCACTAAGTGCTACGGGATTTCCCTTTCTAGAGTGGAAATCCTGTATAGAACAATAATCAGGATAATCAAGGCCTCTTTTTCTTGACTTTTCCTTAGAGGTGAGATTGGTCCATTTCATGTCATTTTGTTGGATTCCACTAGAGCCTTTGAAATTCCTGTTTCTGAAGAACATTTTCTTTGGTATGCGGTTTAGAAATACAAAGGGGGATGGTGGTTGGACATAAGCCCTAAACAAATCTTTTTATTGTGGATAATTTCAAACATACACTAAAGGAGACAGACTAGAAGGATGATCCTGAGTATACCAATTATGTCGCTACAACACTTACAAACTCGTGCCTACTCTTGTTTCAGTGATGCCGTCCACTTCTCCTTCCCCACACTGGTTTATACTGAAGTAAATGCCAGGTATGATATGATTCCATCCACAAATATTTCTCTAAAAGAGAAAAACCTTCCAAAAATTACAGTGACCCCATTACTACACCTATAATAAGTTTAAGTGGCATCTATTGCCCAGTCAGTGTTAAGTTTCCCTCACGGTCTCATCACTTTTTTTTTTAAGTGTTTTTGTTTTTATTTAATTTAATTAATTAATTTATTTTGGCTGCATTGGGTCTTCGTTGCTGCACGTGGGCTTTCTCTAGTTGTGGTGAGCGGGGGCTATTCTTCGTTGCGGTGCGTGGGCTGCTCATTGCGGTGGCTTCTCTTGTTGTGAAGCACGGCCTCTAGGCACGTGGGCTTCAGTAGTTGTGGTACTCGGGCTCAGTAGCTGTGGCACAGGGGCTTAGTTGCTCTGAGGCATGTGGGATCTTCCCGGACCTGGGATCAAACCTGTGTCCCCTGCACTGGCAGGCAGATTCTTAATCACTGTGCCACCAGGGAAGTCCCTCTCATCACTTTTTGAAAAGTTGATTTGTTTGAATGAGACTCCAAAAAATGTCTACTTGTTGCATTTAGTTTATGTGCCTTGAGTTTCTATTAAGCTGTAGGTTCTCCTCTCCCTTCTTTTTCTTCGAAATATATTTGTTTAAGAAAACAGGTTATCTCTGTCGAGTCTCCCACAGTCTGGTTTTGCTTATTGCATTCCTGTGGTGTTAGTATGTTTCACAGGCCTCTGTATTTCCTGAAACCTTGTTATGAGATTTAGATGCTTGATCTGATTCAGATTCGATATTTCGTCAAAGATGGTGTTGGATCTCCTACCAGGAGGCACATCACGTTCAGTTCTCTCTCTTCTTGTGATGTTAGTGCTACTGATAGTCAGAGCCTAGATCTTATCTCATTTGAGGTCTGCCATATGATGATACTTTAAGTCTACTATTCCTTGAGTGTAAGGATACAGCTCATACAGGAAAGGCAGGTTCAAGCTTTATTCTTTTCCAAATATTTAGTTGGTTCACTAATATTCTCCAAAGGTGACCAATGAGATTATTTTTAAAATGTCATTATGACTTTTATAATAAACTTATTTAATGTTTGTCTTAATGCTCAAATTGTTCCATCTTTGGCCAGTTGGTGCTGTTTCAAGTTGGTGCTTGAGTCTTGCACATAAGATTTTTAACTACTTTTGGGAAAAGGGCATAGACACTCTTTCCAGAACTTTCACTCATAGAGCAGTGGTGTCCAAACTTTTTTATTGTTAACTCCCATTAGAAAATATTTTCAAGTGTGAATCACCACTGTATGTTTATTTATAAATTATACATATGTACTATTATTTAATATATTATGTGCATAATAACACCCCAAATAGAAATTTTAAAGGATGAGATAAAGCTGAAATAAATAATGTTTTAAAAATGATGGCCACCTAGGAGATCACTGGATATGGCTCTCTTAGCCAATATCTTGGCAATGGCAGAGAGCTCCACCTTTGTCTGGTGAAAGCCAGCCATCATAAAAGAGACCAGGCTGCTGGCCTCCAATACTGGGGCCTGGAAAGCTCAGCCCAGTTTCCTGCCAAGAGTTTGGCCTTAAGCACAGCTGAGATTCCTAAAGTGTCCTGGCACCCCACCAGGCTCTTTCAATGTCCAACAATCTGGTGAGCAGGCCTGAGTTGGGTAAATGTTCAGAAGAGGAGACACACAGGCTGGCTTCATAGATATGGAAACAGAATCATATTTATCTCTCCGAGAAGGAAAAATTTTAAGTTAGAAAGTATGACTTCCTTTGAGAAAGGAATCAGCTGATTAAAAAGAATTGATAAAGCAAATTACTGAAAAGTACTTTTTCATTGCCTTCCTATGCTGATAAACAAAGCCAAAGGATAAACAAATATTTATGACTCAGGCTGCTAAACAGAGGACTTTTTAAAGTAATCTGGTTGAGACAAACTCTCAAAGACTCAAGTAAAGATTTTGCTCCATCACGAGTAACAGATTTCCTCAGTTGTGCTTTTATGATATTCAGTTTATGAGGACTATCTTACTGCCAAATTGTTTTGATATTCAACTAAATTGCAAACCTTCATGCCTGTCAATAACTCTGAAACATGTTTAGAAATTGTAAAATATTAATAAGTAAGGCTGGTGTTGGAAGTAATGGTGGTTTATGCAAGGAGCCTGTTGTTATCTCTTCAAGGTGTCTGAATATAAAATCAACTCTGATATTTACAAAAACAGTCTTTTGTTCTCCAAAACAATAAAAAAATGTCAGAACAGCGTCTGGCTTTTGAAATGGTGCCCACATTCTCTGCCTCTCTTTTGTAAAAGTTTAAAAGCAAACCTGGGGGCTTCCCTGGTGGCGCAGTGGTTGAGAGTCCGCCTGCCGATGCAGGGGACACGGGTTCGTGCCCCGGTCCGGGAAAATCCCACATGCCGCGGAGAGGCTAGGCCCGTGAGCCATGGCCACTGAGCCTGCGCGTCTGGAGCCTGTGCTCCGCAACGGGAGAGGCCACAACAGTGAGAGGCCCGCATACCGCAAAAAAAAAAAAAAAAAAAAAGCAAACCTGGATAAAATAAAAATTTCTCCTTTGACAGTTTCTAAATTTGAACATGGAATTTTACTCATAATTTGCAATTGTAGCAACGAAAGTTAAGAGCTGAAAGGACCTGAGAGAGTAAGATCATCTTTAAGAAGCAGCAGAAACTTCTAAATGGTTCATCACCTGAAATTTTACTCTAAGTTATTCATTTCTATGAGTTAAGGGTTGCTAACCCTAGAAGAATATAAATATGCCTAGGAAGCAGAATATCGTACTGCTAACATTCTGGGTGAATCAGTTTTCCTACTGATTGAAGGGACCAGGCAGAGAGAATATGCAAATTTTTTGTGACAATCTCTTCAAGAGATGGGGAATTTTTTCACCTACTGACTTTTTTCTGTACAAACACTTAAGCCCTGTTTTTGTAATGCCAACCACTCTTACTGAAAAATAAAATTTGACCAATTTTAGCATCTATACTAGAGATTTATCCCAAAAGTTCAGTTCTCAAAGTTGGAAACAAAAGGCCTGAGCTTTTTATTTCGTCACAATCACCTTCACCTTCAGGAGGGCTGGCTAGCTCTTCAATTATGTGATGATAACCCACCACCCTTACTGCCTCATTTATAAAATACCTTGGGATTCTAAATGATTTTTCTACAAATGCTCACCATCACTAATTTATTCAAAAAGGAGACAAGGGGCTTCCCTGGTGGCGCAGTGGTTGAGAATCTGCCTGCCAATGCAGGGGACACGGGTTCGAGCCCTGGTCTGGGAAGATCCCACATGCCGCGGAGCAGCTAGCCCCGTGAGCCACAATTATTGAGCCTGCGCATCTGGAGCTTGTGCTCCGCAACAAGAGAGGCCACCATAGTGAGAGCCCCGCGCATCGCGATGAGGAGTGGTCCCCGCTTGCCACAACTAGAGAAAGCCCTCGCACAGAAACGAAGAGCCAACACAGCCATAAATAAATAAATAAAATTAAAAAAATAAAAGAAGGAGACAAGTAAACTACATCATCATGGAAAAATCTATTCTGTGTGATTTCCCAGCTGGATTAAGTACTTAGAGGCCCTGGGCGGGCAGACAGACGTTGAAAAGACAACTGTGCTCTATTATGTAAACAAGTAAAAACAATTTCAAACTATAAAATACTTGTACGGAATCCAGCAAAGCATTTGTATTTCCCATGATGACCACTTCAATTTATTTTTCAAATATAAAATATCAAATTTTTTTTAAAAAAGGTTTTTTGTTGCTTCTCTTTTTGCTGATCAGCATGTGCCTGATCCTCTCCTCAGCTGACCCAGTCCCACGTGTTTTCATCACAGAAGACAACTTGCTACATAAAGCTGGATTCGTGTCAGGATTTCAGTTTCTTGGGAATGGGTTTACCAGTTAATAAACAAGTTTTTATTAAGCATTTGCTAATGCCCAGTACTGTGCTGAGTACTGCAGGGAACTCCAAGACTTATAAGTATGAAGGTGGTATTTCATTCAAAGTGTTTATAACCTGGGAAAGAAAGGCGAGTACGTGAAAAATGTCATTTGTTATACAACATGGATCTGGAATTGAGTATCTGGGAGACATTCTGGAAAAAAGTTGGACTTGTGGGGTTTTTTTTTTAATTACTTAAATTTTATTTTCTATTTTGAGTAAAAATATCCAAAATTCCAAATTCAAAGTTTCAAAGATCTTCCTCTCTCCCCTATCCTTCAACTCCAAGTTTCCTCCTCAAAGGCAATTGACATTACTGCTTTTTTGTATATTTTTTCAGAGATATCTCATGCATATATAAATAAATGTGAGTAGATATTTTCTCTCCCTTTGGAGTTACAAATTGTAGCTAGGCTGTGCCTTGAAACACAGAGGTGGTATGGTGTAGCAAGCTATCAAAAGCTGAGGCTCTGGGTGGGGGGCTGAGAGCAATAGATGAGGGAGATTAAGAGGTCCAAACTTCCAGTTACAAAATAAATGTCATGGGGATGAAATGCACAGCCTGGGGAACAGAGTCAATAATCATGTGATATCTTTGTATGGTGACAGATGGTGACTAGATTTATTGTGGTGATCATTTTATAATGTACAGAAATACTGAATCACTATGTTGTGCACCAGGAACTAACATAGTGTTGTAGGTCAATTATTCTTCAAGAAACAAACAAACTCACTCACAGAAAAAGAGATTAGATTTGTGGTTACCAGAGGTGGGAGACGCGGGGAGGAGGAATTGGAGAAAGGTTGTCAAAAGGCACAAACTTCCAGGTATAAGATAAATAAGTCCTAGGGATGTAATGTACAACATGATTAATGTAATTGACACCGCTGCACGTTATATATGAAAGTTGTTCAGAGAGTATATCCTAAGAGTTCTCATCACAAGGGAAAAACATTTGTTTTCTTTTTCTTTTCTTTTGTATCCTTACGAGATGATGGATGTTCACTGAATATACTGTGGTGATCATTTCATGATGGACCTAAGTCAAATGATCATGCTGTACGCCTGAAACTTATACAGTGCTGTATGCCAACTGTATCTTAATAAACTGGAAGGAAAAAAAAAAAGCTGAGATTCTGGAGCCTGTGTTCCAGTCTTGGCTCTGTCATTTTTTACCAGTGTGATCTTGGGCAAAAGTCAGAGACAGTTCACCGATCTCTAAAATGAAGTAAAGTATGAGTATATGCCTCTTAAGGTTGTTAAGGATTAAATGAGGTAAGGTATATTAAATGCTCAGAACACTGCCTAGCATGTAGAAAGCACTGTAATATGTTAGACGTTACTATTTTCACATAATATGTCTTGGAGTTTGTTCCTTATCAGCATAAACAGAGGACTCTTATTTACGATTGCTTAATGTTTCATTGAAGGACATACTATATTGTGCTTGGCCTTGAATGATGAATAATATTTAGAAAATTAGGAAAATAGTGGTGTTATAGGGCATCAGGAGATAGAGGAAAAGTAACAGGTTATCACTATGCACCTTCAATTGGCCAAATTTTATTTATTTATTTGCCGCGCCTTGCAGCTTGCGGGATCTTAGTTCCTGGACCAGGGGTCAAACCCGGGCCCCCTGCAGTGGAAGCTCGGAATCCTAACCACTAGACTGCCAGGGAATTCCCTAAAATTTAAAAGACTGACCATACAGTGTTGGCAAGGATGTAGGAACAAGTGGAACTCTCTCACACACTGCTGATAAGTAGGTGAAACGGTGTGATCATTTTGGAAAACAGTTTGGCAGTTTGGCAATTTCTTATGAAGTTAAACACACATCTGTCATATGAGTCAACCACTGCACTGCCAAGTATTCACTTGAGAGAAATAAAAATATGCATTTGTTACTGGCAAAGCCCAATGGGTCCCTGGGGAAAAATAAGATGGTATCTACGAGATAAGATCTAACCTCTTCTTTTGTGCTTAGTCTAGTTTCACTTGCTTTTAGGGGGCCGTGTGTAGCGGCCTTGTGCCTCACACATCGGATAAGGGTTCCCAGCACAGAACTGCTGCTCCTGACACCCCAACTTGGCAAGTTGTGTACAGAAGTGCTGCACACGACACCTCAATTCAAGACAGTGACTGTGGACCGTGTGCAGACATGCTGCCTCTGGTACTTCAGTGTGAAGTGCCGTGAACCACAGAACTTCGCCCGACCTGCAAGCACTCCAGCCCTCCCTCTGCTCATGAGAACCCCATAAAGCAACCCAGCCAAGGGCCTTTCAGAGAGAACATGTACTTTAGAGCTTGAGCTCACACCTCTCCATTCTTTGATCAAAGAATAAAGCTTTCCTTTGCTTCTGAACTAAACTCAGTCTCATTTTACTGGCATCAAGTACACCAGTACACAAATTCTGGCGACCATGAAGGATGGACTGTGGCCTTTTCAGCCGCACCTATCCACCAGGCTCCAGGCTCACCCCAGCTCCAGAGGGAGGATGGCAGAGGTTTTGGGAGGTTTGCATAAGGATGACTGACTCTGATCTCTGAGTTCACTCTGATGGGGTAGAACGGCGGCAGCCTTTGGCCAAATTCACAGCAACTCTGCCCAGCAACCCAATACCCAGGTGCGGTAAGCACACAGCGTGGCCCCCAGAGTCATCTGGACTGCACCTCCTTGAGGGGATCATACTGTGGCAGTGTTGGGGATTGGAGACTGAAACTCACACGTGTCTGCCCACTGCCTCTGGCTGGCTTCCCACGTTACCAGACAAGACGGAGCCAGGCAGTCTTGCTCACTGTCTCGCCAGCAGTGCTGGCCTCGTGACCCCTGTACAAGGCAGTAGCAGCTGCAACAGGGCTTCTTGCCCTCCTTGCCAACCTCCAGGGGTCAACAGTGCATCCTCCATCATCACAGTCTGGTAAAGGAAAGTGGCCTGCCGCGTGAGTCAAGAGGCTAGATGGGGAAAAGGCCCAGGTAATAAAGACTGCCTGACAAAACGGAATGAGGGCACAGGATTTGAGTTCAGGAAAAGGCCCCAGGGACGCCTGAGTATGAAAGGGCCCTATAGGTACAAGACCGGTGACTTGACTGCTTCTGGTCAGTGACAATCTCCCTGGAACGGGCTGGGAAGCCCCATGAGCTGCTCGCAAGACCAGGAGCCCCATTATCAGGAAGCCCTGTGAGCTGCTGGCAAGAACAGGAAACACCCACCGTCTGACCTCTCCCTGATCTCTTTTCCTTCTAATAGTCCAAGCTCCTTCCCCCTTCTGCTTGTGAGACAAGCCTTGGGTGATTCTTTATCAACTGAGGCTCCACGGACACTCCTCCTGGTATCAACCCTCGTGATCTGGTGAGTACCCTGGGAGCGGGGGGAATCCCTCATGCGTTTAGCTCTCACTTGGCAGGAAGACACCCGCCTCAGCTAAGCTGCTCTGGCCTGGAGGCAGTCCCGTCTTCAAGCACCGACTGAAAGTCAAGGGGAACCCCCAATCAGAGCTCACTCCTATTTGGGTCTCTTGAGGAATCCAGTAACAGTTTGGTGCTGGTTCCAAATTTCCCAAACTGGAAATCTTATTTGGGTCAAATCTTGTGGCATTTGCGTGCCAACAAATCACTCCAACACCCCGATGGTAGTTGGAAAAAAAGGCATAGTAAGGGGCTGAGGGAAGATCCAGAGGGGTTCCTGAATTTGATTAGTGGAATCTTTTAGACCCATGACCCACATGGGCTGACATCTAGAGCCTCCTCAATGTACTCCTAATGGGGGAAGAAAAGGCCATGGTCTTTTTAAAAGCCTGAGAGGAAGCAGACAGAGAATAGAAACAATGTAGGTCATGTTATTTTCAGACCAGGAAGTCAAGGGGTCCCAGATAATAAACGCAACTGGGACCACTGAGACAATGGATAAGGGGGTAGAAGGCAAAGGCTAACCAAATATGATCCTAAAGGGAATCCAAACAGCAGGAAAGACACCTGTCAATTAGAGTAAGACAAAGGAAAATCAATCAAGAGTCAACGGAAAACCCTCTGGCACTCCTAGACAGCCTCAGGGAATGCCTTTGAACATATACTGCAACTGACCCTGGGTCACTGGAAGGGAATGCAGTCCTGAGGTCGTGTTTCATTTCCCAAAATGCCCCGACATCAGGTGCAAACTTCAGAAACTGGAAATAGAACCAGATACCTCTACCCCTTGCCTGGTTGAGGTTGACTACCAGGTGTTTAATAACTGAGATACAGAGGAAGAAAAGTCAGAAGATAAAAAGATGTGGAGGCAAGCCCACGTCCTGGCTGTTGCCCTTCAATGTCAACTGGTCACACGGGAATCTGGACTAACTGCCCAGACTCCACTGAGTGACCCCAAGTCCCCACCGAGGGATAACAAGCCAAGGAAACTAGGACCTCATCAGTGCCCGTGTGCCACGTGTAAACAAGAGGGACACTGGAAGGAGAATGCCCTTGCCACTTCCAAAGGGAGATAGAAATGGCAGATCCTGGCCACTACCCTTGAAAGCAGATAGTCCAAACAGATGAAGAATGATGGGGCCATGGGGCTCCTAAGCTGGTGCTCCATCTGGCCCCCGAGGTGCCCTGGCTAACATTGGACATAAGGGGAAAGCCTGTCAAATTCTTAGTCGACACCAGTGTCACTTACTTGGTTCTGAAGACCAGACCAGGCAAATTCGATTGCAAGAGTTGTAAATTTCTAAGTGAAATAAGTCAAACAGAGATAGACAAAATCATGATATCACTTATATATGGAATCTTAAAAAAATGATACAAATGAACTTATTTACAAAACAGAAATAGACTCACTGACAGAAAACAGACTCACTGACAGAAAACAAACTCACTGACTCACTACCAAAGGGGAAGGATAAATTAGGGCTTTGGGATTAATATATACACACTACTATATATAAAACAGACAAAAAACAAGGACCTACTATATGGCCTTGTATATACTATATATACTTGAATATTTACTATATTCAATATCTTGTAATAACCTATAATGGAAAAGAATCTGAATGAGAATACGTATACATATGCATAACTGAATAACTTTTCTGTACACCTGAAACATTGTAAATCAACTATACTTTTAAAAAAATTGTTCATCTGGATGTAGAATTCTAGGCCAACAGTTATTTTCCCTCAAAATTAATAAAATATAATAAAATTAGTTTTAAAACGAGTTGTAAAATTATGGGGGTAACAGGGAAGGCCCAAGAACAGGCATGGCCCAAGAACAGGCATTCATAGAGCCATTAGACAACCCAGTGGTTACTATAAAAACCTGTCACACACTAAATCCTGCCACTTCACTACCTACAGAAACAGGGTCCTTGGAACGTGATTGTGTAGAAACAATAGATACAGTCTATGCCAGTTCCCCCAACCTAGGAAGCGAGCCTCCCCAAACCCTAAAGAGGAATGGTTCATGGACAGAAGTAGTTTTATGAGGGAGGGAAAAAGGCTGGCAGGATACACAGTAACCTCCCAGACTCCAGTAATAAAAAGGATTACAGAAGATAGAGAAGCGTCCCTCAAAAATGAGGAGCAGGACAAAAGACAGAGGAGGGATTTGTCACTGCCAAAGCCCATTAACAATTCCCAGGAAATAAAAACAGAATCTGGGTAATAAAATAAAGTCTCACCTTTTTCCTTTCCTTTGTGTTTAGTCTAGTTCCACTTGTTCATACGGAGCCGCGAGCAGACACCTCGCACCCAGCACTTCAGCAGAGTTCCCATTGCAAAACGGCAGCAGCCAGCACCTCAGCCCCAGCCATGTGCAGAGACGCTGCGCACACACCTTAATCCAAGATGGCGGTGGTGGGCTGTGCGCAGAGGGGCTGCACCTGGCGCTGATACGGGTGAATGCCACGAGCAGCACATGTGCGCCTGCCCAGTGAGAACTCCGCCCCCCAACCCCGCCCCGCGCCCTCCACGAGATCCCTATAAAGCAGCCACGCCCAGGGCCTGCCGGCCTGTTGCGGCGAGTGAGTGCTGCAGGGCCGAGCTCACCTCTCTCCATTCTCTAATCAAACAATAAAGCTTCCCTTTGCTTCTAAACCGAACTCGGTCTCCTTCTACTGGCACTGGCGATACTGGGCAGGAGGGCCCTTGTTGGGGCTTGACTGGGGAGGGTTGGTAACACAAGGACTTTTACGCAAGTGGACATAGCAGCTTTGTTTTCAATTGCCAAAACCTGCAAACAACCCAGTCCATCAATGAGTGAGTAGAATAAACAGGTTTTGGTGAATCTATACAGTAGAATACTACTCAGCAATAAAAATGGACAAACTAATGATAAATGCAACGTGATTAAGTCTCAAAATAATGTTGCAAAAGAGTATATACTGCAATGAGTTAATTTATATAAAATGCTAGAAAATGCAAACTAATCTATACTAAACAGAAAACAGATTAGTGTTTGATGAGTGGAGGAGTGGGGGTGAATTATAAAAGGAGACTGGGGGGATGATGAATATGTTTATTAACTTGTGATGATAGTTTCACAGGTATGTACATGGGTCAAAACCCATCAGATTATGTACTCTAAATATGTGCAGTTTATTGTGATAAAATATACCTCAGTAAAATGGGTAAGGAAAAAGAAAATAAAATAGTACGTATTCAAAACAAAAGGGTTAGAGCACCCATAATAAGCTAATAGAAAAACTAAAATTTTTTGAATATCCAAATACAGTTCATTTGAGTATGCATACAAAAATAGCATAATACCAAATAACCCCCAAGTCACTTGCATTTAGTTCTATTTCACGCTTTCCCTTCCTTGCTCCCATACCCAAACTGAGTATGTTCGTAGGAGAGGAAAAATCTTTCCTTCTACCCTTCTATGGTCTCAGCTGGGTCTCTACAAAGACAGATTAATAGCAGAAAAACAAACAAGTTTGTTAACATCTCACATATGCATGGGAAAAACTTGGGAAAAACTAGAAAAGGTGGCTTAGAACTCCTACTTTTATAGCATTTTCAACAAAAAGCAATAAATTTGTAGAGAAATGACAAGACAAAGGAAAGCAGTTTTAGGTTTCCAAAGGTGGCAAACTGTGGGAAGGTAAACATATAGGAGGAAAATAAGGGAGTAAGGTTTGTTTGCAGCTTCCTTGGGTTTTCTCTGGGCTCATAATTATGAGTTCAGCATCATCTCTAGTAAAGGAGAATTTATATCCTGTCTTTAGGCAGAAAAAGTGGACAGTACAGACAGTTTTTCCTCTGTTTGCTTCTTCTTAATTGCCTTCAGCTCAAAATAAATTTATGTCAAAGAGGGGTATTTGGGGATGACATATTCTGTTTTCCTCTACCTTCATTACTCAGTTGGGGAATTTTTTTCTTTTAATTGCTTTGTTGAGTCACTTAATATTTACTTATTGAATTAAACTGTTTTTTTTCCCTTCAGTAGGCGATGGGAAAGAGCTTGATTGGGATGTGTGTGTGTGTATGTGTGTGTGTGCGTGTGTGTGTGTGTGGGTGGGTGCGTGCTCTTCGAGGTGGGATGTGTGGAGAGGTGGCTAGTAAGTGGCAGGGATATCTCTATTCAAAGCTGTTTCCCTTACACCAGTGATTCTCAAACTTTTTTGGCCTCAGGATCAATTTTGCTCTTAAAATGTTTTGGGTGCCTTAAAAAACTTTTGTTCAAATGGAATGTATGTCAATATTTACTGTGTTAGAAATTAAAGCAGAATTTCAAAAACATTTATCAATTCATTTAAAAATAACAATGAACCCATTGCATGTTAATATAAGTAAAAAATATTTTTATAAAAAAGATATTTTCAAAAAAAGTTAGTGAGAAGAATGGCACTTTTTGCATTTTTGCCAATCTCTGTAATTTCTGGCTTAGAAAAAGACAGCTGGATTCTCTTCCTTCTTCATTCAATCTATTGTGACATCACATATCATATAGCCTCTGGAAAACTCCACATGTCATGTACAGTCATGAGAGCATAGGAGTGAACAAGGCAAATAACATCTTAGCATTGTTAAAGTGAGAACTGTTTTCACTCTAAGGACCTCAGTGAGAGGGTTCATTTTTTAAAAAATTTATTTAATTTATTTATTTTTGGCTGTGTTGGGTCTTCGTTGCTGCGTGCTGTCTTTCTATAGTTGCGGTGAGTGGGCTTTTTATTGCAGTGGCTTCTCTTGTTGCAGAGCATGTGCTGTAGGTGCATGGACTCAGTAGTTGTGGCACACAGGCTTAGTTGCTCCACTGCATGTGGGATCTTCCCGGACCAGGGCTCAAACCCATGTCGCCTGCACTGGCAGGTGGATTCTTAACCACTGTGCTACCAGGGAAGCCCAGTGAGAGGGTTTTTACCAGCCCCAAAGCTCTTCTCTGGGAGAGACCTTGAGCCCATGTCATTAGGACCACCCTTGTCACAGCATCCAACTGACACTCTATCCTGTTTTACAAGAGTTACCATTGAAAGAGGGTCAACAACCTTCCCAGTTTTACAAAATATTTACCAGATAAAACAGCTGGAGCCTCAGTAATGTAGGGGAAAGTGGATATGAGGCCAAAAATTACAAGGAATGCTTATGTATCTGATTAATGTTTGTCCTCAGAGCCTTAAAGATGTATCTAAAACTGGATTTAAAAAAAATCTTTATTATGGCCAAATTATTCTGAAAACTGGCCCACTAAATGAAACACCTGGAGTTGCATAAGCCATCAAAGGAACAGTCCCCTGACCATATTTTTCTTGAATGGCACAGAGTTTCACTGTTTTCGTAGACAACAATAGTTAGTCATTAAGGGCTCTTTTAGGGCAGAACATGGTCTTCCAGTCAGTCATGCCTGAACCAGTGGGTTAATTTAATGTGATGTGCAGAAACCCGGTATTGTGTGTTAATGATACTGTTCCTCACCACAGAATTTGAGAACTAGTGGTAATTGCACCTCCAGGAAAGGTCTAACTTCATTTAATGTATAAATTACATAAAGCCTGTTTAAGGAACAAAAAAGTCAGTAGGTTTTTTTTGTGCAGTGGTTCTTGAGGTTAGTTGCTTACTTTCTCAGCAAGAAAAAAAAAATTAAAAACCATAGTAAAATTCCAATGGCAAAATCCCTCCTTTCCTACACTCAGATTGCTTCTTTTTGCATTCGATCATGTTTACTTTCATCTTTTTCAGCGTAGTGCAGAAGATATGTGATAAATAGGTATAGAACACTATTCTTGAGGGCTTTACTGAAACTCGTGGTACAGTACTTTGTAACTAAAGAATGAGGACAGGAGGGTAAAGGAGCTTGTTTTTTAAATTTAGAACAAATAAATATATGCAAAAGCACCTGCAAAAATATAAATTGTTTTATTGTCAACAAATGTTTATTGAACCCCACTACGTGCTCTGTCATCAGTATCATCAAAGGGTGCTGTGCTGGGCAATGTGCAGTGTATGCACATGTATGAGGTGTCCTCCTACTCTGGAGTAGAGATAACACTTTGGTTGTAGAGATAAGCACTCAAGATAATATTAGATCAGAACAGAGATGCCGCATTGTATTATTATTATAATATTGCATTATTATTATCATATTAGATCAGAGCAGAGGTGTGGCAAAACAGTCAAAAGGCTGAGAGATCCCTTCTGCTATAGATTGCATGTTTGTGTCCTCCCAGAATTCATGTGTTGAACCTCATCTCCAATGTCATGGTGTTTGGAGGTAGGAACTTTGGGAGGTCATTAGGTCGTGAGGGTGGAACTCTCATGAATAAGATTCGTGTCCTAAGAGAGACCCCAGAGAGCTCCCTAGCCCCTTTTGCCATGTACCAACACAGATCAATATGGCTGTCTATGAACCAGGAAGCAGGTCCTCACCAGGCACTGAATCTGCTGGTACCTTGATCTTGGACTTCCCAGCCTCTAGAACTGTGAGAAATAAATTTGTGTTTATAAGCCACACAGTCTGTTAAAGCAGCCCAAAGGGACTAAGAAAACTCCTGTCTGGGAGAAGGCTTTGTGGATCTGGTGTGATTTGAGCACTCAAGTTCTAGAAGAATAGAGTCATGTGGTATCACTAACACCAGCACTATTCTTCATGATTTCCTGGCCTGAAACTAAGTTTGCAGTATGTTGAATGTTTGAAATACCTGCTAGTAGAAAACTTCTTTGTTTCCCACAACCCCACTCCCCAAGATTTAAAGAAGGAGAGAACCAAAGAATTTCCATTGTGAAATTTTTTAATGATTTAAGTGTAAATGATTCAGAAACATAAGGATTTTATTTCCCTTAAAATAAATAGAGATCCCAGCCCAAGGGGAAAATATGTGACCAGTGCAGCTTGCTGTTTGCCATGTTCAGGCAGGGTGTGAGGTTGGGAGGACCATTTGACCAGGGCTTCTTTGCGACATGTTGAGCTGACTGCTGTCAAGGATACTTTTTGCTATTGAGCAAACTGATGGTCATTCCCATTTTGCTTGATTAAATAACTTTCTTGGGAAAAAAAATTAGACATTGTTAATTGGATATTTCCCTAGAAAAATCTAATGGAGTCAATTCTGTTTTGGTGTTGTGTAGTATAGAGTCTATCTTTTACTGCAAAAAGAGGTCTGGCCTTTGTCCTCAGTTGCTGCTTTTTTAAAAAAATTTTTTATTTTATATTGGAGTATAGTTGATTAACAATGTTGTATTGGTTTCAGGTGTACAGCCAAGTGATTCAGTTATACATACATATGTAACTATTCTTTTTCAAATTCTTTTCTCATTTAGGTTGTTACATAATATTGAGCAGAGTTCCCTGTGCTATACAGTAGGTGCTTGTTGGTTATCCGTTTTAAATATAGCAGTGAATACCTGTCAATCCCAAACTCCCTGACTATCCCCTCCATCCCCCCTGGTAACCATAAGTTCATTCTCAGAGTCTCTGAGGCTGCTTCTGTTTTGTAAATAAGTTCATTTGTATCATTTTTTTTTTAGATTCCTCATATAATCATGATCATACGATATTTCTCTGTCTGACTTACTTCACTCAGTATGACAATCTCTAGGTCCATCCATGTTGCTGCAAATGGCATTATTTTATTCTTTTGAATGGCTGAGTAATATTCCATTGTGTGTGTGTGTGTGTATATATATATATATATATATATATATATATATATACACACACACACACACCACATCTTCTTTATCCATTCCTCTGTCGATGGAAATTTAGGTTGCTTCCATTTCTTGGCTATAGTAAACAGTGCTCCAATGAACATTGGGGTGCATGTATCCTTTTAGACCATGTTTTTCTCCAGATACTTGCCCAGGAGTGGGATTGTAGGATCATATGGTAGCTCTATTTTGAGTTTCTTAAGGAACCTCCATACTGTTTTCCATAGTGGTTGCACCAATTTACATTCCCACCAACACTGTAGGAGGGTTCGAAAGAAGGTATACAGATGGCCAAGAGGCACATGAAAAGATGTTCAATATCGCTATTAGAGAAATGCAAATCAAAACTATAATGAGATATCACCTCGCACCAGTCAGAATGGCTGTCACAAAAAATCCACAAACAATAAATGCTGGAGAGGGTGTGGAGAGAAGGGAACCCACCTAACACTGTCCTCAGCTTCTTGACAGGAGAGTCTTTGTTAGCCTGGGAGCCAGGCAATTAGTCACAAAGTGAGGTAGGGTGGGTGTTTTGAGGTGGTATCAGTAGACCTCTTGAGGGGCTGGAACGAGGTTACCCCCTGGATAAAGACTGGACACCAAGGCTGGGGTAAACTTTCTTGGTTGATGATATTCAATGCGTATTGTCACACATCAATGTCAAGAAAGTGACAGTGTCATGACTCCATGGGAAGAGGAAACAGAAACAGCATTTCGTACTCTCTTGGACTCTGTCCTGTGTACGTCTTCCCTTGCCTGATTCTAATCTGTAGTGTTTAGCTGTATTAAAGCGTAACCATAACAGCTTTCAGTGAGTTCTGTGAATTCTTCCAGCAAATTATCAAACCCTAAGAGTGGTCTTGGGAACCCCTGAACTTGCAACTTGTGTTAGAAGTGAGGTTGGTCTCTTCTGTGGACTGTTTTCTTCTCACTTCTCAGTTGGCTAAACTCTCACAAGTTTAAAGGCACGTCTGTATGGCCTGCAAAAATCCCTACCAGCTCGGCTTTGCTGCCTGAAACCCATCAATCCTGACCTATCCTAATAAAGCGCAGGCCAGGATATTTCTCCCAATATTTGGGTCAGGAGAAATGATATTAAAATAAAGATAAAGGGCAGTTTGGGAAAAGAGGACATATACACAGATAAAGCTGTCCATGAAAGTATTTATCAGAAGAGTGAATAGAGAACTGATTATATAAATTATGATATTCCATAGAGTGAATATTATTTTAAAAATCAGATAGATATTTTTGTCCTAACATGAAAAGATCTCCAGAATAGTTTATTAAAGTATAAGAGCAAGATGCAAAGAATTAGCCTTTTTTAATTTTAATTTTTTAATTAATAACTGAAGCAAAGGGGTAAATGCTTTACTGAAGAAGTAAAGAGGTTAAAACAGTTTTCTTTGGGGGTGTGTGTGTCCTAACTTGGGCATAGGATTTGCTTATTGGGGGACCTGGAATTGTGAAACAGAAGGAAGAAAAGTTAGTACAGTGTGTGTTAAACAGGAGGTTACTCTTCACACTTTACTCCCCTCTGGGGAACTCCTGAGAAAATGTGTAAAACGCCTTCACAGTTGTCAGCTCAAGGGACAGAAGAGGGGAGCGTGTACCTGCTGCACGGCCCCCAAGTTCCCCTTGGCCAAGGTTTGTCCAAGGCGGGTGTGAACTTCCTGGCACTTCCAGGCTTGCACCTGCAGTAGAACTCTGGGCAGCTCCCTTCAGCCTCCCTCAAGGTGGCGGCAGAGAAGCTCCAGGGCCTAGAAGCAGAGCTCCTGGGTTCAGCCAAGGCAGCGCTGTCCTGTGAGGCCTGCACACACCCGGCTGTCCCAGCAATGCCTGCAGCAAGCTGTGGGCTCGGATGATGTCAGTCGGGACACAAAGATCTCTGATGTGGAGTAGCATTCTCATGTTAATCCAAATGCTGGACTTCCAGAAGATGTAGAATTTCTGGAATCCCAGGTGCAGTCATGACCTGGGAACACTCAAAGTCAGAACCGAGAGACGACTGGACCAAGGGGAGGCCACCACTGGCCCTGCTTTCAGGATTTCTCCCCGCTGCTTCAGCAACATGCCCTCCACACCCGTTGACGGTGGGGGCTCTCTCCTCCACAACTGTGGCTGATCTTCTTCCTCCCTTTCCCCCCTCTTTCTCCTGCCTCTGAAATTCTTTCATTGCCCGACAACCCATTCTGTATTTAAACATACACGGCCATAAATTTAGGTAGTATTGGGGGGATTTACATCTCGTTTCCTCAGTTGGAGGGTTAGCTCCTTGAGGACAAGAGTCATGAACTGTGTTTCTCTGCACCTATCGACACCTGGTAAAGGAACTCTGGGTAACAGACGGTCAGTCCATACGTGGTTGATTGTGGATGCTGGCCCCATGCTGCCAAGCTCCAAGAGCAGTTAATTTCAAGGCAAATGAATGAGAACAGCAGCACAGCCAGGGGCCATATGTAACAAAGGGACTAAATGTGCTTGTCCTCATTGAGGCAATGAATAGACGATGAGCCAGCTTGGGTAAGCGCATTCTGCTATTGGCCTAAAGTTCATTTTCACAGGGACATTTCTGGTAAAGCCCTGAGCTTAGGACTGCCTAGATAAGAATGCACATTAGCCAGTAGAGAACATGACAATGAAAGTGAAATGGGGAAAATATGCCTCAGAACAAAGAATACGATGTGCTTGCTTTAGGAAGTAAGACTCAAGTCACGAGTTATAGAATAATCAATACTTTCCCCCTTCTAACCTTAATGTTTCGGTCAGCTTCTAGGGTAGGGGGCTGCAGCAGACCAGTATTCATAGTTCTCCTTCCCTTCCTGGATTGCCCTTTTGAAGCTAGGTGGCCTTGTGACTTGCTTTGGCCAACGAAGTATTCATGGAGGTGATGCATGTCATTCCCTCGCAGAAACATTTAGGAACTGGTGGCCAAGTCTCCAATCTATCTTCCTTTGCTGCAACAGTCATGGGAGCAGGTATTCAGATAGAGTTGCAACAAAACCGGAGCAGGAAGATGGAGTGCGTACACTTAACCTATACTTACTGAGCCCCAGCTGTGTGCAAATCACTTTTAGATACTGAGGATATGGCAGCCTCTACTCTCATGGACTTTCCTGTCTGCAGGGCAGACATCTATTAATATTTTTGACTTCTATAAATCAGCATTTAACTCTGGTTGTGACTCATAAAGGGAGGTAGAACATGTCAAGAGAGCACATCACATGGACATCCTGAGGTCTAATGAGACAGTTCATTTAACAAGTAAGAGTTACCAGTTAAAGAATATCCGCAGCTGGGGTTCTGAGGCAGAGAAGGGAGTAGTGAATCTGAAGAAGAAAAGGCCAGCATGGCTGGACAAGAGAAAGTGAGGGCACAGTCCACCAGGCTCATGAAACACGTAGAAATCACATTGTACGGCCTTGTGGGCTTTGTTAAAGATTCCAATCTCTTTTTCTAAAACTTATTTGGGTATTCCTGAAACAATTAATGGTCATGTATCACCCTCCTATCATACTTTTCTCCACCCCAGAAGCCCTTGTGGAATGGCACGGAGTTCCTTCTTGCTGAGAGAGCTTTAAGCAACTTGAGAGATTGAGCACGTACTCCTGTCCTATGAGGTTCCTGACTGGTGTCTCCCACTCTTCTGTAGCTCCCACCATCCCACCCACCCTGTACTGGGCAGGGTTCTTCAAGAGACCAGGATCTGCTCTGGTTAGATTGGCAAAAAGGAATTTGTTACAGGTACTATATCAGTTATGGAATCATGGGAAAATGGATTCTGAGTTGTGTTTCCAGGAAGACCCTAAAGCCACCCCATATTACTGGGCCACCAAGAAAACTGCTGCCCTGTCACAATGAGGCCACTGCCTGTTGAAACTGGAAGCAGCTGCTGCAGCTGCTGACCCCAAACCACACACATCAGGAAATTGGACATCACGTAACCCGTCCCTCTCCCCATGTACCTCAGCTGCAAATTCAAGGCTTGCACAAATGCAGCAGCTCAGCAGAACCTAAATCACATCCAGAGCCTAGCTCTGGGGGAGGCTGGGAAAAAGCATTTTAAGTTTGTACTCTCTGCAGTAGGGAAAACCTGCTGGACAGGGTTGAAAGAGATTTTGAGCGTGTAATTCATGGTGTTCATCACACCACATACCAAAAGAATCAAAGTGAGATCCCCACTTTTGAAAATCTTCCAATTCTCACATTAGCTCTTTAAAATACTATACTTATCTAGTGCCACTCTCCTTGTCTTTCTATTGTCTTTTCCCCTATCAAGAATAAAGCCACTGTAAAAGTGTGTATTACTCCACTTCTTTTGCATTTGGCTAAAGCATGTGCCTTTCTCTCCATCTGTTCCTTGCTGTAGGAACATTAGAAGCTGTAAGAGGGCAAGTTCCTTATCACAGATGAGCTTTGTCAGAACCCAGCACTGCATAAGGTACACATACATGCTTATTATACAAATGTTATTTGTCTCATTAAGTCCCTCTGTAAGGAAGCTGCTCCTGTTTTGAGAACATTTAAAAGGGAGCATAAGTAATGCAATTGGGATGAGCTGCATTGAGCCTCCAGCTTAAGGACCAGAGAAAGGTAGATACTTCAAACCTCTCCAGGCCTATATTATTTTCTGTGACTAATTGGACAGTGCTTTTACAACTCTCTAATTTTCTTTGCATTTCCTTTATCTTGGGCTGCTTTCATGATCAGGATATGTCTAGGTAGAACTTTGATTCTCAGAATTCTGTGAGTCTTGATGTTCTCCTGGAGCTGGGCACAGGGGAGGTGATATCTAGCTAAGGAGAATGTTGGGAGCATCTAAACCCATCTGGTGACTTTTTGAGCTCAAATGGATACGTTCCTTATGCTACAACAGCGGTCCCCAACCTTTTTGGCACCAGGGACTGGTTTCCTGGAAGACAATTTTTCCACGGACGTTGGCGGGGGATGGGGGAGGAGATAGTTGAGGCAGTAATGCAAGGGCTGGGGAGCGGCAGATGAAGCTTCACTCACTGGCACGCTGCTCACCTCTTGCTGTGCGGCCCCGTTGCCAACAGGCTGTGGACCGGTACCGGGGACTGGGGGTTGGGGGACCTCTGTGTCACAATTTGCCAATAAGGAGATGGGTTCACTGCAGGAAACAACTAATGACCAACAGCCCTAAAACGGGAGAGAAGATCCCATGGGCAGGCTTTTTACTACATCCTTCATGATAACTCACTGCATAATAAGGGATGCATGGGTGGATGATGATATAAGAGACTAAGTATTAGGGGCTGTGGAGAGGCCAGGAAGGTATTGGCTGCACCTAAGGTCCTACACTCAAGACTGGTCTCTGTCCTCTGTTACCTTGGGACCCCAGAGGGTCCTTGGGTACAAGTGGAGGGCCTCACAGCAGAGAGAAACCATCATTCCTACTCCCTGGCGGTTATTTCTAGATCTTCCCATGAGCATCCGATTAGCCCTAATGGTTGGAATAAATGCCAGCTACCTCATAGTCCTGGTGGTGATAATGATTATGATCATGATGACATCAGAATCTAACATTTATTGAGTTCTTGCTATGTCACAGGCACTATAATAAGCATCTGACATGGATCATCTCATCTAATCATCACAAAATGCTCTGTATTATATGTTATTATTATAACTTCTATTTTACAGAAGACAGTATTGAGTCTTAGAGGTTACAGATGTCCAGGATCACACAAAAAAGAAGTAGTTGAGAAAAACCTAAATGTCATAAGATTTTATTCAGGCAACATATTCCAACTCTTTTATTCTTTTGTCTACTATTTACATCTGTATTTCTAAATAATACACTTACACTGTCATTTCAACTTAGGTACTATCTATTGTCTCCCTGGTAGGGCAGATGAGAATTTATTTCTGTAAACTTCTACAAATTTCCCCTTTCCACAGCCCTTCAATATGGTTATTCCAGAGTTTTGTAATATAACATTTACTGTTATATTATTACAGCTATGTAAAAACTGTTCACACCTTAACCATAAAGTATGTCAGAAATGTATATACATTTTTTCCTGTAGTTAATAATAGCTTCATTTTTTAGTAACAGCTTTATCGAGATAAAATTCACAAAATATAATTCACTCATTTAATGTGTACAATTCATTGGTTTTTAGTAGATCCACACAGTTGTGCAACCTTCACTACAAACAATTTTAGGACATTTTAATCTCATCGAAAAGAAATCACTTACCCTTTAACTATCACCTTCCCCTACCCCACTTTCCCTTACCCCTCTCAGCTTTAAGCAATCATTAGTCTACTTTCTGTCTCTATATATTTGCTTATTCTGGATATTTAATATAAATGGAATCTTATATGTGGTCTTTTGTGTCTGGCTTCTTGTACCTAACATAATGTTTTCAAGGTTCATCCATGTTCTAGCGTATATCAGTACTTCATTACTTTTTTTAGGACCAAATAATATTCCATTGTATGAAATCACATTTTATTTATCCATTCATCAGTTGATGGACACTTGGATTGTGTTTACCTTTTGCCAGTCTGGCAGTTCCTCAAAACTGCTGACAAACAAATGTTGGTTTCTCTTTGCCTGTCTTCTATTCACAGCTCTCGCTTTCTCTCTAGTCCTTTTGTATCTTAGAGCAGTTTTTAAATGCCCATAATTCTTTGATACTCCTTCCTTCAAAGAGTGGAGCTCTTTCTTCACCTTGAGTATGGGCTGGACTTAGGGACTCACTTCTAATGAATGGAATACGGTGGGAGGGATGGTGTGTGACCAGCTCATCGCAGGCATCACAGCTTCCTCCTTGCTTTCACCCACGAATCGTGCTCTGGCATGTCAGCTGCCAGTTTGTGAGAATATATCAGGCAGCCCTATGAAGAGGCCCACATGGTGTACCTTGGGGGAGGAGGGTACACCAGGACTGCTTTTCTAGCTCGATGGCTTTGGTGTTGTTATGCTAGAGTCAAACAATATTGCCTTATGCTTTTTGAAACTACCTTCTCCCACTTCATCTGGATCGTCTCTTGCCTTTGCTCATAGTATCTCTGTGCTGCTCAATTTAGATTCTACTGCCAGCAGATCCTTCTCCGTGAGGGACTTTGTCCTGGAAAGGAGAGTCAATTTGTTAGTTCTGAGATTTAATAGGGCCCAGACTGCCCCACACCATCTAATCTTTCCTTTGCCTTCACCCTTAGAACCTAGCAGTGGCACTGTTCCCCAAAAACCCAATTCGCTTTCTATGCTGAGTGGGCACATTTAGATTTTAGGGTAAGTACCTTTGGCAGTTTGATTACAAGTCGGATGCCGTTCAGTGCCACCAGAAGACCCTTTGCCTGCTTTCGACTTCCTCCTGCCCACTTGCTGATACCCTGTGGGTCTTTCTGCTGTCAGTTAATCCGCCCTTTCCTTGTATTCGAAGTTCACAGGATACCTTACTACTTTTATAGTAGATACTTGTTGTGCGTTTGTTGTGGTGGTGGTTACTGTTAGAGGAATAGGTGGATTCAAAACTACATGATTGCCACTTTAATCTTGCACAGAAATGATCACATTTTTAATTTCTAGAAGTTCCTTTATTCCCTAGATTTCCCCCTTTTTACATCTTCTGATTCTTGGCTTATGGGCCCAAGAACTCTCTAAGTATAATAGTGATTTAAAAACTTTTTTTTCTTCTCCTTACTTTGTCCTTATTTTCTCCAAGTTCCCTTTTTCTTACAGTTTCTGCACCTCATTTTCATATCAGAGTCTTTCCTCAACTATCTTGAGGTCTTTGGTCCTCCGAGCGCTTGTAGAATGAGGGGCTCTATGTATATAGGTAGGACTTGTCAATCAGTGGGCTTCTCTGTAATTGCTTGGGCAGCAACAGATTCATTTAGTTGAGGGACTCTACACAGTCAATATCTGCAGGCTTTTTCTCTTCGGCTGGTCAGTTTCCCAGGTAGGTGTCCCCGCACCTGCCTCTATTGGGCCGAGGAAGAGGGTGATTAAGCTTGGTTGCCAGTGTGTTCTTAGAGGAACTAAAGGGGGCTTAGGGGGAGATCTCATGCTTCCGTGCACAGACTTTACTTCACCCCCTATCCAATACGGTACTCAAACCATGACCAGTGTCTCTGAATCCAGATCCTCTGTGTTTCAACAGTTTCTGAAAATAAACTTTCTATCTTTTCCAGGGTGGGGATGAGGGCGGTCTCCTGTCTGCCCCAGGGTGAGAAATGGAATTTAATAGTTTAACTTCTTATACTTTTAAACTAATCATCCTGTTTTCAGCCCTACCCATTCCTACCTCTTCCTTCAGAGTTACCTGGTATAATTACTGGTTCACTTACTGAACCTCTGGGGATTCTGAAATTTGAAAAATCTGTTACCCCAAACTTTGCAGGTAATTAACTGTAAAGTCAGGTAAATGTACCCTCCTCATGCTCTCTAGATTCCAAAATTTTGTTGGAATCTGTCCAGTTTTCTTTATCCTTACAGATTCATGAAGTGATTGTGTTTTTTTAATTCCTTAATTGTTTAAATGGGGTTCAAGAGGAGTGGAGGTAAATACATGTTTACCTTTGTCATCTTTTTAATAGAAGTTTTGTCATCCTTTTAATACATCCCTTTTCTGCTTAAATTAACTGAGAATAGTAATATTAACTAATGCTAGAAATATATCTACAATAATGTTTTCAAGACAAGAGGTCTGAATAGGGCTGAAGTAAGCCCATCAGACATGTAACTCAAGACACTGCATGCCGCCAGAATGCTTTAGAGCTGAGTGACTGAAGTAAGATTTTAAAAATTACCTAGGATTTTTAACTTTATACTTATTAAAACTTATTTAGACATTTAGGTATGGATTTTTAAAAATCATGTCGTACTTGTACATACATAAGAAGAAAAATAAAAGCAGAAATTGATTAAGGTACTCTTAAAACTTCTTTACATTTAGAGTCCTAGCCTTCTGAATCATGTTTTTTTTTTTTTGGTTTTTTTTGCGGTACATGGGCCTCTCACTGTCGTGGCCTCTCCCATTGCGGCACGCAGGCTCTGGACGCACAGGCCCAGTGGCCATGGCTCACGGGCCCAGCAGCTCTGCGGCATGCGGGATCCTCCCGGACCGGGGCACGAACCCGTGTCCCCTGCATCGGCAGGCGGACTCCCAACCACTGCGCCACCAGGGAAGCCCATGAATCATGTTTTTTAAATATATTAAAAAATTTTTTTAATTGTGGTAAAAAAGCCCCACATAACATAAAAGTTACCATCCTAACCATTTTTAAGTGTGCAGTTCAGTAGTGTTAAATATATTTATATTGCTGTGCAACAGATCGCCAGAACTTTTTCATCTTACAAAAGTGAAACTCTGTACAGATTAGACAACTCCCCATTTCCCCCTCCCCCAAGCCCCTGGCAACCACCGTTCTACTATCTGTTTCTATGAATTTGACTGCTTTATATACCTCATGTAAGTGGAATCATACAGTATTTGCCTTTTTTTATGACTAGCTTTCTTCTCTTATGTCCTCAAGTGTCATTCATGTTGTAGCATGTGTTATGCTTTTTAATAAAGTTTTGTGGAGAAAGAAAATGCATTTCCCTTTAAGAAGCAACACTGAAAATATGATTCACTCTGAAAACACTGGATCAAAAATTTTAAGGCCTTTGAAAGCATTCCTCAAAAATGCTTTAAAATATATGTTAAGCCTGAAGTGAGAGAGTGGCATGGACATATATACACTACCAAACGTAAAATAGATAGCTAGTGGGAAGCAGCCGCGTAGCACAGGGAGATCAGCTCGGTGGTTTGTGACCACCTAGAGGGGTGGGATAGGGAGGGTGGGAGGGAGACGCAAGAGGGAGGACATATGGGAACATGTGTATGTATAGCTGATTCACTTTGTTATAAAGCAGAAACTAACACACCACTGTAAAGCAATTATACTCCAATAAAGATGTTTAAAAAATAAAATAAAATATACATTAAGCCTAAACCTAAGGATGGAAAAGAGAAAAAAGTATACCTCACTTTTACAAAAACAAAAATCGCTTCAGTGCAAGAGAAATTACATGCCAAATATGTATTATCCTTGGGGTTTCATGGCAAGTAACCTTACCTACTGATAATACAGTAAATATAATACAGTAACTACTCTGTTAAATGACAGCCATTAGTTTTCCCAGAGGGCTCTTAAGTGAATGCCTCTGATCCTGGGAGGAGAGGCAAAACCCTAGTTTTTAGCTGCTGTAGTCTGGTTATGTTGTGATCTGAAAATTTCCCCAAATTCGGTTTCCAAGATTTACCTTCACAGAGTAAAACCCAGTGCAGAGACAAGCGGGAAGCCATCCTTAAAGCTCGAGTTGGTGTGGGAAGCCTGAGTACTTGCACAAGTTTGTATATAAAGAGAAATTTCCCAAATACATTTTGAAAAAAATTCTTTTCTAAGCACGAGCATGGTAACCTACCGCTTAACCCACTGTATGTTAAGAAATTTGCAGGTGCTCTCCCCCTTGTTCTCACAAATCTGCCTTTCTCGCACTTGTTCCTTTTCGGATTCCCTGTTAGCTCTCAGTTGCTTCCTTCTCTTGCCTTCCTCTCCTTTCTGCCTTCCTTGTTCCCTACGGTATTTTGTTTCCTCTTCTGATCACTCGAGTCCTGTGTACTTTCTGACCTTCCCTGGCTCCCTGGTCTTTCCCATCCTGCTCTGTGGTGTACTCATCTGCACAGAGAAACCAGTGGGGCCTCACCACCTGGGTGGGGTTTCACTTGGGGAAATTACCACATCCTGGAGCACCATCCAGCAGTGTTTTCTTTTTCTTTTTTTTTTTTTTCTTTGCGGTATGCAGGCCTCTCACTGTTGTGGCCTCTCCCGTTGCGGAGCACAGGCTCCGGACGCGCAGGCTCAGCGGCCATGGCTCACGGGCCCAGCCGCTCCACGGCATGTGGGATCTTCCCGGACCAGGACACGAACCCATGTCCCCTGCATCGGCAGGCAGACTCTCAACCACTGCGCCACCAGGGAAGCCCCAGCAGTGTTTTCTTAAGACGTGGGAGATGGAGTCACAGCAACTGGGGTGGGGGGTGGGGAGTAAAAGCATTTACTGTGATGGCTCTCCAAAGAATAGCAGTGTATAAACCTCCCAAAGGTGAAAATGACCATAGAGGTAAGTCTTGGGTGGGAGCCAGAGGACCAGTGAAAGGAAAAGCGCCCCCGGGGTGATGGTGGAATCAGAATGGGGCAGTTAGGGCAGCAGGTTGTGGCTGGATTCACAAGCTGAAGGTCTCTCTTTCCCACCCAACCTACTGAGGCTCGGTCAGCTATGGGGCTGTGGCTGGGACACCTGTCTGGTTCCATTGCTGTCTGTTCCTGCGTAAACCTGGTGGGCCGGATCCTGCTTCTAGTTTGGAGAAAAAAAAAAGAGGATGCCCAGTTGTGACTTCTAAAATAGTACTCCGGGGGATTCCCTGGTGGCGCAGTGGTTGAGAGCCTGCCTGCCGATGCAGGGGACACGGGTTCGTGCCCCTGTCCGGGAGGATCCCACATGCCGCGGAGCGGCTGGGCCCGTGAGCCATGGCCGCGGAGCCTGTGCGTCCGGAGCCTGTGCTCCGCAACGGGAGAGGCCACGACAGTGAGAGGCCCGCGTACCGCAAAAAATAAATGAAATAAAATAAAATAAAATAGTACCCCGGGTATATGGAACATTCTATCCCCCAAGCATGGAGGTGGGCTCTGCAAAGTCATTTTGAGGATCCCCTTGTGCAAAATGTTTCTTGAACCATTCTGGAACATTGTAAGACCTATTTTATAGGGAAGAAGCTATGAACATTGTAACTTTAAGAATACGTATTTAGGCCCTAGCCTAAGGACAGAATCTAAATTTTATTAACAGAATCTAAAATTCCATTTATAGTTTTATCCCTTTAGTTTAAGTCTTGAACCCTCCCTTAAAATGTAAGCAAATCCCCAGAGGGATTCATAGATTGACCCTTATGAATCTTGAGCCTCAAATCATACCAGAACTACCCCTAACCTCCATCCTCCATTCTTGCTCCAGGCAAACCAGAATTCACTCCTAGAGGCAACCCCAGGCTCCTTTAGATCTTCATACCTGGAAGTTTCTGAGCCTGACTTTTCTGCCTGGGACACTTCCCTCTTTCTCCTCTTTTTAGCTATCTCAGTTCTTCAAAACCCAGGCGATGCCACTCATCGTTCAAAGGCTGTGCTCCAAGGCAGGCTTGGTCCAACTGTGGGTTCCCTGACTACGTGGGTCTCTCCTCCCTGACAGCCCTTGCTCCAGTGTAACCATCTTTCCACCAGGTTAAGACTTCAGTGACATGAGCTATGTCTTGTTTATCATTGAATCTCTTAGTATCGAGAACAGTGAGTTCTGTTTATGGAGTGAATTAATTCTTTACTGCCAATGTGTTTTCCTGGGGTGTGGGTGAAGGGCTGCAGTAGAGAAGGTTAGAATGCCAAGAGAAAAAGAAACGGTAAGCCAAGAGATGAGACTGGGGTCTCTGGAGGCAGTCTCCTCTGGGCGACAGTTTCTCAAAGGGCCAGACAGCTCAGAGGCATGCCGAGTGCTCTGACACTCTCTCTCCCGGAAGGGAACTTAAATTGACTGTTGAAATTTAAAAAGTATTGACACATTTAATGCACTTGCCAAAGTGGGGTTTAATGAATTGTATCTCACAATAAAATAGGGCAAAGTTTAAAACTCAAATTTGCTTTGGATTTGTATCTGCTACCACCTGTTAGTTCCAGGATCCTGGGTTGCATCATTCTTATTTTTATGTTAAACACTGCCAGCAACAAAAACAGAAAGTAAGGGGGAAATAAAAACAGGTGTAGGGAAGTTAGGATTTCACACAGGCTTGACAGACTCTTGTTTTCTTCTGAAATCCTAGAAAACAGAAAACCACAGGAAGATGGCTTATTGAGAAAGACCCCCTTCAAATTGTCCGTGAGTCAAACAGGGAACAAGAGTTCCTCAGATGGAGAAACTAAACCCCAGACTTCATTTGTCAACAAATGCATCAGGGGGTCAAAATTCAGGTCCCCCAAGGCTGAAAACAGAAAAGAGAGCAATGACCTTAAAACAACTGATTTTCTACCCAGCGACGAGACACCAAAACCTAATATGATGAGTCTGTTCTAAACATTTATTTTGTTAAATGCTTTAAATAATTTGCTCATTTTACTTTTTTGTTTCGGCCATGCCACACAGCTTGTGGGACCCCAACCAGGGACTGAACCCAGGCTCCCAGCAGTGGAAGCGTGGAGTCCTAACCACTGGGCCGCCAGGGAATTCCCCTCACTTTCCTTTTAAATTATCAAAAGTAATATGTTGCAGAAAGGTTTAGAGAAAAATACCCTATTTCCTTTCATTCTAACACAAATGGTCATTTCTTCAAGATTCTTTTCAGCCTTTTATTCATATACATGCATTTATGGTCAACCAACCAGTCAAACACTGAGTATCTGCTATGTGCCAGTCACTGTTATTAGCAGTACAGCCATGAAAAAGAGAACATTTGCATACGTAAAGAACCAAAAGCAGATATAATTTCAGTGTGATAAGTCATATGAAGACAAAACAGGCTGAGGAGACAGAGAATGATGGGCTGGGGGTGCTATTTTAGATGTGGTTGGAAGGAAGGAGTCTCTGATTTGGTGGCATTTGAGCTGAGATCTGAAAGTCAGCCACGTAGAATGAATGAAGCCAGCTACACAGGTATTTGTGGGAGTAGTTTTCCAGGCAAAGGGATGTGTAAATGCAAAGGCCCAAGATGGGAGTGAGCCTGGAGTGCTTGAGAGCAAGCCAGGAAGTTAGGCATGCTGAAGCAGGGTGAGAGATGGAGAGTGGATGAGAGTAGTAGACCAGTCAGAGAGGTAGCTGGGCCAAACGGACGTACTTTGTACAGTTATAAGAGCTTATAAAGCCCGCTTGATCTTACACGGAGCTGTGATCCTACTGAGACATATTAGTATTATTATTATTTTTTTTTGCGGTACGCGGGCCTCTCACTGTTGTGGCCTCTCCGTTGCGGAGCACAGGCTCCGGACGCGCAGGCTCAGCGGCCATGGCTCACGGGCCCAGCCGCTCCGCGGCATGTGGGATCCTCCCGGACCGGGGCACGAACCCGTGTCCCCTGCATCGGCAGGCAGACTCTCAACCACTGCGCCACCAGGGAAGCCCCTGAGACATATTATTATACTGCTCAGTTCTCATATTGTTACATAATGTTCATATGCCTAATTTTGACAGTGGCATAATATTCCATTACATGCCTATGCCATAATTACTTAAGTTCCTTTTCTACCCTTTAGTGAATATCTTTGGCTTTCCCTCTCCCCTATTTTCTGCTTTACTCTGTTTCAGCCAACTAGCACAAATTCCCAGAACAGAGATTACAAATACAAGGGTTATGAAAGTATTGCCAAATCTCTCTCTAAAGTTATGTGTCATATACAATGCCGTCACTATATTATTAGATTAAATGTATTTTTAAAACACTTTAAACTTTTTATGCAAACATATACAAAAGAAGAGAGAACAGTATGAGTCCCCATGACCACCTCCCTCTAACAATTACCAATCCATGGCCAATCTTGTTTCATTTATACTTACCCTCATGTCTGTCAGATTATTTGCACCAAATACCAAAAATATCATTTTACCTGTAAGCAGATTGAATGCATTTTGGGAAGTAGAAAATTAAGAAGTCTTCCTTTAAAAGAGGGCAATCAGAAAGTTGTTGATATTTGTTCTAAAGTATGATTTGGAGCTTCAGGAACATGGTTAATGGATACCCATAACCATGATTAAATTAATCGTGCAAGACCAGTCAGCTGGTTATCCCAGCTGGGCAACACCATGCGTGGCTTCTCCATTTCCATTTCTCCCCAAATCCAGTGGCCCCTGGAGTCATGTGAATTCTGTCCTCCAAACAGCTCTGGGACCTCATTCCTCCTCTCCGCTGCTGTCCTGGCTTTCATTGTCTCTTGCCTGGACCACTGCCACAGCTTTCTCCCTGGTTTCTCTGCTCCTGGTCTTGCTCTGTGGCCAGCCTGTCCTCCACACTGCTACTGGGTGCTCTTTCTAAACCACAGATACCACAGTATCTCTCACCGGTTTAAAATCCTTCACTGAGTCTTTCTTGCCTTGAAGAGAAAGTCTATACTCTCAAGCATGGTCTTCAAGGTATTTGTGATCAGTTGAATATCTCTTCACAACCTCTGCCTTGCCCCCAATCTTATGTTCATCTGCTACTCCTGACATTCTGACTGACTGTTTCCTGAACTGGCCACATTCCCCTGAATTGGGTACCTGTGCCTAGAAAGACCTTCCCTTGTGGCATCCTCCCTCTGCACCCCTCCCCCATTTATCCCTCCCTCATGTCCACCCACCTGGCTGACTTTCACTCACCCTTTAAGGTGCAATTTATCTACCACCTTCACCTGGAAGCTTCCAAAGATGCACCCACTGGACTTTGGATCCTCTGTGGCTTTCTTGTCTGTCTGCTCCATCAGACAGGTAGCTCCTTGGCAACAGGAACTTGTTACCTTGGTTCCCTGTACAGCATCACCCATGTTACAAACATGTAAAAATGTTTTATGAAAGCATCAGAATTCTTGGTTGTAAACAACGGAAACAAATCCCTACAGGTTTAGCTTGGAAAAGAACCTAATGAGAAGATACTGCTTGGCTCACAGAATCACCTGGAGAAGCAAGAGCTCGGTTCAGCAGTAAAGCCGCCAGAAAAGGCCCCGAGTCACTCCACGGAGCTGCTTATGTGTGGTCACTTTGCACCCTCCACGGAGTGCCAGCCCTCCCTCCTCAGCCAACCTGTAGCAACTCTGACTCATCTGTCTTATATATTGAGGTGTGACGTAAGATATTTTTTGAAGAAAGTGTTTTATAGATGAAAAAAAAGAAATATATGGTCTGTAAGGAGATGTCCAGGGGCCTCATAAATTGGTACTCATATTTATACTTAGGTGGTTTGATAAAGATTTGTCATCTTGATTTATTTTGGTTATTGAGGAACTGTAAAACTAATATTCATTCATTCACTCAGTTATTTGTTCATTCAACAAATGCTTACAAAGTACCTCTGATGTAAAAGGCATTGCAGAGTCCCATCTTCTTGGGAGGCCTCAGTAACTTTAATCACTATGTTCCTGAGAAATGAACCAGGCAGGAATTATAATTTCCATTTTATAGATGAGTAAACCAAGGCTCAGAGAAGTTAAGTGACTTGCTTACCTGATGGACCCACGAGTTGAACCAGGTTTTCCAGTTGTGCTGCCTTGGACTTGCCAATCATATAAATATTACAGAGCGCCCAAGTAGGCTGTGGTCTGAGAAGAGATTTCTGAATCTGTCAACTGGTTGGTTGGTGGACCGCACCCCACCAGCCTGCAAATCTTGTAGCTGCTCAGCCTTGAGACCAAAGAAAAACCTGGAGACAACAACAGAGACATCAAAGCTCATTGGTTAAGGGGCATCTTCCACAAAGGTCCTGGAGCAACACTCCTTCCATGGATGGCTGGCAGCCGACAGGACATGGCAACAGCCTCCACTACTTGGTGGAGAAGGAGGCTACCATTTATAGGGGAATTGATGTCAGGTGGGCTCATCAGTTACCACGGAAACCAGCAGCAGGGGCAGGGGGCAAGCACGCAGGCAGTTATTGATGAAGCCCTATAACTAAGAGGATTGGATAGTCATGTGAGTGAAGCAGGGCCTGGTGGAACAGGGGATGGACAGAGAGCAAGAGAACAGCCATCTTGAATGGCCTGACCACATGTAGGTCATTGGTGGTGACCTCTGAGAAACAATTTATTTGGCTAGGTGAGTGTGGCAACCAGAATGTAGAGGGTTAATTGGTAACTGTGGTGAAGAAGTGGGGTCAGCAAATACAAACCATTCTTTCCAAACATTTGACAGTAAAGGAAATGATTGACAAAACAGTGGCTTGAGGAGAAAACAAAGAAAAAGAAGGTTTGGTGAGGCTGGAACTTGAGCATGATTGTAGGTTGAGCCTATGGAGATAAAAAGCTAAAAAACAAAAGAGAGAGCAATAAGATACAATGCAGAGAAAATTTTTTTAAGAGCAAAAATTTTAAAAAGCAGCTGCACATAATGGGCTTTGGAGCCAATTGCTCTGGGTTCAAATTCTGCCTCTGCTGCTTACTGCTTAACAGTCTCTCTGAGTCTCAGTTTCCAAATCTATGTGTAATTGTGACTCTTTGCATTAAGTTTACACAAAATGCCCTGTACTCACATCCTCCATCCACAACTCTCCTCACCCAAAATTAGGGTTGCCAGAAAAAATACACACAATATTTGGGACATACTTTTACTAAACAATGATTCTTTGTTTACCTGAAGTTTAAGTTTAATCGGACGTGCTATTTTTATTTTTCCTAAATCTGGCAACCCTACCCAAAACAAAATACCTTGTATCCGATGTACCATAATAAAAATTGAAGACCAAAATGAAGAGGTAAACGGTAGGTAGATGATGCTGCCTCCTACTGGTAGAATGCGACAACACCAACCATCCCCACAAAGATGTACAGCCTGTAGGTGGTTTTCTTAAAAATAGCAAGCTACCAAGAAAACAAAACAAAACAAAACAAAAATAGCAAGCCACCAGACACACTGTGGAGGAGAGGGGGAGTTTTTATTATCCTGCTAATATTTTAGTCTAAATTTACTACTACTGTAAGGCCATTATCTTTTCATTTCCACTGGTACTAATATATTTCTTTTTTGCTATGTGGTTGTATACGTTTTGTCAGGGGTAGTAGAGTATTACTGCACATTCAGAACTTATGCTTTCCTATTGGATTCCAGTATACTCTTTGTATGTGTTTTAAACTGTGCATTTTCACTTACAAAACCTCTTTAAAGTCACTGTCAATACATGCCTATTCATTTTTCCTTACAAAAGTGTGATGTGTTTCACATGTGTCTTAAATGTTGACACATTCAGTAGGTAAAGCCCTGGTACATAGTAGGCACTCAGTAAAATCATAGCTTTTTATTTATTTAACTTTTAAAAATTGTAGTGATATCATGTAGTGTGGTATTATTACAGTGGAACTTGGTAAGGGTGCCACATAAAAAGTCCCTAATAACGAGGACACATGAGGCTTTCTAAGTGTATTCTCTGGCAGGAGTTGAGAAAATACAAAAGCTCTCCCAGGGACTACTCTCTCCGGATGTGTCAATTGAAGGGTCTAGGAAATGAGCAGCGAGTGTTTCACTCGCTCCCTTTAGCCATCTGAGGCTCATCAGTGGTGACTGCAGTGCTTCCCCTTCCTCACCTGTCTGGTTAGGAGGCCAGTGCCTGGGCATACCCCCAGCATTGCATTCACCAAAGATGTTTGTGCATCCTTCCAGCAGCGCTGTCTTAAACGCTGTGCTAACAAGTTTACCTCTTTGTCCAAGACCAAAGCTCCATCTACACGCAAGAAGCCCAGGTCAGGCCACAAAAGAAAAGCCACCGAGTTCCTCAGGCTCCTTTCTAGGAAATGGGTCACTGGAGCGGCCAGTGTTGAGCACCGACCTCAGGAACAGAGGTCAGGTTTTGTCCCCTTCTGAGGTGAGGTTTCACAAGGGACCGGTTCAGTGTTGTTGTCCGTCTTCTCACTTGTCTTATGGCGATCATTATGCATCTTTAATACACTCTGTCATTCACAGCAAATTTTTCTTTATTTTTATAATACAGCTAAGACTATCACTTCAGAAATGGAATTAAGATCCAGGATGGAGGAAAATGAGCCGTTCCTGCAGAAGCTGGGCAAAAACCCTGTCGGCAAGTGTCTAGATTTGAACAACTGTAGACTAACAACAGCGGATGTGAGGGAGCCAGGTCTGTATGGAGTTGACCTTGCGCAGAGGCACAGAGGGCCTTTGGACTGGGATGAGCAGGGTAAATGCTGGGTCCTCACTTGGTAATCCGAGGTCTGCAGGGTGGCCCAGACAACTCAGGAAGCTCAGCTACAACACTATTTTTTTTTTTAAACAAGTTAATTGATTCTTCCTCAAGCTTCAAAGATTTGAGCCGAGTTTAAGAGGGAGGTTTGTTTGTTTTTCCTGAGCAATTTTACTTCTCTACTGATCACCTCTAGCTCCCTGAAACACATCTGTTCCTGCACAGGATGTAAACTCATCCATAAAACTGAGCCCTGCTGGGAATTTAAAGGGGCATCTCGTTGTTATCTGTGGAATGAAATCTATCACTACCAGCAATTATTGCTCACACCGTTTTACACAAAAGTGCAACTACTGTTGGTGACACTCTAGCAGGAGTTTGGTTGTGAAGAACCATCTTCCCAACACCACTGTCACCACCTTTTTAAAAAACGCTCTTTTTTCAGATACCTTAAATCAAGTCTTGAATCAAATTAGGTGTGGCTACCAACAGAGGTATCAAAAGAACTGCGTTTTGAGTGAGGGGTCCTTGAGTATTTTAATTAAAATCCATACCATTATATTTGAGACAGATCTCTTATGAGGGAGCTCTAACCATGCCTGTGATTCTCAAATGCCTATGTACATGTCAGAATCTCTTGCAGAACTTGTGGAAATTCAGGCACTTGAGTCCAACCCAAACCCACCGAATTGAAATCTTTGAGGGTGGGCCCCAGGAATCCTGTTTTTTTCCTTCTTAATGTGTTCAATAAGCTTTCATACTTTATAAAGTTAGGATCATGGTGAACAAGATGAAGTTGCTAAAGTGCTTTGAATGCTAGTAGAAAGAAAAGATATTTTTTGCCCCCTAAGCATGTTTTTAGAATTTCTTCGGAATTGTGGAAAGTCAGGAATTGCTATGCCTGTAACTCTAGAAGCTCACCATGCAGCGTCTGACTGCTGCCACTATTTTAACATTCAAGACAGATGTTTAAAAGCAAGCAAGCAAAGACACTTTCGCCCCCTGACTTTGGCATTTCCACTCTTAAGTCTTGTTGCTTTAGGAGATAAAGACGACCTTTGAGAATCTTGTTCACAGAGAGTAGCTTCAATTTTCGTGAGCAATGGAGGAGACTCAGAGAAGGTTCCGGTCAGGGTTTGTGCCAGTCTAAACCTGCACATGTTGGCCCATGTAGGTATAACAGGAACTTTATAAGGTGGTGACACCCAGGTGATCAAGATAAGAAAGAAAAGGTAACGGGCACCCTCAGTCTCAGCGGTCCTGCCAATGGAGTATTCCCCAGACCTTCAGCCTGAGGGTCCAATAGGACGACAGGGTGACGGGTGTCAGGGGGTTTTGCAAAATAAAAGGACCCGTATACACATTACAGTGACAGTGGTAGTAACAGTCCTAGCAGTAGAATTACAATTTCCACTACAATAAAGGAGTTCTTATGAAATCTTATGGAAACACCACTGCATTTTCAGAGTGCAGTTATTTGGCAGAAATAGAAAACGTCCCAAGAAATAGGTAAAGCAAACATCACAATGTCTCCAGTTGTGCGGCTGAGAGATCCCTGCTTTGTGGCAAGTCAGCAAGTCCACACTCCTTCTATCCTCTTACAGAGCAACAGGCAGTGGATCCTATTCACTACAAATCACAAATTACACGTGCAAATCTGTTTTTTCTTGTGTTCACTTCTACTTGCTTTGCTGCCTTCTCTCCCAGACTTGGAAAAACTGGATATTTCCTGGAATGATTTCATAGGCAGAACCCTCCATTTATTCATGCAGCAAATGCATCTTGTCAGCAAGTTAAAAATCCTGAGGCTGGGTAGTTGCAGACTTACTGCTGATGATGTTCGAGCACTGGGTATGATGAATGCTTCCCTTAAGAGATGGCTCCCCTGGAAGGATCTTTGCAACCCAAACCCTCAGGGGCGAATTATTTGGGTCACCACCCCCTCAAGTGCCCATGCACGAGGATGAGAGCACTGACTGTACATGATGTGATGCTGTGTTGAGCACTTGTATACCTTCTAAGGAGCTGTGTAACCTGCACCTAGCATCGTGCTAAGCCCTGGGATAGAGAAGGGAACAGGCTGACCAAGCCTCTGTTCTCATGGAGTTTAAGTGGAGGTAGTAACTGTAAAATTTGCTCACTTTGGGTCTGTTACCTCATCTGTAAATTAGAGGAGTTGGGATAGATAATAATTAAGTTCCTTTCCAATTCCAAAATAGTACTTCTCTCTTCTATTTTCCCATTCCCATTTTTAAAAAAATGATCAAAACAAGATTTTTCAATTAAAAGCAATGATTTAAATAGGACTAGAACCTCAATTAAGTTAGTTTATAGTATATCAAACATTGGATAACATAGAACACAAGATAATTTTTTTTTTTTTTTTCCCGGTACGCGGGCCTCTCACTGTTGTGGCCCCTCCCGCTGCGGAGCACAGGCTCCGGACGCGCAGGCTCAGTGGCCACGGCTCACGGGCCCAGCGGCTCCACGGCACGTGGGATCCTCCCGGACCGGGGCATGAACCCGCGTCCCCCGGCAGACTCTCAACCACTGCGCCACCAGGGAAGCCCCATAAGATAAAATTTGTCATGCTACTAATCCAGCTGCTTTACTGGGTTATGAATGCTGGGTTATCTAGAATGCTTGCTGGTTTTAGATGCAATTAGTACTTTTTCTGTCTTCTTTTTGTCTGAAGTTTCTTATTTCGATCATGTATTTTGATCATTTACATCTCTGCAAAGATTTCTGTAAAAGCAACAAAATTTATGCCAATGTCTTCTCGCTAATCCTTCCCTAGGAAATAGGGGCCAGCTGATGTTTCTGGTTCACCCTTCCTATAGCTAAGGAAGAACGTTATACATCTCAGAGCTGGCCAGGTCCTTTCAAATCCTAGTCCCACTTCTAATTCTCTTTGTGACCATGGACAAAATACTTAACTTTCTGAGCCTCAGTTTTATTATCTCTGAAAAGGGGTGATAGCCAACTAAAAAAAAATTATTGTGAGCATTAATAATTTCTGTAAAGTACCTACTACGTGCTTGACACATAGTAGGAGCTCAATAATCGATAATTCTTTCTTTCCCTATTCCCTCATCCAAAATTACCTTTCTGTGGTTTTTCATGATCAATATAGCCCCACGGGTCAGCAGCTGGTTATCGTGTACCAGGGTCTCAAATTTAACATACTGTTACTCAGTCATGAAAAGAAGTATAGATTATTTTCTATGACTAATCTAATCTTTTTCATGATCCACCATCCTTAAGAAACCAGGAAGTGGAATTTCTGCCCTGGGACCCACTCTAAACTCATCTGGTCCAGGAGAGAGTCTGCACCCTCGTCACTAATGTTTTGTGTCCTTTCCCCTCTCCCCGAGATTTTATCCTCTCTGGAAGGACTTCTGCATCCTCTCCACCAGGAGGGGCTATCTTATCATCCATACTCTGCTTAGCCTTAATGGCAGATGGAGTATAAGGAGAATAAATGGTTTACTGATAAGAAAACAGAAATCAGGAGGCATTTCAACATTATTACACCTGTTACAATTGCTTAGTGCAGGATTGCAAATGCCTAGGCCCTCCAGTACCATATGCACTGCAGACAATCATGTACTCTTTCTCCCTGATCCTGGGGGATGCCTCAGGGCGATACATATCCACGCCCCTTTGACTGGCAATGGCATACAAAATGACACCTGTTTATCCCTGGCTTATGATATTATAACTCCTGGAGAATTTGCATTTTAACCTGGGGCTCCTGGACTCCAAAAACCTTAAACCATGCAATAAATAACCAGTGGCAGAAGTTCCAGCCCAGTAGTGGACGGTGGAAGAGAGGCTTCTGGACACAGTGGACCTTCCAGCACTCTTAACTGGTGCTAAAATTGACTCCAGACATTGAGAAAGCACATTTGTCATGTGTGTGGCTCACCATTCTGTTCTACCCCCAAAGCAGTGAAAATTATTCCTAAGGGCTGATCTCCCCACACTTCCCCTGTTCTCTCCCAGCTTCCACTCTGTAGCCCTCAGATGTTCCCTGTGTGAAATGGTATCAGAAATGTCAAGTTTCACCCCCCTCACTGCATCCTCCTCCACCCCAAGGCTGCATCACTGTTATGAGACGCTAGTGCCCGATGCTCTCTTACTGGTTCCTCCCTGCAGTGGTTGGATCAGTTGTATGTGATATTCTTGATGTCAAAGTGAGCTTTTCCTCTGTGGTGGCCAGTGCCCTGCTTTGCTTCTACCTCTGGCCAATCTTCCTCTGGCCAAAGTATATTTACTACCATAAAAACAATTCGGTAAAACCACCCCTACTAACAGGTGGATTTTTTTTTTTTTTTAACACAATGTTTACTTACCAGCATGGCTTCAGAACTCTGGAGGGACTAGACTTGCTATGCCTGTACATATAGAAGCTCACCGTGCTGGGAGTAGGTAAGAACTGGGTCCTTTCCTCCTCCCTGTTCCCTGGCATCTAACCAGTAGCTGGCCCGGCTTCAATACTCCTTAAACAATGGCTGTATTGATTTTGAAATGAATTCCCTGCTTTGCGGATTAGCGATCAACCTAATCTTTGGGCCATTTTGTAACAGGAGAAGCACTTAAAGCACTGCCTGAACTTGAGTTGAATTTGTCCAGTAAAGTGGGAGGAAACTTGCCTCTGATCCTCCAGACATTCTGAGAAGGGAACAAGATACAAATGCCTGAGCTTGTGGACTATGCCCTCACGTCAGAAGATGGGGCGTTTGTGGGTAAGTGGAATTTGGAAGAGTCCTTCCCAGGAAAAAATGTGAAGGCACCCATGATTGGATAGCTTGGAAATCAACGTTAGCTGTGCTTTCTCTCACCCTGAATTGAAAGAGTGGTTCACTATATCCCAGGTCATATGAAGATGTACCTCCCTCCTACCTGCCCCAACTTTCACACCCTGCATCTTTACTGAGTTGTCCTTTGGATTTCCTTCCTTCCAGGTCAGTTGCTACTTAGGCTGCAAAACCTTGAAGTACTTGATCTTTCTATTAACAGAAACATCGGTGGCAGTCTCAACAGTATTGTTCAGGGATTAAAAAGTACCTTAAATCTGAAAGTCTTGAAGTTACATTCATGTGGATTATCACAAAAGAGTGTCAAACTACTGGGTGAGGGCTTCCCTGGTGGCGCAGTGTTTGAGAGTCCGCCTGCCGATGCAGGGAACACGGGTTCGTGCCCCGGACCGGGAAGATCCCACATGCTGTGGAGCGGCTGGGCCCGTGAGCCATGGCCCCTGAGCCTGCGGGTCCGGAGCCTGTGCTCCGCAACAGGAGAGGCCACAACAGTGAGAGGCCCGCGTACTGAAAAAAAAAAAAAAACCTACTGGGTGAGTTAGGAATGGCTAAAGTTTCTATATAACTTTATACTATATGGAATTTTTAAGCTGTTAGGAAATACAACAAAACATAAATAGTGGTTATGTTGGGGAATAAGATTATGGGTGATTTAAATCTTCTTCATGTTTTATTGATTTTCTAAGTCTTTTACGGTGAGCATGTACTTTCATGATTACAAAAATAATCTTTGAAAACGGCTGACTCTGAAAAGGCCAGGATATTGTAGGTCTGAGAGAGACACTGTGCAAAATAAGTGTGCTACTAAAGCTGTCCATTTTTCTCTTACTTTTGAAAATGCCAGCATTATTTTATGCTTAGTAGTAGGAAGGAATTGGTACTGATAAAAAGAACAGCTTCAGTGACATCTGTAGTTAAAATTTACTCTGCTATGGAGTATCCACATTAAAGAATAGGAAATGAAATGTGTATTTATCCCTTCAACTTCTAGAGCCTGTAAAATCCTTCTCCCTGGCAGTTTGGATAAGTCTAGAATGCTATGACAGCACCAATGCTTAAGGATAGTAGGGGAAGATTCATTAGTTGAAAGATTTTGATCAAAACCATTGACGATCAATGCAGATCACAGGGAGTGTGTATTTGAAGCCATTGTCAGGTCCAAAGGGGTAGATGGTACAAAGTGGACCGTTATCCCACTGTCTGGGCTTTTGTCAACATAGTGTACGTATTGTCTCAGTCTCCCTTCTCCACACCTGCCCCCTCTCCTGCCGACCACCTTGTAATATGTCAGAATGGGGTTCTCACCTTCTTTGTAGGTGCTGCTTTTAGATACTTGTGTGAGCTGAGGACACTAGACCTTTCCTGCAACAAGGAGATGAGTGGAGGGTTTGAAGACTCCCCGGGGCTGGCCATGCTCGAGCATCTGGAGGGGCTGGATCTTCACCAGTGCTCGCTGACGGCCGACGACATGGTGTGGCTGAGCAGGTACTGCAGAGCCGAGGACTCTTGGAGCCTTGCCATGTGCTTGCAAACCTGGCGAATTTGAGATGTGCTGTTTATGAAGTTACCAGAAGGATCACATCATAAAAGTTTTGTGAATGCCCCAATATAGTATTTGGCAAATATTAAGCGCCCAGTAATTGTTAGTGGATCTAAACTCCTCCTACACACATCTGTAAAGGATAGATGTGGCGCTTGAGGGAGAAAATTTTTGAATTTATGTGGCTGTTTACAAATGGATCTGTTACTGTTACAAAGTGTGTTACAAATAGGGATGTAGAAGGAAAGCCAAAACGAAGGGTGTTGAGTCTTTCTCGCTAATCAAGTGAAGCCGAGGCACTTAGATACAAATGAAGTTACAGAAAGTCAGTGGGACGGTGCATAACGACTGTACATTACAACTTGAGGTCACTACGCTTACTTTCCTACCACAGACATAGTCCTGTAACCTGTAATGTATAAGTGCAGTTTCCCCTAACAAACAGCAAGCATACTCTTGAGATCAAGGGTTTTATTCCACCTGCAGCCCCAATAAACCTTCAGAATGCATCCAGACTCTGACCATGGCTTACCATCTAGACCTCTACTACCCCGGTCCAGCCCGCTGTCACCTCATGCCTAGATTATTACAAGAGTCCAGATGGTTTTCCTGCTCCTCTGTCACTCTGACTGCATTCTCTATTCCTTCCCCCCATGGACTACTCCAGCCACAGCACGTGTGCTGACGCTCATGCACACCAGCCATGCTCTCCCTCCGTGCTATGGGCTGGTCCTGCGTCGGGATGGGTTTTTTTTTTTTTTTTTTTTTTTCAGTATCTCTCTGTTGTTCATGCACAGGGTCTGGCACATAGTTGGCAGCCAGTAAGTGCTTGTTGAGAATGTGATTGATTGAATGAATCAATCAATAAAGAACGAGAAAAAGAATTTTTTGTTGTTGTTTTTAGTACAATTGGGGGAGAAAAACGGTAAAATAGGTCTTTAGGTCTAATATTGATTTTTAACCCTGCTAAGTTATTTCTTAGACTCTTATCCCTCAATTGGGGAAAATGAGAAGAGTTCAAGGCTTTCATGGAGATTTAAAAGTAGTAAACAATCCCTTTTTGGGCTCCAGGTGGAGACTGTGAAGTGTCACCATCCCCTTTTCTTATGAATGTCCTACCTGTGGAGACACTCCTGAATTAGCAATCCACCAGATTCCAAATAAGGAATTTTCCCTGCTACAACTGAATAACACGAACGTCCTGTCTCATCTTATTGCTCAGAGGAGGATTAAAGTGCTAGAGGATCTGAATTGTTAACGCTAGTACAACAGAGGGATTAGCCTCTTTTATCTAGATCTGCAGCCACCAACATGGGTAAATGGTCCCAGAAAGGTAATGGTTATTTAATAACTGTAGTGAATTGCATTGTTCTCCTGCTTAATTTTGAAAAGATGGAACTGAAAATACATCCTGTTTATACCTTATGATGTTAAAGAATTGAACATTCTTTGATCTGATCATTCTCGATAGCTCCAAAGGAATGGAATTACAGGTCATTTAGCCAACAACGTTTGATGGATCATCTAATTGTTCGAAGCACTGTTCTGTGGGCCGAGGGAAATTCACAGGCAGGAGCTTCAGTCTGGTGGGGGCAGCAATAAACCAAATACGTGGTGAAGTACAAGGTGCTGGGGGCATTAGAAGAGGGAGACACCAGAGCAAGTACCTGCCCTTTTCCCTTCCCTTCCCCTTCCTTTCTCCTGTCCTTCCCTCCTTCCACTAACATTTGTGCTTCTGGTTTCCAGGCTCTGAGGCACACTCTGGGCACGAAGCAGCCCCTACACACAGAGCTCACCTTTGTGGAGGGAGGGCAGAAGACAAACACATACACAAACAAATCACGTAACGGGGGTGCTGGGAGGAAAAGAAAATAGGGAGATGTAATAGTGACCAAAGGGTTACTGTGGGTTTGGTGGCCCTGGAAGATTCTGAGGAGGTGAGCCAGCCCAACAGAGATCCCAGGATACTGCATTTGCCACATTGGAAAGAACTAGGGCAAAGGTCTGGAAGCAGGAAAAGCAGCAGAAAGATAGCGAAGCAGGGGTAACTCCTGGCACAGCAAGGGCCTTCAGGACCCCACTCCGGTGCTGTTAGCCACAGATATCTGTTCTGATTTCTTGATTTCATTGCCTTTCTAGTACTTCTGACTTCTATTCTGAGAAAAGAATGATCGTATCAAACATTAATTGAGCATTTAGTGTGTGCCAGGCACTGTACCAGGCACTTTACATATACCAAGTCGTTTTATCTTCCCATTGCCTCTGTGAAGTAGTATTGTTATTCTTATTGAGAAAACTGAGGTTCAGAGAAGTTAAGTAACTTGTCCGAAACCACACAGTTCTTTAGTAGCAAATCCAGGATTAGAACCAGCAGTTCTGTCTCCAAAGTCTTTGCTCTTAACTTCTAGCCTTGAGAGAGGCTTGGAGAAGAGCCCAAGCTGCACATTGGGAAGAATGGCTGGTGTGTATGTGGTGTGTAATTGTGTGTAAGGCAGGGCAGGAGTCAGAGAGGGAAGAGTTGTGCTTGCGGATCAAGAAGACAGTGGGGGCTTCCCTGGTGGCGCAGTGGTTGAGAGTCCGCCTGCCGATGCAGGGGACGTGGGTTTGTGCCCCGGTCCGGGAAGATCCCACATGCCGTGGAGCGGCTGGGCCCGTGAGCCATGGCCGCTGAGCCTGCGCGTCCGGAGCCTGTGCAGACTGTGGGACCCAAACACCCAGAAGACCCTTTGTGAGATGCTGCCTAAAACATGTCACTGTTGATGTTTTAATAGCCCAGGTTATCCCTTTTCTCTCGAGTTTTCAAGAATTGGATTTATCTGCCAACAGAAAGATGGGCAGCTCTTCTGAAAACCTACTCAGCAGGCTCCGATTTTTACCAGCATTGAAGTCATTGTTACTCAACAACTGTGCTTTGGAAAGTGAGAATTTTACTGCCCTGGGTAAGAGCATTCCCCAAATCCCTGCAGGCACTGGTAACATAACATCTGAGAGGGGAGGCCTCTCTTTGCCTACAAATGAATTTCATTCCAAGGCTCAGCTGTAGGCAACGTAAAGTATTAATTTGTCTTTTTTTCAGGAAATATGCTTTCTTGAAAGTGACTTTCAAAGCCACATGAATGATTTCTGGCATTGTAAATTTAACATTTAAAATTTAAAGTGTACACAGTTGGCCCTTTGTAACCATGGGTTCCAAATCCGTGGATTCAACTGACAGCAAATCGAAAATATTCGGAAAAAAATTTCCGGAAAGTTCCAAAAAGCAAAACTTGAATTTGTCTCATTCAGGCGACCATTTACACAGATAGCATTTACATTGTAATAGGTATTATAAGTAATCTAGAGTTGATTTAAAGTATATGGGAGGATGTGCATAGGTTATACGCAAATACTGTGCCATTTTATATAAGGGACCTGAGCTTCCATGGATTTTGGTGTCTGCAGGGTGTCCTGGAAACAATGCCCCTGTGGATACGGAGGGACGGCTGTATAACCAACTCTGAAGGCTGACCTTTCTGGTAATTTGTACAGTATAATTTGGAATTGCTGGAAAGGGAGGCATTTACTAGTGTGTGAGCCTAGCTGGCTGCCTAGCACCTAGTCCCAACAGGTTTTGTTGTCCTCTCTCAGGAATCTTGGCGTTCCTGAAGACCATGGATACAGCCTGGCCTACATCAGGGATTTACTAAATCTGACATTTCTGCCTATGCTGGGGGAAGGGCACTGTCAACGAGTAGAGGGAGACATTTTGAGGCAAAGGGACTTTGCCCAATTTTCCCAAATATACCACCCAGGCATCCAACACTTTAAGCACATGGTGCCAGGGGTCCTCAACCACCTCCAGCTTCAGTGATTCACTGGAGAGACTCACAGATCTCACTGCTGAGATTTATTACAACAAAGGGATACAAAGCAAAATCAGCAAAGGGAAACATGCATGGGGCAGAGTCCAGAGGAAACCAGGCCCAAGCTTCCAAGATTCCTTTCCCAGCAGAGTCACAAGGATGCGCTCCGTTCCTGCAGCACGTTGTGAAGACATGGTCTGAAATGTTTCCTGAGAAGGCTCGCCTGACCCTTCAAGTCCAGGGTTTTTAGTGGGGCTTGGTCATGCAGGCACCCTCTACGAAGCACATACCAAAATTCCAGACTCACAGAAGGAAAGCTAGTGTTCAGCATAAATCATCTTATTTGTACACAAACACTGTAGGCACAACAACCCCCCCTTATAAGTTAGGGAATGGTGACAACACTTCCAAATTCCAAGTTCCCAGATGTCAGCCAAGGGCCAACCTTGCCAGCAGGACTTTGTAGGGATAGTGGTCTCAGGCCTGTTAGGTTAATTCTGTTTTGTACACATGCACAAGACTAGTGCGGTTGGATTCTGGTGCTTCCTGGGTAACAGTGAAAACAGAGCCCTTCTCTCTGACCTTCCCTCAAGGGTTATGTCTGTTGACACTCCCTTAAAAATGAATTGTCCTATGGACCCAACAGGGCTATTTTAATGAAATAAAGGCATTCTATTAATAAAAAATAACAAGTAGTTATTTATTAATATCCGTTAATAAAAATAAGTACATATAATTTATCCCAAATTCTAAGAACTCTCTATTTAGGGTACTCCTGCTCTCCTTTTCAGCCCAAGTATTCTGTTCGAACCACAGGGTCTTGGTCCTTGCCATGTACTGCTCCCAGCCTTCCCCCAGCACTGCTCATCTCATTGGCCACGTGTCTGGATGGGGAAAAGTAGCAGGATATGTATGCTTCTTAACCTGAGGTCCACGGCTCCTTCCTTAAGAGAGTCAGTCTATAGTTATGCCTGGGCAGGGGGCTGTGAACTCCCTAAAACTGATTCCAATTCCTTTGTTGGTGGGGAACATATGGTACATTTTTCTGGCTCCAAAGCACCTGGGATCAGACATCTGAAAGCAAGTCCTGGCTCCGGCTCTCATGACCTGAGGTACTTAACAACTCTGTGCTTCAGTTTCCTTGTCTGTAAATGGAATAATAGGATCATATCTCATAGGGTTGTAAGAATTAAATGGGTTATTACACGTGAAGTTCTTGGAAATGTGCCTGGCTCATAGTAAATGCTCAATAAATGCCAGTTGTTAATATTATTATGGGGAGAGAGTCTATAAATTTTACTTAAAAAATAAATTTTGGGACTTCCCTGGTGGTCCAGTGGTTAAGAGTCCACACTTCCACTGCAGGGGTGCAGGTTCCATCCTTGTTCGGGGAACTGAGATCCCACATACCACACAGTGTGGCAAAAAAAAAAAAAAGTAAATTTTATTGTAAAAGCCAGTGGTTGCCTGGAGAACCTCTGGTAAAATCCAGATTCCTTCATGTGATCTAACAGGCCCCCTGGCGGCTCTCCCCCTTGCTCCCTGAACCCAGCCTCAGTTGGCTTCTTTCTGTTCCTTCATATCACCGAGCTCTCTCCTGACTTTTACCTTCCTGTTCTCTAGAATTCCCTACCCCCCAGTCTTTCCTGGGGAGCTCTGATTGCAGGTCTCAGTGTAAATGTCCCCTTTTAAGACAGCCCCTCTCTGAATTAGAAGTCCCTGTATCTTCCTTATAGCCTTTATCAGAATTTATAATTATGTATTTACTTGTGTGGTTTTTTAATGTTGATACTTCTCCCAGATTGTTACCTTCTTGAGGGCAGGGATTGTGTTTATTCTTCACTGCATCCTTCAAAGCACATTTTCGGTATTAGTTCAGTAAGTCAGTAAGTAGATAGGCAGATTAGTAGATAGATAGACATACAGACAGACAGACAGACAAATTTCTCAAAGGGGGCTATAATCCCCGAAATGGCTAAGTAAACACACACACACACACACACACACACACACACACACACCCCACATTCCACTGCTCAGACTAATGTTGTTAGGAAAATTCCACAAAAAATAAATTTGGGGACAACATGAGATTTCATAAATATACTTCCTAGATGGAAAATGTTGAATATTTTTAAAGAAAATTTTGTTTTTAACTTTGTGTCTTCTGCCATCAGAAGGCACAACTCTTTTCAATTATAGCTACACAATCAATGGATCACAATCAAGTAGATATTACACAAAATTACATCATCTGACATAAATCTTTAGACAGTCCCTAACTTACAACGGTTTGACTTCATACTTTTCGACTTTAAGGTGGTGTAAAAGCAATACACATTCAGTAGAAACCATACTTAGAATTTTGAATTTTGATCTTCTCCTGGCCTAGTAATATATACGTGGTGCAATACTCATGCCATCACGAGGGTAAACTTAACAATCACTCTGTACCCAGACAACCACTCTGTTTTTCACTTTCAGTATGGTATTCAATAAATTACATGAGATATTCAACATTTTAGTATAAAATAGGTTTTGTGTTAGATGACTTTGCCCAACCATGGGCTAATATAAATGTTCTGAGCATGTTTAAGAAGGCTAGGCAAAGTTATGATGATCAGAAGGTTAGGTGTATTACATTCATTTTTTACTTAAGATATTTTCAACTTATCGGGACGTAACCCCACCATAAGTCGAGGGAGACCTGTTTAATTCAATTTGAATTAAGAAGTAAATCAACAATAAAAAAAGAAGTAAATCAAGTAAATACATATTTCTCTACATCACTTTGAGAAAAGAAAGTTCAATTTCTTATTGATAGGTCTCTGTACCATAGGAGTGGGAGAGTGCTCTTGTTAGCTATTATAAAAAGAATATATATCTACCCCTCAAACATATATTATTTTTTAGAAAGAAGGCAGAATAGTTTAAAATGTAATTAATGGCTATACCTCGTGGATAAGTTGCTCTGGTTAATTTTTTTTTTTTTTTTTTTGCGGTACGCGGGCCTCTCACTGTTGTGGCCTCTCCCGTTGCAGAGCACAGGCTCCGGACGCGCAGGCTCAGCGGCCATGGCTCACGGGCCCAGCCGCTCCGTGGCACGTGGCATCTTCCCAGACCGGGGCACGAACCTGTATCCCCTGCATCGGCAGGCGGACTTTCAACCACTGTGCCATTAGGGAAGCCCTCTGGTTAATTTTAATGTTAGGGGAAACCAAGAACTAAGCAGAAAATCTTTGAATTTCCTTTAAAAATCTTTCCAATATACACTATTTCCCTTCTTTGTCTCTGTTAACTGCAGTTAAGTAAACACAAATACATTTTGGTGTTTCAGAGTTCTAGGGAGGTTTGGCGTTGTCTCTGAATTTCAACAGCGACCAGGACATGTAAAACCAGGACACGCTCTGGAAATCGTGACTAGCTGTGAAAACTGTTCATCTCGTTCTCCCTCTTAAATGTGAAGTGAAGGAAAGAAATCTCAGTCAATAGTGAATTCCATTTAATCAAGTTTTTAAAATTTTTATTTATTTTTTTATTTATTGGCTGCGTTGGGTCTTCATTGCTGCACGTGGGCTTTCTCTAGTTGCAGTGAGCTGGAACTACTCTTAGTTGCAGTACGCAGGGTTCTCATTGCGGTGTCTTTTCTTGTTGCGGAGCATGGGCTCTAGGCGCACAGGCTTCAGTAGTTGTGGCGCACGGGCTTAGTTGCTCCGCGGCATATGGGATCTTCCTGGACCAGGGCTCGAACCCATGTCCCCTGCATTGGCAGACAGATTCTTAACCACTGCGCCACCAGGGAAGTCCCCATTTAATCAAGTTTTACTTTTCTAAAGTTTCCAACATTTCTCCCAAATAAAAGTAGACAACCTAAATTGAGGCCATGAATTTCAGGCAGGAGAAATGGTCTCTACAACTGTCTTAACCTCACTGAGAGTAATATGTTGCCCTAGCCTAGGTTCCTCAAATTCAAGACTTATGACCTCTAAGGAAACCTAAATTATTGCTATTCTTATCGCTGTCAATTTCAGCTGAAGCCTCCATTCACCTCCCTGCTCTGGAAATAGTCAGCCTTTCTTGGAATAAGTGTGTTGGCAGCAACCTAAAGCTGCTCCTGGAAACGCTAAAGCTTTCAACGTCCCTTCAGGTGCTGAGGCTGAGCAGCTGTTCCCTGGTGACAGAGGACGTGGCTCTTCTGGGTTTTACCTACTGGTTCCATCCAAAGCAGTCCTGGCACTCAGAGCCCAGCATGCCTGCCCTGCCGGTCCAGGGCAAGGGAGGTGGAGAAGGCAGCGAGGCCTGGAGCTAAGCCCTCTGTGCAGCTTCCCTGGTCCCTGACATCTGCTTAGGAGAGAGCTGGTTAAATCAGATAAGGGCAATTCTAAAACCAAAAAGACAGTGGAAAGTGTTTCATAAAAGGAGATGGAGGAATTTCCCTGGCGGTTCAGTGGTTAGGACTCCACGCTTTCACTCCCGGGGGCGAGGGTTCGACCCCTGGCTGGGGAGCTAAGATCCCACAAGCCACAAGGTGAGGCCAAACATTAAAAAAAAAGAAGAAGATAAAAAGGAGATAGACATAGATATGGTGGTGGAAGAAGGAGGATTACCTGATGTAGAATAGAAAGTTGGAACACTGGATGTGGATGGGTGAGGCTTCTTGTCCTTGAGAGGTGTGTGCATGTGTGGATTGTGTTTACGCCTATACCCACCTTGGCTCAGCTGGGTGCAGTTTTCTGTGTTCACCTAGTGTTTCCTGTGGATAAATTATGCATAAGCAAACAAGAAATTTGTGTTATGCTCACACTGTTCTCTGATATTTCAATCTAGTTGGAACAAATACGTGTTTTCAAAACAAGTGTTATGGCCAAACACTGTAATTAGAAGATGTGGACAAATCATTGTGATTTTATTTTGCATTTCCCTAATGACTAATGATGGTGAGCATATTTTTATGTGTTTATGTGTTTATCTGTGTTTATCTGTAAACTGTATATATTCCTTGGTGCAGTGTCTGTTCTAATCTTTTGCCTAATTTAAAAAACTGGATAGTTTGTTTTCTTCTTAATGAGAGTTCTTTAGATTTTCTGGATACAAGTCTTTTATCAGATCTATAACTTGCAAATATTTTCTCTCAGTCTGTAACTTGTTCTCTCATCCCTTTAACAGTGTCTTTTGCATAGCACGACTTTCAGTTTTTTGTTTTTTTTAATATTTATTTATTTGGCTGTGCCGGGTTTTAGTTGCAGCATGCGGGACCTTCGTTGCAGCATGAGGGAGCTTTTAGTGTGGCATGCGGGATCTAGTTCCCTGACCAGGGATCAAACCTGGCCCACTGCATTGGGAGTGCGGAGTCTTAACCGCTGGACCACCAGGGAAGTCCCAAGACTTTCAGTTTTGATAAAGATCTATTTATCTATTTGCTAATTTGATGGGTAGGGCTTTCTGTGTTGCATCTTAGAACTTTTTGCAAAACCCAAGTTCTCAAGGATTTTCCTAGATTTTCTTCTAAAAGGTTTAAATTTACATTTACATTTTACATTTTGACTTATTATCCATTTTGAGTATTTTTGTACAAGGTGTGAAATATGAGCTGAAAATATTTTTGCATATGACAGCTCAACTATTCAAGCACCATTAGTTGAAAAGACTCATTGAATTGCCTTTGCATTTTTGTCAGAAATCAATTGACCAGTTTGTGAGGGTCTATTTTTGGTCTGTTCTGTTCCATTGGTCTATGCATCTATTCTTTTACTGATACCACAGTGTCTTGATTACTATAGCTTTATAGTAAGCCTTGAAATCAGGTAGCATGGGCATTCTGACTTTGTTCTTCTTTTTCAAAATCATTTTGGTTATTCTAGTTCCTTGACACTTCCATATAAATTTTAGCATCAGCTAGTCAATATCTACAAAAAATCCCTTTGGAATTTTGATTGGGATTGCATTGAATCTATAGGTAAATTCAGGGAGAAATGACATCTTAACTATATTGAGCACTCCCATCCATGAACACAGTATATTTCTCTTTTTATTTAGGTCCTCTTTGATTTATTTCATTGGTGTTTTGTAGTTTCTACCATGCAGATCCTACATATACTTTGTTAAATTTATATCTAAGTATTTAATTTTTTGGTGCTATTATAAATGGTACTGGTTTCTAAATTTTGATTCCCAATTGGTCATTGCTAGTATGTAGAAATACAATTGATTTTCGTATATTGACATTTTATACTGAGACCTTGCTAAACTCATCTATTAGTTCTATGAGATTTTTGGTAGCTGCTGTAGGATTTTCTACATAGGCAATCATGTCATCTATAATTAGAGTCAGCTTTATTTCATCCTGTCCAGTCTCTATACCTTTTATTTCTTTTTCTTGGTTATTTAACTGGCTAGGATTTCCAGTAGATGTTGAATGAGGTGAGAGCAGACATCCCTGCCTTGTTCTCAATATTGGGGGAAAAGCACTCAGTCTTTCCCATTAAGTATAATGTTAGCTATAGGTTTTTGTGTTTTGTAGATGTGCCCTTTATCAGGTAAAGGAATCCTAATCTGGCTAGATTTCTTATAATGAATTGAAGATATTTTGTTGAGGATGTTTGTGGCTATGTTCATGAGAGATAATTGCCTAATAGTTTTTTTGTAATATCTTTTTCTGGCTTTGGTATCAGGGTAATAATGACCTCAGAAAATGAGTTGGCAAGTGTTCCTGCCTCTTCTATTTCCTGGAAAGATTTTGTAGACTTGGTATTATTTTTTCATTAACTTGAAACTTCATAGAATTGACCACTGAACCTGTCTAAACTTGGAGTTTTCTTTGTGAGAAGTTTTAAATTACGAATCCAGTTCAAAAAATAGTTATAGCACCATTCAGGTTATCTTTTTCTTCTTGAGTTTTGGCACTTTGTGTCTTCCAAGGAATTGGCCTATTTTACTTAGGTCGAATTTATGGAAATAAAGTTGTTTTCTTATAATCCTGTTAATGTCTGCTAATCACTCTGACTACTTCTTCTGTGACCTCCTTCCTCTTCAACCACCTGCTGAGAAAATTCTCTGCTTTTAAAGGGCTCCTGTGAGTAGGTTAACCTCGCTTGGGTCTGCGTTTCTTAAACTCAGGTGTGCCATGTAATATAACCCAATCATGGGAATCCATCATATACACAGTCCTAGGAATTAGGGTGGAAATCTTGGGGTCACCTTAGAATTCTGATTACCACAAGAGGTTTATCAATATTATCAATCTTCTAAAAAAATAAGCCTTTGGTTTGTTTTGTTTTCCTGAACTGGACACCACTAAACATATTTAAATTATTTCATTTAAAGTTATTAAAATTTGCTTCTTCAATTTTTAATGTTTTTGGTCTGCATCATATTTTATTAATCATAGCTCCAGCCATTATTTATTGTTTCTTAATTTTTACTACCAGGTTTTCTTCCTCAGGTCAAATTTATACTTTTACATTTTGTCAAGGGTATTTTTTGTTCTTTCAATTTTTAGTCAATGACAAGTATTGCTGTGTGTGGCTTTAAGCATTGCCACTTAACTGTTTTGATTATTTCTAATAGAAACTTTAAGAATTTGTTAATCCCTAGTAGTTTGTGTTTTATTCTTTTGTAAATAACAGCATTGGTTTTTTTCATATAGTAAGCTACAAAAATAGTATTTTCATGACCCATGATACTATTACCCAGATTTAAAAATATATAACGCATATAAAATACTAAAATATAATAAATGGAATACTCACATCATTGGAAAATTCAAATAGTATAGGAAAGGTAAAACAATGTCTGAGATTTGCTTTAAAATACTAAAAAACAAACAAACAAACAAAAAGTAGGGGAAGGGGACTGGATGAGCCAAGATCAGTGTAATGAAAATAGCGTTGAAGCTGATTGATGGGAACATGGGAGTTCTCACTCCTATTCCATCTACTTTTTATATGTTTGAAAATGTCTGTAATAGAAAATTTTCTAAAGGGAAAAAGCATGCACATTATCTTTAACTCTTAGCTAGGTCTTGAGAACATGGTGAGTAATGTTCCGAGACAGAAAGATAGGAAGGGACACGATCAACATGAACACCTAGGGACCAAATGCAGCTCTTGAGTGTCCTGACTGGGATGATGAAAATGATGGGGATGGAGCATCCCACTTGGTGTGGAAGCCATGATGTGTGAGGAATGATTGAAGGACCAGGGCATGTTTAGGCCTATAGGGGGGACATTTGAGGGGACCTGACTGTTGTCCAACATTGCATGGTTGGCACAAGGAAGGAACTGAAGTTCCCAGCAGGCTGAGGTGGGCAGTGGGGAAAGTCAGATAGGGCCTAGAGGCATGGCTTCCTCCCGCTGAGAGTTGCTTCCCTCTGTTGGGGCAACCTGAAGAGGGACTTCAGGCAGAGTTGGGCTGGTCCCCAGTAGAGAAGCTGTGAGAGGGATTTCTCTCTGATCATCCATCAGGTTGAATGAGGAGACCTTCAAGGTCCCTTCCAACTCTGAGATTCTACACATCTCATCTCTGTAATCCATTCCTGTTTTTGGCTGAGAAGGGAAGCATGTCCTGTCTGCTTTGGCTGTCTCTCCTAGCTCCTTTTCTTAGCTTCATCATTAACTGTTATTTATTGAGAGCCATTATGGGTAGTACTGTGATATGTGCTATTCAAAGGAAAACTTGATCCATGTATTAAAGTCTCTAATTGACCCATGAATTAGAAATTATCCAAGCATATTTTGCCCATGGAAAGTGCTCAATTAAATAACTGTTGAATGAACAATGAATAAGCAATGAATAATTAAACAGCATTAAACAGCAAGAAAACTATTCAGAAATGGTCCTGAGTTAAAGCCAGTGAGCCATCACTCTTCACCTTTAATTAGAGAAAGTCTGCAGTAAGAGTTGAGACTCCAGTGGAGCAGAGAGCAGGAACTCGACAAAAAAAGACACTCTTTGGAATGGGATTTGGAAAGAGAAAGAAAAATCCATTTTCAAGCTATACATGAAATGCAGAGAGGAAATTTGTTACTAGAGTAATTTCAGATGCCCTGAATAAAACTGCTAGCTAATAACATTTCATTACTAAGTATCAGTCTTTTCATTACGAATCCTGGAGCTACTGTGTTGTGTTATTGGAAGTGGGAAATGGTCACACTAGAAAGTATCCTTGGCTTTTAGCATTTAGAGTGATTTTGTTTTTCAGCATCGGTAATCCAGACAGGTCACCTGGCCAGGCTGCGGAAGCTGGACCTGAGCTATAATGAGAGCATCTGTGATGCAGAATGGACCATCTTCTGCCAAAACCTGTGGCTCCTCAAAGAGTTAACCGAGCTGGATATTAGCTTTCAGCCATCAGCTTTTCAGGAATGTGGACAATGGTTTAGACACTTGTTATGTGCCGTGACCAAACTTCCTGAGATCACCGAGATAGGAATGAAGAGGTGGGTCCTCCCAGCCTCACAGGAGGAAGAACTAGAAGGCTTTGACCAAGATCACAAAAGCAGCATTCACTTTGACCATGGTGGGTTTCAGTAAGCTGACTTCTCAAGGCTCAACTAAGCTACTCACCATCCTAAGGGGGAGGAAAAGAACAAGAGTGAGTCCCGGTGAAATCAAGGAGTACCAGTTTCTGGGCTGTTTGGTGGGATATACAGTACAAGAGCTTTGTAAATATATACTGTCTATAATAATCTAATGTGAGCATGTCTTTATTCTCTATTTTATAAAACAAGAATGACACTTTTCAATGGATTTTCATTTGTTTTGATATATAGTTAGTTCACTTACTGTTTAGAAGCCCTGACAAAAATGCTTAGATTCTGGTACTGCATCTCCTTTTGTCTTGCCCTGGAATTTTCTGCCTCTCTTTTCCTAAATATTTTAAATATAAGGGTGTGTGTTTATGTGTATGTGCATGTGTGTGTAAAATTCTAATGTGAAAGACACTAGCTGTGGAACATTTTCATGCTCTTTACCATTATATGTATCTTAATGTGGTCCACTCACATTTTTATCAGAAAGTATTCCTTTCAGTGGTTTATTATTTTATGTCCTCTTGGCTTTTATCTCAGATATAAACCATGAACACTAATAATGGCCACTGACATACAAATCTTCATTAAAAGTGGTCGAAAATTCAAAACCCAGTATCAAAAAATACCTTGTTAAAATAAAGTAAAATATTTTGTTGCTAAAATAAACAAATTAACATATTACCTCTGAGCATTTCTTTGACATGGAATTTGCCACATAAAACCTACTTAACTCATTAAAGTTTCTGTACTGCTCTAAGTGATTTTTGGAATTTTTAATTTTTCTCTTACTAGAGCATGAAATCATTGCATGGCTGAGGGGTCTGTTCACACATTTCTATTCTGATATGCTCCAGTCAAGTTATGTTTTGCTTTCTTCTTGCTACACTAATAATTCATATTGCAATCATTGCTTGAAAGACATGTAGAATTTAAAATCAATACCACTCTAAAAGAAAAAGTCATCATGGGAATTCCCTGGCAGTCTAGTGGTTAGGACTCACTGCTTTCACTGCTGTTGGCCTGGGTCCAATCCTTGGTCAGGAAACTAAGATCCCACGAGCCATACAGTGCGGCCAAAAAAAAAAAAAAAAAAAAAAAAGGAAAATTCATCAGGGTGAGGAGGTCTTGAGTGGTATAAATGGGGATGTTTTAGGTAATGATTCTTCACTTCTTTTGGCATTCCCATGAATTCCATGAACACCTGTGCTCATGCAAAACCCTATGAACAAATGTTCATAGCAGCTTTATTCATACTAGCCAAAAACTGGAAACAGAGCAACACCCTTCAAAGGGTGAATGGTGAAACAAACTATGCAATACTACTCAGCAACCAGAAAGGAACGAACTATTGATACACGCACTACATGTATGGACTGGAAGTGAATTATACAGAATAAAAAGGCCAGTCCCCAAATGTTACATACTATGTGATTCCATTTACATGATCTTCTTGAAATAACAAAATTACAGGTTAGGGGTTGGAAGAGGGGTAGGTGGTAGGTGTGAATAAAAGCAATAGCACAAGGGAGATTGGTGGCGATAGAACAATTCTGTGTCTTGATTGTGGTGGTGTCTTCACAAAAGCTACATGTAGAAAATTGCATTGGACTACACACTCACACACACACACAGACACACGCATGCACACACACAAAAGTGCATGTATAAGTGATGGAATCTGAATAAGCTCTGTGGCTGGTAGTGAGGTCCATTTTCTGATTTTGTTACTGTACTATAGTTATGTAGGATGTCAACACTGAGGGAGGGTGAAGGGTGCATGGACCTCCCTGTACATTTCTTTGGAACCTCCTGTGAATTATTTCATAATTAAAAGTTTTAAAAGTAGACATGACAGTACAGTGAACCTCCATGTACCTATCACATGCTTCTACAATTACCAATTTTTGGCCAATCTTGTTTCATTTGGATCCTCCACATTTACCTCTCCCTGATATTATTCTGAAGCAACTCCCAGGCATCATAGCATTTTTATCCATCAACATTTCAGTAAAAGAACCTATATTTTTATATATAACCATAACTCTGTGAATAATTTTTGTGTGGTAGGCATCTAATTCCTAGAGATTTTGCCTTCTTAATCCATCAGGGTTTATTACCTCAATTCATACATTTATAGAATTATTTCTTATTTTTCTTTACAGATTTTCCTTTTACATCCTTCTTTCCTTTCTTATCTTTTGGAGAATTCCTTCCCTTCTTCTGCAATTTTAGCAGGCCTTCAAATTGCCCAAATCCTTTGCGTACCATTATTCCACGCCACCATGCCTGAACCTGAAAACAAGAACAGCATCAGCTCGTATCACAATGGACTGGGGATGGTTACAGCTCTTTGTTCTGGTATGTAGTTTTCAAGATGTGGAGAATGGAATGTCACTAGAACTCTGAACCTTATTTTCTCTCTTTCTCAATTGGTCAGTCATCCAGGCAAAGCATTTTTCAAGTATTTGGTGGCTTTACGTGCCAGGCACAGTTCTAGACATTTGGGAAACAGCAGTTAAATACCAATGTCACTGACTCTGTGGAACTCACATCCCAGTGAGGGGAATAGACAATAAACAATAAACACATGACTGTATAATTTGCCAGATGGCAGAGGTGACAGTGCACAGCAAGGGGAATGGGTATGCCTGTACCCTGCCTTCCTCTTGTTCCTGGACTACCCGAACTCCTACCTACAGGCAGCCCTTACTTGTTCTTGAGATCCTATTCCTTCGCACCTACTCAGGAAACGTCTTCTCTAGTAGACTCTTCGAACCTGCCAGTGGCTCCCCGTTTCTCTCAGAATAAAAACTCAAGTCCTGGCCTCTCACCTTCTGAGATGGCCCACACTCTATGTCTGTGGAGTGTGTTTCTCCCAAGGTCATTTTCACCTTTTGAGATGGATGGCATTCTGTCTATGGAATGTGTATCTCTCTAAATAAATCCACATCTTAAACAAAAACAAACAAACAAACAACCCCCCCCCCCAAAACTCAGAGCCTTGCAATGGCTTACAAAGCCCTATCCGATCTGCCCCTCCCTCCTGATCTCTTAACTCTCTCCCCCTTGCTCACTTGCTCCAGCAATGCAGGCCTCCTCACTGCTCAGACACACACAGGTACTGCTCCAGCTCAGGGCCTTTGCCTTTACTGCTTCCTCTGCCTGGAACACTCTTCCTAATATTCGGATGGTTCACCCCTCCACTTCTTCAAGAATTTGCTCAATTGTCATTGCTATGGACTGAATTGTGTCCCCTGCTCCCGCAATTCGTATGTTGAAAAGCCCAATGTGGTGGTATTTGGAGATTGGGCCTTAGAAGGTAATGAGGTTAGATAAGGTCATGAGGGTGAGGCTCTCATGATGGAATCATTGCTCTTATAGGAAGAGACATCAGAAAGCTTGCTCTTTCTCTGTCATGTGAGGACACGGTGAGAAGGCAGCCATCTGCAAGGCAGGAAGGGAGCTCTCACCAGAAACTGACCATGCTGGCACCATGGACCATCCCGGACTTCTAGCCTCCAGAACTGTGAGAAAATAAGTTTCTGTTGTTCAAGCCACCCAAGCTATGATATATTGTAATGGTTGCCTGAGCTAAGACAGTCATTTTCCCAATGAGGCCTACCCTGACCATCTTATTAAATTGAAACCCCTATAAATCTAAAAAAAAAAAAAAAAAAGATACAAATGAACTTATTTACAAAACAGAAAGAGACTCACAGACTTAGAAAACAAATTTATGGGGCTTCCCTGGTGGTGCAGTGGTTGAGAATCTGCCTGCCAATGCAGGGGACACGGGTTCGAGCCCTGGTCTGGGAAGATCCCACGTGCTGCGGAGCAAATGGGCCCGTGAGCCACAACTACTGAGCCTGTGCATCTGGAGCCTGTGCTCCACAACAAGAGAGGCCGCGATAGTGAGAGGCCCACGCACCGCGATGAAGAGTGGCCCCCGTTCGCCGCAACTAGAGAAAGCCCTCGCACAGAAACGGGGACCCAACAGCCAAAAATAAATAAATTTATAAAAATAATCCTTAAAAAAAAATTTATGGTTAACGGGGGGAAGGGTGGCAGGGGAGGGATAGATTGGGAGCTTGGGATTGACATGTACACACTACTATATTTAAAATGGATAACCAACAAGGACCTACTGTATAGCACAGGGAACTCTGCTCAATATTCTGTAATAACCTAAATGGGAAAAGAATTTGAAAAAGAACAGATACATGTATATGTATAACTGAATCACTTTGTTGTAGACCTGAAACTAACACAACATCGTTAATCAACTATGCTCCAATATAAAATAAAAATTAAAAAAAAAAGCTAACTGAAGTAAGATCAGATGAAAGAACAGAGATTAAATATAGTAAGTGGCTACTTTAGTAGTGCAGTAGGATGGAACAGTAGTCTGAAATCTGCCAGTTTCTCCTGCCTAAATAAATGTTTGGACCAAAAAAAAATTTTTTTTGAAACCCCTATAACACACACTCACACACACACTACTTCTGGCAACCTCAGTTCCCCTTAGCTTGAGCTTTTTTCCAATACCAATTAATCACTTTCTAACTTAGTATACAATTTTATGTTTTATATTTCATGTTCTTATTTCTGTCACACTAGGCTTTAAGCAATATGAGGACAGAAATATTTGTCCATTTTGTTCAGTGAATGCATTTCCAGTGCCTGGTACATAGTAGCAGCTCAGTAAATATTTGTTGAACGAATGAATGAATGAGGTGGGTGGAGGTATGCTGTTTTATAAAAGGTGGATGAAGGGCAGATATGTGGATATTTGAGCAGAGGCTGAACTAAGTGAGGGCTGGTCTTGTCCACATCTGGGGAAAGCACTTCTGGGCAGAGGCAGGAGCCAGTGTTAAGGCTCTGAAGCAGGAGCACACATGGGCCTTGAAAAAACACCAAGGACCCCATTTGTGACTGAAGTAAAGTGAAAATGGGAAGGATGAGATGCAGAGTGGAAGCAGCAGATCAGTTAAGGTGGTGATTTTCCAGGGGAACAGTATTGCCTAGGAGGGGGATTCTGGAAATTTACGAGGCTTTTTGTGTGTTAAGATTTAACAGACCTCTATTTTGTGATATGCACCCTGGTCCACAAAGACTCTCCAAGAGTGTGCAGGCTTAGATAGGTTGGAAGCAACTCATTTCCAGAGCTTCAACTTCCATCCATACCCCTCCCTGAAATGTATCTGCCAAGGAACACAACTGCTGATCCTCTAGTTGTAGCTGCCCCTTCACAACTGCCCCTCTGGCAGCCTCTCATCTACCTGAATCTGACCAGGGGGGTTGCCCTGGACTCCAAAAAGCTCTGGGACACCAAAAAATGAGATAATTAAAAATAGTAGGACTGGGCTTCCCTGGTGGCGCAGTGGTTGAGAGTCCGCCTGCCGATGCAGCGGACACGGGTTCGTGCCCCGGTCCGGGAAGATCCCACATGCCGCGGAGCAGCTGGACCCGTGAGCCATGGCCGCTGAGCCTACGCGTCCGGAGCCTGTGCTCCTCAATGGGATAGGTCACAACAGTGAGAGGCCCGCGTACCACACACACACAAAAAATAAATAAATAAATTATGTCTGTGGTAGCTTATATTATCTATGAGTTTAATTTCAGAAGCGTAAAGGAGGTATCACACAATATTTACCAGGAAAGGGAGGATGTTAGGTCTGATATGATTGAGGGCCATTGATAAAGGGTCTTACAGACCAAAGACTAACTCTTATTTCAGGTAAAATGAAGAGTTGTCCACTTCAGCAGAGGCATGGCAAGATCTGACCTAGGTTTTAACAGCATAGGTCTGACTGCTGAGTGGAAGATGTATCATAGGGGAAGCAGGTGAGGAAGCAGGGACACTAGTTGGAGGGCTAATGCAGTCATCTGGGTTTGAGATGATGGGGGTTTGGACCAGTTGAATGAAGAATACTGAATACTGACTGAAGTGGACACGTTCCTGGGCTGTCTGGGATATCCTTATGTTTCCATGGGCTTGGTGGGCAAGGAGAAGAGTGACAAGGCTCTTAGCCCTTTGATGCTAAGTTAGGGGCAGAGCAGAACTCTGGTCTCTAGATGTCTGATCCATAAATGCTTTCATTTCTAATTTTTCAGCCTCATCTTACTGACTTTGTTAACATAAGCTTTTCACTCCAGCGAATAGTCCAACAGTTTTAGATAGTTTGGGAATTTGAAGTTTTGGTTTCTTTTGCCTATTTGTCGGCTTCTCATCTGACACAGAGAAAAGGAACAGAAAAGACAAAAAATGCTAGGATGATGTTAAAAACTCTCTCGCTTAGCCATGGGGATATAAAAGTAAATAAGTATCTCTATTCTCAAGGTAGAGATGTGTAAAGAGCAGCCTCATAAATCTATAGTTTAACACTAATCCCGCTCCAAGCAACTGTGAATATGTTATACAAAATTTTTGCTGATTTTACCTTTGTTGCCATTGTCTTCATATTTCTTCTTTCTTTAAGGTACGCCCATACAGCCTCAGAGCCTTCAGTACACACTATCATTGGGGGTTCTTCCATGGGATTGCCCATCAGTGTCAGAACTTTTAGATTCACTAGACTATCCAAATTCTCTGGAAGATGGGTGATCAAGTTGTCCTCGAGCCGTAATTCTTTCAAAGCTGAAATGATTTTTTTAAAATAATGAATTTGTCTTAAAAACAAGCAAAATTAAAGCATGCATTCTTTTTTTTTTTTTTTTTTTTTTTGCGGTACGCGGGCCTCTCACTGCTGTGGTCTCTCCCGTTGAGGAGCACAGGCTCCGGACGCGCAGGCTCAGCGGCCATGGCTCATGGGCCCAGCCGCTCCACGGCATGTGGGATCTTCCCGGACCAGGGCACGAACCCGTGTCCCCTGCATCTGCAGGCGGACTCCCAACCACTGCGCCACCAGGGAAGCCCGAGCATGCATTCTTTAGTCCAATCACTTTGAAATGTTTGTTTCCTCCTATGCCATGTAACAAAAGATGGCACATTTAATGAGGCAAACCAAGTTCTCTTTTTTATAACAACTCAAAGTTGTTGGAGCCAGTGTAAATCAGTGTTAGAGACAGGAAAATAGTAAATACTAAAAAATGTTGAGAACGTTCCATTCCTCTGGGGATCAAAGAGAGGATAAAAATGCATGGTCAGGAGCATGGCTAAAGAGTACCTCATACCCACCCCTGCCGCTAATCTTTGAATGATGTCCTATGGGTATATGGGTAGGCAACAGCTTCCACTCATATTCCTTCATCCTCCTTTCATTAAAGAATAAGTCATAGCTTGAAAACACATCTGTAAACCTGAAGATTCAGCACATTATGGCAAAAAAAGTTTTTATTTGGTTCCAGTAGGATCTCAGCAAAAGCTTGTTCAGTGAATGGATGGATTTACAAATAGTGGTTTAGCCTAGTGGAAAATGTTTGCATGTTCAAATATGAATCATGTATGATTTTTCATGTCAATCATGTAGCTCCAAAAGTCCCCCCTTGCTAATTTCATTACTCTGGGTCAATCCTTTTCCTTTTTATTCAAGTGACTTATTGACCTAATGCAAATTTAATACAGGACCCCCAACTCCAAATTCTGGCAGATAGTAGGTATTCAGTAAATTCTTGTTCATGGCATAATGACTATATGGATGAATGATAACTTTCTTAGCAGTTGCTATTTTCTTTTCAATTCTTAATAAACAATCTAATTGCCTTTGTGAGGCTCTTAGCTGTACTAACCTGGCACCTGGCCTTCCCCACACTACTAGGAAGCTCTGCAAGGAGATGATGGGGTAGGTCTAAGCTCTCATCACTGAGATTGATCTTTAGTAGGGCAAGGAAGCCTTCAATCCCAGGAAATGCTGGCCTCAAACTCCACTGGGCTGTGGATCTACAAAGATTCCTCACCTTGTGCTTGGCAAATGGCATCTGGAAGTTGCTTAATCAGATTGCAGCGGCAATCAAGAATTTCCAAGTTGGCCATTGATCCCAAGGATACAGGCAGGTACTCGAGATAATTGTTCTCTATATACAGCTCTTTAAGACTCTGAAATAACATGAGAGTATACCATAATGATCCTTACATTGATAAAAGAATTATGGTAACCAGAATCACCTGTGAGTTCCCATGTTCTTTCTTTTTTTTCTTTTAATATTTATTTACTTAGGCTGTTCTGGGTCTTAGTTGCTGCATGTGGACTCCTAGTTTCAGCATACATGCAGGATCTAGTTCCCCGACCAGGGATCAAACCTGGGCTCCCTGCACTGGGAGTGCAGAGTCTTACCCACTGGACCACCAAGGAAGTCCCTCCATGTTCTTTCAATGGGGATATTATGCATTGGGATAAAGGGAAAAACACATTTAAAGAATCATCATCAAAAACTACAATTATTTTTGAGTTAAGCCATCAGTTGCAGTTCTCATGTATGCAGGGAAAAGAGAACATGGGAATCTAGTGTTTATTTGTTTCACGAGAACTTTATGGAAAAACAGTTTGGATCATTTAATTACAAATATCATTTGCTCCCGTTCAACAGCTAATTCTCTGTGGCAGTTGCTACAGAATTGCAATTGCCACAAACATCAATCCAACATTGCCCAAGTGGATGTAGCCAAAATGTACAGAGAATAGGTTAACTATTTTCAGATTCACTGGGCAAGATTTTAATGTTTGCATTTCACCCTAAGATTTTGGAGAGTGTGGCGTGACATGTACAAGGAGCAAGTTGATGAAAGGAGCTCTATGAACACAGGGCAAAGGAATAGAGAATTAGGAATAGGTGAGAAGTACCTGTTCTGTACATGCCATTGCTCAGTTCCATGACTGGGAGTTATGTAGTGGCTTACACCTACTTTATCATTATTAAAGTGTAGCACCAAGAACATAAAAAAAAATCTTTAAAGGTCGCATATATAAAGACACACTGGTATGGCTACTTTGAATGATGTCATCTTGTTGCTTTGCTAGGATTTAGCATAGTGCTGTGGACCCATCTTCAGCATGAACCTGGTGCAATTGTTAAGTACACCATGATATGCCTTCCACCATGCAGGGAGGGAAATCAGACTGTCCCATCCAAAATGCAGACTCCCAGCCATGTCATCTGTATGATACCTTAACTTCAAAATAGTATAATTTTCAGGGAATATTTTTTAAAAGTGGAAATTAATTGGAAAGTGGTATGGCTCAGTTTCTGCAAATAAAACATGCCAAACCACACAGTGAAACAAGTATGGCTTGACATAATCCAAGAGCAATTACAATAAAATGTTCTTGGAGTAGGGATCCCGGGGCTGTTCAGGAAGACAGTGGAAGCCTCAAAGTGTAACAGTGACTGCTTGCTGGGAGCTAGGAATCTTGTATGGATGATTCCACATGCAGCCTGTGAGAACAACACCACGTCTTCTCAATATCAGCCAATTTAAGGAATCAGGGCATATAATTCTTTGCCTGCTCGTTTGGGGAGGCTTACCTGTAGTTTCCTAATGCATTCTGGAATATGGGTAAGCTTGGCTCCCTGATCTTGGCCAATGTATAATTTCTCTAAAGACTCTAAAGAAAGGATTTCTTCTGGAAAGGAAGAAAACTGATTTCCAGTTAGTCCAAGAATCTTCAGTTTTGAAAGTAAACCAAAGTCTGAAGGTAACTGGAAGTATTCCAAAAAGATAAGTTTCAGTCAGGTCAAGATTATTTTTAACAGTAAGAAAATAAATTGGGCTTTTAGTTTTGAGGCAGAATGTTTAAAAAATAAGTGGAGCAATTTAGCATCTCCTACTGATGAAAAGTTAGCCCATATGTTTGCATATATAGTATTTATACTCATAGATCTAAAGTCTGGAGTTCTACCTTTCCCCCAGCCTCTCTGCTCTTTACTTTTATGCACTGGATAAAATTAGAGCAATTTTTAACCTACTTTATTGCAAATTTTTAAGCTGTAGTGTATCAAATGCTTGACACTACTGAAAGAAAGAGTACTAAGCTTATTAGTGTAATATTGCAACTATAATATTCATAATTAATTCTGTTATTGGAACTGATCAATTTAGTGACATGACCTCTCACCCTTAAAGGGTTTAGCTCAGCAATTCTGAAACTTTAGTTAAAATCTCAGTTGGGAGGAAACAATGAATTACAATTATATCTTCTGCCCTCCAGTGAATCCCAAGGCTATCTGTCCTGGTATTAGGCAGGCATTTCACAGATTCCCACTCCCAGAACATCAGAGTTGCAAGGCCTTAAAAAGGTCTCTCTATTCTAACCCTGTAATATGGTGGTTGAATATGTTCCATAGCTAGCCATCCAGCCCATATTTAAACACCACCTCCTGGGATGAAAAGCTTATTGGATGAAGACCACTACTTATCAAATTTCCTTCTCCTGTCAAGCCAAAATCTGTGTCACTAATACATCAACCTTTTGGCCTCTTTCTGGCCCTCTAGAACCACATGGAAAAATCTCATTCTTAAAATATGTGATACTATCACCCTATTGATTATGTTACAGAAATACCTATTTTCTTGTAGGAAAAATGGCCCAACTCTGTGTCTTAATAGCTTCTTAACTCATTTTGAAATATAGTTCCCTGGGAAATCCTTCCTCACAGGTCCCTGCTTCAGCCTTTGGGCTTTCCCCCCACCCATTCCCTAATCTGTCACTCTACTTTTCATGAGAATGGTTGATAGAGTTTGGCTTAGCCCAATCTCTCTCTAGATGGGTGGAATAGGTAAATAATTAGTGAATAGATATCTCTATAGTGGGCTTTCTTTTGACCTACAGGCAAAAGTCTCATACACTTGGAATCTGCCATAAGCCATTTTTCTCTTTATTGTGTAGTGTGAGGGTTCATTTTCTTAAAAAGTTATAAACTGTTTACAGTTTTACTTATTTATTAACATTAAAAAAAGAAAACTCAGAACAAGTCAACCTCCAGAGACACTGATGATTAAGCTTTCCTTCTTGGCTATTTCAAAATTCTTCATTAGGCCCTTAGATCCCTTCAGTGGGAAGCATCTGCATTCAATGCGGTCCAAAATAATGGGGAAAGAGTTTTCAATCTAACCACTTCATTATAACCTAGTCATTTCACTCTTATTGCTGTTTACTTCGTTCATAGGTTTAGCTTTTCTTTTTCAAAAGCCCACTGAATTTTAAAGATTTTTTTCCCCAGGATATTTAAGATCTAATAATGAATCCCATCATAGTCATATCAAAGTATAGCGTAAGTAAATTTGGATGTACAGAAAACCTGCAGAGCATCAAATGAGAACAATTATTGCTGACACTATAATTGAGCTGTAGCCATTCTGAGGTTGAATTTTCCCCCTTAATAGTGTGAATGAAAAATGTTACCAGCCAAATCAGTAAACAAAAGATGTTGCAGCCCCCTGACAGTGAGCCCTGAGGGAATTCAGGATGGAGACAAATGGGCTGCCCACTCCCAAGCCCTCAGCCACTGCAGTCACCCTCCACAGTGCACCCTGAGGAGACTCAGGATGGGAAGGCACAGGATACTGGCCCTAGAGAGCTGAGGCGCACATCAAAGGAATGATTTCCATGAGCCCAGACTGTTGCATCTTCCCGTACATAGAAAAGCGCTAAATTCCTTAACTTGAGAATTTGGTTTTCTTTAATTAACAGTAATCTTTTGAAGTTCTGACTACCTAGTCTTTGTTGCAAAAAGTCCTATATATCCTGGCTCCACCCTTCCCTCTGTGGAGCTGTCCCTCTGAGCTATCTGAGAGACTGCGTCCCCTGCTCAAGTCCTCAGTTTTGTCCACCAAATAAAACATAATTCTCAACTTTTAGGTTGTCCGTCTTTTTTCAGTCAACAATAGAAATGTACCATACAAATAAAATCCATCTAGATACACACTGAAAGTTAGCTATTTTTGCCTCCATCTAGGCAAGAAAAAGCTACTGGCCAGGCTTCTAGGGCCAGAAGCCCATGAGGTAAATTTTGGGGTGTGAGAGATTAGGCGTTGGCTTAAAGGCAATGTGTCATTATGGAGAGAAATGCATTGGGAGGTTGCTGGAGGCATAATAGGAAATTGAAAAAGGAAGACAAAAGCCGCAGAAATACCATCATAAGAACTGAAGAATAATAAGCCCTGGTACATGGAGATCTTCATGTTCAACATAATAACATTGAACGTGTTCACATTTCGGTGCAGTTTAACTTGCAGTAAAACTTGGTATTGGGTGAGGCTAATCTTTGTTAAGGAGCCATCTGTGTGTGATTCCCTCCTCCACCCTGATTTCTTAAAATGTCTCACAGGAAAGGGTTAGGTATCACTCATGACTCAATAGGATTTAAGTGAACTTCCCAAGGGCACTTTATATTTTGAGACTTTCACTCCCAACTGTGGAATGACAGACTTTGTTCACTATAAAAGGAATTTCTTACATGAGCTGCAAAAGAATTGGGAGATGGGCAGAGGGCTTCTCATAGAACCTCTAAAATCCTCCAGGGTGGGCTGCTACCTAAGTAGAGATTAAGCCCTAGATTCTCTTCCTAAATCTTAAAGTCATCATCAAAATATTTACTTCCTGAAAAGCAGTTTTGAAACTCTCTAGCAAGGAGGAAAACCAAAAAAAAAAAAAAAAAAAAGAAAAAACCCCAAAGTTCTGGAAATTGAAAGTTGAGTAAAGGATTAAAAAAGAACAAAAAACAACTTTAAGGCTAGGACTTTTATAATGTATGAAGTACATGAGAGTGGTGTTCACGGCTAGGAAAAACAGACCTAATATTTGGTTACTGTCGTTGATTTCCAAACCTCCCTTTCTCTCTCTCTACAGTTGTCATTTGCTTTTAACAGAACTCTGTCCTTTAAAATTTTCAAATATGAAAAAAAAGATATATTCAATATCTTGTAATAACCTATAATGGAAAAGAATCTGCAAAAGAAACATATATATACACAACTGAATCACTTTGCTGTACACCTGAAACTAACACAACATTGTAAATCAACTATACTTCAATAAAAACATAAAATAAAAAAAAAAAGCATCTGTACCCACCATCCAAACCTTTCGTTAATGAACCAAATGAAATACTGCAATTAAAACTGAGTTCTTATGATCCCATCCTCATTTCCTTGACTTCCTCCCTCTTCCAAGAGGCAGCCATTATTAGGAATTTTGTGAGTTTTTTTCCCAGTACATATTTTTATACTTTTATTACATATAAAAAATCCATAAAATGTGTTGTGTGTTGTGTGTATGTAGTTTTGTGTGATTAAAGATTTATATGTGATATAATATTCTGCCATTAGGTGTTTTACTTTTTAATAAACATCGCAATTTTGAGATCTATCCACATTGACACGTATAACTCCAGTTCACTTAAATTATTGTGTAGTATTCCATTTTACAAATATACCGCAATTTACTTGCGAATTCCTCTACCAACTGACATTTAGATTATCTCCCGTATGTCATGATTATCAACAATGTTATCATGAACGTTTTTGAACACACCACCCCGCACACGTGTGGGAGAGTTTCTCTAGGCACAAACTGATTTTGCAGTTTCCCGTGAATGGAACATTAAAGCCTAAGGTTGTATATGTCAGAGAACTCTGCTGTTTCAGGAAACCCCGTTAGGAGGTGGTCTTGTTAAGAACATGAACCCTGCAACCCAGTGCTGTGTGTTGGCATCCTGACTCTCTCATGTACAGGTGTGTGGCCTTGACAAGTTAGTTAAGCTCCCCATGCCTCATTTTCCTCATAGATCATTGAGGATAATATCACCCACATCGAAAAGTTATTGTGAGGATTAAATGGGATAATATCAATACATGTAAAACATTTAGCCCAGTGACTGGCACATACATATTGTAAGTAAACATCAGCTACCATTTATGATCACTATTGCTATTCAGGGGGGAAAAGTAACATAAATGGTGACCCTGTTGGATATACCTGTTAACCCCGGATTTTCACTCATAAACTCAGTTCGAATTTCCTGATGTTTAGAACAGAACTACACCAACTTAGGGCCGGAAGGGCCCTTGGTGGCAGCATAGTGACAGCCAGGAAGGGGATCGGTACCTGGCATATTTTATTATCATCCAGCGCCAGGATTTCCAGGTTCTGCAGCTCACAGATCTGCAACGGACAGCGTTCCAGATAGTTCTGGCTGAGATCGAGGAAGCGCAGGTTAACCAGGCGTCGGAAGGGGCGGCGCAGCACCCGCAGGCTGGTGTTGTGCAGGTAGAGCAGGTGCAGCGAGGTCCACCTGCAAAGGAGGGGCGGCACCTTCTCCAGGGGGTTCCCGCTCAGCCCAATCTCCGTCACCTGCGAGAGCTTGGCCAGGGTGTGCGGGATGGAGTGGAGGCGATTGTGGGATAAATCCAGCACCGACAGCTTGGAGCACTGGCACAGCGACTCCGGGAGAACAGGAAGCCTGTTGTAGGCCACATAGAACTTCTTCAGCTTCGTCAGGTTCCCAATCTCTTCTGGGATGACACTTAGCTTGTTCTCATCCAGGTCGATGATCTCCAGGTTGAAGAGACCACACAGCTCCAGAGGGAAAACTTCAAATTGGTTTTGCTTCAGGTGGATCTCCCTCAGTTTGGTCTGGTTCACCATTTCCTTGGGCAGAGATTTCAGCTGGTTTCCCGCCAGTCCGAGCAGCTCGAGGTGGTGAAGGTGTTTACAGACGAGGATGGGGATCTCCGCCAGGTCCGTGCGGTAGAGGCGGAGCTCACGCAACTTGCGGATGCTGCTGAGGACCCGAAGGGACGAGGCCAGGAGCGGGTTGTCGCTCAGGTCCAGGCCCTCCAGGTTGCTCAGCTTCCCCAGCTCGGGGCACAGATTCTTCAGCTTGTTCTTGTTCAGGTAGAGGATCCTGACATTCCTTAAATGCTGAATATCCTTGGGGATTTCTGCAATCTGGTTGTTTTCCAGATGCACTTCCTCTAATTCTCGTAAGCCTAAAATCTCCGCTGGAATGGTAAGCAAGCTCTGATTAGAAGCGTCAATGAAAAATGTTCTATCAGAGACTTGTTGTGGATCATTTTTCTGATGAATTCTAGATGAATGTTCTGATTTTGTGCTGTCATTTGACATTGTTCTGATGGAAAGTTCAAATATTCAAAATCTGAAATATTGTGAAAAGAAAGAAAAAAATATCAGTTTACTTGCCACCAGATTTGGTATACTTAAGAGAAATAAAATTTAGTTGATTAAATTTAGTGCTCACTACGACACAACATAAAATGTAGGTTTTTGTGTTTCATGTTGGGAGAGTGCCCCTCTTTCTCCTAACAGGTTGACTCATATTTTAAAAGAAGGATTGTCTAATTTCAATTTTTAGAAATGCCTCTTTTGATTCTATTTTCAGGTTGGATGTGGAAGGTTGCAAAAGATCATTGCTCTTACCATAAACACCGAGAAGGGACTTGAGCATCCACGGATATTGGGATCCGAGTGGGTCCTGGAACTAATCCCTGAGGATACCGAGGGATGACAAGGAACGATGACATCCTCACATATTTTCTTTGGTTCTGACTTCTAGAAAGCTCAGATTCCAGTTAGACCTCTACTCCGAGTTCTTGACACATAAGCACCCAGTGAATCCACTCAGCATCCCTCTCCCCTGCCCCCCAATCAGGGAGGGTTTTTTTTCCCCCAAACTACATCCCTCCGCCATACCTGGAAATCACTGGGGGTGATGAGAAAGGTACTAATGGAAATGAGCTGTACATGTGGTGTCTTTTTGACCATCCTATTTGATACGCATTTTGACATTGCAGGCTGTCGTTCTGTGTAAATACTGTTTTTGTTTTGCTAAGGCAGATGGGGAGAACAGTGCTGTAGGTGCTGTTTGCCTGGATAAGGCAGCTCTTTCCTGTTTATTCTGTTCTGACCCTGTTTCTTAGTCACTCTCTAGAACAAAAGTCTAATTCTGCCCTTCTGGCTCCTTTGGAAGAGTATTCTTCCCTTCCCCTGGGGCAGCAATTAATTAATCCTCAACCTCTCTTTCCCCTATTTTTTTTCCTTTTGCGGTACGCAGGCCTCTCACTGTTGAGGCCTCTCCGGGTGCGGAGCACAGGCTCCGGACGCGCAGGCTCAGCGGCCATGGCTCACGGGCCCAGCTGCTCCGCGGCCTGTGGGATCTTCCCGGACTGGGGCACGAACCCGTGTCCCCTGCATCGGCAGGCGGACTCTCAACCACTGCGCCACCAGGGAAGCCCGTCTCCTATTTTCTTAACTCAAAATACTTTAAGGGAGGAATAGGGAAGGGCGGGTGCTGAATTGCACCTACACTCACACTTCAGTATTTCAGGCTACCTCTCAACTTTGTTGGTAGCACGTGGGGTAAATGAAAATATAATTGTCTTTTCTATCATCATCATGTGTAATCTGAAGAAATACTTCAAGTGATGCTTAAAATCTGTGGGCTACACAGGGTTTCAAGAGACCTCTGCCTTGCCTGGCACAATTTCTTGGCAGTGGAGCGGTGGTCTGGAATTGGCTGGTGGGGTAGTGGGAAGGAGAGAGGACTCAGACATTTTGTTTTTCACCTTTGAACTGTCTTCCTAAATGGCCTGTTTTTACCTTGAGGATCTTCCTTGCACCTTTGCTCAGGCAAGGAGTCTCTGACTGGCTCCAGAGTCCTCTACAGCAGGGGTCCCCAAACCCCAGGCCATGGACCGGTACAGGTCCGCAGCCTGTTAGGGACCGGGCCGCACAGCAGGAGGTGAGTGGCGGTGAGTGAGGGAAGCTTCATCTGCTTCTCCCCATCGCTCCCCATCGCTCACGTTACCGCCTGAACCATCCCCCACCCCTTTCACCCCGCCATGCCTCCCCCCCATCTGTGGAAAAATTGTCTTCCACAAAACCGGTCCCTGGTGACAAAAAGGTTGGGGACCACTGCTCTACAGGGGCCTTCCACTTCTCTTTGATCTATGGTAACCCCAAATAGAGGGCCTTCCTTCCCTCCTTCCTTTTCTTCCCTCCCCCAGGCCCAAGTACCAAATCCTGACCATGTTACCCTGTAACTATCGCTGGGTTGTGTCTCCTTCTCATTCCCCAAAGTCCAGTCTTAGCTGAGGCTTTATGATCTCTCCTGAGCTGCTTCATACTGCATCTCCCCTAGGTCGTGTCAAATCCATCCTCCATCAGCTGTTCCCCATCTGAGAGCTCCCGGCGCCCTGCCCCATAACAGCTCTGCTTCTCAGAGGATGCACAGGACTCCACGTGGATCTGGCCTCACTTGCCACACAGCTCCCCCTTTACCCCCAATACAGACAGAGTCTGGGCTCATCTGGGCAGCCCCAAGAACCTGCACATCTCCAGAAACGCACAAAGCAGTTCTGCCCTCTGGCAGGTTCACCCGGGCCAGTCAGGATGATACCTCTTCCAAGAAGCCCTCCCTGATGCCCCCACCCCTCCATAAGACTGATCGACAAGCCCCTTTATGCTCCCTTACCTCCGCGCCCTATCCGTGTTAGTGCCACTCTATGCTTTTTCGCCTGGCCTCCGCAGGTACGTGCACACTTTGGGGAAAGGACTGTGTCATAATCGTCTTTGTATCCCCGGGCCCTAGCCCATCAGCTGTGCCCCCTAAACCTCGAGAACTTCCCCCTGCAAAGGAGCCAGGGTGCCCTCCCTCAGTGTGTCTTTAACCCAGGGCAGGTGACCTGGACCCAGCGGGGTGACCAAAGAGCCTCCATAGCATCGGCGGTCACTGCCCGCCCCCAATCAGGCCTCAGGGACCAAGGGAGTAATGGCGAAGGTCGCCACAGCCGGCTGGTTCCGGCGCTGGGGGTCGTGCGGTGGATCTGCTCCCTGCGCAGATCTTTGGCGGCCTGGGGCGGCTGGCGCATGCGCGCGGTCGTCATGACAACGCCGCTGCCGCGGCCCGCTGGATGCAGAGAGCATGCAACGCAGCCCGCAGGAGGCCAGGCCTGAGTCCCAGACCCCACCTTCCGCCCCATCTACGACCCCTACTCCGGCGTGGGCTGCGGCCGACGGTAGCGGTAAGAAATAGGGGGTCCTTTGGCGCCGGCCTCGCCCGGCCGAAACGCGCGAGGGCCGTCGGGGCCAGGCCGATTCCTCCGAGCAGACTTCGGGCCAGAGGTGGTCCGGCGGGAGGGTGCCCCTGGGAACCCCAGCTGTGGCCGGAACTTCGGGGCGCCCCCAAACGCAGGCGGGAGCGGAGCCCCAAGTTCCCGCAGCGGGTACGCAGTTCGCGCCGTGGGTTGTCCTGAAGTACTAAAGCGTGTGTGTCGTTTTGCTCTTACGGTCTCTGAGAAGGTTGTCTGGATATACTTCTCGGGCCCCTTTTTGTGCAGTCTCCAGAGAGCAGGGCCCAGGTGGGCGAGAGGGTCTGGAAACCGCTATTTGCGCCTCTCCGCCAGCTCGGTTTTAAGTATTTCCGCACCCATGAATTATCCGGTAGCAAGTTAGGTATAGTGTGAACGCCCTCTCCCTCCACAATTTCCACTTTGGACACTTGTGTTGTAGATATGGAATTGTGCCAGAAGCCTTCGTATTCCTCAAGCACCATGAGGTGAGCATTGATATACTCTGCTTTTAGCAGAAGAGGAAATTTAAGATAGAAGAATTTAAGTAACTTGTTCAGCGTCATACAGACGTTTTGGATAGGCACCCAAGTATGACACCCTCAACCCTTGGATTTCCCAGTACTTGGCTGTTCCAGTATAGGAGGGCATTGGGAACCGCCTCCAAAATGAGCCTTAACTAGAATTTTTTAAACAGGCTGTTAAGTAAAAATTATTTGGAATTCAAGACTCCAGTGTGGATTAAAAATGAAATCCAGGTTAGAGTTTTGGCATTTTCTTGTGTAATTGGTTATTCCTAGGTTTTGCTTTACAATTTGCAGACTGGTTTATTATTTTCTCCTAATATGAATACAGTATAGGAAATAAATTATTGGTGCCATAGAATCCTGACATACAATAGGTGAATTTTAAATAAAAGAGAGAGTAGCAGAAAGATATAGCTGAAGCTTTAAAATAATCTACATCCATGGCCAGGTAATTAAATACAAATATTCTTGTAAATTTCTTTAGCTATATGTAGCTTGTAATCTAAGATTCCTTCACGTCTTCACAAAAACATGACCTGTAAGTCTGACATCTGTCTGCATGTCCTGGATATGGTTGTGCCAGCTGAGGGCAGGCAGAATGAACGTCAGAGAAATTCTCAGGGCGATCCTCTCTTCTCTTTGATGACATACCTAAGATCGTTTAAAAATCAAAATGGAGTAACTGTGGTACAGGCACGCAAAATGGAGCCAAGTGGCCATTGTGGATATGATTTCAGATGCATTCCTTCATCACTGAGAGCTTGAATTTTCTCTGAACTGTATTAGCAGCTGCTAGTTGCAACCTTGTAGTTTCAAATTACCCCCACCTTTGCAATTTTGTGTTTCAGACTCCTAACCAATCCTTGCTTACCAAGCACCCTTACTTCTTGCCAGCTCCAATCCTAATTCTTGACAAACAATTTATGTAACCTTGTGGGTTTTTTGCCTTTATAAGCCCCCACCATTTTGTAGTCTGGTGGAACACAGTTCAAGTGCTTCTTGGATCTGTGTCTCCTGGGTTGCAGTCCTAACAAACCCCAAATAAACACGCCTTTATTTCAATCAGGTCTCTATTTCTGAAATATTGTTTAACATTTTTAATACCGAGGAAAGTAGTAGCCAGAAGAGAGGAAAGAAGCCCAGTGGGAGCCCAGCTCCAGGAAGTAAATCCGTTTGAGATCTACTTGCTTTGTTTTCTGTTGAGGACGCTAAACTAGCATTTTTTTGGATTGCATTCCATGTTAACCATGGTCACGAAAGTCCTAAGTCTGGGAGCATTTTTAACCTCCCTCCCCGCCAGGCTCAACAATCTGAGGAATCTTTGAGCACCTGAGAGTTTTAAATGTCCTGAGAAGTGTTGTAGGTAGGAATCTGTTTAGCATTGTTCAATTCATCATTTCCCAAACTTATTTGACAGTAAAAGCTATTCTATTTAGAGCATCGTTGATCATCTTGTAGATTAGTATTCCACAGAACACAATTTGGGAAATATTGTGCTAAAGTATTATTTAAATACATGAAAATTTCCTAAAGTAAGTGAAGGATTTCTTTAAAAAAATTTCTTTTAATTGAAGTATAGTTGATTTACAATGTTGTGTTAGTTTCAGGTGTATAGCACAGTGATTCAGTTATACATACATGTATATAGGTATATTCTTCTTCAGATTCTTTTCCATTATAGGCTATTACAAGATACTGAATATAGTTCCCTGTGCTATATAGTAGGTCCTTGTTGTTTATCTATTTTATATCTGGTAAGTGAAAGGTTTCTTATGTACATCCATCCACAAGACAGAAGTTATGCTGACATTAAAATTTTTCAGAGAATATCTAATGATATGGGAAAGCTGCTCACAATGTTAACTGAAGAAAAAAAGGATATAGAAAAAGAAAAATAATAGGGAAGAAATACCCCCAGACCTCAGTTGTGGTGGTTCTTTGGTAGTGGGATTGCTGATGAATGTTTCTTTTCTTTTCTTTATTTTCTTTTTGATATTGAAATTTTCAAGTTATCTGAAATAAGTGTGGGTTAAATTTATTTATTTATTTATTTATTTGGGCTGCACTGCAGTGCAGTGAAAGCGCAGAGTCCTGACTACTGGACCACCAGGGAAGTCCCCTAAATTTATTTTTTTAAGTTTATTTTAAAAAACTATAAGAAAGGTTTATTTGCTTTCACTTGTAATATGATGTTCCTCATCTTAAATCTTGTTTTGCATATTTGTTTAGCAAACTCTTTAGTTCATATAGTGCAGAAATCCACTCAGCAAATAAGATCTTTGAGATGTAGAGACTTAGAGAAGCTGGATCCTAAAGACCTCAGGCTGATTGAGTAGTGATATCTCTGAGCATGTACTGTTAAATAGACATACCCAAAAGGTAGGACAGAACATACAGACAGTGGTGTGTGCTTCTAAGAAAAGTGTCAACATACCTTCTACCCAAGAAGGCCTGGGCCTCAAAAAGGATGCTTTTAAAGTAGTAGCGAAGGGGAGGGGGGAGGGATAAATTGGAAGACTGGGATTGATATATACACATTACTGTATATAAAATGGATAACTAATAAGGACCTACTGTATAGCACAGGGAACTCTACTCAATACTCTGTAATGACCTATATGGGAAAAGAATCTTAAAAAGAGTGGATATATGTATATGTATAACTGATTCACTTTGCTGTACACCTGAAACCAACACAACACTGTAACTCAACTATACTCCAATAAAAATTTTAAAAAAGTAATATTGAAAATAATAAGACCATTAAGGAAAAGTGCAGGTATAACAGCGGAACAAGTTCTTAACTCCTGTTTTGTTTCTGTCTTCCTTATTAAGGACTGGACAGGGAAAATCACCTTTAGAAAGAGGAAATGGAAGGCCAGGGTAGGTGCAGTGCTTCTGTGAGCTAGGCCTCAACTTGGTGTTAGACAGCACAGACAGAGCTGTATTCAAATGCCATCAACGTGCATGGTATAGAGGGTCTCCAAGAAGCCTATAGGACTGGGTGATTTTTCAGATCCCTTTTGAGTTTAGACTCTATGATAAAATTGTCTTTGTTTGAAGCCATGATAAGCAACCTTGAGTCACCCTAACCCATTATAGCAGAGTAGGAAGAGACTTTGGAGTCAGTATGATTCTGTACTCTGCCCTTATTATCTGTATGATTTTAGGCAAAATACGTAATTTCTTTGACATCATTTTCCTCAGCTGCCAGACCTGTTACATAACAGAGGTTAGTTCTCCCTCTGTGTCACTTCGAAGTTAGTGTCTGCCCACTCTCAAGTGGGTACTTCTATGGCCCTAGTTCTCCAAACAGCATTTTTCTTCTCTCCCATTCCTTCTTATTTTTCTTCCCTTTCTGTAATCTTAACGTCATCTCCTTTTCTTCACCCTGCCCTCAACTCTATACGCACACGTTTGTATCTTTGAAAGAAGTCTAATTTTTTTTGGCAGGGGGGAAGCACCTGGGATAATGTATATGTGATGAAGGGTAATGCATTTATTTTTCAAAAGCTGCAGAACCTATTGGCGGTCTACAGGAATATTATTATGAGCTGTGTATGGAAAAATCCCAGGAAATTAAACCTTTTATATTGCATATACTCCAAGAAGTGGACGAAGAAATTGAAAAGGGGTAAGGAAGACAAATACTTGATTACATCAGTAACATTCACTGATATTCATCTGTGTGAAAATACTGGAACATTGAGTGATTTGAAAGCCATGTGCAAATGCTTGATAAAGTGGACATACTTTTTGATTCAGCATAGATGATTGACATAGTTAGGTCTTGGAGGTAGTGGAGTTTACTGAAAAAGGACTAGACCAGCATTCTCCAAGTCTGGGTTCCAGATTTGTCCTTAACTCCTGTGAGCTGAGTTTACTTATGTAAATCATTGAAGTCTTCAATGTCATTATCTGTCAAGTGGGAATACTTTGGTTTTCTTGTGGTTGAGAAGTTAAACTATGCATATATTAAAGTGCTTTGCAAAAGCTGTAGAATATTCAGTAGTTTTAAGTTACTTGATATAAATCTGTATTGTGGTACATACTTGGTTCCAGTAAATGCTATCCATGATGTTACTAAACATGAAGGAAAAATACTTTCATTTCTTTACTGGATTTCTTTTTTATATTTTAACAGATTGGCAGGAATCACATTAAATGTTGCTGGTAACGGTCACTTAATGCCAGTAGAAAGAGTAACAGGTGAAGATTTTTGGATTCTTTGCAGAATTTTAAAGAATAATCCATATATTAATGGTATGTCTCCTTAAGAATCATTCCTTCCAACTTTCATTTTCCTGATTTTAACTGTTCACTAGAAGGAATATCAGCTTCTATTCATCTGTGTTCTTCAGGTTTGGATGTTAGATATAACCTCATAAGTGATGTTGGTGCATCCTCTGCTGCAAAACTGCTTCAGGTATTATTTTACTACAAAATGTTCTTGGTTCATTTTTTTTTTTTTTCTCCCAGGACCCAGTTAAGAACCAGCCCTTTCTTTGGAACATGCAGGGTTTCAGCACCCCTAGTCTGCTAAGCTATCCCTTTATTGCAGACTTCACTTTGGAGATACGCAAGCTGAAATGCTGTTTTATGGTTGCATTTTATTTAAGAAAGACAGTGTGGTCCACCAATCAGAATAGGTGTCGTTAAAGAAAAGGCTTTGTTTCAACCTCAGAAGATTGGCACATATGTATGTATGTCTGTATTTTCAGTTAAAATAAAATGTTTAAAGCAGCATATATCATTTTTTAGTCTTCCCTTAAAATGGCTTTTTAATTTCCTATTTGTTCCATTCTCATCTGCTACAAGTGCTTCTAATGAGCTTAAAATGATCTTAAAATTCTCATGTCCATTAAATGGCACACAATGTAAGGACAGAGTGAAGATTAAAAAAAAAAAGTGAAGTAACCAAGTTATTTTCATCATCAACCACAAATAAAAATGCTGCAAAAGCATCATCATCAAAATATTCTTAGTTCTGTTTACGGTGAAATCACCTAGTCTAATGACACACACACAAAACACTAGTTTTGCAAAATGTCAAGTGTCCTGACTCTGTGCCATATTTATAACACTTGAAATATACTAAAAACCCATTTGTGTATTTGGTCTCAGTAGAGCTGGTACCTAGAGCCTCCTAAGTCATCTTTTGCAAACTCATATGCTATGGTTAAGTACATAAAGCACATCCATACTTTGAATCATTGATCAAAAATGAATATATTGCCATTATATTTGTTTAAATGATCATGTTGATTTTTTTTCCTTAATGGTCCTTTCTTTTGCTGGACCTTGAAATTTCCTCGTTATAAAGATTTTTTTTGGAGGTAAACATTTTTACTTAAAAAGCAGCTCTTACATGTTATTGATTTTTAATAATACATATGTAATAGCTTCTTTTCTCTCCTTATTTTAGAAACAACATAATCTCATTTACTTAAACCTTATGTTTAATGACATTGGGCCTGAAGGTGGAGAACTGATTGCTAAAGCACTACATGTAAGCATTCGTATACCTCAAACTAACATTTTATTTGGGAATTTTAACTTCTTTAGTTTTAGCTTGGAACCAACAGAAACAAATGTTAATGTCAACTTATTTTAACATTGTGCAAATGTATATTTTTTATTTCACTTCAATTTATTAAAATCTGGACATTACATGAGCACTTTTGAACTCATTTTTTTTTTCTTTTTTTTTTTTTTGGAGTGTAATTGCTTTACAATGGTGTGGTAGTTTCTGCTTTATAACAAAGTGAATCAGCTATACATATACATATATCCCCATATCTCTTCCCTCTTGGGTCTCCCTCCCTCCCACCCTCCCTATCCCACCCTTCTAGATTGTCACAAAGCACCGAGCTGATCTCCCTGTGCTATGCGACTGCTTCCCACTAGCTATCTATTTTACATTTGGTAGTGTATATATGTCCATATATACACTACTATGCTCTCACTTTGTTCCAGCTTACCCTTCCCCTATCTGTGTCCTCAAGTCCATTCTCTAGTAGGTCGGCATCTTTATTCCCTTCTTGCCCCTAGGTTCTTTTTTTTTTTTAATTTTTTTTTATTTTGCTTTATAACAAATTTAATCAGTTATACATATACATATGTTCCCATATCCCCTCCCTTTTGCGTCTCCCTCCCACCCTCCCTATCCCACCCCTCCAGGCGGTCACAAAGCACCGAGCTGATCTCCCTGTGCTATGCGGCTGCTTCCCACTAGCTATCTACCTTACGTTTAGTAGTGTATATATGTCCATGCCGCTCTTTCACTTTGTCACAGCTTACCCTTCCCCCTCCCCATATCCTCAAGTCCATTCTCTAGTAGGTCTGTGTCTTTATTCCTGTCTTACCCCTATGTTCTTCATGACATTTTTTTTCTTAAATTCCATATATATGTGTCAGCATATAGTATTTGTCTTTCTCTTTCTGACTTACTACACTCTGTATGACAGACTCTAGGTCCATCCACCTCCTTACAAATAGCTCAATTTCATTTCTTTTTATGGCTGAGTAATATTCCATTGTATATATGTGCCACATCTTCTTTACCCATTCATCCGATGATGGACACTTAGGTTGTTTCCATCTCTGGGCTATTGTAAATAGGGCTGCTATGAACATTTTGGTATATGTCTCTTTTTGAATTATGGTTTTCTCAGGGTATATGCCCAGTAGTGGGATTGCTGGGTCATATGGTAGTTCTATTTGTAGTATTTTAAGGAACCTCCATACTGTTCTCCATAGTGGCTGTACCAATTCACATTCTCACCAGCAGTGCAAGAGTGTTCCCTTTTTTCCACACCCTCTCCAGCATTTATTGTTTCTAGATTTTTTGATGATGGCCATTCTGACTGGTGTGAGATGATATATCATTGTAGTTTTGATTTGCATTTCTCTAATGAGTAAAGATGTTGAGCATCCTTTCATGTGTTTGTTGGCAGTCTGTATATCTTCTGTGGAGAAATGTCTATTTAGGTCTTCTGCCCATTTTTGGATTGGGCTGTTTGTTTTTTTGTTATTGAGCTGCATGAGCTGCTTATAAATTTTGGAGATTAATCCTTTGTCAGTTGCTTCATTTGCAAATATTTTCTCCCATTCTGAGGGTTGTCTTTTCATCTTGTTTATGGTTTCCTTTGCTGTGCAAAAGCTTTTAAGTTTCATTAGGTCCCATGTGTTTATTTTTGTCTTTATTTCCATTTCTGTAGGAGGTGGGTCAAAAAGGATCTTGCTGTGATTTATGTCATAGAGTGTTCTGCCTATGTTTTCCTCTAAGAGTTTGATAGTTTCTGGCCTTACATTTAGGTCTTTAATCCATTTTGAGCTTATTTTTGTGTATGGTGTTAGGGAGTGATCTAATCTCATACTTTTACAAGTCCCTATCCAGTTTTCCCAGCACCACTTATTGAAGAGACTGTCCTTTCTCCACTGTACATTCCTGCCTCCTTTATCAAAGATAAGGTGACCATATGTCCGTGGGTTTATCTCTGGGCTTTCTATCCTGTTCCATTGATCTATCTTTCTGGTTTTGTGCCAGTACCACACTGTCTTGATTACTGTAGCTTTGTAGTATAGTCTGAAGTCAGGGAGCCTGATTCCTCCAGCTCCATTTTTTGTTCTCAAGATTGCTTTGGCTATTCGGGGTCTTTTGTGTTTCCATACAAATTGTGAAATTTTTTGCTCTAGTTCTGTGAAATATTGTGCAAATGTATATTTTTTATTTCACTTCAATTTATTAAAATCTGGACATTACATGAGCACTTTTGAACTCATTTTTAAAAATAAACAGCTTTATGGATAAACCATAATGGAAAATATAAAAAAAGAATGTATATATGTGTATAACTGAGTCACTTTGCTGTACAGCAGAGATTAGCACAACATTGTAAATCAACTATACTTCAGTTAAAAAAATAGAGAATAAAAAAATAAAGAGCTTTATTAAGATATAATTCACATATACAAAATTTACCCTTTGTAACTGTTCAATTCAGTGTTTTTTTAGTATATTGAATACAGTGGACCCTTGAACAGCACAGGTTTGAACTGTATGGGTCCACTCATATGTAGATTTCTTTCACTAAATACCTGCTGCAGCACCACACAATCCACGGTCAGTTGAATCTGAGGATGCAGGACCTCGGATACCGAGGGCCAAATGTAAACTCATTTTCAACTGCACAGAGGGTCGTCACCCCTAACCCCTGTGTTGTTCAACAGTCAGTTATATTCACAGTTATGTGACCATCACCACTATCACTGTTTTTAGAACATCCCCCCCCCCCCCCCCCCCCCGCAAAAGGAGCCCTGTACCCATTAGTAATCCCTCTCTGTGCTTCTCTCTCTCAGTCTAGCACCTGGCCGTCACATCTACTTTCTACCTGTAGATTGCCTATTCTGGCCATTTATAAATGGAATCGTACAGTATGTGGCCTTTAGTGACTGGCTTAATGCTTTCAAATTTTATCCATGTTTTAACATGCTTCATTTCTTTTTATTGCCAAGTAATATTCCATTGTTTGGAAATATCACATTTTGTTCATCCATTAGTTAATGGACATTTGGGTTTCCACTTTTTGTCTATAATGTATAATGCTGCTATGAATATTTGCACACATTTTTCTGTGCATGTATGTTTTCAGTTTTCTAGGGTACATACCTAGAAGTGAAATTGCTGGTTCATTTGGAAACTCTGTTTAACATTTTGAGTGACTGCCAAACTGTTTTCCAACGTGGCTGTCCCTTTTTACAATTCCACCAACAGTGTATGGGTGTTCTGATTTCTCCATATCCTCACCAGTACTTGTTATTGTCTTTTTTTTTTTTTTTTCGGTACGCAGGCCTCTCACCGCTGTGGCCTCTCCCGCTGCGGAGCACAGGCTCCGGACACACAGGCTCAGCGGCCATGGCCCACGGGCCCAGCCGCACCGCGGCACGTGGGATCCCCCCGGACCGGGGCACGAACCCGCGTCCCCCGCATCGGCAGGCGGACTCTCAACCACTGCGCCACCAGGGAAGCCCTTGTTATTGTCTTTTTGATTTGAGCTATCCTAGTGGGTATGGAGAGGTTTTGTGGTTTTGATTTGCATTTCCCTAATGAATAAAGATGTTGAATATCTTTTTATGTGCTAATTAGTCATTTGTGTATCTTCTTTGGAGAACTATCTGTTCAAATCTTTTGCCCTTTCTGGAGTCCCTTATTAGATACATGATTTGCAAATATTTTCGCACATTCTGTTGGTTGCCCTTAACTTCCATAGTGGTGTCTTTTGAAGCACAAAATTTTTTAATGTTGATAAAATTCATTTTATCTATTTTTTCTTTTGTTGTTTGGGCTTTTGGTGATGTATCTAAGAAGGCTACAACTTCATGACTTTGCCTAATCCAAAGTCATGAAGATTTACACTTATATTTTCTTCTAACAGCTTTTTGATTTGGCTCTTTGATTTAGTTCTCTGATACATTTTGAGTTAATTTTTATATATGATGTGAAGTAGGAGTCTAATTTCATTCTTTTTCATGTGGATATCCATTTGACCCAACACCTTTTGTTAAGACTGTTCTTTCCCCATTAATTTTGACATCCTTGTTGAAAGTCAGTTGATTATAAATGTGAGGGTTTATTTCTGTATTCTCCATTCTATTCTTTTAATCTATATGTCTATTTTTAGGCCAGTCTCACAATATCTCGACTACTGTAGTTTTGTAGTAAGTTTTAAAGTCAAGAAGTGAGTCCTCTTTGTTCTTTTTTCAAGATTGTGTTGGTTCTTCTGGGTCCCTTGCATTTCCACATGAATTTTAAGATCAGTTTATCAATTTCTGCAAAAAATGCAACTGGGATTTTGAGAGGGATTGCTTTAAATATTTAGACCAATTTGGGGAATATTGCCATCTTAATATTAAGTCTTCCGATCCAGGAACATGGGATGTGTTTCCATTTACTTAGGTTGTTTTTATTTTTTTAATATTTATTTTTTTTTGGCCACACTGCACAGCATGTGGGATCTTAGTTCCCCGACCAGGGATGGAACCCATGCTTCTTGCAGTGTAAGTTCGGAGTCTTAACCACTGGACTGCTAGGGAAGTCCCTGTTTAGGTTGTTTTTAATTTCTTTCAACCATGCTTTGATGCTTTGTAGTTTTCAATGTGCAAGTCTTGCCCTTTTGTTAAATTTATTCCTAATGTTTTATTCTTTTCGATGTTATTATAAATGGAGTTTTCTTAATTTCATTTTTAAATTGTTCATTGCTAGTGTATGGAAATACAGTTGATTTCTATATATTGATCTTGTGTCCTGCAGTCTTGCTGAACTCATTTATTAGTTCTTATTTTTATTTTTATTTTTTTGGCCAGCTTGTGGGATTTTAGTTCCCTGACCAGGGATTGAACCTGGGCCCTCAGCAGTGAGAACACGGAGCCCCAACCACTGGACTGCCAGGGAATTCCCCATTTATTCATTCTAACAGCTTTTGTTTTGTTTTGGTTTGGGTTTTTTGGGTGGATTCCTTAGAATTTTCCACATATAAGATCATGTCGTATGCAAACAAGAGTTTTACTTCTTTTCCAACCTGGATGCCTTTTTTTTTTTTTTTTTTTTTTTTTTTTTGCGGTACGCGGGCCTCTCACTGTTGTGGCCTCTCCCGTTGAGGAGCACAGGCTCCAGACGCGCAGGCTCAGTGGCCATGGCTCACAGGCCTAGCCGCATGTGGGATCTTCCCGGACCAGGGCACGAACCCGCGTCTCCTGCATCGGCAGGCGGACTCTCAACCACTGCGCCACCAGGGAAGCCCCTGGATGCCTTTTTTGTTTCTTTTTCTTGCCTAATTGTCCTATCTAGACCCTCCAGTACAATGTCAAATAGAAATGGTGAGAGTGGACATCCTTGCCTTCTTCCCACTCTTAAAGGGGTTTGACTTAATTTTAAAGATAATTATTTACACTTGTATGTCCAAATACTTATTCACTAGGACAATGAAATGTCTGTAATTTTGTGAAAGATTTATCAAAAGAAATGAAATAAGAGAAGGAATTAAACTTCACAAATGTCTGAGAAATTGTATCACTTTCAAAATGATATGGGGGAATGTGAAGTGATTGCTTAATGGGTACAGGGTCTCCTTTAGGGGTGATAAAAATGTTTTGGAACTAGCTAGAGGTGATGGCTGCACAACACTGCGAATGTAGGAAAATCCAGTGAATTGTACATTTTCCTGCTTATTTTTTTTTCTGCACCATGCGGCTTGCGGGATCTTAGCTCCCCAACCAGGGATTGATCCCAGGCCCTCAGCAGCGAGAGCATGGAGTCCTAACCACTGGACCGCCAGGGAAGTCCCAAATTGTACATTTCAAAATGGTTAATTTTGTGTTATGTGAATTTCATCTCAATTTTAAAAGGTGTTATTATTTTCTTAGAAGATAAATTTATAGATTTTCTAATGAAAGGAAAGTTATTAAAATCTGCTTCATTCACTGGTCATTATTTTGCTGTCTATTTCCTGGGCATTCTTTCTACTAAACTATTAAACTAGATTTTTATCTGTTATGGGAAATTGAATGTTACCTTTAAGGAATATATCCTGTTCTATCTCCATGAAAACCTGATGAGTCTGCAAATAGTAATAGAGTCTCCTAACTCATGTAATCTAAAGAGAATTCTGTGGGTTAAAATTTTAACCAAGTTTTGCCTCTTTTCCTTTTCAGAAGAATACAACTCTGAAACACCTAAGAATGACTGGAAACAAGATTGAAAATAAGGGTGGAATGTTTTTTGCTGCAATGCTACAAATTAATTCATCCTTAGAGAAATTAGATCTGGGTGACTGTGATCTGGTGAGTTAAATTGGGTATCAGATAGTCACTCAGATATTGGATCATTCTCCCTGGAAACTAGCATAGAGGAGTGTCAGAGACCAGCTAAATGACAGGCTTATGAATGATTAAGCTTGTCTCTAAGGTCTAATATCAGAGAAAATATTTTTTTAAAATAAGAATCAGATTATAATAATATTATGGAAGAATATCCAGTGTAATAAAAATCTTCCTAAACTTCCATCTGTTACCCTTCTTAACTTGTATGGGATTTTCTAAAGAAGATGATTATGTTCCTTTTAATTAAACAAATACTGCTTCATTCGTATAATATAAATTTTTTACTCATGGAAACATTTTGCAGTGAGTAGTTATGTTATAGCATGAAACCTAAGATGATGCTAAGAGCTGCTCTGAGCCTTCATCTGGACTGATAATGAGAAGATTGTCTGTTTTGCATGTCTTCAAATTCTAGGTTTCATTTTCTCAAACATGCCTTCAAACCTTCAGGCCTACTGTTAGGAACCTATTGTTAATAGGTTAATGCAAAATTACTGGGACAGGAAAACAGATGAGCCAAGGAGGCTATTTGGGGTAATAGGCTCTAAAGCTTAAGAAGGGGGTAGATGCAGCCAGTATGGTCTTGGGAAAGCATTAATTCGATATACAGTTGACTCTTGATAACACGGGTTGAACTGCTGGGGTCCAGTTATATGCAGACTTTTTTCAATAGTAAATACTACAGTTGCTACAGGATTCAAGGTTGTTTGAATCCATGGATACCAAGGTACACAGTTGATCCTTGACCCTTTAAGGGTCAACTGTGTATTGTCTACACATACCAGTCACAATTCTAGATTCTAAGGATACAGGAGTGCATCAGATATGGTCTCTGCCCTCATAAAGGTTATATTTTAGTTAGGAAAACATCAGTAAGTTAGAGAAAAGTGCGACAAAGTTGGCAGAGTACTCTGATAATGGGCAGAAGGTAATATGCATGATAGGATGGTTCCCCGAAGACCTGAGGAGGTCATACTTAGGAGTCGTGAAGGATGAGAAAGAGCTCCCTTGAAGAGGGTCCATGGCAGAACATTCCAGGCAGGGGGTCCAGAACACACAGACTCTAAGATAGTGCTTCCCCAAGTGTGGTATGGGTAGCATACTGACTGACATAATCTGAGGTAATTTTAATACATATTTATTTTTACAAATGCTTTCTATTTATTTCAAGGGATTGTGGCTTTCCATTTAAGGTAGTGACAGTTTTAAAGTAAATATAAATGAAAAGTGAGTTGATTTAATGGAAAAGTATTAGGTAAAGAGTAAAACTGATACTCAGATACGGCAAAAATCATGAGGGGAGTACATGAATGATGAAATACTGAGTCTGAGAACTAAAAAGCCAGAGTAGCTACACAAAGGGAGTTAAATGCAAATTATGGAAAGGCTTTGAGGGGTGACATGATATGATTGGTGCTTGTAAAAGATCACTCTTGTTTCTCTGTGGGGAATTAGAGGGTGGTGAGAGGAAGCCCACTGACCACTTAGGCAGTTTCTGCAGTAATTCAGGTGGGTGATGAGGACTGGCGTTGAGGTGGTAGCTACAGAGATGGACTAATTTGAAACATCTTTTGGAGGCAGAATCTGTAAGACTTGCTGATCAACTGATAGGAGAGTAAGAGGACTGACTGGTGAAGTGGAAGAAAGCCCAGGTTTTCTGGCATAACAACTAGATGTGTGTGCATCACAGAGATGGCGGAGGACTAGGCCCTTCCAATAAGGTAGAGGGAGGCCTGTGGGAGCAGTGAAAAATGTGATTAGTAACCCTTTCCTGCCACAAACACACACTTAAAGTACTAGTATGAATGTAAAAGAAAGCTTGCATTAAGGATATACACTATAAGTAGTATAGAGCCCTAGCTGGGATCCACTTGTGTGTCTGTATTTCTGTGCATCATATAGAACCTTGAGGGGTTAGGAGCAAACCTAGAGGTAAACACCGGAGGAAATGGATACTGAAACCTTAAGAAACTCCCCATGTATGTTATAGATTTTAGGGCAGAGAGAAAATAACACAGTAACAATTCATTGCTGAATTTGATCAACTTACAATTGAAGGATCAGGAAATTACTTAAACTTTTTAAAAACACAATTTTGATTTGTCAGACTCCAGATTACTGATCTTGAAATATTAGGGGTTAATTTATATACTTTGTCAGTTTCCTTAATGAATTTACCTGTTTTTAGGGAATGCAGAGTGTGATAGCATTCGCTACAGTCCTAACTCAAAACCAAACAATTAAGGGATTAAACCTAAACCGACCTATACTGTATGGTGAACAGGTATGTATTCAAAGTGAGCAGTTAATAAGGCTACATGTGAATAAAACGAAGGTACTACTTACTGAAGGTTATGTCAAGATTCATGAATGCATTGTATTTTTAGAACTGTAAACTACTGTTTACAAAGAAAAACTTGGAAGGAAAATTTTAAATTCTTGGTAAGAGTTTTATAAATATGGTTTTAGATGTTGCTTATTTAAACAGAAAACATGTCGTCTATTTTTCCTATAAACTCATTCTCAGTGAGTAAACCTGTGAGGGGCAGAGGGCTTAAGATGAAAGCATAAATGATGAAAGTTTTAAAGGCTGGAGGATTATAAGAGCCCAGTGTGAACTGTTTTGTGATTTGTTTGTTCTTGTTACACTGATGTGATGAACCATTACATTTTTGAAATCCTGAGCTATAACGGCAAATTGCATATGAATAGCAGTCTGGGAGGTCTGGACTTGTTGCTTCAGGTAAGCTGCACGCTAGAGACAGAAAGACGGTAAAAACATGGTTCCAACTCTCAAGGCTTCTCCTTGCCCCTTAACACTCTTTTAGGTGGCTTTCCTCTCTTATCAGCAAAATGCTAGGGAATAAGAACTCGTTTTACTATGGGGCTAAACAAAAACAGAATATCTACTAAAAGAAAAAGTTCAAGGACTTTCGTCTTTAAATCAGCTACTTCACTGTTCCCCATTAGTATGAGTAATTGAGAATTAACCATATTTAAAAAAATTTTCCTATTTGTAAGTATATTTTGCATTCATTGTCTACATAGATCTCTCCCTTTGAATTATCTCTGTACTTTCCTGTACGAAAAATTTTGGAATTTTACATCATGTTAATTGCTTCATGTTTACAAATTTAATCTCAAAAAGACAACTAGAATCCTCAAATAGAAGAACCTACTTTAAAGACCAGCAAAATACCTGGCTCAAAGTAAGCATTCAGTAAATTGTTTCATTTCTCATTCTTTACTCAGTAAATCTTTGAATGCAACCCTAAACAAGAAACAATGCTGGTGCCAGGGATAATGTCAAAGCACATAGCCCTCATTTTCAAAGAGCTTTTTTTCAGTCCACATGGAGGGAGATCCACAAGTCTGGAGAGTGATATGCTCAGGGTGCCTTGGGAGCAGGAGAAAAGATATAGAAATCAATGCAGGGGGATGAGGGGATGAGAGGTGGCAGGGAAGCTTCTCAGATTGAGGACATGTTAAGAGATTTGAAGGCTGAATCAAACTTTTCCGGATTAAAGCCCTGAGGAAGTATGTTAAACTATATGAAATTATATTAGAAGCACAATTCCTCTTTTAAATGTTGAGTGGTGTCATTACTCCTAAATCCATCTGAGAATAGTTATTGAAAGCCCAGGGCCTCCACTAGGGAAAGCCCACGCGCACGCAGCAACAAAGACCCAACACAGCCAAAAAAAAAAAAAAAAAAAAAAAAAGCCCAGGGCTCTTTCTCAGGCCCCGGACCTTGCTCTTAGCCTGGTGCTTCTGGGCAGTCAGCTAAACTAGCCTGCTTTCTGTTCCTCTCCAAGGCAGCCACCACCTTCTATCCCTGACAGTACTATTCTCTTAAATGGTTGTGGAGTAGAATCCTCTTGTGCTTCCTCATGCCTGCTGTTCCCAAATACAAGCCAGCAAACCTATTTCATTTAAGGGTTTTACTGTTCATTATCCGGGGAGCTTAGAAAAAGGCTGATGCTAGGTGCCACCCTAGGCCAAACTAAGCCACAAACTGAGTGAGTGGAGCTAAAAAAAACCACCAAACAACAAAAACCCTTTACTATCTGTGATACTAGTTCCCTTTCTTAATAAGGATGGTCCCTCTTTCAAATCTCTTGACCTAAAAATGCAGTCAAGACATACATCACATCCGTATTGAGTATGTCCTCTGCTCCAGGCACTATGCAGAGCAATACTGGACCTCTCAGTGGTCAGTTCTCATTTAAGATTTCAGACTACAGCTTCCCTCTGGATATGTATTTTCAGTGTCAAAGCAATAACTTAAATCAGATACAGTATTATAGAATATTGAACAATAATAAATGCTTTGTGGTTTTCTATAGAACACCAATTTTGTGCCAGGTACTTTTGTTAATTTATTTACTTCTGTGAGGGAAGTAAAATTTTACCTATTTTATATAGAAAAGGGAACTGGGACTCAGCTAGATGAAATAATTCGCCCAAAGTGATAAAGTTAGTACAAGGTAAAGCTAGCATTTGGACAGTTTTATTATAAAGCTCATGTACAATCTGCTATTGCTATATGATTTTACTTAACTTTTATTTTTTCTCAAAGTACTTTTAGATAATTCGAGCATATATGGATATCCATGATCAGCATTTCCAGTGACTATAAAACTTATAAAAACAGCAATAATGCACCAGGACTTCTTATCATAAAATACTTTGGCCCATTCATTTTAAGACATGCTTTGATTCTGTTAAAAATTTAAAGTGCTTGGTGTTCAGATCCTCACTGAGGTTACATACCTTTTGCCTGGAAGCAGCGGAGGGAGGGAGGGAGGGAGGGAGGGAGGGAGTCTAAAAACTACAAAGAGTGGAGATCAAGAGCAAAGTTTAGAAACATATGTAAGGGGCAAGAACACCTTGTCTTGAGAGGACAGCAGTAAAGGAGCTTCCATGCTCAATTTTTTTTTTTGGCCACACCGTGCAGCTTGTGGGATCTCAGTTCCCTGACCAGGGATTGAACCTGAGCTCCAGCAGTGAAAACTCCGAGTCCTAACCACTGGACCACCAGGGAATTCCCTCATGCTCAATCATGGGACCAATTATTTTGATTTATTTTTCCTGCTGGGATGATTGTTGCTTTTTTAGTAATGATTTTTTTTAACCAGCCTCTCTTAAATCACTTAGTCACTGTACTTTACAAGTGCCTGCTGCCTGTTTCTAAGACAGTAAAGATATTTGTGGCAAAATGATTTTTTTTAAAAGCCATGCCAAACAAATTGCAAATCGTAGACTAATCGTCTTAACTGATAAAATCTTTTTTAAAAGCTAATTTAAATAACTTTGCATTTTGGAATAAACATGTACTGCTTCAAAATTATATTCTAGAAAAAAGATTATCTATTTTTAGGAAGAGTCCACAGTTCATCTAGGCCACATGTTGAAAGAAAATCAGTGCCTTGTTGAACTACACGTGTGTAAGCATGACATAAAAAACTGTGGTATGAAACAGTTATGTGATGCACTGTATCTGAACAGAAGCCTACGCTACCTTGATGTAAGCTGGTAAGTGATAACATATATTAATTCAGGAGTTAAATCATGGGAATAATCTCTGTAAATATTCTCTGTAGATAAGATTCTTTGTTAGACACTAATTCCAAAAATTAGAAAATGCAACCATTGTTGTCAACTTTTTATCTTGAGCCTTAGCTAGTATTTATTCGGCTTATACCGATATAATAACTTGAGATCAATTTAAATATGTAAACCAGAATAGAAGCAACTTTTTTTTTTTTTTTTTTTGCGGTACACGGGCCTCTCACTGTTGTGGCCTCTCTCATTGCGGAGCACGGGCTCCGGATGCGCAAGCTCAGCGGCCATGGCTCACAGGCCTAGCCACTCCACGGCATGTGGGATCTTCCCGGACCGGGGCACGAACCCATGTCCCCTGCATCGGCAGGCGGACTCTCAACCACTGTGCCACCAGAGAAGCCCAGAAGCAACATTTTATGGCAAATTTTTATTAAATTTTTTGGAAATTGAGTGATTAAAATAAATCTTAACTAAAATAGAAAGTACTTATTACTATATGTTTTCAAGCATGCTATCTCTATGAATAAAAGAATACTTCATATTTCCAAATATAACTACATATTTATCCTTTCCCAGCAATAAAATAACTCAGGATGGAATGGTGTGTTTGGCCGATGTACTGAAAAGCAATACTACCCTGGAAGTAATAGATCTTTCTTTTAACAGAATAGAAAATGCAGGAGCAAACTATCTCGGTGACACTCTTGCTTCACACAACAGGACTCTTAAAGCGTTAGTATGGTTTTATATTTAACCAAAATATCAGAAAAACTTAAACTTTTTAGACTACTAACCTTAAACCTCTTACCTCTTAAGATTCATGGTGAAATATGAAAACTCAGTTTCTAAATTGACATATTAAGTTACAGGAAACATTTCAATTTCTTCTATTTTTCAAAAAGTAATGTCTTTTAAAAATTAGATTGATTCTAGTTATGACTGCTTAAAATTAATGAGAAAATTCTTATTACTTATTTTATCCTGAATTCTAACAGAAAAATTATAATCATTCAATATGATCAAGACTCTAAAATAAGAATGAATCAAAGAAGTAAATATTACTTGGATGACTTTATCTTGAAAAATATATCTGTAATCCACCCCAAACCTTTACTGAATAATAAATAGAAAACAATAGACTGTTTATTTCCAAAATGTAGGTAGCTCTACTTAGGTACATGAAGTATCCAACTAGAAAACTAAGCTTCTTGGATTTTAGGAATTATTAGGTCAATATTTCGATTATACATTAAATGTATTTAATGCTAAGACTTAACACAATAAAATGTGTGTAATAAATGCTGTTGCTAGCTTACGCACTCTTTGTGGAACTGTTGGTTTCCAGGGTTATTACTTTTTGGTTTTCCATAGGTTGTCAGTGGTAAGCAACAACATAGAGGGAGAAGGACTTGTTGCACTTTCACAATCAATGAAAACAAATCCCACACTCTCTAATATCTACATTTGGGGAAACAAATTTGATGAAGCTACATGTGTGGTAAGTTTTTTTCTTCACTGAGGCTTTTTCTGGGGTTTTCCCTATAACGTCAGATGTTATATACAGATGCCTTAGACATGATTACAAAGCATAACGAGACACTGCAGTTTTGATAAATTTTAATGTTAAGTCCTAAAAATTAGCTACTGGAAAGTTTTGTGGTTGAAATAGGAAAAGATATCAAATACTACATATTAGTATAAAGATCACTGAATTACACAGTCCCAATTTCTCCAAAGTTAAGTTTTTTTAAATCACAATTGTTGATTTATTTTAAATTTGCTGTGGCACAATCTCCAATCTGCTACTCAATAATTAAACCAAGACACAGAATTTGGAGAGATATAGTAAAAGCTGTCAAAATATTTGGTGTGTTGCTTATGTAAATACAGAGAACCCTTGATACTGCTTTCAACACACACAAAAAGCATAGTAACAAATAGTTTTCATTTGGAAAGAAAAACAAGATGTTAGGGGACTTCCCTGGTGGCACAGTGGTTAAGGGTCCACCTGCCACTGCAGAGGACATGGGTTCGAGCCCTGGTCCGGGAAGATCCCACATGTTGCGGAGTAGCTAAGCCCGTGTGCCACAGGTACTGAGCCCGTGTGCTCTAGAGCCCACGTGCAGCAACAAAGACCCAAGACAGCCAATATATATATATATATATGTTAGAATTCTCAAAAATTGCCAAAAGACTAACCAGAATTCTATCACTAAAAAGGCTAATAAAATGTACACTATTAAAAGAAATTCCTTGATTTCAGAAAAACATATCCACATTCTATACACTAGAGGCTGAGGTGAGTTGGAACTACTAATGACAAGCTACAGCAGAAAGCAACTAGAGTTTTGAATCTTTTACTGTCTAATTTCTGCCATTCTCTATAATCGCAACCGTACTGACAAACTAGTTTAACATGTTTGTACGACACTTTTACGTAGGTATCAATGATCCATAAGATATATACAAAGAAAATTCTACAATGAAGAAATAATTAGTGCCCAGCCAGGCCAGAATCTAATACTATGGGAATGGTCTCTCTAAGCCTAAATCTGAAGATTACCTTCAGGGGGTCCATGAACTCCATACAGTTGTATGCCAAAATCTGTGATTATTTATTTTTCTGAAAAATGGATCCCTGGCTGTCATCGGATCTTCAAGGGCATATACAACAGCACTCCATCCTCTTTTATGAGTCAGTCACCTTAGGACTTGAAAATTTTGACCATGAGACCTTTGGTCCACAAAATTGGTAATACATAGAATTGTTATCTCTGGGAGTCATGAAACAACAAAACATGCCTAATAACGTTAAAATGTAGAAATAAGTTTTGCAAGACTGTAATTACATTGTGTGGAATTAAATGAATAAAAACTACAATGCCTGGAAAATATTAAAATTCAGCAGTGTTATACAGAATATTTTATTTTAAACTATAAATTATCACATCTAATTTGAATGTTGAAATTCGTTTAAGCACTGTAAAATGAATAAACTATTTTCTTAATGATACAGTTTTTCTTAAAAATCCTAGGCATATTCAGATTTAATTCACATGGGCCGTCTAAAATCAGACAATACAGATGTGGAGCCATTTGTGGTGGATGGACACGTGTACCTTGCAGAAGTCTCCAATGGCCTTAAAAGGCATTATTACTGGACACCAGGTTATGGAGAAGCTTGCAGCCCATCATCTAATGCAGGTCTTACTCTTGTACCAGTAGGTCAATATCTATGAAAAACAAGCTTTAATTTTCATATATTTGTCTTATTACTCTTCACAGAGATTACATTTTATTGTCTATTAAATTTTCTTTCATAAATTAGAACAATGAAAAGAGATACTAAACTGTGAATAAAGAAATTTAGCAAAATAGGGACTAAAATTTGAACACCTGGAGAAGGAAATCAAGGAACTAATTTCTTTTTATAAAGAAAATATACCCAAAGAGTAAAGTAGCATACAAGGAGAGGTCATTATAGGTATCCTAACTGAAAGTTGTCATGAAGTGGTAAAAAGGTTTCAGGTGGCAGATTCCAGGGACTGTCAAGGGGTTTAGAGGTTGAAAAAGTATTTTACAAATGGGTATTGATACAATTTCACAAATACAGGCAAATATATATAAACATATACAAATACATATAAATGTATGCTTTCCAAACAAGTCAGTGCTGCCAGTGAATTTTTAAAAAAAGATAATTCTCTCTTTTGGAGGATGCCAATAACATTTTCATGATTTGATGGCAAACAATTACTGTTGTCTGTGGTCAATCCTGTTTTCAAATTAAAATTTCTATGAAGAGGCAACAGACACCACGATCCTTTGATTACAGACCCATGTTCACAAATTAATTCATACATACCACTTAACTGTTTAATCTGAATGATTTATTACTGCTAAAGCTGAGCAAAGTGTGAGGAAAAAAATTTTATGTGAACAATTTAAAGAGGTTACTTTAAGTTCTGCAGTCTAAATGGAAAAACCATCTATCTCTAAATGTTGAGAGAGGAATAAACGTGATAGCTTTACAGTTGTCAGAGTATTGGCTCTCAAAGTACTGTGAATTCCTCAAATCATAGCTGTATTTATTCACAAAAATTAACATTACAAAAAACCCCCACATCTGTCATTGTCCATTCCTTTAATAGATTAAAGAATTAAGATAAATATGCCCTACTCACTACTTAATGTTTTTAAAAGTTTAACAGGTTTTTCCTTATATTCAGCACCTCATACCACACCTCCATACTCCTTGGGGAAACTGGGGTGGTGGTGGTGAGGGGGTGGCACAGATGGTGGTGGTGGTTATGAAATGGGAAGAACATCTGAATAAATTATATAAGCCATGATTTGCACTTAATGTTCTAGAGCTACTGAGCCAGGAAAGACCTAAATGCCTTACCAAATCCATTCTCACGCTTTCAGAGAGATGAATTTTATTTTACTCTTAGTTATTAGCTTTTATCAAACTTTAGTTTCCAATGTTCTCTATATGTTTCAGATCTTACTTTCTTTCCACTTTAAGATCTCTCCTCTGCAGATACAAAGACTAGCTGTTTTTTTACCAAGTTCTTTTACATTATTACATGCTGAATATAGCTAGAAATAATTAACTGTATCTAAAAAAAAAGTTGTATGTCCGAGGAAGGTCATGTCTAGTGTTAAAAATGCAATAGGAAATTTTAAAAAATTTTGTCTTTTGATCAAATTTGAAAAACTGCAGAATTCAATGAGTGCAAGAAAACCACGGTATAGGAAAAAATACAAACATTTCTAACAATTGTCATTACATTTGGAAAACATTAAGCTGGTGAGAAAATGCTACTCCTAGCAATTAGATAGCCAATAAACTCAGACTTGAGAAACACTATGACAGACTTCTGTCACAGACACTTGAACATCTGTCCAAAGAGTAAAGATAGTTTAAACTGAAGATACCAAATCAGCATTTTTTAAAGTATGGAGCATCAGAATCACCTGGGGCAAATGTTAAAAATACAGATTCTTAGAGTGAGAGCTACTGAATCAGAATTTCTGAGGATAGTCTGGGGAATCCGCATTTTTACAATCCAGGTCATCTTTAATCTCACTGAAGTTTAAAAACCAATCCTCTGGTTTTCTCATTCTTCAAATTAGTTTCTTTAATATATACTTCTTTTAAATGAAGTATCTAAGTGAATAGCGAGATGAATTATCACAAAGCTAACCCATCTGTGTTAACCAGGACCCAGATAAAGATAGTAAATGCCATAAGCTCCCCCAGAACCACCTCCAACCATGTTCCAATAGACAACCACTATCATGATGTCTAACATCACAGAGTAGTTGTGCATGTTTTGGAATTTTATATAAATGGGATCATAAAGTATATATACGCTTTGTGTCAGACTTCTTTTGTACATTAGTGCAATTCATTCGTGTTGTTTAATGTAGCAGTGTCTACTTCAGCTTTCATTGTTTTGAAGTATTCCATAATATGCTGGGTAGGAGTCCACAGGATTCTCAAAGAGATACTCCCAGGCTAGGACACAGCCATATCAAAGTAAACCTTTCTAATGCAGTTTGCTTTCCCAAGCTACTCTCTGTTCCTCTGTGCTACAGAGGGGACCCACAAGTTCCTATATTCTCCCAAGGGGAGACTGACAAGGTAGCTGAGTGGGAAGCAAATAGGTAAATGGGAAATAGGCTTACCTGGAGCCTGCAGTGGAGTGGCATGTGCTAAACCTGCAACCTTACTTACCGGACTGCTTGAGACATTTTTGCAGAAGTCTCAGAGCTCTCTTCTCCGCACCCAAGAGAACTAAGGTGAAGCCAGGTCAGCCAAGAATTACTGGGCTCTGACCAGGCTAGGGAAAACCTGATCACATATTTTACAAGCTGTTGCCTATTGCATAAGAGGCCAGCAGGATGCCCAGAGAACAGAGTGAAGACAGTGTCTTCCCTGATGCCATTTTGTCATGCAAGCCTCCTCTCCTCCCCATATATGTGGACAGCATTTTAGAGAGAAGACAAAGGGTAGAAATAAGAAAGCAATTTTCAAAATGTTTAAGCAGTACCTTAAGATATTATAAATTCTACCTGCTTTGTATCAGATTAGGTTTTGAAGTGCCTAGGACTAAAAGTTAATTTTTTTCTAGACTTCCCACTGGGTGCAAGAGTTCTGTAGGAAAAATCCCCCTTCTTCTGCACATCTGAATTGTAACGAGCAAATCTGCAATCATATACATGTTATACATTTCCTTCCATTTTCCTCTTAGCAGTCATCAAGATCCAGCTCAAATCCAGCCTCAAATTACAGTGTTGCAGACTCTATTATGCTCATCATTTAACAAAGTTTCAAGTTTGAAGCAAAAAAGCAAGAAATAAAGTGGTTTGTACCTTTTAGATATTTGATAAAATGATCTTGTTTGCTGTACGCACTCTGCTTTTCAAACTAAATGGTAGTATTCATTATGTCTTATCTACTCAAACCATATCCACCTGGGTTCTACTCCCACTATTATTACTGCAGCTGCCTTTCTCAGGGGATCATTCATGCTCCAATTACCCAACCCAATTACTCAACCCAATGTTGTCTTTGATTTGCATCGTATCTAATTTCTCTGTACCACGTGATCAGTACAAAGCCACTTTTGTCTTCGTGAAACTTGCATCACCCTGGTTTTCTTCCTATTATCACTTTCCATCTCTTTTTCTGTCTTTTGCTCATTCTTAAAATGCATTTCCCCCAAGATTTTGTCCTCATCTTTTGTTCTTCTGTACCATCTCCCAGCGTTGCCTAAATCATTTCTATCACAATAATTATTAGCCTTATGCTGCAAGATCTGTTTCTCTAGCTTTAACCTCTGCTGGGTTTCAGTCCCCATTTCCAACTACTGCTAGACATTTTCACATAGGTATCTCACCACCGATCAAATTCAGCACATACAAAATAAAGTCTTCTCTTCCATAAACCTCCCCCTTATCTTGCCTAGCAGTTAATGGCACCTACATATACTCAATCGCTGAGGATCAGAATTTAAGATTTTAAGTTGAAACTACCTAACTACATGCAGCAGAAACTGACTCAAGCCTGCTTAAGAAAAGGTGGATTTAGGGAATTTGTGGGTTCAGTCCCTGACTGGGGAAGTAAGAAAATCACTGGCATCCAGAACAAGGAAATGAAGCATAGCTGTGTGACCTCAAGAATGGGACTGCAGGGCTTCCCTGGTGGCGCAGTGGTTGAGAGTCCGCCTGCCGATGCAGGGGACACGGGTTCGTGCCCTGGTCTGGGAAGATCCCACATGCCGCGGAGTGGCTAGGCCCGTGAGCCATGGCCGCTGAGCCTGCACTCCGCAACCGGAGAGGCCACAACAGTGAGAGGCCCGTGTACCGCAAAAAAAAAAAAAAAAAAAAAAAAAAAAGAATGGGACTGCAAAGCCAGAAACCAAGCCACTTCTCTCACAGGGCCTCAGTCGCTTGGTTCTGCAAACCCTACTTCATCCCCTTGCTTTGCTCTACAGGTCAGCTTTCTCTGCTTCACTGTTTCTTTTAGACTTTGGCTTGCTTCAGTGACTGTGGACCAGATCTAAATGATCTTTTCCATGTACACCAATACCTAGTAAGTGTCTGAATTTCATAGCTCAAATTCTTAAGAAAGTCGCTCAGTTCGGCCTAAGAATTGTTTCTCCCTGGTAAGGTGTTCGTCAGCTGTGGTCACAAGTATGGAATCGTGTTACAAATGTGGCTGTCTAATCCCTGCCCTTCAGCAGTCAACTGTAGTTGAGTGTGTGAGATCCTGCATTATAAACATGGCTATCTAATCCCACTCTTTCAGCACAGGCTAAAGGTAGAGGACTATTTCAAGGTGGTATAGATACAGTGCTAGATGTGTCTTTGATTCCTATCTCTGCCACCACCTTTCAGACTTTCTCTCCATTCTCCCTACCTCAGTCAGCTGTGTACAAATTCCTCCCATTAGCCATCTCCTCTTGTTTGCCTATCCAGGGGAGTAACAGCCCTTTCTCTGTCCACTCAACTTCCATTGACTGCTCAGCATTTCCTTTCTTTCCTTCCTCCACTATAACACTTGGCATTCAGGTTTGTCTTTCCCACTTGACTGTAAACTTAAAAGAGGAGATTATCTTATTCATCTTTACAGCTGTATGTATTCTGATTTCAATAATTTTCCAGCATTTGAAATAATGGCCAGATATTTTAATCTAAATATCTGATTCACATCCATGGTGTTTATTTCAGTATATTCTTGAAGTTAAATACCCTATTTCTGAATGATTACTGTGTTTACATGATAATTATCTAAATTCCTTAAGCAAATACACCAAAGCTCTGTTCAGTGAAGGGGGGGCAGGGGTTGTAGAGGACAGACGAGTAGACCATATCACTGTCTCAAGAAATGCTCCAAAAACTAAATATCGGTATTGTTCATACATAATGAGTAAAAATGTAGAATTTACAGAAATTGCATTAAAGTACAATTTCTTTTTATTTGGTGGTATTTCTAGACAAGTTCTAAAAACTCAAAATCTCTGAGTAAAAAGTGAAAAGTTATATCAAGAGCTTCATTTATCAAGAGCCCACAGAGAGACTTCCCTGGCAGTGCAGTGGTTACGACTCTGCACTTTCACTGCCAAGGGCCCGGGTTCAATCCCTGGTCGGGAAACTAAGATCCCTGCAAGCTGCATGGCGCGGCCAAAAGAAAAAAAAAAAAATAGAGCCTACATATCACATATCAAGAGCCCAAAGGAAGAACACCAAGAAATGTTTAGGATAATAGTTTTCAGTGTTTGGTATGCATTAAGATCACCTATGGAGCTTTTCAGCATGTTCTGGAGATTGTCTGATTCAGAGAGCCTAAGGTGGGGTGGGGCTTGGACACCACTATTTTTAAACTATGTTTCTGATACGCATCAAATGTCAGTTACTGTTCTAGGATATTTTAAAAAATGAGTACATGTAGATTGTCTTTATATAAGCACATTTCAACTACTCTCATTTGCACAATTGCTGTAGAAACGAAACATACAGAAAAGTGACACACTATTGTTGCAAGAGAACTGACAGAACCTTTTCTTTTGAAAAAAATAAAACAATTTTCTAAAATCTATCAAAATCATTCTATGAAATTAAACATAAAACAAATACCAGCAAAAAATCATTTATATATAATCTGTTTTTTTAAAAAGCCTAAAATCTAACGATACAGAAAGAATAATCTAATACAAATACAAAACAAAATTAATTTAGAAAATAATTTCTCAATAAGATGTTCAGCATCCTAAAAAGACTTTCAAAAAACTTAGTAATACTTACATAATTAAGAATAGAACTTTCCCAAAACACTGCATTGTAGCAAATATATTTAAAGATGAATTTAACTGATAATTGTGTTACAATGATAGCAGATACAACTAAAATATATGCATATTATGATAAAGAATAATACAGCATTATGAGAAGAATGACAAGACAAAGATACTCAGTCTTCAAGCTTTCTTTACATGTCATTCTGGAAGAGCGTCAAGCCATGTCAATTTAAAATAAAATTATTTTAGCTAAGAAGCAGATAATGTGATGAAGAGAATAGATCAACTTCAGTCACTCCAATCCAATAATCCTAAAAATAATAAATTTAAAGGCTAATTTATGTAAAGGCAAATGCTAATTATCATCATGTTAGAGGAAATTTGGTAACTACTACCCTTACAGAATTATGACATCACTATAGCAGTTTTTAAAAAGAAATTTTGTTCATTAGATGCTTGGATTAATGAAGATGTGAATTAAATATAGCCTCTCCATTTCAGCAGACTTCTTAAAAAGGCTGAGTCTTAATTTTCTTTAATTTCTTCACATTCCAATAAATTCCTATTGAATTTAAGCCAGAATAGATTAGTTGAACATTTTTATAACTTTATAAATTGTATTTATAACCCAGGATATTAAATTAATACATATGCATAATTAGATTTCTTAGATAAATTAAATACTAAGTTTGATGTATGTTATACAAAGGCAGTATTTCAAACTCTATTTAATTAAGTCAATCCCATCCACTGGTGGCAATTCATTGTAAAAATGCTGCATGTGCTGTAAAATGGTGATGATCTGTACAGTTTAGAAGAATTTAGTTTTATTAAGTCTTCTACTTGGTTCCTATGACTAGGAACCCCAGAGAAAATACAACTAAAGAAATCAATACCAATAGAAAATACATTAATTTGGTTACAGGTATAGTTTAAAAGCAGAAAACAAATGATGCACGGCAGAAATAAGAAATAATGTCACCATGGTGTTTGATCAGCAGTATAGGAACTGACTTTGAGGAACTGATAATTTACTGTCCAAAGATTAGGCAGTGAAATAAATCAATATGTGGGAAAAATGGGAGGGGGAAGAGTGGTAGTAAATATCAGAATAAATCTGAATTTTCTAAGTTCATTAGGAAGGAAAAGGACTACTGTGAAACTACGACCACCATGAACTGTTGTGGTTTAATCTATAAAAATGTAAAACTCGAAACTTACAGAAAACTCAAGTATAAAATGTTTAATAAACTGGCTTTCTGATATCTCAAATGTTCACTTATAATTGAAGTTAATTTCTTAACTATTTATGAATATAATGTATGAAACTCAAAAGACAAGTGTTTTATACTATGCATTAAGTTGCTATTTAGAAAATTCTTTTTAGGATTTTATATTTTAAAAAGTGCATAAGAATATGAGAGGCTTATCAAAAATTTTCAAAACTCAGTATATTTTCCTCATCTCCAGTAATCTAGAAACCTATTAAAACAATCTGCATCAAATCTGAAACTGTCTTTAATAAGATAAAAACACCAAATATCTATTTAAAATTCATTTTGAAAATGTAGTCTCAGATAATTCAAAAGTACTGACCATTGGTTTTATCCAGAATACTGAGTTCTAAATGAACAAAATTGATATATAGTTTTCTAGTTTTTAAGAGAAGCACTTTTTGTTTCATTAGAAAAGTTACCTCCAATGGACTATATTAATAGAGAAATAGCACAATTCTTACTCAGTACCTAAATTTTCTTAGGCAGAGATTCGAATTTTTTCCCCCACAGTTTATGTACTGGTCTATGGCACTTAGTAACAGCACCACTCTTGGGCTGATACTATTATGGATTTTGTTTAAATTTTGAGGGGAAGAAAATAAACACATCCCACAGGTCATAAGTGGATCATAAACTGATAGATTCCACTTCAGTAAATGAAAGGCAATTCTAAAATGAAAATAAATATGGAATTAAGGCAGCTCTAAAAGATAGTAAAACTTATCCACCCCAAATAGTGCTACTGTAGTATAATTCATTCCTTTAAAAGCTATGTGTATAATGTAGACATAAAAGCCAAATATCAAAATAAGCATTGCACAGTTATGATGCAGCATCAGGTGCTTTTACTTCAGTGAATGAAAAATAATGGCCACAACTCAAATGAAGGGTTAATTTAATATGAATATATGCACCTTACCAGAGATGTTTATGTTTACTACCAGAGACGATTTAGCAATTCCATATTCCTCACAAAGTCAGTATAATTGTTGTAAAAAAATCAATTGTGGTTCTGAATACCCGTTCACAGTTGACCTCAACAATGTATCTGATGTAGGAGACTGATTATCTGTGACAGGCAGAAGCATGTGGTGGTCCTCAGTCCCAAGTGGAAGAGTTAGGGGTAAAGTCATATCAGAAGGCTTCACATCCAAAGTTTCTGATAAAGGACTTTTTTGTATGGAATCTTGTTCACTCAAGGGATGATCCTCTATACTGGAATCTAGAATTTTATCTGTACCTGAAATGGAAGGTAAAAAAACTCACCATCTTTAAAAACAAAACAAAAACCATGAGGAAGACTCAATCTATTTACCACCCCCAGAACTTGCATTTCAGCCCCACACCTTTAGTCACATTGTTTCTTTTTTGCTGATTTGCCCTTAGCATTATCTATACAAATCCATTACAGGCCTCAAGATTAGGTTTAAGCACCATTATAAAAATGGACTTAATTGTGCTAGACCAGGGTAAGCTGTTTCCTATCTACTTTATCACTCATTTGTCAGTTTTTCATATACCACCTTGTGACATCTATCTTACTGGCATGTAACATTCTACTTAGGTGTGCCTTGAATGCTCAACAGACTATAAATTCCTTCAAAGTAAATGTCTAATTATACTTCTCTAATTCCTTCAAAGTACCTTATAGTGCTACACACATAGTAAGTACCCAGTTTATTCACTGAATGTATTAATGAGTAGTTCATATTATTCTGTGAGTTCAAGTTCAGAGGTATGGCACTTTCATTTATTTTCAGAAGTAAGAAAATTCTGTGTTACTCAAGGGAGTAATTACCCCACTGACTAAAGATACATTTTTCCCTTCAAATTTTCCACTAGCTTTACCACGTTCTTCTCAAAGTACTGACATGATTTCAATCTCACTAACCTTGTTAGACAAAATTGCGTATTTGCTTTTTTAAAGTTATGATTCTGTTTTTGCCAGACTATTCTTCAGTTCAGCCAGCCAAGAATACAACCTGCGCTCTCTTGTTGCGATGACTCTCTTCACAATATTCTCTCTGCCTGGGATGAACATTCCCTTTCCCATCTCGACCCTTTGAACTCTTCTCCACCTTTCAGTTTCCCCAGAATTAAGCCTTTCCAATACTCACCTCAGAAGGACTTAACCTCTTCTTCAGTATTCTTGCATCTCTATTATATCCTGTATTTTGTGTTGTAATCAGTTATTTATTTAGATTTCTGGTCTCCCACACCAGACGGTAAGCTCTTTGAGGACTAGGACTATGCCTTGTTCAACTTCATATACCCTGCATAGTTATGTGTACTTTAGAGGTATTTAATAAATGCCTGTTGAATTAATAACTCACTGAAGTTTTCAGACATTACTACCTCAATCCTTATGATGTTTATATTTACTATCAAAGACTTACTATCATCTCTACACAGTGAAGAAGACTAGCGTTTTGTTTCTAATCATGACAGAATGGTAAGCACAGTGAAACTTTCTCAAGGATTCATTTTAAATAACAGACTGAAATTTTTGTAGTCTGGCTTTCCATTTCATGCATCGTAACAATTTGGGGATACCTGTTTCCCTATTTCCTCCTATACCTTTTTGGACTAGCGTTCATGATGCTCCTTTCTTCGCATAACTACAGTAGACCCCAGTTAACCTAGATTGTAGTATGGGAAAGTGATATATAGTTGTTTATGTATTCTCTCATTCTTGCAATTGTTCATATACCAGGTTTTTATTTATTTATTTATTAACATCTTTATTGGAGTTTAATTGCTTTACATTCATATATCAGGTTTTTAAAGGAGGAAGTTATTTCAAGCAACGTTTATTACAAGGTCAATATGGAAAGAAATTCAGAGTGAACTCATCTGCACATTATAAAGCTACCTTCCTCATATGTGTGCACCTAATTTTATTTTATTATTTTTTCTGGCGGTACACGGGCCTCTCACTGTTGTGGCCTCTCCCGCTGCAGAGCACAGGCTCCGGATGCGCAGGCTCAGTGGCCACGGCTCACGGGCCCAGCCGCTCCGCGGCATGTGGGATCTTCCCGGACTGGGGCACGAACCTGTGTCCCCTGCATCGGCAGGCGGACTCTCAACCACTGTGCCACCAGGGAAGCCCTGTGCACCTAATTTTTAAAATATATATCTAATATAAACTGTTACAATGTGTATCTCAACATTTTAAGGAATAGTACAAATATGAGAGCACAAAATTTTTAAAAAACAGAAGCATTTACCAGAATGGACTTTCGTTTTGTGCTTCTTTAAATTTTTAATATCTGTGTAAGAATTTCCACATAATTCACAGATAAATGGTCTTTCTCCTGAAAAACAAGTTAAAAAATTAAAATCTCAGTATTTCAGAAGCTACTAAGGCAAAAATATCAATGTTCATGAACACAATGCAAACATTATATTGTTTAAATTTAGTTTCAAATTACCATTTTAATCTCTTGGTTCTAATAGAGTGAAATGAAAACTTCTATACACATAGGCACTCCTTTCCTTTATAATACAAAGTGTACCTATTTCAAGGAAAAATCGAGCATTTTCACTAACAGAACCTTCAAACTAAAAAAAACTTACTTTTTTATTTCTATCAGACATTTAGTGAGTGCCAATTATATGCCAGACTCTGGCTAAGAGATGTAGCTGGGGGAAAAATGCGTAATTATGATTTCTGCTCTCAGGTAGCTTATAAATTAGAAAATCCTTTAAAAATACTCACAGAATAAAAATACTACAAAATTATAATTCTTTTGAAATAAGAACTGTTCATTGCTTTATAATGCAAAGTAAGGAACATGAGGATATAGAAGTTGCCAATAAACTTATTAACTGTTTACTAGGTGCTCACACTATACTAGGTAGGAATTACAAGAAATAACTTTTAGAAAGAAAAAGAACAGTACATTTTCAAAGTGGTGTTCTTTGTTTTAAAAATTTTTGTGTATTTCATATTTTCTTCGTACTACTTACATTACTACCTTTTACAATAAACATGTCAATATTAAAATATATTCCTAAAACGTGCATACTGAACATTGTTTAATAAGAAAATCTGATATTATCTTGGTATTATCTATTCCTTTTCATTTTTTGGTATTACCTGTGTAATTTTATCCAAATCATTTAAAAACCATTGATTATCTGGCACACTTCTTAGAAAATCTACACAATTCTTGACCAAATTTAATCCATAATCCAAACAACTAAAAAAACAAAAATAAACAAATAAAAAGTTGATATTCATACATTAAAATATAGCTACAGTTAAGAGTATGATTAGATACCATATAGTCCATAATGGTTTAAAGTCAAGGTTTACATAAAAAGAAATAGAGAGAACAAAAAATAATACGTTCTCCCTAAACACAGACCTGTATGGGATCGAAAGTGTTTGTTGAGCTCTCCTGAGGAAATAAAACTTTTCCCACAAATACCACATATGTATGGTTTTTCACCTAGATGGAAAATAAAAGATAGCGAAGTGGTGTACTATACCAATATAATATTTATCAATTACAATAATCTGAAGTAAGCTGTTCTAAAATATTATTTAAATTAAAACCTCTTTGTATTGTATTTCAGAGGTATTTTCAGTGTGATCCAACTTAAATGAACATTAGTAATTACTTTACACTGTTCATGTAACCTGATGCTTTTCATATAATAAAACTTTCTCCAAATATCCTTCTAGTAGACTAGAGGTGGACAAGAAGTCTGATTTTTATATAATTAAAAACATGAAAATTCATCAATCCATATTTCAATTTTTGCTATCTATAAGATTATTAAAGGGGAATAAAATCATTTAGGAAAGATCTATTAAAAAATTAGCCTACAAAAAAATGAAAATTTTTGAACAACAGATTTTGCTTCAAAATTGATACTTTGGGTTTGAAGTATCTATTTAATTTGCAAATCTTACAATGTCTGTGTAGAAAAAGTCCTAAGAAGTTATTAAATCAATGTTCTACCCAAACTCACCCCAACCCCTTAACTTTACAGTTTTATCCAAGGGAAATGAAGCTTCAAGACCCTAAGGAGTTCTTCTAAGGTCATAAAAAATGTCTTATTAACTCAAGTTTATATATTGTCAAAATTATCTGATTTTAATGTATATAAGTTACATGATAAAAAATTTCACCCACTGTGTATTATTCTAGAAAATAAGTCTGCTTTTACATCTAATATTTATGTGAAAATCAGAAACACAAAAAGCTTCAAGAAGCACAGACACAACAGATATATAACTACAAAGCCTTAACCTACTTTTTGTAAAGGCTCAATTTCCCTTTTTCTTTTATTTACAACTTTCCTTATTTTAAGCCATCCCTGTGTCAAATCCTTACCGGTATGTTTTCGAGAATGAGTAATAAGAGAACTAGAGACAGCAAATGCCTTCCCACAGGTGTCACACACATAAGGCTTTTCTCCCGTATGCCTTCGAACATGATAGGTCAATGTGCTGGCTTGGGCAAATCGCTGTCCGCACCTATCACATACATATGGCTTCTCTCCACTATGCTTCCTATTAGTAAATATATATAAAGATACATGTTGGCAAGTAAAACAATCTAAGGATCACGCCACACAGCAAACATTTTTCATACAATTCTTCATGCAGTATCTTATTTCATTTCATCTTAACAGATCAACAATATGTATTTAAAATCAACAGTTTTCAATGTATACTGTCAAGAATGAATGTTTTGGTTTTCAAAACATTAGGTCTGAGACTAGTTCAAAGTTTTGCCATCAGCCTTATGTGGTAGTCAAGTGTGCCCGTAATACTGCAGGCAATTATTTTTGTCTGTCCATTCACTCACTCTTCAAAACTCTTTCCTCAAACCTTCAGCACATCCTCACCCATCCTCACTCTCAGCTGATGTCCTTGCTTCCTGTTTCACTGAGAAAAACTTAAGCAATCAGAAGTAAATTTCTACCACACAAATCTCCACCTATAGGCATCTGTATCTATAGAGTTTGCTTTTCTTAACTCTAATATGAGAATGACAGTTCTTCTGAATCCAAGTACTCCAGTTTATATACTTAAGATACTATCCTCCTTGCCTACTCAATGATCACTCTTGCAATTTCCTCCAACCTATATCATCTAGTTTCACCACCCCTTTGGATCGTAGCATACTAATATACTGATATATCTCCCATCTTAAAAAAAAAAAAAAGACCCCTGACCTTACTTGCTCCTCTATTTTCTGTTCCCCTTTAGTAAAATCTTGAGTCTCCAATGGTTCTACTTTCATTTCTTCTCTACTAGCCTCTGCTAACACTGCTTTTGTCAAAACCACTGCTAACCTCTCACTTTGCCAAATCCAATAGTCAATTCTCACTCTTAATCTCCCTATCAGCAGAATCTGACACAATGATTACTCCCTCTGAAATAATTTCCTCCACCTGAATTCCAAGACAGCCCAATCTTCTGGTTTGCCCCTATATTGGTTGTTCCTTCCTAGTCACTTATAATGACTTGCCCGTCTCCCAGAACTCTTAGTTAGTGTGCCTTATGACTCCATCCTTTGATCTCTTTTTTATCCATCTTCATTCTCTTGGTGACCTCATCTAATGTTATGACTTTATTTTTTTTCTTTTTTTTTTTTTTTTTTTTTTTTTTTTTTTTGCGGTACGCGGGCCTCTCACTGTTGTGGCCTCTCCCGTTGTGGAGCACAGGCTCCGGACGCACAGGCTCAGCGGCCATGGCTCACGGGCCCAGGCGCTCCACGGCATGTGGGATCTTCCCGGACCGGGGCACGAACCTGTGTCCCCTGCATCGGCAGGCGGACTCTCAACCACTGCGCCACCAGGGAAGCCCTAATGTTATGACTTTAAATACTATCTACTCAAACCAGTCCCCTGACTTCCAGACTTAGATAACCAACTATCTAATGCACGTTTCCATTCAGATGTCTAATAGTCATCTCAAATTTAACATGATCAGAACTCTACTCCTAAACTCCTGTACTCCTACTTAAACTGCTTTGTCCACAAATCTCCACTTCAGTTAATGGTAATTCTATCTTTTCAGATGCTCAGGCTCAAAACCTGAGAATCATTTTTAATTCTACTCTTCTTTTTTTCTTTCATACCCCACGTCCAATGTGCAGCAAATTCTGTTTGTTGTACCTTTATAAAATACATCCAGAATCTGACTACCACTTATCTCTTCCACTGCTATCTCTCTGACCTGAACCACTGTCACTCTCACTTGGGTTTTATCTATAGCTTCCTAACTGGTAGCTTTGCTTCCACTCTTGCAATCCTACAATCTTTTGCTTAACATAGCATCCACAGTGATCTTCTTACAATGCAAGCAAGATTACATCACTTACTTCTCATTCTCAAGAGTAAAAGCTTTATAATGACCTACAAAACCTTCACCATCTGGACACCCTAACACCATTCTGATCTTATTTCCCTCGCTCACTTATTCCCCTCCAGGCACCATGGCTCCCTTGCGGTTCCTTCACTGTGCTAAGAATACTGTGTGGTGGTACTACAATTAGAACTCTACTGTCCTGAATTCTCATACAATAGTCTATTTAAGGCTATAGTGAATGACAGACTCAAAGATCAAACATCTGTTTTTTTGTTTTTATTTTTACCTTGCATGAATCTTGAGATTGCTAGAAGTTGCAAATTGTAAATTGCATACGTCACATTTATAGGGTTTTTCCTCACCATGATGCATGCGACTATGGAAGACTAGCTGGCATTTCTGAGCAAATCCTTTATCACACAGTTCACATTTGTATGGCTTCTCACCTAAAAGAAAAGTAAATAAAATTTATATTTAGAAGGAAACATTGTTTTAGTTGCTTAAGCCATACAAGCTTTCAAAAGAGTTCATCAACAGTACTAGTTTCAGTATTCAGAAAATATTAACTCTAGAAGTAAAAAAGCAAATAGGATATTTTTCCAGATTGATTACTGAAACCACCAGTAGAGTTAAAAGAAATTAGTGTTTCTTAGTCCATAATAGTGAAGAGTGATCAATGAGAGAAATACATAATGTATCTTAAAAAGCACAAATCTAAGTGTACCAATAAAGGTAAATATAGAGGCTGAGGAAGGAACGTATATATAATTTATGTTCAGAAGTTCGACAAAGAAGCAGGTGGTGAGATGTGTTGGTAAAATCTGAGAATCGGCCTGAGTTGTAATTACTTTTTATCAGTTTTAATATATTGTCTGTTAAATATTTAGCAAGGTAGAACTAAATTTATGCTTATTTTAATTGTGAGGGAAAATGGTTTAAAGAGTTCACACACTGGGACTTCAGAGTATCAGTTACAACAAAACAAATAGCCATTAAATACTTGGTCACAATTACAAAGACATTTTCAAGTCTAACATGCTCAATACTTTTATGAATACAAGTATATACCAAATTTTGGTCACAAACAGTCAACACTGTATGTTCATATGTTTATAAAAATACTATTTCGGTCACAATATAAAAACAATTATACTTTCCACAAACCAGTCTTACCTGTATGAGTTCTTACATGCGTTTTCAGCTGGTTACATTGGGTAAATGCCTTTCCACACAAGTGGCAGACATAAGGTTTGACTCCTTTATGTATTCTCATGTGCCTTCGCAAGCTGCTGGCTTCTGAAAACACTTTCCCACACGTGTTACACATTGGTTTGGCCTTGGAATACCTCTGATCCAGCTCTTCCCCGGAGCTCTCCAGCTCGTAAGAGTTCTTGACACTGGCTATATTAGACATAGAGTGTTCTTTCAGAGCACAGTTTGGCTGTGATTTTCCACGTTTCCGTTTCACTGTAACAGTTTGCACAATATCTTGTGCTGGAAAAGTATTTTCCACAACTGATGTCAACTCAAGTTCTGAATTATTTCTTTGTGCAACTTGTTCTATTACAGGTGTGGACAATTTATTTGCATCTAGATATACTTCAACAGATGCATTCTCTAAAATGTCACTGGGATATTGCACTGTTTTATTCTGCCCTGTTTTCTGGGAGTTGAAGGCCTTCTTCTTCTTTTTAGTTTGAGATGACTTCTTTGCTAAAGCCCCTTGTTTAGGATTTGCCTGAACTAAATCTGTAGACCCTTCTGATTTCTCCCGACTGTTATAATCTCGTAGAGTAAGGAGACAAGTCTGTTGATTCAATTCAATGTTTCCGGTAATACTAGATATCTCTGTAGAAGAGGGATTAGCAATAAAAGCAAAATCTTCCATCTTTATTTTACATTTAGTGACCACCTCTTCCACTTTGAGATAGTCAGCAGCCTGATGGATTTCTTTAACATTCCAACTGTAAGGAAACAAGGCTAAATGACAATGTTCTGATCAAAGAAAAAACATTTTTGAAACAGAGCTACACAAATATTTGTCTTTTAAAGACCTAATGAAGTAGAATGATACAAAAGGCCTAATAGAACAAATTTATAAAAAATTTATTCACTCAGAATGTTTAGGCAAAAATCTCCAGTTTTACAGAACTTGAAAAGATGAAAAGTAATGGATTATTCATATGTACAACCATGGAAAAACAAAATGTTAAAATTTCTACTTGTCAAGAAAACAGCTGGAACACGAAAGTGGCTGTTAGCAACTTACTGCCTCCTCCCATTTCTCCTGAGGCCTCTTCAGATACCAACCACTTTTCTGGACTGACAAGAAGAGTCTAAAGAAATTATTATCTTCCTCTGCTCCCCTGTGAGGGACTTCAACTGCACTTCTCAAACTTTCCTGTGCATGTGAATCACCCAAGGATTTGTTAAATGTAGATTCTGATTCAGTAGGTCTGCTTTGGGGCCTGAGCATCTGCATTTCTAACATATGCCCTGGTGATGCCAATGCTGCTGGTCCATGGATCACATCTGGAAGAACAAGGTTTTAGAATGCACTAAGCTCTCTCTAGCAACCTTCCCAGCTTTTTTTGTGTGTGATCCCCAACCCAAATTAGCTGGAGAGTTTGTCATATTAGAGTTATGTAGAAAAAATTAATGTTCAACATTCCAATCAATATTTACTGAGCATTTCACTTTATAAAATGCTTAATCTGCCGACTCAGGAGCCCGCGGTGCAGGGTGGGGTAGGGTGGGCAGCTGCCCATTAGACCAGCAGAGCAGGACTGCAGGGGTGCGGCCCTCCCTCCCATGCCCTTCTGTCCAGATACCCAAGGGGCCCATGTGCACCCCTGGGATCACATGGCCGAACACAGGACCCCAGAGGTTTCCAGAGTCTTTGCCTATCAGGGGGGCTGGGGCGGCCCTGCCGGCCCATCTCTGAGCAGAGCATCCCCAGATGGGGCAGAGCTGCATATGGCTGGGCTAGACAGGGAGGGGTGGGGCAGTGGGCTCTGGGAGGGGCTGATGGTAGCAGATAGGGTGTTGCTGCCTGCCTGCAGGTGGGGAGCACCCTGACTGAGTGGGTGGCGAAGGTTTGGTAACCAGGCCCAGACCCCCAGCTCCTCTGGTTATAGGCTGACATCAGAGTAGTGGCTCATGGGAAGTGGTTAGCTGGAAGGTCTGAGGCCTGGCTCACAGAGTCAGGGAGGAGCTGGGAGAAGGGGACAGTACCGTGAAGGCAGATAAGGGGCAGGAGCCTCAGGTTTATGCCCCCCACTACCCTGGTGTTTTCCAAGCCAAAGCCTGCAGCTTACTTTTAAAAAAATTTTTTTAAAAAGAAAAGAAAAGCAATTTATAAAAGCAAAAAATTAAAAATCTCCTTATTGTTAAATCTTTTATGTATTGTTATATGTATTGAATAAAATGTGAAAAGAAAAAAAAAATTTACTGAGCATTTACCATGCGTGGTACTGAGAGCGATATTAAGAAATATCAAATAGTCTCTGCCCTCCAGAAGTTTACAATGTAGTGAAAGGCTGGCTGTTCAGTTACGCTAGCAATGGCTCTGGATTACTAGCTGAATTAATTAGAATAAATCAGCATCTTTGGGTGCTTCAATTTTCTTAGCTGTAAACTCAGAGCTGAGTTGGTATTAACACTAAAAATATACGCTTTTAATCATCTGACGATGGATACATACATAAACATACACATACACACACACACACCCTCAAGTAAACTTCCTACTTGTCATTTTCCCCAGATATTATTTAATTCTTCAGAAAAATTGAGTAGATTTATAGGCTAGTTTGGAAACCTGTTTGTAAACTGACTGGCTTAGCTAAGAAAACATTACTTAAAATAGTCTTTTCTGGGGCTTCCCTGGTGGCGCAGTGGTTGAGAGTCCGCCTGCCGATGCAGGGACACGGGTTCGCGCCCCGGTCCGGGAAGATCCCACATGCCGCGGAGCGGCTGGGCCCGTGAGCCATGGCCGCTGAGCCTGCACGTCCGGAGCCTGTGCTCCGCAATGGGAGAGGCCACAGCAGAGGCCACAGCAGTGAGAGGCCTGCGTACCACAAAAAAAAAAAAAAAAAGTCTTTTCTTATGGCCTTTGGCTATAATTCTGGAGCAAATAACGAATGATCTTTGTAATCAAGTTAACTCCCTGTTTGCAAAGATATAGCATGAATGCCCCAAACATAAATACAATCTTATTCATCTTCCATACAAAATGCTTTTTCCTTGTATATAGCACTGTCACTCTCTAAAAACATTACGTTTCTTAAGCATTTTTATTGATTCTGTTACACAGTCTATTATTAAATTACAATAAATGAGAGACACTATTAGAATGAAAACCAAATTTACTCCATCACTTATTATACTTAGGTATCAAATTATAATTGTGCTTAGTGCTTCATAAAATGAGTCAACAACAAGGTGAGATAGCCTTTAAGACCAATACAAACTAGTACTGAGTCACACACTAACTGTTCAGTACTGAAACAGTAATTCATACAAATTATCTATTTCACAGATAGCCTATCTCAGTTACAATTAAGAGAATCAGCATTTGTTTATGTCAATAACTGATCTGCTTTTGTTTATAAGCATGAAGTTAAAGTGCCTGCAAACTTGCTTTCACTTTTTGAATAGTCACTGAAAGTCATTTAATTACATATTGCCAGGTATATGGCTAACTGCTTTATGAGTAATTATAATCCCCATTTTACATACAAATGAAGGATCAGAGGTCCAAAGAAGTAACGTAACTTGTCCAAGATCACAGAGTGTTAGAACTAACATTTGACCAAGGTAATCTAGCTCCTGAGTCCACTTAATTCTTTATTATTCTGTTTTCTTAATCACTAAGTTGTACAGACTTTCTATTTTTGGTATATGTCTTCTCTTACATTTGTGTCTGAGCTCAAACAATTGGCTCCCCAGCTCCCCAGGAAAGACATGTATCAAAAAAGACTGAGCCAGGGACTTCCCTGGCAGTCCAGTGGTTAAGACTTCACCTTCTACTGGCACAAAACCAGAAAGATAGATCAATGGAACAGGATAGAAAGCCCAGAGATAAACCCACGCACATATGGTCACCTTATCTTTGATAAAGGAGGCAGGAATGTACAGTGGAGAAAGGACAGCCTCTTCAATAAGTGGTGCTGGGAAAACTGGACAGGTACATGTAAAAGTATGAGATTAGATCACTCCCTAACACCATACACAAAAATAAGCTCAAAATGGATTAAAGACCTAAATGTAAGGCCAGAAACTATCAAACTCTTAGAGGAAAACATAGGCAGAACACTCTATGACATAAATCACAGCAAGATCCTTTTGGACCCACCTCCTAGAGAAATGGAAATAAAAACAAAGATAAACAAATGGGACCTAATGAAACTTCAAAGCTTTTGCACAGCAAAGGAAACCATAAACAAGACCAAAAGACAACCCTCAGAATGGGAGAAAATATTTGCAAATGAAGCAACTGACAAAAGCATTAATCTCCAAAATCTATAAGCAGCTCATGCAGCTCAATAACAAAAAAACAAACAACCCAATCCAAAAATCGGCAGAAGACCTAAATAGACATTTCTCCAAAGAAGATATACAGACTGCCAACAAACACATGAAAGGATGCTCAACATCACTAATCATTAGAGAAATGCAAATCAAAACTACAATGAGATATCATCTCACACCAGTCAGAATGGCCATCAAAAAATCTAGAAACAATAAATGCTGGAGAGGGTGTGGAGAAAAGGGAACACTCTTGCACTGCTGGTGGGAATGTGAATTGGTACAGCCACTATGGAGAACAGTATGGAGGTTCCTTAAAATACTACAAATAGAACTACCATATGACCCAGCAATCCCACTACTGGGCATATACCCTGAGAAAACCATAATTCAAAAAGAGTCATGTACCAAAATGTTCATAGCAGCCCTATTTACAATAGCCCGGAGATGGAAACAACCTAAGTGTCCATCATCTGATGAATGGATAAAGAAGATGTGGCACATATATTCAATGGAGTATTACACAGACATAAAAAGAAACGAAACTGAGCTATTTGAAATGAGGTGGATAGACCTAGAGTCTGTCATACAGAGTGAAGTAAGTCAGAAAGAGAAAGGTAAATACCGTATGCTAACACATATATATGGAATCTAAGAATAAAAAATGTCATGAAGAACCTAGGGGTAAAACAGGAAGATACAGACCTACTTGAGAATGGACTTGAGGATATGGGGAGGGGGAAGGGTAAGCTGTGACAAAGCGAGAGAGAGGCATGGACATATATACACTACCAAATGTAAGGCAGATAGCTAGTGGGAAGCAGCTGCATAGCACAGGGAGATCAGCTCGGTGCTCTGTGACCGCCTGGAGGGGTGGGATAGGGAGGGTGGGAGGGAGGGAGATGCAAGAGGGAAGGGATATGGGAACAGATGTATATGTATAACTGATTCACTTTGTTATAAAGCAGAAAAAAAAAAGGAAGTGATTGAAAAAATATATATAATAAATAAATAAATACCAAAAAAAAAAAAAAAAGACTTCACCTTCTAATGCAGGGTGTGCAGGTTCATTTCCTGGTTGGGGAGCTAAGATCCCACGTGCCTTGGGGCCAAAAAACCAAAACAGAAAACAGAAGCAATGTTGTAACAAATTCAATAAAGACATTAAAAATGGTCCACATCAAAAAAAAAAAAAAAAGATTGAGCCAAACATCTGGCTCTTCTTCACATTGGTTTTTTGCATGAAGGCTCAAAGTAAGGCACTGTTCATTGTGTTCCAATCAGTTCAAGATTTTTGGTAAAGTTATTTGAGAAAGGGAAACCACTAAATTGAAGATCAACCAAAATTCACTGGTTTTGTGATTTTATATTATGTATTTAAATTTTTAGATCAGAGGCACTTGTATAGCCAAATATTCAGTAAATTTAAATAACATCATATGATGACATTTATCTATGACACTGCTTTATTCCTTTAATCAACTTACATGGAACTGACTCAAAAATTTCATTACATCAAAATTTAAAAGCAATTCCAAACAGCATGAATGTTCCCTTTTCAACAGGATTAAGGAACATCCTAATTCCAGCTTTTCAAGAAGTGTATTTCCACGATAAGCTGCAGTGTAAAGAGAGCGAAGAACTTTGCTTAATGTGTACATGCATATATCTATGGAGATCACCTGGAAAACAATGAAAGCATATTTACCGAAGTGTTAAGAGTGGTTATCAGTGGGTGGCAGAATTTCAGGTGTTTCCTTTTTTGTTTTTTCCCTATTTTTTCTCCAATAAATGCGGAATTAATGGGCTTGTAGAGTAGGATAGAGAAGAGGAAATAAAGGAAGGAAAGTAATGTTCATTGGGAGGCAGTAAATCCTAAATCTTCACAGTAACAACCAATGTAGTTATTATCATCTCATTTTCACAAATGGAGAAACTGAGGCCCAGAGAGGCTATAGCTTGCTCAGAGACATGGTGACTTGACAGGCAAGATCTAATTCTAAAGACCATAATCTTTCTATGTCAGATGATGATCTATTCATGTTTACACTTTCATAAAAGATGGAGAAAAGAAGACAGGACTAAGTTTATTGGTTTCTCTTTCCTTTTATCCCCACTACCTTTCCCCCAACAACAAGTAAACGAATTAGTATTAATCTAATTATACAGTTCATCACGTATGAAAGACACAAAATGCCTGCATTATCAGATTCCTCGGAACCTACTTCTTGTCAGTACAGCGACAGCATTAAGCATCTCAGAGAAGCATCCTTGCATCTTAGACCAGACTTAAGCATTAGCACTGATAGCTCTACCAGGCAACAGGAGTCATGGCCAATGAAGTTATTTTCCTGAATCAAGATCAGGAAGAGGTCCTGCAGGTTGCTATTTACAGCTGGAAATGGGAGCACTATTAAATGAACACAGAGATTCTTCCTTCTTTCTCCACCTATACCTCCCCACCCCTAACACCTTAAGAAGTAGGGGATAGAGAGTGAGAGAGAAGACCAGAGGAACATAAAGACCAAAAAGCAAGGGGAAATTGGAATTCAATTAAAATTCATCATATTTTGATCTTTAACTTTACATAACTGAAATCACAGGCTTTGTTTCAGTAGATAAATCAAATGTGTCAAAAACCATGCTTTAATCGTATTAACATCTGTACTTTCTGTGCTTATGAAATGTGGTCTGTTTATCTCAAATCAGAGACACTGACTTCTTTATTAAAAACAACACTGTGCACATCAATATTTGAAGACTCAGAGTTCAGGGACTAAATGGAAAAAAACTAATCTGCTTTGGCTCTAAAGACTATTGACCAGCTTTTATAAGTGGAAATAAAATGTGTACCTTACCTGTCAAGATTTAAAGTTCCTGTGTATATAAATTCCAACAGTTTCTGAAATCCATCAGCCTTCACCTGACTCTGATCAAGAAAGACATTGTTCTCTGAAGTGCTTCTGTAGATCGCACCAAAATACTCACTAAACGAGGCAAGCACATTCCTATGAGCTTTAAACTGGAATTCCCCAATTACTATGGTGCAGTCACAAAGAAAACCTGCTTCCCGTTGTTTGTTCAGTCTCTCTAAAAGGTGCTCACAGTGGTGCAAATACTGCATTTTGATATCAGAATCGAATTTTACCCTTGCTCTAAAAAACAAAAAGAAATAGTAAATCAGTAACCCTAAGTTTTCATCAAACTTTTCACCCAAGCAATTGATGAGTGAAGAGACACAAAACATGAACTAGAATAAAGTCTGTTCTCATTTTATATCCCCAGAAAATTCTTATCAAACAGTTATGGATAAAACTGCCGAAGGGATAAATGCCTTTCTAGCTTTTATTTCAGCTTGGTAAACTAACACAATCCTTTGGACACGTCAATAAATGGCGATGTGTGAAAACATTTTCCACAAAGTGGAAAAAATAAAAGCACCGCAAAATTTCACGCTTTTGCATCAGTTGAACCTTCAGACTTTCAAGCTCAGTAGGCACAGGTATATTACGAAAAAAAATTAATAAACCACTAAGAAATGATTTCTTGGGACAAAGGGGGAAAGGACACGGTATGAGTTCTTTAAAATTGCTCTCAATCGCTTCTCGGCCTTTTGGCTAAGATCAAATGTAAAACTCTCACATCACTGAAACCTGTTAGCTTCCTCGGAGCACAGTGGCTTCAAACGCAAGGTGGGCGCCCAGGGGGCGGAGAACGAGCAGGGCCAAGAGTTGTCAAAGGGTAGCTCACTCGCCCCAGGAGGCCACACCCCTCCCTACCCCGCCTCCACTCGAGGTGGCATCCGAGAGTGACTGCGAAAGCCGGTCTCTCCTGGCTTCCACCTCCCTGCCCTTCGCCGAGCTCCCACTCCCGCGAATTCCCACAGCAGAGGTTGTGGCCAAGGCCAACACCGGGGCTGCCTCGCTTAAGCTTTCCACACTAACACCTTCACTCCGACCTGAGCGCGAACCCCAAGGAGCCTGCCCTCCAATGTCCCTGGGTCTGGAGAGAGCGGGGACAGCAGGCTGAGGGCGAAGACAGAACTCACCTATAGTAACCCAAAGGGGAACACAGTTTCTTCACTCTCTCTCCGCCATCTTGGAAGGACGTCACCGCGCCACGCTCCACCTCTCCCTTCTTCCTCCACGGCTACGTCACATCCGGCTCCGGGCGTTCCGTGGCAACACCGTAGGCACTAGGATCTCGGAGGGCCGATGCCGGCCTGTGGGGAATAGTCTGGCGTACACAGACACCGCTACCTAGCATGCCAGGAGCTAGGGAGAAACAGGGAGTCTTGGATACGAGATCTAAGGGCTCGCTCACAGCGCCACGCCTGTCTTCCTCATTCTGAGCATTCTGGTTGGACGACAGTCGGCATCTCGCGCTCGGCCCGCGTTCTGGGCCGAGGCGGAACCGCGCTGCACCGCGGGCCTCTTTCCAGGAGCCAAATAGCGCATTGCATGCTGGGGCTTGTAGTTAGTTGCTCGTCTTCTCCCATCATCCTCCCCTTCTTTGAGGCCCCACGAGTAGGAACAGCTGCTTTGTGTACTCGGGCTCTGGGCCATGGGAATTTTTGAACTGAAACTGATCACCCCTTTTTAGTTTACGTACCCGAAAGCTCTTGGGAACCCACGAGTCTTGTTTGCATCAGCCAACTGGAGCCCAGTTTGCAGGATACCCTTATGTGGTGATTGAAGTCTGAGCTGCATGAAAGCGGAGCAAAGCAGTAGGGTACACTGGGCATGCGCATGGGGAAAGGTGGGCTTTGTACCGGAAAGGGTTCTTCTGCGTCTGGACTAGAAAAATTTTAATACAATTATTTACATCGTATTCAGATTTTGTACAGTGAGGGAAAGGGGTGCCAGTTATCTGCGTAAGATAAAAAGACGCAGAAACGGTAAGATAAGTCGTGCTGGTATGTTAGGGTGAATTCTTTCGTACTACCCGCGGACAATATAATCTAAGAAAACCAAAGCGTCAACATTTTATTTTTATTTTTTTGCGGTACGCGGGCCTCTCACCACCGTGGGCTCTCCCGTTGCGGAGCACAGGCTCCGGACGCGGAGGCCCAGCGGCCCTAGCTCACGGGCTTAGCCGCTCCGCGACATGGGGGATCCTCCCGAAGCGGGGCACGAACCCACGTCCCTACTATCGGCCGGCGGACTCGCAATCACTGCGCCACCAAGGAAGCCCAATAATTTTTCTTGTTTAAAGTTGTAACACAGGGAGCTCAGCTCGGTGCTCTGTGATGACCTAGATGGGTGGGATTGCGGGGTGGGGTGGGAGGGAGGTCCAAAGGAGGGGGGGAATATATGTATCTATCCTGATTCATGTAGCAGATTCACTTCGTTGTACTGCAGAAACTAACAAAACATTGTAAAGCAACTATACTCCACCTAAAAACAAAAAAAGTTGTGTCAGGACCACAGGAAATTTACTCGTGATTTTATATTAAAGGACAGTCTCAACTTGAATTTATTCTTTTCTTCTCTCTTGAGATTTTTTACAACTAGATTCTGTTTGCTCTCTTTGTAAATTCTTTCTTCCTGGTAAGAATAATGTTTGTGAAAAAACCCACAACCGTTAGGTTTATAAGAAAAAAAAATGAGGCTGGTTTCTTTCTTGATTTCATCTTTATGAATATAATTTTTTTCTGATTCCACTTTATTTTTGTCAGAATCCTTTTCAGTAATTTATTAATTCAGAAATATTTCTCTCTACTAGGTGTCAAACAGATACTAAGAATATGGAAAAAGCATAAAACATGGTCTCTGGCGTTTAGAGAAATCATCAATCTCAGGGGGAAAACTAATGGAAAACCAAATGACTTGTAATACAAAGAGTGCTGGGGGCAACAGGGCTTACTTTTTACGCGGTGTTTGATTACTCTTACTAGGCTGTACATTATATTATTTTTTCAGTATCAGGTTGTGAGTTTTAAAAGCTTTTTTTAAAGTCTGAAGCACTTCTTCCATGTGCAAGCCGTTAATAAAAAAACATTTGGTGAACAAGTAAAATAACATCCAAGTTGAAAGTTCAAATTCCCAAGGTACTGCAAATTACTATCAGGATTATGTTTTTTAGAAAGCCAACATAACCCAATCCAAAAATGGGCAGAAGACCTAAACAGACATTTCTCCAAAGAAGATATACAGATTTCCAAGAAACACATGAAAGGATGCTCAACATCACTAATCATTAGAGAAATGCAAATCAAAGCTACAATGAGGTATCACCTCACACCAGTTAGAATGATTATCATCAGAAAATCTACAAACAACAAATGCTGGAGAGGGTGTGGAGAAAAGGGAACCCTCTTTCACTGTTGGTGGGAATGTGAATTGATACAGCCACTATAGAGAACAATATGGAGGTTCCTTAAAAACTGAAAATAGAGCTACCATATGACCGAGCAATCCCACTACTGGGCATATACCCTGAGAAAACCATAATTCAAAAAGAGTCATGTACCACCATGTTCATTGCAGCACTACTTAGCCAGGACATGGAAGCAACCTAAGTGTCCACTGACAGATGAATGGATAAAGAAGATGTGGCACATATATACAATGGAATATTATTCAGCCATAAAAAGAAACAAAATTGAGTTATTTGCAGTGAGGTGGATGGACCTAGAGTCTGTCATACAGAGTGAAGTAAGTCAGAAAGAGAAAAATACCATATGCTAACACATATATATGGCAACTAAAAAAAAAAAAATGGTTCTGATGAACCTAGGGGCAGCACAGGAATAAATACGCAGACATAGAGAATGGACTTGAGGACACGGGGAGGGGGAAGGGTAAGCTGGGACGAATTGAGAGAGTAGCACTGATATATACACACTCCCAAATGTAAAGTAGATAGCAAGTGGGAAGCAGCTGCATAGCACAGGGAGATCAGCTCAGTGTTTTGTGACCACCTAGAAGGGTGGGATAGGAAGGGTGGGAGGGAGACGCAAGAGGGAGGGGATATAGGGATGTACGTATGCATATAGTTGATTCACTTTATTATACAGCAGAAACTAACACAACATTGTAAAGCACTTATAGTCCAATAAAGATGTTAAAAAAATAAAATGAAAATCAAGCATACGGAGTGTCACAAGACCCTGTTAAGTAAGTGGACGTAAACAGGGGAAAAAGGAGTAAATAAGTGGACGTAAACAAGGGAAAAAGGAGTAAATAAGTGGACGTGAACAAGGGAAAAAGGAGTAAGCTGTTTCCGCCCGGTTTCGAACCGGGGACCTTTCGCGTGTTAGGCGAACGTGATAACCACTACACTACGGAAACCCGCTTAGGGGTGGTATCTGAGAAAGTCCTTGATATCGCTGTCGTAACGTGCAATTCACAAGCGCTTAAAGGTAGGGTTAGCGTAACTTTTAACAGAAAGAACAATGAAACCCCCCCCCCCCCAAATGAAAAATAACCGTATGTCCAGTTGGACAGTACTACCATTTCAAAAGTTGGAATTTGCATACACTTTTTTCAAAGCCCCTAGTTAGCAACCGGGCACCCGTTGGTTGCACTTTTTTGGGGTTTACTCTCTTCTACGGGAAAGAAGTGTTATATTAGTTTCTTTTCTTCGCGTTACTCTGTTGAGAGTCCCGGATGAGTTTCGGGGCTTTGGCGGGCTAGGAAGTGCTGGCCGCATGCGAATCCCGGAGTCCCGGCTCCCGCAGCGGGGTGCAGCTCCGCGCAGCACCAAACTCCCTAGCTGTTACTTAGCTAGCGAGAAAGCGATCCTTCCAGCCTCTGGTGGAGGGACGTGTCGTTAGCTTTTGAATTTCCTCCTCTGCTCTGTACTTGTTTTAGACGGCACTTGTTTTAAAATCTTCTACAGGGTGTGCAAAATTGAAGAGGTTAAAAAAGAAAATCAGACATCAAGATGCACTTTTTGGGCACGCAACATGCATAAATTTTTCTAAGCCTGAGCTTCATATGACCTAAGGAATATCGTTTTTCCTGCAAAGAGGCAGACACATCCTTATGCCTAAAAATCAAGAATTTTTAGGGAATGAGAATGAGCTTCCATATTACACCGGGGGCGGGGGCGTGGGGTGGGTAACTTGATGGGATTGCTTAAAAAATTTTAAAGTGAGATTATACTTTTTTGGTTTTGAGTACATTTTGCTTAGAAAACACGGGGAAAGAAACACAACAAAGAACTGCCCAGAATATATAGAAATAATAATAAAAGTATTTAAAACCCACTTTAAGTCCTAGCACTTTTTCCCTTTCTCTTTTTACAAGTTGACGAAATTCTCTTTTTAGAAGTTCAGAAGCATGAACCGTGCCTCCCCTGCTACGACACTTTACCCTGTCAAATCTCTCCACCTTTTTCCAGTTTCGAGGGCGCATTTCAGAGCTTCCCGCAGGTCCTTGGACAGACATCTATTAACCAGAATGTAATGACGCTGAGAAATAAAACTGTTTTTATGGCTTATCGAGGTATTAGAGAAAGCCTCTTGTGAAGGGTTAGATTTGTATCTAGCTTTTTGGGAAGAAAGTCAGGTTTTCCTGATATTGGTATTCCCGGATTCCAAGGGGGTGAGGAGTGGTTCAACCCGGGTGAGACGCAATCGTGGGTGGCACTTTAGAGTGCACCTTGCATCCATTGAGTCCCCGGCCTGGGACTCCCCCCCGCCTACCCACCAGCCCCCGGCTCCCACCAGCCCGGCTCAGGCCCCGCGGGGCCGTGCCGGGGTCTCTATGACGCGGCGTTCCAGGTCGTCGGACCGGCACATCGCTTTCCGCGCTTCCCGCGCAGCCCGCAGCCAGGGCAGCCCGAGCGGCCGGGCGACAGGAGGCGGCGGCGGCGTGAGCTACTACCAGCTACCGGTGGTGATCGACAACAGCTCAAGAGTGATCAAGGCGGGCCGGGCTGGGTCCCGGGAGCCCCAATTTGTCTACCGGAACTTTATAGGCCGCGCCAAAGGCCAGACCTGGAGGGCAGAGGGCACGCAGGAAGTGTGCGTGGGAGACCAAGCGCAGCAGCGGAGAAGCTCACTTTCCATCAGGTACCGCCTTCTCCCGGCGGGCAGGACCCGCGTGGAGGCAAAGTAGGGGGAGCCCAGAGGAGGGGCCCAACACTGAGAGAAAGGATAAGAAGTGAGGAACAGGAAAGTCTCTGCCAGCTATCATTATTGCAAACGCTCGAGCCGCAAATCTCTGAGGGTACCACATACCTAAAGAGTGAACATTACTTGCTCGCTGTATCTATTCAAATGTATTCAAACGTACAAACACAGTTATCGTTCATAAAATATAAGTTCATTTAGGAATGTTAATTCAAGGTACCTTTGTCTTCTGGGCTATTTGTTTTCAACTAACTGATACTAAAACTGTGAAGATTTCCTTATTATTATTATTTTTTTAAGTCAAAAAGGGTATTCCAAAGAGGTAGGGAAGATGGAAAGCAACAAAAATTGCAGAGGAAGGTAGCTGGGCTATCTTTTGCTGGCAGTTACCATCTCTGAGAGGCTCTGGAGGGTACTGCCCATAAAGGGCTACTGGTAATAAATATGGGGATTAACCCATGTTTGAAGAGAGCAGACACTGGAAAAATTTAAAGCTGCCATTTATCTTATTGCTTTTCCTACAGCTACCCAGTGGAGCGTGGTCTCATTACTTGCTGGGGGGACATGGAGATCATGTGGAAGCATATCTATGACGATAACCTGAAGCTAAAGCCCTGTGATGGCCCAGTCTTGATTACAGAGTCAGCACTGAACCCACTGGCCAACCGGCAACGGGTCACTGAAGTGTTTTTTGAGCATCTGGAGGTTCCTGCCTTCTATATGTCCATCCAGGGGGTGCTAGCTCTCTTTGCTGCTGGCTTCACAACTGGCTTTGTGCTGAATTCAGGTGCTGGGGCTACCCAGTGTGTACCCATCTTTGAGGGTTACTGTCTGCGTCATAGTGTCCAGCAGCTAGATCTGGCAGGTCTTGACCTTACCAACTACCTCACGATGCTGTTGAAGGAGCACGGCATCATGCTGCTTAGTGCTTCAGACAGAAAGATTGTCACAGACATTAAGGAAACCTATTGTTATGTGGCAATGAACTTTGAAGAGGAAAAGGCCAAGAAAGCTGATTGTATAGAGAAGGTTTACCAACTGCCTGATGGGAAGACACTCAAACTCCATGACCAGCTCTTTCATTGTCCAGAGGCCCTCTTCTCTCCAAGTCTCATGCATCTTGAGACCCCTGGCATTGATAAGATGTGCTTCAGCAGCATAATGAAATGTGATACAGATCTGAGGAATTCCTTTTTCTCCAATATTATCCTTGCTGGGGGATCAACCTCTTTCCCTGGTTTAGATAAGCGCCTAGTTAAAGATATAGCAAAGGTGGTGCCTGCCAACACCCCTGTGCGGGTTATTGCTCCCCCAGAAAGGAAAGTATCAGTGTGGATGGGAGGCTCTGTTCTTGCATCCCTCTCTGCCTTCCAGGACATGTGGATCACCACTGCAGAATTTAAAGAAGTCGGACCCAACAAAGTACACCAAAGATGCTTCTGAATACAGATAAAATGGTTAGAAGAAAATGTTTTGAGTACATGTGACAGAAAACTTTGGATATTATATGTTTCTGGGAGAAAAAATATTTCAGTTATTGGAAGGTCCATGTCTCTGTTGCGTTTCTATAATGGGGGAAAATAATGATGAAGCAGTCAAATAACATATTTATTGAGTAGAACCAAACTAAATGCTAGAGGAGACATTACTCTTTTATTTATTTGGCTGTGCCGGGTCTTAGTTGTAGCAGGTGGGCTCCTTAGTTGCAGCATGCGTCTGGGATCTAGCTCCCTGACCAGGGATTGAAGCTGGGCCACCTAACATGGGAGTGTGGAATCTTAACGACTGCACCCCCAGAGAAGTCCTGAGAAGATGTTATTCTTTACCTTGGAGATCTTACACTTCCTTTGGAGGGAGAGAGCAATTTGTGGTACAACATGATATGTGCCAAATGAGTGATACAGATTGAAGGTTGTTGAAGTTTATGGAAGGAAGGTTGCTATAAGGGGAGATTTCATAGCAGAGGTATGCCATCATGAATGGGGTGGCATTAGGATGGGTGTGGGAGCATAATAAAAGAGGGCAGATATTCAGAAGAGCATAGTGGAAATGAGCAACAAGCTAGATATGAGAATGAACAAAGCATATTCAAGGCATGTTTAATACACTGGTTTTGTTAAAATGAAGAGCTCATATTGAGCAGACAAAGAGCAATGACTAGGAAGGTAAATTAAGGCCAGAGACTGGAAGGCTTTGTTTTAAATGTCCTATAGGCAAAAAGGAACCATTAAAGATTTGAAAACAGGAGACATAAGGAAATTAAGATGAATGTGGTAGTAGCTTGGAGGATAAATTGGACTGGGAAAGGCCCTGGAGATTCAGTGATCAATTAGAAAGTTGTTAGTGTAGATATAAAGTAGTCAAGTCTTATACTCAAGATGATAAGCAATAGGAATTAAAAAGAAGAAATTATGAAAAACTGACAAATCTTGGTGCCTAATTAGTTATGAAGGGGAAAGAAGGGTCTGAAATGATGAAGGTAGCTGAGAGAATGTTGGCAGTGTTGACATAACTCAAAGTATGTAGTATCTGCTCTATGCAAAGCAGTGTGCTAAGTGCAGTAAGTGCTAAATCAGGAGTCAGATTGTGTCCTTAAGAAGCCAGCAGTCCAGTGTGAGAGGTGAAATTCATACTTTAATTGCAATAATATAAGGTGGAAACTGATTTAGTGTTCTAAGAGAAGTATAAAATGGGACTTATAGGAGGCAAAACAACTTGAAGGCTCAGGGAAGGCTTTTGGGGGCTGGGCTTGAAGCTGAAATTTAAACCTAATACAGTGCCCGTCCTTCTGAATTTAGAGGCAGTATATGTGGGTTCAGGTCCAGGTCCTGCCACCTACCAGCTGCATGATTTAAACAAATTGTTTAAATATTTTGAAGATCAATTTCCTCATTGATAAGTGGGGTTGCTAATCTTAATCTCTATCTGTCTCACAGGGTCCTTATGAAATACAAATGAGATAATGTCTCTATGGGAACTTTCACAATGTTATTTTTTGCTTATAGAATTAGACAATTTATAGGTCCAGCTCATGCTACTTCCTCCATAGTTAAAATCAATCATTTGTATCCTTCCGCACATTATATTACTTGTACTTTTATTGACCACTTAATTTATGCAGCCTTATCTTTTGGTTTGCTTGTCTTTCTGCCTTACTAGATATGTTCTTAGAGGACAGGGATTGTGGGCTTTCTCTTTTCATCTCTGTCCCCTTCCCTGATGACTTCTGTGGTGCACTCCCAGTAGATATGCAGATATATAGAATTGACCAGAAGCACACTGATGGCAGAGGGAACATTAGGGCAAAGCCTCCAAGGTGTAAAAATCATGGGCATGTACAAGCAGCAGGAAGTAATTCAGTTTGGCCTGAAGCATTTGTGAAGAGGTGCATTTCATTCTTTGACATGTGTTTATCGTTTTAGTGATTGTAAGCAAAACTATTAGATTGGATAAGGTGTAGAAAATGATTATCTGAGAGCAGTTTGAATAGTCGATGCTGTACTCACTAGAGTCACAAGCACTGTAGAGAGAATTGTTGCAGGAAGGGGGACCCCTTCCAGGGCCCGAGAGTGGGCTCTTGTCTAACACTCGGAAATGAATAGTCCGAGGAGACACACATGCTGACAAGGCAAGAGGATTTATTGGGAAGGGGCGGCGGGGCAGAGAGCAGCAGGGTAAGGGAACACAGGAGAACTGCTCTGCCACGTGGCTCGCAGTCTCGGGTTTTATGGTAATTGGGTTGATTTCTGGGTTGTCTCTGGCCAATCACTCTGACTCAGGATCCTTCCTGGTGGCACACGCATCACTCAGCCAAGATGGATTCTAGCGAGAAGGATTCTGGGAGGTTGGTACAACACTTGGACTGGAGTCTCCTCTCTCCTTTTGATCTTTCCCAAATTCTTCCGGTTGGTGGTAGCTTGTTAGTTCCGCATTCCTTACCAGGACCTCCTGCTTAAGATAGCTCTTGCAAGTGGTTACTATGGTACCTGGCCAGGGCAGGCGGTTTCAGTCAGTGGTTCCCTTAACAGAATGATCCCAACCCCCTCACTTTAGAATTCTTAAAGTGCTTTTTTCCTAAAAGAAATTTCGTCTAACCTGTTTAGATACATTTATCTAATTTAAACTTCAACATCCCAGAGAGATGGGCAAGACAAATAGTATTCCCATTTACAAATTAAGAAGTTGAGATGTAAAGAGGTTAAGAGATGTAAATTTAAAGTGATCTCCAAAGTAGCTTGCTAGATTAGGCAGGGGCACGGTCCTTAACTGTGGTTTCTTAGGCAGTTAACCCAACAACTAGCCTGGAATATTCTGTACAGACTCTAGCCTCTTCATTGGGGTCATAGATGATTCTTTTCAGGTTATCTAGGGAAAGGAAATAAAATGTGAAATTTCCGTTTAGTTATATTTTCCCCTATCTTAAACCATATCAAACCAATCCCCTTAACATTTTACTTTTCTTTCAGATCGCGGTGCGAATAGCGACAACTCCATGAAGCTCACCCAACTGAAGAGTTCAACTTTTAAGATTAGCCAGTTACATGAAAAACAGCATGTACCGGCCAATATAAAAACCTGCTACAATTTACGGTGCATTATTCTTTTTTAACACAATCACGACACAATATTAAAGCAAAGTCAATGACTGAAAAGCCTTTATTTCCTAATAAAAGGGAGATTCAGTCCTCAATGTTGAGATCGAGAAGGGAGTAGTTATACGTAATAAAACAACCTCTGCTCAAGAAGGGAACAGGTCAGGATCGCGGAGGCAGCCCAATAAGCCAAGCCAAGATTCTGTTCGGGAATCTATTTTGGTAAAGTTCTCTAACAAACGTGATGATCCGAACTGAGAATCACTGTTTTGGCCCTACAATTTTTGTGTGAACTCCATTTCTTTAAGATAGTAACGTGCACCTCGCCTGGTCTGTAAGAGATGGAAAACAGCGCTAAGAAGCATTCAAGTTAGTTTTCAAATTACAAGTTAATACGTCTGAAGAAAAGATCCAAATCTTCCCGTAAGGAATGTGTGGGTGGGGCGGCGATTGTCCTCATGGCGGGAAACAGAACTTTTGAAAAAAAAATTTTTTGCGAGACCGGCTCTCGCGAGAGCCGCGGCGTGCGGGCCCCAGCCAATCCGCGCAGGCGGCGGCCGCTCTCTTTATAAGGAGACGTTGGAGGAGGCGCTGTGGGCTGCGGAGGGTGGGCCCGGGAGTGGTGGCTGCCATTTTTTGTCTAACCCTAACCGAAACAGGCGTAGGCGCTGCGCTTTTGCTCCCCGCGCGCTGTTTTTCTCGCTGACTTTCAGCGGGCGGAAAAGCCTCGGCCTACCGCCATCCACCAACCAGACTGAAGCAAAAAAAAAAAAAAAAAAAAAAAAAAAATGTCAGCCGCTGGCTCGCTCACCTCTCCCGGGAACCTGCGTGGCGCCCGCCCAGGCCCCGCGCCCCGCCTGAGGCCGCGGTCGGCCCGGGGCTTCTCCGGAGGCGCCCACTGCCGCCGCGAAGAGTTGGGCTCTGTCAGCCGCGGGTCGCTTGGGGGGCCGAGGCGAGGCTCTTACCGCAGGGAAAGGAACGGAGCCTGTCCCCGCGCGCGGTGCCCTTCCCTGAGCTGTGGGACGTGCACCCGGGACTCGGCTCAGACACTTGCAGCCGGAGGAGCTGCGGGGGTGGGGCGCGGGCAGTCTGCTTTCTCTCTGGAAGGAGGGACTCCGTTGGTGCGCGTCCGTCTTCCCTCGTCGTCAGTGGTGGGCCTGTGGGCCTCCAGACTTGCAGATTGGACCACAGTGCGTGCAAATCAACTGTCAGAAGGACACGTGGAGGCATTTCCAAAATTGGTCCCAATGAATGGGCAGTGAGCCGAATAGCCAGCTAGCCGTTCCTGTGTAGTGCTTTTTTGTCCTCCCCCTCCTCTGGTTTTGTTGCTTTTTATCATAGTATCACAACGCAGTTCCTGCTCTGCGGATTTTGTCGAGGTTTTTGCCTCTTCCAAAGTAGATCCCGATCAGTCCCGACAATCGGGTATGGAAGAGCAGTGATTTTTTTGTGAGATTATTAAACACTTAATATTTGTTAGCTGGAAGATCTAGTCTGTTCTTAAAACAGTGGAAATTCTGTTCCTTAATGGTCGTTGCTTTTCATCTTTGTCTCCGTCTTTGGATGCAAAGTATTAAGTGGTGACGGAAAAGTGTACGAAGAAGTATATATCCTCCCCCCCCCCCCCCAAGAACTGGGTCAGGTTTCTTTGCCAAGGTGTGTGTGGGGCGGGGGGGAAGAAAAAGGCCCATCAGGAAACAATCAACAGGTCATTCTGCCCATTCGTCTCCGAAACCTAACTTCCAGGTTTATGTGGGAATTGAAGTCAGTGCCTTCACTTCCTTGAGACAGCTATTCTGGCGGCAATTGCTGGGAGAGAGAGTACCCAGCAGCCTGAATTGTAAAGGCAAATTATCAGTGTGATATCCAGCCTGGAGCTGGATCCGACAATGGAAAAGAAAAATCAGGACCATGTCAGTATCTACATGAACATGTCTAGCATTTCATCCTGTTGCCTAAAGTAGGTCCCTCAGTGTCGTCTAATACAATTCTTAGCCTTCAGTTAAGAAATGTGAGAAACCTGGACTGCGCTGTTTCTGGTAATGTTCTCTAAGAAGGAAAAAGTTTTCCCGTCAGCATGGTTTTGTGGAAAGAACATGGGGTAAGTTAGTGAATGACGTTCTCGTTCTGATTTTGCCAAAGATTTTTCTTGGTTTTTCAGGTAACTCAGCTAGCTTCACTAAGCTTCCATTTACTCAGAAAGTGACCTTTTAAGATCGCTTTTGAAGACTGCCAGGGTTCCTTGAACTAGAAATAAATAGATGTCTTTTGTTCCTGCTCCATCTAGTGGTACTTTTGCTTCTCCACATGTACAAAATCTGTGATGGAGTCTGCCCTGAGGCAAGGATGGCCACCGACTGGGGAGAAGGCTCTTTTTTTTTTTTCTTTCTTTTTTTCTTTCGGCCTCCTGAGGCCTGCAGGGTTTCCCAAACACATGCCCCCTGCGGTGGAAGCCCAGAGTCTTAACCACTGGACTGCCAGGGAAGTCCCTCTCTCTCTCATTTTAAAAAAAGAAAGTAGTGATTTAATAAATACAATTTAAAAGACCACAGCCGTTTTCTAGTTCTTATACTTGAAATCCTCTCCTTGACAAATGTCTTATAAACATTCCAAAGGAAAATTCTCAGTATTATGAACATTTGATATACTTTTTTCTGTTTTGGCAGAATGATTCTCTTCCTTAAATTATATAATTTTGGAGCAAGAAGGGGCCATAGAGTTCAACCAATGAGATAATTTACATGACAACATTTTGGAGATAATAATTATGGCAAATGTGACTTCTTATTGCTAAAAGATTTAAGTCCCTCCACCAGATGAAGAAACTCCCTTGGCTAAGTTAATTTTTTGCAGAGTTGGGACCAGCAATTAGCCACCTGAACTTTAAAGTCCAGTGTTCTATTTACTGTGTGGCACCTTAATGCTGCATTGGCTTTCCTGGGAAAGATGATTAGTGTTAGCTCCACCACCATTTTCTGGTTTAAAATAAAATAACATCTTTAAGGGTTACTTGCCTGTGAGCTTAGTTTTCATCCCCTGCTCACTTCTCTCCACAACCTTCTTTGATAGGATTTTGTGCTGGAAAGTCCATTGTGTGTCTCACTAGTTTACAAGTACAGTTTATTCTTGTTATTTGTGGTAGTATGTTCTATAAAGTCACCTTAACACTGAATTAGTGAATACAAAGCCATTTCTCCTAGGGGAAATACAAGATTAGGTTCCTGAGAGCCTCTAGTCACATCATTTTCATCAACTGATCAATGAATAATCTTGTTTTATGTATGTTTCTATTTAAAGACACCTTATTTAATATATATTATTGATTCATTAACATTGAACTCATATTCAACAACACTATATATAGCTCTTGCCTGTATATGAGTTTATCTACACATATATTTTCTGTAGGCATATCACAGCCTTCTTTCACTTAGGAACACCAAACAGCACTTCAGCACTATACTTGGGGTCATTTTAAACAGCAAAATCATCAACAAGCACAAAAATTAAAAAAAAAAAAAAAAAAGTTCCACTAAATAAATCACAAAAAGGGCACTTGTTTACAGTGTTCTTTTTGGAATAAGTAGGCAGCGTGTCACTTTGTTGGACCTCAGTGGGGAAACTTTGTGTCAAGTGACTCAAATTTTTCACTGCTCAGCGTGTGTCCATGAATGACTGTAAAAACGCTGTAGCTATTGATTTTGGGGTTACAAATAAATTTTAGTAGGTGGATTTACAAATATGGAATCTGCGAATATTGAGGATTGCCTATACTTCAAGGTCTATGCAACCCCTGTACCTGAGAGAGACTGCATGTATCCACATGGCCCCTGAAGTACTTGGGGCTTATTTCATGCCTTTAAGATTATTTAAACAGTGATTTGCAAAGGGTTTTAATGGGGGAAGGGGTAAATGAAATTTGAAAATAACTATTTGTCTAATTTATTTATTTTTAGTTACTTATGAATTTCAAATAATAAAGGAGAATGTGAGAATTTAATGCTTGTGAAGGAAATTACAGCTTTAAAAATATTGAGAAACACGGGTTTTGTTTTGTCTTTAGAAAGAGAGGCTTCTTTTCCAAGGTCCTGGGTTGGCTGTAGTTTTTGATTCTGAGGATGATGTGAGTTTTAATTTAGTTTGTCCTGGTTCTGCAGTCAAAAATTCCATATTGGCCTGGCTCAAGACATAAGAGACAAATAGAAGACACCTGCACTCGCGCTCACACAAAGTGCAGAGGAAAAGCAGTTTTAAATTAAACTAAGGTGAGGATGAAATGACAAAAGGTAATTGTCATTCCTTCCCCATTTATTCTTTTAAGGTAATAATGTGTGATGGAAGTAAAAACAGCAAAAATACCCAAGGCTTAGGCCAAGATTTGCAAATTTAAATGTCTGCAGTGCACCAGAAGGAAACAAAAGGAGTGAATCACACCAAGAATTAGACTGTGGAAATGGTGGGGAAATATCCTTTTTAAAGGGGAAGCAGCCTTGTGGGAACGGAGACCTAAAATTGGAAATATTTCAGGGGGAGACAAAAAGTTTAGTTTATGTAAAGACTGATTTTAAAATGTTGATAGTTAATTTAAAATAAAATTACATATTGTGTGTGTGTACAATAAAGAATTTGGATGGCTTTTATTCCTGAGTCTTGAGAAGTAGCTTCCGTATCCTTGGAATTTCCTGATTGGTAGGAGTGCCTTTCTTATTCCTGGTGGGTGCCTCAGACAGCACCTAATAGCTTATGGGATGACCTAGATGGGACTGGTCACACCAACAAGACCAAACATGTCCTTATCAGACCTCCTAGGAGAGGAGTGGGGCTAGAGACTGGCTAATGACTCAACCAATCACGCTGATGTCATGAAGTCCCAGTCAAAACTCTGGACACTTTGAAGCTTGGGTGAGAAAGCTTCACATTGGGGGCCCTCCCAGACCTCACCCTCTACATCTCTCTCTTTGGCTGGTTTGGATTTGAATCCTTTTTCTATAATAAAACTGTAATCGTAAGTATAGCACTTTTCTGAGTTCTGCGAATCATTCTAGTGAATTATCTAACCTGAGGGTTAGCCAGCTGAATTGTAGCCAGCTGGTTAGAAGTGAGGATGGCTTGGGGAACCCCAGACTTTAAGCTGGTGTCTGAAGTAAGGGCAGTCTTGTGGAGAACTGTGCCCTTAACCAGTGAAGTTTGGCCTAACTTGGGAGTTGGTGTCAGAAGTCATTGCAATGGGCCACTCAAAAAACCTTTTGAGGAAAACTCTGGCCCATCATAGCTACTAATCTGTGGCCTTTGGCCTACACAAATTCAACGATACCAGAAGTCAGGAATGATTTTCCCAGAAGTATGGGAGTTTGGGCCATCCCACCAGTTAAAGGCCTATGCAAGATAATTGTATGTGAAAGGAGGCTATGCTCTTAGCATCTTTTATAGGCCCCTGGGAATATCACTAAAGACAGAAATTTCAAAATAAAACTTTACTAATATTCTGAAAATAGAACTGGAACTCCTCCCGCACATATAGAACTTAGGACACCTACGATATTTGCTCTTATGAATCAACCTGAGGGATAGGCCTGTCCTTCAGTGTCCATTCTGTCAGATCCTGGTGGGGCTGTGAGTCTAACAGGGGAGAGCGAAATCTGACTACAAGTTGGATCTGTTTCTTTTACTTTAACCTTTGCTTCCTGTTGCTTTTGTCCACTAAAAGGATACTGTCTATACACAATGGCCTGCCTCAGGGAACACTGCCCCTCTGCCTGAATGTTAAACAAAAGTGCCTTTGTTCAGGAAAACATCCTGACCCTGTCCACCTGTGGATGGCTGAAGAAAGAAGAAATTCCCTCCTCGAGGCTGGCCATTCCAGGGGACATATGTGAATCTTATGGCCTTCTTGCTTTACTTCCTCCTCCTCTCTGTTCTATAAAAGAAACTGGCATCCAAACCCCAGTAAGATGGTTTTTCAGAGACACTAGTCTGCCATCTTCTTGGTCTGCCAACTCTCCAAATAAAGTCATATTCCTTATCTCAACACCTCATCTCCCGACTCATTGGCCTGTCATGCAGCAAGCAGAGTGAGCTTGGACTTGGTAACATGAGGAGGCTTATACCACCACCTGGTGGAATTGAGGCCATTTCTCCCATACCCTTCCTCCACCTTGGTTTAGATCTCCCTTCTTAGTCATCACAGTGTGCAGTATTGAAACCAAGAAGGACGCTGTGGGGCTCCTGGGTACAAATCCTTTCTGTGTCGCCCATTTCTATTAGGTTGGCCAAAAAGTTCATTCACATATTTCCATAACATCTTTTTTTTTTTTTTTTGGCTGCATTGGGTCTTTGTTGATGTGCATGGGCTTTCTCTAGTTGTGGCGAGTAGGGGCTACTCTTCATTGCGGGCTTCTCATTGTAGTGGGTTCTATTATTGTGGAGCACAGGCTCTAGGCACACAGGCTTCAGTAGTTGCAGCATGTGGGTTCAGTAGTTGTGGCTCGTGGGCTCTAGAGTGCAGGCTCAGTAGTTGCACAGGCTTAGTTGCTCCGTGGCATGTGAGATCTTCCCGGACCAGGGATTGAACCCATGTCCCCTGCATTGGCAGGCAGATTCTTAACCACTGTGCCACCAGGGAAGTCCCTTCCATAACATCTTATGGAAAAACCCCAACACACTTTTTGGCCAACCCAATAGTTTGTAGGAAATAGGCTTCACTCAGCCTCCATGAACTTCCCTGAGCTTCAAAGGGCAGGTTCAAACAGTTGCTAATCAGGGAGGAGAGAGAATGCAGAAACAAGGGAGGAGCAGTCAAGAAGCAATAGTGTAGCCTTGGGGCAGGGTCCCTGTCCCTCCTCAAGGAATATTTATAACAATATCTTTGAGTTCTTCTGCAGAACTAAGGCCCCCACACAGGTGGAGGATGGCAAGTTCAGGCTGAGCACAAGATTCCTGGACCACCACCCTGGGTTACCTCACCACCAGCCAATCAGTAGAAAGTCATACACCCTGCAGCCCTTGCCCCAAATTTTGCCTATCAAAACTCTTCCCCCAAAACCAATGGGGCGTTCAGGTTTTTTGAGCACAAGCCACCAGTTCTCTTTGCTTGGCCCTGCAATAAACCTTTCTCTGCTCCAAACTCTGACGTTTTGGTTTATTTGTCCTCACTCTGCATCATGCACACAAACTTTGTTTGATAACAGTATCTTCAAATTCTCATTTCTTCCTTGAGAGAAAAAGGAAACAGGAAGAAATGGTCAAACGATTTTAACCTGGGTTCTGACCTGGCCAAAAGAATCTAGTATAAGTCACCCAACTTCAGATTCCACATTTATTAAATGGATATACTAAGACTTACCTTTAATGGTTTTATTAAAGAGGAGAGGTAGGTCTTATTCTCATAGTTTGCAAGGAATGATTTTACAGCACTCTGATAGGAGCATTGTGGCTACTCCAGCAGAAAGTGGTTTTGATTTGTGTTGGGTATACAGGTAAAGGATGTGTGGATAAGGGTGGAAGTGCTAATGTCAAGTTTTTTATATAACACTGATTATGAACTTGATGAACATCTGCAATAAGGCATGTTGTTCTAGGGACTTCCCTGGTGATCCAGTGGTTAAAATTCCATGCTTACACTTCAGGGGGCATGGGTTCAATCCCTGATTAAGGAACTGAGATCCAGCATGCTTCACACTGGCCAAAAAAAAAAAAAATAAAGTTGTTCTAGATGATGTTCACTATCCTATATTTTGTCTTGAGAGTTGTAGGTTTTTACTTTGGTGATATTTATGTGTGTACCATGGCTGTCTATGTTAGAAATGTTAAAATGAATAATTATAGATATTTAAAGCAATTCTAGGAAAAGCCATCAGAAAAAAAAAATACAGCAATGAAGAAATAAAAATACTGAATTTTTATGTCAATTTTTGAATGAGGATATTATAGCTAAAATGAAAAGCATTATTTATACATATCATTTGCAGAAAATAGTTGAATTCATCTCACCATTATTTAGGAAGTAAGTAGCTTACTAAAGTGAACCAAGTGACTTATTTTCAACCTTGGGAGAAAAACTCAATTAAAGCTGCAATTGAACTGTAATGGCACCAAGGAGTTCAACTCGACCTCATATGCCAGATGATAATCATCTTTCAAGTGTACAAACAAGGAAGCATAGTTATCAAAGAATGAGAAATACATTTGTTCAAAGACCATTTACTGCTTTAACAAGAGGTGAAAGCTTGCCAGAAATGTATAAACACCTAACAGGGTGCTATTCATAGGCTTAACATGTTCAAAGACTTGGGGGGCAATTAAAAAATATCTTTGAAGTTGTGGGTATTCATCATCATATCTAATAATACTTACTTTCTAGAGCCCCTCTCTAAGGAAGGCAAAGCAATTTATCTGACTTATTTTCATGACATCCTTGTGAGATAAGGCAACTACCATTATCTCCATCTTGTAAATGGAGAAACTAAAACACTGGGAGGTAAAATCACTTGAAGAAGGTCAGTAGCAGGCCCAAGAATTTAAACATACACATTAAAGCTTTGAACTCCCATTTTAGTTTAACTACAGAAAACTAAACAAAGAATTTAAAAAATAAGCATCTCATGCTTTTTCTTTCTCCTTTTCAGTTAAAGAATAATTAATGGTCAATCATTTTGTCCTTGTTTGCCTTGGTAAGGAAAACTGTCTAAAATCAGGCTTTTCACAATAAGTAGACTCTTACTGCACTGGAAGGAATGAACTATTTGCAAAGCTGTGACATTCATTTAACAAACACTTACTAAATGCCTAGTCTGTAACATGTTGCATTGTTGAGACTTCAAAGGTGAAAAACATATTCCCTGTCCTTAAAGGTCTTCCTGGAGAGTAAGATTATATAAGCAGATTCTAAATTGCAGTTCAGTGTTATTTAAATTTAAGTAAATTCTTCATTTTATTACCCCAATTCTTCCTCACTTTTCCCATCTCGGTAAGCGCCGCTGCCATACACTCAATTGCTCAAACCAGTAATCTGGGCATCACCCTTGCCTCATTCTCCCCTCACCTCATCATATCCTCTGGTCTATCTCTAATTCATTCCATTGCCACCACCTTACTCCAGTTCACTATCATCTCCTTCACAGACCTTCTGACTAGTTCTCTGCTTCTTATCTTGTCCTCTACTCACCACCAAGTCATTCTTCACAAAGCAGCCTGAGTGAGCTTATTAAAATACTAACTGAACCGTGTTTCTTCTCTTCCGTAGTTTCACATTGCGCTGGGAATAAAATCCAAAATTCTTATCAAGGTTTTGCATGATCTGGTCCCTCCTTACCTCTCCGACCTCATTTTTTTTTAAAATTAATTAATTAATTAATTTATGGCTGTGTTGGGTCTTCGTTTCTGTGCGAGGGCTTTCTCTAGTTGTGGCAAGCGAGGGCCACTCTTCATCGCGGTGCGCGGGCCTCTCACTATCGCAGCCTCTCTTGTTGCGGAGCACAGGCTCCAGATGCGCAGGCTCAGTAATTGTGGCTCACGGGCCCAGTTGTTCCGCGGCACGTGGGATCTTCCCAGACCAGGGCTCGAACCCGTATCCCCTGCATTGGCAGGCAGATTCTCAACCACTGCGCCACCAAGGAAGCCCTCCAACCTCATTTTAACTCCTCTTCTCCTCTTGCACTGTGCTCCAGCCACCCGGGGCCTCCTCCTCTCGGTTCCCAGGACTTGCCAAGATCTTTCTCACCTTAGCTCCTCTGCTTAAATTGCTCTGCCCTGGCACTTGCAGTTTTTGGCACCTTCTCATCGTCATCTCAATTTAGATACCACTTCCTTGGAAGCGTCTCTGACCCCCTTTTAAAGCAGCTTCCCCTTCCTAGTATGACATTATGTTGGTTACCTTCATACTATGTTCTCCTGATTTGTAATAAATTATTTGCTTATTGTCTGTCTTCCTCACTGGGCTGTAAGGATAGAGGCAGGGACCAAGTCATTTACCTCATTGAAATATCCCTGGTGCCTAGTACATAATAGGTACTGAATAATTATTTGTCAAGTAAATGAATGAGTGCTATTGGGACAGAGGACAGACCACCTAATCGTAACTGCTATTTTACCAGCACAGAGGCAAAGTGCTAAATAGATATCTGCCAAGTAATAATGCTTTCTAATTTTTTTCAGTTATAAAATTAATGTAACAGTACCACAAAAAAACATTGAGAAGTAGAAAACAATCACATTTCAGTAAAACTCAAGTACCATTGGTGTATTTCTATTTCCTTTTTGTATGTATATTTTATATAATTATAGCTGATATGTACATTTAATGTAATTATTTTTCAAATTCTGCTTTTTACCCTTGGTAGTAAATCACAGGCATTACTTTTTGATATTACAGATCCTTCAGAACCATTATTTAATATTGTTACTTAATGTTCCATTGAATGATTGTACAATAATCTAGATAACACTTTGCCTGCTGATGGATATTTAAGTTAATTTCAATTATTTTCCTGCTACTGCGAATAATTATTATGCACAACATTTGCCATATTTTAATTTATTTTTATTTTTGCCCATGTTGCGTGGCTTGCAGTTCCCCCACCAGGGATTGAACCCTGGCCACAGCAGTGAAAGCCCAGAATCCTAACCACTAGGCAACCAGGGAACTCCCTGACATATTTTTAGATTATTCATTTATTTAATTACTAAGAGTGCATGACTAACACAAGGGATGGTATTGGTTTGAAGGAGAATTGTCCAGACTTGTATAGTACATCTGGGTAATCTACCTATTTTGCTTTCTCTTCTAAAATTTCCCAAAATAAAATTTTTTTCTGGATTACCACATACATCTGCTAATCTAGAGCACTAGTTCTGGCCACAGCTTCAGACTTTGGGTAACTGTGTAGATTTAATCACTGATTTCTAGAGTCTAGAATTTTTCTAGAGTCTAGAATTTTTCTAGAGTCTAGAGTTTTCTAGAGTTCTTCTACTAAAATGAAGGACACATTATATCTTTCCTGTCTTATTCCTCATCCTCTTTCCTACCTTGCTTTCACGGCCAGTCAGTTTTAACAAAGCAGAAGGTAAAGATGACAGGGAGAATGAGAGAGAGAGAAAGAGAGAAGAAAAAGGGGAGAGAGAGAGAGAGAATGGCTAAAAACAGAGTGAGTCTATTTCTTGGGCAGCTTTGTGGTTCTGAGTTACAGGGACAAAGCATATCAGTGCAGAGGCTGACATGGACATAATGGTGCCTCTCCTACATCACACCCTCCTCGTGCATTCAGTTGCAGCCAGGCATTGTAGGTGGGATGGATTGACCCTTGCCTATTTCCGGAATGGTTCTAATCCCATCTCCCTTGCCACTGTGATTGTTCTGGGATGGTCCAGGTGAAACAAGTCCAGCACTTCAGTTTACTGGTTGAGTGAAGTAAGGGTCTCTCTCTTCACATGGGAATGAAGAAGTCAGAAACCAATGTTGCTGCTATTAGCAGCTAAGAGGGAAACTATTCTGAGGACAGAGTCAACACATAAAGAAAGGCAGAATCCAGAGAAACAGAGAGAGAGAGGTGGAATCCTTAATGGACTGTACTGAAAATCTTGCTCTACTTCTGGACTTTTCAAATACATGAACTGATAGATCACCTTGATTGTTTAATCCAGTTGGAGTCGAGGTTCTTGTTGCTTCTACTAAAATTACTTTAACGATGCAGAAGGACTGGCATGACTGCCAGTTTTACTGCTACCTTGCCAAGGAATGGTACGGTGGTCCTATCCTAAAAGAGGGGTTAAGATGGCTTCTGTCCTAGAAGGAAATGTTCTCTGTAAGATAGGAGGCCTGCCTCAGAGACCTCTGGGACCTGCTCTTCTTCCACTTTAAACTCCCATGCCCTGGACCCCCAATGGTAAGCGGCATTGCCTTTTTTTTTTTTTTTTTTTTTTTTACGGTGCCAGGTGGCATGTGGGATCTTAGTTCCCAAGAACAAGGGATCGAACCCACACGCCCTGCATTGGAAGTGCGGCGTCTTAACCACTGGGCCATCAGGGAAGTCCCAGCATGGCCCTTTCTAAAGATAGGACTTGCAACTTTCAGATACTATATTTGCAAGTACATTTTATCTTATTAGAGATGCTTTGTAGCTACCAAATACCATGGATGTGGCTTGTGATTATTTATAATATCAAACGGCAGAGGCACAGGGGCTGTAATGTTAAGGCAGAACCAATCTTGACAATAGACCTATGCTATTCAGGATATAGGTCCAAAGGCTAGGAAGCTGAAACCACAGAGTGTGCTTGGGGTGCTTATCTTAAGAGGAGAAAGAATCTTTTCTTCTGTGTGTGTGTGTGTGTGTGTGTGTGTGTGTGTGTGTGTGGTATTGATGTGTAGCTTTTCAATAATGAGATATACAATAATGAAAACTTGAAGTTCTCCTGCCCTTCTCCATCTCCCACTCCCATTCTTTCCTTTCCCCAGAACAGGCTCTCACCTTATTTGCTTGGTTGTTTATTACAGAGAAATTCATATGAATAATGTTATAACTGAGTGAGAATATTCATCTACTTTAATTTTTGTCTTAAAGTTCATGTTTAAAAAGAGTTAATACATGTTATTGGATGACTGTCTAATGTGTTATTCCTGTTACAGAACAAATCTTCCTTTGGTATTCATTGCAACAACCTGACTCTAGCAAAGAATAACACTGCTGATGATAATGCTTCTGAATGGTTGACTTCCATATCGACAGATCTCCCCTTCTCTGTCTGACAGAATGCTGTTCCAGAAAGATTGTTCTTACATGTTCAATAACATAATTTTCTCTGCTAGTGCAAGATATGGAATTAAAACAGAGTTACTGTATATAGAGGGCAAAGGAGAGGACTAGAGAAAAAATTTTTTTTTAACTTAAAAAACAGGGGCTTCGCTGGTGGCGCAGTGGTTGAGAGTCCGCCTGCCGATGCAGGGGACACAGGTTCGTGCCCCGGTCCGGGAAGATCCCACATGCTGCGGAGCGGCTAGCCCATGAGCCATGGCTGCTGAGCCTGCGCGTCCAGAGCCTGTGCTCCACAATGGGAGAGGCCACAACAGTGAGAGGCCTGTGTACCGCAGGGGAAAAAAAAAATGATCCTGCAATCCCACTCCCAGGCATATATCTGGAGAAAACGTTAATTCAAAAATTTACATGTACCCCAATGTTCATTGCAGCACTATTTACAATAGCGAAGACATGGAAGCAACTTAAGTGTCCACTGACAGATGAATGGATAAAGAAGATGTGGTATATATACGGTGGAATATTACTCAGCCATAAAAAAAGAAGGAAAAAAATGCCATTTGCAGCAACGTGGATGGACCTAGAGATTATCTTATTAAGTAGAGGGAATGGTTTGAATTCACCAGTTCTCTCTACTTTTCTCCTCTCTTGTCTTCATTTTTGTCTTTCCCCACTTACTTGGTTGTTTGGTCTTTGTCTCAGAGATTCAGATGCTGATTTTTAAATAGGGCACAAGGACTCAGCTATATTATTCTCAATTTCACACTGTTTATGCTAGTATTTCTTGAGGGTGTTCAGCAACTATTTGCTTATATTTTTCCATCTGTTTATTCACGTATTCATTCACCCAATAAACATTTATTGAGTACCTGCTATGTGTCAGCATTATGCTAGGTGCTAGGAATGCCAGGCACTGGGTGACCAAGGCTCAGGGTCCTTGGCAGTAAACTAGAGGAGACAGACAGTGACCAATAAACTAATAAATATATAATTACAGAGTGTAAAGGAAATGAACAGGTGTTGTGCTAGAATACAATGGATGGGAGAGGAGGACTTAGGTGGTAGATGGAGGAGGAGGGAGGTGTATATATTTGGGTTATACTTTGTAGATAGATCTATGATAGAGATTTATGAAATGCATGTGAGAGAGGGGAAGGGGGAATCGGTCATAATTCCTAGGTTTCTGGCTCGAGCAAATGGGATGGATACAGGGACTTAATAATATGAGGAAAAATAGATTTTGTAGGAAAGTCAATGATTCAGTGTTTTTATGTTGAGTGAGATGTGAAACATCCAAATGGAAATGTTATACAGTTTCCATTAGTTCTAGTTTGTGTGTAGGACAGTCACTGTTTGTGACTATCATCCCAGTGTAATTATTAAAAATGTCCCTTTTCATTCTCAAAAATTTTGGTTTATACAATGTGTTACACGGTCATCTTATGTATTGGTAATATTAGTTTTAGTGGATTAGGGAGGCGTGATATTGTAAAAAGAAATATCTATTTGGTGTTCCTCCCCTTTTCTGGCACAGAACTCTTAAAACCCTTGGAATTACGGGCTTCCCTGGTGGCGCAGTGGTTGAGAGTCCGCCTGCCGATGCAGGGGACACGGGTTCGTGCCCCGGTCCGGGAGGATCCCACATGCCGCGGAACGGCTGGGCCCGTGAGCCATGGCCGCTGAGCCTGCGCGTCCGGAGCCTGTGCTCCGCAACGGGAGAGGCCACAACAGTGAGAGGCCCGTGTACTGCAAAATAAAATAAAATAAAATTTAAAAAAACCTTTGGAATTCCCTAAGTGGTAACAGTGATAAAAATGTCTTGATATTCTTAACAAACTCCTTTCAGCTACACCTGAGTTTATGTTAATAAGGTGACTTTTGGAAAGCACCTAAAGTTGGGGGGCTGGTTGCTAGGGGAATCAACCAGGTGACTAGGGGTTGAAACTTTCAGTCCCACCCACCCCTCCACATGAAGTTAGAGCCTAGGTCACCTGCAAGGATTCCTTCATTCTTCTAATACTCAAATAACCCTTCACTAAATACTTTAAAATACTTATTTTATTAGTACAAAACCACAGTATTGTAGCTACTATTGTTTGAATTTTCTTAATGATTTTTAAAAATTATTTTTATTTTTATTGTTGGCTGCAGTGAGGCTTCCCTGCTGCGTGTGGGCTTTCTGTAGTTGCGGTGCACGGGCTTGGTTGCTCTGTGGCATGTGGGGTCTTCCCGGGCCAGGGATCAAACCTGTGTCCCCTGCATTGGCAGGTGGATTCTTAACCACTGCGCGACCAGGAAAGTCCCTAAAAAGGGACCATTGATACTTGCAACAACGTGGGTACATCTCAGGCATTACACTGAGTGAGAGAAGTCAGTCACACAAGGTCATATAAATATGATTCCACTTACATGACATTCTAAAAATGAAAAAAATATAGAGAGGGAGATCGTGGTTGCCAGAAATAGGGATGATGGAGGGAAGTAGGGGAGGAAGTATCTGTAAGTGGGTAGCATGAGGAACATCTTCGTGAAATAGTTCAGAATTGCTTTGGTGGCTACACAAATCATATTTGATAAAATGACAAAGAACTATACACATATATTGTACCAATGTCATTTTCCTGGTTTCGATATTGTGCTATAGCTGTGTAAGATGGCCTCATTAGGGGAAACTGGGTGAAGGGTGTATGGGACTTCTCTGTACTATGTTTGCAAATTCTTGTGCGTCTATAATTATAACGAGAGTTCAAGGGATTATAGACACTCCACCACTTCTCTGCTCATAAGCTTCTCCTATAACCGTTGTATCTTCCCTGCATATACGACACTAGGCATATATACCTGGGACTTCTTTGCATGACATTTCCTCCCTAGACTCACCTGCTGATACCTGCTGAGCATGTGGCATCCAGTAATGACCTGTAGTTCTCAAAAAGTGTCCCCTCTGCTGGTTCGTGTACTATACAGGTTTCTATCACCTACACCTTCCCGATTCCTGCCGTACTCTCCAAGCAGAAACAGATCTGTTATTTTTCATTTTACCTAGTGCTCCTTCATTCCTCTGTCAGGGAACTTCTAACAGTGTCTGTAAACCCAGTTGTGAGGTTGCTTCTTTCTCACCTCCCTTAGACTTCGAGGCTCTTTGAAGGATAGGCTGGTCTGTCTTCCAGCTTTGTATTTCTGATGCTTGTGAGAGCCTTGCACGTGGCTGGTGTTCAGTACACATTTGTTAAATGAGCAAATAAACTGATGTGAGTGAGGGCCCCTTGAATACAGTAAATGCTCTACCAGTGTTAGATATGATGAAAATCCCTTAAAGCATCCAGCATAATAAGCCATAATGGTTGGAACCAGAAATGCTGATATAGCAAAGTCAATTACCAATTTTTAAAAACTTTAAGTCCTTTACAGACACGTATACACACACAAATATACGTACGTACACACCATACACCATGCATGGTGGGTAGTCAGCTTTTATACTTGGATTAACACACTACAAAGATGAAAAGTATCTTTCCTTTCTTTACATAGACATTCACATTGGGGGCTTGCATGGTACCATCCACACATCACGCTTCACATCCACTTCTCTCCAGCATGAGATAGCTGACACAGGACGTCGCGTGGTGTTCGACTGTTGATAGAGTTAAATAAATACTCTTTAAAGGGAAAAATACTTTCTTATGTGTAAAAACAACTGAATTTCAGCCACCAAATCATTTCCTCCAGCTCCTCACCAGCCATCAGAAAAATGACGGGTCATTCTTCACGTTTCTTGTTACTAGTAGGAGAGTTTTAATGTGCCTGGATTTTCTGACTCAGATGCACTGCTTTTGTGGTAGCTTTTTGCCCTAAAGGGGCTTTTTCTATATTTGAGCTTAACTATGTACTATTAGAGGCCTCAAAGAAGGCTGTGTTAACTACCCTATTTTTCTAAAGAAAATTTATTTCTAGCTAAATCTAAAGTTAAAAACTGATAAGCACTTCTAGTGGCTTTATGAGAAAACAAAGAAAATAAGTTAATATATACCTTAAGTTAAATTTTGAAATGAAGTAAGATAATTAAAAAGGGATGATTTATTTATATTTCTTCTCCACTGTAGTATCTAAAATGGTGAGCCAAATAGAAACCGATAAAGCAATGATTTGCTTTCAACTTTTAATCAAAAGTAGGAATAATTGCACATAACAATTTTTCTGATTTTAGGAAAGAAAGTTTTGTTTGTTATATTTTCTATTCTCTTTAGTTTTCAAACTACTTACGAATACTAAATCCTACTTTCATAAAACCATTTAAAAAAATAAATTTATTTATTTATTTTGAGCTGCGTTGGGTCTTCATTGCTGCACACGGGCTTTCTCTAGTTGCGGCGAGCGGGAGCTACTCTTCGTTGCGGTGCGCGGGCTTATTGCGGTGGCTTCTCTTGTTGCAGAGCACGGGCTCTAGGCATGCAGGCTTCAGTAGTTGTGGCTCACGGGCTCTAGAGCACAGGCTCAGCAGTTTTGGCGCACGGGCTTAGTTGCTCTGCAACATGTGGGATCTTCCCGGACCAGGGCTCGAATCCGGGTTCCCTGCATTGGCAGGCGGATTCTTAACCACTGGGCCACCAGGGAAATCCCAAAACCATTTTTTTTTCTGTTTTAAATTTATGATCTGTCAAAACCTTAAGGCTGAAAGCTTTTGGCTTAACCATTTTATTTTTTCTCAACAGTAGATGGCAATATCTGTTCACCTGTAGCAAAAACCTCAACCACAGTAATGACTACAGACTTAGATTATTTTCCCTCCCACCCTGTAGAGTGAAATCAGTCTATTTAAAATTGTAAAACTGAAGACAGAAACAGTTTGCATGTCAGTATAATCTTATTTTTAAAATTTTGGTTGAAGGGGTACAAAAGTATATGAGTAGATGAAAACTATGCCTTCATTTACTCCAGAGTAGAAAGGCAGGCGGCTCCAAGAAAAGGCTGCTGGATGCAGTGAACAAAGAGAACGGAGAGGTAGACAGTCTGAGGCGAGAATTAGAGAGGTTAAGCTAACAGTTTTTAGCTAGTTCTGTTAAAATTTATGCTCAGATCTTGTTACATACAAGATTTTTTTTGCTTCTTTTTTAAAATTTCAAAGTGTGGTTTGCCTAGAAAATTTTAAACTTCATACATTTTTATTTTTGAGGAATAAAGTAAGCAATAAAGAAATTTAAAAATGCCAGTTTTGTACCCAAGGCCCACACTTACACGTTCCTTCTCCAGGAAGAAAGGGGGTGGGGGATTGCGCCCAGGATTTTGGAGAGGTTTCCTCTAGATCTGACCCTCCTCTGATCCCCTCAACCAACGCATTTCCTATAAAGTGGATTTCTAACATTTATTTGAAGAAATGGCTCCACAGCTTCAAAAATTTCAAAAATGACAACTGATGGCCTAACAGAATAGCTGTTTTATAGGTTCCACAATTTTACTTCTGTGACAAGCAATAGGCAAGCTTGCTTTCTTTTTTGTGTAATATTTGTTTATTCATTTGGCTGCGCCAGGTCTTAGTTGCAGCATGCGGATCTGTCACACGTGGGATCTGCTGCAGTCGGGATATGCCGCACTCTGGGTCCTGCTGCATGCAGGATCTAGTTCCCTGACCAGGGATCAAACCCGGGGTCCCCTGCATTGGGAGCTCAGAGTGTTAACCACTGGGCCACCAGAGAAGTCCCTAGACAAGTTTTCTTAAAGACAGAGATAATATGCAGTTGTATCCTCCCTAGAATCTAACATCATCTATGCCTTTGGAAATGCTAATGTTATAGTGCTGTGTGCTGTGATGAGAGAAACACATTGACATACTCTCTAGCTTTTACTTTAGGAATTTCCATAATGAGCGTTATCTGCATCAAAGTCTATCTTTGATAAGTGACATTTGGTACTAATTTGATTGCTTATTGGTTATAACTTTATGGGTTTTTTTTTTTTTTGGCCATGCCATGCGGCATATGGGATCTTAGTTCCTCAGCCAGGGATTGCCCCCTGCAGTGGAAGTGCAGAGTCCTAACCACTGGACCGCCAGGGAATTCCCTATAACTTTTTGTTTTGTAGTTTAAAATAAGTTGGCCTTTTCTCAAAATAGTTCCATTGAGAATTTGCTCTTTGGAGAACTGTGGTTGGGAAGACAGCTGTTTTCAGACAGGACTGTTGGGAAGCATGGCAAGAGTATACCACCACCAAACATCAAGCCATATACAACATACAAAGAAAACAAAAGTTGGTTCATACCTGGTGTCAAATAGGCCTGGCTTCCATGACATCATACTGATCAAGACTTCAAATGTTTTTATGGCCCACATTAATATTAGGCCAATTTTCATTAAAAAAATGACTTCCTTTTTTCCTATGATTGACGATCAGCCTCTCAGAAGCAGTATAGCTGATTATAGTACTTTTGGATTCTTTTTTTAAAATGGTTCACTTTAAGTAGCTAGATTTTAAGAATAAATGTTGGACCGGGGCACGAACCCGTGTCCCCTGCATCGGCAGGCGGACTCTCAACCACTGTGCCACCAGGGAAGCCCCAAGAATAAATGTTTTAAGGAGGCAAGGAAGCATAAATTATAATCTATTTCTAAGTCAGTCTGTGTTGATGACTGTTAATTTCAGTAGAAAATTCTTTAGGATTCTGGAGATTTACATTGATACTTGAATTCCTATTAGAGAACAGGTCCCATGGTTGTCTGTCTCTCTCATTATTTAAGAAAGTTATGGCATGTGTGGTTAACTGAACAGAGTTCCTGCATAACTAAAGTGACCACATTCCATGAAGTTTTGATGGGTTTATGGTCAAATGAAGGAAATTATCTTGGCTATTTCTTGGTGGATCTTTTCCATAGAGTGCCGCTGTGCTTCTCACTTTATTTCCTGTGAAGTGATGGGTTTCACAGCAGAAGCCTACTTATTTTTAGGATCACAGGACATCTGGCCAGTTTTGTTATTTATGACAAGTCTTCTTTCAGGCAAAAACCTAAATTTCATCATTTCTTTTATCATATTAATATGACTGTAAACTAGTGCATTATAGGATCTACTATATTTAGCTGAGGACTGTCTACACTGTGTATGTGTATCTATGTCGTTTTCATCACAGGAAGCAGCTTGAATTACTTTATAACGCAAAGAACTCTCGTCTATCTTATTTCACAATAGCCTTTTGCTGTTCACTTGGTTTTATGGCCCCTACTATGTACAAAGAAAAGTGTGAACCTAAGAACAGGCCTTAGGATTGTAAGCTCCCCCACGTCAGAATACATTAAAGGTTTGATTTAATATTATGCATTTGTAGGCAGCTTTGAACAAACAAAGCATGATGGTTATGAGTGTGAACTGGGAAAGCCTGTTAATTTTACTTCTTTTCCATTTACTCTTATCTCAAATTCTCCAAGGTGGGACTTTTATCTGCATGTTTCCAAGAAGGTGTTCAATTAATAACAGAAAGAATTAAGGCTGATAAGATCGTTTCATGGCTTAATTTAACTCTTTTAAATAGACAGCTGGGAAGAAAAAGTACCATTTTCATATCTGTTTGTTTGATCCAGGTTTTTTCCCATTGTATTTGCCATGTTACAGATTTAGTAGTTTCCTCTCAGTAATTTATCACAGTAATCTGGTATTTGGTCACTTACCCACATAGCACTCACCAAATTTAACTTTAGGTGAATAATATTTGAAATGTTAATTTGTAATCTGTGCAGGGCTTACTCAAGCCACAGGAACCCTCTCTATTCAGAGCAACTATCTCCTGTTGAGGTGTCCCTATCTGATGCCCTTTACTTATTATCCCTCCCAAGCTTTCTCCTCTGACCTCTAATTGTGCTACCCTTCTCCTGTCAGTCCTGGTTTCTAGGCCCTCTGGGTTCTGCTTTTAACTTTTCCCCAGCTGTTAGAGAGCTGGAAGGAAAAAGAGCTAGTGCAACCGACATGCAGCTGGGTCATTCCATCCTTCAAGACTTAATTAAATGGACTCAGCCCCTAACCCCATATGTGGAGGGAAAGGAGGCATCTCTTAGCCCCATCCCCATTTCCACCATGTCTGAGGATTCTTGGGGCAGTGAGGGGTGCGGGGGAGCTATGTGCCAGACCAAGGCCCTTTGATTTTTGCTTTCCACTTCCGGAAATCTTCTCCACAGTGCATTTATCCTACTCTCTGTATTTTCTGCCTGCTTTTCCATATGTCTTCTTCCTGGATAGCACTCAAATCCTTCTGCTGAAAGTCCTGACAACTCAGGATTGTGCCTGAGATCTTATGAAAGGTTTGGGGCCATGAAGCCATGCAAAACAATTAAATTTCAGATATTTCTGTTCTCAAAAGCCTTTGGCCATGCTGCCTCTGGGCAGTTGCAGTCTTCTGGGCTAGGAGGAGGACCCAGAGTTCCCTTTCTCCCTATTTCAAAGTCTGCCCTTTTTCTTTGACTTATGCGTGCTTCCAAACCCCACAAATTTCTGTCTGTTCTTATGCAGAATGGTTTTGCTCCTTGGTCTTATTCCTGCCTCCTTCAAGCTGTGCCTCAAAGACTCATTCCACAGCCGAAATGACACATCAGGACTCTGTATTTCGTCAAACAGAGACTATTCTCTAAGATGTCTTCTGATACTAGCTATTAAAGTAATATTTGTTGAATGTGCTATGCTAAGTATTAATAGTTATAGGATTAATCCCCTTCTAGAGATATTTGCATGTTCACAAGGGATTAACTTGAGGAATTGGCTAACTTCTCAGACTACTTGTGGGCCCCTTTGGTGAGATGTGTCTGAATAGGAGAACCTTTTTAAACCCCACAAATTGCATCATAGAGGCCACTGATTTCTCCATTTTTCTACCTGTCTTGTATTCTTTTTTCTCTGCAAGCATAGGAAGGAATGTGGAGACATTTAAAGAACAGAGTTCATGATGAAGATAGAGTTTAAGTAGGTGTCTATGCTAACCTATTTATATGCATTATTTTATTTAATAAAAACCCTATGAGGAATCTGTGTGTTGGAAACAGTCCCCTTTGAAGTAACTCACCCAAGGTCACATAGGCAGTGGATTCAATCTAGATGGATCTTACTCCAAAATCCTGTGCCCTTCACCACTAGGCACCATGGAACTTTTCTCCATACACAAGTTCATTACATTTCTTCAAGGTCAGAAGTCCACTGACTTCAATGTGCTATTTTTTTTTCCCTAGTCAGTAAATACAGCATTATTTAAACGCACACTACTTCTTTGTATGTGAACAAGAATCAATTTGTTGTGGGATACGTTGGCCGTGTGACGAGTTTAAACCAATGATAAGGGATTGAGATAGTGCAATACTGTCAAAAATTAACCTCCATTTCTTTATAAATATGTATTGTGTATGTATACACAATATAATATAAAATCTATTTTCCCCTTTATCTTCCTGTACCTACCTCAGTATCAAGAGGGATTGGCATATTCAAGATATTGGGAAATTTTTTGTTTGCCAAGTTACAGTAATGTGATAAACTTTATGTTAAAATTAAGTATGAGAAAGCAATTAATATTTTTAAATGAAATATAATTGCCTTTAATATGGTTCTCCTAAAAAAATAGGGATTGTCATAAATACATTTACAAAGGCACTTCATGGTATAAAAAGGTTTATTTCCAAATAATTCATAAAGAAATAATGTTCAATTAAAATTTAGTTTAAATTTTCTCAGTAGGTAATGCATTCATATTGTTCAAAAATCTAAAGTTAAGAAAAGGTATATAGCGAAAATTCTTCTCACCTCTGGTCTTCCCTTGTATTTCCTGCAACCAATACCTTATTTTCCAAGTAACCATTGTTATATTCTTATACGTTTGAATATATATTCATATTTCTCCCTCTTACACATAAATATTTGCATATTTAAACACTCTCATGTACTTTGCTTTCTTTACTTAATAATATGTCATGAAACTTTTTCCATGTCAGCATGCACATAAAGATTTTGTTTCTTTTCTTTTCAGTTGAATAATATTCAGTTGTATAGATCTACCATACGTTATTTACTCGGTCCCCAATCAAAGGATATTTGGCTGTTTTCAATCTTTTACCCTTTTAAACAGTGTTTTGGCTATTAACTTTGTGTCATTTTGCATGTATGTGAGTATATCTGTAGGAAGTGGCATTGTTGGATCAAAGAATACATGCATTTATAATTTTAATAGATATTATGCAATTGCCCTCCATAGAAATGTAACTAATTTATAATATACAAGCAATGTCGTGATATTCAACTAATGTACAAGAGTTTCTATTTCCCTACAGCCATGCCAAAAGGGTGCTAGCAAACTTTGTTTTTTGCCAATTTGGTAATTTAAAAATGGTATCTTAGATGTGTATTATTTTATATTTTCTTACTATGAATGAGGCTAAGCTTCTTTTTATATATTTAAGACCAACTTGTATTTCCTCCTCTATGACCTATCTATCACATATTTTGTCCATATTTTCCTATGGAATTATTATTATCTTTTTTTAATCAATACTATTCAGGAGATTTGTCTATCATACTTATTGCAAACATTTTCCCCAGCCTCACTCCTTGGAGGTAATGACAATTAACAGTTTGCGTTCTGAATGAACATATAGATTAGTTTGATATCACTGGAAAATTTTTCAGAATTGCTTTTTCCTATCTAGGAATAAGGTCTGTCTTAGGTTTTAAAACTTAATTTATTGTTTTTGTTTGTTAGCTTTATTGTTGTGTTTACAGGGGTCTTGAACATTTCTTGTTATGCTTATTTCTAGGTGTTTTATGGATTTTTGCTGTGACTTTTTTTTTTTTTGGTCCAGAAATATCTTTTCATCTCTCTCAAGTTCAATGTCCGAGTTTTCTGTAATGTGGGTCCATCACTCTTTAACTGTTCTGAACTTTTTGGGGGAAGGACTATCCTGCCCCATATAGCCATTGGTGGCTGAAGAAGAATAAAAGGGAAAGGCCAACATGGCTCTTATTTATCAAGTTGAGGAGTTTCATTCCTTTGTAACAGTCTGTGATTTGGAGGGAAATTTCCAATTCTAACATTATCCTTCCCTAATATGGAAGGACTAATCAATGCCTAAAATTGATTGTAAATGCAGTACAGGCATTCCAGTTTACTCCAGGTGGGTTAAAATATGTTAAGTTAGTGGTTCTCAAGTTTTTTTTTATTAATATAGACTGTACAACTAGAATAATTTTAATGAAATCAAGATTTTCTCCAATTACCACATTTCTAAGAAATCTACCCCTTATTCAAAGAAATGCAAGCCCTACTTTCACTCTAAATACCAGCTGTTTGGGGCAGCACTGTGCACTGGGACATTCTCCATTCTCAGGACTAGTGAAAAACCCATGACATTATGATTTTTAATTGGTCAGATGATCACAGTTAAAGCAATTTCTTATTCCTTGGAAATTTCTATTCATTAAAAACAAATAAAAACAACAACACACTTTTGGATATGGCAAATTCTTATGTTTGTCAATACCTCTTCACCCTAATGTCTCAATTCATACTATACAACAATATGTTTATATAAGCAGCTATAGGTTTTTAAGGATTATGTCATACTTTTCAGTTTATATTAAACAGTAGTTGCCAAAGAACTTTTATTTGTTATTAAAAAAATCACTTGTGATAGTATGAGTTATAAATAAGTTGTCTTTTATTGCTGCCTTTTCCTTCTTCTTTTAAAATTCTTTGTACTGGGGATTTGCAATCAACCCCAGCTTCCCTCATGGTCTGTTGGGCACGTCCCTTGGCTCACCATATTGAGAATGTGTTTATCTGCAAGTGAATGAATAGGGTGCAAGGATGTGGCTTCTATGCATCAAAACATGGTAGCTAAAACAAAACAAAGCAAAACAAAAAAACCTGGTAGCTGGTTTAGTGATTTATCTGATGAGAAATTTTCTCTGGAGGAACAGTGTTGATGATGTGTTTCTAATTCGGCTACCTCTGCTTCATTGAACACAGCTAAACCATATTTGAAAGCAAATGGAGACAATGTGGTAAACCACAGGCAGAAAGACAGAGCTCTTGAGTATTCCTGACCAAATAAAGGCCTGACAAGGAAGAATATGTGTTGACAGCATTTCTTAGGACATGCTTCAAGGATCACATTAAAACATTTCCACAGGGTACAGGCTTCAATCAGCAGAAGATGTTCTTGTATCCCAAGTACCATAGGGTCGAGTTCTCCAATGACCCCAGCACAGCAGCCAATATAGGGGCTGCTAGAGTAATTAAACAGATTTCATTAAGTGTCAGCAAAAGCTCATGGCCAGCTATTAGACAAAATTTTATGCATTATTGTAGTCAGGTCCCTTCCAAATACATCCAGGCTAATCTAATTGAATTGGATATCGAAGTAAGGATACATTTATTAAAAGGGAAGATTTGTTCTTCTGCCCTAGATGACAATGTTTTAAGAAATTCTTCTACTTTATTCAATTTATAAGATATATAAGTTGTTGGGATAAATTCTCCCAAGGACACTTTTCAGAGAAATGCATATATTTTCTTCCAGAAGTTTTACTGACTTTGGATTCATAATCACCTAATGTTAATTATCTACTGTGTCCGGCATTGAATTCCAACAAATCATAACAGCTATTGTTTTCTGAATTTTATAGTTGAGAAAAGAGGGACTTGGAGAGGTTAAATAATTTACCCAAGATCACATAAACAGTAAGTGGGAATAAATCCATGCTGAATCATGCAAGCTAATTATATTCCCTCCTTACATCCCTTTTATTATGTATTTATAAAAAGCAGTTGGTATTTTATCAGATGTGTATTATGCTCATCTCATTAGTGAAGTCTCATTCTATTTGATGTGAAAAATGTTTATGCTAATCACACTTACTGGGGATTAGTTTATAGAACAATAAAATTCTTTTCCTACCCAGTTAGCTCACTATATATTTTTCCCATTGTCTTTACCAGTGTGGGAAAGATGGGAACAATCTGAATATGAAGCATTTCCCCCAAAGACAACAAGGTGGGATATTTGGACTGTGGCTATTAGCTTGTAGTATTTCTCAGAGTTCATAGCTTTTATTCTCCCTTCAAAACTTGTGGGGCCCTGGGGAGAAGTATGAGAAGTAGGAACATGTATAATTGCAACGGTAGGTAAGCACTAAAATTTGAGACACTAGCTTATAAACAATTCGGTTTCTCTTAGAGATGCTTTAGGTTTGTTTGATGGTATCTCCCTCTTATTTCAGTCTTGAGAGTTCATTGAACTCAGAACACTGAGAAGAGACTTCCATTCCCCACCTTAAGCCATCCTCTAGTTAACAATCTTGAATAGATAAATAGATTATCTTAAAAATTCCAGAGGAATAATTTCTCTAGTAACATATTCAGTCCAGTGTCAGTAGTTATTTTTTTAATTGAACAGTGTCCAGAACAGTATCTAGCACATGACAGGCACTTGATAAATGCTTGGTGAATGAAAGAATCAAACATAGATCCATCTGCTTCCTCAGAGGAGATGGAATGGCAAGAAGACTCTTTGCAAAAGTGAGATAAATTGAGGCTAAGAGGGAAAATTGGCTTGAAATCAGACTAAAATGGGGAAGAATGCCCTTCATCTGTATTGGCTTCTGGTATTAAGAAAAACACACAAAACTTTAAAACAAAATTATTTTAACAACAGTGAGAAGAAAATTAATTTTAGTAGTTTTGTGATTCAAATGTAAATCACTATTAAGTTGACCTGGTATGGCATAAGGGACAGTAATGGAAAAAAATATATACTTTATGACTGTATGATAACACCCATATAGTTCTTAGACTTGATGGAAGGAAATACCGTATTGGAATCTCATGTGTCAAGCCTAAGATTTGCATGCACAAAAAAGTCCAAAGCTGCATAACAAAGGTATTGAAAAGTGATCTATGACATAAATTACTAAACAATTCAGAGACTAATCCCTGAGAAGCTCATGTGTGGTAGAGAACAAAGCAGTGCAGTGAAAGATTTGAGAATAGAACTGACATTGAAACTAATTGACTGAAGGAGAGACAGAACTCATAGTCTGAATCTAACCATGTTATTTGACTGTCAAAATTTTAAAAAGTCAACATTCTACAGAGGGTTTTAATAGGATCTGGTGTTTCAAAATATAATACATATTCAGAATGTCCAGAATATCATCCAAAATTACTCAAATACAAAGGAGCAGGAAAATATGACCAATTCTCTAGTGAAAATACAATCAACAGATTCCAACCAAGAGATGACCCAGATGTTGGGATTATTAGGCTTTAAAGCAGTGATTATGTATAATCCTCCTCCATGAAGTGAAATTGAACACATTTGAAATGAATGAAAGGTAGAAAATTCGAGGAGAGAAGTAGAAACTATAAACAAAAGTGCCAAACTGAGATTTCAGAGCTGAAAAATACGAATGAAAAAACAAAAATTCACTGGATGGGCTCCATGGCAGAACTGAGATGATGGAGAAAGGAGTCAGTGAATCTGAAGACTGACCAATAGAAATCACCTGATGTAAAAAACTAAGAGAGAAAAGGTTTTTAAAAAATGAGATCATCAGTACCTATGGGAAAATATTTTAAGATATAATATGTATGTCATTGCAGTCCCAGAGCGAGAAGGAAGGAGATTGGTGCAGAAAAAATATTTGAGAAATAATGGCTGAAAACTTTCCAATTTAGTGAAACACATAAGGTTACAAAATAAACTCAAAGAAAACCACACCAGACACATTATAATCAAACTGCTGAAAACCAAAGGTAAAGAAAAAAAACCTTGAAAGCAGCCAGAAAAAATAACACATTACACAGAGCCTGGAAGACAGTGGAAAAACATCTTTAAAGTGCTTAAAGAAAAGAGTTTGTTAACCAAGAATTGTACATCTAGTGAAAATATCCTTCAGGAGTGATGGGGAAATAGAGATATTCTCAGAGGAAGAAAACTAAGAAAATTCATTGCCAGCAGACCTTCTCTAAAAGAAATGATAAAGGAAGTTCTTCAAGCTAAAGCGAAATGATTCAAGAGGGAAAATTGAAACACTGGGAATGAAGGAAGACCAAACACATTTGGGTAAATGTAATAGCATATTTTTCCCTCATAAACTCTTTAAAATATATATGACTATTGACAGAAAAAAATATAAGATTAGTGGAGGTTTCAATGTATGTAGATATCATAAATGGCAACTACAACACAAAAAGGGGGAAAGCTAAAGAACCTTAGGTAATTGTAGGGCTTCTTCTACATTTTACTTAAAGTGCTAATATTAACTCTAAATGGATGATTAAAGGGTAGGTAGGTAGGCATACTCTATTCCCTATAGACTGTACACCAAAAACAGTGAATTTTACTGTATGTAAATTTGAAACCTAGAGTACTTTAAGGACTTTTATAAATAATTGAATTTAAAAGGAAAAAAATGAGTAGATTAAGATTTTGAAGTTTTGTAGCATTTGTTGAGAAGGAGATGTTTCATCAACTCAAGCATAAGAAGTACACAAGTTATTAGTCTGAAATCAATGATTTATCCTCATACTCTCACCACAGTCTACATAGTTTCAATGTTCTTCAAGTTCAGCTCATTAAAGGTGTCTGGTAGTTGGCATTGCATACCTGGCCAGATAATTAAGTTGTGTTACTTCCCATTATCACAGCCCCGAGAAAACCTGCAATTAAGCATTTTAGGATAGTTTTTTCTCTTTGACCTTGGTTTCTGGTGACTTTTACTCCTCAGTTTTCCTGATGGTTGAACAATTATTGATAGGGAAGACACCTGAAAAAGATGATGCTGGATTAATACCTTAAACATATAATAGGGTAAACTCTAAGTGGATCAATGACTTAAATGTAAAAAATTATGCTAGTACAAGGAAAAACATGATGGGTTCCTTTATAAACACTGAATGGGGAAAGCCTTTCTATGATTCAAAATTCAGAGCCCGTAAAAGGAAAGATGTGACAAATTCAACTACTTATATAAACTACATATATAAAACATGACTTTGTAGCACAAACAACATAAGAAGTCAAAAGACAGTGAAAGTATTTCCCGCTCAGAATCCAGAAAAAAGGCTAAATTCTGGAAGAACTTCTAGAAATTGAGAGAAGTCCAACAACTTGTAGAAAAATAGGTAAAGAACAAGAATAGACAGTTCACAGAAAAAGAAATATAAATTTCCCTTCAACTTAAGTTGCTTAACCTCACTCACAAAAAGAAAACCACAGATTAAATCTGTAGTACTGGGATATCTTAAAGGAAGGGGAACAAAATGGCATCATCTCTACATAGAAAAATTTGGCAATAGTTAGCAAAATTTTTTGACCAAGCAAAAGAAGACTACACAAGGATATTCATTGTAGTACTATTTGTAATAGCAAAAGAAATACTGGAAACAACCCATATGGCCATCAGTTAGAGAATGGTTGAATAAAATATAGTTTATACACAAAATGAAGTACTAAGCTGCTGAAAAGGAATGAGGACTATCTCTATATAGTGTTACAATAAAACGGGCTCCATATATACCATTAAGTGCAAAAAACAAGATGGAGAAAAATTTATTTATTACATGTCCTCCTTTTTTTTAAAATTGAAGTATAGCTAATTTACAATGTTGTGTTAATTTCTGCTGTACAGTAAAGTGACTCAGTTATACATATATATATATATATATTCTTTTTTATATTCATTTCATTATGGTTTATCACAGGATATTGAATATAGTTCCCTGTGCTCTACAGTAGGACCTTGTTGTTTATCCATTCTATATGTAGTAGTTTTCATCTACTAATCCCAAACCCCCAGTCCACTCCTCCCCCTTGGCATCCACGAGTCTGTTCTCTATGTCTGTGAGTCTGTTTCTGTTTTGTAGCTAGGTTCATTTTTGGCATATTTTAGATTCTACATATAAGTGATATCATTACATGCTACTGTTTAAGGAGAAGATGTGTGTGTGTGTTTGTGTGCATTTTTACTTTTCATATATATACATACATATAGATATAGATATATAGATATATAGATATATAAAACCCAACAACAATGGAAGCTGTGGTAGGAAGAATTACAGGATGGCTCTCAATATTTTGTCCTCCTAGTATATATGCCTCCTCTTGAGTGTGGGTGGGATCGGACAATATGATGCTTTCCTGCTGGCCTGGAAGAAAGAAAACAGCTGTGTCATGAAAAACATGTGGAGGAAGCCTGCTTGCTAGGACCTGTGGGAGGCCTCTAGGAGCTGAAAGCGACCAGCAAGAAAACAAGGACCTCAGTCCTATAACCATAAGGAATTGAATGAGCTTGGAAGATGACCCTGAGCTCTAATGAGACTGCAGTCCTGGCTGACACCTTGATTTCAACTTTGTGAGGCCTGAACAGAAAACTCTGTTACACCCTGCTCAGCCTTCTGGCCCACAGAAACTATGAGACAATACATATGCTTGGTTTTATGTTACTAAGTTTGTGGCAATTTGTTCAGCAACAATAGAAAACAAGTACAGAATCATAAACCAAAAACTTCAGATAACTTGATAGTACAACTAGATGGGTGGGGGAATTAAACTTTTATATCTATATTTATCTTTATATTTTATGTTTTATATCTTTTAAAATTCAAGTTTTGAATTTTAAATCTTATAAATATATTTACCTGAGATAAAATTAAATAAAAAAGAAAACAAACAGAAAAACAACAACTGAGCACTGAAGAGTTTCAGAGCACAGTTCAGAGCTGTTGGTATACACAGTTCTGCTTCCTCCTCTTAAGTCCTCTTAACACTGCAGAATCTATTACACAGAATGATACAGCTCATATTCTGCTCACCTTTGTGTGCCAGAAAACAATTCATCAGGAAGAACAGGATGTGCCAACAACCAGAGAAAGGGTGAGTGTGGAGGTAAGATCTTAGCATCTTTGAGGAACATGCAGAAGAGGACACTGAAGGATTGAGATTATGCCATTGAGAAAATTTCTCCCTGCATCCTTTGAAATGACCCTCCCCTGCCTACTCCAGAACAGGTCAATCTCAGAGAACCATGATCTTATACTTTCAGAAATACCTTCTGTCTCTTCTCATCAAAGACTATACATTTGAAATAGTTTGACAATATTTATTTAGCCAATACCAGTTATGGATATGGGCAATGGAGGAGAAGTCAATGGAGAAAGAGAAACAGATTAAAAAAAGGTCCCAGGGCTTCCTTGGTGGCACAGTGGTTGGGAGTCCGCCTGCTGATGAAGGGGACATGTGTTCGTGCCCCAGTCAGGGAAGATCCCACATGCCGCGGAGTGGCTGGGCCCGTGAGCCATGGCTGCTGAACCTGCGCGTCCAGAGCCTGTGCTCTGCAACGGGAGAGGCCACAACAGTGAGAGGCCCGCGTACAGCAAAAAAAAAAAAAAAAAAAAAAATGTCCCAAAGTAAAATAAGGCATAGCAAGAAAACCATACCAGCGAGAATGGTACCTCTGTCAGAGATAGATAAAGGCAGAACAGGTAAAGATATAAACAAATCTGAAGATTGAGAGGATGCTATAGGTCAAGATCCTTGATGACAAGTACAGAAATGTGATTCAAACTGGCTTAAATAAAAAAGAGAATTTATTGGCTCATATAATTGAACCATCCTGTGGTATGATGACTTTAAGATAGGTGGATTGAGGAACTCTAGGTTGCCATCAGGACCAGATCTTCCTTCCTCTGGCTTTTTCTTTGGTAGGCTCTTCCCTTCTGGGGAAAGATGGGGGTTTACAGTACTGGGCTTATTTCTTTACAGATTAGCAATTCCCAAAGCAGAAGAAAGTTATTTCCCCTAAATAAATATGACAAAGGTTTCATTGATCTGGCTTGGTTCCCATGCCCATCCTTGATTTGTTTACTGTGTCCTGGGCAGCCAGGCCTGAGTCACATTGCCAGCTTTGGAGGAGATGGGAGCCAGCCACTGAAGCTGCAAGGACTGGGGATGGGAGAGGGGCTGTTCCTTCAAGGAAGATTTGGGTGTACTGGATCTTGGGGGCAGGTAAAAGCAATGGATACCCACTGTAAGGGGAAGTTTGGGGACTACAAACTGGATCAACATGAAAAGAAAGGGGTTAACAATTCATCCTCAGGGCGCAAGGAGAAATTAGGAGGAAAGGACATTAGGAAGTAAATGGAGAGGAAAACATTTGGCATCAATGCAGTGGGAGTCTGTAGAGATTAGTAAAATAATCATTGAGCAGCACTGAGGGCCCATTTAAAGTTAGATAGTGTGGATTTGTCATTAAGTCATTAAACCCGGTTTCAGTAGACTCATAGCAGAAGGGAAGAAAGGACATTTTACTGTAGCTTTCCCAGGGTTGGGGATTGGCCTAAGGGTGGGGAGAAGTCAGGTGCTAGCAAAGTCATGGTTAAGATGGGGTCCGGGCTGAGGTGTGAGGAAAGGGAAACTAGATGGCGGCTGGTGGACTAAGAATAGGGGAGGCTCAAAGGACTGAAGGTCATAGGCAGATAAAAAGCAGTCTTAGCAGGAGCAGTGGAGTGTAGATGATGAAGGACAAGTTTCTTAGAGGTGCAAGATATGTGGGTAGAGTCGAGACAGAAGGTGTAGACAGAGTCACAGCTAGCTATCAGGGTACCTTTGCAGGGAGGGTTCTCTGGAGAGCAGGTGCTGAAATGGAGTGAGGAGTACAAAAGGCTTATTTAGGAGTTAACACCAGTGAATGGAGAAAGAGAAGAGAAGGAATGGCCAGAGAGAGCCATCAGATCATGACACAGACCTGACGAACCCTTTGTCTTCCTGACCCGGAGCTCCAGGACAAGGAGTGCCCATTAGAGAAGCCCTGTGTTGAATGGGAATGGCTGGGCCATTGAACGACCATCTTACTTAGTCATTGGCTTTGGGCCAAGTGGAAAAGAGCATGAACTCCCCTAGAAAGCTGAGGCAGACTCTGAAAGATCTGACAGCTGGAGGATTGGCTCAGGGATCTTCTTTGCTAGGGATTGGCTCAGGAATCTGGGTTTAAACCAGTTACTTTGTGTGTTCCCCTGTTATTGGTCCAGGGTGGGAATATGATCTAAATTTATCCAATCAGATATGATTGGAGGAGAGTTCTCACCCTCACTGGCCCTGGGACAACAGCAAGACTATGGTGGCAGTTGCTCCTGGCAGCCTCCCTAAACTCTTGAGGGAAACCTTTGGATTGGGTTTACAGAGTGAGGAGATAGAAAGAACCTTGGTCCTTGGACCCCTGATGGCATTGTTGAACTGCTCAATCATGCAGCCCCAGTCTCGTCCACCCTTAAAAATTCCTATTATATACGTATCCCAATCAATTAAGCCAGCCTGAGTTGGGAGTTTAGATTCCTGCGGCCAAAGTATCCTGACACTAGGATATTAGAGGAGTTATCAGAGCAACTAAGCTGGCAGGAGCCCCAGAGTGATGGCAAAGGAAAAGGTGAAGGCGTTGCTTCCAGTTAACATCATGGAGTAGGGTTGTAACTGAAAGTAGGGTCTGGCTGCTTTCTGCTCAGAAGCCAATAAAGAGGCCAGGTTGGTGGAAAGGACAGTTTGCTTTATTCTGGATGCTGCAATGGGGAAGGGGGAAGGGGGAGGGCGGACTTCTGTCTAAAGGCCGACTCCGCCCCCCACCCCCCCACTGACGATCAGGGGGCAAGAGCTTTTATAGGCGGACAGAGGGGGCTACGTGCAGAAACAGCACAGTCAGCTCTGACAGTCATCTTGTAATTAGTCATCAGTGGTCTGACCAGCATCATCTTGATTGTTTTAAGTAGAGTTAGTCTTCAATTCCAGGGTCGGTTTGTTCCCATTTTCTTGAGGCCAGTTCTCAGAATTGTGGCAGCTTATGTCATGGCTATGGTCTGGTCACCATGTTGTTGACTTCTTCCACCTGCTGGGGGTTTCAGTATCTATAAGACGGCTCAAAGGCCATGGCTCAGAATATTATCTATAGCCCTTGAGAAGGAACTAAAAGTCCTTGACTTTGCTTACTGACTAAACTATTATTGTTTTGTCCTGTTTGACTGCTTTTCTTTGCTTCTTCATTTTCTCACTCCTCTGATTAAACTTATTCTTTGGCTAAAGTTTTTCCACAGAAAAAGGCAGACTGAGGACATGGTGGGGAAGGATGACAAGGTCCTGCTCCGTTTCAGGGTGACAAACTTTCCTTGAAGTAGTAGACCATGGTGATCTGGGCCAGGGGTACTGTAAAGAGAGGACAAGAAATTTTAAAAGAGGCATGCTGCTGGGGGCTGAGAAACAAGATACAGTGTTATTAAAAGCATAGGCTCGGGCTTCCCTGGCGGCGCAGTGGTTGAGAGTCCGCCTGCCGATGCAGCGGACACGGGTTCGTGCCCCGGTCCGGGAAGATCCCACATGCCGCAGAGTGGCTGAGCCTGTGAGCCATGGCTGCTGAGCCTGCGTGTCTGGAGCCTGTGCTCCGCAATGGGAGAGGCCACAACAGTGAGAGGCCCGCATACCGCAAAAAAAAAAAAAGCATGGGCTCTGGGCTCACAATGCTGAAGTTCAAACTCTGGCTCTACCATTTGATAGTTATATCACTTTTGATAACTGAATCTCTCTGGACCACAATTCCTTCATCTGCAAAATGGTGGTTATAAGGACTGAATCAGATAGTATTTATCAGGTACTTAGTACATAGTAAAACTCAATAATTATTATTGTTTTTTTAAAATAAATTTATTTATTTTATTTATTTATTTTTGGCTCTGTTGGGTCTTCATTGCTGCATGTGGGCTTTCTCCAGTTGTGGCGAGTGGGGGTTACTCTTCCTTGCGGCCCATGGGCTTCTCATTGCGGTGGCTTCTCTTGTTGCGGAGCACGGGCTCTAGGTGCATGGGTTTCAGTAGTTGTGGCACATGGGCTCAGTAGTTGTGGCACACGGACTTAGTTGCTCCGCGGCATGTGGGATCTTCCCGGACCAGCACTTGTACCCGTATCCCCTGCATTGGCAGGAGGATTCTTAACCACTGCACCACCAGGGAAACCCCCTAACTCAATAACTATTACTTTAAAAGATTATATCAGATGAATGGAGCCTGTTTCTCAACTAAAATCACTCTGTTGATGCCAAACTGTAACCTATCTGTTTTGTATCCAGGAAAAAGGCTAAGGGATTGGGATAAAAGAGCTGAAAATGCTGTTCCCGTGGAGGTGAGAACAGGGAGAGAGAATGAATATATGGGGCTTGATTTTGTCTCTCCTGTCTATGGATTGTCAAGAAACAGCTCAGAGCCTCTGGAGAGGCAGGAGGAGTGGACCACTGCCTTTGAATATGGGAGAGGGTGGTGCATGGGTGTGAGAGCATGAGAAGGGCTCCTGCAGTGTGGGGCAGAGAGGTAACACTTCAGGAAGTGGGCTGGAGGGTCATGCAAATGGGAGGCAGAGGCTGGGGTGATAAACGGGGAGCCTGAGTGTTGGAAGACTTTATAGATTGACCACATCCAGAGTTTCAAAGGGATCACAATGACAGCCGGGGCTCTGGCTCAGGCACTGGTAGAGAACACCACCCTCATGTTACTGACCAGGAATAGCCAACAGAAGGGGATCCCATCGCTCATATAAAGGGAGTGTATTTTGTTTTTCTAACTTTGCTCAGGCTGTGCTAATCTACATGGCGGAAATATTCAGTGTCTGAAGTAAGCATCCACCTTGGGGGTCTGCAGGGTCTTGAGGCAGCTACCAGGGAAGGACAGCTCACTCTGCTTTCTCCTCTTGGGACCTATGGTTAATGCGCTGCCAGGTCACTAGCAGTTTGTAAGCGTGTTTGTGTCCACTGTGGTGAGTTCCCCAGGGAGATACAGGAATTCCAGAGACGGTGGGGCTGCCAAGCTGTGTGGACACACGCATAAGTGGTGTGTGTCCAGAGGTCACTCCGCTGCTCTGCTGGGGGTCAGAGAAGTAGGGAGAAGAGTCGGGTGGACATGGAGTGCTGGCATGAGAGTGTTTGCCAAGATCAAAATGTTCCCCATCTCTGCGAGCAGATGAGATCTTGGAACCTGGAATCACACAGCCTTAGCTCCAGCAGGGCTTCTGGCAACAGCCCTAGTGTCTTCAGCTACAGACACCACCTCTGTGAATGCCAAGAAAAGCAAACATAGGCCCCAGATCTCCTGTTGCACCAACTGGAAAGCAGCCCGCAGTGGAGGAGCTGAGCTGTGAGGACCGTCGTCTTCCCATAGTGCTTGATTTTCCACCATCCTTCCCCCATCTGAATCAAACAAACAAACAAACAACATACTCATAATAAAATTTGCAGGTGAGGCTGGTTTATATTCTGAGATTCTCTTTTGATCAAATTCCCTTTAGGACACCAGGATAAAACGGTGAATAAAGCAGGATATGCATTATGTCCCAGACGTTTGAGACTCAATAGGAGGGGAGGAATCCTGGAAAAGCAGAGATTTCATTTCACCCCTGGGAGCTGGTTCTTTTTTAGTGGCCCAGGACGGTGTCACTCAAATACCCTCCAGACAGCCCTTGGAAAATGCATTCCAAGTTTCTCTTCTTAGGGATAGTGGTGGTCGGCATGGCTCTGTAGAGTGTAAAGAGCAAGAAAACAAAGTGGCATCTTAAAGCCCTGGCGGTCCAAGGTTGGCAAATAAGATCAGAAGTCCATCTGAGGAAAAAGCTTTTCTCAGCTTTGGGTGAAGAAAAGTAGAATTAATAATATCCAGAGCGACACTAGCTACTGAGGAGGGGGGAAGTAGCCATAGTTTACCAAAGAAAACTGTGAGTCACCAGGGGCACACAGGTGAGTGGGGAATTTGAGATCTGGGGAGTCTGAATTTCTAGGAAATGAACTGGGGGAGGTTGGTGACTCAAGTCTTCAGACATTCTGAAGACTTTAGCTTTCTGATTCAACAAAGTTTCGTCAGTTGCCAGGTTTCAAGATTGTGATCAATCAACACATGAGTGTTGGTCATTTTTAATGTGTGAGGCATTGGGTTTCCCCTGGATTATTCCTGAGAGTTGTTCCTCCTCCGTGAAGTGCTTCTGTGAGCCCTGGATACCCTTCTGTCTTATCTCTCCTCTCTTCTCATGTGTCTTCCAGACCCCATCATACTGTCCAAAATACTTCCATTTCATAATTAGGCAGATTTTTAAGCATATAAAAATATAAAGAGAATGTTCCAAAGACCACCATAACCATCTCTCAGCTTCAATAATTATCAATGTTTTGTGAATCAACAATTATTAACATTTTGTGAATCTTCCTTTTTCTTCCTTATTTCAAAGCAAATCCCAGACATTATATCCTTTTCACCCTCTAACATAATTTCTACATTGTCACTTCTGTTCAAAAACCATGCTTCTCTGTTTGTTTGAAAAATTTATTGTGAAATATATATACAAAGGCATGTTTAAAATACATAGGAATGCTTAAAATAAAACAACCAAAAAAAATAAAACAAGCATTCGTGTACCTTCCTCCCATCTTAAGAAAAAAACATTGATCTTTTTTCAAAAAACAAAGAATGGAATTTGACTTGAAGCTCCTATCATGATGGTAAACTAACACAGATTCTTGGCTCCCTGCCATAAAGTCACCTGGCAGAAACTTTAGAAGTGAGGACCTCATTGCGGCTGCCATCACTTCCAGAAACATTGGACTCTGAATTCTGCCACATCCACCCTGAACAGTCGGACTGCCCTTGGCTCTGTGCATCATCCCCTCAATGGGTAAAAATCCTGGGTCAGGGCATTTGATTGGCCAAGCCTAGGTCACATGACTGTGCCCTGCCTGGGAGAGGAAATCTGCTCCTTTGCTGATTACTCTGATGGGGGTGGGGGTGGGGGGGCTCCCTTCACTGATTTTATATTTTCCCCAAATTGGAAGGGGATTTAGATACTGAGCACAAAAATGGTAAAAGTTCACCATTTTTGTATATATCAAGTATCTACCTCTACAGCAAGCCAGTCTTCTGAGCTCCAGCTGGTACGTCCAACATCCTACTTCTCACCTCCACTAGGCTGTTCCTCAGGTGCTTCAGACTCGACATATTCAACTCTGAGCCTATCATCTTTCATCAATCCTCTCTCTTCGCCTCTATTTCTTTACTTAGTGAACGGCATTGCCATCCCCCAGGAGCCCAAATCAGAAACCTGGAGGCCATCCTGGAATTCCCTGATATCTTCCATATTTAATTGTAACATCTTTTGAATGCACCTCTAATCCACTTCCTTTGTCTCTGTGTTCCCTGCCTGATTCAGACGCTCATCATCCTTCACCTACATTGGCCTTGTCTTAGTCTGGGTTTCCCCAGAAGCAGATACCAAAATAAAGATTTGAGTACAAGTAATTTATCTGAGAGGTGAAGTACACAGGATAGGGGAACGGGATGTGAAACAAGGAAGAGAAAGCAGCCAAAAGGTCTGTGATCAAGCCAGGTCCCACTGCGGGTAACTGGGGCTTAATCCCACTGGGGCGTTAACACATGCACCAGATTTAGGTGCCAGCCCTCCTCAACCCTCGGTTGAGGGTGTGACAGGAGCATGAAGCCTGCTATGGCTTCATGGCCTTGAAGCCTGCCATGGACAACAAAGTGAGCTCCAGCAGCAAGAGAAAGCTCTCAGGTGTGGAAATGCAAGTGCTGGCAGTTGGAGGACTGATGGTGTGCAGCGAAGTCGCAAGGGTGAGGCGCTGGTGGCATGTGATACAGGCCTCTAACTATCTTCCTGGCATATATTGTGCCCCTCCCACTAACCTAATTATCTGTTTTTCAACCAGAGTGATATTTCAAAATTGCAATCTGATCATGGCATGGCTCCGCTGGAAATCCTTTTAAGGTTTTCCATAGCTTTCTATATAAGATCTAATAATTTAGCAAGGCGTGCAAGCCTTTTCCTTCGTTTGTCTCTTGCTTATTTCTTCAGCCTGATCTCTTACTACTTCCTCTTTCTTTCCTCTCACAGGTACTATATTCCATTCTTACTGAACCACTTGCACTTCACAGAATGTGCCACATTCTTTCATGGTTCTGCATCTCTGCAAATGCTGGCTCCCTCATCGGAATGCTTCTCCCAGGTCCTCTTCTGGCTCCTTCCAGACTACGGAGTAGCTGAGTACGTGGGGCTCTGGGTAGACTACCAGAGTTTGAATCAGAGCAGAGAGAGAGAGGGGCAGAGGTATCTATATACCTACATATCTATGTATGTGTTCCTTGTAAGACTTCATCCTGAAAATGCATCCTCCTACTAATAACATAAAAATAGAAATTGACAGAATTAGACTATCAAAATACAGGGCCATCAGATATTTGAATCATACAAATAGCTCTCTTAGTTCAAATTCCTCACTGCTCACCAAGCAACCTTCTGGTTATAATATGATTTAAATATTACCTGCCTGCAGGGAAAGTACAGGCCATGCCAAAATGAGCATTCTTTTGTGTGTCATGGTCATATTTCTTATTTAAATGAACAAATTGCATTAGGATTTACATATCAGTCCCCTGTGTGTTTGATTGTCATGAAGTAGTCTCCCTGAGTCTGATAACTCTGGTGCACTGTGGAGGTCAAATTTTTGAATCTGTAAAGCCAAGGACCATACATACCTTTGAGTACTGTGATGTCACCAAGGTAATGCCCACCTATAGGTAACCAGCCAGCTGGTTTTCTTACGGCAACACCTTCTATTATCCTTCTTTTAAAGGTACAGTGATTCTGACCCACCTAACTGTTGTTGATCACTTTTTTGATCCTCCTCCCCCCAAAGAAAATTAAATGGATAATTGTTTTAGGTTAGTAATATGTGCTTCTCTTCACTTACTCTGTGCAAACTGAAGAATGTCTAAATAAAATCCACGGTTTAAGTTCACAATTATGTTATTGGCCTTAAATATCTATCCTGAGAAGTTTGTGCTCTTAAACATATAAAATAAGTCCTTAGGGAGGCAGTTCTAGACAGATTATTACTTCTCTTGATTAGATGTGGAACAGAAAACATATTGATGTGAACGCTTGATTTGCAACAATGAATTTGATGTTCTATATCTTTGTTTACCAAACAAGAGGTTGATCTAGAATTTGATCTGTGGAGTGTAGCCACCTTTCTGAAGAGATGACATTGAGCAGATAAAACACTCCCACTCATGTTCCTCTTTGCTCTTTCCTTTTCCTCAGGCCGGATGCAGGTAATGATAATGTCCTAAAGAATGACAGAGCCACAGGATGGAAGAAGCTTGGGTCCCTGAATTACCATGTGTAGGAGAGCCAAGGCACTAGCCTGAATTCCCTACCAGGACTGTTTTAGATGCAAGAATAAATATTCTATTGTTGGAGCCATTACATGCTTTGGTCTATTTGTCATGTCAGCTAGTCTACCCTAACTGATATATTATGAGAAATATAATGTGTGAAGTTAGTGAAATCAAGGGGACATGTGATGTTACGAGGACGCTGTGTTGAAATAGAAAACAAGGAGAAGGGAACTTCAAAATATTTACGAAAGCAAGAGTTTGACCAAAGAGAGTTAAGGTTTTGGTAAATGCAAACTATATATGCATCATTCCTGGTTCAGTGCTGGTAATTTGTACCCATCTCTATCATAATAAGAACAACCACATAAGAATGAAGTAAAAATACATTAGAGGTCTATCATGCCCTGTTCTAGCCAGCTTTATCTAGAGAAAAAATCTAGGGTGGAGCTGGGTAGTGGTGGTTTTGCTGAGACAAAAATGGAGTGAAACAGGAAAGAAATTGAAGGATGTATAAAAGGGTCAAATTGACCCTGCATGTTTGCAATATTCTTAGGAGGATTTGCTTAGGATCTTAGGAGGATTTGCTTAGCAGCAGACTTTGGTCGAAGTCAGTGAAGATATTAAGCCATGACCACCTGGTCATCATGATGGACATTGCAGTCAGGGATGGGCCTTGGGCTAGAAAATGGTGGCTCTCTTGGTGATCTGTGTAAACTGGCTCAGGACTGTGGCATTTGAGGCAACTACTGCTTGGATAGCCATCTGTTCTTCCAGGAGGATTGGGCCCACTGAGGGGTAGTAGAAGTGGAACAGTGAGGCAACAGTATGTTATACTATAAAAAATTTAACCATTTATTTACATCATTTATTGGGGCGGGATACTGCCTTTTATTTATTTTTTATGGTAAATATCTTATAACTATTTTGCCTTTTTAAAAGTTGAAGTATATATTGGGAATTCTCTGGTGGTCCAGTGGTTAGGACTCGGCACTTTCACTGACAAGGGCCTGGGTTCAATCCTTGGTCAGTGAACTAAGTTCCCGCAAGCCACGCGGTGTGGCCCGTCCCCCCACCAAAAAAATATATATATATAAATTGAAGTATAGTTGATTTACAATGTTGTGTTAGTTTCAGGTGTATAGCAAAGTGACTCAGAGATATATAAGATTTATGTAAGTTTGTTTTCTATGTTTGTGAGTCGATCTCTGTTTTGTAAATAAATTCATTTGTATCTTTTTTTTAGATTCCATGTATAAGTGATATCATATGATATTTGTCTTTCTGTGCCTGACTTACTTCACTTAGTACGATAATCTCTAGGTCCATTCATGTTGTTGCAAATGACATCATTTCATTCTTTTTTATTTAGCCACTTTTTCTTTCGGCCATGCCATGGGATCTTAGTTCCGCGACCAGGGATTGAACCTGGGCCCACGGCAGTGAAAGTGCTGAGTCCTAACCACTGGACAGTCAGGGAATTCCCTAGACACTTTCTTATTTAAGGACATTTACATTTTCGCTCTTTTGCTAGTACAAACAATGCTTCAGTGAACAACCCTGAACCTTAATATATCTCTCTGCCTGGGACATGAGTGTTTCTGAAGGTAAATTCCTAGAAGTGAAATGTACTTTGCTTTTTTTAAATCATGTAACTTTTTGCTATTATTTTTCTTAACGACTCAATATTTTATTAGTTAAAAAAACAATAAAATTATATAACAGGATCCTTTGGCAGGAAGTAACAAAAAAATCCAGCTCTCAATTATTAAGAAAAAAAAAGAGAGAATGTTATTTTACATAAAATCTTCCAGTATGGTGGCTTCAGGATTGACTTATTCAGTGGCTCAACAGTGTCTCAGACTGAGGCTCTCTCCATTTTTCCACTCTGCCGGTCTCAGCATGTTGGCTGGCTTAGGGCTGTCTTACCTCCTGGTAGCAAGGTGGTTATAGGAGGGAGTAAATGGTCTCTCCCTTGTGCCTCTTTGTAAAAGTGAGGAAACTCTTGCCAGTTGCTTCCCAGCAGACTTCCCCTCAAATCACACAAGGACATGCCTGGATCAATCATTGTGAGGGGAACGGGACCATCATCATGGTTTTAGACCAATCAGGATTCACCTTCTGGGGCTGAGGCAGGACCAACCTCCCCCAGTGCAGATGGCTTGGGAAGGAAAGCACATACCTGTAAGCAACCCAGGTTCTATAAGAAAAGAGAAAATGGAAAAATGGTCATTGGCTAGACATCTCACAATGTCTATTACAGACCTTGTTCATTATGTCTACTTTCAGAATAATCTGTTATTAACATATATAAAAATTGGATTTCTTATCCATTTCGAGTAATATTTCTATCAATATGTAATGGTTTTATTGAACTGCTGACAACCACATTTACCTCCAGAGGTACTTCCGGTTTAAGGGATTAATACAACTAATGTAGATTTAAAAGATATTTTTAAAAACATTTCTTGTTCTTTTGAAACCAGGTCACTAAATCTCTGTTATAATGGTGACAGTTGAAAGAAAGACCAAATCTGTGTACTAGAAATGTTGTTTAAAGTTTGTAAATCTTTATGTTGATTCAGAATGGAAATATTTCTGCTTATATGCTGACTCATATTGGCCAACTCATATTTTAAAATACTAATTTGGCTTTGAAGATTTATTCATACAGTTTTGGTGTAGACAAGTGCTACACATTAATTAAACTTGACTTATAGACAGCTTATTGGCTTCTTGTAGGTTCAAAAATTTAAATGTTATTTTTCATTATGGCTGCAAGTTCTAATCTCTACTCATCTCAAACCATGGCTAATTTAACCCTTTGTTTTGGTGTTTTGAAGGCATTAATTATCTCAGAGGAAGAGGAAAGGAAACACTGTAGAACTGAAAGTGTAATAGAGACAACTGAGGTAGGATGTGGTTTGGAAAATTTCAAAACCAGAGTGCTTTGCATATTAAAGTAAATATATTTTTAAATGCTCACGTAAATAAAAATGGGCCTGAAGATGTAAAAACTCAGTGTCTCCAGTCCAGTGGTCTGTTCTAAATGTTAGATCCATATTTCCTGCTCCTTAATGCTCCTTTTCCTTGGCTTGCCAGGAAATATAGTTGTTTATTATTATTATTATTATTATTATTAATTATTATTATTATTATTATTATTATTATTAGTATTATTATTATTACTTCTAAACTTCTCAGCCCCCCTCCCATCTCCAACCTGGTCTTGCATGTATAGTCACCAGCTTGCTTAGTGCTAACATCATACCCAGCCACTCAAGCATGAATTGGAGTGTTATTTCAGAGTCTTTCCTGCCCCTCACCAAAATAAGCCAATTGTTCTCTCCTGTCTTGTGCCTTACACTTTCTAAATATCACTAACATAATTTGCTCTCTGTAAGAGACATTTGCTACTTTGGCCTGCTTCATTTACTCCCAGTTTTCCTTTTTTTTTTTGCTGTACACGGGCCTCTCACTGTTGGGGCCTCTCCTTTTGCAGAGCACAGGCTCTGGACGCGCAGGCTCAGCGGCCATGGCTCACGGGCCCAGCCACTCCGCGGCATGTGGGATCTTCCCGGACCGGGGCACGAACCCGTGTCCCCTGCATCAATAGGCAGACTCTCAACCACTGCACCACCAGGGAAGCCCCGTTTTCCTTTTGAGAAGCTTCTTTCCCACTCTTAGTTCAAGTGATTCAGGTAGGGCTCCAGAGGTGGACATGGAACCCAGCCTTGTCCAATCAGCATGTCTTATTTTCCTGTCCACAGTGATAGGTCAGAGTGATGGACACATGTCCCAAGTTCTTCCAATGAGATGCATATTCATAACTTCATTGGAACTTCTGGGGCTGCTCATAGGATGCGACATAAGCCTGGAGCTGCTTATTGACCTGCAGAGTCAAAGAGAAGAAAAAAAGAGATATTGAGTCTTGGTGACATCATCTGGGCTACTGGAGCCAGCCATACCTGAGACCTTACCTTTGCACTGTTTGGTTCAAGTTGCCTTTCTGTCGGTGGCAACTGAAAATGTTCTGATAAATAACCACTTTTCCATGCCCACTTAACCCTTAGTCCCTCTCTTGAAACAGTCTTTGCTTTTGTCTACTCTAACAATTTCATTTTTTCTTTGAAACTCAGTGTAAATGTTACTTCCTCAGAGAAGCCCTGCACAACATCTCCCCTAACAAGAGGGTAGATAGTCCTGTGTTCTGCAAAACTTTATTAGGTACAAACCACACTATAGTGTAATTGTCAACATACTTGTTAAGTCTATGGCAGGCACTACTTATCACCAACCAACCCCCATTCTCTCTTTTTTCTTACAACAGAATCCCTGTTTTGTTTGGAATGGCAATATGCCTAGCTTAAATACTTGCCTTTCCAGACCACTTTGCAGGTAGGGGTGGCCTTGCTGAACAATTCTGGCCAGGAGACACAAACAAATGTCAACCTGAGATTTCCGGGAGAGGCTTTTTTCTCTTGATTTAAGCAGCTTTATTTCCCTCCTCTTCATTCTTCTTCCTTCGTCCTGGCAGGAGGCATGAGGCTGGAGGTAAAGCTGCTACCTGGCAGCCTTGAATGACCAGCCCTATGTTAGTGATGGTAGGGATATTTGGAGCTAGAGCCTGGATGACTCTGAATTGTCCATCTCGGGATCTAAATTTGGAGGAATACAACCCTCTTTAGTTTAGGCACTGTGAATAGATTTTTTATTTGGATGTAGCTAAATGCCATCCTGATAGAATTGCATCCTGAAAGATAGAGCCTAGGCCCTTACTTCTGAACCCTGAATATACCTAGTGCTTAGTACATAGTAAAGGTTCACTCTAATGCTTAAAAATGGGATTCAAGTCTCAGGTCCATTTCAATCCTGAGATTTTATGGTTTTATTCTGTAAACCACTTATGGTGTCTGCTCTCACTCCAGCATTTACCTTTCTCCCCAGCCATTCTATTGCATATTATTTTAAAGAGAACCCCCAAACCGAGAAGCAGAGGTTGGTCTCCACTTCTCTGTAATATGGGTTACTGCTGAAATTACCTTCCTTGCTTAATGTTGCTTCTAACATTTTTTCCCCCACATTTTTCTTGTTTCCATTTCATATACAGGACCTGCAAAGACTTTTCAACATGAGATTGAAATTTCAGATTCCTTTGAATATGGTTTCACTCAGAAAATACTTAAAACAATAATTCTGACTTAGGAATTCAGTATATTAACAGCTGCCAGTGTCAGTCATCAAATTTGGCTCCTTGAGAGGCCGCCCTGGGCCTCAGGTAAAATTCATCATCTTCCTAGATAAAAATGCATTTCCTTAGTCCCTGACTTGTGCCCCAGGGGACCGATCAGGCTGATGGTGATGATTATTGTAATAAGCAGTAATTACTGTTGGCTGAACACTGATTCCAAAATTTCTGAAGTCAAAAGGAAAAAAAAAAACCAACCCTCTGAAACCCAGCTATTATTGTAGCAAGGAAGAGAACTTTATTCCATAAGACATGTGTTAACTCCCATCAACAGTAAAGGAGAATTATACATGTATATTTCTCATTCGTCAAGAGTATCAAAGAATTCAAAATGGGTATCTCCCAGTTAGTTTCTGAAAGCACAGGTGGTGTTATCACTCGGAAGGAGGCAAAATTAATGTCCTTTTCTTAAAAAGAAGTTTAGTGGAAAAATAGTCACCTCTTAAGTTAACCGTAGAAGGGCTTTTACACTTTGAGAAGTAAGGACCAGAGTACTTAGAGCATCACTAAAATCACTCCAAGTCATAGATGATGACAGATTGAACATTTGCAAAAAGAAGAAAGTCCCCTGAGTTGGTGGCTTTTTGTTGAGATAGAGGAACATAGAATATATTATCCAAAATTCTTTGGGCCATGTGATTTAGTCAAAGAGCCCAGATGTTAGAGCTAGAGCTGAATTAGTGATTATACTCACAAAATTCCAAACTTCTCCAAAAGACATTCGAGAAAGCCAATAATACTTACCTGTGCAACCTAAGTACTACCCTTAAAGGTGAGGTATTGTTTTTAGATGTCCTCAGAATTTATCTTACCCAAAGGCTTTTCCTTATTGAACTAATCCCTGGAGATTATCTTTAAAAGCAGCTCTACTTACTCTTGAGATGTCAACTGTTGACTATTGAAGAATGAAATAAGTTCATTTGTTGAAGAAAGAAAGAAAGCCTAGTAATGTAATAAAAAGTGATGGGTTGGATGGTGGCTGCTTTAGAACGAATGTTCAGGGAGAGGAAGTGACTTTTGAGCTGAGCTAAGAAGGAGCTGGACAACAGAAGTTCTAGGAGGTAAACCTTTGAGGCAGACCCAGAAGAAGTGAAGACTTTGAGATTATTCTGGAGTACAGAGTGATGAGGGAATGTACAGGAGTCCCCAGTGCTGGAGCAAAGGTAGGAGTGGGTGAGAGGAGTGATCTGAGATGAGGTTTGATGAGGAGGGAAGGGCCGGATCAGGCAGGCCTTAGGAAAGAGAATTTATTCTAAGCAGGAAGCTGTTGGACATGACCTGACCTCATCTATGTTTTTAAAAGACAATATGTTGTATAGAAAATGGATGTTGTGAGGTAAGAGTGGAAATGGGGGACCGTCCGGAGGCTGTTGACCAAGTCCCAGTGAAGATGGTGATTGGACTGGAGTGGTAGGAAATGGAGAGAAGTGAATGGATTCAGGTGTATTTTGGAAGAACAACCAACAAAACATTGATGAATTATGCATAGGGTTGAGAGAAAGAGAAGAATCAAGGCTTGAACTGAGTGGATGATGTTGCCATTGAATGAAATGGGAAGACTGGAGAAAGACTAGATTATTTTGTGGAGTTAGGGAAAAAAAATTGTGGACGTATTAAGTTTGAGGTTCCTTTTAGATACCTCGGAAAGTTTTGGAAAGTGAAGCTGGATTTGATAATCAGGTTTTCACTGGAGTATTGAGGAAGTGGGGAGAGACACTAAAGAGAACTCTTTTAGAGAAGTTTTAAAGTGAAGAGAAGCAGAGATGTGGTGTGATAACCAAGATCAATGTGGAGTTAAGGAAGATTTGTTTTAAGATGCAAGATACTGAAGCATATTTGTAAACTGTGGGAAGAAGCTGACAATGCATTCCTCTGAAGGAAAGAATGAAGTCCCTCAAAAGGCAAGAGGAGGAGAGATCAAGAGCAAACAGGGAGCCCTGAACTTTGATAGGAGCAGGAACACTTCATCCATAGCCAGCAGAGTGAGGGCAAAGAGTGTGAATATAGATGTGGATGGTTTTATAGATTTGGCGGTAGGAAAATGAAGAATTCCCTCTGATATCTGTATTTTCCCAATTAATTATGAGGCAATGTCATCAGTCAAGAATGGTGGGAAGGGGAAGGGAATACAGGAGATTTGGGGGAAAGAATAGGTGTAGGTGAGGTAAACTGAAAATCTGAAAATATAATGGTTTTTGAGCTGTGCAGTGTGCCCAAATCAGATTTGTGATCATGGAGTTAAAGTTAAAACAACCAACGTGGTTGGTTACGTGTTTTTCCCTAGGAATCTTCTGGAGGTCTGGTCCAGATGTGGAGTAGCGGCGGCAGTGAGTTTAATGGTGTTAGGTGACGTCACCAGGGGAATATAACAGTGGGGAGAGACTGAGTGTTGGCACAGAATTAAAATTATGGACTATTTGAACCCGGGTACCAGGACATGACCAAATGATGAATTGTGAAAAAGCAATCTGGCCAATGGATCAAAGATCTCTATGAGGTCAAAGACTTACTGTGAAGAGGGTACTTGAGTAAGTAAGGGGAGATCATCTGGGGAGCTATTAACACATAAGGCTGTTCATGCCCCACTTCTAAATGTTCTCATTTAGTTGTTTGGGATTGGAACTTCAGCAACAGTTCTAAAAGAGCTTCATAGGTGATTTACTTGTTTTGTTTGTTTGTTTTTTGGTCGTGCCTCTTGGCTTACAGGATCTTAGTTCCCCGATCAGGGATCGAACGCAGGCCCCTGTAGTGGAACCTCGAAGTCCTAGCCACTGGACTGCCAGGGAATTCCCAAAGAGCTTCATAGGTGATTTAGGTGCAATTCTGGTTAAGAACTACCGTGTCCCAGGAAGATGGACTGTCAGTTCACGCTTGAGGACCAAGTGGTTAGTGGAAGGAGTGGGCCACTGAACAATTGGTGGTTGTATGGTGGCCTTGGAGCGACCTGGGAATGAACAAGGGTTTCCTCCTCTCCTGAACAAACAGTGTCCAAAAGCGTAAATTTGAATGTAGGTACAGGAAATATTAACTGGGACAATAATCCCAACTGTTAACGTGAGGGCATTGCCATTGTTGCAAACATTTGTCGCGGGGCTCTCCAAGCTCACTGTGGTATGGTGGCCTGAGAGAGTGAAGGTCGCATCCACCAGCATGGCACAGCTCTGGGAGGGCCTCTCAAAGCATCTGGGTCACAGGCATTCTCAGGTGGTTCATGTGGCCTCTCTCTCTTTCAAAGTGGAGGAATAAATGCCACCCTGTGTGTATATGGTCAAAAGTGATAAAAGAAAATAACAGCAAAGCCACCCAAAGTGCAAATTCCCTATCACCCTCCTCCACCCATTTTACGGATTAAAAACTTAGCAAGGTGTCACTTATGGCCTAATGAGATAAAAAGAATTTTAAAAATACTAATCAACAAAAATATTATGACAGAACAATTTCAGAAACAGTCCTATAAATAACAAAGTGCTTATGTGATACACAACTTCAGTTCCTCGTCTTGTTGAATTCTGCACCCAGGAGTTGTCCAGGGTCACATCAGGAGACAGCAGAAGGCTAGCTTCCTGTGAGGTCATGTATGGATGGACCTTTCTGCACAGGCTGCCTCTAAGCACAGGAACCAGGGAGATAAGTGCCTAGGTTACAGAGTCAACACTGGGCCTCTTACCTGTGTGGCCATGAAGTAACCAAGTGGCAGGAAACAGATGTGAAAATCAAAAGGAAGTCAGGAAAGGTGCATGTAGTGTTTACCTATTGCTTGGCCTGAAAGTTATGAGCACCAAGTAAAGTCAAATGTGGCCAAAGAAATTTCAGAACTTTCTCAGTCAGGGCTTTCACTACTTACCCCCATCACTGTGCAGGTGGCAGGGTGAGCAGCAGCTCAAAGGGAAAAAAAAGCATAAACATTTTAAAAGAAAATAAATGGCAAGGCTTTTAAAATGTGAAAGGATGCTTTCTGTTGGTTTTAATCTAAAATGGAATTTATCAGAAAGAGATGAAAGTGATCAAACAGTGTCCAGAGAGATAAAGAGTAAATCTGAAGGTAACTACAGTAAATATTCACCAAGATGATAATCCTAACTGTTAACATGACTACATTTTCATTGTTACAAACATTTGGTTTAACTTAATCCCCCAGAATATATTACTGCCAAAAGGAATCTCATTGACAAGAGCTAATGCGTTGGTTACTCTTACAACTATCTCTTTTTAACAGTTGACTTACTGGTAGTGTTCCTCATGGAAAAGACTAATTTTATTACCATTGTTATCAATCTCAGTGAAGTTCAGAGATATTTGCTTGTAGTTACTACAGCTTATTCCTTTGCTAGTTAGAATCCACATGTGTGAACAAGAGACCCAGAGGTTTGGGTGATGCTGTGTTTCTATCTGATGACAGTGTGACTGTGATCAGATCCTTTGAAAGTGTTTGGCTGAGTTTCTAATCCAGATTCTTTTGACTAAAGCCAACAGGCAAAAAGAAGCAGAAACAAAATGCACTGTGAACTTATTAAAAATGTTTTTTATATGATAAGCCTTGCAAGGAAGTGTAAGTGAGGGTTGTGTGGTGGGTGAGGCTCTTTAGCACTTCCCTCCAGCTTCTCAGATACTCCCAGGACTCTGGCAAACATCTCTTAACATTTCAGAACCATAAAAGAAACACAAATTAGAAAGTGTCATGAAACTCTCTCAAATCTAGCATTTCAATGAAATAATGTAATGTGGTGGAAAGACTTTTGGCCAAAAAGAGATTCAGGAAATGTAGGTTGAGCTCCAGTTCAGTCATCAAATAGAAAAGTCATCCTGGCCAAGACATTTCCTTTCTGGACCTCGGTTTCCGAATCTGTAAAAAGAGAGGGGTCTAGCATATCAATGGTCTGCAAATAGTGCTTTTCTGACCCCTTCAGGAAAGGAGCAGTTGGGGAACCCTATCAAGAATATTGTGGGATTTTTTTGTTGGTTTTTTTTTTTTTTTTTTTTTTTTTGTGGTACGCGGGCCTCTCACTGCTGTGGCCTCTCCCGTTGCGGAGCACAGGCTCCGGACATGCAGGCTCAGCGGCCATGGCTCACGGGCCCAGCTGCTCTGCGGCATGTGGGATCTTCCTGGACCGGGGCACAAACCCATGTCCCCTGCATCGGCAGGTGGACTCTCAACCACTGCGCCACCAGGGAAGCCCAAGAATATTGTTTGTTTTAGGTATTGGGGCTTTCTTCAGTGAAAGACTTCTGCCACCAAAACATTTCATAAACTACTAGATTAGATATTTTTTAAGGTCTCTTTAAGAATGAATACGTTGAGGTGGGGGGAGGGATAAATTAGGAGTTTGTGATGAACATATATACACTACTATATATAAAATAGATAAACAACAAGGACCTACTGTATAGCACAGGGAACTATATTCAATATCTTGTAATAACCTATAATGAAAAAGAATCTGAATCACTTTGCTGTACACCTGAAACTAACATGACATTGTAAATCAACTATACTTCAGTTTTAAAAAATGAAAACAAATTTGATCAAAAACAAAAGGCAAAAGCAAAAAAAAAGAATGAATACGTTAAATTCACTGCAGCGGTTTGCAAAATTTTTTTATCATGCATACTAATGAGTAAAAATATCTTGCCATGTACTTCCAAAATAAGTATTAAAAAATTGGGAACTCCCTGGCAGTCCAATGGTTAGGGCTCTGTGCTTTCACTGCCGAGGGTGCAACCCTGGTGGGAGAACTAAGATCCCTGCAAACTGCATGGTGCAGCCAAAAACAAAAGAAAACAAAACAAACCCCCCCCCAAACAAAAATTACATATGTGTATTACTGTAAAATATATCCCTTATAAAACATTTCTCCCCAAATATAAATGTCAAAAGGGAAACAAAGATGAAATTTTAAAGTAAATCATAAATTTGTTTTTTAACAGTTAAAGCCTTTCTTTATCAGTAATGATACTTTAATTATTTAACATTATCAATGTTAACACTAAAGCTTGTAGTGAAAGTAAATATGAGTATGTCATATCTGATTGGTTGATCATTGTTTTTAACATTATTGCATGGTACTTGCTAATTTTTTACTACTACAGTAGAGCTCATGGTAGATCTTTAATACTAATAGTACTCTCTGTCAGGAACTACAAACAAAAATTAAATAAACAATCTATGGCTCTAGGATTTTCTTTTATAAATTTATTTATTTATTTATTTATTTTTGGCTGTGTTGGGTCTTCGGTGCTCTGTGCAGACTTTCTCTAGTTGCAGTGAGCGGGGGCTACTCTTTGTTGCGGTGCACAGGCTTCTCATTGCGGTGGCTTCTCTTCTTGCGGACACGGGCTCTAGGTGCGCAGGCTTCAGTAGTTGTGGTCCATGGGCTTAGTTGCTCTGCAGCATGTGGGATCTTCCTGGACCAGGGATTGAACCTGTGTCCCCCGCATTGGCAGGCGGATTCTTAACCACTGCGCCTCCAGGGAAGTCTCTCTAGGATTTTCTGAATGATTCAAAGATCATAAGAAGTTGGAAGATGGTGAATTCAATGTTCTTAATTCCAGACAAAATAATCCACTCTGGTTAATTTAAGCAAAAAAGTTTTATAGAAAGATAGTATTAATTCTATAGATTGGTTTGGGTAGTATGAACAGATTAACACTACTAATTCTTCCAATCCATGAATGTGGGATATCTTTCTATGTATTTGTATTATCTTCAATTTCCTTCATCAACATCTTATAGTTTTCGGAGTACAGGGCTTTCACTTCCTTGGTTAAATTTATTCCTAGGTATTTTACTCTTTTTGATTCAATTGTGGATTGTTTTCTTGTTTTCTCTTTCTGATAGTTCATTATTAGTATATAGGATTGCAACATATTTCTGAATATTAATCACAACCTAAGTGTCTATCAACAGATGAATGGATAAAGAAGATGTAGATATTACTCAGCCATAAAAAAGAATGAAATTTTGCCATTTGCGAACACATGGATGGACCTGGAGGGTATTAGGCTAAATGAAATGTCAGACAGAGAAAGACAAATATCATACGTTTTCACTTTATGTGGAATCTAAAAAATAAAACAAATGAACAAATATAACAAAACAGAAAGAGACTCACAGATACAGAGAACAAATTAGTGGCTACCAGAGGGGAGAGAGGTAGGGGTAAGTGAAAGATAGGTGAAAAGGGTTAAGAGGTGCAAATTACTAGGTAAAAAATAAGTTACAAGGATATAATGTACAATACAAAGAATATAGTCAATATTTTATAATAAGTATGTATAAAGTATATTCCATAAAAATATCAAATTACTATGCTGTATACCTGAAACTAACATAAATCAACTACGCTTCAATTAAAAAAAGAAAAGAAAGATACTAGGCAGTTTATCGATCTCTGGGAGGAGCAGGGAAGCAGGCTCGGATGCTTTACATAACAACTAGAAGAAATGTCCTCTCACAGCACAAGCCTAACCTAGCAAACCATGTGGCTGTCCCTGCTTGCTTCTCAACATAATGCATGGGACTGGATGCCAGAAACTCCAGCACGGCTGCCCCAGGAGTTCTGGATGCCTCTGCCTCTGGGATTGCCTGGAGAGCCAACTGCCCCCTAGTGATCACTGCCTGACATTGCTCACTCTGCCTGCGTACCTCTGTAGGTGTGTCTCTGTAGGTAAAGATCTGAGCGATACTAATTGCAATTAACAGGGTGGGTCTAGCCTTGATGTTCCCTAAAAACTGGTAAGGAGAAGGGGCATATTGGGTAAAATGGCTGGGCTTGAGGAAAGAGCTATCCCTTTCTAAGAAGGGGCCAGAATCCAAATTACCAAGTCCACAAAGGCAAAGCTTGGCTGGTGGCCTGCACTGGAATCTGTCCTTGAGTGGTCCTGAACCAGAAGGTAGAATGGGCACCAGGGCTTCCAGGCAGCAACAGAGCTCAGCTTCTGGTGAGTGGGTTGGCTGGCGTAGGTTAGGTTGGCCTATCAGAGTCAATATGAGGAATGGCAGAGGCAAGGTCCAGCCCCAAGAAAGGGGAGTGGCAACGATGTGTTGGGAGGTCACCGCTCTCAGCCAGCCAGGTTGGGTTCAGGCCTGGGCCAGGACAGAAGGTCAGTAAGACAGACTCAAGACACAGGGTGAGAGCCAAATGCCCAAAACATGTCCAAAAGCCAAAATCCAGTTGAAGCACACTTTCTGTTTCCCAGTTTAAAAAAAAAAATTTTTTTTATTATGGTAACATAGGTTTATAACATTACATAAGTTTCTTGTGTACATTATACTTCTACTTCTGTATACACTACAGTGTGTTCACCACCAAAAATTTAGTTTCCATCCCTCACTAAAAAGTTGATCCCCTTTACCCATTTTGCCCTCTTCCTGCCCCATCCCTTCTGGTAACCACTGCCCTGTTCTCTGTATCTAAGTGTTTGCTTTTGTTTGGTTTAGTTTGTTCATTTATTTTGTTTGTTTTTTTATATTCTAAATTTGAGCGAAATCATGCAGTATTTTTCTTTCTCCATCTGATTTATTTCAGTAAGCATAATACTCTCAAGGTCTATCCATATTGTTGCAGATGGTAAGATTTCAACTTTTTACTTTATGGCTGAGTAGTATTCCACTATATTTATCACATCTTTATCCATTCACCTGTTGATGGGCACTTAAGTTGTTTCCATATCTTGGCTATTGTAAATAAAGAAGCAATGAGAAGTGCTGATATCTTAAAAGTTCTGATTGATGTTTTATTTTGTTTTAGGATGGGTGGGACAAGGCTTTAATAACTAAAAAAAAAACTATAGCCAGATAATTATATATATATATATATAATTATAATTATATATGAATATGCAGACACAAAGTACACTTTTGATTCTGGACATGGGAGCAGCCACCCACCACCAGACCCTGCTTATCGGAGGAAAGGAACTCCCTTACTACAGTCCAACTGCTGGAGGGTTCAGAACTGACCAGGCTACAGCTATTCTTAGCTGACAAGCCAGGTGAAGGCAATGCTCTAGTTATTCACTGCTGTACAACAAACCACCCCAAATGTAGTGGTGTGGAGTAATAATTATTTTATTATGTTCACAGAGTGTGTGGGTCAGGAATTCAGGTGGGACAGAGAGGGATGGCTTGTCTCTGCTTCACAGTATTTGGACCTCAGCTGGTAAGACCCAAATGCCTGGAGGTGACCCAAACAGCTGGGGGCTGGAATCATCTGGGGACTTACTCACTCACTTGCCTGGCACCTTGGCTGGGGTAAGTCAAAGGCTTATCTCAGCTGGGACTGTTGGGCGGAGTGGATTATGTTTCTCACAGTGTGGCCACTGGATTCTGAGGTAGAGCACCCAACTGGGAGCTTTCAGAGAGCAAACGTTCCAAGACACCTGGGCGGATGCTGTATGGGCTGTTATAGTTCAGCCTTGGAACGCACTTCTGTTCTTCTCTGTTGGTTGAAGCAGTCACAGGCCTGCCTAGGTTCATGGAAAGGAGACACAGACACCACCTCTTGAAGGAAAGAGTGTCAAAAAATCGGGGACAATATTTTAAAACTTCCACTAAGAGAAAATGAGAGAAAGGGAAAAGCTCAGAGGCAAATCAGCTGCACACAAATATGGACAAATTCTTGAATACCCGTTTAGTTTATTTAAATAAAAAAATATTGAAGTCTTGTAATATACCAAGTACTGTGCTAAGCACTGGGGATAGAAAGCGAAGGCACAGCCCTTAAGGAGTTTACATTCACTGGAGAAGACAGGTGAATGTACATTATTGTAACTGAAAGTCAAGTAAGGAAAGTGAATCAAGACAGATGGTATGAGAGCTGCAGTAGCCTAGAGGAAGGAGTAATTAGTATAGTAGAGAGGCTGTGCTGTCCAGGGGGAATAAAGTGAAATTAGAAATTAGTCAGACCTGAATTTGAATCCTACCTTCCCCCTTTCTTCGATTGAACCATGTAAAAATGCTTTTTTGGGTTGGGGGAGTGCTGTGGCTAAAAAGCAGTTGAGTATCAGCAATTTCATGTGGTTCAACCTAATACTAGCTAGGTCACCTTGAACAAGTCACTTAACTTTTAGGAACATCAGTGTCTTCACCTGAACAACGAGGTTAAAAATGTCATAAGGTTTTTTAGAAAAGTAAGATGACATATGCAAAGAGTCAGTGTACTGCTTAACACAGAGTAATCGCTTAAGAAATGGTTGTTACTGTTTTGTAATTATTATTACTATAATTATGAAAGCATTAGAAAGAAGGCTGAATCTGAGATGACATTTGAAGGGTGAACATGATTTCGATGGCCAGATAAAGAAGGTGGTAAGAGAGATTTTAGACTGATCAAAAACATGTGTAAAGGCTGTTTTTGTGATTCTAATTATTCTAATTATAAGTGATGTTTTGGTTCTACATTTGTTTGGGGACCCAGAAATTTCTTTTGAAAAGAAGAATTCGAGAAAAGATATTAAAACTAAAATTCACTAACAGCAAACAACCACAAGTATTTTCAAGTCTAGACATTCCAGTATTTTTATGGACTAAATAATCTGCAATCCCTCCCTTCCTAAATCACTGAAGCTTTTGGCTTAATAACTAATAAATGTTCTTGAAAGAAAGGAAGGGAAATCCTTGGGGCTGAACATAAGAGTGAATAAAATCCTGGCAGTCTGCGTTGGGGGATGGGGAGCCAATAACTTTGAGAACTCAGGGCTTAAGTTTCAAAACCTTAATGGAATCAGGACATAAAGTTCTATCCAACATAAGTTGGGGAGTTAGAACTGATCCCTGTACATGTAGCTGAGTCTCAGAGAGTTATACCACCAGTGAAAGTCTGGTCTAGAAAATCAAGGAAGTTTCTATCTCATCTTGCCTCCCGGTTTAAAAGTAAAAAGTCTCCCCTGACAATTCTTCCCAACAGGCCCACTATCACTTATGTTTCTGGTTCTAATTACACTTCCTCCACGGTTTGGAAAACCCCAGGCTGGTAAATAAATTTAAAAATTGATTATACCCCTGGGGTATCTGATAAAGCAAATATAAACAGTCTTATCTCTGGAAAGATAAGACTTCAAGTAATTTTAAACATGATTCCCACAGATGAAGTCTTGCTGAAGGTGAACTAACAATCTAAAATTCTAACATATAGGAAAACCATTTTTTCTGAGCAAAGGTGAGTAGATACAACAAACAGCAGTATTACATCTCCAGAAACTTCAGATAAAAGAAATTATACTTAAAATGTTTTAAAACTTAACCTTGAGATCGAAAATAAGAAGACAACAAGGCAGTGTGAAAAGATAATGGGCAAATATTTGGAGAGAACCCATATAAATGATAGAAATTTAAAAGATAATTGAGATGGAAAAAAATAACGACAGGTTAAATAGCTAATTAGACACAGCTACAGAGAGAATTAAAGAACTTGAATATAGAACTGAGGAAATTATTCAGAATTAAGCACAGAGAGATAAAGAGAATTTAAGAAAGTGAGGCAAAGAAACATGGAAGATAGCACAAAAGTGTCTGATCAGAAAGCAAGAAAGAACAAGTTGAGAGACTGAAGGAGTGGCAGTATTTAAAATAGTAATTGCTGAACTTTTTCTAAAATTGTTGAAAAACAAAAATCATTACATTTAGAAAGGGCCACTAGTTCTTAGCAAGACGTACTTTAACAATGGAGGACAAGAAGAGTTGGATACAAATACCACTCAAGGAATTTACAGTGTATTAAGAGAGATCATAGAGGTACAGGCAAAACCAACATGTAAGGAAAGGGTGCCAAAGGAGGTTGGTGATGGGAAGAGATTGCTTTCAGTTCAGAGAACTATATCAACATTTACTGGAGAAGGTGATGTTTGTCTTGGATCTCAAAAGATAGGTAGACAGAACATGTGAAGAGGAAGTGTAATCTCTCCCATACCACTGCCTGCTTAATCTTCCTAAGGCACAATTTTGATAATGCCACCCCCTTAATCGGAATCTTCAAGATCATTCAATTATTTTCAGGACAAAGCCTCCAATTTTTGCTTTTCATTATAAGCCCCCCATGGCACGTGCCCAACCTACCTTTCCAAACCTGTAAAGTTCTCTTCTTGAATCCCATAACTCGGGCAGAATAAAATTCTTAACACTTCTGGTGCATACCTCATGTTTTCCCATCTCTCTTGCTGTTTCCTCTATCTAGAATGCCTTTGAATGAAAGGCAAAATTTGGGGCTTTATCTTGAAAATAATAACTAAGGGATCTTGAAGATTCTGAGTAGTAGAATAATATTTTCAGAACTTGCTATAGGAAGATTAATTAGGCAGTGGTGTGTAGGGCGGATTAGGAAAGGTGGACCCTGGGGCTAAGGAGCCCATGCTCCATGACTACATGTTGTCCCTTCCGGGGGTGGGGTGATGGGGGAGGGACACAAGAGGCACCAGGCACCAGACTGTGTGGTGAAGAAACCTGCATGATTGTTGCTTCTGTAGAGATTTCAACACAACTGTTGTGAAAATCTCAGCATAACATGACACAACAGAAAAAAATGCATCAAAATAGTATTTACCATCTTGGCTTCTTTGCATTGGTGCATTCATAGCAGCTACAATAAAAGATGTCTTCCAGAGCCCTTAACAATGCCAAATGTCCCGATGTGTTCAATGTATCCAGTTTCAGAATTCGAGTTCAATGCCAATTAGTTAGGTGGATGGTAATATTTTAACCCATAGACTATTACTTCTAAATGGGAATAAGCTCAGACCAATTTTAGAATTATCCTTCAGTTTCTCTATGCAACAGAAAATTCTTCCCCAGTTTTGAAAAGTATTTTCAAGAGTGTTTATAGAGTTGACTTGGAAATTTTTCTGTTAAAACCCAGTACAAGAGCATTGTATTTTCTGAAACATTTCAAGACCAAATCCTATCACGTGTCAGACTTCCAGTACATCTACATGAGGCCTCAAAATAGATAATTAAACAGATCAGTTTCTAGCTTCTTCTGTGTACAACTGATTTTCTATACAGAAATTCTTTCAGAACTGTGGTATGCTTCCTTGTCTTCACCTTTGAAAATGGACTGCTTATAAAACATTTGCTAAAGAACATGCATCATCGTTTAAAAAAACAGAGCTTTACCTCCATAGGTATGTTTCTGGGAAAAGTGAGTATAAATCAAATTTTTGTAAGTCAAATCATATTTTAAATGTCCCATGGGAACTCATTATTTAATAAAATAGCATGGAGCGAATAATCACGTTGTGATGTGGCTCTTCATAAAGCAGGGCACACCTGTATCACACTCTGTCATGGCTAAAGGAGTTCACTCTATAGCTGAGTTTGAGGGTAACCAGGACTGCCTTGGACCCAAGTCAAGGGAATTAAGTTACTGAGTACCGAGGATCTTGTTACACGGCAGTCTCCTTTATAAGCTGTTTCAGCATGTGTCCTATAGTTTGTACTTTAAAAAGATGTGGAAAATCTGCTCTATCTATAAGTTTAAAAGTACATTAATACATTAAGTAAATTAATGTACTTTGATGATGTCTATATTTTCTCATGTCAGCCATAATCATTTGTTTGAGTAAAGAATTTTAAAGTACTGCATATGTAAATTTCACAGATCTTTTATTTCCTGGCAGGGATCTAGACTCAACCAATAGTTTCATGTATTGAAAGTAAGGGTAACAGCTAGATTCATGAAAACCAAAATTTAAAAACACTGAACAAACAAAACAATCAAGTAAACAAAAAACTTTTTTAAAAAAGAGAAAGCACTTACTAATCCCATTAAAAACCACTCTCTATTTGAATTAGCTGTGTGGCTTCCATCTCACAGGGAGAGACTATGGTAACATAGATACACTAGACATCTTCAAATGATGACTTTGTATGTATTGTCCTGAAAGACTTGCAATCATATGGCTAAGGGAGAAGCAATGTTTCTGTCAGTGACTCTCAGGGGCCCTCATCATGTGGCCCAGGTCCTGTTGCCTCAGGCTGTCTGGGACAAGGTCAGGACTCTGTCTGTTTGGGATGAGCTGGGTATAACCCTGATTCATATAGAGAGCAGGCGCAAGTACACAAGAATCCCTTAAAAATATGTAGCTAAAAATCCAACCACACACGCACATTGGTACCCGTTCAAACTGCAGTGTTAAGATCTAGTTGCAGCAGCTAGTTTTATATATATCAAATGTCTCAGGCTTCAGCTATTTGAGGGGACAGTCTGCTGAGAAAAGAAAAAAAAAATCTCATTACAGATGGGAAAGGGAAGGGCAGTGTCCAAGATCCCTGACACACACACACACACACACACACACACACACACACACACACACGTTATAAGCCTTTTCATTGTGCCAAATTACAAATGTTAGAGCTTGGAGCTCTAAATAGCTCCATTTGTTAAATTTCTACTATGTAGCCGGCACTAAATACTAAGCACTTTGTATACATTACCTTTTTTTTTCATAATTTCTTAAAAAAATTATTTTATTTATTTATTTATTTTTGGCTGTGTTGGGTCTTTGTTGCTGCATGCGGGCTTTCTCTAGTTGCTGTGAGTGGAGGCTACTCTTTGTTGCAGTGCGCGGGCTTCTCATTGTGGTGGCTTCTCCTGTTGCGGAGCACAGGGTCTAGGCGTGAGGGCTTCAGTAGTTGTAGCACGTGGGCTCAGTGGTTGTGGCTCGCAGGCTCTAGAGCGCAGGCTCAGTAGTTGTGGTGCACGGGCTTAGTTGCTCCGTGGCATGTGGGATCTTCCCGGACCAGGGCTTGAACCCACATCACCTGCATTGGCAGGCGGATTCTTAACCACTGTGCCGCCAGGGAAGCCCCTGTATATATTATCTTTAATCTTTGCATTAATTTTGTAAGATACACATAATTATCCCCATCATACAGAGGAGAAAATGGGGACTCAGAGACATTCAGTAACTTGCCTAATGTTACAGAGCTGGTAAAGGTAGGACTGGGATTTGAATCTCCAAAGGTTTGATTCTTAAGGTCTTGGAACTCTATTTTGCTCTCCCAGAGTTTGTCTAATTTATAACAGCCCCTAAATCTGAATACTGCCATCTTTTCCTAACATTGTCAACCATGGCTTCCAAAAGAGTTCCAGGATCTTTGGTGGTATTTGTCTTTTTTGCAGACCCTGAAAAGGGCTCACTTAACTTTATTTTACAAAATCTAGCCTTTAATTCTTAAACATCTCAGTCTTCAGCTACTGACCACTTAGAATGCGGAGATTTCCAGGCTTCAGGACCAGCTCTCTTAGTAACAAAATTAGAATATGAAGATGTCACACAGTCTTCTGAATTCTTTTTTCCCCAGATTAAGAACTCTTTCTCTAGAGAATTCTATAGAAGAGAAAAACTAGAACTCAAAGAGCTTCAAATCTGGCTAAATTCTTGGTTCAGGATATCGGATGTGTGAGTTCAAGCACCTTCCAGAGAGAGACAACAACAGACTAAGTGCCTAGTGATGTAAAGCATTGTGCTAGTCTACGGAAGGGGGAGTTGAGAAAAAGAGGTTAACAGTTGCTTCAGCTTTACAGTTCACAAAACATTTTTATACACTAATCCCAAGGGGAAAGGAATGACTCCATGCTGTAGTGAGAAAACAAAGCTTAGAGAATATAGGCATGGTCTCCTTCAAGAAGCCTACAGCTGAGAGGGGAAGGAAGACGTGTAAACAAAGAACTCTAATCTAAGGAGGGAGAAATACATGTCATACACTTGGCAGCAAAATACAGGAGGGTGAGAGGGAATTGGAGGGGGCTGTCACTCAGACCAAGGTCCGGGATGGCCTCACTGGTGGCAGACGGGGGCCAGAGGAGTTGTAGCTTTTAACGGGATAGGTTCATTCACTCCACCCTTTCCCGTGACCAAGGCAGAAAGCAGGATTTAAAATGAGGTTATCATGGAGGTGTCATGTTCCAAGACAGGAGAAAGAAAACCCGGCCAGGCACGTTCTACAGCAGTGCTTCTCCAACTTCAATGTTCAAGCGAACCACCTGTTGAAATGCTGATTTTGATTTAGTCAGTCTGGGTTGGCACATGAGATTCTTTTTGTTCTCCTGAAGTGCAGGTAATGCTTGATGTGGCTGGTCGCGGGCCACACTTGGAGGAGAATCCACTTCACCTGGGAGCGTGTTAGGAATGCAGACTGCTTAGGTCTCACTCTAGACTTACTGAATCAGAATTCGCTTTTAAACAAGATCCCCGGGGGGTTACATGCACATTTAACTTCGAGGAGCACTTCTCTGGCATAGTCTTTGTTCAGTAGAAGGGACCCAAGGAGGTACGGACTTTTCCGGGCATCGCACACCCGCACTCCGCTTTCTCTCCGGAGCTCCTGTTCCCACCGGCAGAGATTCGTGCCCCCCGAAGCTACTCCTCCGGATGCTAAACCAGTAGCAGCTCCAGGAGTTGATCGCCTCGTCATCCTCCTTGCTGGGTTTCTTTCCACCTCAACACACGCTTCCCCGGGGCGCTCCAGCTGTTTCCCACCCCCACGCCCTGGCGGCTACTGTGCACAGCTGGAGACCTACTCCGCGGGCGCACCCGGAGCTGCGGCGGCCGGGGAAGCCAGGCGGGGGCGCCGCAGACTAAGGCTGTGCGGGACGAGGCCTTTCCGAGCCCGAGAGGGCGGCGGGAGCGACGGGCGGGGGAGCGCGAGCTCCGCATCTGGTGCTAACCAGCGCGGCCCTGGCGCGGCCACACATTCCCACACCGCGGGAGCTGCGGCTCGCTACCTGGGAGGTGGCGCGCATCACCCCAACCTGTGTTTCATAAACCCGTCGGAAAACAGTTCCCAGCCTCGAGGGCCAGTAATCAGCCAGTTTCTCTCGAAAGAACTGCTGATTATAATCCCCGAGCTGGGAGAGGGCCTCGGGGGCCTAGATTTTAAGTCGACTATTTAATATCATTATCATTATTATTGAAAATCAGCCACCTCTCTCCCCTCTTCCCTTACATACCTTTCTGAAGTTGGGGAGGGGGTATTGAACGACCAGAGGGTGGGAGCAGGATTGTAAAATCTAACGATTTGCTAAGAAATACGGGACCGAAAACGCAATTTACAAAACGGCGAGTTTTACAAGGTAGAGAAGGTAAATGGGCAGAAAACGCGCGGCCGCCGAAGCCCCGCAGCGCGTGCTCGCCGGAGCGGGCTGGCCCCGAGCGCGCCTCTCTCTTGCCGCGCCCCTGGGGCAGCGCGAGGATTTCGCAGGAAGAGGAGGCTGCCTGGATGCTTTGACCCGGCGTCCGCGCGCCGCGGAGAGGGGCATCCCGCCGCCCCGCACCCCCTGCGGCGGGCTGCGCCCCTTCCCCGGTAGGTCACGGAAACCAAGCTAGCCCCGCGCCTCGCCGGCCCGGCGCAGCCCAGCACAGTCTCCTCGTCCGCGCTTGAAGCGCTCATTTCACCGCGAGCTTCCCTTTCAGGGCAAAGCGCAGCGGACGGTTTCAAGTTAACACCTTCACGCAGCCACTGCAGCGGGGATGTGCGCGTTTCCCTCTGCGTGGGTGTATGAGTGTGTGTTTTTCACAGGCTAAAGGGACAGTCTTAACATTTATTAAAGCCTACGTTCTCTGTCTCGAGGCTTATCGGGTTTGTCCAAACTTTTGTGACTCATGTGTGTGTGTGTGTGTGTGTGTACGTGTGTGTGCGCGCGCGTCTCCACCCTCCTCTCGCATCCCCACCCCCGCCCGTGCAGGGCGAAGTAGTCCTATATAGCGATGATAAATATCCCTGTTGATCACTTGATTGATTACCTCCCTGAAAGGTCACGCGGGCTCGCAGTAATTTCCTTTTGCCTAAGGCTCCCTTTTCACTTTTACTCCGGCACGACAGCTCCGAGTACACGGGATCTTTATTTTTTATTTTAACCCCTAAATGCAACCCCTCCCGAAAACAATGCACACAAGAAAAATCGAATAAAATCAACTCGAGACCTTTTAGCTCACTCGTAGCCGCCCTCCCCATCTCGCTCCTTTCTTTCTTCTGGCTCCCGCCCCCTCCTACTCCGGTCCCCTCTCCCCAACTCAAATGTATTCTGGACACTGTTTAATAGATGAGTGTCTTGCAAGTAAACTCAGGCGTCCCTTGGGTCTGCATTTCATGTCTGTGACTCTCTCTCTTTCTCTCCCGTGGACAAAAAATTCGGATTTAAACCACTAGACAAGCTATTAATTTAGCTAGACTACCCAGGGTCCTGAACCCAATTAATTTCTAATAATTATAGCCCAAGGGGGCTAGATAGATCTCCCTGCCTCTTTCTTTTATTGCCACTCCACGCCACCGAGGTCAGCGTATAATAATAAAGTGTATATTTTGAAAGCGATCTCTAGAACAGTGAGTTATTGCAATGAATGAAAATTGTTTCCATTTTGGCTAATTGAGCCGATGGCCGATAGCTAGAGCTCTGAGACTAAATAAAGAGGACTGTTTCATTTCAACATGAAGAAACCCCTGCCTAGCTCTGGTCACCCAGCGAGAGTTTAATTTCTTAACAGCCAAACTGAAACCCCGCGTTGGGTAAACAGTATTAATAATTGCATTACAATGATTAAATTAATCTTGCTGGTAGCCAAGAGAATATAGGTTGTGATTGAATAGCAAGATGTAAAGTTCACTGCACAAAGACAATAGGCCAAAAAATACCTCCTTAAAGAATTCAAGCTTTCTTCCAAAGATACTGTGGGGCTGGTTCAATCATGGTGCGAGGAAAGGAAAATTTCCTGTTGCATGTAATGTATTGAAAATCGGTTCTTTGCTGTTTCTAGTATTAATTAGAGAAATATAGTTGGAAAAAAAGGTATACTTGTCCTGTTCTCTTCTTCAACGACCCATCTTTCTTCCAACTCCCATCTCGAGCTCTCCGCTTCTGCATTTAAAAAAAGAAAAAAAATCCAAAAGAAAAAAAATGACAGTAGCAAAACAAGTAAATCCAAACAGCCCGTAAACTCATCGACTTTCCAAGGACGCATTGCTTCCAGGATGCCCGCTTCCGTGGGAGGAAACGCAAGAAAACGTGGGACCCATGCTACTGCCCCTTAAGGAAACGAATTGCACCAGGAGAGGGAAAGGCGGACGGTGCGGGGGCGGGCAGCGAGGGCAGCTCCGCCAACTTGTTGGAGGCCTCTTTTCTCTTGCGCCAGCGACAGCCTAGACGGGACGTCAAAGGGTGTCGGGAACCCCAGGGGCCGCTGAACAGAAAGTCACCTGCTTGGGTCTCACGGCTGAGACTTGGGACAGGTGGAACAGACGGGGTCCAGGCACTGGGGAGTGGGAACCCACCGGGCTTGGCGCGCAGGGGTTCCCGCGCTGCAAGCGGTGAGCGCAGTCCGCTGCTGCTGGGCGTTTGCTCCATCAGGTTAAACACACTTGAACTAGCACGTTAGTTCTTTTATTAACACTCACTTAGGGAAGAAAGCACATGATAAAAATGAAAGAAAGAAAGAAAGAAGAAAGAAAGAAAAAAAGAAAGAAAGAAAAAGAAAAAAGAAAGAAAAAGAAAAGAAACCCAACTTTCACGTTTGAAAACAAAAGTGACGATTTCGTGAATACTTTTGTTCAACAACAACAACAAAAAGAATGATGCCTTATCTTTTCACAATGCTTTGGCCCGAGGGCACAGAGGAGTTTGTGTTTATTATTTCGGTTAGAATATGTTGGATTCGCTCGTGTCCGGAAACTCTTGTAAAGACCAGGCAAAAGACCCTTTCGCTGAAGCGACCGCGACCCCAGGGATTTTAAAAACCAGAAGGGGAGGGTGCTCCAGCCGCGCCTCACTCCCCCCACCCCATACCCTCTAGAAAAGCTTCAACGACGGAGATCTTTGAAGTTGGGGCATCAGCTTTGATTTTCTTTAGTTTTCCACATCCCACCCAGTTCTCCTCACAGCCCCCATCTCACCCCCTGGCCCGCCACGTGGTTTATAATTTCTCAGCCGAAACAACCACCGCAGCTTCACGTGTGGGTCTTGTATTTAATCTTGGGTTTGATTCCATGGTACCTTCATTTCCTAGGAAATTCCCCGTCCCTCCTCTTAACCTCCTCTCTGCAGTGGGACCTGGATATAGACTCCCCGGGGATGAGATGAAAGGAATCAAGTAGAAAAGTGGAGGGGAACGTGGTAACTGCTTTTATTTTTTTTTCAGCCCCCTCATCCCCCCCGAAGTGAGAAGGTGAAATGAAACGTCCCAGGCAGAGCCTCCTCCTGTCCAGGGCGCTCTTTGGTCCTTAGTGGACTCCACCTCCCCTCCTGAAGGCCAAGGACCTTTAGGTTCTGATAGCTGGGAGGGGCTTGATCCTCCGGGCTGCCCCTCTGTCCTCTGGCCTAGGTGAGGGTCCCCAGAGAGTCCCTTAACTGATCAGAAGCAGTTTCTATGAACTTCTGGACGGCCAGTCTAGTGCATTTCTCTCCCTAGAGATTTTACTCCCTTTGGTGAAAGCTCTCAACCCCCATTTCTCTTTTTCCACCGAGGACATTTACTGGTCGCAGGGAAGGCACTCCTTCATCTAAACTGAGGGAAGCCAGTGAACTCACAATCACAGACCCTGGGCATCTACATTCAGAGTGCTGAAGTGCCTGGTGCTTTTGCACCAGCCGTATGTATAAGCACAACACCTGTATGTACAGGGCAATAGAAATTGTAGAAGGACTGGAAACACCCCGAACCCCCAACTTGCCTCTTTAGTACAGAGGGGATGATGGAGGTCTCTTGTGCCCATGTGTTTGGGCACCAGAGCCTTCTCTTTTGGAAGCTGTTTTACTTCTACTCTGTGTAATTCCTTCCTTTACCCTCCTCTGCCTCCCCACTTCCTTTCCTCACATTTCAACATTACGCATCTGTCTCCCTTGGGACCTGTAGCTTGATTCTCCAGGGACCTGTATCTTACAGCTAAATGCCCCTGGAATTACACAGCTCTGGAGAAAGAGAAGTTGATGGGTATCCCTGGCAGGGTGAATCTTTTGAATTTTAATTTCCTGCAAGCCATTGATGGATAATACCCTTTGGGGTTGACCCTTGCTATTTGTTCATTCACATCCCCAGTTTTAGTTTTGACAATAAATGACAACAGGTACAACTGAGCCTTCTGTTATCTTCCTTCCCCTACTCTGCCTTTGCCAAACTCTCGCCCAGGACCTGATATTCTTTTCTCTTTCCTTTAACTTGAACATCAAGGATGTATCGTTGCAGCACAGAGACAAAAAGATTGTAATTTTCTTTTATGGTGTCTGACAGGGTTTGCAACAGATATTAATGGGGACATAAATAGCTCATGGAAGGCACTGAACGAAATTGTTTAACGCAAGGAGGTTGTACCAAGAGAAAATCCATACATATTTGGGATTGATTCATACCTTGAACACAGCTAGCTCCTTTAAGAGGTCCCCATTTCTGCGTGCCCACTTCTTTGGTAAATCCTGTAATTAAAGCAAATTTCAACAATGTATTTTTTAAGAGGTGTGGGGGGATTTCTCCCCCACCTCCTCCTTCTTGTGACCCGGGAGGTCGTGGGTTTAAGCGAGTGAGTGAAATTGCAGGCAGGCTGAGCTGCAGCAGGAGGCCACGGGGGCAGCGGTGGGGGAGGCCGGAAGGTGACAGCCGACCTCAGGGAAGGCAGAAGGTCTTGGATGTCAAATGCCCAAGCTTTCCCGGACCTGGGAATCAAGGGTGATCAACACTACTTGGTGAGAATAGACCAACTGATATGTTACAAGGATGGCAGAAAACGTTGGCATTACACCTAAAGTCAAGGAAGAAACATTTATGCTGCTTTCAACTCTGAAAGCAGAAGCCGCAATAGCTTCAGTAGCAGTAACAGCGGCAGCAGATTTCCCGAAGTTCAGGATGATTCTCACTTTCTCCTGGATCGCTCGCCGAGAGTCCGGTCCTTCTAGTTCTTTAGTGTGGGAAAGATTTTAAACGTCCTCTCCCCTCCCCCCACTTCTTGCTTTTCCCCAAGGACGGTATAGAAGATTTCCTGCACTTTATGTTGGGATAAACAATAATACTAATAATACAAGCTTACTGGTGATTCCAACACGAAATCAATCATTTGCCCTAGTCTTTTCATTCCTTTTTTTTTGGGGGGGGGCGAGGTGTCTGCTCCCCTCCGACTCCCTGTGCTCGCTCCCCGCCCCCCGCCGCCCTCCCCGTGGCTCCCTTTCTCCGCCTCCTCGGCGATTGCCATCTGACAAGATCTCCAAATCAAAGTGATAAATCGCTCCAAACTTTTTTTGGCGGCGTTGAGATGTTGGAGGGGCGTCTAGCGCGCATGTGCGAAGGTGTCCAAACTGACAATGCTGGAGAGATAGCGAGTGTGGATTGAGAGAAAGGGAGAGAGGGAGGGAGAGAGAGTGAAAGAGGGAAAGACAGAGAGTGAGTGTGTGTAAGAGTGTGTGTGTGTGTGTGAGAGAGAGAGAGAGAGAGAGAGAGGGAGAGAGAGGAGAGGGAGGGAGCGAGAGGGAGAGCAAAAGAAGGAAAAGATCCAAGAAAAAAAAAACCCAACCACACACCAGCGGCTGCAGGACTGGGCACAGCATGAGATCCAAAGGCAGGGCAAGGAAACTGGCCACAAGTAGGTGCAATATCCCTTTTCTATTGGCTTTCACCCTCCTCTGCCATCTTGCATATCTGTCTACAGCGCTCCGGGAGGGAGCGCGGGGCTGCCTCTCGCGCCGGGGCCCCGGGTGGAGGGCAGGCGCAGAGCAGACCCAGCAACCTGCCGGTCCCAGCCTCCGCGCCGGCCGCCCGAGCTCTTGCTCCTTGTTTGGGCGCCAGAGGAGCCGGGGCAGCCCTCAAACCCCGTGCACGGACCAGCTGTGGCAACCCCGGGGTGGGGGCGGGGTGGGGGCAGCAAAGACTTGGGTGGGAGGGAGGAGAGAGCGCGAGAGCGAGCGGGAAGGGGTGGGGTGGGGTGGGGGGTGGGGGAGAGGAGACGCGAGAGTCTCCCCCTCCCCTCTCCTTTCCCCCAGGCGGAGGAGAGTTGCCTCTGGCCAACCAGCTGGTCCCGGGTGTGGGAGGGGGAGCGGGGAATGGGGTGGGGGGCGGGCTGGGGAGAGGAGGCTTTTCGCGTCTGGGTTTGTTTCTGGGGTTTGGGGTGGGTGGCAGGCTCGCAGGGAGCCTCAGTGGCGGCGGCGGCGGCGGCGGCGGGCATCAGTGGTGGAGTTGGGAAAAGTTGCGAGGCGGCCGCTGGAAGTTGCGCGGGCTGGCGGGCTGCGCCGAGCGGCAGTTGCGGTAGTGGGCGCTGTGCGCTCGGCCGTGCACTCAGGCGTGAGCGGCGAGGCGGGAGGACTGGGGTGGGGAGTGGGGGAGACGAGGGTGGAGGCTGTAGTCTGGTGGGGGGGGGAGGGCACGGGCAGAGCCGAGCTACAGGCTCAGCAGAGCTGCGGGCAGGTGGGGAGAGAAGAGGCCCCGCGAGCGCCTGGAGAGCCGGGAGTGGAGGGCGCACAGCCAGCGGCGACAGCCGCCGAGGAGAAGGAGGCCGAAAGGGCGCGCTCCGGCCCGCGAGCTCCAGGCTGGCTGGGCGCCGAGTGACCCCCAGGGGGCGGGCTGCAGGGACACTGGGCCGCGGAGAGCTTACGGCGGAGCCTCCCGCGCTACTTCTGGACGTAGCCGAGGTCTCGGGTCATTAACCCTCCCCGGCGCCCCCTGCCTGCCCGGCGTGGAGCGGCCTTCGTCACGCGGGACAAGGACGATTGAGTTCGGGGCGGGGGCGACGGTACGCCCATCCCCCACTCTTCTCGCAGAAGTGTTGGGTGACTTTGCCCGGCCTTGCCCGCCGAGCCGACACTGTCCGAGAAAGCTAGCCTCAGCCGGGACTGTAGGCGACGGGACTGGGTTTGTCCAAATGCTTCTACCTCGAGTCTAAGGGTACCCAGCGGTGCCGAGAACTGGAGCAATCTGGAGGAGTCCAAAGCGCTCCTCCTCAAGGTGTCAGTACGCGGGGCTGGAGCAGCCTCAGAAAAGCAAAGGCCGCCGTTCGCTCTTCCCCTCGCTGAAAACAGAACTCTAATTGTTTTGCTTGTGGACCAGAGAAAGTAGAGATGGGGTGGTGGGGTGGGATGCTTGCCTCAAATGAAATCCCCAGTCTCTCCCACCCCTGCGTATTAAAGCCAAGTACGCCCCGCGCCTTCCCGCCTTTGGTGTCCCCGCCACAGCAGCGCAGCAGGCAGAGGCACCTCGGCGGGCTCGGTTTCTTTGGCGGTAAGCGTCCGCGGTCTAGCCCGGCGAGATGCTGTCATCATAGGCGTCTTTCCAGGGCTTCTTCCAGTCCTCACCCAAGCACTCCCTCATGCCCAAATACGTTTCCTTTCGCTCTGGTCTCAGGGATCAACATATGTACAGGGCTCTTTGGGTCATCAGTTCATCTATTTCTCTTTCGGATATTGTTCATTTCACTTAGCTTCGATAGTGTCAAAGCGCGCCAGTGGAACTCCTATTTTTCCTGTTTGCGTTTAATGGGGCCGAAGTCTTTATTTTCATCTGAGGAAAAATAAATGTACATATGCTCGGAGGCCTGGAGGCTTCAATTCCGACTGAAGGTTAGGCGTGTGTGTGTGTGTGTGTGTGTGTGTGGTTGGGGGGACGAGAAGGGGGTGGGAGAGCCGATTTCAACTCTGCCTAAGTTGTGAAATGAAAGCCGAACGCTTCGCGCGCCTCATTGCCTGGTATCCACCGAAGTGAAAGCAGAACACAAAACCCTTCGAATTTCTTGGGCAACTTTTCCAACTATTTTAATTACGAAGTTGTACGCTGCCGTATTAAAACATTCCCGCATGCACAGGCCACTCAACATCCAGAAAGCGAGCCTGGTTTCCGATCTGATGATACTTGTCATTCATCCAGTGGGAGACCCGTTTATTTTGTCTCTAGTGTTTCTAAGGATGCTGCTGCGGCTTTCTGATAACTAGATGCGAACTCTTACAAACTTTTCTTGCTAAGCCTCAGGTTCTCGCTCGCTGCTCCAGCTGTTGCCACCGCGGCTGCCTTTCTCAGACAGGAGCGCTGCTTTATGCAATTCTTCAGTTGCAGTCTGGGTAATAAAGGAAATCATATTAAAACTAAGGATTTTTTTGTATTTTAAAGCGCTATTTCCTTCCCCAGCGTAGTACGTGAGTTTCCTAGCGCATGGCGGAGACAGTCGGCTACCCCTGCTGTGAATCTAACGAAAACTTTGTGGCTGTGTCTGCACCCGTTTCTTTCTTTCTCTGGGTTAGGAAGAGGCAGTGCGACCAGCATACTTTAAAAAACAACACCACCTTTCTTGTTGCAAAAGTAAACATTGCAATGGAATCAAATCACTTAGAAACAGTCGTTTTCTTGATAGATTGTTATTCTTTTTGTGTTTTGTAAATTTCTTTGGTGGCCAAGTCCTGTCGCGATCTTGGCTACGGTACAGCATTCCATGAACCCAAACTAGGGACCACAGACCCTGAAAGTACCCGCTGAAGTTAAACTCAGACTGAATGCACAACCTACTTCCCAACTTACTGGGCTTGTTTTTTTTTTTTTTTTTTTACACAAGAGTCAAAACCGATAAATTGGTTGCAAATCATTTGGGAGGAATAAACCATTTCATTAAAAAAATAAAGAAGGGAAAAGCAAGAAGATTGACATTTGTACTGTCTAAAGCCCTTGGCCTTTATTCCCACCTTTAAGAAAAGAAAACTAAAGCCAAGCAGGCTCTGGCAGCGCCGTGAGACTTCCCAGCCGTTTTCTTGGGCCGCTAGGGCAGCACCTGGGCCGTGCCAGAAATGCCAGTTGCAACTGTTTTCTTCTGGTGATGGGAAAGAAGTGAAGCTGGGTCTGCCCAGCATGTCTAGGGCCCGAAACACCGAAGGAACCCCACTTCCCTAAAGTGACACCCGGCAGGGTTTCAATCACAGCAATGAACGAGTTGCGACGAATAACCCCCCTCCGCCTTAGCTACCGGGCCCGCAGAAGTCTCGTAAAGACCCAGAAGGCGAGGAGATTAGCAAGACCCCCGGCAAGGCGGGAGGGGGGAGCACTTGTTACTTGTACACTTGATCTCTGTTTAAAAAGAGGCTCTGAAGTAGGTAAGGTAGATGACGACCCTTCCTCTCGCGCTTAAATTCCTCACCTTAGCAGCCCAATACCTAAGATAGTAAAGGAACCTCAAGCCCAGGTTCCAGCCTCCACTGTCCCTATGCCCAACTACTTGCGTTTTCCTTCATCCTTAAAAAAACTCAGATTAAAACACAGAGCTTTGTTTAAAACACGTATTTTATTTGTTTACTTCAGACTGCTTTTGAGGAGGGAAAAAGCGCTTGCCCTACGGAGGCAGAGGCCCCTTTTAGGAAGGCGGTTTATTTGCCATTACCCTGGCTTAGGACTTCTTTATTGCATTTGGCACTTGGAGCGCAGTCTTCCTGCAGCATTTTGATGTGTTTCGCCAAAAAAAAAAAAAAAAAAAAAATCTGTGTTTAGGGGAAGGTTAACAACGCTTTTCATTTCCCCCTCACACTCATCTTCAACACTGTGGAAGGGGATGGTTCATTAGCTACAGGGGCAGGAAGGCTGGAATAAAAGGCTCCTTTTTCAGGTTTTTATTTGTAGGGGCTGAGGAGTCGCAGGTCTGGGTGACGATGCGCGTGGCGGTGTGTGTATAAGTGTGCGTGATTGTGTCTTTTGCGGGGGGAGCCCAGCTCGCAGGCTTTCTGAGCAGAGTCCTCTCCTTACTGCCCGGGGCTCGGCCTCCTCCGCAGAGATTCAACACGTAGGACACTAATCGAATAGAAATTAACGCGTCATTCCACGACATTTTTACTTTCTTCTTCTTTTTTAAAAGTAGATGGTAATAATTCTAAGCAGTTTTTCTTTAAACATCTTGTCGTTTGGGAGTTTATTTTATTTCATTTCTCCGAGTTGGGACCAGGTTATCCGAGGCTGCAGACGTTGCCTGGGGTAGGAAGGCCACAGCTGGGGACTCCCGGCTCCGTCCCCCCCGGGCAAGTAGGGCAAAGGAGGGCAAGAGAGCACCGACTTGTTGCCATCGGCACGCCTGGCCCAGGCTCCTCTCTCCCCACAGCTCCTTCATTTTGCCTCTGCTGGAAGCGGGCCCTGAAGTGGGGGAACTTGACTTGTCATCTTCTGGCCAATGGCTCTTACCCTGTTCCCAAGGTACTCAGGGCCTGGCAGAGCCCTATTCCTAAGAGCTGGGTACACCCTCCCACCCCTCCTGTCAGAACCCGCCGTGATGGGGCCTGGGGGTGGAGCTGGGGAGGCCTTAGAGAGCAGGGAGGCAGTGCTCCCCCAGGCCTCCCCACACCTCCCTCCTCCAGCTGCCGGGCTCCTGGCTCCCAAGCTCAGGCCAGAAAGCTTCTTGCCTCTTCATCCTCAGAGGTGCTGCGTGCCTGGCGCGCTGCTTGCCTCGGAGCCGGGTGTGCATTGACCGTGTACAGCACAGGAACACACGCGCCCTCACACACACTCACAGCTCAGGGGTTCAGGAACATCAAGTGCGGAGGGCGGGAACACACTCATTCACTCTTCCTGGCAGGGCAGGCCCCTTCCTAGCCCACTGGCCAGGGAAGAGAGAGGCTAGGGGGGAGATGGGTCGGGAGGAGACAGTCGCACTCTAAGGACGCCAGGCACATTTTCCTGGAGAGGTGGTTAACCCTTCCTGGGCTGGAAGCGAGGCTCTAGGCCCTTTCTACAAAGATCTGTGGAGTCTGCTTTTCTTTTTGGCTGGGTGGCCCGGTATGAATCATTAGTTCCCTTCCCACTCCATTTGCCAGGGTCCTCTTTCTAAAATTAGATTTTCCCCTTCCCACTCTTCTGGCCTTCCGAGTTTACCAGGGAGTTCTCAAGGAAATTGGCTGGGTAGTGAGAAGAAGTGTGAGGAAGAGGATAAAAAGGAGACAAACAAGTGGAACAAAACACGAGAGGGGAGAAAGGAAGAGAGAAACAGCATGTTTCTTCTTCCAGATCCCCAGTTTGCACACAGATGGGTATTATATTTTTTTCCCCAGTAAATGAAAAAAGTGTAATCCTTGTTAATTACCTTTGCTTACATGCCATACAAGAAACTTCAGAGACGTTTCTACATAAGGAAGAAACTGTTTACAAAACTCTTTCAAAAGTGTGACATATTGCTCCAGTTCAGCACTAAAAAGCTAAACACACTTACCCTCCTTTGAAGTGCCCTGGCTAGGGCAGCTTATTTGAGTGCGGTTCAGATATTGCTGTGGGTATAACTAATGGCCTCTACCTATTAGCTCAAGTGGGAGGAGAGAAAGGCCTGAATTCCTTGTCCAATGGGTCCCTCTGGAGACTGGGTTCTGGCTCCTGGCCAGTTCTGTACAATGTCAACATTGAATATTTGAATTCCCAGACTCTATTTAACAAGTTTCTAAATAAATAAACTCATTGTGTGTCTGTGTTTAAAATTATTTCACCTCTTGCATAAAAGCTACAGCATCTTATTACATTGGCCTTGCAAGTTGATTTTTAAAAAAATAAACAAACAAACAGAGCGTAAGGCATTTTAATAGGCAGACCTGAACAACATGTGTGTTTTGCAAAGACATTCTCTTACGTGTGGCTGAGTAGGTGCTATTTAGAGGGAGCTTGGGCTGTTCTGTGTGATGTGGTAGTGAATTATATTAAAAAACCAAGCTAAGTTCAGAAAGTCAGTGCAATATTAATCACATCCAAAGGGAGGCTTGACTGTGTAACTGCACTGTCTTTAGATATTTGATAATTCTGCCTGCTGGGTCCTACAGGACAGAGAGCTTCACTGATGTGTCCTAAATGGCTATCTGTAGGCTTCTGCACTCCATAAGCATTGGCAGGTGTGGAACTCTGCCCAGATGGAGTTTTGTTTCTGGGCATTTTTATTCATCTATCTTTGTCTGCCTTTGTAAGTTGGAAGGGGTGGATACACATGTGTTATCCTAATATTTCAGTATGGTTTTGAAATGGACCACACGAATCTTACGTTTTTACTAATCTCTCAGCATTTGAACATCCACAGCATTTTTATGCAGATGGGAACATACTTGTTCTAAGAAGTACACACTTAATTAAAAAGAAAACATAAGTTCTGGTCCTCTTTAAAGTGTGGACCCCATCTGGAGTTGTTAGGAAAGGAAGTAGAATTCACTCTAATTTATGTGGGTAAGGGACAACATTATTAAAAAGAATGGGATTTGAAAGGGCACATAGCAAAACCTATAACATTTAGCTGGTACCATGGAGATCTCAAAGCCAAGAAAAAAATACCACCAACCCATGCAAACCCTAAAATAGATTATAATGACCTCAGTCATTTTCATTTTCAAAAATAATAGCCATGATTAAAATAGGGGGGAGTGTTTTACTTGGAACCGTACTCTTCTGCATTATTATAAAAGCTGTTTTGTGGTTAAAGAACTGTTTCATTATAGAAGAAAAAAGCAAGTGAATTTTAATCAAATTCCTGACTCTTCAAAAGCTCTCATTCTTGAATTACTTCTTACTTTGATTTTAGTTATTATTCTTATCCATCCGCAAACGTGCTGCTTTTGGCTTGTGTATTCAGCTAAATCCTTGACTACTAACTTTCGAAACAATTCTAAAGGAGAAATTTTATTTAGAGAAGCGACTTTTATTAATTCTTGCAGCAACACCTGCCTAGGTCTCGCTGGCTATATAATAGGAAGGACCAAAGCTTTCTTAACCTTCTTCAAGAACCTGCGTAAAGCAATTAATTTTGTAAGTTAAGGTTGTTCAAAGTGTGACATTTATGAAAGTCTTTGTACACAGCCCTTGGTGGGCTTTGGCAACAGGCAGGCTTAGGAAACAAATATTGGTGAGCAGGAATGAGCCACGTTTCCTGGTCATGAACATTACCAGTGTGCTCATCAGAGACTGCATCTGGGTGTGGTCCCTGACTGAATAGCCAGGTCATCTTCAAGCTATTGAATGACTCTGAGCTCCAGGATCTTTACTTGCAAAGTAAGAGTAACAGTACCACTTTCTTGGGCTGCTGTAAGGGTTAAACAGAGTAAACGTACCCATCATACCTCAGTCACAAGCTGTCATTCAATAAATCTCAGTCACTTCCCTTCTGATAGATCAGTTGCATTTTCTGAAGAGGATTTTTTAGACATCCTCCCCTCCTCCCCGTTCTGTTTTTACACAGTCTCATTTTTAGAAGTATTTGCATGTATATAGTAAGCAGTTTGTATGTCCCCTCATAAATCACACCCTCAGGATAAATGGGAGTCATATCTAAAATTTGGGCACATCAAAACTGTCTACACCAAGCCAAACTAGGCAGTACATTTATTCTGAAAACTTGAGAATCTTCCTTTGCCCTTTTTCGGGGAAGGGAAGGGGCACTGTGTGAATAAAGTGACTGAGATGTCAGCTTTGCTCCCCAGGTGCATGTACACAGCCTAAATTCAGTTGTGCGTATCCTCCATTTGTCAGGACCCCTCATGTATGAAAATTTTACTTTTAAGGCACTGAGTTTTGTAAGTCACTTTACTACTCTAGCTGAGTTGCTCTTCTCTAAATGAGGGGATTAGACTAGATCAGAGGTTGTAAACTCAAAGGCCTACGGGAGTTGGCAGGTACAACAAATGAGTGAGGCAAGGTGGTATGCGCACTCAGCGCTCGCTCTCTTATTTTTATTGAAAAATTTGATGCTCAGCCTTTGTACTCCAGAACAAGAGGCAGTGGTAGGGCTGTGGCAAAAGCTGGGCCTTCAAGACTTCTCTTAAGCTGCCCCAGCTTGCTTCTGCCATTTGGGAAAGGGCGCCCAGTGCCGCTAGGTCTTCCTTTTTTTTTTTTTTTTTTTTTTTTGTGAACCAGAACACACACATTTATTAAGTTCCCTGTGTTACATGGGTGCAGTTTGTGGCACCCCAAAACAATTACAATAGTAACATCAAAGATCACTGATCACAGATCACCATAACAAATATAATAATATGAAAAGTTTGAAATACAATGAGAATTACTAAAATGCAACACAGAGACATGAAGTAAGCAAATGCTGTTGGAAAAACAGCACTGATAGACTTGCTTGAGGCACGGTTACCACAAACATTCAAATTGTAAAAAACCGAAATACCTGTAGGTCTTCCATTTTTAAGAGAAGCCACATATCTGGATTATTCTGTGAATTTTTCTCTACTTTAAAATGTTGACTCAATTTAAACAACAACAAACAACATTCTGCAGGCCCAACCAAACACCTCTGTCTGTCATGTATAGTTCATGGACCCTGGTTTTTGCAATGTCTGGATTAGATGATTTCCAAAGGTCCTTCAAAGTTCCAACATTTTACGATATCCACAAGGCTTCCTGGATATTACCTTGTATTTTTAAGATCTATATCTTCCTTCTCCTCCCCAAAGTTACTGTGTGTGTGTGTTTTGATAGGTGGAAGTACTTATTACAGAATCTGATATCTGGCCATTTATCTGGAAAAAAAGTCTTTCTCAGCCATGTTGTGTCTTTCTTTCCCTCCACGCTGCTTCATCATTAATTGGCTTAAGAAAATAAACTGAAACACTCACTCCCCATCTCATAGCCACTGGCTGCCATTCTTCCTTATTTCTCACTCATCCCAATTCTTTGATTTGTGGGCTAGGGGTTGGGCAGTAAATCATTAGGAGACAGTTTTCTGTGGTTTTCCTCAGTGGGAGAAGAAGTCATTTGGCTACTGTGGGTATAACAGAGGAAGAGTTCACCCCTGCCCCCTAGGAGGGTCCAGATGTCACGTCCTGTACATCTGTAACTGAAGAACTCAACTGACTTTTAAGACATGAACTTAAGATGGAGAAATCAGTTTTTACGGGACGGATGTATTATTTGACAAGAGTGGCTCTCCTTGCAGGAAGATTATACGTGTCAGGGAACATTTGAAAATAAACATACATTATTCTGTTTATTGTCATGATTTGTATTTCTAGCAGAAGTGGTGGGTGAAGAACAGGTAAAATTAAGTCCTGGGGACTAAAAGCGCAAAGTATGGTGATGGAATACTGATACAACATATTCTCCCAATAAAGTCTGGAAGAAGAACTCTATAATATCTAAATCAGCACTACAGTCAAGGGACTGGTCAATAAATACTTGTTACTTTCAGTTAACATTGTTGGAAAAATCATCAGATAAAGCAATGCTTGTAGAGTAGTGATGAACCATGCTTGTAAGCATTATATGAGGGTTATGAGATACCCAGCTCCCAAATTTTACACCTGATACTGAAGCCCAGAATTTTTAGCCTGGCCTTTGAGGATCTCCCACTCTTGAGTCAGATGGTGATTCTGAGCCCAGGTTCTGAGTTAGATTGGCCTGGGTTTGAATCCTGACTCCCCCATTTACTAACTGGGTGAAATAAAATTGAGCCAGTTAATTTTTCTGTGCCACAGTTTCCTTAATTATAGACTAAAGATATTTACTTCATGTGAGGATTTGATGAACTAATGCATTTAAAGTGCTTTTTTTTTCTTGCGGTACACGGGCCTCTCACCGCTGTGGCCTCTCCTGTTGCGGAGCACAGGCTCCGGACGCACAGGCTCAGCGGCCATGGCTCACGGGCCCAGCCGCTCCGCAGCATGTGGGATCTTCCTGGACCGGGGCACGAACCCGTGTCCCCTGCATCGGCAGGCGGACTCTCAACCCCTGCGCCACCAGGGAAGCCCTAAAGTGCTTTAAATATACTAAGAACATGTTGATTATTATTTTATAAAATTTTCAGGCTTATTTGTCTCCTTATCCAAATTAGTCCATTCAACCTGACTCGTTTAATCATTTTACTTCTCTCACTCTCTTGTCAGCCTAGTCTTGTGTTCCCATCTTCCAACCTTTGGCCACGATGTTGCCATATTCTGTAGACCTACCCATACTGTACTTTGACCATCAATATCTAACTCCTTTAAGATTTAGTTTAAACCCTTCCTTCTTCATGAGGTTCATCCTCATCCCTCCTATAGATGTGCTTTCTCTATGTCTTTTCATTCCAATAGTATGGAATTATTTTTACGTATCGTCATTTGGGCATTTTGTTATAAATTCCTTGTCTTCACTAACTGTATCTTCTTTTTCGAGCTAAACTGTAAAACTCCTGGAGAGTCCATTTCTGTTTTGTGCAGTGCCTGTTTCTATGTTTTGTATATGGCAGATATCAGTACAGTTAGGTGATGGTGGTTAGCAATGGCCTTTGGTGGATTATGTGAACCCCTTCAATTTCTTTGCCTGTAAAACCTTCGTAGTCAGGTAATGTCAGCACTAGAACTCTGGGATATTTGACACTTTAATTGCATACTAAATCCACAGTTGGCTTATTTTGACAGTGATAAACCACCTGGAAAGCACATTTGGAAAGTAGAGTATTATTCCTAATTTTCACCAATAAATGCTACTCATTTTGCCAGTGCAGGTATAACCCATGGCTCCTCACTTAAATTACAAATTGTTATTGATCCACATTTAATCTTAAGGTTTATCAAACTCTGTACTGTACCTGATTCTGGAGACTGTCAGTGGAATCGAGGTAGAGATGGTGAAACAGCTTGTGGACTCATGTAATTCCTAGGGACTTGGAGGTAGTCAGCTTCACAAAGGTCATCAGAAGCCCAGTTTTTAGATAAATTCTAACTCTAATTCAGGCAGTCTAATATAGATCATAGCAACAATAATTTTGCTGCATATTTTAATGTTCATTTATAATGAAAGCCTCTTTCTATTTAAGGCTGACAAAATGATGTTGCATTAAATCTTATTTAACTGATCAAATTAATCCCACCCACCCAGTGGGGACCCCTTAATTCAAATGCAGCTATGTCTTTCTCCCTTTGAATCCCTACACCCCTTTCCCCCATCCACCATTTTACAAATCTCTCATCTCTGTGGAGAAAACAGGGCTATTTGTGCCTTGGATAACTGTCCTCAAGCTCTGAATGATTTCAGGGTTTCAGTTCCTGTTAGAAGTTTTCTTCTCCCAAGACCAGGCTGGTGTGACCTTTTATTTTATATTGGAGTATAGGTGATTAACAATGTTGTGTTAGTTTCAGGTGTACAACAAAGTGATTCAGTTATACATATACATGTATTTATTCTTTTTCAAATTCTTTTCCCAGTTAGGCTGTTACATAATATTGAGCAGAGTTCCCTGTGCTATACAGTAGTTCCCTGTTGGTTATCCATTTTAAATATAGCAGCTTGTGCATGTCAATCCCAAACTCCCTAACAATCCCTCTCCACCACTCTTCCTCCCAGAAACCATATGTTCGTTCTCTAAGTCTGTGAGTCTGTTTCTATTCCATAAATATGTTCATTTGTATCATTTTTTTAAAGATTCCGCCCATAAGCCATATGATATGATATTTCTCTTTCTCTGTCTGACGTACTTCACTCAGTATGACAACCTCTAGGTCTGTGCATATGGCTGAAAAGGACATTATTACATTTAATCAGTGGGGTGTGACTTTTTGTCCTGCTCTTAGAACTGCTTTTAAAACATTGGGAGGCCCTTTAAATAAGGGAAGAGACTAAGAACCACGATTTTTAAATTTTATTTTACATACTTATTTATTTTATTGGAGTACAGTTGCTTTACAATGTTGTGTTAGTTTCTGCCGTACAGCAAAGTGAATCAATTATATGTATACATATATCCCCTCTTTTTTAGATTTCCTTCCCATTTAGGTCACTGCAGATCAAGTGGAGTTCCCTGTGCTATACAGTAGGAAGAACCACGATTTTATACTTTGGTGCTGATTATAGACTTTACCTTTGGCAGGAGCTATGAAATTTAGTAATAAAATGTTTCATGATAAGATGATAACAAAAATGGAGGGACTGAGCAGCTATCTTTGTTTCTGGAAGCATCATGGTTTTTAACCTTATTCTGGGTCTCAGACCCCTGTAAGAATCTGATAAAAGGTATGAAGTCTCTCTCTAGAAAATATAAATATGCATACAAGTTTTTATACAGTTTCAGTGGTTCATGGACTTCTAAATTCCAGCCATAGGCATTACAGTGGTTCACTCATGTGACCAGACTTGCTGTACCCTAGTATGTTTGTTATATAACGTCTTTTAAGTCTTTATCAATATTTTTTCATTATTTTAGAAATATTTTTTCTGCTTACAAAATTTATACTTGTTCTAATCATTTAAAAACTGCAAAATTTATCACACAGGAAATGAAAGTTCTTGGTAGTTTACCCTTTTTTGTCACACACTGCCTGCAGACGGCTACTATACACTGTTTAGTGTGGTGCGTCTATTAGCACATATATATATATATATGTGTATATATATATATATATGTTTATAACTTTTTACAACAAGTTGCTTTTTTCTATTTAAAAACTTAATCATATACCTTTGACCCTTCCCCTGTCACTATGTATCAATCTAACCCATTCTTCTAAAGGCAGCAGATCCTCTACTGTTTGGATGTGACACATTTTACTGAACCATTCCCCTATGGATGACATTTGAGTAGTTTCCCATTTTCAGAACAGGGCAGAGAAGTTCTCCAAACCAGGACTCTAAGGGAAAACGAAAGTGAAGTGTACAATTAAAGGAAGCTCACAGTTCAGGGTGAAGTGTGCTGGCCTCTGAGCCGTGGACACAGTGGGGCTTTGGGAAGGTCATGGAGGGTTGCCTCACCCTGTCAGGACAGATCAGATTTCCAGGCATCTTTACCCACTAGGTCCAAGGGTCAAAGCCAGAGCTAAGGTACATCTTTGTGAGATCCACTGTGATATATCACTGATATTTCAAGCTTCCTGGATTGTTCTGGACTTCATATTTATGCCCATTTCCATTTTCTGCTTCTGCTCAGAACAGGCTATAGCTGAAATCAATTCATATACCCCTAACTGGATAAGGACAAGTAAGTTGTCAGGGTTTCAAATCTCAAGTTTTTGTTTTTGTTTTTAAATTACGATTTCTTTGCATGTACATTATTATCACTCTGTCCTATCCTGTATATACAGCTTAAACCAACTGATGAGACTAGATAAATGCAGAAGGTTATCAGAAGCCAATCAAAAATTTATTCATGTTCTTAAAAAAATTACCCACAATAATTTCTAACCTACGAATTGGAAAGATTTTCTCTGGGTAAGCATGCTATGGGAAAAGTTTTATAATGGAAACTATCTCTTACTTTTAACTATAGCATCAAAAATATGACAGTATAATGTTACACACTAAAGCCCATCAGATGCAAAATTCTAGTTTTTGATTATAAGTTATAAACCAGGCTAGAGAGACTTCGGAAAAGTGGTTTTCTTTGGCAATGATGTTGTTGATTAAATAGAAAAAATTCAGAAAAAATTAGTTCATCCCATTCCTTTACACAGAAGTGTACAAAAATGGAATAGCTGGGTTTTGGTTCTAGTGGGAACAACTTTACTTATTAAAGCTCATTGGATTATATTAGATTAAAAACACACTAGACATTTTAGATTGGATTTGAAAAGGCATCATTCAAGGAATCAAAATTTAGTCATATAAATCTTTTTAAGAATTAATTTACTTTGCAATTTTGATTCCTTAGAGTACAGTATTTGTTCCAAATTCAAATTTTTTTTTTCATGGATGCATACAAGTTGTTCCATGGGGCATTACTCTTGTTAACATTTTCAAAGCATATTTGAAATGAGATCAATCAAATCAACTCAATAACTAGCTATTGAATGCCTAGTATATATAAGGCACAATGAACAAAATCCTAGAAACACTCACTTTCCTGAAAATAGTGAACATCAGCACTTGACAGACATACCCCTGATGGTTTATTAATGGTTTATTAACTGAGAGAAAGATCACTGTGTGCCTGTTGCTGCTCATCAATGACCACATTGTGGTTTCATGAGTCTGGAATACTGAATCCTAGGCCTGACTCTTCTCCACATATATTGTTAACATTGTGAAGCCATATACCCAACAAGCTGCAGTGCCATTCCAAGTATTGGGGATCTTCTATTTGAAAATAATACCATACTTCATTTCTCTTAATACCTGTCAGATGTGGAGGTCATTGCTTGCCTCACTAAATTACTTACGTGTTAATGCTGATATGGTTTCCATTCAAGATACTTGAAAACAAAACCAGGCCTTTATAAACACTTGTTGTTGGTGACTATCTCAACTGTTTATCAAATGTCTGTAATTCTAGGTGAAGGGGAGGTGGCAGCACACACACACACACACACACACACAGGCAAGGCCCCTGCCTACACAGAGCTCCCATTCTGGGAGAAATAAATGTGTATGGTCATATACTTCCAGACGTTGACCTGTGGTATTGAGAAAATTAAAGTAGAGTAATTTGCTAGAGAGCAGCCAGGACTTATTTTAGAAGGGTGGTTGGAGAAGACCTCTCTGAGGAGGTGGCATGTGAGCAGAGAGTGATGAGAGGAGAATGTTTATTAAAGTGTTTGAAGTGTGGCACATTGACGCTTATGGCTGGCATATTCAATCTCCCTGGTTCTCTAACCTAGGGCAGAAGCAGACAAGGTGTAAAAGTATTGTCGTTGGTTTCATTTTGTAGAATGCACTTACAGATAACATGTAAACTTTTAGCTGGCTCCACAGCCTAGGGGCCAGCACAAAGGTTTTTGTGGATCTTCCTTTATAGATGGAGGGAGTGGGAGTTTTGGGTTTGATCTGTAAACACTAGGTAGGTGGCAGCATCAGAGAACAAATTAGGCTTCTGAACACATAATTCAGTCCAGTTAAACAAATATTTATTGAATACCTATTTAACAGCCAGAGCCAAGCACTGCATTGGGCACTGAGTGTACAAAGAGAAATAAAATCAGTTTCCTGCACTTGAGGAACTTATAGTCCATTGGGAGAGACAGAACATGTGGCTAGATGGTTTCAGTACAGTGGGCTAAGTGCAAGCCCAAGGGTCACAGCCCTACTCTGGTTGAGTCACAATGATCTGGATAGTGGTATGTGACTGACTGTGTACCTCGTTTCACATCTATTCTGATAAAAAATTCTTTAACCAATATCCCTCTAAGCTCAGAAAAAAACATGTTTCAAATTTGAGGGTTAAAGGTTTGCATGTGTGTAATGCATTTAAAGACCTATTTCTAAATTTATCTTCTGAGACTCCAAATGCCTAGGATGGCGGGCATTTGTATATTAGATGAACAATAAAATGTTTCTTGAAAGGTCCACCCATCACATTTGTCTGTAGTTAGGGAAAAGCTATGGCAGGAACGGAGTAAGATGCAGAGTGCTTGAGGTGTGTGCCCCATAGCCTTGGTCTGCACCTGGGCAAAATGCTCTTCCCACCCTCACCAGTTTAGAGTATTTTATCCCTTGTGCAGCTAGAGCAGACTTTCCAATCACAGTTCAAGAAGAAGTTCTTTTTGGAGGCTCTCCAAGGGTTTCCTCCAACTCCTTGCCACTTGTAGCTGTGTCTGAGAGCAAAGATCTGATGCCCAAATTGAAGTCTGTATGGTTCAAAAGGTGCATCTTGCTTTTAGGCTCAGTTTTCATCTGGTAGAAGATAGTGCTACCCAAAGACTGACAGGAGCTCAGAGCAGTGGCTCGTTTCTCAGGCCGGCATGTGATTTTGTTGTTTGTAAAACAGAAGTAAGAATAAAAAGCACTCCCCTCTCTTCCAGTTTTCTTTACTAAACATCGTGCTTTGCTGTGTGTATGTGTCTGAGCTAATGTTCCAGCCTCTAGGCTTGGCAGAGAAGTCAGTGCATCCAACATCATTACCGCTGGGCACAGTTTGAAATCCTGAGCAAACTCTCCATGTGCCTGAATGCATAAGATGCTAGTGATCTAAGCATCCTTGTTGATAATGTTGCAACATTAAAACAGCAGCATAGATGTTGTTTGACTCATGAAGTAGCATTGTATCTTTGTTTCTTTGACCTAAAATTACTGGGTAGATGAATCTGAAGGGGGTGGGAAATGTCAAGGTAAAAAGCGATATTCATCCAGGGCTTTCAAAGGGCCTCATGATCTATGTATCAGATCTCTCTTCCTGCCCTTGAGTGATGGTAATCTCTCAGTCACCAAGGTTTTACTCTCAAGAAGAGAAAATACTCTGATACCTAATACGATGAGCTGCACCTTAGGAAACCTTCCAAGTGAATCTGTGGCATTGACCAGGACTTGTACACTACTTCCAGGATGTATGGACCACCACCATTTATTTCCTTCTATTGCTCTTGCCTGATTTGCCTGGATGACATCATAACGTCTCATTATGTAGGCTTGACAATTAGTAATAACTTCACTAAGAAGAAAATGCTCTCTGCAGCATTTTAAGCCCTATTTACTTTGAAAATAGGTTCTGATTGTTTTCTTAGGTGTGTTCATCTCAAAAGTCCAGAATATTCTGGGTACCATGGCCTGTTTTCTGATGGCTGATGCTGGCCAAGGAGACAAAACATAGTTTGAGTCTCAACTTTGCTACTCATCAGCCCGGTGTCCTTGGGCAGGGTTCTAACTCTCTGAGCTCAGTGTCCTCAAGTATAAGATATGAGCAATAACTACCTCTGCTTTGGCTTCCTCCAGACTAGTAATGCTAAAAATAAGAGGACATATGTGTAAGCTTTTGTAAGTTGTAATGAGCTGTGTAAATTTAATGTGCTTCTAAAAATTATAGAATATTAAAAATGCTAGGGAGGGATTAAGAATGTAGACTCTGGAGCCACATTGTTTAGGCTAACAACTTGGCTTTACTACTGCCAAGCCATGTGGCCATGGACAAACTACTTATCCTCTCTGTGCCTCAGTTGCTTCATCTGTAAAATGGAGATAATTTACAACAACAACAAGTATCAGTACTAGTGAAGATTATTGAGTGTTCACGTGTTATGAGGTTAATTCTCACACCTCTGTGAGGTAGGCGATATTGTTATCTTGGTTTTGCAATGAGGGCACTGGGGACACGTGAGTCCTTTGCTCTAGGCCCCTCAGTTCAGAGCACAGAGCTAGGATCCAGTCTGGATTTGCTTTACACCGAAGCCTAAGAACTTAATCTGAACACTCCACTGCCTTATTTTTTTTCATCCAGAAATAAAAGTGGAACATTACATTGTTGGAACATTCCAGAGCTCATAAGCATAATAAGATTTTGGTTAGAGGACACCTTCATTTAAAGAGATGATTTCATACAACGCTTAGTAAAGAGGAATTTTGCCTCAGTTTATATGAGTAATCTTCTCTATGACAAGGGCTGGTTGTCTCCTGTCTTCCACTTTCTTCCCAGAGTCATCTGCAGTGTGGTTTTCCATCACTTTATGTTTTTAATTTTATTTAAGGAACTCTACAAATCTTTGTTCAATGGATGATTTAGGAGAGGCTTCATTACTTCATTACCTGAAATCACAAGCTAATTACACCTTACAACTTACTGGTGAATGGTGCTGGATTCAGATTCACATTTTCTGAACAATGCACTGTGACTGTATATTTGCCCAAGGTTACCAGTGTATTTTTAAGGCAAGGAAAGCAAGCCACAACTTTACGAGTCTTTCCTCTGTGTGCAACATCTAAAACCAAGTCCTGTTCACCCATCCTCAACTTTGTTTTAATATCCAAATCACTTGGACCATGCAATGAAGTATTCAGCTAGTTGCATCTTTGAGTAATCTGTGGGATTTAAATAAGCGGAGGGCTAATAAGGTCTCAGATCTAGTCCTTTTTTAAAAAAATTTTGGTTTGTTTTCTATTTTGGGGGAGAAGGCAGTGGACAAATTAAGAGAAGATACAGTGATTCAAATGTGGCTGCATAGAATCACTTGGAGAGCTCAAATATACCAATGTTTGGGATCTACCCCAAACCAATTAAATCAGAATCTCCGGGGGTGGAGCTCAGGCAGTGGGGAGCAGTGAGTCCTGGATATAAGAAACTGGGAAGAAGGGGGTCATTTTGATTAAAGAATGAGGGAGGTAGCAGAGTTAGTAAGGTGGCTCCAAATGCTATCTTTGGAGGTGATTCCAGGTCTGTATATGTTTTAATGTATGGCTTCCTTTCTGTTTTTACAGGCACAGAATTGGAATTTGGAAATATTTTCTTAGCACTTGGCTCCATGAACTTGCTTTCTGCCTATGATTTCTAACCTTTGTAGCAGTCATATATAAGAGCTTTCTAGTTGTGAAAGGCCACTGTTGAGGAGACTTCATCACAGAGAATGGATGATCTTTTGAGTCCAGGAGCTCTGATATCTTTTTGACCATTTTGATCTGGTAGCCATTTCTAAGGAGACAGTAGTGTTTTTCAGATTAAAAAACAACGACAAAAACAACCCAAACAAAAAGAGAATCACCAGCTGATTGGTGAGAGAGCCCTTTAATATTGCTAGTTTCTTTTGTCTTTTGGTTTTCTAGAAATCCCAGACACAAATGCTCTACTAACCTTCCCATGCAAAGGGGGTGCTGGAAATTCCAGAGAAGGCAAGGAGGGAAAATGGAAAATGAATTGTAAAAAAAATAGATGTCTCAGCCCAGGAATGTTAAAAAAAGCAGAGTAAGTTTTCATGCTGGAATTGCCCTATATTTTAGAAAGTTTGGATGTTGAATGCCAGTGACCCTTATGCTTGGCTGGTTTTAATAAATGCTATCAGTCACTCACTTCCTTATACAGGAAGATGCATTAAATAAACGTATTGGATGTTGTTGGATGGTCCAGGTATGTTCAGTTGCACCTGAGTGCACATTGGCTCAAGGTGCCCAGTGGTTCTGGAGGTTTCGTTGAGCTCAGTGGGATGGACACCAAAACAGACCATGTGAAGAAACATAGACGTTTGTGTGCACTTGTGGTGAAGGAGAATGGCTTTACTGAAAGACAGGATTGAGCCGGCAACAAGGCATGAGTGTGTACTTATAAAATGTGTTCTTGTGTGGATCTTTGGACACTTGAGGGTCTCTCCTTCAGTTTTAGTTTAAGTTGTATGTTTCAAAATTATTAACCATGATGCCCAAATCCTCTGAGGAATTTCATTTGGATTCTGCTGCTTATTTCAACAACGATTACTCTAATTGCCCCTTTGTTTTTTCTTTCAAAATGATCACTTGCATTTTCTAATTATTAGAATTTTCTTCGAACCAGGTGTAAAGGGATAAGGTGGTTCAGACGTTTAAAAAAAGAGAATAAAGCCATGTTTTCATAAGAGCTTTTGAATGTTTATTTTGATTATAATGCCAGTGTAAGATGAATATAAAATATAAAATGCTAGGAACCAAGAGTATAATTTTCTAGCCTCAGGAGTAGGGCTATAGAATCACACATATTTGAGATAATCTGTGTATTTTAAGAGCGTTATAAACTGCAGTGCAAGAGGGGTTTTGCAGCAAAATATATGGTCAACGAGAGAAAATAGAATGATTCTATTCTGCAGCTGAGGCTTGAAATAAGGAAGACGAGGCGTGGAACAACAGGGAAGCGATTTCTTAGCTACCAGAAGGCACATACCCTTTGCTATCAGAGGAAGTTTTGTAACTTATTTTCTGGGAGTGGAATATCTTTAGTAGAGGGCCATCCTTTTCACTATGCAGAAATCACTCATTTCATTCTCACTGGTAAATATTGTTTCTGCTATAGATCTCCTTAACTACCGTTGAGATAAAATAGAAGATCCCCAGGAGGTGAAGGCCCATGGCCAGGACAGAGCTGTCATGGGGCCCCCTCAGTTAATGTTTAGGAAGCTTCCCTTTTGAGAATGATTTTGTATGAAAGATTCTTTTAATAATTTTTTATGTGACTGATCTCTCCCTTATGCAGCTTCTGTTTTGAGAGTAAGCAGAAGGAAATGGTAGTAATAACAAAATTGGTTTTTGCTCATTCACACTTTTTTGCCATTCGGATTATGGGAGTTGTGAGGTGGGAGACTGGATGGCAGAAGCAAGGCTGTGGAAGAAAAACATAGGTGTGTGGGAGAGAGAGGATGTGCAAGGCGGAGCAAACCGGACGTGCCTCTAAGAGGATCTGTTTAGAAAACACAGTGCTAAGGGTTCCATACGTAAACATTCATATTTGGGGATTCACACGTCTCTATTAACAGTTCTGTGCAAAGGACGTTTAACAAAAGCAGATTGATGACTGATGTAATTTAATTAGACTCTGGCTTCATAAATATGCAATGTTATTTGAATGAGAAGTTGAATCCTTCAATCTCTTTAGAAAAAAAGGCAATTTGGTTTGCTTCAGAGTTGGTTGCAGACATTTCCACCCTTGTATATAAGTGGGTAAAATAATTGGGTAATTTAAAAATTAGAAGAAAGGCAAAATTTGATTGGCCAATTATGGTAACCATTTGTAGATATTTCTTACCCTTCCTTACAGCTCTGATTCTTTTATCCAGTTATATATACTATATATATATATATATATATATATATATATATAGTATATATATATATATGTATGCTATATATATATATACACACTATCCAATGGCATATATATATATATAGTATATATATATGTACTATATATATACTATATATATACTATCCAATGGCAGTTATTTCTTTCCTGCACCATGCCTTCTGTAATAGCTCGAGAGATGCTATTAGGTTTATGGCCCCTGATAATTTCACTCTGCCCTGAATCCTTTGAATGGTGGGTTACCAGCACATCCAGAACAAACTATTAAGACTTTATAATGATACTAAAATCAGTCTGTTGACCAAAGGCATGTAATGCTTTTTGGGATGAGGTAGGGGAAGGGAGTGTGAGAGTACTTTTTCTTTTGACCTTTGTTTTGAATAAAACTCTGGTCACGGAAAATACCTGAGACGATGTGAATTGATGGGCTTCCTCTCTGGGGAAATTTGGCAATGTTGGAGGCCTCTCCATAACCATGGAGACTCTTCCAGCCCTCTGTCCTTTTCTCTTTGTCTTCTCTGAACTGCTCTTTACTTCTAGCCAAGAGTCTTTCCTTTTCACTTTCTTTGTTCTTAATTGGCCCAAGAACATACCTTTTAGTTGACGAATTTGCAATTTTCTTAACATTTCATCAGTTACCCGGCGATTTTTAAACTCCATTTGCGAATATTTTCCTTCTCCCTTGTCTTCCCTTCACGTTTGAAATGGATAAAGCAGAAGTTTTATTTTTCATGCCTACTTTCCCAGTCACCATCTACTCCATCCTTGGACCCTCTTTAAGCCATTCTGTTAGATTCTTTTCTGAAATGAAATATATGATTAATAAATGGGAAGGCCCTTACTCGTGATTGATAACTACTTTTAGAAACACTGTCATTTGCAATTCATTAAATGCCTTATTTGCCATTTATATTTACTGGAAATTGATACTCTATGTATTAGTTCTTTCCCAGTGACGGATCACTGGTAAATGTATAATTAAAAGACAGCTTAATTCTAATTTATCTTCATTTCTCTTTGAAATAGTTTTACAGCTGTCATATGGACCTTCTTCTCCATTCTAATGCATTCCCACAATTGTCCTCTCTTATTTCTGAATTTCTTTCCTCAGTGCCATGTCCCTTTGTCAGAAGATCTAAATTCAAATTCTGCCTCTGCCACTTGCTATGAGACTTTGGACAAATTGTTAACAGCCTCCAACCTCAGTTTTCTTACTGGTAAAGTGGGAGTGAGAATACTTATTTTGCAGAATTGGCAGGAGTTTTTAATGAGTTAATATACTGGAAGGTACTTTGTTAGCTGAAAAATAGCGTACACATTGGTATTGAATTAGCCAACATGGTCCTCTAGCTCTTGTGAATCAAACACTTGTGATAATACCCCATAATTGCAGATTACAGATATATCATAAAATAATTTGCAGGGGAAATGAAAGGCTGACCACAGACATGCAGTGAAACCTTTGGTGAACAGGGCCAAGTCTCCCCACTGCACAGGAGTACAGAAGGTGCAACCTTATCAGTAAGGAGTTGGCTTCATGGGGTTAAAGTCACACAGAAGTGCTGACTCACCCAGATCTGTGCCCCGTGCAAATAGAGAGCAGTCGGTACGCTGACTAATTTTCTTTCAGCCTGCCATGCCCTGAGATAACTGTAAGTGCTCTCCTGTTTCTTGTCACTGCTGTGACTCCAGCTCACCCCCTTAGACCTCAGCAACTGGCCTCCTGACGCCTTAATCTTGCTCTGGTCTGGGGTTTTCACCAAATGAGTCTTTCTTGATCAGTGAATAGATTTCCTCCCATTTTCTTCCCCTCTCTCATCTTCCTTAACTCCCATCTCAGGGCGGCCTTTAGCATCACAGGGGGCAAGGCGCCTACATGGGAAGACTTCTGCTCACCCAGTGCAGATTCTTCCTGCCTGTGGAGCCTGGAATGTCACTGCCAGGGCTTCAGGTGGTTGGTCAAAAGCTTCCTGGGGTCTGTAGGAGAATGTTGATCTTTCACTCCCACGGATGGCTGATCTCTTCCAAGTGAGGGCTTTCATTGGGCCAGGGAGAATGATGTAAGCTTGGAATCACCTCTTCACAATTTGGGTGAGGTCAGATCTTGTCTCTGCTTTAGCAAACCTTGGCTTAAGGGAGGTGTAGGTTTTAGGGTTTTATAGCAGCTCTGCAGCCTTGGACATCAACTTCACTTCTGTAGGACAGAGGTGAGACCACCTACCTCATAGAGGTGTTGTGCTGTCTTGTGAGATTGTATCTGTATTATGCCTGGCACTCTGAAATTCTCAGCAAAATCCTCCTCTTCAGTCCTATGTCCTCTGTAAAGCTGCTACTATCACCACCTACCTTTATAGATGAGTGGCCCCAAAAGTAAAATCAAATATCAGAATAGTGTGGAGGGATGGACATTCTCCTGTAGATAGGTTTCTCCTCAAATTCTATTAAGGTATTGATTTTTTTTTTTTTTTGGTTCTGCCCTCTACTGACTGGCATCTCAGTAGTAATCATCAAAATTTTAGAAGAGTAAAAGGCAACGTTATGGAAAGGACTTTTCAGTAATTATTTATTGATGGCCTGGTTTCTTTCAATCATGGATGAACTTATTGTCAGATTCTGATCTGTGGGCCAATGAATGTTAAGGTTGTGTTCTGATTATTCTTTAGGGTCTTTATTCCTTTAATAGGTAATATATGGTTTATCAGCTTTAGGTACTGTGGCAGACTTTTATTGTTTAAATAAAATATTTGAATATTGTTCAAAGTAAATATTCACTGCCCCTTTCTGGGGGTGAATTATACTTCCCTACCCTGTGACCTTAGGCTTGCTCTGACTGATACATGTGAACAGGCAGAAGTTTTTAAGATTCAGCATGTGGCTCACCATGATTTACCTTTTCTCTCTGTCACTAGTGCAGAAATGTTCTAGATAGAGGCTATTTTAGCAGGTTAGGGCCTAGAGGAAAGATGGAGCTGAGTCATAGTTGACCCAGAATAAGGCACATAGCATAATATTAGCAAGAAATAAACTTTTGTTATAAATCACTGAGATTTGGGGAGTTATTTGTTAGAGCAGCTAAACCCAGCCTATTCTGACTGATATAGGTATAAATATTTGTGAATTGTGATTAATGTTTCATCACTGATTACATGTCCTATATGTACTATATATACATATCCTTTATGTATTCGGTGAATTCTGAATTATATTTAATGATGTAATTGGTCTTCATTTATTTCTTTTTCTTATATTGACTGTGGGAGTTTTGCGTGTAATCAGCTATGCCTAAAAGATACTATTTGTTAATAAAGAAAAACAAACTTAAAGTGGCTTAAAAAATGAAAGAAATTTATTAGCTTATGAAACTTTAAAATCTATATGTAGATTATGCTTCTGGCATAGTTTGGTTAGCTATCTGGTTCCATTTATCAGTTTGTTCTTCTTTCCTCTGTATGTTGGCTTTATCCATAGACTGATGCAGAATGCTCTACTACATGCTTCCTTATTCATATTCAGAAGGAGAGAGAAGGCTTGTTTTCTCTAAAACTTTGAAAAAAATCATAACCTTTCCTTTAATTGGACTGACTTAGGCACTATGTCAGCCTCTGAAGAAACTTCTGTGGCTGGAGGAACACCATGCACTGATTGACTCAGACCTTGGATACATGCCCATCTCTGAACCAAATCAGAACCCATCCCTGGAGCTTGGAAGGATGTTATATTAATATAGGAAAGCCAGCTGCTAGAGCAGATAAATTCCAAATTCTCTCTGACTTCATAAAACAAACATTTATTTCTCAGTCATGTTATAGACTAGTATAAATGTTCCTAATCCTAATGATTGGTTCACCTCCAAGAGGTTATTCAGAGATCTTAGTATCTTAGAGTTGGTTCATCTTCAACACAGAGGTCCCAAAGTTACTGCTTCTTAACTGCTTTAGCCCGGAAGTGACACACATCACTTCTGCTCACATGCCATTGGTGAGAAGTAGTCACACAGCCCCTCTTAGGTCAAGAGAGGTGTGCAGTGTGGTCCTTGGCTGGGCATCTGCTTCCCAGCATGCACTCCACACTGTGGAAGGGAGCACGAGCCTTTGATGGTCAGCCATCTGACTCTGCCACAGATGTTAATCCCACCCATGCAGAGCAAAGGGAGAGGAATGGAGTGAGTGTTGGGAGGCTACTAACCATGTCAACCACACCAGGGGACCTGGTCTTGATGTCACTGAGGCATTGATTTGTGCTGAAGCAGATGTGTGAGCCCTCCATTGCCTATTGAACTAACTGATGTGCTCAAAAATTCATCTATTACTTAAAAATAACTTCAGAGAATATTTTAAACCAGTAAATACGTGAATTCTTATAAGAAGTCAGGTTCCTCTCTCTTGAGGAACAGGTGAGGACCGAGGCTCAGGTGGGGTTCGAGCCAGGGTTCTCTTCCTTGGGGTCATGGTACATGACTGCAGGGGATAGACACTGCCTGTTATGTGCAGAAGGCCTGCTGGGGCTGAAGTGAGGAGAATTCGTGCAGGAGGGTCACAGAAAGAGGCTTTGTGCAGAGTGAGACCTAAACTATTAAGTCGGCATTTGGGGAGTCTTAAGGAAGAAGACAAAGCAGAAGGGAGAGAGATGATGAGTAGTTAAGTGGGAGGAGGCTTTAAGACATTCCAGAAATGAGTCCAGATGCCCACAGAAGACTTTTAAGTGCTCTGACAGCATAGGCAGCCACGGAAAAGAAATACAGTTCACTATAATTTTCTATTACATGAGGGTTTTAACTATCCTTCAGGATAGCTTTTTTGCTTATTCTTCAGGCGTCAGATTAAATATTTCTTCTCCAGAGAGACCTTCTTTGATGAGAATTTCCTCTACCCTGCCATCACATCTTTATTACTGTACTCCATGTGGAAGTTGTAATCATTTGCTACTTGTTTACAGTCTGTCTTTCATACTGGATTGCATGTGCCATGGGTTATGCATGTGCTAAAGGCTATGTGTCCTTTGACCCCAATTGCATACCCATTACCTTACTTACACTCTGTATGGAATAATTTCAAATGAATGACGTTTGAAATATTTTATGAGGCCATGGTTGTAAACAGCTATTGATATTTTTAAGTTTGAAGAGTAGCTTCTCCAATTCAATTGAGATTCTAAAAGTTAGAAAAAGAAATTACTTCAAACTTTTAAAATTTAAAGAGCATACATAATAAATTTGTGATTTATTGAAATTCCATTTGAGTATATTTGAAATTAAGTAAGATTTTGCTGTTGTGCGATATTCTCCAACAGTCTCTAAGACACAGTGCCAGAGAGTTCATTTCTTCTGGTTGATCTTTATTTCAGAGTTTGGAGTCAGTCGTAGCCCTCTAACGTCTGAGGCTCAAGGAAACTTGGTTGTAAATTGTTGGGACCCCAGGGTCATCTTTGGCATTTCCAGGCCTTGAATAGGGTAGATTCTGGCATCCACAGACTCCATGTTGTGTCTGATTTTATTGCTGTGTAACAAACCAGCCCCCAAGTTAGTGGCTTAAAACAAGTTTATTATTATTTCTTGCAGTTCTGGGTACTGATGGAGTTCAGCTAGGTAGTTCTTACTTGGAGTCTCATGTGGTTGCAGTCAGATGTTGGCTGGGACTGCAGTCATTAGAAGATATTGAACTGGACATTCAAGACGGCTCAATCAAATGGCCACTGCTACCGGCTGTCAGAGCTCAGCTGTGGCTCTTCTTATGTCTTTTGAATGAAAGATTCTTTAAATTCTATAGTGCTGTATGATTTTCAGCATTTCATACAGGTAATTTCATATAATCCCATAATAACCCTTTTTTTCCTCCTACCCCTATATTGCCCCTCTTCTTCCCTCTCCCTACTGGTAGCCACTAGTTTGTTCTCTATATCTGTGAGTCTGCTTCTTTTCTGTTATACTCACTAGTTTGTTGTATTTTTTAGATTCCACATATAAGTGATATCATACAGTATTTGTCTTTCTCTGTCTGACTTATTTCACTTTCAGCTGTGGCTCTTGACTGGAGTGTTTGCATTTGGCATGTGCCTTCTCCCAGCACAGTGACTGGATTTCTGGAGGAACATCCCAAGATGTAGGGCTTTTTATGACCTCGCATTGAAGCCATGCCTTCTGCTGTTTCCTTCTGGCTAATACAAGTCACAGGACTAGCCCAGATTTAAGGGGAGGGAACTATACAAAGGCATGAATATCAGGGCTCATAGCTTGTGGGGGAGCATTTTGGGACACTATTTACCAAAGTCAATTAAGAAATGAACAGATCGCAGTTTGGAGTGTTAGGCTAGATCTGATCATCCAAGACTGTTCACTCTATTCAGAGGTTGTCCGTGTTTGCTACAGATCAAGGTGGGAATGGGAAGATGCCTTTCTCCATGGAAAGAAGTCTTGAGGGAGGAATCTGGAATTGTGACTGAAAAGTCTCTAAAATATCAAGAGACTGAGCACAGGAGATCTTGAGTCCTCCAAGACTGCTCCAAGGCTCACCCGATGCAATCTGGGAGGACAACCAGGGTGGGATTAAGAATCTTTGAAAGTGTAAATGTTCTAGGAGGTGTACTCTCCCACTTGGCAGTTATAAACTGCTAAGGAGTGGCTGCATTGTATTCAAAAATTCATCTGACACTTAGATTCCATAGAATAAATATCCTATTCTGGTTGGGTTTCTGGGCTTCTTCTATCACTGAATTGTGAGCCTTTCCTATTGGTTTCCTATTTCTTTTTTATATTCCATGAAAAATGTGTCCAGGCATTGTTCTGGAGCATTTGAAAAGAGTAGTAATTGCTGGGAGTCACATATGTTTGTCACAGCAAAATATCCACTAACTCTAAAAAAAAAAAAAAAAGATTCTTGTTAGGGGAATGGTACAGACATGGAAAACCTTGCTTTCAAAAAAGCATTTTATAAAGCGTCATTACGTCTTTGTGAATAAGGTCATGAACATGGGCTGGGTGAGTTAGACAGCTGATAACATAACCATATCTCAAGGTCTGTAGATCTGTCAAACTGAGGAGACTCTTTAGTTGATGGCTGCAATAATCTGTCCTTGTTCCTATATTATTTCACGTTGGTGTCCATGACGCAGAGAGAATGCTTTTCAGATGACTTCACTGGGAGATATAGCCAATGCAAAAGATAAACAATGTGTGTTCCAAATTATTTTGTCAGATTGGAACTTTGCCCTGCGGCCTGCAAGGTGCCACTCAGTAGACACAAATGTAAAATTGTTGATTTAGGTTTGAAAAAAAATCAATGGAAGAATTATGCGAAGGCTTGACAGCAGATTCAAGTGAAGAATATCTAGTTGAACAGAAGCTATGTATCAGTTAGGGAATATCATGCAGCTTCTAAGAAGCGGGCGTTATGTTAGGGTGCAATAAAGGAATAAATTAATTATGAAAATAGTCTGCCCCTTTATACTCTGGATTAGTCAGAGCATATCCAGAGCATTGCACACAGTGTTGGTTGCTACTTTTGAAGAAGGGCATTGACAACTGAAGTACGTGAAAAAGAGGGTGAAATAGATTATAAAGGACTTGGTGGCCATGTCATCTGAGGAACTATAGAACTAACTAGAGATATTGAGTTTTATGTATTCAGTGAATGTTTGGCCATTCGAGCTAAAAGGATGTGTAGTATTTGAGAATGGTCTTGAAAGATGGATCCAAGCTACAAGGATATATTGTACAACACGGGGACTATAGCAAATATTTTATAATAACTATAAATGGAGCATAACCTTTAAAAATTGTGAATCACTATATTGTACACCTGTAATTTATATAATATTATACATCAACTATACTTTAATAGAAAAAGAAATGTGGAGGTGGGTGATGCAGAGAAAATTGCATGAACTGAGTCAAGGAATTGTGAGCTACGTCCAGGCAATGATAAAGCATCTCTTTGGTTTTAAATACATGGCGCATGGCAGGTAGTAGTGGAAGATGAGGCTGTAAAAGTAGGTTGAAGGCAGATGGTTGAAACCTTGAAAATCACATCACGGGGTGTGTTTACTTTTGTAGCCAAGAGGGAGCAATCCATGGTTTATAAACTAAGAATAGTTATGGTAACAACTAATAATAGTGAAAATAATAATCTAAGCTAATAGGCACTGTTCTAAGCTCTTACACATATTAACTCACTTAATTCTCACAATAGCCCTATGAGCTAGGCATTGCCATTATCCTCATTTTATAGATGAGAAAACAGGCACAGCTGTTAAATAATTTTGCCAAAGTTACACCATTCCTAAATGGCAGAGCTGCAGCCTGGCCCAGATGTGATGCTCTTACCCACTCCTGGGGCAATTTCCTGTGAGTCCACGTGGGCTGATCTGTGTCCTTCTTAGCACCTGCTGCAGCCCTGAGAACACTGCGGTCCTCCATTCAGCCCATCCTGGACTAGCATGTCACTTCTGACTTCTACTTGGAGCTACCCAACAGAAAAACAATGTGATGGAGATAGAGGAAGCAGATGAGTTAAAAACGTGATTAAGAAGCAGTGTTTGCTTTTTGGATTTTGAGGCCTTTCAAGTTTCAGGTTCGAACAGTGGGTCCTGGGCGGTGCATTCTGATTCTGGTTCACTGCCAAGAGTTGGGTGTGTCTAGCACAGAGAAGTGATTTAAGGGTAATTTAAGCTTAAGTACTCCCAAATGAACATTACCCCAGTAGCATAAGGTTAAATTCTGGGTTTGCAAGGCCCCAAACAGACATTTAAAAAAGAGACCCTTTGGCCCTTTGTTCAAATCCCTCTGATGTCAGGCTGCCTTGCAGGTCTGGTGCTACTTGGGTGGCACTGGTGTCTTGGAGAGAGAAAAAGGTTGCCTGGAAGCAGGACCCTTCTACCCTGCACTGTTTGCCCTCCTTTACCCTTACCAGCGTGGCTTGGTTAGCATCATTAAGTTGGAGAGTTTAGCTATTTGAACAAAAGTCTAGGTTAGTAAAACAGGGGGTGTGGGCTTAATAATGACTTTGATAAACTTATTTGCTATGCTCTTATATGAACATATTAGCTTAAAAAAACATACTGGAGCACGACCTCAAAAACTCTGTAAATAAGGGGTAAAACCTGTCCTATTATCACTGACTAATAAACTTATATTGTTGCCGGCAAAGGTGTGTGTGTATGTGTGTATGTGTGTGTGTAGTGGAGACTTGGCAATACTTAGCTTAATGACTGAAGCCTGTTTGTTTTGGGGGGACCTAAGTTCATTCAGTCAGTAACTACTCCTCTTCTACAGGAACGCTGAAAGCGTGTCCCCGTGTTCCTACACCTGCTGTCCCCGTCCTTGTGGCTGCCGGTGCTATGCGCACGTGCTAAGCGATCCCATTCTGTGGAAGGGTTCTCCGACCAGCAGCAGGACTGTTGTGTGGACACCTGGCCACATCTTTTCTCAACCCCTATTTGCCCAGGGTCACAACTGTTTACCTGCCTCTTTTCCTTTTCCATCTTACCTTGTTTCCTCTCTGCCTGTTACCTTGTTTCCGCCCCTTGTCTTACTGTTTCTTCATTTTCCTTTTGCCCCTCCATCTCGATCCCAATCTTAACCTCTCTTCCTGAGTCTGCTGACCTGAAACATGGGCACTTGGCCCCAGATACAGTGAGACCAGATCACTGGAAAAGGCAGATGAAGGCCCCCGACACTGGAGGTTGGGATACTTTGGAGACCATATTCCCAGGGGTTGATTTCCACAGGGTGAGTGTGTGGGTGATTTATTCTGTGCTTGCTGTTGGGAACAGGCAGTGCTGAACCCTCGGCAGGAATGTAATCCATGTATGACGATGCCCCCGCCTTTCAAGCACCTTTTTTTGTTCCTTGAATCCCGCTCCTGGGGTTGACATTTGAGTGAGAGTGGTGAGTAACCCAACTACCAGCATTTTTCTTCTTTCTAATTCATTTAACACACACACTCACATCTATCTTCTGCTCAGATGTACAAGTACGAGATAAATGGGAACATAAGGATCATATTGTACTTGAGTTATATCATTGCTGACTTCCTGAGAAGCCTATTCAAACGACCAGAGGATGTTAACTAAATTGACAATGTGTTTCTCTGAGGTGGAAGTGAGCAAAACATCTGCTTTTATAATAGTCTGCTCGCCCGTATAGGCATGTACTGTTTTGTTGTTCCAGAAGATTTTCAAGCAAATATACTGGTGAGTTTCAATGGCTTGGAACTTCCTGTTTTGTGATTTAAAATAAATGCCTTTGGAGAATGGGTAATGTTCACAGAATTCTGTGTTGCTTTAAATGTATCCTCCATCCTCAGGTCATCACAGGAAAAGATTGATTAGGAAGCTACACGGGATAGAAAGCAGATGATAGGTCCATTGCTTTTCTCCTTTAGTGCATAGCATTTGTCGACACTATTGTGTAGTACAATGAACCTAGTGTTCGAGATTCCAGGGCCAAGAAATACAGAACATCGGAAAGGCAAGCATCCTACAAAATGTTCAGAAAACACACATGAGCTTTTTACTTTTGATTTACAACCGTTATTCAGATAGGGCCTCAGAAAACCAAACAAAAATAAAGAGCTTTGGGATGAGCTAACTGAGATAGGTTGCTATGAATTTCACAAAGCCTTTGAGGGACATAATATTTCACTGTGATACTGGCAGATAGAACAGCTTTTCTGGTGTGTTTGCACATGAGAGCTGTGACTTTGGCCAACCCTACTGTGTGATTCAAAAGTTTAAGCTTGGAGGTCTGGAGTTCTAAATCCAACACCCCTTGTATGTGATCTTGGCTGACTTTTGTTACCTCTTTGGACTTTGAGCAAGTCCATCTGTGAAGTGGAGCTATACGTGTAATTTGTTCTCAGAAGTATTGCCTGATCCGTGGATGCTAGCTGGCTGGTGAGAGAACGGAATATTTTGCGTGGAGGATTGTGTCATTGAACTAAATGAACGGATATCATGCCGTCTCTAACAGGTTTCTGCGTAGCTTTATTCTGAATACTGCCTCACTGGAATACTGCTAGGGAAGTGAAAGGGAAGGAGTAAGTGAGAAAAGATGAGAGCCACCGGCATTTACAAGATCTTGTACAAGCTGAGCACTCCCCTTGCAAGCCCGGTGCTGGTGTAGACAGAGTCCCTGAACTCAAGCAACTTGTGGAATTTGTGCTAAGTATGTGGTAAAGAAAGAGCCAAAGTGCCGTCATGCTCCCTGAGATGGGAAAGAGGCAAACAAAGCTACAAGAGACAAACCCACCCTTGTGCTTCCCTATCCTTCGCATGGTGGTTCCTGGAGTGTGGGGTGTAGGCCAGAACGGAGGATAGGGTGATTTTGGGGGTTCACAGGCTCAGGACTCCACAGCCTTGAACCAAGACATGAGAGTCATTTCCTTTCAAGCTCTCTTTTAATCCTTCTAACAACTGCAAGAACAAATGCAGATGAACACGTGTTAATTTCTCTATTCAGCATAAAGACTTAGTTGGGTGACATAAAGAGGCTTAGTTGGGTGACAAAATTCAGCTAGAATTTAATAATGTTGTTTAGTTTTCATTCTTGATACCATTTCCTGTATCATAGCAGATGATACTGGTTTTCCATTTGAAATTGTTCTTTTAAAATGAATTTAAGGGACAGAAGCTAGTGCTTGAAGAAAACCATTGGACCAGTGACTATGGTCCAGGTGACATACAGGTGACCGTGAAGGAGGTACTGGAAAGCACTTTAAGATCTTTAAGGGGCAAGGCTGGGATGTGAAACCAGGGCCTTGAGTCCGAGCCTGAGATCCCTCTGCAGCGTACAGATGAATTTTGGGGTGGAATTTTCAGAAGAGTAGGTTTTCCTTCCCATACCTTGTGGGGATTAAGAGAAAAATGCCTCAGACTGCATCATCTCCCTGGGTCACATGACAAACCCAGGTGACTTTCTAGGGTAGCTGCTCCAGAGTCCCAGCAGACCCCTGAGCCTGTTGTTTCTCCAGAATTCCCCACACCTGTGCCTTACGCAAGGTGTTTTGTGTTTTTTTTTTTTTTACATCTTTATTGGAGTATAATTGCTTTACACTTGTGTGTTAGTTTCTGCTTTATAACAAAGTGAATCAGTTATACATATACATATGTTCCCATATCTCTTCCCTCTTGCATCTCCCTCCCTCCCACCCTCCCTATCCCACCCCTCTAGGTGGTCACAAAGCACCAAGCTGATCTCCCTGTGCTATGCGGCTGCTTCCCACTAGCTATCTATTTTACGTTTGGTAGTGTATATATGTCCATGCCACTCTCTCACTTTGTCACAGCTTACCCTTCCCCCTCCCCATATCCTCAAGTCCATGCTCTAGTAGGTCTGTTTCTTTATTCCTGTCTTACCCCTTGGTTTTGTGTTTTGAGCAGAGATCGTATTGTCCCAGCGTTTGGCTCTCCCTTACCCTTAGGGGCACGGTCGTTGCTGATGACTTGGAAACGGCTCAGGGGTCATGGCAGAAAGTTGCCATGTATTTTCCCTGCTGTGGAAAGGAGGCAGGTTTCCTTCTTCACTGTCTGGAGAGTGTCACAAGCCTCTGTCACTCCATCTGCCAGTCGTGATGGG